>NC_133331.1:178488985-179783985 GCF_042186555.1 Aquarana catesbeiana | reverse complement strand
ATAATGTGATTTGATCATCCTGACACCATATTAAGCATGGTGTCTGAATGTTTTCAGTGCTAGCACCAGCCATTCACTCGAAAAATCACCCCCACCGCTGAATTCCCTGTCAACCCTGAAACTACATCCCCCCTGGTCCTTGGCAAAATTGTCCCTGAATGGCAGTCTGGAAATGTGGTCACCCTACCGGGGGGCAAGGTGGCAATTTCCCCCCGGCTGCTCTGATGCCCCATACAAAGGTCGCACCGCTTCCCTCAGATCCATCCCAAACTCAATAAGTATCCATGTTGCGCATTTGCGTATAGTTTTATATACTGTTTTGGTGCATGTTTGCAAAAATAAAGTGGGCCGGTCTGGGTGAAGTCCAGGGCCAAATTTTTGTCCCAGTCCAGCCCTGCCTGAACCTGACTATTCTTCTGCCTGCTGCTCTGTACCTGACTTGCCTGATATTTACTGACCCGGCGTGCCTGACTCTGCTCTGTGTCCAGCCCGTGGAGGCCCTCCCTGCAGCCTGTCAAGTACCTACAGTACTGTCTGCCACCTGTCGGCCTGCCAAAAGCTTGCTGCCTGTGGCCTTCCAGCTGCCCAGTGCCTGCTGACTGTCTTCCAGCTTACTGCGCCTGCTGCCCTGTGTCATGTTCCAGCCTACATCCAAGTGCACACAGACCTCTCATCTGCAACTGCCTTTACCAGAACTGCCAGGCACTCATGCCACTCCAGGCTCTTGTGCTTCCTGTTACCTTATTAGGCATACCGAGCCGAGCTAGAAGTGTAAGAGATCGCCTTTCTCTCCACGTCAGGCTCCATCACCAGGTACGTGACACACTCAGTCTTTGTTTTCTTTGTACCGATTTCCTTTTTTTCCACTGCCACCTTACTAGACAGGGTCTTCTGGTTGAAAGCAACAGACTTGCCATCTCTAGAAGCTAGTAGCCAGTAGGGATGAGCCGAACACCCCCCGGTTCGGTTCGCACCAGAACCCGCGAACGGACCGAAAGTTTGCACGAACGTTAGAACCCCATTGGCGTCTATGGGACTCGAACGTTCAAAATCAAAAGTGCTCATTTTAAAGGCTAATTTGCATGGTATTGTCCTAAAAAGGGTTTGGGGACCCGGGTCCTACCCCAGGGGACATGTATCAATGCAAAAAAAAGCAGTGATTTTAATGATGCTTAAAGTAAAAAAAAAAAAGTGAAATATTCCTTTAAATATCGTACCTGGGGGGTGTCTATAGTATGCCTGTAAAGTGACGCGTGTTTCCCATGTTTAGAACAGTCCCTGCACCAAATGTCATTTTTAAAGGAAAAAATCTCATTTAAAACTGCTTGCGGGTTTAATGTCATGTCGGGTCATGGCAATATGGATGAAAATCAGTGAGACAAACGGCATGGGTACCCCCCAGTCCATTACCAGGCCCTTTGGGTCTTGTATGGATATTAAGGGGAACTCCGCACCCAAATTAAAATAAGGAAAGGTGTGGGGCCACCAGGCCCTATATACTCTGAACAGCAGTATACAGGCGGTGCAAACAAGACAGGGACTGTAGGTTTGTTGTTAAGTAGAATCTGTTTGTAATTTTGAACATTTTTAACGTGTTTAGCTCCAGCCAAAAAATCTTTTCTAAGCTTTTTGGAAAACATAGGGAAGGGTTATCACCCCTGTGACATTTGTTTTGCTGTCTTTCCTCCTCTTCAGAAGATTTCACCTCACTTTTTTGTCCCAATGAAAAATGTTTTTTGAAAATTTGGGTTTTTTTGTGGAACAAGGATTGGAAAGCATCAGTGGAAAGGAGAAATTGTTTTCCCATATTAACTCTTACAGGAGAGAATTTCCCTTCCTAGGGGTAGATTTCATCTCACTTCCTGTTGTCTCCTTCCGTTTGCAAGTAGGAGTCGTTTGTAAGTTAGATGTTTGAAAGTAGGGTCCTGCCCTATATACTCAGCAGAAATTTGGGCCTTAGGTGTTGCTGTGGCCACAACACTGTAAGCCCTCACAGGGCCCTGCTGTGAAATATTAGATCAAGAATTGTAATTACATGCCCCTGTTGAACAGGAGCTGAAAAATTAGGCCTTAGGCACTGGTGCTGGTGCCACAACACCGCAACCCCTCACAGACACTCTAGTTGGAACGCAGGAACGAGCCCTGCTGCAAAGTATTGCTTCAAAAATTGTAATTACACGCCCCTGTTAGACAGGGGCAGAAAAATTGGGCCTTAGGCACTGGTGCTGGTGCCACAACACTGCAACCCCTCACAGACACTCTAGTTGGAACGCAGGAACGAGCCATGCTGCAAAGTATTGCATCAAAAATTGTAATTACACGCCCCTGTTAGACAGGGGCAGAAAAATTGGGCCTTAGGCACTGGTGCTGGTGCCACAACACTGCAACCCCTCACAGACACTCTAGTTGGAACGCAGGAACGAGCCCTGCTGCAAAGTATTGCATCAAAAATTGTAATTACACGCCCCTGTTAGACAGGGGCAGAAAAATTGGGCCTTAGGCACTGGTGCTGGTGCCACAACACTGCAACCCCTCACAGACACTCTAGTTGGAACGCAGGAACGAGCCCTGCTGCAAAGTATTGCATCAAAAATTGTAATTACACGCCCCTGTTAGACAGGGGCAGAAAAATTGGGCCCTAGGCACTGGTGCTGGTGCCACAACACTGCAACCCCTCACAGACACTCTAGTTGGAATGCAGGAACGAGCCCTGCTGCAAAGTATTACATCAAAAATTGTAATTACACGCCCCTGTTAAACAGGGGCTGAAAAATTGTGCCTTAGGCACTGGTGGTGGCGCCCAGAACCAAAAATGTTCTTACAAGCTATCAGCGTGATGATTGAGGAGGAAGAGGATAATTACTCAGGGATAGTCACTCAGTATCAGCATAGGCAGTCTTTGAAGGGATCTGAGATTTCAAAAAAAATTATTCGGTTACATCAGCATCAGGTGCTTGGTAGCTGGTGGTGATCCAAGACTCATTCATTTTTATGAAGGTCAGCCGATCGACCGAGTCGGTGGACAGACGCACCCTGTGATCGGTTACCACGCCTCCAGCAGCACTGAATGTGCGTTCCGAAAGAACGCTGGATGCAGGACAGGCCAGTAGCTCAATTGCATACTGTGCAAGCTCTGGCCAGTGATCCATCCTCAAGACCCAGTAACCCAGAGGATTTTCGGTGGGAAAGGTGTCCAAGTCTGATCTTGCCCCTAGGTATTCCTGCACCATGTAAAACAGACGCTGGCGATGGTTGCTGGAACCGATCATACCTTGGGGCTGCGGACCAAAAAATTGTCTGAACGCATCGGTCAGACGGCCACCTTCTCCTTCTTTGACTGACCGAAGCCTCAGCAACACGTTGTCCAGAAACAGGAGTTTGTAACCTCCCAGTCTCTGGGAACGCGTTGCACAGACCTTTCTGCAAGGCCTCCCGAAGATGTTTCATCCTCTGCTCCCTCTGCGATGGCAAGATAAGGTCCGCAACCTTACCCTTGTAACGTGGATCAAGGAGGGTTGCCAGCCAGTATTGGTCCTTCTCCTTGATACCACGAATACGAGGATCCTTACGCAGGCTTTGCAGGATCAGGGAGGCCATGCAGCGTAGGTTTGCTGAGGCATTCGGTCCGGAGTCCTCTGGGTCACTAAGAATGACATGGTCCGCAGCCACCTCCTCCCAGCCACGTACAAGTCCATGTGTTTCTTGGGACTGATCCCTTAAAGACTGCTGCTGATGCTGAGTGCCAGGCTCCACCTCCATACTGACACAATCTTCCTCCTCCTCCTCTTCCTCCTCGTCCTCTTCCTGTGTGATCGGCGGGCATGCAGGAACACTGTCTGGATAAAGGGGGCCTTGAGAGCTAAGGAAGTCCTCCTCTTCCTGCCTCTGTTCTGCCTCAAGTGCCCTGTCCATTATTCCACGCAGCGTGTGCTCCAACAGGTGGACAAGGGGGACAGTGTCACTGATGCATGCACTGTCACTGCTCACCATCCTCGTGGCCTCCTCGAATGGTGACAGGACAGTGCATGCATCCCTGATCATGGCCCACTGGCGTGGGGAAAAAAAACCAAGCTCCCCTGACCCTGTCCTGGTGCCATAGTCGCACAGGTACTCATTGATGGCCCTCTGCTGCGTGTGCAGCCGCTGCAGCATGGCCAACGTTGAGTTCCACCTGGTGGGCATGTCACAGATTAGGCGGTTCTTGGGCAGGTTAAACTCCTTTTGGAGGTCCGTCAGCCGAGCACTGGCATTATATGACCGGCGGAAATGCACACAGACTTTCCTGGCCTGCCTCAGGACATCCTGTAAGCCCGGGTACCTGCCCAAGAACCGCTGCACCACCAAGTTAAGGACGTGAGCCAAACAGGGCACATGGGTCATTTGTCCCTGTCGGAGGGCAGAGAGGAGGTTGGTGCCATTGTCACAAACCACCATTCCTGCCTTAAGTTGGCGTGGCGTCAACCACCTCTGAACCTGCCCCTGCAGAGCTGACAGAACCTCTGCCCCAGTGTGGCTCCTGTCCCCCAAGCACACCAGCTCAAGCACCGCATGGCATCTTTTGGCCTGCGTACTTGCGTAGCCCCTTGAACGCCTACGGAGCACCGCTGGTTCCGAGGAAGAGGCCATGGAGGAAGAAGAAGAGGAGGGGGTGGAGGAGAGAGGTGTGTCACAATCAGCATTTTGGAGGCGTGGTGGCCGAACAACCTCCAACACTACTGCACCTTGTCCTGCATCCTTCCCAGCTGCCAGCAGAGTCACCCAATGCGCCGTGAAACTTAGGTAACATCCCTGTCCATGCCTGCTGGACCATGAGTCAGCGGTAATATGCACCTTACCGCTGACCGCCCTGTCCAGCGAGGCATGGACATTGCCTTCCACATGCCGGTAGAGAGCCGGAATCGCCTTCCGTGAGAAAAAGTGGCGTTTGGGTACCTGCCACTGAGGAACCGCACATTCCACAAACTCACGGAAGGGGGCAGAGTCTACCAACTGAAAAGGCAGCAGTTGAAGTGCTAGCAATTTTGCCAAGCTAGCATTCAACCGCTGGGCATGTGGATGGCTGGGAGCAAACTTCTTTCGGCGGTGCAGCAGCTGGGGCAGGGAAATTTGCCTGGTACAATCTGACGTCGGTGTACCAAAAGCAGATTGCCCACAAGTACTTGGCTGTGACACACCTAATTCTACACCTTCATTCCTCTCACTGCAGGTCTCAGAGAGGACTGAAGGTCTAGTGGGGTTGGAAATCTCAGCTGATGAGGAGCAAGGAGAGATCCTCTTTGTTCTTTGGTGTGGGTCTTTTAGATACGCTTGCCAACGAACTGCATGGCAGGTCAACATATGTCTGGTCAAGCATGTGGTGCCCAAGCGGGAGATGTTTTGGCCACGCGAGATACGCTTGAGACATATGTTGCAAATAGCAGCGGTGCGATCTGATGCACTCGTCTCAAAAAAGGCCCACACCAAAGAACTTTTTGAATAACGCGCAGAGACTGCAGCGCCCTGCACATGTGGAGCTTTGGGGTGTGATGCAGTCAATGTGCTGCCCTTAGGCTGGCCCCTGGAGGGCATCCTGCCTCGTTGGTGATGTGCCGCCGCCTCCTCCTCCTCCTCCTCCTCCTCCTCTCTCCTATCAGGCACCCACGTTGAGTCAGTGACCTCATCATCCCCTCCCTCCTCATCACTGGACTAAACCTGGCAGTATGCTGCAGCAGGGGGAGCATGACTGCCAGATTGCTGTCCTTCTTGGGCACCCCCTCTGTCCGTGCTCATGTTACTGCCTTCATCGAGCTCAGTATCGTCATCAGAGCCTTCCAAACGCTGGGCATCCTCCTGGAGCATGTACCCAACACTGTGGTCAAACAGTTCGAGGGAATCCTCATGAGGACATGGTGGAGCTAGGGAAGGAGTCACTGATGACATTGAGCTGAGGGAAGAGGCTGCTGCTTTGCCAGACAAAGCACCCTGGGCATGGGTGAGAGAGGATGAGGAGGATGAGGACGGCTTGGTCATCCACTCGACCAAGTCTTCCGCATGTTGCGGCTCAACACGGCCAGCTGCCGAAAAAAAGGCCAAGCGTGTCCCATGGCCACGTGCTGATGAGGATGCACCGTCTCCACGACCAGCACTAGACACAGAGCCTGCTTGCCCTCTCTTATTGGCTTGTGACTGTCTGCCTCTCCTTCTTGGCCTTCCAGACATACTAATGGCCTGTAGCTGCACTAAGCTGGGATAGAACACCTGTAATTTTCTTCAAGTAGCTTTATATACTGTAACCAGACAAGCCTGCCTGTCAGTAGGAAGATAACAGGAACGGATCTAGCTGAACACTGTGAGCAGGACGCACTGTACTAAATGTAAATAGTCTAGCTGCCTGACCGTGGTACTAATAGGATCAAATAGAACACCTGTAATTTTCTTCAGGTAGCTTTATATACTGTAACCAGACAAGCCTGCCTGTCAGTAGGAAGATAACAGGAACGGATCTAGCTGTACACTGTGAGCAGGACGCACTGTACTAAATGTAAATAGTCTAGCTGCCTGACCGTGGTACTAATAGGATCAAATAGAACACCTGTAATTTTCTTCAAGTAGCTTTATATACTGTAACCAGACAAGCCTGCCTGTCAGTAGGAAGATAACAAGAACGGATCTAGCTGAACACTGTGAGCAGGATGCACTGTACTAAATGTAAATAGTCTAGCTGCCTGACCGTGGTACTAATAGGATCAAATAGAACACCTGTAATTTTCTTCAGGTAGCTTTATATACTGTAACCAGACAAGCCTGCCTGTCAGTAGGAAGATAACAGGAACGGATCTAGCTGTACACTGTGAGCAGGACGCACTGTACTAAATGTAAATAGTCTAGCTGCCTGACCGTGGTACTAATAGGATCAAATAGAACACCTGTAATTTTCTTCAGGTAGCTTTATATACTGTAACCAGACAAGCCTGCCTGTCAGTAGGAAGATAACAGGAACGGATCTAGCTGAACACTGTGAGCAGGACGCACTGTACTAAATGTAAATAGTCTAGCTGCCTGACCGTGGTACTAATAGGATCAAATAGAACACCTGTAATTTTCTTCAGGTAGCTTTATATACTGTAACCAGACAAGCCTGCCTGTCAGTAGGAATTTAACAGGAACGGATCTAGCTGAACACTGTGAGCAGGACGCACTGCACTAAATGTAAATAGTCTAGAAGATAACAGGAACGGATCTAGCTGAACACTGTGAGCAGGACGCACTGCACTAAATGTAAATAGTCTAGAAGATAACAGGAACGGATCTAGCTGAACACTGTGAGCAGGACGCACTGCACTAAATGTAAATAGTCTAGAAGATAACAGGAACGGATCTAGCTGAACACTGTGAGCAGGACGCACTGCACTAAATGTAAATAGCAGGAACGGATCTAGCTGAACACTGTGAGCAGGACGCACTGCACTAAATGTAAATAGTCTAGAAGATAACAGGAACGGATCTAGCTGAACACTGTGAGCAGGACGCACTGCACTAAATGTAAATAGTCTAGAAGATAACAGGAACGGATCTAGCTGAACACTGTGAGCAGGACGCACTGCACTAAATGTAAATAGCAGGAACGGATCTAGCTGAACACTGTGAGCAGGACGCACTGCACTAAATGTAAATAGTCTAGAAGATAACAGGAACGGATCTAGCTGAACACTGTGAGCAGGACGCACTGCACTAAATGTAAATAGCAGGAACGGCTCTAGCTGAACACTGTGAGCAGGACGCACTGCACTAAATGTAAATAGCAGGAACGGATCTAGCTGAACACTGTGAGCAGGACGCACTGCACTAAATGTAAATAGCAGGAACGGATCTAGCTGAACACTGTGAGCAGGACGCACTGCACTAAATGTAAATAGCAGGAACGGATCTAGCTGAACACTGTGAGCAGGACGCACTGCACTAAATGTAAATAGTCTAGAAGATAACAGGAACGGATCTAGCTGAACACTGTGAGCAGGACGCACTGCACTAAATGTAAATAGTCTAGAAGATAACAGGAACGGATCTAGCTGAACACTGTGAGCAGGACGCACTGCACTAAATGTAAATAGCAGGAACGGATCTAGCTGAACACTGTGAGCAGGACGCACTGCACTAAATGTAAATAGTCTAGAAGATAACAGGAACGGATCTAGCTGAACACTGTGAGCAGGACGCACTGCACTAAATGTAAATAGTCTAGAAGATAACAGGAACGGATCTAGCTGAACACTGTGAGCAGGACGCACTGCACTAAATGTAAATAGCAGGAACGGATCTAGCTGAACACTGTGAGCAGGACGCACTGCACTAAATGTAAATAGTCTAGAAGATAACAGGAACGGATCTAGCTGAACACTGTGAGCAGGACGCACTGCACTAAATGTAAATAGCAGGAACGGCTCTAGCTGAACACTGTGAGCAGGACGCACTGCACTAAATGTAAATAGCAGGAACGGATCTAGCTGAACACTGTGAGCAGGACGCACTGCACTAAATGTAAATAGCAGGAACGGATCTAGCTGAACACTGTGAGCAGGACGCACTGCACTAAATGTAAATAGCAGGAACGGATCTAGCTGAACACTGTGAGCAGGACGCACTGCACTAAATGTAAATAGCAGGAACGGATCTAGCTGAACACTGTGAGCAGGACGCACTGCACTAAATGTAAATAGCAGGAACGGATCTAGCTGAACACTGTGAGCAGGACGCACTGCACTAAATGTAAATAGCAGGAACGGATCTAGCTGAACACTGTGAGCAGGACGCACTGCACTAAATGTAAATTGCAGGAACGGATCTAGCTGAACACTGTGAGCAGGACGCACTGCACTAAATGTAAATAGTCTAGAAGATAACAGGAACGGATCTAGCTGAACACTGTGAGCAGGACGCACTGCACTAAATGTAAATAGCAGGAACGGATCTAGCTGAACACTGTGAGCAGGACGCACTGCATTAAATGTAAATAGTCTAGATAGAAGATAACAGGAACGGATCTAGCTAAACTGAATACAGTGTATATATATATATATGCAACACCTGGGATGCATATATATACACAATACACTGTAAGTGCAGCTAACTGACTGACTGTTCTGCCTAATCTATCTAACTCAAATCAAATGACACTGTCTCTCTCTCTCTCTATCTCTCAGCACACCGGAACACACACTACACAGGGCCGCCGTGCAGGCGGCCTTATATAGTGTGGGGTGTGTACTAAATCCCCTGAGCCATAATTGGCCAAAGCCACCCTGGCTTTGGCCAATTACAGCTCTCTCTACTGACGGCGCTGTGATTGGCCAAGCATGCGGGTCATAGTGCATGCTTGGCCAATCATCAGCCAGCAATGCACTGCGATGCCGCAGTGAATTATGGGCCGTGACGCGCCACACGAATTTAGCGCGAACGGCCCATAACGTTCGCAATTCGGCGAACGATCGAACAGCCGATGTTCGAGTCGAACATGGGCTCGACTCGAACACGAAGCTCATCCCTAGTAGCCAGCATGTTATTCAGGTTGTCTTCTTTCATAACAAGTAGTGATTAGCCAAACATACCTGGGTTCGGTTTGAGCAGGGTTCAGCAAAACACTACTGAGGTTTGAGTGTCGAATGTTAAAAACATGCATGCCCATTTTTTAGGCTAATAGACAAGGGATTGGCAAACAAATGGCATGGGTGGGCTAGGCACTGCACTGGGGGGACAAAAAAAAAGTTAAATTCTGTTTGGTAATGAGCAACTATTTTTGGAATGCTTAAAAATAAAACATTAAAAATGCCAAACTACATTAACTAACATGTCTGGGGTATGCCTTGACCCTGCCTTTAAAGTTGCATCTTTGTGATGTATACAACATACTACAGCAAAATTGACATTTACAAAGAAAAATGTGTTTAAATTGCTGGTAAAATGACAGCCCCAGCTGCTTCATTTTTCTTATCCTAGATGAAGGTCTGGTACAGATAAAAATGAGGTACTCCCATACAAAGGTCCGTATATTCAGTATATATTTAAAGGGGGACCTCCACAAAAAAATGAAGAAAAAAGTTTGGAATTCCCCTAAAAAGCCATACCAGGGGACGGCCCCTCTGGCAAAGCACCTTGTCCACATTTTGATGAGGACAAGGGCCTCTTCCCCACAACCATGACCCAGTGGTTGTGGAAGTCTGTGGGTGAAGGGCTGCAAATAAAAACACACAAACAGTTAAAAAAAAAGTTCCATGATATATATCCATCAACATTCAGGAATGTAGATCCATGTCAATCACAATGCCGCTCACCATAATTTCCAAACTACTTTGGTGGAAATAAAACAAATTTGGGGATTTGGCAACACCCATCCATCTCCCCACAGGAGTAATAGAGTCCTTTTCATGTGACAGTGTTAGCCTGGCAGTGTAAGCCTGGCAATTGGCCATTCATGTCCAAGTACTGCATCCTTAGAGGTGACATGCTTCCCCATACTCATAAGCCCTGGCTATTAACAGAAGGCCCTTGCACATGAAAGCAGAACTTAAAAGAAGTGCAGTAAGGATAAGTATCAGTAGATGGAGGTTAATCTTACAAAAGAACTTGTTACTTTGTCCATTCTTTAGGGCAATGTATAGCAGGTATGCGGAAAATGCAACATCTTAGATCCAGGAACAGCCTCAGACTTTCCAGATGACTCTAAAGTCCTATAGATAACAAATGAATGCACATTCTTATTTTATGACTATAAAGCATTCCAGTCTACTTGTACTATGTTATGGCGCTGACAACAGGCTGGATACTGTGAGAGCTGTTTTTCAGAACACTGTGGTGATGAAATTTATCACAATGGAAATGGGGCCTACAGTAATTACATGTCAATTGTATTTTCTACCAGACTTTAAAGCTTGTTACAATTTTGATGATCAGCGATGAACATGTGAAGATTACAGGCTTTGGCATTGCCCTAGAAACCAAATAACAAGATCAAAAAAAAAAAAAAAAAGTTTAGATTTCCCACTAGCAATAGACATTGTCATGAGAAATTATTCAATATCATGAGCAATTATTCTATAGCATAAATTTGCAATTGAAGCTGTCCTGTGGGAGGCATAAAGAAGGTTGTGAACTTAGCATGGATGTTTGAAACATGAATGCTACCCTGACCTTTGTTTTAATGGGCCCTTTCCATATTGTGATCCAGCGAGTCTTCAAAATTCAAGTTGCACATGTTACATGCTGAATTAACTTCAGAGATAGCATTCTGCAAGTTCAAATTAATGGGCGTGTGCAAAATACATCATTTACTAGAAAGAATGCCAAAAGCACACTTCATAACCTTTCTTGTCATGACGATTAGAAGGGGGCCTTCAAAGGTTCTGAGCTAGGGCAAAGGCCTCATCCCCATTAAATACACTGGATAGAGCAGGATCTGTTGTTTAAGGCAATTGGCAGTTCTATAATATAGCTCACTGTTGATTTGCTGACTATAAAATTAAAATGCAGACTAGCAAAGGATTGACCACTTGCTAGGTACATAAAAAAATAAAAATAAAACAATCTTTTTTTTGTCAATCAAAAGCTTAAAAATTCAATAAAAGAGCTTAAAAGATGGCTATGAGAGATACAGGAGACTGCTTCATGACCAGAGGAGTGGAAATGTAGCTGCAGCACATTGCACCTATGTCCATGCAAAGGAACTAGATTTCCTTATACCAGTTGTGGAGGTGAGGAGGTGACATAGCTTCTGAAATTATTTTTTTTTTTGAGTAATAGGTTAACATAATGTGGATGTTCTGTGATATAAAGTCAAATTTTGTATTTACAGCATGGAAAGCAGCTGGGAACCTTTCTAGGAACCCTGACACAGCATAAAATGCAGAGAATGCAGAATGTGGATCCCTGTCCACTAGAAGCACCCTGTCTTCTATAGTAACAATGCCCTACATCTTTCAAGAGTCCTTGCCCTGTAGCTAGGGAAATCTAAAGGATATCATGTAGAAGATCAACTAACAGACACTTTAACTGCCTTTTTGACATCATGTCTGAAATGTCTCGAATGGAAGTTCAAAACTCTAAGGAGATAGTCTTTGTTCAAAGCTTAGTATGCCTTTTTTAAAGATGTTTAAAGAGCTGCAGATGGACATGAGAATAGTAGTCAAAAGGTACATTGCCACTTTTACCCCTCCTAATATATCTTCATCTTCTTCCATTCTCAAACCTGGAGTGCCTTCACAACCAGGTCCATATGCTTCACGCCCTACCCCTCCTTAGCCAAGTTTTTCCCAACAACACACATCTATCTACTTACCTAGCAATACATTCGCAACCACCTTTTGGTACCCATCTAACCAGTATTCTAGCCATTCCCAAGGTCACACATCTTTTGCCTATCAACTCCTTGTCCAACCAAGTTCTATATTAGGATCCAGTGTGAGCTACTGTACCTCCATCATTTAGCAATGCCCACTATGCCATTTCCCTTCCTAAGATATTTCCCTTTTACATACACAACACATCCACATTGTCCACCACAACATCAGACCATGAGGTAATGTAATGTTATCCTATGACCCTTAACATTTCTATCAGTACCTGTCAAGTTTTCACATTTTTGGTTTGGCATGTTTACTCTGTTGGTAGGGTACCGTTAATTTTCAAGGTACTGGTACTGTTAATAGAGTACCCAAACCTGTCCACAAATTACTTTTTTAGGGTGTTAAAATAGTTTTGGCCATATTATTCAAAAGAGAAAAAATGTTGGGATTTATATTACTTTTTTCCATCCTATAATGTATATGTATGTTTGTGTGTATATTGCTCAACAGTGGTTTTCTGATAAAAAAAAAAGATTTGGGATGTAATATAACAAAATAATTTAGACTCTTTTTGACAGTAAAAGAGATATACACTTACAGTAATGTCATTATTAACCTTTCCATGAGCAGAAAGCAATTACAGAAAATGTTCTTATACTTCAAATTGTCAAAGGCTAAACCCAGCAACTCATCAGAGCTATGAAGAAATAAAATGTGGGGTCAGTAACCTATAACTACAAGAGACAGCACTGTACATGTGTCATTAGATGACATTGTGTCACTTTTACCTGCACATGCAAGATGACAGTATGATTATTTGAGTTATTACGAGGCTTTAGATTGTACGCTCTAACATGCAGGGCCCTCTGATTCCTCCTGTATTGAATTGTATTGTGACTGTACTGTCTGCCTTCACGTTGTAAAGTCCGGCGCAAACTGTTGACACTATATAAATCCTGTATAATAATAATATGAAGCTTAACTTATCTACTCACCAAGATCCATGACATTTTAAAAAATGCACAAAGCACCCAAAAATGTTCCAAGAAAGCTTGATAAAGCTCAAGTGCGAACCTAAACTTAAAATAACAAGCATACCATCCCAGATTTGTGGTGCTTGGAAGAACTTACTCAAAGATACTTGGATGGCATGGTGAAGAGAATTAAAAAAAACCTCATCAGCCAAGTCAGTTTCCTGATATTTCTGACAAACCTCTCACATGGGAATGGGAATTGTGTTAACATGTGTTGTTACTCCATTGTATTGAATGCATATTACCTATAAGCCTATAGTGCTTAGAAGGGATGACATGCACTAAGATGGATATGAAAACATATGTGCTTTGGCTGTTGCTTTCCTATCACTGTGGAATAAACATAAAAGAGCTATAAAATATTAAACCAGCATGAGAATGCAATTTATAAGAGCCTTTTTAAAATTATGTAAATAAGAGTAATACCTTTAGAGGCTAACCATAGTGGAAATAATAGTCTACTTGAAAATACAAGGGCTATTCATCAGACAATTACAAATGAAGTGCAGAAGAAATATCATTCTTCAAAGTACGAAGTCCTTTTGAAATGAAAACAAAGAGGCATAATTTGTGAAAAAAAAACATACAAACAAACAGTACAACTGGAAAAAAAAACAACAACTTAAATAAATGTGGGGAAGTATAAAACTCATAACCAAATAATATTTTATTGTACTAGTCAAAAATGTATTTCAGTGACTACTTAAAAATACATTCATTGTTCTTTGAGCATAAAAAACTGAAATAGCATAGCTAAAAATACATAGGAAAAATATTAAGAAATGTGATCAGCTGCTGTACTCAAAAAAAACTTTCTAATGAATATATAACATGATGTGCTGCACTGAACAAACATAAGATGGTATGAAAAGTGATACTGTAGATATATCTATTTAACACAGTACAATGCGCCACAAGTGTATTGTGAACATTCCAAAAAATACATATGTGGATAAAAGCGTGAAACGTTCATAAATCAATCTGTGAAAAATATTAAAAGTTTAACTTCCCAAGAGCACTGTATATCTCAACATGTATGTGAATCTTCACCTCCATGAGGACCTATAGACAGACTTTTTACTCCTCACTTAGACCTTTAGATTACAACAGGTTTGGTCACGCCTGCTCCCTTCTATTAGCCGAGATTGATGAAGGTTCTGTACTCTTCACTTCAATGTGCTCAGCTCAAAGATTATGTTTTATATCTCCAGCCATAAAAAGAGACAAAAGGCTCAAAAGTAATGCTCACCATATAATGGTAATAAAACTTTTTTTTATTAAAACTGCATTTAAATTGTGGTCAAAAACAAGATGCAAAGAGCTATCACTGAACAGGATTTCACCTGCAGCTTACCGCTCTGAAGTCTGAATACCTACCAATGTTCTGCCCTACGTGTTACATCAATGTGACTTTATAAAGCACAGGGAGGTATTCGGTCAAGGACGTATAAGAAGCAGCCTACAAGTACCAGCATGTAATATAAATTGCTTTAGGGCATAATAGTGTATAATAGTGTATAGCAAATCAATAAATAGATAGTATAATGTGCATAAATGTGTGTATAGCCTGGGATACCATAATCTCCAAAGATTTTCGAGATGTAAATGATACAAAATATTTTAATAAAATTAGCGTAAGACATACTTCATAGAATACATCATACAACATAATTTGACATATACAGGCAGTAAGACAATGAACATGATTCATGTAATAGAAACAATTACAGAAAAAAGAGATATTGTTGTTCTTATATAGTAAAACAATATGTGCATCCATAAGTTGGTAACTCTACGCGTTTCTTAGAACATCTATTAGTATATAGTCAGTTATGGATAGATAGAAAGTAAGTACAGAAGAAACATATGTTTCAATAATACTCACATACAATACATTGGTCAGTGACAACCAATGTCCTGGGATGCGTAAGTAGTCTAGATCAACAAAGTCTCACCCGGGGCTGAGGCAGAGCTCATGCCCCCTAGCCCATGGGCCACAGCTGCCAAAGGACCGTAACACCCCAATGTGTGAACACCACCAGGTGGAAAAAGTGCAACCCGGCCGCTGAGCACAGGGTGAGCTGTAATAAAGCAGGAAAACTGTATGAAAGTGGAAGGAAGGAGGGATAGGAGTGGATGTGTGTGTGCAGAGGATAGATATTTCAGTGAAGACTGCATATCGAGGGGTAAGTGAATGTTTGTGTGAATTACTCTAAAACAAATGGATGTGTCGTGGGTCATGAATGGTATTGAGGAGAATGAGTGTGAAGGACAAGGAATGTGTGTGTATAAGAAAAACAAAATGGCAAGGTAGTGAAAAGAGAGTGTGAAAGATGGATGTGTGTACCTGAATGGTGCAGGTGCAAAGCGGATAGGCACCATTCAGGTACACACATCCATCCTTCACACTCTCTTTTCACTACTTTGCCATTTTGTTTTTCTTATACACATACACATTCCTTGTCCTTCACACTCATTCTCCTCAATACCATTCATGACCCACGACATTCATTTGTTTTAGAGTAATTCACATACACATTCACTTACCCCTCGATATGCAGTCTTCACTGAAATATTTATCCTCTGCACACACACACACATCCACTCCTATCCCTCCTTCCTTCCACTTTCATACAGTTTTCCTTCTTTTTTACAGCTCACCCTGTGCTCAGCGGCCGGGTTGCACTTTTTCCACCTGGTGGTGTTCACACATTGGGGTGTTACGGTCCTTTGGCGGCTGCGGACCGTGGTCTGGGGGGTATGAGCTCTGCCTCAGCCCTGGGTGAGACTTTGTTGACCTAGACTACTTACGTATCCCAGGACATTGGTTATCACTGACCAATGTATTGTATGTGAGTATTATTGAAACATATGTTTCTTCTGTACTTACTTTCTATCTATCCATAACTGACTATATACTAATAGATGTTTTATTGTTTTAATTCATAGTTAATTTGCATCTGACTCCTGATGATTGGTAGAAAGCCAAGAATTGCGTAGAGTTACCAACTTATGCATGCACATATTGTTTTACTATATAAGAACAACAATATCTCTTTTTTCTGTAATTGTTTCTATTACATGAATCATGTTCATTGTCTCACTGCCTGTATATGTCAAATTATGTTGTATGATGTATGCTATGAAGTATGTCTTACGCTAATTTTATTAAAATATTTTGTATCATTTACATCTCGAAAATCTTTGGAGATTATGGTATCCCAGGCTATATGCACATTTATGCACATTATACTATCTTACCAACTATAGATGTATTAATTGCTTCAGGTCAATTTCTTTTGATCCTGAGCAACTAGTCTTTATACCCATTGACAGGTCTCACGTAAAGTCCCGCTACTATTCCCTCTTTTTTCGCTTTAAATTACTGGGATGGAGACTTGCCAATGCATTTATTGGTGTGGACAGGTCACAAACTCATTTCACTTCTGCTATATCTAAGAATTGGGTAGACGACACCCGCTTTCCGTGACCTGATCAATCCACATTCATCTATTTATATCCCATTCTTCTGTTTTATCTTTTTCTTTATATTAGTTATATATTTATTGAATTCTACATGCATATTGATAAAATTCAGTGCATAAAATCCCTACCTCTGTTGCATATTGATTAAATTCAGTTCAAATATTACCTTTTCCTGTTGCATATTGATTAAATTCAGTGCTATTCCTTCCCATTTTTATTGCCCTTTATCTTATTAATATGATCATTTTTACTGTCTTATCCACCTTGTTTTGTTGCTGGGAGGTGGTGCTGGTGTCTTTTTTGTCCTACTTCCTGGGTTGCGATGCGCCCAGTGCGCGACCTGTGACCCATCCTATGTTATGATGGGGGCTGGGCGCGACCTTGGCGCATCGGCGTCATGTTTCCACGTCCGGCATGCGGTACCTTGTGACACCGCATTGCCGGAGTCAGTAGGGTTTCCACTCTGGCTTTGGCGGCATGGGGGGGGAGGTCACCGCGATCTATGCATTGCGGAGGGAGTTCTCCCTCCCCCTTCAATGCCGTCATTATGCCCCCACATGACGCTGAGCACACCCCCAGCCCGCGGCATATAGCGGTTGCCTTGGATCGGCTCACTCCAGGCATCGCCATGGCGGAGGAGCGACCTATCCACTTTGCACCTGCACCATTCAGGTACACACATCCATCCTTCACACTCTCTTTTCACTACTTTGCCATTTTGTTTTTCTTATACACATACACATTCCTTGTCCTTCACACTCATTCTCCTCAATACCATTCATGACCCACGACACATCCATTTGTTTTAGAGTAATTCACATACACATTCACTTATCCCTCGATATGCAGTCTTCACTGAAATATCTATCCTCTGCACACACACACACACATCCACTCCTATCCCTATTTCCTTCCACTGTCATACAGTTTTCCTTCTTTTTTACAGCTCACCCTGTGCTCAGTGGCCTGGTTGCACTTTTTCCACCTGGTGGTGTTCACACATTGGGGTGTTACGGTCCTTTGGCGGCTGTGACCCGTGGGCTGGGGGGCATGAGCTCTCCCTCAGCCCCGGGTGAGACTTTGTTGACCTAGACTACTTACGTATCCCAGGACATTGGTTGTCACTGACCAATGTATTGTATGTGAGTATTATTGAAACATATGTTTCTTCTGTACTTACTTTCTATCTATCCATAACTGACTATATACTAATAGATGTTCTAAGAAACGCATAGAGTTACCAACTTATGGATGCACATATTGTTTTACTATATAAGAACAACAATATCTCTTTTTTCTGTAATTGTTTCTATTACATGAATCATGTTCATTGTCTTACTGCCTGTATATGTCAAATTATGTTGTACGATGTATGCTATGAAGTATGTCTTACGCTAATTTTATTAAAATATTTTGTATCATTTACATCTCGAAAATCTTTGGAGATTATGGTATCCCAGGCTATACGCACATTTATACACATTATACTATCTTACCAACTATAGATGTATTAATTGCTTCAGGTCAATTTCTTTTGATCCTGAACAACTAGTCTTTATACCCATTGACAGGTCTCACCTAAAGTCCCGCTACTATTCCCTCTTTTTTCGATATATTCGGTATATGTACTGTATAACACAATAATAATGGAAATAATGAGATTTTTGAATATGATAAAAATGTAAATATAACAAATGAATAAAAATATTTTAAAAAGTATTAAATAATAGGAATATATACAGTATCTCATATAGCATGGGTTCTCAACCTGTGGCCATCCAGCTGTTGTGAAACTACAAGTTACATGAGTCATTGCAAGGCTGACAGTTATAAGCATGACTGCCAAAGGCAGGGGAATGAAGGGACTTGTACTTCTGCAACATCTGGAGGGCCACAGGTTTAGCACCCATATATAAGGCAGCCCTCACATTTTCCACTCGCTTACTCGCATTTTGCGAGTGGAAAATGAGGGCGGGCGAGGAGCTGGGCTCCCTGGGAGCGGGGGGCGAGCACTATCGGTGGGTGGGTTGATTGGGAACCATTCTCCCAGTGATCGCCACGGGGGAAGAGAGCATGGAGGAAAAGGAGAGCAACGGGATAGCAGAGCAGGATAGCACACCAGAACAGCTTACATTACAATTGCCCCTGCTCTGCTCGCCATCACATACAGCCCCGTCTCCTCCTGACCCTGCACCTGTGATAGACAGAATGTGGGTCCAATGCTGGGATGCATTCTGTCTATCACAGGCACGGGGTTAAAAGGAGGCAGGGCTGTGTATGGCGGCAAGCAGAGTGGAGGCAATTGCAATGTAAGCTGTTCCAGCATGCTATACTGCTCTGCTATTCCGCGGCTCTCCTCTTCCTTCAGTCATGATCCGGCTGCCCTCTCTCTTCCTCTGCCCAGGTGAGGCTGCAATGGTGGGCACAGTGAGGCTGCAATGGTGGGCAGAGTGTGGCTGCAATGGTGGGCACAGTGAGGCTGCAATGGTGGGCACAGGGTGGCTGCAATGGTGGGCACAGTGAGGCTGCAATGGTGGGCACAGTAAGGCTGCAATGGTGGGCACAGTGAGGCTGCAATGGTGGACACACTGAGGCTACAATGGTGAGCACAGTGAGGCTGCAATGGTGGGCACAGGTGAGGCTGCAATGGTGAGCACAGGTGAGGCTGAAATGGTGGGCACAGGTGAGGCTGCATTGATAGGGACAGGTGAGGCTGCAATGGTGGGCACAGTGAGGCTGCAATGGTGGGCAGTGAGGCTGCAATGGAGGGCACAGGTGAGGCTGCAATGGAGGGCACAGGTGAGGCTGCAATGGTGGGCACAGGTGAGGCTGCATTGATGGGCACTTGTGAGGCTTTGCTGAGTGGCACTAATAAAGTTGTTGTTAATATTTATTTTTGTAACTTAATTTTGCATAAAACATTTAAGTGTCATTTCATGAGAGAATTTATGAGGGCGTGTTTAGAGGCAGAATTAGGGGCAGGGAACGGTAGGGGTTGGGTGGGGAAACTGGTGGCAAGTAACCCTTGAGGCCTGGCTAGTAGCTCAGGACTTGAAATTTTGAGCCCTGATATAGGGTATAAATATAAAAATGCAAAACTTTGTTGGTGTATAGAACCATAATGGTGCGGACCTCCAATTCTTCATTAAGCCCTCTTAGTGCCCAAATGTTTAGAGTAAGGGTCCAAAAAGTCTCTCTCCAGCATAACTTTTGGAATCTTTCTGCCATTAACTGACATCTGGGAATGGACTCTATAACCCCAACCTTAAAGGAGAAGTCCAGGCAAAACCTCACTAATGCTAAACCTGCTCTGTGCCACATTCTAAACCTAATCTATCTAACCCTGTAAAGCAAAAATCATTGTACTTACCTATCCTGCAGCCGATCTGATCTCGTTCCAGCATCAGCTGTCAGTCATGGCTTCGCTGTGTAGGCAGGTGCAGGAGAGGCATCCGACAATGGAGCCCCAGAGTGACATCACTTCCTATTCATTTCAAAGCTGTTGTCAGTGCTCTCCTGCACAAACATTCCGCCGCTGGAGACCGGGCGGGATCGGGTACAGAACTGGTAAGTACAGCGAGTTTTGCTTTACAGGGTTAGATAGATTAGGTTTAGCATGTGGCACAGAGCAGGTTTAGCCTGGACTTACACTTTAAGACCTTTAGTAGGTTTGTGTTTCATAGTGAATCGTCTGGGGACGCTGCGGTTAACGTTACCTTCCTTGATAAGCCTCCTATGTTCACCAAATCTGAGTTTCAGGGTCATTCTCCATGTACTGCACTTGGTCAGAGTCACTTTATGGACTTTTGTAGTTTTTTTTTTATTGAAAACATATATTATGAACTCTGAGTGTCTTTGTGTACACTTACCTGTATATAAAAAGTGTTTGTTTTTTTGTTTTTTACTGTATTGTGGGAGTTTTATTTCACCTTTATTTCACCTCCACCTTATATTGCTCTTTGTCTATTTACATGGATGACCTCAAAGCTCTTCTCTTTGAGGTTGGAGAATAATCTTTCACAAATTCCTGCCACTAGCACGACAGCCCAAAATATTTCTCCACAGTCCATTCCCCCGATTTCCCACCACAATTTGAACACAATATGCAAAAATGAATTTATAGATTGGAAGATCTCCTCCAGTCAGAGAATACTCAGAGATGGGATATTTCATTCCTGAGCAGGTACCATGAACTCTCTATAACCCCTAGGGGGGGCTTCATATTTACAAAGAATGCGATTTTTTAGATTCTGACATGTTCAAAAACTGGAGACAGGTTTCCAAATTTTCACCATGAAATGGATAAAAATGATCAACCAACAAAGGAATAAGAAGTTAGGAAGACATAATAAAGAGGTCCAGCTTCTATATACTGATCTTGAAAAACACTGTAGACAAAGTAGATAGGGATCTAAATGATAATTAAGAAGACACAGTATTTTTGGGCTGCTTGTAGGTGTACAAAATGCCTAAAGCAAGCCACTATTGTGCCTGTGCCACCTATAAGCCTTAAACCAACCTCCAAATTTGACTTAAGCCATATGAGAAAATATAAGAACTATCCTGAAAAAATTGATCCTGCTAAAAATCCCCTCTTTCCTTGTAGGATACACTTAGCTTGACATGGTGTATTGCCTGTGGAAAGGATACATCTCGTCTAACATTCAAAAAATACCCACGCAAGACATTACATTCTGCTAATATCCCACAGACTTATGATCCTAGTCAAACTGTTCCTCTCTTTCTTGAAAGAAACCCCAACCCTACCCGCTGGCAATAATATTGAGGTTTCAGTTCCATCAAGAGGCAATCATGATACAATAGATATTTCCTTCCAGTGAATTTTTTTGCACTGCCTCAATAAAAAAAGGAAAAGAAAGAAAAAAGGCAGAAGAGATGTGAAGCAAAAAAAAAAAAAATGTAGGACTACCTCAGATACGTACAAATAAACAAAAGAGGTTAAATGTATCCTCTCATACGACTATGTCTCAAGAAATTTCACAAAAAAAAAAGGTATGGACTTTATGGACTCCATTTCACTACCCCAACCCGTTATTCAAGGATTTAAATACATTTATATGTAAAATAACACTCCAACATTATCACAATATGAAAGACAAACCAGCTGCCACTGAATCTACAGTAACTCCATTGACCAGCTTGATGGGAGCTGTATAGATTGGTACATGATATGGCTGCTTTGGATAAATTAGAGGAGATTTGGTCTGATAATCACACATTTGAAGTAAACTTTTTTTCTGCTGGATATACCCAGGTAGTTCATACTGAGTTTAAACCAAAACCCATGTTTTCTTCTGGTAAACGCTAAGGGCTCCTTCGTTGACACCTTCTGTCAGATCACATATTCAGACATCCTTAAATGATGCTTATCCCCAAATGTTTCCAAAAAGAAATGTCATAATTTTAATTTACTGGAAAGGATAGCCCTGGATACTGTAATGGAGAATGCTGAAATGGTTATCAAGCAGGTGTTGATAAAGGGGAGGCATTGTTGTCCAAAATAGGTCTGAATACATAGCTGAAGCAACCAGACTTCTTTCTGATGACAACACCTATCATAAATTGCCTTATGATCCCCTAGTGGTCTTTTTAAAACCTCCTACTTTTACCATCTGCCCAAAGTGCATAAAGACCCTATAAACCCTCCAGGTAGGCCCATTATAGCCTCCATGGTGAGTCTAACCAGTAGAGTAGCCCCCCCTCCCCGGATTCAGTTGGCACCAGAACTCCTGAACATGGAGAAAGATCAGACCCAAGCAGTAAATCCTATTAAGGCCTATAGGATTCAAACTTGAAAAATAAAAAGTCCCCATTTTGAAGGCTAATATGCAAGTTATTGGACATGAAATGGGTATAGGGGCCCAGGTACTTCCCTGGGGAACATATATCAATGCAAAACATTTTTTAAAAAGATCATTATTAAAGTAGCAATGATTTTAATGATGCTTAAAGTGAAACAATAACAATGATATATTCCTTTAAATATAGTGCTTGGGGGGTCCCCTTAGTCTGTCTGTAATGTTACACATCTGTACCATGTATAGAAACTGCTGCAGCAAAAGAAAAAAAATGACATCTAAACTGATTTTCCCGGCTGCAAGCCCCCTTTCCTGGCCTCGGATAAGGGTCTGGTATGGCTTGTGGGGGGACCCCACATCATTTTTTTTCAAATTTTTTCATTGCCCGCTGACAGCTGATGACTCATCTGTTGTTAAGTATTCAGCGGCTGGCTCCTTAATAACCAGCTGCTATTAACTGTGTGCTCACCAGGCAAATATCCGCCAAGCGTGTAAAAAATTCAGGTGTTTGCCGAACACGCGATGTTCGGGTCAAACTTATGTTCGGCCCGAACTGCTCGCCTAACACTACTAACCAGTGGGTTGTCTCAGTATGTAAACTTGTTGCAACCTTTGTTTCAGTCTCTCCTTCTTATATTAGGGATTCCTTACAACTACTAGGCACCTTGAGCATTTATACTTGGGAACATGCCTACCTGTAGCTACCATTAGATGTGAATTCTCTGTATATTTCCATGCTCCACAAGGTGGGCCTCTCTGCCCTTGGTAATTTTTTGGCCAAAAAGTCTAATCTACATTATACTCAGGCACAGTTCATTTTAGATAGTACAAGATTTTGCCTCAAACGCAACTTTTCTACATTCCTTAACCACTTCAGCCCAGGAAGGATTTACCCCCTTCCTGACCAGAGCATATATTTACCCCCTTCCTGACCAGAGCATTTTTTGCAATTCGGCACTGCGTCGATTTAGCTGACAATTGCACGGTCATGTGACGTTGTACCTAAACAAAATTGATGTGTTTTTTTTTCCACAAATAGAGCTTTCTTTTGGTGGTATTTAATCACCTCTGCGGGTTTTTATTTTTTGCGCTATGAACAAAAAACATTTTTGTAAAAAAAAGTAATATATTTTACTTTTTGCTATAATAAATTTCCCTCAAAAATATATAAAAAAACTAATTTCTTCCAGAGTTTAGGTCGATATGTATTCTTCTACATATTTTTGGTAAAAAAATCACAATAAGTGTATATTGATTGGTTTGCGCAAAAGTTATAATATCTACAAAATAGGGGATAGATTTATGGCATTTTTATTATTATTTTTTTTTTTACTAGTAATAGCGGTGATCTGCAATTTTAATCAGGACTGAGACATTATGGCAGACAGATCGGACACTTTTGACACTATTTTGGGACCAATGACATTTATACAGCGATCAGAGCTACAAATAGCCACTCATTACTGTATAAATGACACTGGCAGGGAAGGGGTTAAACACTAGGGCCAATCAAGGGGTTAAGTGTGTTCCCTGGATGTGTTCTAAATGTAGGGGGATGGGTTCACTACAACATGACAGAGATCACTGCTCCCGGTGACAGGGAGCAGTAGATCCTTGTCATGTTGCTAGGCAAAATAGGGAAATGCCTTGTTTACATAGGCATCTCCCCGCTCTGCCTCTCCTCGCGCAATTGCGGGCCACCAGCGAACACCGAGTTTGTGGGACCAGCCGGCAAGCTCCTGCGGCGTGCAACGCACTGCTGGCATTGCTAGGCGGCAAATTCAAAGGGACCTACGGGTACGTCCTTTTGCCTACCTGTGCCTACCCGTTCCATTCTGCTGACGTAAATCGGCATGTGGCAGTCGACAAGTGATTAAAGTGGTAGTAAACACTTTAATTAGAAGAGAGAAGGTCTGGACAGTAGCACTCCAATAAAAACGCCTTTATTGTACAAAATAAAAAAAGTACAAACCACAGCAGGGTACAGAATTTAATTTTGTTTTTGATATATACTGTATTTATTGGCGTATAACACTCACTTTTTCACCATGAAAATCAGCTGCAAATAGCGTGTGCGTGTTATACGCCAATACTTCAATTTTAGCTGCCTCGGAGGGGACAGGGAGGGGGGGGTGGGACAAGTGCCGTCAGATTACATACAGTGAGAATCTCCTGTTTACTTGGCGACCTCTGTAATAGGAAGTCCCGTCTCCTGGGCCGCCATTGGACCACTGTTCTGTCTATCATAGGAAATTCTCACTGTATGTAATCTGTCGACGCTCGTCCCGCCCCCTCCCTGTCCCCTCTGGGCTGCAGATGAGCATCGATCAGACTGCACTGATGGCAATGGTGAGGCTGCTGCATTGATGGCAATGGCGAGGCTGCTGCATTGATGGCAATGGTGAGGCTGCTGCATTGATGGCAACAGTGAGGCTGCATTGATGTGCACTGATGAGGCTGCATTGATGGCACTTGTGAGGCCGCAGATGGGCACTGATCAGGCAGCACTGATGGCAATGGTGAGGCTGCAGATGGGCACTGATCCTTATTTTGCTTCAAAGTTTCTTATTTATAATTCATGTTTTTTTCCTGAAACTTCCCTCTTAAAATGAATGTGCGTGTTATACACCTGTGCGTGTTATACGCCGATAAATACGGTACATCTTAATCTATGTTTTTATATCACATATGTATTATTTATTATTTTTTCATATGCACATACAAATAATTTTTATTTTTCATATTTACACCTATATACATATAGGTAGCATTCTAGGTATTTAGTTTTTCATTGTACACTTATTATATAGATACAGACACATATTTTTCCGTTCTACACAAATGCACTTTATATACAGTATGTATGTCTTTAATAATGTATTTATTGAATGTATATGAATGAGTAACATTATACAATAATAATCACATTTTTTTGATAGCACTATACATGCACATTCATCCAGCACTTATAGTTATATAAAATGGATTATTTCGTTTTTAAGGTTCACTTTAAGTTAATTCACCTGGATACACATGTATGACCCTATACTCAACCACACATGTTTGTTAGTAACCAAATTTCATTTAAATAATTGATTAGTTTCAATTAACTACACAATTGATCACATGTTTAATATGCACTAGTGTATATTTGTAGCAAAGTTTTGTGCTTGTATAGCTATGACTAAGCACTGTTGAGAGTGTGAAACACGTCAAATTTTTATCCTGTACCCTGCTGTGGTTTGTACTTTTGCTATTTTGCACAATAAAGGTATTTTTATTGGTGTGCGGCTGTCCAGACCTTCCCTCTTCTAATTGCTATATGCTTAGCCTGCACCTGATGCTTCCACCTTGAGGAGAGTGCCATTTCCACACATCCACTGGGAGCGGTGATCCCTTCCCCAAAAGTAAACACTATAACATTACATTCAATTAAGACATTAAGTTCATCACTCAATTCTACTACAGATATAGGCAATGGGGATGGGCCGAACACCCCCCGGTTCGGTTCGCATCCAGAACATGCGATCGGACCGAAAGTTTGCGCTAACATTTGAACACTGTTAAAGTCTATGGGACTCGAACGTGAAAAATCAAAAGTGCAAATTTTAAAGGCTAATATTCAAGTTACTGTCCTAAAAGGGTTTGGGGACCCGGGTGTTGCCCCAGGGGATATGTATCAATGGAAAAAAAAGTTTTAAAAACAGACATTTTTTTCAGGAGCAGTGATTTTAATGATGTTTAAAGTGAAAAAAAAGGTGAAATATTGCTTTAAATATCGTACTTGGGGGTGTCAATAGTATACCTGTAAAGTGGTGCATGTTTTCCGTGCTTAGAACAGTCCCTGCACAAAATGACATTTCTAAAGGAATACAAGTCATTTAAAACTGCCTGAGGCTTTAATGTAATGTCGGGTCCTGGAAACATGGATAAAAATGAGTGAGACAAATGGCATGCCCTTTGGGTCTTGTATGGATATTAAGGGGAACCCTGCACCCAGATTAAAAAAAGAAAAGGCATTGAACAGCAGTATACAGGCAGTGCAAACAAGACAGGGACAGTAGGTTTGTTCTTATGTAGAATCTGTTTGTAATTTGGAACAGGTACATTTTGTAAGTGTAGCTCCAGCCAAAAAATCCATTTTAAAGCTTTTTGGAAAACATAGGGAAGGGTTATCACCCCTGTAACATTTGTTTTGCTGTCTGCTTTCTGTCCCTATGACAATTGGATTTGGAAAATTTGGGGTTTTTAAGGGAAACAAGGATTGGTGATAAATCAGTGGAGGGGACAGCTTTTTTCCCACATTAATGCCCCGTACACACGGTCGGACTTTGTTCGGACATTCTGACAACAAAATCCTAGGATTTTTTACGACGGATGTTGGATCAAACTTGTTTTGCCTACACATGGTCGCACAAAGTTTTCGGAATTTCCGATCGACAACCACGCGGTCACGTACACCACGTACGACAAGACTAGAAAAGGCCGGTTCAGAACCAAGCGCGGCACCCTTTGGGCTCCTTTTGCTAATCTCGTGTTAGTAAAAGTTTGGTGAGAGACGATTCGCACTTTTTCAGACTCGTGGCTTTCAGATCGTTTTCTGCCGTTCAGTTTGTGCTTGCGGGTTTGTATCTGCTCTTCAGTGCGTGCAAGCAAGTTCCGCGTGACTTTAAGTAGTCATTGTATTCTTGTTCGTTCGTTACTGGTTTTCAGGTCGCTCTTCACAGGCCTTGCTGTTCATCAGTGCGTTCTGTTACTTTGTTCTGAGCAGCCGACCGTTTCCTAGCCATGTTTCGTATGCGTACTCCTCGTAGAGTTCGTGCTGTGCGGGGGCTTGGTGTTGGGGTCCTGACCTTGACACAGGGTGAGGAGGAGTTCATGGACCAAGAATTGGTTGCTTCAGCGTGACCAGTTCTGTCATATGCCTTTGCTCTGTGAGATCCGTGAGAATAATCCTGATGATTTCAGGAACTTTCTCAGGATGACGGACCCCGTCTTTCACCGTCTGTTGGCTTCGCTGACCCCCTATATCAGCAGGCAGGATACCTGCATGAGGCAAGCCATCACTCCGGAGCAGAGGTTGGTCGCTACCTTGCGGTATTTGGCCACAGGGAGAAGTCTGCAGGACTTGAAGTTCTCAACAGGCATCTCCCCCCAGGCTCTGGGGATCATTATCCCAGAGACCTGTTCTGCCATCATACAGGTCCTGCAGAAGGAGTATATGAAGGTAAGATTTTTATCCTTTTATATCACATTTTATTGTATTGAATGTTTGCTAATATATTGTATTTCTTCCCTCATTCCCTAATTACCATGATTGTAATATGCTGTGAATGTCCCCTTTGTCCTCATGCATGCTGGATTTTTATGTAATTATTATTTTATGTCCTTCATACATATTTGCCCTTCAATAACCTCTCCAGCATGGTGTCTCCTGCCCCATATTCACCTCATGTAGTCACTTAACAATGTATTTTATCAGCTCCATAGTAGTGCTTTACCCCAAACACCCCCTAAAATGTTTGGAAAATGTTATTTTTGATTTAAATTCAGGCAGAGTGCCAGAGGGTTTTTTTGTGGTGTCCCCAAATTTTTTGTAACCCTCCCTCCCCCAACTGCTAAGTCAGCTGATCCCAATTCTCTATCCTCAATCATCTATCTGCTGACTTTGCCAAACCCATACACACTTTACCCACCTCTTTACTGGTCAGATTTATGGATGAATTCCCCAAAGCATGTAGTGCAAGGGCCTGCCTGTATACTTTCCAATGGTACTGTTTAAAGTTTTTGTATCCTACTATTATCTTGATAGGTAATATCAAAATGTTCAAATGTGCTCAAATGTGTACAGTGTGTATTTATATCTTTGTATTATGACACTTCTTACCTGTCCAGTGGTCTGCCAATAGTGTAACTAAGGAGGGGCTGTTCCAAGTAATACCCTGTATTTAGGCATTCATCTCTCAATGAAGTGAAGAGGGTTACCTGTCCAAGAGTTCCCCCCCTATAATGTTAGAAATGGCCCATGAGAGGGGGGGGGGATATGATAGGTGTACCTTATACTTTGTTGTTGTTAAATTCCCCTTAGTAAATGCTATCTGGAGGTTGCCCCATAATGTTTGTGTATAATCTGCTTGCCATGTATCTTTGAAAAAATAGTAATGTTTATTGTTTTTTCCTCAACAGTTTCCTTCAACGCCACAGGAATGGCAGACTGTGGCCTCCCACTTTGCCCAGCGGTGGGACTTTCCTAACTGTGGAGGGGCAATTGATGGGAAACACGTCCACATCGTCCCACCACCCAACTCGGGGTCGTACTATTATAATTACAAGGGGTTTAATAGTATAGTGATGTTGGCGGTGGTGTCGGCTAATTACGAGTTCTTGTATGTGGACATGGGGAAGAATGGCCGGATGTCCGATGGTGGAGTGATCGCCCAGACGGAGTTCTACAGGCATCTCCAGAATGGCAGCTTGGACTTGCCACCTCCAGAGGACAATGTTGAAGGTCTCCCATTTGTGTTTGTTGCTGATGAAGCATTTGCGGTGGGGGACCACCTGATGCGGCCATTCCCGATGAGGATCCTCACCCCGCAACAGAGGGTTTTTAATTACCGGCTGGCCAGAGCCCGAAGAGTGGTGGAGAACACATTTGGAATCCTGGCCAGCCGGTTCCGATTATTTCTGACACCCATCCATATGGCGGAGTATAAACTGAACCATATAATACTTGCCTGCTGTGTTCTCCATAATTTTTTAAGAAAACATTCAGCCAACTATGCTGGCTCAGTTGGGCCTGAGGCTGGAATCCCAAATCCATCAACACTGATGGCGCTTGAAAGTGACCGTCCTGGCTTGCCCTCCCTGAATGCCCGTGATGTCCGGTTACGCTACCTGGAGTTCTTTGTGGGTAGGGGGCTATCAATATGCCAGACAATCTGTGACACCTTTTTCAAATAAAAAACAACCAAAAGAAATTATTTGTGGACATTTACTGCTTGTGTTTGTTTTAGCTGACCCTGACAGAAATGTGTTGAGTGCAGAAAATGTCGTGATTGGGTAACCTTATAAAAAACACTGTTGGCTGGTACTTCCTAATTGCAAAAACACATTTCACTACAAGTGCACTTGCAACTGCACTGAACCTGCACTTGTAGTGCAAAGTGTATTTGCCCTTAGGAAATAACCCCCATTTTTGCATAAAACAGCAATTACATCACCCCAAAAGTGTTGTAGTGTTGAGACAATAATCCACACATTCTTGAGTAAGGCACTTTTTTATACCTGCACAATCACATGTGCATTTACGAAAGATTTTTAAAACAAACCAACATGTTTGTTGTATAACAATGTTTGCAGTAGCATTATCAAAAATCGAAATATCCATTTCAGATAAAACAGGCCTGTGTAAAACCAACAAGAAAGCCAAAAAACTTGAACTTACAAAGTTCACATATGGTAAAACCTGAAGGCTATATCAGACATCAGTATTTAGGAACTGTGTTTGATATAGCGTTCAGATGGGGGGAAATCACCCCTGGAAAAGCCAAATTTGGAAGATGCACGCCAATTTACGAATGTCAACATGTGCTATCTGCCATCAGGGGGGATCAAGGGACGTGTTTTGGGGGAGCAAGCCCTTCCTCAACGCTACTTTATAATTGAGGAAGGGGTTGCACCCCCAAAACGCGTCCATTGATCTCCCGTGATGGCAGATAGCACATGTTGGCACACTGTGTGCATCCTCCAAATTTGGCTTTTCTAAACATTGAAAAACTTTTGTTAAGATTGGACCACGATAAAACAGGTGATTTTGTGGGGTTTAAATTCGCCCCAAAACATCAATGATGTTATTATTTTTTTTAATAACATCACTGATTTGTTGCTGGATGTTTTGCAATTGGAGATTATACCCCATGATCTCCCCGATCAGTATCTGGGCACTTTCAGATGTAAAGCATTCTGGATCACGATCACCTAAAAAGAGATAAAGAACAAAAAAAAGGTCTCAAAAATCTGCCACCATCCATCTCTTTTACCTGAGTCTGTGGTCGCAGACACTCACCTGTTGTGGTGCCAATCTCCACCACATCTTCTTCTTCCTCCTGCTCTTCTTCTTGGGTTGGTATTTCCCCTTCTTCCAGAGGGGGGGGTCTCTGGTCTCCTGGTATGAGGGGTGTCCGAGTCTTTTCTCCCCTATGTAAAACAAAAATGGTATACTTAGCACACAGATATTTGATGGCAGAACTAGAAATAGGAAACATTGCTTGGAAGTGGGGTACAATTGTCTATTTTAGCCGAGTTCCAAGATGTATATTTTTTATTGCCCTTTGTCAAGCTGCAATACTTTACCTGTTTAGTACAAGCTTCACAGATGTAGCCCCCCCTATAGTATACACTGGAGCATCAGTGTGCCCCCCCTAATAAAAATGGTGTTCTTGTGTCCCACACTAGTGCTCCAGTGTCCAGATGTGAAAACAGCTGCTCAGTGTCCTCTCCTTACACACAATCTAGTTTGCATTTCATTCTAGTAACAAACCCATCTACACAAACAAATATTTGGCATCCAAGTAGGCCTACTACTTACTTTTTTGCAGCACTCTCCAGATCTTTCGGTACTGCTCTGGCTCTCTCAACTTCAGGTCCGACCACCGCTTCCTGAGCTGATCTTTAGACCTTCGTACCCCGAAATTCCGCTTAAGACTCCTGACCACTTTCGCCATGATTTTGGCCTTTCGGATGTTGGGGTTGGGGTACGGCCCATATTTTCCATCATAGTCGGACTTCTTCATAATGTCGACCATCTCCAACATCTCCCCAAACGACATATTTGTGGCCTTAAAACGTCTCCTTCTGGATCGGGACGTGCCTGGATCCGGGCTTTCCTCCTCCTCCTCCTCGTTGCTAGAATTAGCACGCACCTGTTGTAACTCCGCCATCATGCTCTTCCCCCACTGCGCCGAACGAAAAGGGGCGGGGAATACACTAGAAAGAACGTCAGGGGCGGGCGGAGTTACACACATGCGCAGTGTGTATAAAGCGTAACACGCGTGCGTATTACGTACGATCTGTGAGTGGAGGAAGGAGCATTGGACACGCCGATCGTAATAATGAAGGTAAGAGACAAACTTGTGCCTATACTGCTTCTAGATTGAGGCCTATATTGTAACAAGATTAGGAGAGTTTTGTCTGACATTAGGCTTTGTCTTGTGTTGTGTCTTGCAGTGAACATGGATATCTTAATGAAAGACAATGACTTCATGTCAGTATTCATAGAGATGCTAAGTGAGCTGCCCTGTCTGTGGGAGATTAAACACCCCCATTTCAAGAACCAAGCAAAGAGGAAGGCAGCACTGGAGCAATTGTGTGAAATTGTGAAGCAGGTGATCCCCGCGGCAGACATCACTTATTTAAAGATCTTAATTGGTGGCCTGAGGAGCACATATCTGAGGGAGCGCAAGAAAGTCCAGGATTCACAGAGATCCGGAGCAGCAGATGACATCTATGTCCCCAGGATGTTGTACTATGACAGGCTGCACTTTCTGGCAGGCCAGACCGAACCCAGGCCATCCCTCTCCAGTCTTCCTTCCACGCTTCCTTGCCCCCCGGCTGAGGTTTCTGATGACCAACCTCGGCCTTCCAGGCCACATGTAGAGGAGCCCAGATTGAGCCAGGTATAGCATTCCTCTAAATATTTCTGCTTGTACAATCAATGATGTTAACTAGATGTTAGTTTGGAGTACTAATTTAGGATTGTGATTGATGAATCAAAAACTAAAACGATGTCCCTTTTTCATACCCAGGGAAGTCTCAGCCAGGAGGTGGCCGGGCCGAGCCGGCTGGCTGATATCAAGGTCCCTCCACCCCCCCTGAAAACAGAAAGTGGCAGTAGGAGGAGTACCCTAGAGGAGGCTGCTATAGCATTCTTTTGGAGGGCTACAGAGGTCCTGGGAGCACCCCACACCATGCAGGAGAACATTGCTGCTTTCATAGCCTATAAAATGCAGAGGATGGAGGAGGGCCAAAAAGCCATGTGTGAGGCCCTCATATCGGAGGCTCTGGAGAAAGGTATGAGGGGCCAAATTACACCTCACACACATCTTTGGAATGGTCCTCCTCCTCCTCCTACTCCCTCTCCTCCAGGTCCCCCCAGTCCTCCTCCTCCTCCAGGTCCTCCTCCTCCTCCAGGTCCTACTCCTCCTCCTGCCACATCTCCAACTGCACAGCCACAGCCCGGAAGGAAGCGTGGAAGGAAGACCAGACAGTGATTGCCCTGGGTTCAGTCTGGTCGGCCAAAAGATGCAGCCTCTTGTGGTACCACAGCCTGGGGACACAGATGTCATCTGCTGCTATCCGGATCTCTGCTAATTCTGGACCAGACTGCCCTCCCTTACATATGGACTCCTCAGGCCACCAATTTTAATGTTGAAGAATTGATGTCTGCCGTGGGGGTCCCAGGCTTCGCTAATTTCTCCTGTTGATCCAGTGTTGCCTTCCTCTTTGTTTGGTTCTGAGCCCTTAATAAAGGATTTTTGTTTTGAATTATACTCTCCTATGTGTTTTACTTCAAAAAAGGACAGTTGGTTTGTGAGGATTCAGGTACATTTCAAATATACAATGTGAAATGAACAAGGGTCACCAACAACAAACAATCTCCTTGAGATTAAATAATAAAAGATATCAATGGTGTTGGGGTAACTTGACACACAAAACACACACAAAAATATTTTGGAGTAAAAATAAAAATAACATTGAACAAAGATCAGCCTTGGAAAAAATCCAAACATTAAAGAAAAAAAAAGGCTTAAAATCCAAAATAAAAAAAAAATAAAAAATATATAACTGTTAGATGTGACAACTAATAACAATATATTCAGGGAATCCCACTAAAAAAACACAAATAAAAGTTTGTGAGAAGTGTGTGTGAATATGAGCAGCAAAACGACTTAATTCTTGTCACATTATAAAGAAGAAGAGAGTGCGCTGTATTAAACCATTTTGAACATTGCAGCGTGACGAAAGTGCTGTATCCATTGCGAACGCTAAGTTTACCAGAACGAGCTGTCCCGTGTCGGAATTTCTTCTGAGCATGTGTGGCACTTTGTGCGTCGGAACAGGCCACACACGGTCGGAATTGACGCGATCGGATTTTGTTGTCGGAAAATTTTATCTCCTGCTGACGGAAATTCCGACCGTGTGTGGGCGCCATCGGACATTTTCCATCGGATTTTCCGACACATAAAGTTGGAGAGCAGGAGATAAAATTTTCCGACAACAAAATCCGATCGCGTCAATTCCGACCATGTGTGGCCTGTTCCGACGCACAAAGTGCCACGCATGCTCAGAAGAAATTTCGACAAGGAATAGCTCGTTCTGGTAAACTTAGCGTTCGCAATGGATACAGCACTTTCGTCACGCTGCAATGTAAAAAATGGTTTAATACAGCGCACCTTCTTCTTCTTTATAATGTGAGAAGAATTAAGTAGTTTTGCTGCTCATATTCACACACACTTCTCACAAACTTATTTTTTGTTTTTTTATTGGGATTCCCTGAATATATTGTTATTTGTCACATCTGACAGAATGTTTTTTTTTTGGATTTTAAGCCATTTTTGTTTTAGATTTTATGTTTGTATTTATTCCAAGGCTGATCTTTGTTTAATGTTGCTTTTAGCTTTACTCCAGACTATTTTTGTGTGTGTTTTGTGTGTCAAGTTACCACAACACCATTGATATCTTTTATTATTTAATCTCAAGGAGATTGTTTGTTGTTGGTGTCCTTGTTAATTTCACATTGTATTTTTGAAATGTACCTGAATCCTCACAAACCAACTGTCCTTTTTGAAGTTAAACACACGTATAATTCAAACCAAAATTCCTTTATTAGGGCTCAGAACCAAACAAAGAGGGAGGCAACACTGGAGAAACAGCTGAAATTAGCGAAGCCTTGGACCCCCAGGGCAGACATCAATTCTTGAACATCAAAATTGGTGGCCTGAGGAGTCCATATGTAAGGGAGTGCAGTCTGGTCCAGAAGTCGCAGAGATCCGGAAAGCACCAGATGACATCTGTGTCCCCAGGCTGTGGTACCACAAGAGGCTGCATCTTTTGGCCGACCAGACTGGATCCAGGGTCCTCCTTCCATGCTTCCTTCCGGGCTGTCGCTGTGTTGTTGGAGATGTGGCAGGAGGAGGAGTAGGACCTGGAGGAGGAGGAGGAGGACTGGGAGGACCTGGAGGAGAAGGAGGAGGAGGAGGAGGACCTGCAGGAGGAGGAGGAGGACCATCTGTGAGTTTGCAAAGGTGTGTCTGAGATGTAATTTGGCCCCTCATACCTTTATTAAGAGCCTCCAATATGAGCAACTCACACATGAGTTGTTGTCCCTCCTCCATCCTCTGCATTTTAGAGGCAATGATGGCAGCAATGTCCTCCTCCACGGTGTGTGGTGGTCCCAGGACCTCTGTAGCCCTCCAAAAGAGACCTATGGCAGCCTCCTCTAGGGCATTCCTCCTCCTGCCACTTTCTCTTTGCAGCTGTTGGGGAGGGACCGGCATATCAGGCAGGCGGCTCGGCCCGGCCACCTCCTGGCTGAGGCTTCCCTGTGTATAAAAAAGGGACATGGTTTTAGTTTTTGATTCACCAATCACAATCCTAAATTAGTACTCCAAACTAACATCTAGTTAACATCATTGATTGGACAAGCAGAAATATTTAGAGGAATGCTATACCTGGCTCAAGCTGGGCTCCTCCACATGTTGTTGCCTGGAAGGCCCAGGTTGGGCATCAGAAGCCTCAGCTGGAGGGGAAGGAAGCGTGGAAGGAAGACTGGAGAGGGATGACCTGGGTTCAGTCTGGCCTGCCAGAAAATGCAGCCTGTCATAGTACCACATCCTGGGGACATAGATGTCATCTGCTGCTCCGGATCTCTGCGAATCCTGGACTTTCTGGCGCTCCCTTACATATGTGCTCCTCAGGCCACCAATTAAGATCTTCAAAAATATGATGTCTGCCGTGGGGATCACCTGCTTCACAATTTCAAACAATTTGTCCAGTGCTGCCTTCCTCTTTGTTTGGTTCTTGTAATGTGGGTTGTTGATCTCCCACAGACATGGCAGCTCCCTTAACATATCAATGAATAGTGACATGAAGTCATTATCTTTTAATAAGATATCCATGTTCACTGCAAGACACAACACAAGACAAAGCCTAATGTCAGACCAAACTCTCCTAATCTTGTTACAATATAGGCCTCAATCTAGAAGCAGTATAGGCACAAGTTTGTCTCTTACCTTTGTTCTTACGATCGGCGTGTCCAATGCTCCTTCATCCGCTCACAGATCGTACGTACTACGCACGCGTGTTATGCTTAATACACACTGCGCATGCGTGTAACTCCGCCAGCCCCTGACATTCTTTCTAGTCTATTCCCCACCCCTTTTCGTTCGGCGCAGTGGGTGAAGAGCACATGGCGGAGTCAGAGCAGGTGCGTGCTAATTATAGCAACGAGGAGGAGGAGGAGAAAAGCCCGGATCCGGACACGTCCCGATCCAGAAGGAGACGATTTAAGGCCACAAATATGTCCTTTGGGGAGATGTTGGAGATGGTGGACATCATGAAGAAGGCAGACTATGAAGGGAAGTATGGGCCTTACCCCAACCCCAATATCAGAAAGGCCAAGATCATGGCGAAAGTGGGCAAAAGTCTGCACAGGAATTTCGGGGTACGACGATCGAAAGATCAGCTCAGGAAGCGGTGGTCGGACCTAAAATTAAGAGAGCCCGAGCAGTACCGAAAGATCCGGAGAGTGCTGCAAAAAAGTAAGTAGTTGTTCTGTGCTCCTATTCTTTTTGTCTTTATTACGTTCGTGCTGCTCCATATGCTTTTCTTAATTGTACAGTTTAAAATGTCAATTTTAATGTTCATGGGCCCATTATTCATTCGTATCAAACATTTTTTTTTTTCGCCCTCTAAAACACCATTGTTTAGGCCATATGCATTTTCCTAGATTTTTTAGGGCCTACTTGGATGCAAAATATTTGGTTGTGTAGATGGATTTGTTACTAGAATGAAATGCAAACTAGATTCTGTGTAAGGAGAGAACACTGAGCAGCTGTTTTCACATCTGGACGCTGGAGCACTAGTGTGGGAAACAAGAACACCATTTTTATTAGGGGGGGCACACAGGTGCTCCAGTGTTTACTATAGGGGGGTCTCCATCTGTGAAGCTTGTACTAAACAGGTAAGTATTGCAGGTTGACAAAGGACAATAAAAAAGCGACATCTTGGAAATCTGCTAAAATTGACAATTGTACCCCACTTCCAAGCAATGTTTCCTATTTATAGTTCTGCCATCAAATCACTGTGTGCTAATTATACCATTTTTGTTTTACATAGGGGAGAAAAGACTCGGAGGACACCCCTCATCCGAGGAGACCAGAGACCCCTCACCTGTGGAAGAAGGTGAAATACCCCCAACCCAAGTGGAGCAGGAGGAGGAAGAAGATGTGGTGGAAACTGGCACCACAACAGGTGAGTGTCTGCGACCACAGGCTCAGGTAAGAGATGGATGCTGGCAGATTTTTGATACCTGTTTTTGTTTTGTTTCTCTCTTTTTAGGTGATCGTGTTGTTAGGGATCGAAAGTGCCCACATCAGAAAGTGCCCAGATCCTGATCGGGGAGATCATGGGGTGTAATTTAGAATTGGAGAACATCAAGACAAAAATCAATGATGTGATTAAAAAAAATAATAACATCATTGATGTTTTGGGGCGAATTTAATACCCCACAAAATCACTTTTGTTTTTGTGTGGTACAATGTTTAAAATATTTTTGCAATGTTTAGAAAAGCCAAATTTGGAGGATGCACACAGTGTGCCAACATGTGCTATCTGCCATCACGGGAGATCAATGGACGCGTTTTGGGGGTGCAACCCCTTCCTCAATAATAAAGTAGCGGTGAGGAAGGGCTTGCTCCCCCAAAACATGTCCCTTGATCCCCCGTGATGGCAGCTAGCACATGTTGACATTCGTAAATTGGTGTGCATCTTCCAAATTTGGCTTTTCAAGGGGTGATTTGACCCCATCTGAAAGCAATATCAAACACAGTTCCTAAATACTCATGTCTGATATTGCCTTCAGGTTTTACCATATGTGAACTTTGTAAGTTCAAGTTTTTTGTCTTTCTTGTTGGTTTTACACAGGCCTGTTTTATCGTAAATGGACATTTCTATTTTTGATAATGCCACCCCAAAAATTGTTATACAACAAACATGTTGGTTTGTTCTAAAAACCGTTTCTAAATGCACATGTGATTGTGCAGGTATTAAAAAGTTTGTTAATCAAGAATGTGTGGATTATTGTCTCAACGCTACAACACTTTTGTGGTGATGTAATTGCTGTTTTCGTAAAAAATGGTGGTTATTTCCTAAGGGCAAATCCTCTTTGCACTACAAGAGCTTTTTTATTGCAGTTTCAAGAGCACTTGTAATATAAAAAGTGTATACGCCTTTAGTAAATAACAGCCAACAGTGCTTTGTATAAGGTTACACAATCACGCCATTTTCAGGACTCCACACATTGCTGTCAGGGTCAGCTAAAACAAACACAAGCAGTAAATGTCCACAAAGAATTTCTTTTTTTTTTTTTTATTGGAAAAAGGCTTCACAAATTTGAAGGCATATTGATGGCCCCCCTACCCGCAAAGAACTCCAGGTATCATAACCGGACATCACAGGCACTCAGGGAGGGCAAGCCAGGATGGCCGCTTTCAAGCGCCGTCAGTGTTTCAGGTATCACTCCGGCCTCAGGCCCAACTGAGCCAGCATAGTTGGCCGAATGTTTCCTTAAAAAGTTATGGAGAATACAGCACGCCAGTATAATATGATTCAGTTTATACTCCGCCATATGGATAGGTGTCAGAAATAGGCGGAACCGGCTGGCCAGGATTCCAAATGTGTTCTCCACCACTCTTTGGGCTCTGGCCAGCCGGTAATTAAAAACCCTCTGTTCCGGGGTGAGGGTCCTCATTGGGAATGGCCGCATCAGGTGGTCCCCCAGCGCAAACGCTTCATCAGCAACGAACACGAATGGGAGTCCTTCCACATTGTCCTCTGGAGCTGGCAAGTCCAAGCTGCCATTCTGGAGACGCCTGTAGAACTCCGTCTGGGCGATGACTCCACCATCGGACATCTGGCCATTCTTCCCCACGTCCACATACAAGAAGTCGTAATTAGCCGACACCACCGCCAACATCACAATACTATTGAACCCCTTATAGTTGAAATAGTACGACCCCGAGTTGGGTGGTGGGATGATGTGGACATGTTTCCCATCAATTGCCCCTCCGCAGTTAGGAAAGTCCCACCGCTAGGCAAAGTGGGAGGCCACAGTCTGCCATTCCTGTGGCGTGGAAGGAAACTGTTGAGGAAAACAAAAATAAATTAATATTTTTGCACAGAAACATGGCAAGCAGATTAGGCACAAACATTCTGGGGCAACCTCCAGATAGCATTTATTAAGAGGAATTTAACAACACCAAAGTATAAGGTACATCTATCATATTCCCCCTCCCCCCCTCTCATGGGCCATTTTGAACATTATGGGGGGTGTGAAAATCTTGGACAGGTAACCCTCTTCACTTCATTGAGAGATGAATGCCTAAATACAGAGTATTACTTGGAACAGCCCCTCAGTTACACTATTGGCAGCCCACTGGACAGGTAAGAAGTGTCCGAATACAAAGATATAAATATACATTGTACACATTTGAGGACATTTGAACATTCTTCTATTACCTGACTCAAGATAATAATAGTATCTTAAAAATGCAAACAGTACCATTTGAAAGTATACAGGCAGGCCCTTGCACTACATGCTTTGGGGAATTCATTCATAAATCAGAGCACAAAAGAGATGGGTATAGTGTGTATGGGTTTGGCAAAGTCAGCAGATAGATGATTGAGGATAGATAGAGAATTGGGATCAGCTGACTTAGCAGTTGGGGGAGGGAGGGTTACTAAAAATGATTTGGGGACACCACAAAAAATAAGCCTCTGCCACTCTGCCAGAATTTAAAGCTAAAATAACATTTCGAAACATTTTAGGGGGTGTTTGGGGTAAAGCACTACTATGGAGCTGATAAAATACATTGTTAAGTGACTACATGCGGTGAATATAGGGCCCGTAGAGCATGCTGGGGAGGTTAGTGAAGGACAATCTGTATGAAGGACATAAAAAATTAATTACATAAAAATCCAGCATGCATGAGGACAAAGGGGACATTCACAGCATATTCCAATCATGGTAATTAGGGAACGAGGAAAGAAATACAATATATTAGCAAACATTAAATACAATAAAATGTGATATTAAAGGATAAAAATCTTACCTTCATATACTCCTTCTGCAGGACCTGTATGATGGCAGAACAGGTCTCTGGGATGATGATACCCAGAGCCTGGTGGGAGATGCCTGTCGAGAACTTCAAGTCCTGCAGACTTCTCCCTGTTGCCAAATACAGCAGGGTAGCGATCAACCTCTGCTCCGGAGTGATGTCTTGCCTCATGCAGGTATCCTGCTTGCTAATATAAGGGGTCAGCGAAACCAACAGAGGGTGAAACACGGGGTCCGTCATCCTGAGAAAGTTCCTGAAATCATCAGGATTATTCTCACGGATCTCACGGAGCAAAGGCATATGAGAGAACTGGTCACGCTGAAGCAACCAATTCTTGGTCCATGAACTCCTCCCCACCCTGTTCATGGACTGGACTTGTGTCAAGGTCAGGACCCCAACACCAAGCCCCCGCACAGCACAAACTCTACGAGGAGTACGCATATGCAACATGGCTAGAAACCGGTCGGCTGCTCAGAACGAAGTAACAGAACGCACTGAAGAACAGCAAGGCCTGTGAAGAGCGACCTGAAAAACAGTAACGAACGAACAAGAATACAATGACTAAGTCACGCGGAACTTGCTTGCACGTACTGAAGAGCAGATACAAACCCACAAGCACAAACTGAACGGCAGAAAACGATCTGAAAACCACGAGTCTGAAAAAGCGCGAATCATCTCTCACCAAACTTTTACTAAACACGAGATTAGCAAAAGGAGCCCAAATGGTGCCGCGCTTGGTTCTGAACTGGCCTTTTCTAGTCTCATCGTACGTGCTTGACGTCACCGCGTTCTTGGCGATCGTAAATTCCGACAACTTTGTGCGACCGTGTGTACGCAAAACAAGTTTGAGCCAACATCCGTCGGAAAAAAACCTAGGATTTTGTTGTTGGAATGTCCGATCAAAGTCTGACCGTGTGTACGGGGCATTACAGGAGAGAATTTCCCTTCCAAGGGGTAGATTTCCTCTCATTTCCTGTTGTCTCCTTCCGTTTGTAAGTAGGAGTCCTTTGTAAGTCAGATTTTTGAAAATAGGGGACCGCCTGTAAATACTATACGGCCTACCCTATACACTCTGTGGAAAATCGGGCCTTAGGTGTTGGTGATACCAAAACACTGTAAGCCCTCCCAGTTACACTTGGTGGGTGCTAAAACGGGCCCTGCTGTGAAATATTATATCAAGAATTGTAATTACATGCCCCTGTCAAACAGGGGCAGAAAAATTGGGCCTTAGGCGGTATTGGTGGTGGTGGCACAACACTGTAAAGCCTCACAGATAATTTTGTTGAGCACAGGAACAGGCCCTGCTGTGAAATATTAGATCAAAAATTGTAATTACATGCCCCTGTTAAACAGGGGCATAAAAATTGGGCCTTAGGCAGTGGTGGTGGTGCCACAACACTGCAACCCCTCACAGATACTCTTGTTGAGCACAGGAACTAGCTCTGCTGTTAAATATTTGATCAAAAATTGTAATTACATGCCCCTGTTAAACAGAGGCATAAAAATTGGTCCTTAGGCAGTGGTGGTGGTGCCACAACACTGCAACCCCTCCTAGATACTCTTGTTGAGAACAGGAATGAGCCCTGCTGTTAAATATTTGATCAAAAATTGTAATTACATGCCCCTGTTAAACAGGGGCATAAAAATTGGGCCTTAGGCAGTGGTAGTGGTGCCACAACACTGCAACCCCTCACAGATACTTTTGTTGAACACAGGAATGAGCCCTGCTGTTAAATATTTGATCAAAAATTGTAATTACATGCACCTGTTAAACAGGGGCATACAAACTGGGCCTTAGGCAGTGGTGGTGGTGCCACAACACTGCATCCCCTCACAGATACTCTTGTTGAGTGCAGGAACGAGCCCTGCTGTTAAATATTTGATCAAAAATTTTAATTACACACCTCTGTTAAACAGGGGCAGAAAAATTGAGCCTTAGCCACTGGTGGCGGTGCCCAGAACCAAAAATGTTCTTAGAAGCTATCAACATGAACATTGAGGAGGAATAGGATAGTCACTCAGCATAACAGGATAGTCACTCAGCATCAGCATAGGCAGTCTTGAAGGGATCTCACATTCATAAAAAAATTAATCAGTTACATCAGCATCAGGTGCTTGGTAGCTGGTGATCCAAGACTGATTCATTTTTATGAAGGTGAGCCAATCAAATGAGTCGGTGGACAGGCGCACTCGGTTACAAAGCCTCCAGTGGCACTGAATGTGCGTTCCGAAAGAACGCTGGATGCAGGACAGGCCAGTAGCTCAACTGCATACTGTGCAAGCTCTGGCCAGTGATCCATCCTCAAGACCCAGTAACCCAGTGGATTTTCGGTTGGAAAGGTCTCCAAGTCTGATCTTGCCCCTAGGTATTCCTGCACCATGTACAACAGACGCTGGCGATGGTTTCTGGAACTGATCAGACCTTGGGGCTAGGGACTAAAAAATTGTCTGAATGCATTGGTCAGACGGCCACCTTCTCCACCACTCCTTCTGTGACTGACTGAAGCCTCAGCAACACGTTGTCCAGGAGGACCTGGAAATTGTAACCTCCCAGGCTCTGGAAACGCATTGCACAAACCTTTCTGCAAGGCCTCCCGAAGATGTTTCATCTTCTGCTCCCTCTGCAATGGCTGGATAAGTTCCGCCACCTTACCCTTGTAATGTTGATCAAGAAGGGTTACCAGCCAGTACTGATCCCTCTCCTTGATGCCACGAATCCGAGGGTCCTTTCGCAGGCTTTGCAGGATCAGGGAGGACATGCATTGTAGGTTTGCTGAGGCATTCGGTCCAGAGTCCTCTGGGTCACTAAGGACAACCTGATCCGCAGCCACCTCCTGCCAGCCACGTACAAGTCCATGGGTTTCTGGGGCCTGAAAATGATCCCTTGAAGACTGCTGCTGATGTTGAGTGCCAGGCTCCACCTCCATGCTGACACAATCCTCCTCCTCTTCCTGTGTGATAGGCGGGCCTGCAGGAATACTGTCTGGATAAAGGGGGCCTTGAGAGATAAGGAAGTCCTCCTCTTCCTCCATCTGTTCTGCCTCAAGTGCCCTGTCCATTATTCCATGCAGCGTGTGCTCCAACAGGTAGACAAGAGGAACAGTATCACTGATGCATGCACTGTCACTGCTCACCATCCTCTTGGCCTCCTCAAATGGTGACAGGACAGTGCATGCATCCTTGATCATGAGCCACTGGTGTGGCGAAAAAAAGCCAAGCTTCCCTGACCCTGTCCTGGTGCCATACTCACACAGGTAGTCATTGATGGCCCTCTGCTGCGTGTGCAGCAGCCGCAGCATTGCCAACGTTGAGTTCCACCTGGTGGGCATGTCACAGATGAGGCGATTCTTGGGCAGGTTGTATTCCTTTTGGAGGTCAGCCAGCCGAGCACTGGCATTATATGACCGGTGGAAATGCCCACAGACTTTCCTGGCCTGCCTCAGGAGATCCTGTAAGCCCGGGTACCTGCACAAGCACCGCTGCACCACCAAATTAAGGATAAGTGTCCCTGTTGGAGGGCGGAGAGGAGGTTGGTGCCATTATCGCAAACCACCATTCATGGCTGAAGCTGGCGTGGTGTCAACCACCTCTGGGCCTGCCCCTGCAGAGCTGACAGAATCTCTGCCCCAGTGTGGCTCTAGTCCCCTAAGCAGACCAACTCAAGCACAGCATGGCATCTTTTTGCCTGAGTGCTTACGTAGCCCCTAGAACACCTATAGAGCACCGCTGGTTCCGAGGACAAATCTGCACAGGAAGAGGCCATAGAGGAAGACGAAGAGGAGGGGGGTGGCGGAGAGAGGTGTGGCAGAATCCCCACTACCGGCATTTTGGAGGCGTGGTGGTGGAACAAGCTCCAACAATACTGCACCCTGTCCTGCATCCTTCCCAGCTGCCAGCAGGGTTACCCAGTGCACTATGAAAGAAAGGTAACGTCCCTGTCCATACCTGCTGGACCATGAGTCAGCGGTAATATGCACCTTACCACTGACCGCCCTGTCCAACGAGGCCAAGACTTTGCCTTCCACATGTTGGTAAAGAGCCGGAATGGCCTTCCGAGAAAAAATTGGCGTTTGGGAACCTGCAACTGAGGTACCACACATTCACAAATTCTTGAAAGGGTGAATAGTCTACCAGCTGAAAAGGCAGTAGTTGGAGAGCTAGCAATTTAGCCAAACTAGCATTCAGCTGCTGAGCATGTGTATGGCTGGGACCGAATTTCTTTTAGCAACTGGGGTAGGGAAATTTGCCTGCTACAATCAGATGTTGGTGTACCACTAGCAGATTGCCCGGAAGTGCTTGAGGCACCTAATTCTACACCTTCATTCCTCTCAGTGCAGGTCTCTGAGAGGACTGAAGTTATAGTGGGGTTGGAGATCCCAGCTGATGAGGAGCAAGGAGAGGTCTGCCTTGTTCTTTGGTGTGGGTCTTTTAAGTACTGTTGCCAACGGACTGCAATGGAGCTCGACATATGTCTAGTCAAGCATGTGGTGCCCAAGCGGCTGCTGTTTTGGCCACGCTTGATACGCTTCAGACATATGTCGCAAACAGCAATGGTGCAATCTGCTGCACATGTCTCAAAAAAGGCCCACGCCAAAGAACTTTTGGAAAAACGCGCGGAGTCAGCAGTGCCCTGCACATGCAAAGCTCTGCGGTGTGATGCAGTCGGTTGCCTGCCCTTAAGCTGGCCCCTGGAGGGCATCCTGCCTCGTTGGAGATGTCCCTCCTCCTCTTCTCTTCTATCTGGCACCCACGTAGAGTCAGTAACCTCATCATCCCCTCCCTCCTTGCCACTGGAGCAAACCTGGCAGCATCCTCGTGCAGCATGTACACTACACTGTGGTCGAACAGTTCGGGGGACTCCTCAGGGCATGATGGCGGGGCTAGGGAAGGAGTGACTGATGACATTGAGCCGATGGAAGAGGCCACTTTGGCTGTTGCATTGGCAGACAAAGTACCCTGAGCCTGGGTGACAGAGGATGAGGAGGATGAGGACGGCTTGGTCATCCACTCTACCAACTCTTCTGCATGTTGTGGCTCAACATGGCCAGCTGCCACGTGCTGAGGATGCACCGTGTCTATGACCAGCACTGTTGGCTGTAGACACAGAGCCTGCTTGCTCTCTTTTAGTGGCCTGTGAGCATCTGCCTCTCCTTGGTGGCCTTCCAGACATACTGTGCAATTAGATTAGCAAAACAACGCCTGAAGTTTACGAAAAACAGTACACCAGGAATGGCCTACAGTCAGGTATAGGCTTGGCTAGACTATATATATACAAGCCTGTATATATATATATATTAAATGAACTGCAGTCACCTGCCTGCCTGTCAGAAAGTGTCTTTGAGCATGCAATCTAGGAATGGCCTACAGTCAGGTATAGGCTTGGCTAGACTAGACAGTGGATATATATTTTATGAGCTGCAGCTCACTGAGTCCCCTGCCTGCCTGCCTGAAAGTGTCTTTGAACACACACTCCAGGAATGGCCTACAATCAGGTATAGGCTTGGCTAGACTATATATATATATATATATATATATATATATATATATATATATATATATATATATATATATATATATATATATAAAATGCACTGCAGCTATCAATGCTTGAATCAACTGCCTGCCTGAAGTATATTAGAAACAGTACAACAGGAACGGTCTTGTATACATTGTATATATATATATATATATATATATATATATATATATATATATATATATATATATATATAAAACCGGGATGCATATATATACTAAACATACACTGCAGCTAACTGCAGTACACCAGGAACGGTCTGCAGTGAGATGAAGCTAAACTGTATACAGTGTATATATATATATATATATATATATACACACACAAAGCCAGGATATATATATATATATATTAGACTGACTGTATATATATATATATATATATATATATATATATATATATATGAAATACACTGCTAAATGAATCAACTGCCTGCCTAAAGTATATTAGAAACAGTACAACAGGAACGGTCTTGTATACATTGTATATATATATATATATATATATATATATATATATATATATATATAAAACCGGGATGCATATATATACTAAACATACACTGCAGCTAACTGAATCGCCTGCCTGCTCAAACTAAATGAAATGACACTCTCTCTGCCTCTCTCTGTCTCTCTCTTAACAATGCTACCAACACACTACACACAGCTGACATGCAGGCGGCCTTATATAGTGTGGGGCGTGGACTTAACCCCCTGAGCCATAACAGGCCAAAGGCACCGTGCCTTTGGCCAATTATGGCTCTCTTCGCTGATGGCGCTGTGATTGGCCAAAGCATGTGGGTTATAATGCATGCTTGGCCAATCATCAGCCAGCAATGCACTGCGATGACACAGTGCATTATGGGCCATGACGCGCCGCTAGAATTTGGCGCGAACGGCCCATAATGTTCGATCTTCGTCAAACGATCAAACAGCCGATGTTCAAGCCCATCCCTAATAGGCAGATGGAAATAATAGTTCATGAACATTTGGGTATTTTACACCAAGGTCCTAAGTTAGGCTCTGTTATCCTTAGGAGACCAAGATTTGTATATAAGAGGGCACCGATTATCAAAAATAAGATTTCCCCCAGAAAGATAAGAGATTAAAACCCCCCCTCATTCTCTTGTCACTTTAAAAATAAAACCCTACAAGGCAATGGCATAATGTGTTAGTATACAACGCATACTAGTACATTATGAAATACTTACCTTAGAATGAAGCCCTCCAGCTGTCACCAATAACATGGCTTCCATCCTCCCCAGTCTTTCTTCCAGATTTGCAGGCTCCAGCTGTATGAGTGGCTAAGGGCCGTGATGACGTCACTCCTGTGCATGTACGTGGGAGCCCTCAGCTCCGGCACAAAGCTCTGAAGGTCAAGCATGGTATGCCAGACCTTCAGAGCGCATGCACCGGTGACATCACTGGCTGCATACAGTGTGAATATTTCCTAAATAAGATGATATTCACTGTACCTACAGGCAAGCCTTTTTATAGGCTTACCTGTAGCTACAAGTTCAAATAATGACTTTACTATCACTTTAATGATTATTACCTCTAAATACAGGACATCACTATGGGTGCTTCATGTGTGCCAAGTTACGCCAACCTAACTATGGGATGGTGAGAAGAGTCCTGTATTTAGAGTAATAAACCATTTGCAGCCAACATCATTTTTTTGGTGGTGTATTGCCAATATAATAATGTAATAATAACAGCATGGTTCTTTTCATTACACATGTGTGGAACCCCACTTCTCTTACACTGAAGGTAGGATCATTTCCAAAACACCCTTCAAACCATCCTCTGGGAATTCCTACCTACACTCTAAAAGCCACCATCTCAAGTGGTTTGATAACATTCCAAGGGGGCAATTTTGTTGACTAGCAAAGAACTGTACTCTGGATGCAGAATATGTCTGACAAGGGCAAGTACTAAAAGATAGGTTCCAGGATAAGGGATATAATCCAGAGCTCATAGACAGACTCCATCAAGAATGCCATACTGTTTCATCTAGGGTGGCTAACAAAGAGATAACATTCAATTAAGACATTCAATTTATCACTCAATTCTACTACAAATATACAGTGCTTGGCAAAAGTATTCACCCCCTTGGCTTTTTACCTATATTGTTACATTACAGCCTTTAGTTCAATGTTTTTTTAATCTGAATTATATGTGATGGATCAGAACACAATAGTCTAAACTGTTGAAGTAAAATTAGAAAAATATATACATAAAACTATTTTTCACAAATAAAAAAACTAATAATTGGCATGTGCGTATGTATTCACCCCTTTGTTATGAAGCCCATAAAAAGCTCTGGTGCAACAAATTACCTTCAGAAGTCACATAATTAGTGAAATGATGTCCACCTGTGTGCAATCTAAGTGTCACATGATCTGTCATTACATACACACACCTTTTGGAAAGGCCCCAAAGGCTGAAACACCTAGTGTTTGGTTAGTGTTTTGCAAGAGGCACCACTAACCAAACACTGCCATGAAGACCAAGGAACTCTCCAAACAAGTAAGGGGCAATGTTGTTGAGAAGTACAAGTCAAGGTTAGGTTATAAAAAAATATCCAAATCTTTGATGATCCCTAGGAGCACAATCAAATCTATCATAACCAAATGGAAAGAACATGGCACAACAGAAAACTTGCCAAGAGATGGCCGCACACCAAAGCTCACGGACTGGGCAAGGAGGGCATTAATTGGAGAGGCAGCACAGAGACCTAAGGTAACCCTGGAGGAGCTGCAGAGTTCCACAGCAGAGACTGGAGTATCTGTACATAGGACAACAATAAGCCATGCCCTCCATAGAGTTGGGCTTTATGGCAGAGTGGCCAGAAGAAAGCCATTACTTTCAGCAAAAAACAAAATGGCACGTTTTGAGTTTGCGAAAAGGCATGTGGAAGACTCCCAAAATGTATGGAGGAAGGTGCTCTGGTCTGATGAGACTAAAATTGAACTTTTTGGCCATCAAAGAAAACGCTATGTCTGGCGCAAACCCAACACATCACATCACCCTAAGAACACCATCCCCATAGTGAAACATGGTGGTGGCAGCATTATGCTGTGGGAGTGTTTTTCAGCAGTCGGGACTGGGAAATTGGTCAGAGTTGAGGGAAAGATGGATGGTACTAAATACAGGGATATTCTTGGGCAAAACCTGTTCCACTCTGTGTGTGATTTGAAGCTCGGACCGAGGTTCACCTTCCAGCAGGACAATGACCCCAACACACACCGCTAAAGCTACACTTGAGTGGTTTAAGGGGAAACATGTAAATGTGTTGGAATGGCCTAGTCAAAGCCCAGACCTCAATCCAATAGAAAATCTGTGGTCAGACTTAAAGATTGCTGTTCACAAGCACAAACCATCCAACTTGAAGGAGCTGGAGCAGTTTTGCAAGGAGGAATGGGCAAAAATCCCAGTGGTAAGATGTGGCAAGCTCATAGAGACTTATCCAAAGCGACTTGGAGCTGTGATAGCCGCAAAAGTGACCTCAGGGTTGCTGAGTAGGGATGAGCCGAACACCCCCCTGTTCGGTTCGCACCAGAACATGCGAACAGGAAAAAAGTTCGTTCGAACATGCGAACACCGTTAAAGTCTATGGGACACGAACATGAATAATCAAAAGTGCTAATTTTCAAGGCTTATATGCAAGTTATTGTCATAAAAAGTGTTTGGGGACCTGGGTCCTGCCCCAGGGGACATGGATCAATGCAAAAAAAAGTTTTAAAAACGGCCGTTTTTTCAGGAGCAGTGATTTTAATAATGCTTAAAGTCAAACAATAAAAGTGTAATATCCCTTTAAATTTCGTACCTGGGGGGTGTCTATAGTGTGCCTGTAAAGGGGCGCATGTTTCCTGTGTTTAGAACAGTCTGACAGCAAAATGACATTTTGAAGGAAAAAACTCATTTAAAACTACCCGCGGCTATTGCATTGCCGACAATACACATAGAAGTTCATTGATAAAAACGGCATGGGAATTCCCCAAAGGGGAACCCCGAACCAAAATTAAAAAAAAAAAATGACGTGGGGGTCCCCCTAAATTCCATACCAGGCCCTTCAGGTCTGGGATGGATATTAAGGGGAACCCCGGCCAAAATTAAAAAAAAAAAATGACGTGGGGTTCCCCCTAAATTCCATACCAGACCCTTCAGGTCTGGTATGGATTTTAAGGGGAACCCCGCGCCAAAAAAAAAAAAAAAAACGGCGTGGGGTCCCCCCAAAAATCCATACCAGACCCTTATCCGAGCACGCAACCTGGCAGGCCGCAGGAAAAGAGGGGGGGACAAGAGTGCGGCCCCCCCTCCCTCCTGAACCGTACCAGGCCACATGCCCTCAACATTGGGAGGGTGCTTTGGGGTAGCCCCCCAAAACACCTTGTCCCCATGTTGATGAGGACAAGGGCCTCATCCTCACAACCCTGGCCGGTGGTTGTGAGGGTTTGCGGGCGGGGGGCTTATCGGAATCTGGAAGCCCCCTTTAACAAGGTGACCCCCAGATCCCGGCCCCCCCCCTGTGTGAAATGGTAAGGGGGTACATAAGTACCCCTACCATTTCACGAAAAAAGTGTCAAAAATGTTAAAAATGACAAGAGACAGTTTTTGACAATTCCTTTATTTAAATGCTTCTTCTTTCTTCTATCTTGCTTCATCTTCTGGTTCTTCTGGCTCTTCTGGTTCTTCTGGTTCTTCCTCCGGCGTTCTCGTCCAGCATCTCCTCCGCGGCGTCTTCTGTCTTCTTCTCCTCGGGCCGCTCCGCACCCATGGCATGGGGGGGAGGCTCCCGCTCTTCTCTTCTTCTCTTCTTCTTTTCTTCTTTTCTTCTTTTCTTCTCTTCTTCTCTTCTTCTTCATTTTCTTCTCCGGGCCGCTCCGCAATCCATGCTGGCATGGAGGGAGGCTCCCGCTGTGTGACGGCGCTCCTCGTCTGACAGTTCTTAAATAACGGAGGGGGGCGGGGCCACCCGGTGACCCCGCCCCCCTCTGACGCACGGTGACTTGACGGGACTTCCCTGTGACGTCATGGGGAATGCCACAGGGAAGTCCCGTCAAGTCACCGTGCGTCAGAGGGGGGCGGGGTCACCGGGTGGCCCCGCCCCCCTCCGTTATTTAAGAACTGTCAGACGAGGAGCGCCGTCACACAGCGGGAGCCTCCCTCCATGTCAGCATGGATTGCGGAGCGGCCCGGAGAAGAAAATGAAGAAGAAGAGAAGAAGAGAAGAAAAGAAGAAAAGAAGAAAAGAAGAAGAGAAGAAGAGAAGAGCGGGAGCCTCCCCCCCATGCCATGGGTGCGGAGCGGCCCGAGGAGAAGAAGACAGAAGACGCCGCGGAGGAGATGCTGGACGAGAACGCCGGAGGAAGAACCAGAAGAACCAGAAGAGCCAGAAGAACCAGAAGATGAAGCAAGATAGAAGAAAGAAGAAGCATTTAAATAAAGGAATTGTCAAAAACTGTCTCTTGTCATTTTTAACATTTTTGACACTTTTTTCGTGAAATGGTAGGGGTACTTATGTACCCCCTTACCATTTCACACAGGGGGGGGGCCGGGATCTGGGGGTCACCTTGTTAAAGGGGGCTTCCAGATTCCGATAAGCCCCCCGCCCGCAAACCCTCACAACCACCGGCCAGGGTTGTGAGGATGAGGCCCTTGTCCTCATCAACATGGGGACAAGGTGTTTTGGGGGGCTACCCCAAAGCACCCTCCCAATGTTGAGGGCATGTGGCCTGGTACGGTTCAGGAGGGAGGGGGGGCCGCACTCTTGTCCCCCCCTCTTTTCCTGCGGCCTGCCAGGTTGCGTGCTCGGATAAGGGTCTGGTATGGATTTTTGGGGGGACCCCACGCCGTTTTTTTTTTTTTTTTTGGCGCGGGGTTCCCCTTAAAATCCATACCAGACCTGAAGGGTCTGGTATGGAATTTAGGGGGAACCCCACGTCATTTTTTTTTTTTAATTTTGGCCGGGGTTCCCCTTAATATCCATCCCAGACCTGAAGGGCCTGGTATGGAATTTAGGGGGACCCCCACGTCATTTTTTTTTTTTAATTTTGGTTCGGGGTTCCCCTTTGGGGAATTCCCATGCCGTTTTTATCAATGAACTTCTATGTGTATTGTCGGCAATGCAATAGCCGCGGGTAGTTTTAAATGAGTTTTTTCCTTCAAAATGTCATTTTGCTGTCAGACTGTTCTAAACACAGGAAACATGCGCCCCTTTACAGGCACACTATAGACACCCCCCAGGTACGAAATTTAAAGGGATATTACACTTTTATTGATTGACTTTAAGTATTATTAAAATCACTGCTCCTGAAAAAACGGCCGTTTTTAAAACTTTTTTTTGCATTGATCCATGTCCCCTGGGGCAGGACCCAGGTCCCCAAACACTTTTTATGACAATAACTTGCATATTAGCCTTTAAAATTAGCACTTTTGATTTCTCCCATAGACTTTTAAAGGGTGTTCCGCGGCATTCGAATTTGCCGCGAACACCCCAAATTGTTCGCTGTTCGGTGAACTTGCGAACAGCCAATGTTCGAGTCGAACATGAGTTCGACTCGAACTCGAAGCTCATCCCTATTGCTGAGCCTTTGTGCTTTCTGACACTACGCGATACTGTTTTTTTATCCTTTTTTTTTTATGTGATCACTCCCTGTACCCACCCGACTAGGTGGATTTTACTGTTAAGCTTTTGCTGTTTGAATACATTTTTATTTTTTGGATTTACGCACTATGTGGAGGCCCTTCTCTTTTTTCCTTTTTTATGGTTTGATGTGACACCATTTGGAGTTTGTACATTCTATCAAGTGTGACCATTGGATGGGAGTCCAAGTTCGTTAGCCGGGCTGTCCTAGCTTCACCATTTGCTTACCACGGATTTTGACGGAAGTATTGAGGCGTATCTCCACACCAGCTCCTTCCATCAAATATCTGCCAGATTGTTGAATCCAAACACCTGATTGACCCACCGCCGTATGGTGAGTGTGTCCATTTCTCGTGGTAAGCGTACCCATTCCTTCATATCGTAGATATCTGACCTACAAGTTACTATCAGCTTTATATTTGCAAGTGAGGTGATACTTTACTTTCTCACTTTGTTACACACTAGCGCTGCATCTGGTATGGGAGTGACTACCGCATGTTTTAGAGGGTTGGGGAAGATGCCAGTAAAGAGGGAGAGGTTGAAGATATGAGTTATAGAGTGTAGGATAGAGCCAGAGGGTGACCGTAGTATTTGAGAAGGAACAGGGTCCAGGGGACAGGAAGTTAGGTGGGCATTAGAAAAAAGTTTAGTGACTTCATCTATAGTAGCTGGGTTAAACAAAGGAAGTATTGATTGTGCAGGAGGACAAGGCTTAATGGAGAACGGGAGGTCCAACAACAAGGGAAGTATTGATTGTGCAGGAGGACAAGGCTTAATGGAGAATTGGAGGTCCAATACATCTTGTTATTATTAATGTTTTATACATATACATATTATCAGAATATTTAATGGTGTTTTTTGTGAGAATTAATGCACACACATTGAATTTATAAATTGATCAGTATATTGGGATTATTTATTTGATTTATTATTTTTTGTCTATTTTCTGCTGACATTTTTCATCAGTTATATTAATTGTGTGACTATTGATTTGCTGGCTCCTGTAGTCCACCTCATATACACTATTATGCCCAAATACAACATTTTTTATTGCATACTGGTACTTGTAGTCTGCTTCTTATACATCACTCCTGTGCTTTGAAATTGGCTTATTCCCCATTCAGTCAGACTGCACAAGGTTAGTGGGGCCCCTTGGAATGTGTCGCTGCAGTGCAGTGAAATCCGTATTGTCCTGGTTTGTTAAATCTACTGTTTCTACTGTGTACATCCAAACTTTGAGATAAATCTACAGTATGTGTATTCAACACTGAAATGTTGTGGTTCGAGCCATTTTGTCTGTAGAGATGACGCAATGACATACCTTACACTTTTTATGCCAATGAGAGAACTTTCTATCCTCTTTCCCATTAAAGGAAGAACATGGTAATAAGGTTTCCTGATTATGCAAGAAGTGGTGGCTTTAGCAGAACATATTTGAATCTGCTGAACCTATGCAATATTGGTTGTCATTGCCTGGACAATTTTAAGAGTACTCCCAGCCTTGGTCTATATACTGTTTGTTTCTTGTTCTTTGTCTATATTGCAGAGGTTTGGCCCTGGTCGTGGATCTGGTCTTGCATAATTTTATTATTGGTATGAATTGTCCACTTTTATAGTAAACATGTGGCAGGGCTAACATTAACACCTACATAAGCTTAGCAAGCAGTAAATATAATTTACAACACATCTTTACTTGCTTCTGTAGCTGCAGGTATTGTGGATCAATTACTCCTTACATTTCATAACAGAGGCACTATAGTTAGGTTCTATTTTTTTTTTTTTGGGGGGGGGTTAGCTTTTTAATCTTTCCCTGCCCCCCCCCCCCCCCTGCAGTGGTGCGGTAGCATTAAATGTAAATAAAGTTCAGGTGTTCTCTGTTCACATTAGAAAACCCACTTGATGACCAGTGACATATCCGTACGATGTTAGACTTCAAGTGGTTATGCCAGTATAATGCCTGCAGCTGTAGGCATCATCTTTGTATTGTTTTTTTAAAACCAATAGTCGGCTTTCTTGTAAAAACAATCCTAGTGGCTAATTTGCCACTGGATTGCTTTTAAAAGCAGCCAGAGGGGACATACCCCCCTTCTGCCCCTTTTGTCACTTTCTGTGACTCTCCCATTAAATTGGGAGACCCGAGTGACCAGCCGGCGCTTCCAATTGCTGATCATAAAGGTAATCAGAGACCCAAATGACTCCAATCACCTCTATGATATAGGAACCTGGAAGCAATGAGCATTCATCATTTCCAGTTTTGCTGGATGTAAACAGCGCCATTTTTAAATGGGGGAAAGTATTTGATCAAACTAATATCGGTGTGATCAAATGCTTTTAAGGGTAGAGGAGACATCTGGGGTCTAATAGACCCCAGATGTCTCCATAAAGAGTACCTGTCACTGCCTAGAGGATATTTATATATTTATATTCCTTGTGATAATGATACAAGTGATAAAAACAATTAAATAAATAAATAAATAAATAAATAAAGTAACAGTGTAAAAATAAATAAAATGAAATATATTTTAAAAAAATGAAAGCACCCCCATCCCCCCAAGTTCCCTCACAACTGTAATTTTTTTTTTACAGCAAAGTGGTAACCCGTAAAGGCTTTTAAAGCATCACCTATGAATAGTAAAATGTATGTCGTTTGTCGCTGTTGCACAGGCATGCGTAATTTAAAGCTGACATCTATTTACATGGCGTAACATGATCTTTTAAATAATACCAAACAATTGGGTATTATATTGTGTTTTTGTGCAATAAAATTCAAAAAAGTGTATTTTTTCCCCCAAAAATTGTGTATGCAAAAATCACTGCACAAACACCATGTGACATAAAGAATTGCAACACTCACCAAATACTGATTGTTACACATAAACAATAAGGGTCCTAAAGTGGATACTGGAAGGCTGCCAAGAGACCACTAATGCTCCGTACACACGGTCGGATTTTCCGATGGAAAATGTCCGATCGGAGCGTGTTGTCAGAAATTCCGACCGTGTGTGGGCTCCATCGGACATTTTCCATCGGATTTTCCGACACACAAAGTTGGAGAGCAGGAGATAAAATTTTCCTACAACAAAATCCGTTGTCGGAAATTCCGATCGTGTGTACACAAATCCGACGGACAAAGTGCCAGGCATGCTCAGAATTAGGGATGAGCTTCGAGTTCGAGTCGAACTCATGTTCGACTCGAACATTAGCTGTTCGCAAGTTCGCCGAACACCGAACAATTTGGGGTGTTCGCGGCAAATTCGAATGCCGCGGAACACCCTTTAAAAGTCTATGGGAGAAATCAAAAGTGCTAATTTTAAAGGCTTATATGCAAGTTATTGTCATAAAAAGTGTTTGGGGACCCGGGTCCTGCCCCAGGGGACATGTATCAATGCAAAAAAAAGTTTTAAAAACGGACGTTTTTTCAGGAGCAGTGATTTTAATAATGCTTAAAGTCAAACAATAAAAGTGTAATATCCCTTTAAATTTTGTACCTGGGGGGTGTCTATAGTATGCCTGTAAAGGGGCGCATGTTTCCCGTGTTTAGAACAGTCTGACAGCAAAATGACATTTGGAAGGAAAAAACACATTTAAAACTACCCGCGGCTATTGCATTGCCGACAATACACATAGAAGTTCATTGATAAAAACGGCATGGGAATTCCCCCCAGGGAAACCCCGAACCAAAATTAAAAAAAAAAAAAATGATGTGGGGGGGTCCCCCTAAATTCCATACCAGGCCCTTCAGGTCTGGTATGGATATTAAGGGGAACCCCGGCCAAAATTAAAAAAAAAAAATGACGTGGGGTTCCCCCTAAATTCCATACCAGACCCTTCAGGTCTGGTATGGATTTTAAGGGGAACCCCGCGCCAAAAAAAAAAAAAAAAAACGGCGTGGGGTTCCCCCAAAAATCCATACCAGACCCTTATCCGAGCACGCAACCTGGCAGGCCGCAGGAAAAGAGGGGGGGACGAGAGTGCGGCCCCCCCCCTCCTGAACCGTACCAGGCCACATGCCCTCAACATTGGGAGGGTGCTTTGGGGTAGCCCCCCAAAACACCTTGTCCCCATGTTGATGAGGACAAGGGCCTCATCCCCACAACCGTGGCCGGTGGTTGTGGGGGTCTGCGGGCGGGGGGCTTATCGGAATCTGGAAGCCCCCTTTAACAAGGGGACCCCCAGATCCCGGCCCCCCCCCTGTGTGAAATGGTAAGGGGGTACTTACCCCTACCATTTCACTAAAAAACTGTCAAAATAGTTAAAAATGACAAGAGACAGTTTTTGACAATTCCTTTATTTAAATGCTTCTTCTATCTTCCTTCATCTTCTTCTGGTTCTTCTGACTCTTCTGGTTCTTCCTCCGGCGTTCTCGTCCAGCATCTTCTCCGCGGCGTCTTCTATCTTCTTCTCCTCGGGCCACTCCGCACCCATGGCATGAGGGAAGGCTCCCGCTCTTCTCTTCATCTTCTTCTTCATCCTCTTCTCTTCTTCATCTTCTTCATCTTCATCTTCTCTTCTTTTCTTCTGCGGGCCGCTCCGCATCCATGCATGGAGGGAGGCTCCCGCTGTGTGACGGCGTCTCCTCGTCTGACGGTTCTTAAATAACGGGGGGCGGGGCCACCCGGTGACCCCGCCCCCCTCTGACGCACGGGACATGACGGGACTTCCCTGTGGCATTCCCCGTGATGTCACAGGGAAGTCCCGTCAAGTCACCGTGCGTCAGAGGGGGGCGGGGTCACCGGGTGGCCCCGCCCCCGTTATTTAAGAACCGTCAGACGAGGAGACGCCGTCACACAGCGGGAGCCTCCCTCCATGCATGGATGCGGAGCGGCCCGCAGAAGAAAAGAAGAGAAGATGAAGATGAAGAAGATGAAGAAGAGAAGAGGATGAAGAAGAAGATGAAGAGAAGAGCGGGAGCCTCCCCCCCAATGCCATGGGTGCGGAGCGGCCCGAGGAGAAGAAGATAGAAGACGCCGCGGAGAAGATGCTGGACGAGAACGCCGGAGGAAGAACCAGAAGAGTCAGAAGAACCAGAAGAAGAAGAAGATGAAGGAAGATAGAAGAAGCATTTAAATAAAGGAATTGTCAAAAACTGTCTCTTGTCATTTTTAACTATTTTGACAGTTTTTTAGTGAAATGGTAGGGGTAAGTACCCCCTTACCATTTCACACAGGGGGGGGGCCGGGATCTGGGGGTCCCCTTGTTAAAGGGGGCTTCCAGATTCCGATAAGCCCCCCGCCCGCAGACCCCCACAACCACCGGCCACGGTTGTGGGGATGAGGCCCTTGTCCTCATCAACATGGGGACAAGGTGTTTTGGGGGGCTACCCCAAAGCACCCTCCCAATGTTGAGGGCATGTGGCCTGGTACGGTTCAGGAGGGGGGGGGGCCGCACTCTTGTCCCCCCCTCTTTTCCTGCGGCCTGCCAGGTTGCGTGCTCGGATAAGGGTCTGGTATGGATTTTTGGGGGAACCCCACGCCGTTTTTTTTTTTTTTTTTTGGCGCGGGGTTCCCCTTAAAATCCATACCAGACCTGAAGGGTCTGGTATGGAATTTAGGGGGAACCCCACGTCATTTTTTTTTTTAAATTTTGGCCGGGGTTCCTCTTAATATCCATACCAGACCTGAAGGGCCTGGTATGGAATTTAGGGGGACCCCCCCACGTCATTTTTTTTTTTTTTAATTTTGGTTCGGGGTTTCCCTGGGGGGAATTCCCATGCTGTTTTTATCAATGAACTTCTATGTGTATTGTCGGCAATGCAATAGCCGCGGGTAGTTTTAAATGTGTTTTTTCCTTCCAAATGTCATTTTGCTGTCAGACTGTTCTAAACACAGGAAACATGCGCCCCTTTACAGGCATACTATAGACACCCCCCAGGTACGAAATTTAAAGGGATATTACACTTTTATTGTTTGACTTTAAGCATTATTAAAATCACTGCTCCTGAAAAAACGTCCGTTTTTAAAACTTTTTTTTGCATTGATCCATGTCCCCTGGGGCAGGACCCAGGTCCCCAAACACTTTTTATGACAATAACTTGCATATAAGCCTTTAAAATTAGCACTTTTGATTATTCATGTTCGTGTCCCATAGACTTTAACGGTGTTCGCGTGTTCGAGCGAACTTTTTTCCTGTTTGCATGTTCTGGTGCGAACCGAACAGGGGGGTGTTCGGCTCATCCCTACTCAGAATAAATAAAGAGATGAAAGCTATTGGCCACTGCCCCGTTTATAGTCCCGACGTACGTGTTTTACGTCACCGCGTTCAGAACGATCGGATTTTCCGACAACTTTGTGTGACCGTGTGTATACAAGACAAGTTTGAGCCAACATCCGTCGGAAAAAATCCTAGGATTTTGTTGTCGGAATGTCCGAACAAAATCCGACCGTGTGTACGGGGCATTAAGCTGTGAAACTGTGAAGAACCTGACTAGAGTGGCTCTGTTAGGTTAAATTGCTGCAGAATGCCTGCTGCCAGTAAAGCCATTGAGGGCTTGTTTTAAATCTTATTTTCTACTGCCTGAATCAATGTTTCATTCACTCCTCCACTGCTCTGTCCAAATTCTGGAAAGAAAGAGAAAAAAAACTGTAGCTTCAAATATCGGGTAGCATGTTAAGCATTTCCTTCCTCCCATGTAACGGCACTGGTGCTTCTGACACAGCACCTCATGGTGTCAAATGGAGGTGGAGAAAGAGTCTCCATCCTTGATAAAGCTCACAGCAATAAATTAAATGGTGGGAGAAAAAAAACGATGTGTGGTTGGGGTAGGGGAAGAAGGTAAAATGAGCCTGTTGCTAATTTTGTGGAAGTCTGCAGTTGCTTCCCTCTTTGGCCAGTTTAGGACTAGACCATTGGTGGCCCCTCCATATGGGGCTCAGGGGTGTCACCCCCCCCGATCCATGCAGCCAGGCCCTAATCTACATGCAGGGCGATGGACACATGAGTACCAATGGGGGTTTTTTTTGAAGCACATGATTAGAGCCTGAGGCTCAGGGCACTGCACCCTGAGCCCACCCAGTTGTGTGACAGTAGCAAATGAATATTCACTATTTTACCTGGGGCGTAGCTTGGACATGCAAGCATTATTTATTAGGTCACATCTCTGGTGAACTCCTGGTTCTACCTGGACTTTTGGTGCTTTAATAGAGGGACTTCACCATCGCACACCTGCTACATTCTGCTCGGGAGCCCTGGACACTTACTTTGCCAGCGGATAAGGAGGGTGCCAAGATGGCGCCAAGTCGTCGCCCAGTGTCCATGGCCTCTTCCTCCTGCTCGGATCCACAGCCCTCTCCACCGCTTTGAACCAGCTAGTGCCACAGCTCAGCTCCCTCACATGCATACTTCCTGCTGGGAGACCATCTCCCGCGGGGTGGGGGCAGAGTACTTGTGGTGATGGGCACCTTCCTGTCCATCTCCCCTGGAGGGGGTGACATTTGTTTGCCAACCCCCCCGAAATACTTAGAACCAGAGGCCACTGTACTAGACTCTAGCTTGGTAAGCATCAACAGCTTCAGAAATGACCTCGAAATAGAAAGTTCAGAATTTATCCTATAATTTTGTAAACTATTCTCAGTTTTATATATATTGTTTTTAACAATCTACTAAGGGAGACATTAAATTAATACTGCATAGCAGATCTGTGTCCAAGACCAGCAGGCGGGGCAAAACATGTCAGGGGGTGTGGACAGAGCAGCGCTGGCTGAGACCATACAAAGCCATATCATCATCTGAAGCACAGGTGTCTTATCCCACATATACCCACACTTCTGAATTAGTGCCTGACGCCTGCAACCACTTTCTGAATACCGGTTATCCTCCAGCTTTGAGCAGTGCTCCAAGTTTACACATAAGCACTGCATAGCTAAACTCTCCTAATCTGCCAATCGCATGACATGAAAAGCTGCATAAGATTTGTGGCATTTATAAGCAGCATGACTGAAAGCAACCATACCAGAGTCCTGGAGGCCTTTTAAGAAAATACATGACTTTTTACAATATATTAAACAACAGAGCAGGTACTTTCAGGTACATTTTATTTTCAAAGCACCCCTGAAACTTCAAAATCTATGGTGCTTTACTGTAAAAATTGCAACTAAAGTGCATCCCAGTTTATTCCAAAGTATCCATATATGTTCTTATTGGTCTCTTTAGCCTTCCTTTTACAATGTCCAGGACAAAAATGAAGGGCACAGGAGAGAGATAGGCCAGAATGTACACACTCATCTCCATTTGTATAGACAAAAATACCTGGGCCCATCAGGAAACAAAAAATGAAAACACAGGCATCTACTACATTCCAGTAGTCATTTTAACATATTTGATAAAGCCACAGGTAGACTCTGTAGACATAGTGAGGGTTAAATTGTGTCTTCTACCATCCAAAATAAAAAAAAAACAACTTTAGGCAGAGTTCTGCCTAAATATACCTTTTATATAAATTAGTAAATTAATGCCCAGAATGATCCTTTACGTCAGTACAATTTAACTTTCTTTTATAGGTTATACAAATGCAGCTAATGATAAGCTTCTTGTTTTCTTCCCTATTCTCTGTAACACAAAGAAAAAAAATCTCAGTGCTACTGTAATTGGCAGGGTCAGATACTCAGAATTCTGGCACAGTCAATCGCTTTAAGATGATCTGTGATGATGATAATTTTATCGGCTATACTGCTTCAAAATCATAGGTAGAAACTGGAAATGATATGTCTGAAAGAAAACAAAACAGCAGGCATCAAGATGATAGAAAGGACAATCCTGTAATATATAGTCTCAGCATGAAAATGAAATGACAGAAACTCACCAGCAAACTAGGGATAAATTTGTGTTACCCTGATGGTAATGGAGGAAGAAACATTTGTGAGTTTCTGAAAAGAAATGATTGTTCAATGTTGATGAATATGTATCCATCCTGAGACAGTAGCACTGCACAGAATTCTGTATTTTGTATTGCAGTGACATGAATTGCTCAATACAGACAGCCTCAAACATATTTTAAAAGTAAAGAACATAAAAGTTTATTTCATCTTGGCTTTCCTCGTTTGAGAATATGCAGTTTATGATCAATTCAGATGTCCATTGATAAATTCATAATTTTTAGTTTAACCACCTCAGCTTTAGGAAGGTTTACCCCCTTTATGACCAGAACATGTTTTGCTATTTAGCACTTTGCTACTGTACCTGGTAATTGCGCAGTCATTGCAACAAAATTGATATCATTTTTTTCACACAAATAGAACTTTTCATGGTGTTTGATCACTATTAGGTTTATTATTATATAAATGAAAAAAGACCGAACATTTTGAAAAAAAATATTTTTTTTTACTTTCTACTATAAAACATATCCAATAAAAAAATTGAATTTCTTCAAAAAGTTTGGCCAAAATGTATTCTGCTACATGTCTTTGGTTAAAAAAAATCCCAATAAGTGTATATTGATTGGTTTGCATGAAAGTTATAGTGTCTACAAACTATGGGATATATGCTGGAATATTGTTTTTTATACTACTAATGGTGGTGATTAGCGACTTATAATGGGACTGCGATAGTGCGGCAAGCAATTTGACACCTACACTGAGTGGGAACTGACTAGCTGCCACTGACATTACAAGTGACACTGATACAGTGATCAGTGATAATAATATACACTGTCACTGGACTAATGACACTGGCTGAGAAGGTGTTAGCATTTTGGGTAATCAAATGATCAAATGTGTGCCTAAAATGTGTTGTGTAATGTGTGCTTTTTTTACTGAAGATCTCTTTGCTTTTTCATCCTACTTTGTTGATTGTTAATACAGGGCTCTGGCCATACATCATTGGCCGGGAACTGCTGACAGACTCCCGATGTGTACAATCACAGTGGGAATCGGCAGGAGGCGCGCATGCACATGCCCTAAACCTGGAAACATGCAGTGACCTACCGGTACATTGCTATGCCTGTACAGGCTACCTGTCCACGGTACATTGTGGCCAGGAAGGCTGGAAGTAAATAACTGCTTGCCGACTGGCTCACACCAGTATACGTAGGCAGAATGGCTCTGCAGGGCGAAACGACGTATTGGTACGTTGTTCCCTTTAAGAGCCACCGGAGGCCCGCTGCATGACAGGGGACCCAATGCGCATGTTCGGCGGGCATGATCGCCGCCGGCCACCCATGATCGAGGACATGAGAGCCAGCACGGGGATTTGTGTGTGTAAAAGGGGACAGTCAGTTCTATCCCCATATAGATAGAACACATCCAGGCAACACACATTAAACATTTAACCCCTTGAATTCCCCCTAGTGTTAACCCCTTCCCTAGCAGTCACATTTACACAGTAATCAGTGCATTTTTATAATACTGATCGCTGTATAAATGTCAGTGGTCCCAAAAATGTGTCAAAAGTGTCCACTGCAATGTCGCAGTACTGCTAAAAATCTCAGATCACCGCCATTACTAGTAAAAAAAAAAAAATGCCATAAATCTTTCCCATAGTTTGTAGACGCTATAAGTTTTGCGCAAACCAATCAATATACACTTATTGTAATTTTTTTTCCAAAAATATGTAGAAGAATATATATTGGCCTAAACTGATGAAGAAACATGTTTTTTTAAAAACATTTTTGGGGATATTTATTATAGCAAAAAGTTGTCGCTCTTTTTTTGTTTATAGCACAAAAAATAAAAACGCAGAGGTGATCAAATACCACCGAAAGAAAGCTCTGTTTGTGGGAAAAAAAGGACGCAAATGTAGTTAGGGTACAGTATTGCATGACCGCACAATTGTCAGTTAAAGCGACACAGTGCCAAATTGAAAAAAGTGCTCTGGTCAGGAAGGGGGTAAAATCTTCTGGCGCTGAAGTGATTAAACAATGCATAAACAAGGTAAGGATATCTTCTAAGTATACCAAGTTGGGGATTCTTTTGGACATTAGTCTACTGCTTCATGGGGAACCCTGTGAGCAATATATATGGAAATATACAGTCATAAATAAAGGCATTCATATCTATGTGCAAGATTTGGAAATGTTAAGTTGGGGAAAGGTTTGTGACCAATGTTTTATATCAGCTGGCAGCTTTATTTATTATGCTAATATACAATTGCTGGGGTGCAGAATGTAACCACTTGAAGACCAGAATGTTACATCCTCTTCAAGACCAGGCCATTTTTCAGTTTTCAGCACTGTCATATTTTGAATGACAATTACTCAGTCATGGGACACTGCACCCAAATGAATTTTTATATCTTTTTATACAGATAGAGCTTTCTTTTGGTGGTATTTAAACACCATAGGGTTTTTTATTTTTTACTTTATAAAGGAAAAAAGACCAACAATTTTGAAAAACATTCTTAGTTTCTGTTATAAAATGTTGCAAATAAATAATGTCTTTATACGTTTAGCCAAAATGTAATCTACTACATTTCTTTGGTAAAAAAAAGTGTATATAATTTGGCCTTTGCGAAAGTTATAGAGTCTAAAAAATATAGTATATATATATATATATATATATATATATATATATATATATAGATATCTATATATATATATAGATATAGATATCTATATATCTATATCTATATATATATATATCTATCTATATATATAGATAGATAGATATATATCTATATATATAGATATAGATATATATATCTATATATATAGATATATATATCTATATCTATATATATAGATATATATATCTATATAGTATCTCACAAAAGTGAGTACACCTCTCACATTTTTGTAAATATTTTATTATATCTTTTCATGTGACAACACTGAAGAAATAACACTTTGCTATAATGTAAAGTAGTAAGTAAATAGTAAACTTGTGTACAACCAGCCTGTCTGGTTTTCCCCGAGTGATCAGTGCACTTGGCTATAGCCGGCATCATTGTATTCTGTTGGCGGTGAAGTACAGTGCCTTGAAAAAGTATTCATACCCCTGGACATTTTCCACAATTTATCATGTTACAACCAAAAACATAAATGTATTTTATTGGGATTTTATGTGATAGACCAACACAAAAGTATTCATCCCCTTGGCATTTTTCGTGTTTTCTTGCCTCACAACCTGGAATTAACATGGTTTGAGCATTTGCATCATTTAATTTACAGAACATGCCCACAACTTTTAAGATTCACCCCCCTAAAGTCAATACTTTGTAGAGCCACTTTTTGCAGCTATCACAGCTCCAAGTCACTTTGGATAAGTCTCTATGAGCTTGCCACATCTTAGCATTGGGATTTTTGCCCATTCCTCCTTGCAAAACTGCTCCAGCTCCTTCAAGTTGGATGGTTTGTGCTTGTGAACAGCAATCTTTAAGTCTGACCACAGATTTTCTATTGAATTGAGGTCTGAGCTTTGACTAGGCCATTCCAACACATTTATGTTTCCCCTTAAACCACTCAAGTGTTGCTTTAGCAGTGTGTTTGGGGTCATTGTCCTGCTGGAAGGTGAACCTCGGTCCTAGCCTCAAATCACACACGGAGTGGTACAGGTTTTGCCCAAGAATATCCCTGTATTTAGCACCATCCATCTTTCCCTCAACTCTGACCAGTTTACCAGTCCCTACTGCTGAAAAACATCCCCACAGCATGATACTGCCACCGCCATGTTTCACTGTGAGGATGGTGTTCTTAGGGTGATGTGATGTGTTGGGTTTGCACCAGACATAGCGTTTTCTTTGATGGCCAAAAAGTTCAATTTTAGTCTCATCAGACCAGAGCACCTTCCTCCATACATTTTGGGAGTCTCCCACATGCCTTTTCGCAAACTCAAAACGTGCCATTTTGTTTTTTGCTGAAAGTAATGGCTTTCTTCTGGCCACTCTGCCATAAAGACCAACTCTATGGAGCGTATGGCTTATTGTAGTCCTATGTACAGATACTCCAGTCTCTGCAGTGGAACTCTACAGCTCGTCCAGGGTTACCTTAGGTCTCTCTGCTGCCTCTCTGATTAATGCCCTCCTTGAACGGTCCGTGAGTTTTGGTGTGCGGCCGTCTCTTGGCAAGTTTGCTGTTGTGCCATGTTCTTTCCATTTGGTTATGATAGATTTGATTGTGCTCCTAGGGATCATCAAAGATTTGGATATTATTTTATAACCTAACCCTGACTTGTACTTCTCAACAACATTGTCCCTTACTTGTTTGGAGAGTTCCTTGGTCTTCATGGCAGTGTTTGGTTAGTGGTGCCTCTTGCTTAGGTGTTGCAGCCTCTGGAGCCTTTCAAAAAGGTGTGTATATGTAATGGCAGATTTGTTTTATGTATATATTTTTCTAATTTTATTTCGCCAACTTAGACTATTGTCTTCTGATCCATCACATATAATTCAGATTAAAAAAACATTGAACTAACGGCTGTAATGTAACAAAATAGGTAAAAAGGGGGGTGAACACTTTTGCAAGGGATTGTAAGTGTGAAGTGGAAGGAAAATGATAAATGATTTTCCAAATTTTTTACAAATAAATATGTGAAAAGTGTGGAGTGCATTTGTATTCACTCCCCTAAGACAAAACTTTGTAGAACCACTTTTTGCTGCAATTACAGCTGCAAGTCTTTTTGGGTATGTCCATATCAGCTTTGCACATCCAGAGAGTGAAATTTGTGCCCATTCTCCTTTGCAAAATAGCTCAAGCTCTGTCAGATTGGATGGAGAGCATCTATGAACAGCAATTTTCAAGTCTTGCCACAGATTCTCAATTGGATTTAGGTCTGGACTGGGCCATTCTAACACATGAATATGCTTTGATCTAAATCATTCCATTGTAGCTCAGGCTGTACGTTTAGGGTTGTTGTCCTGCTGGAAGATGAACCTCTGCCCCAGTCTCAAGTCTTTTGCAGTCTTTAACAGGTTTTCTTCTCAGATTACCCTGTATTTGGCTCCATCCATTTTCCCATCAACTCTGACCAGCTTCTCTGTCCCTGTTGAAGAAAAGCATCCCCACAATATGATGCTGCCGCCACCATGTTTCACAGCGGGGATGGTGTGTTCAGGGTGCTCTGTAGTGTTAGTTTTCTGCCACACATCGTGTTTTGCTTTTACGCCTAAAAGTTCGATTTTGGTCTCATCTGACCAGAGCACCTTCTTCCACATGTTTGCTGTGTCCCCCACATGGCTTTGTGCAAACTGCAAAAAGGACTTCTTATGTCTTTCTTTCAACTATGGCTTTCTTCTTGCCACTCTTCCATAAAGGCCAAATTTGTGGAGTGTACGACTAATAATTGTCCTGTGCACAGATTCTCCCACCTGAGCTGTGGATCTCTGCAGCTCTTCCAGAGTTACCATGGGCCTCTTGGCTGCTTCTCTGATTAATGCTCTCCTTGCAGTTTAGGTGGACAGCCATGTCTTGGTAGGTTTGCAGTTGTACCATACTCTTTTCATTTTTGGATGATGGATTAAACAGTGCTCCATGAGTTGTTCAAAGCTTGGTGTATTTTTTTATAACCTAATCCTGCATTAAACCTCTCCACAACTTTTTCCCTGACCTGTCTTGTGTGTTCCTTGGCCTTCATGATGCTGTTTGTTCACTAAGGTTCTCTAACAAACCTCTGACGACTTCACTGTATTTATACTGAGATTACATTACACACAGGTAGACTCTATTTACTAATTAGGTGACTTCTGAAAGCAATTGGTTCCACTAGTTTTTAGTTAGGGGTATCAGAGTAAAGGGGGCTGAATACAAATGCATGCCACACTTTTCAGATATTTTTTTGTTAAAAATGTTGAAAACCATTTATCATTTTCCTTCCACTTCTAAATTATGTGCCACTTTGTATTGGTCTATCACATAAACTCCCAATAAAATACATTTACATTTTTGGTTGTAACATGACAAAATGTGGAAAATTTCAAGGGGTATGAATACTTTTTCAAGGCACTGTAAATGATCCAAATCATCCATCCCCCTGGAATGTGTGGATCGGGGAATTGGATCATGTTATTTCATTCAGCCCACTGATTGAATGAAAAAATATATATAAATGTATGGATTGCCTTAGTGACCAATTCATATGCTTGTTGTATTACAGTTTGTGCTTATGAGGTTTATTGCTATAATCATAACATATACATTCCGTATGGTTGCCTATCTGTATATTAGATCATTTGTTGAATGTACAGTGTAACGTATGCATTACAAACACGCATAATACAATTTCTCTGCTTTAAAAAGTACACCTCTTCTCCCCTCTGGAAATCTCTAATTGGCTGCATTTTCTCCCCAGGTGTTTTAACTATGCATATAAAAAAAAAAAAAGGAGGTGCATGCGCGGAGCCGTCTGAGCTAGACATGTCAACTTAGAGCTCTGTACTGACTGGGACCCGACGGCCTCTTTCACTGAGTCAAACCAGACTGAAAAGACACAGGATAGTATATAATCTATCCCTAGAGTAAGTGGGCATATTTTGGAACTATGTACAGCGGGCGAAAAGCTAAACTGAGGCAAGTAAATTCACAGGACTCGCTGACTAAACCCACTGTTAGAATGGCAGCAGCATCCTCTTACTGCTCCTCACAGCCTGTCTCACAGCCCGTCTCACAGAAACACTATGAGTAACCCTCCTCAGCACAGCGCAGTGAGCCTGATTTTACCTTAGGAATGACCCCTCTTATTCCACAAAACTCCACTATTGGCCCTGACTTATTGGCTCAATTTGAAAGGGTCTTACACAAGGCATTACAGAACACCTCAGATGCCATTACAGACAAATTGACACGTGAAATTCGTGAAGTGGGCCGCCACACTTCAATCCTAGAACAAAGGATGGATGAATTTGATATCACTACCTTAGTTCACACAGAAGAATTGGAGTCCCTTAAAGAAGATTACACTAACCTCCAAACCCGCCTTGAAGACTTTGAGAACAGAGTTAGAAGATCTAACCTACGGATACGTGGTATCCCTGGGGAAATTGAAGATTTACAATCGACTGTAACAGCACTCTTCCAAGAACTTGCCCCATCAATACCGATCGAACGTCTAGAAATGGACAGAATACACAGAGCCCTAACTTCACACAATGCAGATGGACCACCTAGAGATGTTATACTGAAAATGCATTATTTTCGTACCAAAGAGCAACTTATGGAGGCGGCAAGAAACAAAGACTCCTTGATTTTTCAAGGACACAGATATCAAATCTTCCAAGATCTGTCTCAGATTACACTTCTCAAGCGCAAGGAAATGAAACCACATCTGCAAGTTCTTCAATACCACCGCATATCATATCGCTGGGGCTTTCCTTTTTCTCTTTGTTTTTCATACAAAGGTACAGTACCTGACCGCGAGATTGTGTTTCCAGCGCGATACCATCGCGCTGGTTCTCGGCGACAGGGTACTGTGCATGTCGCGCTGGCTCACTCATCGGGAAAGGAAAACTTTGTTTTCCTTTCCCGATGAGTGACAGGCAGTGCTGACAGCTGTCTGGTATGAATCCTGAGGGGGAACGCCGCGCCAAAATTTAAATGAAAAAAATGGCGTGGGTTCCCCCCAGGAGTATACCAGGCCCTTAGGTCTGGTATGGATTGTAAGGGGAACCCCTTACGCCGAAAAATCGGCGTGGGGGTCCCCCCAAAATCCATACCAGACCCTTATCCGAGCACGCAGCCCGGCCGGCCAGGAAGGGGGGGGACGAGCGAGCGCCCCCCCTGAGCCGTTCCAGGCCGCATGCCCTCAACATGGGGGGGTGGGTTCCTTGGGGGAGGGGGGCGCCCTGCGGGGCCCCCCCACCCCTAAGCACCTTGTCCCCATGTTGATGAGGACAAGGGCCTCTTCCCGACAACCCTGGCCGTTGGTTGTCGGGGTCTGCGGGCGGGGGACTTGTCGGAATCCGGGAGCCCCCTTTAATAAGGGGGCCCCCAGATCCCGGCCCCCCACCCTGTGTGAATGAGTATGGGGTACATGGTACCCCTACCCATTCACCTAGGGAAAAGTGTCAATAAAAAAAAACACAGTACACAGGTTTTAAGAGTAATTTATTAGGCAGCTCCGGGGTCTTCTTCCGACTTCGGGGGGTCTCCTTCCAACTTCTCCCGGTGTTCGACCTCTTCTCCCAGTGTTCGGCCTCTTCTCCCAGGCCCCGCCGCTATCTTCTTCCAGCTCTTTTGCCAGCGACGAGCCAGTCTGCTGCCACTGTCTTGTCGCCACTGTCCTGCCACCCCTGTCTTGCCGCCGCTGTCTCGCCGCTTCTTCTCTTCTTCCGATGTTTACACAACGCTCTCTCCGGCTGGAATGCGGAGCCATTTATATAGGCGGTGACCCCACCCCCTTGTGACGTCATGGTCCCAGCATGCGCAGGGACTCTGGGGTCATGCCCCCTTATGACGTCAGAGTTCCTGCGCATGCTGGGACCATGACGTCACAAGGGGGCGGGGTCACCGCCTATATAAATGGCTCCACAGCTCGCACAAAGCATTCCAGCCGGAGAGAGCGTTGTGTCAACATCGGAAGAAGAGAAGAAGCGGCGAGACAGCGGCGGCAAGAAAGCGGCGGCAGGACAGCGGCGACAAGACAGCGGCAGCAGACCGGGCCCCTCGCTGGCAAAAGAGCTGGAAGAATATAGCGGTGGGGCCTGGGAGAAGAGTTCTCACCAGATGGTACCTATTCCCTGCCAGAATCTCCAAGTTTTCTCCACAATACCCGTCCCAATGTTTCCGAGGATGTTCAGCACTAGGATCACACATGCACATATGGTGGGAATGTAAAATAGTTGAATCCTTTTGGTTGGAGGTGTTTAAGATGCTTTCTACTATGTTTAATATACCTTTGCTTCCTGATCCAACCACAGCACTCCTAAATGATAAACCAAATATTTTATCACACCGCCAGTTTAAGCTTATGCTCTTCATAACCACAGCAGCCAAACAGACCATAGCGAAAGCATGGAAATCTGACTCACTCTGTATTTTGTCATTTAAGACAGAATAACTCAGTTCATGATCCACGCAAAGACCGAAGCAATCTTACTTGACAATTTATCGAAGTATGAAGCCTTATGGAGACCATGGTTTAAGCATTTCCTACCTCCAGGATTCGATAATTCATTATTTCTACTTTGAAGACATTATATGGGCAACCTATAATGTTACTATAAACTATACATATTGCCTTTAATTAGTGGTTTTCTCTTGTAATTCCCCCATGTCCCACCCCCTTATCTCCTTACCCCTAACATTGTGCAGTTACTACCCCCTTCACTTACTACTTGACTTTCTTGAAGTGTAAATGACTAAAAATAGTTTGAAATACTTTTAATCTCCAGATGAAGCCAAGCCATATTGCAGGAACTTGGCCCTGGAACTATTTACTGATTCTCCCCCAACCATCTTACTTCCTTTTCTCTATTAGGCCCCTTTCACATGGTCGGACCGTCTATCCGTTTTTCTTCCATCCGTCGACGGACGACAATGCATTCCTATGGGCAAACGGATGACCATCCGTTACCATCAGTTAACCTCTGCTTCCGTTTTTATCCGTTTTTTTAACGTACAAAGCTACGTTCAGATCCGTCAAAACGGATATTAACTGACGTTAACGGACAATGTCTGTCAACGTCCGATCAGTTAAGATCCGTTTTGAAGAAATTTTTTTTTTGTTGTTTATCTGTGAACTCAACCTATGACCCAGGCAGTAGTTGGACAATAGGAAGTATATCCCCAGTACATGCCCAAGGAGAAACATGACAAGAGATGTCTCACATGAGGAGCTTATAAACCTGGTGCACGAAAAACCAGGCCTATCCACAGACCCCTGTGCGTGCATACATCTCAATGCACAATACACAGAGACCTTATGCTTCCTCTCCTGCTCATTCCTCACAGGGAACATATCCTCAGAGTGTAAACACTAGCGCAAATTCTGCTGATGCTTCTCAAGCTAATAGCCAAACCAGCTCTGGTTCTTCCCAACATTCCACTTCCTATTCCCCATCCACCACCTCTTTTTATCAGGATTTGTAACATGGTTTTTCTGTTAAACTACAAAATTTCTAATATTTTGCATATTTTATGCTTTTGTTCATACTTTGATAAATCAAAAAACAAAGCTCAGTAAAACAAAAGCATTGTCTGTAAAATGCAACACCTATACTTCAATTATTGTAAATGAATGCCAGTCTGAGATTTGCTGTACAGGAGATTACAATAGGGGGAGCGATGGATTATGCCATGGAACATTCAGTTTTTAGCCCCATTACATCTGTCCTGCATGTCCCCAATACTGTATGGCATGACTTGTAAAACTTGTAGGAAAGATTCCTTCCAACATGAAGGGGTTGATTTATTAAGAATTTGTATAGCTATATGACAAGTGAAAGTGCATCTCCTTTTGTTCTGTGTGAATGAGGCAAAAAAAGATATAAAGAGGTTACCGTATATACTCGAGTATAAGTCGTTCCGAGTATAAGTCGAGGCCCCTCATTTACCACAAAAAACTGGGAAAAATGTATTGACCCGAGTATAAGACGAGGGTGAGAAATGCAGAGGGTCAACAATGCCCATCTGCAGCTGCCTGCCTGCCTGTGTCCTGTGCAGCCTACCTGTACCCTGTGCATGTGTCCTGTGTTCTGTACATGTGTGTCCTGTACATGTGTGTCCTGTGTCCCTGTGTTCCTGTGTCCCTGTGTGCATGTGTCCTGTACATGTCCTGTGTGAATGTGCAGCCTACCTGTGTCCTGTGCAGCCTCCCTGTGGCGATCTCCAGCCTCCCTGTGGCGATCTCCAGCCTCCCTGTGGCGATCTCCAGCCTCAAACGGCGGCCGGCGTGTGATGATAGTGTTCGGCAGCCATTCCACAGTTCAAAAGCCGCGCCTCCTCCTCGTCTGTGATAGGCTGACCACTGACTGCCTATCACGGACATTCTCTCATTCTCATACCACGGACGAGGATGAGAGAATGTCCGTGATAGGCTGTACACTGACAGCTGTTCAGCCTATCACAGACGAGCAGGAGGCGCGGCTTTTGAATGCTGGAATAGCCGCCGAACACTATCATCACACGCCGGCCGCCGGCCGCCGTCTGCCTGCATGACACACTGATCATGCAGACAGACGGCAGTGACTCGAGTATAAGTTGAAGGGGACACTTTCAGCCCAAAAAAAGGGCTGAAAAATTCGACTTATACTCGAGTATATACGGTATATCCCGTGTTGTTTGAATGTAAATCAGTATTTTCAAATGGAAAATACTGCATTTAGCCATTAGATGGGGCTAAGTATCATAGTCATTTCCTATAGTACTTAGCCCCATTTAGTGATCAAATGTGGTATTTTACTGTAAAACAATTAACATAGAATATAACCTGTTTACATTCAGTTTTGCCCCATTCGAACTTGCACTTTTACTGATCGGATGGCTCTATGAATTCTTTATAAATCAACCCTTAAATATCTTCTCACAGATAGTAGGGGTGGGTAGTGTACTCCTAATAAGGATAAAGGGGTTGGGTACCGCCACATAGTAAATATTGACTGTGCCTCTACTGATATCAGGCACATGTCAGTGTAAGTACTGTAAAAGCTACAGACAGATAGAAACACATGTAAAGAGGTCATGGACTCTACCACTTCAATACAGGGCACTTCCCCTCTTTCTGGCCAGTTCAGCTTTCAACGCTATCGCATTTTGAATGACAATTGTGCGGTCATGCAACACTGTACCCAAAGAAAATTTTTATCATTTTTTTCCCCAAATAGAGCTTTCTTTTGGTGGTATTTGATCACCATTGGGGTTTTTATTTTTTGGCGCTCCAGATAAAAAAAAGGTTTTTCTTTGTTTCCGTTACAAAACGTTGTAAATACATTTTCTCCTTCACTGATGAGCACTGATGAGGCTGCACTGATTGGCACTGATGAGGTGGCACTGATGGGCACTGATGATGAGGCACTTATATGCAGCACTGATGGGCACTTATAGGTGGCACTGATATGCAGCACTGATGGGCATTGATAGGTGGCACTGATGGGGACTCATAGGTGGCACTGATAGGTGGCAGTGGTGGGCACTGATAGCTCTGGTTCTTCTTCCCAACATTCCACTTCCTATTCCCCATCCCCCACCTCTTTTTATCAGGATATGTAACCTGGTTTTTCTGTTAAACTACAAAATTTCTAATATTTTGCATATTTTATGCTTTTGTTCATACTTTGATAAATCAAAAAACAGTTAAGTGAAAAAACATTTATTTTAAACGGGTTATGCAGAATAATAAAATTAAAACCGTTTTGAACATATCATGTGCTTTTGTGTCTTTTTATGCTATCAAAACACAATGAAATAACCAAATTAACTAATTAAGAAATGTACTTATTCACTGCATTATTTACAGTACATATATTGGTACTGCCATGGAACTTCTCCTGATGGAGATAGAAAGTAGTCAGCAAATTGTTCACGCATGGCAATGTAGGATCTCCCTGCACATACTCTGCTGTACTGTACGGAGGGCAGGTGGAACTCTTCGTCTTCCTCAATGTGGATTCCCTCCTTTTCCCGGACAATATTATGCAGAATGCAGCAGGCCTTAATTACTAACTCAGCATTCTCAAGACTGAGTTGCAAGGGTGTTTGGAAAACACGCCATTTACTGGACAATATGCCAAATGTACATTCAATGAGGCATCTTGCGCGGCTCAGCCGATAATTAAAGATCCTCTTCTTGCCGTTCAGATTACTTCTGGCATAAGGCCTAAGAAGATATTGCGAAAGTGCAAAGACCTCATCTTCAACAAGCACAAAAGGTAGGTCTGGTCCTTCAGTTCCAGGCAGAGGCTGATCAAATGGTATGTTGAATCGCCCTTCTCGCAGTCTTTGACCCATTACAGACTCACGGAACACTCTGGAATCGGAACTGCTGCCATATGCCCCAATGTCCACAGCGATACATTTATAATTACTATCACAGATAGCCATGAGGACCAATGAAAAATATTTCTTATAGTTATGAAATCTAGACCCGGAACGTGGAGGCTTTTGGATACGGATATGCTTTCCATCAAGAGCTCTGATACAATTTGGAAAGTTTGCTCGATTCCAAAATCCTTCGGCTATTCTTCGCCACATGTTTACATCTGGTAATGGCATCACTGCTGGACACAGCTCTTCCCATATGGCTAGGCAAGTATCATGCACTATCTCCGAAATAGTTAAAATTCCCAGTAAAAAATAATGGCTTAAAGAGGTATAGGACTGGCCTGTTGCAAGAAACCTAGAAAAATAAATGTAACATATTTTTAGCTTTTTAAGTAAAACATTCTACTGGCACATAAATGGATACAATATTTATTATCTATACATACTTTATATACACACACGCAGTAAACCAGGGGTTGATAAATGAATGACTTCTTACCTCAAGGTGACTATGAGACGTTCATCTGCAGGTACACATCTTCTCATGTTGGTATGTCTCCGCTGCAGCCGGGGGTGCAGCTGCTCCAGTAAGTAGTCGAATGTGGCTACAGTCATCCTGGTGAAGTTGAAAAACTTAGTGGAATGCTGTCGGAGATGAGTGTAGTGCAAAGCCACAAAACCTTCGGAAGGCCGCTTCATTAGCATGGGTTGGGTCCAAAATCGACATCTCCTAGACACAATCTGCTTTTTCTTGCTCTCCATTCTCCTCATATAGGCAAAAACGACAAACAATGTCACGCTGTCTCAAAAATGGCTGGAATCCATTGCACAATGCAGATAGCACACACAAATACAAGGACAAAGGAAGGACACAGCAAGGACAAGTCACTCATTGAAAACTACAATGCAGCATGGGAGGAGCAATGCTTTCTGGGTAATTTCCTTAAAGGCACATAAACTGCTGTAAACGGGCCAAAACGTATATAAAAATGGATGAAAAAAATGATGTAAACGTGTACATTAATGGATGAAAACGGATGTTAATGGAACGGAAGACGGATGAAAATGGAGATTAACGGAACGGATGACGGATGAAGACGGATGTTATTATGTTTCTTTGTAAATCTGAACTATATTTAACTCAAAACAATAAAATATTTTAAAAGAGAAAAAAACAAAAAAGAATAAATATTTTACATCAGCAATCACCCCTCTACTTACACAGCACCATACGCATTTAGCAAGAGTGTAAACTTTACACTAGATAAGGTGAAGGCATTGTTATTATTTTTATTTAAAAAGGATAGCACCATATGGGTTCAAGACAGGAAGAGTGTGAAACCGATAAGGTTATTGTAGTTGCACTCGCACAAATCCACAAAAGAAGCATGGCATTTCTCTTATATCAATATATCCCTGCTCTTGTGTATTTTGTATACTAAGTCATATACTAAATTAGAAAATGACCATCTACAAATCTAAGCAATAGACTCCTATACAGAACGTATAATTCCTTTTAGTGAAAAGAGTATGTTCAAATTAAAAAAAAAGGAATCAATATTAGCTATAGCATGTTATTACTTTCGCTTCCTTGCAGGCTTATTTGTTAAAGAAAATGACTCTTCTTTTTAGTACTTTCCTAATTGTATTTATTTTTTTGCATTTGAAATTAGATCATGCTGAGTTTTCATTAAGTGTTTCTTTCCATTATTTTCTTTTTAATGTTATTTTGATGATTTGGATAATAGACATCAGTAGATACCAGTGAACTTTGTGGGATTGATTTATTGTTGTCAGTCATCCAAAGTTTGACTTTTTAAGCAAAGAGCTCTAGCAAAAGAGCTGGAAGAAGATAGCGGAGGATCCGGAAGAGGATACCGGAGAAGAACTGGACAGCGACAGAAGATCCGGACAGCGGCAGAAGACCGGGCCCCCGCTAGCAGAGGAGCTGGAAGAAGATAGCGAGGGAGGCCGGCAGAAGATACCGGACACCGGGAGAAGAGGCCGGACAGCACGGAGAAGAACCGGACCCCGGGAGAAGATGCGGAGAGAGCGGAAGAAGACCCCTGAAGTCGGAAGAAGACCCCCGGAGAAGCTTAATAAATTACTTTAAAAACCTGTGCAGTGTGTTTTTTTCTTGACACTTTTTTTCCCTAGGTGAATGGGTAGGGGTATGATGTACCCCATACTCATTCACATAGGGTGGGGGCCGGGATCTGGGGGCCCCCTTATTAAAGGGGCTCCCGGATTCTGATAAGCCCCCTGCCTGCAGACTTCGACAACCAACGGCCAGGGTTGTCGGGAAGAGGCTCTTGTCCTCATCAACATGGGAACAAGGTGCTTTGGGGTGGGGGGCCTGCAGCGAGGAAAGTACCTATCCTCTATGTTGAGGGCATGCGGCCTGGTACTGTTCAGGAGGGGGGGGCGCTCGCTCGTCCCCACCCCCTTTCCTGACCGGCCGGGGTGCGTGCTCAGATAAGGGTTTGTTATGGATTCTGTGGGGACCCCCACTCCGTTTTTTCCTTTCCCGATAAGCGAGCCAGCTCGGTGCTGCTATCTGCAGCTGACACAGTGCACTGCAATTACCTGCGGTTATGTGCGGATAGCTGCGCTAAATCGCTCCTGGACGCAGTCAATTCTATTTTTTCTATCCGCACAAAACCGCATGTGATAAAAACGCAGTGTGTGAATGGGGCCATAGGCATTGTGTGCGTTCAGCTGTGGTAGAAAACGCAGCTAAAAGCACAATTCTATCCGTCCGTGTGAAAGGATAAGGCCCCTTTAACACTGGAGCGTTTTTCAGGCGCTAAAAAAAGGCGCCTGAAAAATGCCCTGAAGAAGTGGCTCCATTCACTACAGTGTGAATCGGGCTTTCACACTGGAGCGGTGCACTAGCAGGACAGTAAGGCCCCTTTCACACTGGGGCGGTGGGGGCATCTGCGGTAAAGTGGCGCTATTTTTAGTGTCCTTTTAGCTGCATTATTCGGCTTCTAGCGGGGCGGATTTAACCCCCCTGCTAGCAGCCGAAAAGGGGTTAAATACACCCGCAAAATGCTGCTGGAGTGGCATTTTGACGGCAGTATCACAGCGCTGCCCCATTCATTTCAATGGGGAGGACCGGTGAGTTCACCACTCCAAAGAAGCTGTTGGCAGGACTTTTTGTGACGCCCTGCCAGCGCACCGGTCCAGTGTAAAACCCCTCACTGGAGTGAATGGAGTCACTTCTTTAGGGCATTTTTCAGATGCTATGTTTAGCGTTGTATCGCCTAAAAACACCGCAGTGTGAAAGGGACCTAAAAAAAAGGCCTGCTAGCAGCACCTTTGGAGCGGTGGGGACAGTGCAGCTATTCCGCCAGCAAAACACCGTTGCAGTGGCAGGCAGATCTTTATAAACCCCTTTTCGGCCGCTAGCGGGGGTTAAAACCGCTAGCGGGTGAATACCGCCGGTAAAGCGGCGCTAAAATTAGCGCAGTTTTACCGCTGACGCCCACACCGCCCCCCCTATGGAGGGTCGGATGTCAGTGGTGACATGGCCGCTGATATCCGACCCACTCCAATCCGAAAAAGTGTAACGGAGGAAATACCTATTTTTCCATCCGTCTGCGGATTGGATCGGGTGACAACGGAATCTAAGGTCCATCATCATCCGATCCTCCATAGAGGAGAGCGGCACTCTGACAGGTCCGTCCCTGCACAGCATGCAGAGACAGACCTGTCATCTGCCTGCTCAGTGGGGATCCACGGAGCCATCCACCACTGAGCAGAGCGGGCTCCGTACATGGACACGTCCACATGAAAGAACCCTAAGGCCAACGCCCTTTGTACAAAAATCCACGGGAAAGTTTGTACAAAGTCCCATCGTGTGTATGAGGCTTAAACACCAGAAATTCAACTTTTCATATCTTTAAAGGTCACCATACACCGGCCAATCAGTTAGATCTTCCAGAAATTAGATTCAGTGCAAGAGCCTGTTTGGTTTTCTACAATTAGAAGTAATTCTTACAGTGCATCTTCCTATTACCGCTTTAGCCTAGTGCTCTCTTTCCACTATTTCAACCCCAAAGTTGCGTGATTTACAATGTGCTTTTTCGGCTTGTTTTCCACTATTGCAGCTTGTCATGCCACTAGGGACTGAAAAGTTGCATCACAAGTTCTACCTCATGATTTACAATGAGTACCATTCATATGTCTGCGACTTCAAGTCGCAGCAACTTCAAAGTAGTCCCTGCACTACTTTGGTCCCATAGGCCTCAAAAATACACAGGCATTGCTTCAAGTTTCGGCAAAAAGTTGCAGGAAACTCGCGGCAAAAAACATGCAACTTTGGGCTTGCAATAGTGGAAACCGAGCCTTAATGCCATGTCATGCGACAAAAACATTGGAGAAAAAGTCGCACTGAAGTAGGAACAAAGTAGTGCAAGAACTTTATTTCGAGTTGCACCAATTAGAATGGGGGAACATTGAAATACATGTGTTTTGACTTGTCCTGCGAATTCACATGTGTCAAGTCGCACAACTCGCAGTAGTGGAAAGACAGCCTAAGGCCACTTGGGACTGAAAAGTTGATTCACAACTTCTACCCCATAATTTACAATGAGTACCATTCATATGTGTGCGACTTGCTTACGCCCATGCCATATACACAGCGGGCACACATCTTTATTACAGAAATCCATATTTGCCATGCAAATTAACCACTTGCTTACTGGGCACTTAAACCCCCCTGCTGTGCAGACCAATTTTCAGTGCTGATGCACTTTGAATGACAATTGCGCAGTCATACTTAGCTAAATGTTTTTTTTTAAAGTTCCCACAAATAGAGCATTCTTTTGGTGGTATTTGATCACCTCTGTGGTTTTTTTCTTTTGTTCCAAAAAAAAAAAAAAAAAAAGAAAAGACAGATTTTTAAAAATAATTTTGTATATTTTTGGATATTTTGATATTAAATTTTGAAAACAGGTAATTTGTCTCTTTTATTGATGTACGCTGATGAGGCGGCACTGATGGGCACTGATTGGTTACACTGATAGGCAGCACTGCTTGGGACCACTGGTGGGCATTGATAGGTGGCACTGGCAGGTGGTACTGGTGCGCACAGATGAGGCAGAATTGCCTCTTCGGGACCAATGTCCCTTGCACCTAAGCCGGTGATCAGCTTTTATTTTTATCCTCAGCTGTTAGCCTGAGGAGAAAAAATAAACAATTACAGAGCTTTAGTTTACATCATGTGATCAGCTGTCATTGGCTGACAGCTAATCGCGTGGTAAGGGGCCGGGATCGGCCATTACTTCGATCTGTGATCACCCGAGTCTTAGTGCGTGCTGCGCACCCTGCAGGGAGCACGCGGGGAGCCCGTCCTATGACAGCCTCCCAGAAATTCAGGTCCACGCTGTGGCCGTCTTTTGGCTATAGCACAGACACCAAGTGGTTAATAGAAAAACAGATGCAGATTTCTAGGACTGGCCAAAAATCACGTTTAGAGTCAAAGGCAACTGATGACTTTCTATTAAAGGTCTAAATGGGCCATTAACATGCATCACAATTTAACTTAGAAATGTGTCTTTGCAAATTTAAACTAATTAAAATCCTTTCTTAGTTTTGCTTGAGGATAGACTGCAGAGGGATTAGATGTTTTGTCATATGTCTACACCCCTGATAGGGTGAAGACATCTCCCAAATTTTGCCAATTTCTCATTCAAAATTATTCACTTCCTATCACATAGCCAAACAGGAAGTGAGGGTAAAACCCTACCAATGTATGTCCTTGGGGACACACAGGTCAATATAAATAGTTTCCCCATTCGGGAAATTGCACTCTAGCATTTTGCCATGTACATCCCAAATTATTATGTATCTTGGGGTTTATTTACTAAAATGTAAATCCACTTTGCACTACAAGTGCACTTAGAAGTGCAGTTGCTGGAGATCCGAGGGGGACAAGCAAAGAAAAGAGAAAAAAACAGCATCTTTGCCTCTACATGATTGGATGATAAAGTCACCAGTGCTTCGCCTCAGATTTTCATCAACTACACTTGTATTGCAGAAAGGATTTGCCTTTAATAAACCCCAAAATACCTAATAATTTAGGGTGTACACAACAAAGTGCTAGAGTGCAATTTGCATAGTGGGGGCACTAATTAGATTGACCTGTGTGTCCCCAAGGAAAAATATTGTTAGGGTTTTACTCTCACTTCCTGTTTGGCTATGTGACAGGAAGCAAAGCCAATTTTAAGAAAAGGGGCACAAAGCCTTAAAAATAAATAAATAAATAAATAAAAAATCTTGATTTCCCTCAAATGTCCACAATTAGAATAGGATTGTCTTCAGCTTGATTTTAGTTCAGTGTTCCTCACCCCTGTCCTCAAGTACCCCCTAACAGGCCATGTTTGCAGGTTTTCCTTCATCTTGCACCGGTGCTTTAAATCAAAGTCAATGGTTTTGTATTTTGGACAGCTATTTTAGATAAGATACAATTTCCTAAACATGTCCTGTCGGGGGGGATACTTGAGGACTGAGGCTAAAAACCACTGCTCAAGGGGGGGCGTGGCCTGCAACGGAGCTGAATGGACGTCTGACCCCAGAGCTCCGGCACTCCGGCGGACATTAGTGACAACAAACGGCTAAAAACACCCGGATTTCACCCTCATCGGCTGGCGAAACGACCCGGGCACATCAGGAGGATATGATGGGCAAGAGAAAGGGCACATCTAAGCCCCAACGGCTGACGGACTACTTTTCACAGCCGCAACACGGAGGTAGGCAAGATGGCGCCGACCATCCCCATGCGTTGCCACATAAAAACAACCCCGCTCCGCTCACCGCCACCTCATCCCCTAACCAAAATGATTCCTGTAGCAGCCAAAGATCCCTCCCTTCATTCTCTCCATCAGGGAGTCCAGCAAAAGTCAAGCAAAAGCTGGATGGAGCTGGATGCAGTCCTACAATAAGCCCGGGAACGGACTCAGGGGATGACACTAGGGAGCTCCCTGAATCAATTACTACCTTCCCCACCATGAATCAACCGGTATTGGACACTGTCCTAAAGGATATGTTAGTGTCTCTAAGAAGTACCTTGCAGGCTGATATGATGCACTGTATGCACAGATTTAGTGGGGAATTAAACGCAATAGAGGCCCGAGTGGAGCATGTGGAAAATAAAATGGGGGATTTTGCATCCACCATTAATGACTTGGTGGACGCAAATGAAGAGAGAGAGGAAGAATCTGTATGGATTAAAAACAAAATCGCAGACATTGAGGACAGGTCCAGACGGAACAACCTCAAGATTAGAGGGATCCCGGAATCAGTACAAGCATCTGAACTGAGACCATATGTTGTGGACCTTTTCACTGCTCTTTTACCGGACCTCTCCGAAATAGACATTACTATTGACAGAATACACCGCCTACCAAAGCCAACTTATCTCCCGGACACTGTTCCCAGAGATGTGATTTTGCGCCTGCATTTCTTCCATGTCAAAGAGCAATTAATGCAAGCAATGCGGAAACAGGAGAATATCCCATCCCGCTTTCAACAACTGCAATTATATGCTGACCTTTCTCAGCATACATTACAAAAGAGAAGGAACTTGAACACTATCACAAAAGTGCTCAGGAACCACAACATACCCTACAGATGGGGGTACCCTACTAAAATAACCATCACCAACCAAGACAAAACGTTCATTGTAGACTCAATGGATAAAGGCATTGCCTTACTTAAATCATGGAACATCCTTCCTGACTCCGAAAATGATGGAAGCCCCAAAGGCAACCGACAGTCGGTTACACCTGACTGGAAGAAAGTTACGCCAAAGAACGCCAAGTCGCATAAATAATTTCTTTTGGAAATCCGGAAAACTTGTAAGTCCATCTAAAATGCCGGAGTAGCCGATAGGCTAGAACTTAACCCCTCAAGTGTCTTGAGCAGCAATTTGCTGCACACTGGTGACTCTCACTTAACCCCATGAGAAGGAAGTTTCCCTTATGGGTCATCCAGAAGTTTCTGGAAAGTTGAATGGTATCTATGCCTACTATGTTAACTTTGTTTTGTTATATTTTTTCTGCCTTTTCTTTTTTCGTCCACATATGAAGCACCACAACCATTTACCCAACATCCAGCTCTTCGCAACATATGAACATCAATCATCTGAAAATATCCAGTACAACAACCACCATGATACAGATACTACAAGGATCACAGTGAGTACATGTACTACAAGAGAGTATACGCACGCACCGCATCCGTCACTAAAGGTGATTTTCAGATACCTCAGATCTGAAAACAAACCACAACCAACACTCACAGAAATCCAACCTAATGGCTATCCAATTTTTATCTATTAATGCCAAAGGGCTTAATCATCCAGCAAAGAGAAAATCCCTCTGGAAGGAAGCACTAGTGAATAAATCGGATATATTATGCGCACAAGAAACACATTTTAGTAGTACAGCTGCCCCACTATGTCAGCACAAGAACTTTCCACACATCTTTTTTGCAAACGCTGAATCAAAATCCAAAGGAGTAATGATTGCTATAAGAGATACTGTTGCATTCAATCTTCATTCAAAATATATTGATCCACAGGGGCGTTACTTGGCGTTAGTGTGCGATATCAATCAAGTAACTTACACCATAGTAAACGTCTACGCACCAAATAAGCATCAGATCCGCTTTTTTCACAAGATTGTCCACAAAATTGATTCCCTGAGAAAAGGTTTTTTGATATTGTGTGGGTACTTCAACATTATACCTGACCCATCCATAGACACAACAAGAAAAGCGAATCGAACAATAACATCTTTACAAGAGTCCATTCATAAGGAGAACCTATATGATGTGTGGCGGTGTCTTCACGCCGGAGAGAAAGACTTCACATTTTTCTCCGCCCCACATCATACGTACACCAGGATTGACTTCTTCTTAGTAGACCAACACACTCTGATCAAAGCAGCCTCTTCAACCATCAACAACATCACGTGGTCAGACCACGCTTCAATCACCCTATCTATTAAAGACACTTCAATAGTCAATACCACTCCAGTGTGGAGAGCCAACTCTTTTCTTATGCAACAACCAGAATCCAAAAAAATTATTGAAGATCACTTGGTAGAATTTTTTCACATTAATGAGTCATCTGTACAAAGTCCTTTTACTCTGTGGAGTGCCCATAAGGCATTCATTAGAGGAATATTCATTAAATTGGGGGCCAGGGCAAGGAGGCAGCGGCAAAAGAAATTTCAGGACATCACAGATGAAATTTTTAGAATAGACTCCAAAAATAAACAACAATTTTCTCCTACTCTATCTAAAAGACTAAACCAACTGAGATATGATCTAAGACTCCTTCTACTAGAGGAGTTTGAAAAAAACACTAAACGGCTTAAAATGAACTACTACGCACACGGTAATAGGGCAGGAAAATTGTTAGCACAACAAATTAAGGGCCATAGAAGTAAAACTAAAATCCCATATATATTACATCACACAAATAACACTAAACTACAACATCCACAAGATATAGCAGACGCCTTTAGTACTTATTATAGCAAGCTATATAACCTGAAAGATGACATAACCACAGTCCAACCTACACCGACAACAATAACTGATTTTTTAAACCACATCAAATTACCAACACTTTCTCAACAAGAAACGGAGTATTTAAATGCACCATTTACTACTGAAGAAATTCATAAAACTATAGAATCACTCCCAAATAATAAATCCCCAGGCCCAGACGGCTTTATAGGGGAATATTATCAAACGTTCAAAAATTTACTGTCTCCACATTTAAACAAAGTTTTCAACACAGCGGCTGCCTCCTCGTCCTTCCCATCTGAAATGTTAACTGCACTGATAGTGACATTGCCCAAGCCGGGGAAAAGCCCAGACACCCCTGCAAATTTTAGGCCCATTTCTTTGTTAAACACAGATTTAAAAATTTATGCTAAAACAATAGCTAACAGACTCATAGACATCTTACCTCACTTAATACACCCGGATCAGACTGGATTCACCAGGGGACGTCAGACCTCTGACGCTACCAGGAGACTAACAAATATTATACATATTGCTGCAACCCAGCAAAGGCCTTCTCTGCTCCTAGCGTTGGACGCAGAGAAGGCCTTTGATAGAGTCCATTGGGGCTATTTGGAGTTGGTTCTGGGGAGATTTGGATTCTCTGGACCTATCTTAAAAGCAATCATGGCATTGTATTCAAAACCATCAGCCCGCGTATACACATCGGGAGTACTCTCTAAGCCATTCAACATAACCAACGGTACCCGACAGGGCTGTCCCCTATCTCCATTAATTTTCAATTTAATTTTAGAACCCTTAGCAATGATTATCAGACAACATCAATCTATAACAGGATTCAAGACCCATAAATCGGAACATGTCATTAGCCTATTTGCGGATGATATTATCCTGATGCTCACAAATCCAACAACTTCCCTGGCTTCGGTACATGACACACTGCAAATGTTTTCTAAAGTTTCATACTATAAAGTCAATGAGAACAAATCTTATATACTGGGTATGGGTATAGAAGAGCAAGAAGAGGGGGTTCTCGGTTCACGGTTTCCATACTCATGGTGTAAGGAGGGGGTGAAATATCTGGGAATCACCCTAACAGCGTCTCCGGACCACCTTTTTAAGGCTAACTATATCCCCTTTCTTGACGCTTTACCGACAAAACTGCAAAAATTAGCCAAAACAGAACTCCTATGGTCAGGACGTCTGGCCGCTTTTACAATGGTAATTTTACCCCAAATAATATACCTTTTCAGATCACTCCCTATCCCTGTCCCCAACTCTTTTTTTTCCAAACTTCAATCTATGCTAAATAGGTTTCTATGGAAAGGGAAAAAGGCGAGATGGGCGTTTAAAAACTCAGTAATGTCTAGAAAAGTTGGGGGGATAGGCAACATTGTAATCAAAGACTATTACCTTGCATCTGTATTAGCACAATTGAGAACATGGTTCCCAGAATCGCCCGAAACTAGGTGGCAGGAGTTGAAGGAAGATCAAATTCCCAACAAAAATTTATACGACTATCTAATGTGTAACTCAATTACTTCTTCCCGCACCCAGAACTTAGCACCACCAATAAAAGCGTCAATCAGAGCCTGGAATATTTTGGTAAAAAACCAATCATACAATTCACCTATGTCCTTGATAAAAATACCCATCACCAGTTTATCCGAACTTATTCCTAACCTTAGCATAAAACATTGGGCTAAATTAGGTATTGCATACCTAGAAGATCTTAGAATAGGACCCACGATGAAAACATTTAGAGCACTACAAGTTGAATACAATTTAGAGCATTCTGAATATTACAGATATATACAGATTTGCCATTTCATGAGAACCAACCCCTCTCTCTCAGTACAACTCCCCTGGAGAATAGTACTATACCTTACAAAACAAAACACCAATATTAAAGGAATTTCCTTATTTTATAATACTCTAAACAATAAATTAACATTTGCCAAACACTCCTATATTGATGCCTGGGAACGTGAATTAAAACAATGTTTCAAACCAGAACAATGGCAAAAAGCACTTCAAACTACATACACCACTTCCAGGTGTACCAACTTATGGGAATTAACACAAAAAATACTTATGCGTTGGTACTTAACACCGTACAGGATTTCCAAGTTTGACCCCATGACCTCCCCAATGTGTTGGAGGAACTGCAATCATGTAGGTACCTTACACCATATACTTTGGGAATGCCCTAAAATACGTACTCTATGGGAAAAGGTATTTGAAATACTCACAAAAATAACGAATCAGCAAATCCAGGCTACACCAGAATTAGCTATTCTCTCTATAGACATAGACCTGTTCCCTAAAATATATAGGAAAATAATATCTCATGTATTACTAAGCACTAGATTAACAATAACCAGACATTGGAAGATACAAGAAACCCCAAAAATAAAAGAAATAATCCTAACCACCAACACGCACATTACATATGAAAAAATGTATGCATCAGCCCAAGGTAAATTCTTGATAGCATGCAAACAATGGAAACCGTGGACCGAGTGGTATAAACCAAGAATGGTATAGAAGCTAGAAACAAAACTGACATATGCGCAATTACTGGATGAGCCTAAAAAGCACACCTCACAAAATGGATTGCTCCATTCCTTATTCTTTATTATTATTATTTGATATAATTTGTTTATGTTCTTAGAATTTATTTTATTTTATATATTTCACTTTATTTGGTTTATCTTTAATCTGTTTCCTTTGCTCATATCCACACAACAACATCATAATTGGTCCAAAGTATAGTAAGACATATAAAATCTATACTGATTATAGATTTTTTTTTTTTTTTTTGAGTTAAGCTGATGGGGTCCCCTCCCTCTGGGGCACAGCAGGTTCCCAATAGGGGTGTCGGAGAAGGGAGGGTTCCTAAAATGAGTATGCCTCTTTATCTACTTCCACTTAACTACAATGTGGCTTTCTCAGAATACAATAACACATAAAACCATGTAAGGTTTAGCAACATAATTGTCTAGTGGATTAGTCGGAAATGTCAAATTGTATAATAACGCCCTTTATTACAAGTATTGCTGTTTGTACTTTTCCTTCTGTTTCGTTTCTTTTTTATGTTTAAAATCAATAAAAAACTATTGAAATTAAAAACCACTGCTCAAAAAGAAAATTGAATGCTTACCACTCTGAAATGTTACTTTCCTGGTCACTATCCATGACAGCATACACACAATCCATGCAAAAAAAAAAAAAAAGGATTTGTCTAAGACATGCCAATCAGCCTAGTTAAGCTGCAGCTGGGAAATCCGTTGCATGAAAAGAACACACATAAAACATAAAAAATTTGAAACAATTTTATTGGTCCAAAAAAAACAGGACTTGGAAAAGAAGCAAGGAAAGCAAAATACACACATGTATGTTCATTTGAGACACTAACAGAATATGTTTGAGGTTTGACCCTTTTGCAGTGTAAATTAACAGGAGTTAAAAGGAGTGCACCCACAAATGGACATCTATTAAGGATTAAAATAACATTAGGCACAACATCTTGAGAAAAAAAATGTAAAAATAAGGCAGCACAGACAGTTAAATCAAAGTGAACAATGTCAAAAACAACAAAAATTGGCAACAAAAAAAAATTTCATGGTAAAATAACTACTACCCCAAAAAAACAAAACAAACCAAAGTAACAAATAAATTGCATAAAAACACATCTGTTTTGCAACAACATAATAAACAAAACACAAATACATGTGTTAGAAACACACCCAAATGTACTCTACACAGACACACACACACACAGGCAATTGAAAACACATGGACAGTCCATGAAACACACAAAATGCAAGTTCACCCAATGTAGTGAGAACTTAAAAGTGGGTACACCTGTTAAGGATGTCCTTAAATTATTAACCCAAAAAACACACTCTGAGCATGCCCAGAAAACATCCAAGTAATGTTCACACACAAAAAGCACCACTAAAAAAAACAAAGTCCCTGAGCATGCCCAGACCAACCCAAATGCATTTCACAAACCAAAAGGCACAGGAAAAAACCAAAGTCCCTGAGCATGCCCAGAACAACCCAAATGCAGCTAGCACAAAAAAAGCCCCCCCCCCCCGTCCAAAATTAAGCACATCATCCAGCATGTACCAAAATTACAGATGGGACAAAACACCCCCCAGTTCAGGGGGGCAACTAAAGAGCCTAACATGTGCAATAGTTATACAACAAATACCATTGCAGTCTAAGGGAACTGACTTGTCAATATTACTAGCCCCCACTTGGCTGGCTTATCTTCTAGTTATTGGCCTTAAAATGGGTATGGGGCCCAGGTCCCACCCTAAGGGACATATATCAATGTCACCAATTGGACAACCCCAAAAACGAAACAAGGAGAAATGCCTTTAAATATGCCAAATTGCTTAAGGGCCAGTTCACACCAATGCAGTCCAGTGCATATTTTATGCATCAAAAATGCATGGAAATTCGGTTATATGGTTTTCAATGGCATAGTTCACACCAGTGCTTGCAGCTCCAGTGCGTTCCAGTTCCAGAAAAAAAAGTAGAACATGCTGCATTTTTTCTGCACTGGACTGTACTGGAAAGCTGCAAAACACATCAAAAATGCACTGGAATGCACTTGTCCTTATTTAAGGTTAAGAAAAAAGAGGGGGGGAAAAAAAGCACTGGACTGCATCAAAAATGCACCAAAAACGCACTGGAATGCATCAAAAAGTGCATGCAGAAAAGCACCTGGAACGCGTCCGGACTGCGTTTCTATGGTGTGAACTAGCCCTAAGGGTCAGATCACACTATAGAAACGCAGTCCAGATGCCTTCCAGGTGCTTTTCTGCATGCACGTTTTTGATGCATTCCAGTGCTTTTTTGATGCATTTTACAGCGTTCCAGTACAGTCCAGTGCATAAAAAATGCAGCATGTTCTACATTTTTTTCTGGAACTGCAAGCACTGGTGTGAACTATGCCATTGAAAACCATATAACCTACTTTCCGTGCATTTTGATGCAGAAAAAAAACACACTGGACTGCATGTGGTGTGAACTGGCCCTTAAGGAATAAAAGTTATTTAAAAATACTCACGGCTATAATGAAATGTCGGTCCGGCAATACACATAAAAGTTCATTGATAAAAACAGCATTAAGAAAAAAAACTAAATTAAGAACAAGAAAGACCCTTCAGGTCTGGCATGGATTTTAAGGGGAACCCTGTGCCAAAATTTAAAAAAAAATGGCGCGGGGTCCCCCTAAGATCCATACCAGACCCTTATCGGAGCACACAACCTGGCAGGCCGCAGGAAAAGAGGGGGTATGAGAGAGCGCCCCCCCTCCTGAACCATACCAGGCCACATGCCCTCAACATTGGGAGGGTGCTTTGGGGTCCCCCGCAAAGCACCTTGTCCCCATGTTGATGAGGACAAGGGCCTCATCCCCACAACCCTTGCCCGGTGGTTGTGGGTGTCTGCGGGCGGGGGGCTTATCGGAATCTGGAAGCCCATTTTAACAAGGGGACCCCCAGATCCCGGCCCTCCCCCCTGTGTGAAATGGTAAGGGGGTACAAAAGTACCCCTACCATTTCAAAAAAAGTGTCAAAAATGTTAAAAATGCCCCCTCTGACATCACGTGGAAAGCCTCGGGGAAGTCCCCGTGCGTCAGAGGGGGGCGGGGTCACCGGGTGGCCCCACCCTCCGTTATTTAAGAACCGTCAGAAGACGAGAAGCGTCACACAGCGGGAGCCTCCCATGGATGCGGAGCGGCCCGAGAAGAAGGGAAGAAGACGCCGGCGCTGCGGAGGAAGATACAAGTGATTTAAGATTAGAAAATTGTATATAACTTTATTAATTTGAAAAAAAAACATCAGGTCCCTCCACCTATACAATCAAAATATGACAACGTTGTCAAAAAAGCACACCTACATGACATCACCTCTATTGCATCTCCCAGGGGTTGACCAAGGCATTCTCCAAAAAGTGAAAGTAAACCAAGTAGTTTTGCAGCTGGTTGCGGATTAGATAATCACCTTTCAACACAAGAAAGTCTCCCAAGTTATAAAGTGCACTAAAGTGCCATATTCAAAGATTACGGGAAATAATGAGTTCAACAGCTTGAGCAGTGATTGCTTGTTTAAAATTAAAATCCAATAATAATGCAAGCTAATCAAATGGAAAATTAGTAACAAGCAAGTGAGCATTTAGCATTAGCCTGACACACCATGAGCCATTACAATTACCTATATGGTGGCATTATGCTTTATCTTAGTACCCTCACTTGGCGAATATATAGTGCAGGAATCCTCTAGGTCATAACCCCTATACACCCTTTCTTCTGGTAAAGATTTTTGGGGGGGACCTCATGCTTTTTTTTCTTTTTTTTTGTGAGGTACCCCCTAAAATTCATACCAAACTCAAAAGCTCAGGTATGCATTGGGAGGGGGGGGGGGTCTAAGAATTTTTCCATTCTTGCTTTAGCATGTGCTATTGAGCTTATCACTACTCCTGATCAGGTGCAGTATGGTACCACAATTGTGTAATATTCCTTCTATCAATATTAATGCAATAAATATGCCTGAGAGAAGGTCAATTTCTCTGTCCCATACCATGAAACATAAGGACCATACTGTCCGTAATGCCCATAATAGATTATATTTCAAAGCCTTTGACACCACAGAATCCTCCACGAAAAAAAAGGAGGTCTCTATTCTGTTAGGGAAGAATACATACTGTATTTTACTGATATTAAAGAATAAAGAGAATACGAGGGGGGGGGGTATTTTGTACTGGGACTAGTAGCACCCCCCCCTCCAAATAAATACATAGGTTCTCTGGATTCTATCCTAATTTAAAATAATTTTCTTCTGGTTTAATCAATAAAACAAAGGAAAGCTCCTCAATATTACTCTAAAATCCATCATATTATTTTCTGTGATAATAAAATTACTAAAAATCATGCTTAATTCATATACGTTGCAATCATAAACGTTCATATAAACTGCTGTACAATTTTCAGTTTAATAGCTCTAGGAGCAAATGGTATGTAACAGGGAATGCCTAAAGCTCAAATTTTATAAAAGGTTAATTGACAATATTATGGTGATATAGGAAAACTCAGAAAGCTCATTTGAATAATTTATGAAAAAGCTCAAAATTAATCAGTTTGGCATCAGGCTCTCGGGGGAGTACAATAGGGAAGTGGTAAACCTCTATTGTCAAGGTCCCCGAGATGTCAGTGGTGTAGAAGCACTCCAGTCAGTTTTCCCCATAATGAGGCAGGTGAATATCTGCTTTATGTCAAAGGATGGGCCTTGTGGTGGCAGAGCAAGGGAGTTAGGCAACCATCTTCGTTCGGGTCCAGACCACGACCTCTCTGTGGTAAACCTTTTAGACCTACAGATTTTTAAGATCCAAGAGAAAGTGTATACAAGAACATACTTCAAGGACACCAATAGGAATGGATACATTCTGATATCTAGTTGCCATCATCGCCAGTGGATTCAAAATATTCCAAAGGGACAAATTATTTGGTTGAGGAAAAACTGCTATTTTGATAAAGACTATGAAGAATGGAGTGAGGTCCTGATTAAAAGGTTTATAGACAAAAGATACAAAAGAAAATAATTGTAGAGAACTAATCAACTAGTAGGAAAGATGGACAGAAAACAAATAATGCAAAAACAAAGGAAAACAGAGGATACAAAGGAGTGACATTTATAACTGATTTTAATCAACAATATAAAGTAATAGAAAAAATAATAAAACAGCATTGGGCAATATTGTTTGTTCCATTTTATAATATTTTATTCTGATGCTCTTGAAATCTCCTATTTTTTTCAGATAATTGCATAAATAGGAATGATACAGGTTTTAATGGTGGTTTACTGAGTTCTAGTAAAAATAGGTATTTATGCAATAACGTTTAGGTAGTGTGCAATAAGATATTTTCAGGGCTGGGCTCAGCCCTTCCTTTTTAGAGCAGGCCACTCAGCTGTTGGTTAATTGTCAGCTCCAATCTTTTCCACAGAGACTCACCTGATGATGATATCCTGTTTGTCAGTCCTGCTGGTTACTTAAGCTGTTCAGTTCAGTTCCTCTCTGCCTTCGCCTTGGTCAACAAATCCAGAGACTCTCTCCTGTGTACCTGTTGAAGACTTGCTTGGCTGACATCCCTTCTGGTTCCTGATCCTGCTTGCTGTTTCACTACGCTGATTCTCTGGTTTCCTGATTTCCTGGCCTGTCCTGAAGCATGCTGATCTCTGGCTCCCTGACGTCCTGGCTTGTCTGACTATCCCTTCCGGTTACCAAACTCTGGCTATGATTTGACTACATTGCTCTGTTTACCTTTTACTTCTATTATTATTAAACAAGTATGATTTTAACTGCACTTCTGTCTCAGTCTGATTCATGGTTTCTGACAGATATGTAGCCTTAAGAGGTCGTTAGAGCACATAGTAGCAGGTAATAGCATTTTTTATGAAGTTGTTTTTGGTATCAAATGTATAACTACTAAAGGTTAACATATAAGCATCCACAAGATGGCAATGTAATGAAATCCAGTGTAGCAAAACCTCATGTAATCCACACAAGTGAGAGATTAGAGTACGAAGGCAGTGGAGTGACAACGGCCGGCACCCATCCTTGAAGACATTCAATAGACAAAATTAGTTGGGCAGGGCTAAAGCACTTCCGTGACATCACTTCCGTTAACTGGAACGCACAGCCATCTTGGAATAGGGCCAGTGGTGCTGCCTGGATGTACCCAGCATATATTGCTTGTATTGAATGTGAGTGCAGTTTTAAGCATTGTGACTTTAAGTAATGATAAAAAACAATATTATATTATTTGGATTTCCAACACATTTATTTGTTTCTTATGGTGACAGAAGAAAACTATTAGGATTTCCCCCACATTTAATTATTTTAAGTAGTGGCAGGAGAAAACTGAAAGCTGGCTCAGGTATTGAAGTGGTAAGCAGGAGTAGTTGGAGACCAGCAATATACACAGAGTATGTTGAGAACATTGCTATAATTTAAGGGGTCACTTTATTTGGTGCACTTTATTAAATGGAATATTGCACAGCAGTTTTTGTGAATGCTTATGGTGCAACATATATGAATTAGGCATGATTTGTAGTCATTTTGTTTGCATATTTTATTAGCACAGAAAATGATATGGTAAATGTTATGCCCTGTACACACGGTCGGACTTTGATCGGACATTCCGACAACAAAATCCTAGGATTTTTTCCGACGGATGTTGGCTCAAACTTGTTTTGCCTACACACGGTCGCACAAAGTTGTCGGAATTTCCGATCGCCAACAACGCGGTGACGTACACCACGTACGACGAGACTAGAAAAGGCCGGTTCAGAACCAAGCGCGGCACCCTTTGGGCTCCTTTTGCTAATCTCGTGTTAGTAAAAGTTTGGTGAGAGACGATTTGCGCTTTTTCAGACTCGTGGCTTTCAGATCGTTTTCTGACGTTCAGTTTGTGCTTGTGGGTTTGTATCTGCTCTTCAGTGCGTGCAGTCAGTTCGTATCGGAGTTTTCTGTGTGATCTTGCCTGCTCGTTGCTGTTTTTCAGGTCGCTCTTCACAGGCCTTGCTGTTCTTCAGTGCGTTCTGTTACTTCGTTCTGAGCAGCCGACCGTTTTCTAGCCATGTTTCGTATGCGTACTCCTCGTAGAGTTCATGCTGTGCGGGGGCTTGGTGTTGGGGTCCTGACCTTGAACAGGGTGGGGAGGAGTTCATGGACCAAGAATTGGTTGCTTCAGCGTGACCAGTTCTGTCATATGCCTTTGCTCCGTGAGATCCATGAGAATAATCCTGATGATTTCAGGAACTTTCTCAGGATGACGGACCCCGTATTTCACCGTTTGTTGGCTTCGCTGACTCCCTATATCAGCAGGCAGGATACCTGCATGAGGCAAGCCATCACTCCGGAGCAGAGGTTGATCACTCACTGCGGTATTTGGCCACAGGGAGAAGTCTGCAGGACTTGAAGTTCTCGACAGGCATCTCCCCCCAGGCTCCGGGTATCATTATCCCAGAGACCTGTTCTGCCATCATCCAGGTCCTGCAGAAGGAGTATATGAAGGTAAGATTTTTATCCTTTTATATCCCATTTTATTGTATTTAATGTTTGATAATATATTGTATTTCTTCCCTCATTCCCTAATTACCATGATTGTAATATGCTGTGAATGTCCCCTTTGTCCTCATGCATGCTGGATTTTTATGTAATTATTATTTTATGTCCTTCATACATATTTGCCCTTCAATAACCTCCCCAGCATGGTGTCTCCTGCTCTATATTCACCTCATGTAGTCACTTAACAATGTATTTTATCAGCTCCATAGTAGTGCTTTACCCCAAACACCCCCAAAAATGTGTGAAAATGCATATGGCCTAAACAATGGTGTTCTAGAGGCCGAAAGAAAAATGTTTGATACGAACGAATAATGTGCCCATGAACATTAAAGTTGACCTTTTGAAACGTTAAAACTAATAAAAGCATATGGAGCAGAACGAACGTAATAAAGACAGAAAGAATAGGAACACAGCACAACTACTTACTTTTTTGCAGCACTCTCCGGATCTTTCGGTACTGCTCTGGCTCTCTCAACTTCAGGTCCGACCACCGCTTCCTGAGCTGATCTTTAGACCTTCGTACCCCGAAATTCCGCTCAAGACTCCTGACCACTTTCTCCATGATCTTGGCCTTTCGGATGTTCGGGTTGGGGTAAGGCCCATATTTTCCGTCATAGTCGGACTTCCTCATGATGTCGACCATCTCCAACATCTCCCCAAACGACATATTTGTGGCCTTAAAACGTCTCCTTCTGGATTGGGACGTGCCTGGATCCGCCCTTTCCTCCTCCTCGTTGCTACAATTAGCCCGCACCTGCTGTATGTCCGCCATCATGCTCTTCCCCCACTGCGCCGAACGAAAAGGGGCGGGGAATACACTAGAAAGAACATCAGGGGCGAGCGGAGTTACACGCATGCGCAGTGTATATAAAGCGTAACACGCGTGCGTATTACATTTGATCTGTGAGCGGAGGAAGGAGCATTGGACGCGGCGATTGTAAGAACGAAGGTAAGAGACAAACTTGGGCCTATACTGCTTCTATAGATTGAGGCCTATATTGTAACAAGATTAGGAGAGTTTGGTGTGACATTAGGCTTTGTCTTGTGTTGTGTCTTGCAGTGAACATGGATATGGTACTGAAAGATAAGGACTTCATTTCAGTCTTCATAGAGATGCTAAGGGAGCTGCCCTGTCTGTGGGAGATTAAACACCCCCATTGCAAGAACCAAACAAAGAGGAAGGCAGCACTGGAGCAATTGTGTGAAATTGTGAAGCAGGTGATCCCCACGGCAGACATCACTTTTTTTAAGATTTTCATTGGTGGCCTGAGGAGCACATATCTGAGGGAGCGCAATAAAGTCCTGCATTCACAGAGATCCGGAGCAGCAGGTGACATCTATGTCCCCAGGATGTTGTACTACGACAGGCTGCACTTTCTGGCAGGCCAGACTGAACCCAGGCCATCCCTCTCCAGTCTTCCTTCCACGCTTCCTTCCCCCCCGGCTGAGGCTTCTGACGCCCAACCTGGGCCTTCCAGGCCACATGTAGAGGAGCCCAGATTGAGCCAGGTATAGCATTCCTCTAAATATTTCTGCTTGTCCAATCAATGATGTGAACTATATGTTAGTTGGGAGTACTAATTAAGGATTGTGATTGATGATGCAAAACATTACAACTATGTCCCTTTTTCATACACAGGGAAGTCTCAGCCAGGAGGTGGCTGATCTGCAGGTCCCTCCATCCCCCTGGAAAGAGAAAGTGGCAGTAGGAGGAGTGCCCTAGAGGAGGCGGCTATCAGATTTTTTTGTAGGGCTACAGAGGTCCTGGGAGCACCACACACCAGGCAGGAGAACATTGCTGCATTCATAGCATATAAAATGCAGAGGATGGAGGAGGGCCAAAAAGCCATGTGTGAGGCCCTCATATCTGAGGCTCTGGCGAAAGGTGTGAGGGGCCAAATTACACCTCACACACAGCTTTGGGATGGTCCTCCTCCTCCTCCTGCAGGTCCTACTCCTCCTCCAGGTCCTACTCCTCCTCCTGCCACATCTCCAACTGCACAGCCACAGCCCGGAAGGAAGTGTGAAAGGAAGACCAGAGAGTGATTGCCCTGGATCCAGTCTGGTCGGCCAAAAGATGCAGCCTCTTGTGGTACCACAGCCTGCGGACACAGATGTCATCTGCTGCTATCCGAGTCTCTGTGAATCCCGGACCAGACTGCCCTCCCTTACATATGGACTCCTCAGGCCACCAATTTTGATGTTTAAGAATTGATGTCTACCGTGGGGGTCCCAGGCTTCACTAATTTCTGCTGTTGATCCAGTGTTGCCTTCCTCTTTGTTTGGTTCTGATCCCTTAATAAAGGATTTTTGTTTTGAATTATACTCTCCTATGTGTTTTACTTCAAAAAGGACAGTTGGTTTGTGAGGATTCAGGTACATTTCAAATATACAATGTGAAATGAACAAGGGTCACCAACAACAAACAATCTCCTTGAGATTAAATAATAAAAGATATCAATGGTGTTGGGGTAACTTGACACACAAAACACACACAAAAATATTCTGGAGTAAAAATAAAAATAACATTGAACAAAGATCAGCCTTGGAAAAAATCCAAACATTAAAGAAAAAAAAATCAAAAAAAAAAAAAAAAAACATAAAAAATATAAAACTGTCAGATGTGACAACTAATAACAATATATTCAGGGAATCCCACTAAAAAAACACAAATAAAACTTTGTGAGAAGTGTGTGTGAATATGAGCAGCAAAACTACTTAATTCTTGTCACATTATAAAGAAGAAGAAAGTGTGCTGTATTAAACCATTTTTTACATTGCAGCGTGACGAAAGTGCTGTATCCATTGCGAACGCTAAGTTTACCAGAACGAGCTGTCCCGTGTCGGAATTTCTTCTGAGCATGCGTGGCACTTTGTGCGTCGGAACAGGCCACACACGGTCGGAATTGACGCGATCGGATTTTGTTGTTGGAAAATTTTATCTCCTGCTGTCCAACTTTGTGTGTCGGAAAATCCGATGGAAAATGTCCGATGGCGCCCACACACAGTCGGAATTTCCGACAACACGCTCCGATCGGACATTGTCCATCGGAAAATCCGACCGTGTGTACGGGGCATTAGAGTGATATTGGGTTTTTATTTGTTTGATTGTTTAATATATAGCACATTACGCTGCACCTTCTTTAACCACCTCAATACAGTGCACTTACACCCCCTTCCTGCCCAGACCAATTTTCCGCTTTCAGCGCTCTCATAATTTGAATGACAATTACTCAGTCATGCAACACTGTACCCATATGAAATTTGCGTCTTTTTTTCACACAAATTGGGCTTTCTTTTGGTGGTATTTAATCACTAGTTTGTTTTTTATTTTTTTGTGTTATAAATAAAAAAGGCCGTAAATTTTGTGAAAAAAATGCCTTTTTCTTTGTTTCCGTCATAAAATTTTACAAATTAGTAATTTTTCTTCATAAATTTTGGCCAAAATTTATACTGCTACATATCTCTGGTAAAAAAATAACCCAAATAAGTGTAAATTATTTGGTCTTTGTGAAAGTTATAGAATCTACAAACTATGGTGCCAATCACTGAAAATTGCTCACATCTGATCACACCTGATGTACTGAAGGCCTATCTCATTTCTTGAGACACTAACAAGCCAGGAAAGTACAAATATTCCTTTTTAGAAAGTAGACATTCCAAGGTATTAAGTAAGTAGCATGGTGAGCTTTTTTAAGTTGTAATTTTTTCCCACAATTCTTTGCAAAATTAAGATTTTTTTTTTTTACAAAATTGTTGTATTAGCAGGTTATTTCTCTCACAGAGCATATGCATAATTACACCCCAAAATACATTCTGCTACTTTTTCTGAGTATGGCAATACCACATGTGTGAGACTTTTATACAGCCTGGCCACATACAAAGGCCCAACATTAAAGTAGCACCTTCAGGTATTCTACAAGCATAAATGACACATCTCATTTCTCAACCACCTATTACACTTTTGAAGGCCCTGGAGCACCAGGGCAATGGAAATGCTCCCAAAATGACCCCATTTTGGAAAGCAAACACCCCAACGTATAATCTATGAGGCATAATGAGTCTTTTGAATGGTTCATTTTTTTCCAGAAGTTTTTGGAAAATGTGGGAAAAAAATGAAAATGCATTTTTTTTCCACAAAGTTGTCCATTTATCAGATATTTACAACACATAGCATGTACATAGCAAAGATGACACCCCAAAATACATTCTGCTACTCCTCCTGAGTATGGCGATACCACATGTGTGAAACTTTTACACAGCCTGGCCACATACAATGGCCCAACATTGAAGTAGCATCTTCAGGTGTTCTATGAGCATAAATGACACATCTCATTTCTCAACCACCTATTACATTTTTGAAGGCCCTGAAGCACCAGGACAATGGAATTGCCCCCAAAATGACCCCATTTTGGAAAGAAAACACCCCAACGTATAATCTATGAGGCATACTGAGTCTTTTGAATGGTTCATTTTTTTCCAAAAGTTTTTGGAAAATGTGAAAAAAAATTATACCGCATTTTTTTCCCACAAAGTTGTCCATTTATCAGATATTTCCAATACATAGCATGTACATAGCAAAGATGACACCCCAAAATACATTCTGCTACTCCTCCTGAGTATGGCGATACCACATGTGTGAGACTTTTACACAGCCTGGCCACATACAAAGGCCCAACATTGAAGTAGCATCTTCAGGCGTTCTAGGAGCATAAATGACATATATAATTTCCTGGCAACCTATCATTTTTGAAGGCCCTTCATATTTCTAACACATAGCATGTACATACCAAAAATTACAATCCAAAAGAAATTCTATTGCAGAAAGGGTAAAAAAAAAACATTACCTGTGCTTTTAGTAGTATCCACAGAGGAGAGCACCGGTCCAGGCAGCAGGCAGGGATGTGCTTAGCGACAGCAATAATAATTATCCAGGCAGCAGGCAGGAATATTGTCTATAGTCAGCCCAAGGATATTGTCAGCACAGCACAGTCCATAGAAATTGTCCAGGCAGAGACAGCCAGCACAGCCATAATATTGGTCCTGGTACACTGTTACCTGCAGACACTCATTGTACTGCTCTCCAGCCCTTCATAAACATACTGCCTCTTGCTACAGCTAATTATTTGCATAGTCCAGGTAGCGATGTGGTCCATTCATGCGGCAGGCAGAGGCATGATGGCAGTAAGTCAGCAGCAAGCTGAGGGCCGCAATCAGGTAAGACCTGTGCACAGGGGCACAGGGGTAGAGGCTTCTACCCACCCATATCTCTATGAAGCCTCTGGACTCCAGACCCTAATCCAGAAATTCCGAAACCCGGAGAAAACAAAAAAAATTGTTTTCTTCATGCGGAAAAACAATTTTTGGAGCCCCTCACATATGTGAGACCCCTGTGTACTACAGTAGCAGGGCAACAGATCAGTCCAAGTGGTAGACAAAAGCATAGTCCATAAAACAGGGTCAGTTCACATGGAGGCCGTCCAAATGGTAGGCAGAGGCATAGTCACAAAACAGGCCAGGGTCAGTTCACGTGGAAGCAGTCCAAACGGTAGGCAGAGGCATAGTCAAAAAACAGGCCAGGGTCAGTTCACATGGAAGCAGTCCAAATGGTAGGCAGAGGTATAGTCAAAAAACAGGCCAGGGTCAGTTCACGTGGAAGGCAGTGGCATGGTTATTTGGGGAAGCATGGAAAATGGTCAGCACAGATAATGAAAATGGGGAAATGGTTAAAAATATGGGCTAATATTTTAGGGATGTATGATAAAGTTGGAAGCATTCACAAATGCAAAGGCCAAGTTGGGAGGGACACTGGGGAAAATGGTAGCTGGTATCTTTTTGAAATCCTCTTTTGGTGCACACGCAACTTTTTTTTGCTTTCTTCGGCCTGCTTCAGATGGTGGAATGTTGAAGGGGAAGTGGCACTCATGAAGTCGGCAAACAGCCTCAGAGCGAAGGTCTTCTGGGGGGTCTTTGTTGATAGATGAGGGATGTGACAACTTCTTCTATGAATTGTAGGAAGGGGTGGGGTTTTCTGTGGATTTGGTGTAGACTACATAGGAATTATAAATGGCCAAATGGATGAGATAAATTGCTACCTTTTTGTACCAGAATCGGGACCTCCTTATCGACAAATAGGGCTGAATCATTTGATCATTGAAATCCACCCCCCATGTAGAGATTATAATCTTGGACACATACTGGCTTTTCAATGGGACCTCGTCTTCTTTGATTATCGAATTGTAGTGTCGTCATGGATGGTGGACATCATGTGCACGTCCCTGTTATCCTTCCACCTCAAGGCCAGCACTTCGTTGCATCTCAATGCTGCTCTTTCTCCCCTTCGCAGCTTTTTGTTTGCTAGAGATTGTGGGAAGCCCTTCCCATTTTTTCTGGAGGTTCCGCAGGCCATGGTTTTTGTGATGTATAAGTGTTTGAAAAGGGGCAGGCTGGTGTAGAAGTTGTCAAGGTATATGTGATATCCTTTGTTCAGAAGTGGGTATGCCAGGTCCCATACAATCTTTCCAGTTGTGCCCATGTAGGCCGGGCACTCAAGGGGCTGGAGCTGGGAATCTTTTCCTTCATATATGTGGAATGCATACAGATATCCCGTAGCTTTTTCACAGAGCTTGTATAATTTTACTCCGTATCTGGCCCTTTTGCTAGGAATATATTGCTTTATTCCTAGCCGGCCTGAAAAGGGACTCATCGACACATATATTCTGATCAGGGACATAGAGTTCTGCAAATTGTTGAGAAAAGAAATTTATCAGTGGGCGAAGTTTATATAATTTGTCTTAATTTGGATGATTGCGGGGAGGGCACTGGGTGTTGTCACTAAAATGAAGAAAGCACATTATTATTTCGTATCAGGACCTGGCCATTATGGCAGAAAAAATGGGCATGTAGTGGATGGGGTTGGTGGACCATTAGGCATGTGCTTCATTTTTTTTTGTAAGCCCCATGTTTAGGGTGAGGCCCATAAACAATTTGAACTCCTCCAAATTCAGATCTCTCCACTCAAGCGGACGGGCATATGATGATTGGGGTTGTTGGCAATATACTGCTGGGCATATAAATTTGTCTGGTCCACAATGAATTGCAGCAAAGTGTCGGGCAAAAACATATGAAAAAAAATCAATCTCTGAGAAATTTTGGGTGTTGGCCTGCACACCTGGCTGTGCTGTGAAAGGGGGAATAATTAGTGATCTCGAGTCGAATGGCAGCCATGTTGGGTTGGCAAGACCACCTGGCATGTATGTAGAGGCTGGCTCTTGGGGGACGTGACACTCCAGTAGTTGGGGGATTTGAATCCCCTGTGCTGGTACTCAGGTGTGATGTGGCAGCACTCTTACTGGGTCTGGGCATTTGTTCCTGGGGCCTATCGCCGACAGCAGCACTGGTATTGGGCATTTGTTCCTGGAGCCTATCGCCGGCGGCAGCGATGGTACTGGGAATTGGTTCCCGGGGCCTATCGCTGGCGGCAGCTTGGTACTGGGCCTGGGAATTTGTTCTTGGGGCCTATTGCTGGCGGCAGCGCTGGTACTAGGCCTGAGAATATAATTCTGGTTTCCAGAGTGCCGTGCCCTTTTAGGAGGGACCCGTTCTTCCTCCGAATCATTTGCTGATTCACTATACTCAATCCGTTCAAATTCCGAATTTGATTCGGAATCAGAATTGGAATCTAATGAGAACTCCCCGTTGCTCTCATCAGTCATGGAGATGATCTGGAATGCCTCCTCACTGTTGTAAACTCTTTTGGACATGACGCTGATGGCTGTGTGACAGGTGGCAGGTGACAGTCACTGATGGGCTGTGCGATGGGGTGGCAGGTGATGTTCACTGATAGGTGATGACGGTGTGACAGGCAATGGTCACTGATGGGTGACAGGCAACGGACGGTGATGGGTGTTGGTCACTGATGGGTGATGGTCACAGACGAGTGATGGGTGCACCGCTGACGGTCACTGATGGGTGACGGGTGATGGCTGACGGTCACTGATAGATGACGGGTGATGCTGACGGTCACTGATGGGTGATGGGTAATGGCTGACGTCACTGATGGGTGACAGGTGATGGCTGACGAGTAATAGCTGACGTCACTGATGGGTGATGGGTAATGGCTGACACCACTGATGGGTGACGGGTGATGGCTGACATCACTGATGGGTGACGGGTGATGGCTAATGGGTGAAGGCTGACGGTCACTGATGGGTGATGGGTGATGGCTGATGGGTGACGGGTAATGGCTGACGTCACTGATGGGTGATGGGTGATGGCTGAGGGGTAATGGCTGATGTCACTGATGGGTGATGGCTGACAGTCACTGACGGGTGACAGCTGATGAGTGACGGGTGACAGGTGCACCATTGACGGTCACTGATGGCAGTCTCTTATGTGACAGGTGCACTTTATGGGGTGACTGTGGTGACTGTTGAGTGACAGATGACAATGGGGGGGCAATGGGATTCTGGCTCTTCTCTCCTCCTACTGGAAACGGTGTGTGAGGAGAGAAGAGCTGGTAACAGCTAGTTACCACTCTGTGTTTACATTTAGTGATCGGTAGGGGTGGGCTTTATGTTCGGGTCGAACATGATTTTGAATCGAACATTGGCTGTTCGCCCGTTCGCCGAACAGCAAACAATTTGGGGTGTTTGCAGCAAATTTGAAAGCCACGGAACACCCTTTAAAAGTCTATGGGAGAAATCAAAAGTGCTAATTTTAAAGGCTTATATGCATGCTATTGTCATTAAAAGTGTTTGGGGACCCGGGTCCTGCCCCAGGGGACATGTATCAATGCAAAAAGAAGTTTTAAAGATGGCCGTTTTTTCAGGAGCAGTGATTTTAATAATTCTCAAAGTGAAACAATTAAAGTGTAATATTCCTTTAAATTTCGTACCTGGGGGGTGTCTATAGTATGCCTATAAAGGGGCGGATGTTTCCCATGTTTAGAACAGTCTGACAGCAAAATGACATTTCTAAAGGGAAAAAAAGTCATTTAAAAGTGCTAGAGCTAGTGTCGGCTATAATGAATTGCCGGGAAAAAAAAGTAATTGAAAAGTGCTAGAGCTAGTTCCGGCTATAATGAATTGTCGGGAAAAAAAAGTCATTTAAAAGTGCTAGAGCTAGTGACGGCTATAATGAATTGTCGGTCCGGCAATACACATAAAAAAAGTTCATTGATAAAAACGGCATGCAAATTCCCCACAGGGGAACCAGGAACCAAAAAAATGCGTGGGGGTCCCCCTAAATTCCATATCAGGCCCTTCAGATCTGGTATGGATATTAAGGGGAACCCCTGCCAAAATTAAAAAAAAAATGACGTGGGGGTCCCCCTAAATTTCATACCAGACCCTTCAGGTCTGGTATGGATTTTAAGGGGAACTCCGCGCCAAAAAAAAAAAAAAAACGGCGTGGGGTCCCTCCAAAAATCCATACCAGACCCTTATCCGAGCACACAACCTGGCAGGCCGCAGGAAAAGAGGGGGGAACGAGAGAGCGCCCCCCCTCCTGAACCTTACCAGGCCACATGCCCTCAACATTGGGAGGGTGCTTTGGGGTAGGGCCCCCCAAAGCACCTTGTCCCCATGTTGATGGGGGAGAAGGGCCTCATCCCCACAACCCTTGCCCAATGGTTGTAGGGGTGTGCGGGCGGGGGGCTTAATCGGACCCCCAGATTCCGCTCCCCCTGTGTGAAATGGTAACGGGGTACAAATGTACCCCTACCATTTCACAAACAATGTGTGAAAATGGTAAAAAAAGACACTACATGCCTTGGGACAAGTCTCTTATTATAAAAAGAAAATAAAAAAACTGTCCCACGGAGTCTACTTCTTCTTGTTTTCGCACTCCAACAGACCGAAAAAGAAAAAAAAAGCTGCAAGCCACCTACGAACTGCCTCCATGGGAGACGCCCGTCAGAGGGGGGTAGGGTGACTCGGTTACGTAACCGGGTGGCCCCGCCCCCTCTGACGCTAGGGGAAAGCCATAGGGATATCCCTTTACGTAAGAGGGGGACGGGGTCATCCATCGATGACATTGTGTGGCTCCGCCCTCACTTATAAAAGAACTGTCACCTGAGAGGCCCGTCATTATGGCGGGTGCCTTCTGTGAAGGCAGATCGTAGGTGGCTTGCGGCTTTTTTTTTTTTTCGGTCCATCAGAGCGGGCGAAGAAGAAGAACTCTGTGGGACAGTTTTATCAGTTTTATTTTTTTTTAATAAAGGACTTGTCCCAAGGCATGTAGTGTCTTTTTTTTACCATTTTTACACATTTTTTGTGAAATTGTAGGGGTACATTCGTACCCCGTTACCATTTCACACAGGGCGGGATCTGGGGGTCCACTTGTTAAAGGGGGCTTCCAGATTCCGATAAGCCCCTGCCCGCAGACCCCCACAACCACCGGGCAAGGGTTGTGGGGATGAGGCCCTTCCCCCCATCAACATGGGGACAAGGTGCTTTGGGGGGCCGCTACCCCAAAGCACCCTCCCATGTTGAGGGCATGTGGCCTGGTATGGTTCAGGAGGGGGGGGTGCTCTCTCGTCCCCCCCTCTTTTCCTGCAGCCTGCCAGGTTTCATGCTCAGATAAGGGTCTGGTATGGATTTGAGGGGGGACCCCACGCCATTTTTTTAAAATTCTGGCTCGGGGGTTCCCCTTAATATCCATACCAGACCTGAAGGGCCTGGTATGGAATTTAGGGGGAACCCCATGCTTTTTTTTTTTTAATTTTGGTTCGGGGTTCCTCTGTGGGGAAATTCCATGTCGTTTAATTAACTTTTTTTTATGTGTATTGCCGGACCGACAATTCATTATATCTGGCACTAGCTCAAGCACCTTTAAATGACTTTTTTTCCGACAATTCATTATAGCTGGCACTAGCCCTAGCACTTTTAAATGACTTTTTTTTCCCGACAATTCATTATAGTCGGCACTAGCTCTAGCACTTTTAAATGACTTTTTTTTCCTGACAATTCATTATAGCCGGCACTAGCTCTAGCACTTTTAAATGACTTTTTTTTCCCTTTAGAAATGTCATTTTGCTGGCAGACTGTTCTGAACATGGGAAACATGCGCCCCTTTACAGGCATACTATAGACACCCCCCAGGTACGAAATTTAAAGGAATATTACACTTTTATTGTTTCACTTTAAGCATACTTAAAATCACTGCTCCCAAAAAAAAACGTCCGTTTTTAAAACTTTTTTTTGCATTGATACATGTCCCCTGGGGCAGGACCCGGGTCCCCAAACACTTTTAAGACAATACCATGCATATAAGCCTTTAAAATTAGCACTTTAGATTTTTCATGTTTGTGTCCCATAGACTTTAACGTTGTTCGTGTGATCGAACACATTTTTTGCCTGTTGGCATGTTCTGGTGCAAACCGAACGGGGGGGTGTTCGGCTCATCCCTAGTGATCGGCTGTGAAAGGATCACAGCCGATCACGTGGTAAACGGCCACCGGCCAATGGCTGTTTACTATCATCGGTGACGAGCAGTGTTCCCGGGAACATGCCGCCACCGACGTGCACGCGCAGTGCACTCGCAATCATGCGCATGCGCCGTGCACAGTGGGGCAGTACAATTTATGATCGGCTGTGACTTCATCATGCCCGATTATGTGATAAACAGCCATGCCCAATGGCTGTTCACTCCCCTCGGTGGCGAGCGGAGTCTCCGTGACACACTGCCACCGAAGGTACAGGGATGCACGCACATGATCATGCGCATTCCCTGTTTAAAGGGCAGGGTGTCATATGACGCCCTCCCAGAACAAGAGCCATGCCGCCTGGCCATCATATGATGGACGTCAGGCGGCAAGCGGTTAAAATCTGTGATATGTTTCTATTTTTCAATATTGGATTATAGTTAAGTGTTCAGCAGCTGTTTGTGATTAAGGATGGCCATACATACAATTTTCTTGTACAATTTTCCTTTATATTTACCAAAACCATAAAATATGAGGCCAAACCTAAACACTTTCAATTTGTATGCAATCAGCCAGGCCTTTGCACTACATAATTGAAGGTAAACCTAAAATGTATAATATATGTCTCTCACCATTACTCTAGGTGAAGCAACTCTGACTCACTTATCTTGGAATCCTATCTCGTTTCTCCTGACAGCAATTCCAATTAATCCTGTCAAACATTCTAATCAAATGAAAATATCTCAGCAGGTGTTCATCCTTTTACACAATGGGAAGTGCATAAAAGCATATAAAGCACCCTGAGAGGTGAAATCATTTATCTCAGGAATAAAACAATAACAATTCATGCTAAACAAGTAGATGACTTGACCAAATGAGCTTGGAGCTAGCGAAATCCCATAAAAACCTACAGTACTTGCTATAACTCAAAGCCAGGCGAGATATATCCAGTCTCTATAAAATATATTATGAAAATGATTAAAAAAGCAGTACATTTCTACCCACTGCACATTTCTACCAAGAGCAAAAAACCTCTTCACCAGATATAGCCAATCAATTTCAATGCTTTTATTTCAAGCTTTTTAATGTATCACCCCAACACAAACCAGCTTCTCTCCAAGGAGATAGGCTAACATCTCACCAAACTTATATACCAAACAGTTGTTTATTCCAGTGGATTGAGCAAGTCTTAGGCAGCTCATAGATTAGTTATTTTTTTCAGTTTAACTAGCGGGTTGAATGAAAAAACTGACCTAATCCCTCATCCACACTTTCAAGGTAGATGGGAGAATCCACCCCACCGAGTCACTGTATTCTGACAGTGGGGAAGTCAAAGCCCTTAGAATACTCAGATCAGTGCTGCAGGCTATAGTGGCACTGAAAATCCCACATGGCGGTTTTACAGAAGTCAGTCCATAGATCGACTTCTGTTCAACCACAGTGCCTAACATAGAATGAAATTCAGCCGTTCCCTGCTAAATCGGCCATTTCTTGATCCATACATGGGCAGCTTTACTCACCATAGTCATCCAACCAAATATTATGACTTATTTTGCTCTGTCTTCTCCCTTCCTTATTTCCAATGGCACCCGTCAAAGGTTGGAACCTTTCATACTTACAGTAAAACTCTCTTAAGCTATCAAATGATTTGTTGTGAAAGGCAATGAAAATAAGCTAGCAGTATTTGCAGATGACCTCATCTTTTTCTTGGCACAACTGCTGATCTCTGTCCCAAACCTTATTAAGGAATTTTCCAAATTCCGATAAATCTTCCATTTCTTTTTTCCTTTTTTTTCAAATCAGCTGCCCTAAACATCACTCCAATTCCATTCTGCTGGGAACCAGAATATCCTACCTGAGAATCCAATTTCCCTCACATCTTTCAGCCATTTTAAAATTTACCTTTACCCTGTTGCTATAAAACAGAATTACAGAAATGAAAACTACCAATTTCTTCATGGTTTTGGAGAAAAGTGACTGTTAAAGCTGATTCTGCAGAGTGGAAGTAGTGTACTGGATACTGGAACACTCTATGTGTTCAAGCACTCAACATTTTATATTGCAGCCATGGTAAAGCCTCTGATTGAATGCTGACAGAGAGAGGCAGGAACAAGCAGATTTGTGCTCAATCATCAAAATTATGCTTCCAGGTTTCAGAGGAAGAAGAATGTCAACTCCACAGAGTGCTATGTAGCTGAGTGAAGTCAGCACTGTTAGCAAAGTGAAAGTGTTCTCTGGCATGCTTTGGTATACAGGACAGGTAAGTGGTATTTTTTTTACCCCAAGTACAGGAGACTCTTTCCCAGCCACTGGCCACCAAAGCTGGATAAATAATTTTTTCAGCCAGACACTGACCACCAACAGAGACACAAACAACAATAGTAATTTTTTTTAGTAGATTGGAAAAGTGCTGAAACCTTTGCCAATATTTTACTGCTATCTGCATCCCCCATGGAAAGATCAAATCTAATTTCACTGACACACTGTGTATACGTTTGTGTCTTGGACAGGAGGGAAAAGGAAAATATCCCTAACAGGAACACAGACAGCAGTGAACAAAAAAAAAAAAAAACTGCAAGAGGTCCTAAACCTTATATCATAAACAAAAAAAATACAATCACATAGGTACTGTATATTTAGCCAAGTCCAAAACATTACCAATATTGTACTATTATCAATTACACAATCATTAATAAAGACTGAGACATATGAAAATGTTTGTTGCTCATGGCAGCCAGTAAATTCTTGTTGGCAGTATTTTCCAAACTTTTTTATTAGGTACAATATAATGGTACAAACAGTGGTATTTTATATCAAGAAAAATGCAATATAAAAGATCTACTAGTAAGGGAAAATATGACAGAATGTTATAATAAATATTGGGATTACAATGCTAAGATTGATAAACATCCAAACGATAGTAACAATGTAAAAGGCCGGGGGCATAACCGGATGCAGGAGTGAGTGGTGGAGCGTGCTGCTCTCTCCCGGTCTCAGCCCTGATGCTGCACTAAGCACTGTTATCCTGGATTAGGCTTATCCTGTGTCGTTATACTTTTGTGTCCCCTCTGCTCCTACCTGCATTCCTGCTGTCCATTGACACGAGGAGGAGCGCGCTCTGCTTGGCGGTGGGGACGAGGAGACGCTCTGGAGTATCCGCCGCATCGCGGGTGTTGTGGAGAGGAGCCTGGACGAATCGCCGCCTCAGTGGCCGAGTGCCTGGCGATGTCTCGCAGGTATCGCGAGAAGCTGAGCGGAGTGTGCGCGAGACGGCAGAAGGGGAGATCAGCAGTGGCCAGGCACGCTTCGCTGCAGTACCGAGTGGCGGAGCGGCGGGAGCAGAGAGACGCCGGGTGGAAGGTCTCGGGTTTGGCCCTGTCTTCTACATAGCTCCTGGGACAGAACCAGAGCAAGGTAAAAAGAAGGGGAACTGTGAATATTTCATTATTCTTGAAGCTCAGCGATTGTGGTTAATGCTGCAGGGTGCCGTGGGGTCTGCTTCTGTTATTACAAAGACTGGATACTCTAACTGAAGAAGGACTTTCTGATATTCTATCCCCCTTTTTTTTTCTCTTTCCCCTAGTTAGCCCTAGCTAGCTTAAGTCAGCTGGTTACTTAGCTCTCTATCTAATCATGACTAGGAAAAAGGGGGAGGATCAGCATCAGCACCCCCAGGAGAATCTATCCACACAGCCCACCCATTCAGTTAAGGATAAAGGGAATCAAAGTATTTCTGCAATGGCAGCTGCAGCAAAATTAGAAAAATTTGCACACATGCCCTCCCAGTCCCCTGCTAAGAGTAACCAAGGGCCCCCAGGGAAGGGACTGGCGGGAGGCCCTGGAGATAGAAAGAGCCTGAGGAAGGGGACTGACAACCCACCGGTCAATTCGAGAGCAGCGAATAAAAAAAGCCCTGAGAGGGAGCACCTGGGAAAGACCACAGATATTATCCCTAATTTAAATGGAGCCAGTGATCAGGAGCCTACTTTAAAGGAGGTACTGTGTGCAATAAATGCTTGCAGGAGTTCGCTGAGCGAGATGTGCGTGGAGTTAAGAGACCTTAAGGAAGAATCCCACAGTATTAGACAAGAGCTTCAGAAAATAGTGGAGAGAATTAATGGCCTGGAGGAAAGGGTTAATCAAGTAGAAGATATTGTATTTCCAATGCGGCAGGACTTTAAAAAAAATGCAAGCTCAGTTAGATGCCAATAAACTCAAAATGGATGGATGGGAGAACAGGTCGCGAAGACAAAATGTGAGAGTAATGGGCCTCCCTGAGAAAAGTGAGGGCTCTCGCCCCGAAGAGTTTATGGAAAAGTGGCTCAAAGAGGTTTTTGGGGCTGAGTCTTTCTCGCATCTTTTCTCCATTGAGAGAGCACATAGAGTGCCTTCCAGGTCCGAACACTCAGGAGGTCATCCTAGACTGATGATAATGAGGTTTTTTAGCTACAAAGACAAGATGAAGTTGCTGCAGAGATCGAGAGAAAAAAGGGACATTTTTTATATGTTGTTAGAATATCGATATATCCAGATTATTCCCCGGACTTGCAAAGGAGAAGAGCAGGTTTTCTAGAAATTAAGCGAACCTTACGGTACTTTAACATACCATACGCGCTACTATACCCAGCACGGTTGCGTATTGTGGTGCTCGGGACAACCCATTTTTTTGAATCGGTTGGAGGGGTCACGGAATGGCTTGAAGAGAACAAAAGGAACTTACAGAGATGAAAGCTAATTGTATATGTGTAACAGAGGTTTTTTATTTTTTTTGTTTTCTTTTTCTCATATACAGGAGATGCCCATTTTTTTTTTCTTTGGCAGCAGGGGCTGATAGGGAGAGGGGTGAGCTGGTGTAGTGGTTGATAAGAAGCACACTAGGGCTGGGGATGGGAGCCTTTTTGGCTCTCGTGGTGATAGGGTCGCAGGGGATGAGGGGGTGAGGGGGAGGGCGGGGGGTGAAGGGATTGATAGTTAGTATAATTGATTTACACTTTTAGTGGGGGGTAGGGGAGTGGATGGATTTGGTTGAGGGGGTTAGTAAGGTCACAAGGAAGGCCCCTAGGGCAGGCGGGAGGGGGGGAGGCGGGGGTACTCTCCGGCCAAACTTTTCCTGTTCCCCCCTTAAAATATTAGCACCAATTGAAGTACTTGGGGTTACTGTTGAGTTGATGCAAAATGTCAAGTGGTTGTTGGGAAGAAGGGCACATGTGTTAGATTGGTTTTGTCATAATAGAGGATGGAAATTTTTCTCCTTTTTTTCATATAATAGCGCTGGATTTGAGCAGCCTTTCGGCCCTGATTTTTATTTCACTAAATAGGGAGTTAATCTCTCCCCGTTTTTTTTTTTTTTATTACTGATATTTTTTTTTATTTTTTTTTCTTTGCTAGTTATTTAATGCAGTCTAGAACATTTGGTATAAGCTCCTGGAACATTAAGGAGATGAGTGATCCTACTAAAAAAGCGACCGTATTTTTGGAGATGGAATCTTGTGGTATTGAATTGATATGCCTGCAGGAAAAGCACTTGACCAACCAGACCAAATTACAAATTAGAAATAAAAAATTTCAGACACAATACCACTCAGTGTACTCCTCTTATTCAAGAGGAGTGAGTATTTTTGTCAAGAGAGGGTTGATGTTTTCCTGCAGGGATGTCAGTATCGACAGGCTGGGTTGTTTTATTTTTATGTATTGCTTAATTGAGGGTAGGTCATTTGTCATAGCAAATCTGTATATCCCTCATCCATTTAGGATGGAGATCCTGTTCCAACTGCTGGGGTAACTAGAGGATAAAAAGGATGTTCCAGTTATTGCCGTGGGGGATTTTAACACCGTGCTGAATAACAGGTTAGATAGGTTCCCTCCTGGGCCCAATGGGGGTAAAGTGTCAGAGGGCCGGTTGGCTCAGTTCCTGGAGGAGATTGGGTGGTGCGACTTATGGAGAGCTCGTTACCCTAATGTCCAACAATACTCATGCTTTTTAGGGTCCCACCACACTCTCTCCCGTATTGACCTAGCCATCGGTAATCATGAAGTCCAACCTTTAATAAGAAAAATTTAATACCGGCCAAGAGGGGTGTCAGATCACTCACCTTTGATAGTAACAATAACTGTGCGGGATAGCAACAGCCAGAGGATGTAGTCACTGAACCCAATATGGATGGAGATAATAGGGAATAGAGCCAAAATAAACACAAGACTAAGAGAGTTTATTGAACACAACTCAGGTTCAGCATCGGAAGGGGTGGTCTGGGATTCATTAAAAGCATACCTCAGAGGGCTTCTAATTCAACAAATATCAAAAGTGAAGACACAGACAAGGGTAAGGGGTGAGCTTATTAGAGAGGAGGTTTTGGGGTCAGAGAGAAAATAAGTGACAGATCCAACTCCGGAAAATCGAGAATGGTGGGTAGAGAAGCAACAGGAATATAAAAGGGAAAAAACTAGAGTAGCGGAAAATAAGAAACTCTTCCAGAGACAGAGGAGTTTTGAGGAGGGGGAGAGAGTGGGCCGGATGCTGGCCATACCGGTCAGCACTAACTCTCCTTCCTCAACAATTCCTATGATTAAGACAACAGAAGGGGAAATCTCGTCAGATCCTGGGGTAATTAGGGAAACGTTTTTTGAATTCTATAGTGAGTTATATAGGTCATGACACTGTCTAGAACAGGGATAGATGGAGAAATTCTTGGACGGAATTAAGCTACTGACTCTATCGGCCATAGACAGGAATAGCCTGGATGCTCCAATAACATTGGTGGAAATAAGGCAAGCCATAGCAGACATGCCCAATCAGAAGTCTTCAGGCCCAGATGGACTGCCCTCTGAAATTTATAAACAATATGGGGAGGTGTTGGTCCCAGAGCTTCTGAAGACACTGAATTGGTCGGCTGCAGTTGGTAGATTGCCAGATTCGATATCTGAAGCTACCATAGTACTAATCCAGAAGGAGGGGAAGGACCAATTAGATACATCCTCATATAGACCAATTTACTGTTGGGTTCCGATGTCAAGATTTTGGCAAAAGTCCTGGCAACTAGGCTAAACAAGTGTATTTCTACTCTAATTCACCCAGATCAATCTGGGTTTATACAGAATAGATCTACTAGTAAAAATATTAGAAGAACATACCTGAACCTTCAGACCCCAGCTGAGAACAAAGGCTCCAGAAATGTCTTGTCCTTGGATATTGCCAAGGCATTTGACACTCTGGAATGGGGATATTTATGGTGGGTAATGGAGAAATATGGTTTTGGCCCTCTATTCATTAATTGGCTTAAAATATTATATCAACATCCTAATGGCAGATTAAAAATCAATAACGCATATTCGGAAAGGATATCCCTTGAGAGGGGAACAAGGCAGGGGTGCCGTTATCACCCCTGCTGTTCGCCCTAGCAATGGAGCCTTTCGTGGAGGTAGTAAGAAGCTCACCTGGCTTACAGAGATATAAAAGGAAAGAGGGGGAGGAAAGAATAGCGTTATATGCTGATGACGTCTTATTATTTTTGGGAGATACAGGGCTCTCATTAGTAAAAGCGATGCAGCTGGTAGAAGGAGTTGGGAGGGTTTCGGGACTGACAGTCAACTGGGAGAAGTCGATACTCCTCCCGATTGACTCGACTAGGGGCGCTCTCCCCCACGGGATACCCTGTTTCAAGATAGTGGAAAATTTTAAATATTCGGGTATAGTGTTATCTAGCAACCCCAATCAATATATTAGAGATAACTTGGCTCCACTTTTAGAAAAATTCTAAAGGAAGAAGGACATTTGGTGCTCCCCTTATCTGTGGCAGGCCGAGTAAATCTGGTTAAGATGATTTGGATGCCACAGCTAATGTATGTACTCCACAACTCAACATCAGCAGAGACTGGTTTGTTAAAATAGACGCTCTCTTTCGAGAGTTAATTTGGAGGAAGGGCCAGGCCAGGATTAGCCTTCAAACACTGCAGCGCCCCACTAGGGAGGGGGGACTGGCGGTTCCCCATCCATATGGGTACTTCCTGGCTGCCCAGTTGCAACATCTGGGAGGGTGTGAACATACGGGAGAGGTGAATGTATGGAAATTATGTTATCAGGCAACCCACATAAATCCTTAGCAGGGGCATTGGAGGCCGGATCTCTCTGCTGCACACTCCCAACATATAAGATGGTTAGAAAAACTGGCAGATAGATGAAGACTGAGATGGGATACACAGAGTTCTCACCTATATGGAATAATGGGCAGTTGCAGTAGCTATATTCTATAGGGAAGAATGGGCTGTGGGAAGGGCATGGTTTAACTCGACTGGCCCAATTGTTTATTGATAATGTTTTAAAGTCTTTTATGGTATGGAGACAAGAGTTTGGAATTCCAAAGGAAACATTTTATTACTTCCTCCAGATTAGGCACGCCCTGGATAAACAATTTAAGACTAAGGCGTTGGAATGGTGTAAAGCTCCATTTCTCAACAAAGTAGTACGAACAACTAGCCTTAAGGGCTTGATATCAGGGATTTATGGACAATTGACGGCCAGAATGACAAGATTACAAACGCTTTCACGCACCAGGGAGGGGTGGGAGGCCGATGTGGGGGGGGTGGCGGACGACCAATGGGATAGGATATTGGCGCTTGGCCCATTGGTGTCTGTCTCTCCATCGCAGCATGCTTCGCACCTCTTGCTGGTGCACAGAGCCTATTATACCCCCAAGAAGCTGTATAGATTCGGCCGCAGAATAGACGATAAGTGCCCCAGATGCCTAGAGACAGGCGATCTTATTCATACGATGTGGAGATGTCCGAAACTAGTCAGGTACTGGACCGAGATCCTAAATATTATTGAAACCAGGTTTGGGATTAGACTGGAACTGGAGATCAAGACTTGTGTGTTGGGGCTAATCAGACAGAATATCGGGAACGGTTATAGAGTTACAGCAGTGGCAAGATGCCTATACCAAGCGAGGAAATTGATAGCGCAATCCTGGCTGTCAGCGGCCCCTCCTACTCCGGAAGAATGGGTTAGAACAATGAACACATTGGTAAGAATGGAAAGGACAACTTACACCAGAAGAGGAAGCTATAGGAATAGTTCCCATAGTTCATATGGGAACTATGGTTTCAGGGAATGAGCAATGAGCTGGGAAATCCCTAATGTGAGCTTGAATGAAAGTTGCGGCACCGAGTCTAGGAAAGCAGGAATGGCTGAAAGGTGAAGAAGGAATTTTATTTCAACCCTATAATAGGCTAACAAGGCTTGCTAGGCCTAAGTTTAGGTAAATTTGATAGAGCCAAAGGGATTGGGGTGGGGGGTGGAATCTGGGGTTATAGGGGAGGGGGGTGGGATGGGTTTGGGGCAGGGGCAAGCTAAAAAGGCATGATTATGATAATGTGTTTTGTTGGAGTAATGACCGGCTTGTGAGACGAAATTGTATAAAGTGATTTGCCTACTTTTTGTAATTGTATATTTTGGAAAATTAATAAAAAGTATTTAAAAGAAGAAAAAACAATGTAAAAGGCAATCCATTTTTAGTTAATAATAACGTCTTATATAATGTATTATTTATTCAGACTTTAAAAGGTGTTTAGAATGTGCGAACCAAGGGTCCCATTTTTTATCATATAAATGGTTTGTGTTATGTAAGGTATGAAATATTTTCTACATAAGATTAATGTTGTTTATTCTTACTTTCAATTGGGCTAGGGGTACTGATGGGGATTTACAATGATAAGCAATCAGCCAATGTATGGAAACACATATTGTGTGGATGAGTCTCATAAGATGGCCTATAATAGGAGAGAGTAATAAACAATTAGGGAGAGTGAGTTGTATGATATTGCCTGAAATTTTGGATGCAAAGTTTTCTAGTTGTTTCCATATTTGGGAGACTTTCTCACATTCCCAGAATATATGTGAGAATGAGCAAGTAGAAATGCAACCTTTGTAGCATGACTGAGAAACTGCCAGAAAGATAGTATGAAGTTTTGCATGTGTATAATACCTTTGTGTGAAGAACTTAATTGCTGTCTCTCTAATAGTTATTGATCTTGTGCATTTAGGTAGGTTGGTTATAAACTCACCCCAGTTCTCAGTTGAAAATGATATACTACATTCTATCTCCTGTTCATTAGAATCCCTCCCTTATCTAGGAATCCATCTCACCCCTGACATAAACAGTTTATCCTCCAAAAACTACTTACCTCTGCTGCAAAAATTAAGAATGATGCTTAAATTACGGAAAACTTTCAATATATAATTTTTAGGTAGAATAACAGCAATTAAAATGACAATCCTACCAAAGTTATTATACTTATTTAGGGCACTCCCAATGAGACTTAACAAAATAATGATAACTAAATTCCAATCAGATATTAACAAGTTTGGTTAGATTCGCATCCACGTCTATCTAAAATGGTGTTATACAAATCACAAAAAAGTGGTGGATTTGGCCTCCCAGATTTCTGGCTATATTATCTAGCCGTCAGATGGTCACAAATTGTCCAATGGCATATCTACGATCCCATGGGTCAGATTTGAAAGAGACTCAATCCTTCCATATTCTATCTCAGGGCTATTATGGGGCAACAAGATCTCAATCCATTCTCTAGAAACACTCAATCAACTAGTTTTTTCAGTCATATCAACTCTGGAGATTGTACAATAAGAAACTTAAACTTATCTCTAGAACTTCCACATAAGCCTCTTTCATTAGAGACCCCAAATTCTTATCAGATCATTATGTTGCAGAGGAATTCACATGGTGGATTAATAATAACCTGACATCCCTTTCAAAATTTATAAAAAATACCTCTTTCATTTAATTTTCCTCACTAAAAGCTAAATATCAGATTGCCAATATTGAACTCGGGAGATTCATCCAAATCAGACACTTCTATAATACATATTTTCAAACAATAGACATAAAATCTCCCACATTCTATGAAAATATATGTATGAACTCACCTAGAGGCACAGGACTGAAATCTGAGATGTATACAAATCTGGTTAACGATGATACGCAAGAAAAACTCTCCTGTTTGCAGTATATTCTAGCGTAGGTTAGCTCAGGTTAGAAGCACAGGCTACTTTTCAATCTTTCAGTTTTTGTAAAAATCCACTTCACTAAAAATTTTGTGAGATAAATTTCCTGCTCAGACCTGAAATGGCAAATATATTGTGATACAAGGCTAATTGCTAATAAAAATATTCAGGCTTGTACAGATTTTAAAAGGAACACAAAGTATGTATTAGAGACAGCTGATGTTCCTTTGGGAAGAGCTGCATATGAATATAATAAATCATTTTGCAGTGCAGCATAGAAAATTAATTTGAAAGAAATTCCTCAGAAAAGTATATTGATAGTTTTGCATATGAGAATAGTCAAATGAACTCATTTTATTTGATAACAACTAATTATGGAACCCTCTAATGCATCAGCCCAGAAGTAATAGACAGGCAGAAAGCTTAGCAAAATCACATTACTGTCTGATTTCAGTAATGACCTTTTGTTATTGGGCTGATATGTGTGCAAAGAGCAAGGGCAACAGATCTAAGGGAGTTATTTATGAAGCAGTCTGCAAACTGTGACATTTAAGTTGGCAGATTTTGACTAGTTTTACACATTTTGCACCACATTTTTATTTTTCCTTACCAGCGGACTGTGACTAAATTACAAAAACCAAGGCAGCCCTCTGTTTGCTAACATCAACATGCTGATATGCAAAAAAGAGAATAAAATTGTGGTTACACAATGCCTATAAACAAGCCTTTTAGTGTTGTCTATACATTTTACTAAGCAGATGGTCTGGTATTCGTTTTAAAGCCTTATTTAATTTAATCCCAAAACAAAACAAAATCACTAGATGTTTATGTGTATTTTAGCTAAAATATATAAGCTCACCATTAGTGAAGGGTGAGTCTGCCTTGGGTTTGATTTACTGAGGGTCAAACAAAACTGTTTCAAATTAAAGCAAACCTGAATTTTTCAGCAAATTCAATTGAAATTTAAATTCTGGCTATGTTTGGGGATTATAGGCAAACTATTGTCAAAAAAGTGCACTGCCATGGGAAGTTTTAAATAAAACAAAAAAGGTAACTATCATACAGCCTTTTAATGCAGCTTCAAAGACAACATAAAAAACATAAATACTTTAAAGTAGGCAGCAAGTAAAAAGAAAAAAAAAGGCAGATGTTATCTTACAATAAACATTAACGTGTATAATTTGGAAGACAAAAATATTGTACAGTGGCTGGGCAGTATGCAAGCAGTTTGGTTAGGCTGCAGTCTTGGAAGGAGAGACAAAGCAAGTTTTATTACCTGAAGAATAGCCACAAATATTTTACAGTGGCTAGAGAATATGTAAACAACTTGGTTAGTCCAGTGTTTAAGAGGGAGAGATAAGCAATAATTTTATCTTAGAAATGAGATTGTATAATATGAAATCAAATAGCCATACATTATTTTAAGTGCTGAAGCACTGCAACAGGCTGCAAACTTTGGGTTGCAAGGCAAGATTTTCCTTGCAGCAAACATTAGAAATTTTGCTGCAGATGTCCAGCTGCTCAAAACCTATGGCATGTTTACATTGCTATAATAAGAGAAGAGGTCACATACTTTGAGGCACAACATAAGATTTAGCCTGCAGCACACAGTGGAAATTTGACAGGTTGAGCTGCGTAAATATTGTATGGCATCTTTATAGTGCCAGAGCTCGAGAATAGGCTATGAACTGTGAAGCAAAAAAGTAGAATTTACCCTGCCAAATATTCAAAATGAATCAGCTGAGACTGAGCTAAAAATAATTGTGTGGCACCTTTACATAAGGCATGGTTTTGTAGTTCTAATCCAAGACTGGTTTGTTTTATGGAAAGTGAGCTGGTTCACACTGTTAGGGGACAGGTAGATTAACCCCTCCATAACAAAACCATCTGTTGGAATGAATGCCATCTCAGAATGCACACTCTTTGCTAGGGATGAGCCCGATGTTCGAGTCGAACTTAAGTTCGCCGAACAGCGAACAATATGTGGTGTTCACGGCAAATTAGAATGCTGCAGGAAAACTGTTAAAGTCTATGGGACACTAACATGAATAATCAAAAGTGCTCATTTTAAAGGCTTATATGCAAGTTATTGTCATAAAAAGTGTTTGGGGACCTGGGTCCTGCCCCAGGGGACATGTGTCAATGCAAAACATTTTTTTTTAAAACGGACGTTTTTTTTGGGAGTAGTGATTTTTTTAATGCTTAAAGTGAAACAATAAAAATGAATAATTCCTTTAAATATCATGCCTGGGGGTGTTTATAGTATGCCTGCAAAGTGGCACATTTTTCCTGTGTTTAGAACAGTACTACAGCAAAATGACATTTCTAAAGGAAAAATTGTCATTTAAAACTGATCGCGGCTGTAATGAATTGTCGGGTCTTGGCAATATAGATAAAACTCATTAAAAAAAAACATGGGTCCCCCCCCAGTCCATTACCAGGCCCTTCGGGTCTGGTATGAATATTAATGGGAACCCCAAACCAAAATTGAAAAAAAAATTGTGTGGGGGTCCCCCTAAAAATCCATACCAGGCTCTTCAGGTCTGATATGGAAATTAAGGGAAACCCTGTGCCAATTTTTTTTTTAAAAATGGCGTAGGGGTACCCCCCAAAATCCATATGAGACCCTTATCTGAGCACGCAACCTGGCAGGCCACAGGAAAAGAGGGGGGGACGAGAGAGTGCCCCCCTCCTGAACCATACCAGGCCACATGCCCTCAACATGGGGAGGGTGCTTTGGGGTCTGACTCCAAAGCACCTTGTCTCCATGTTGATGGGGACAAGAGCCTCATTCCCACAACCCTTGCCCAGTGGTTGTGGGGGTATGCGGGCAGGGGGCTTATGGAAATCTGGAAGCCCCCTTCAACAAGGGGACCCCCAGATCCCGGCCTCCCCCGCTATGTGAATTGGTAATGGGGTACATTGTACCCCTACCATTTCACAAAAAAGTGTCAGAAATGGTAAAAAAGACAAGAGACAGCTTGGGACAAGTCCTTTATTAAAAAATAAAAATATCCCGCAATGTAAATTCACGCTGCCCAATAAACCGAAAAAGAAAAAAAAGCTGCAACTGTTCCGCCTCCATGGTAGCCTCCTGACAACTGACACTTCTTCTCTGTGACACATCCTATATAGCTGAGGGCAGGGCCAACCAGTGATGTAAATGGGTGACCCCACCCCCCTCTGACACCACAGGGGCTTCCCCGTGGTTTCCCTGTCCCCCAGCCTTTCTGCTGTTTTTTTTAACTACTCTGAAACAAAGCACTGAGGCAGCCACCACCACTGCTCCTCCTTCTTTCAGGGATCAGAGACTTATTGGTCATGTGTGGGGAGTCTACCATTATCAGGAAGTATGGCAAAGAGGTTCTTACACAGCACCTTCTCAGAGTACCACAATTTGGGTTCCCTCTGAGATGGTGGCAGTAGATAAGAAATGTTCCCCTTATATCAGGGATTTAATAGAGTGATCACCCAATAGTGGCATTTGAGCATAAAAGACCCCATTCACCACACATTTCCTGCAGCAGAGGACCCCAGGTCCTCAGTGTTGCAGTGTTAATTTAGTCTACGAAAACATTTTGTCGTAATTTTCATCAGCGGTTTCCAGTGCCAAAACAAAGCAAAATTTGCCCCACATTTTTGTCAAATGACGAAAACTATGATGAAAATCAATTCCCATTTTTGTCAACAAACGAAAATGAAGTGAAAATGTGAGGGAGGGATGTTTACCCACTTGAACTTCTGGTTTCCTTGTAGCTCTACCTGTAAAGCCTGTGAGTGTTTCCCCTTCCAGCAAGCAAGATAGCGACCATAGCGTGCTTAGTGGTGTGGCATGCTGAGCACTGTACAGCATTACAGGTTTCCTTAGACGACTGTCCAGAGCACTGTGTGCATTAGCCTCCTCCCCACTGTTCAGCGCACTGTGCAGCATTTACAGGCCTCTCGACCATCCATAGCACTATGTACATTACAGGCCTCCTCAGAACATCATCCAGAGCACTGTGCAGCATTTACAGGTCTTATCAGACCAATGTCCAGAGCACTGTGCATTACAGGCCTCCTCAAACCACCATCTGGAGTGTCTGCGTAGTTTGTTCAAACCTTAATAACATAAATAATAACATAATATTATATTTTTTTACTCCAGGAGTATATAATGAGTTTGGAAATTCTAGAGAAATGCTTAACCAAATTCCCGCCCGCGGCAAATGGCAGAATGACACCTGGAAAGTGATTGCGTTATCCTGACTGGACGTCATATAACGTCCAGCAGGATAAGTCGTGATCGCACGCCGATCGTTAGTGTGGCGTGTCACTCTGACACACCGCATCACCAATCTCGGTATAGAGCCCCTGATGTAGGCTCTTTACCATGTGATCAGCTGTGTCCAATCACAGCTGATCACAGTGTAATCAGGAAGCGTCGTTTATCAGCTTTTCCTCCGCTCGCACTGACAGATGCGAGTAGAGGAGAGCCCATTGGCTGCTATCCTGACAGGGGTGGGTCTGCGCTGATCGATAATCAGCGCAGACCCACCAAGGATGCCCACCCATGCCCACCAGGGATGGCCACCCATGACCACCGGGTATGCCCACCCATGACCACCAGGGATGCCAATCAGTGCCCATTAGAGGTGCCAATCAGTGCCCATCAGTAATGCCTGCCAGTGCATCCTCATCAGTCCTGCCTATCAGTGCCCATCAGTGCCACCCATCAGCGCCTATCAGTGCCACCCATCAGTGCCGCCTATCAGTGCCCATCAGTGCCACCTATAAGTGCCCATCAGTGTCGCCTATCAGTGCCCATCGTGGCTTATCAATGCCCATCAGTGCAGCATATCAGTGCCACCTAACAGTGCCCATCAGTGCCATCTATCAGTGTCCATCAGTGCTGCATATTAGTGCCTCATCATCAGTGCCCATCGGTGCGACCTCATTAGTTTCACCCCAACAGGGTTCCATATTGAATTGGCCCACCTTTTGCAGCTATACCAGCTTCAACTCTTCTGGGAAGGCTGTCCACAAGGTTTAGGAGTGTGTCTATGGGAATGTTTTACTATTCTTCTAGAAGCGCATATGTGAGGTCAGGCACTGATGTGGACGAGAAGGCCGCTAATTCATCCCAAAGGTGTTCTATCGGGTTAAGATCAGAACTCTGTGCAGGCCGGTTGCTCATCCATGTCTTTATGGACCATGATAAAGGCAGGCATCCCAATACTTTTTGTAATATAGTGTATTTTATCTTGTGTCTTATTTTTTGTGCCATTTTATGTAACATTTTTGATGTATAAATGAAATTCTTGCTGAAGGGGGGCGTGGCTTGGACATTGCGGCTGATGACAGCACACAGATCTCCCGGAGGCACCGACATGGGCAGGACCCTCCGCCATTCCTCATAGAGCCGTCAGCAGTGTTTATCAGCGCCCTTTTTCTCAAACAGGAAAATTTCTTCCCTCTGTAAAGCACAGGCGGCAAGGTGTCCCGGAGCTCTAGCAGACAAGATGGAGCAGACTCGCCATGAGGCAGAATACAGTGAGGAATCTCTTTCTGCATCAGAAGATCCAGTAAGGGATGCTCCTTCCCCTGATCATTCACTCACATTTGCAGATATGACGGCCATAGCTGCAGACATTAAATATACATTTTCCATGGCCATGACTGATCTTAAGTCTGACCTCTTAGTGCTAACTGAAAAACTAGCTACTGCAGGGAAAGCTGGGAAGCACAGTTATAAACATATTCAGTGCCTTGTACACACCACAGATTCTCACACTGCCCATCTGATTGAAATGAATAGACAAATTGAGGACCTGGACAATCGGGGCAGACTCAACAACATAAGAGTATGAGGAATCCCAGAGTTTGCTACCCCTGATCAGATCAAACTGGCCTTGCAAAAATGTTTTAATAATCTGCTAGAAAGACCAGAAGACTCTTCCATTGACTTTGTGAGAGATCATAGAGCTCTAGGATCCAGGGGCCCGGATACCACACCCCCAGGGACATAATATGCTGTCTGCAAAGCTTTACCAAGAAACAGGATATTCTGACTAAATCCAGACTGAACAACCAAATTTTATTCAATGAAGACACCATTATTCTCTACCAGGATCTTTCACCCATGACTTTTATAAACAGAAGGGCTCTGCACCCTCTGCTGGATGCTATTAAAAACAAGGGACATAATTATAAATGGAAATTTTCTTTCACTCTCACGGCAAGACCCACCTACTCCACACCCCAGAGGACTTACCACTGTTCTGTGATGCTATCCAGATACCCCATATTGAGGTACCAGAGTGCTACTCAGAATTCAGGAGACCGGATATTCCTAACAGCCACCATTCTCACCTTCCAAACAGCCAAATAAAAGATCCAAGACACTCAAATACCAGAACAGAACTCCAAGACGGATGTCATACCAATTCAAATTCCACAGGACACCAGGACCAAGGGATATCTTCTGATCAGACACAAAATTAATCAAGTGTTAAATTCACCCAGGATCATAGACTCGCCCATATCCAAGGGCTAGAGATAAAATCCTTTCTATGGCATACACAGCCATCCCCATGGACCAATCTCCATGGGACTTCCAAGACTGTCACAATACTGCAGACATTTGGAAAGACTATCTCTAAGACTCATTCCCCCAAAACCACCTGTGGATTCCCACACTTAGTGGCTATAGCCCTTATTCTACATTCCATGCTTTATCCCGAATATTTGAAGACTTCACCCCAATCTGTCAGAGAAGACTGCCCCCCTATATTTCGAAGGCCTCTCACCCGGACTCCATCAATCATTTCAATAACACCTTCCTCCACAAGATGAGAGACTACAATTGCAGTGGAATGTAACGCCCCATGCTGTAGCACTACGACCCATCCCCCAATAGCTCTTTAAATACGGGAATTCTACAGACAATAGCAATATCCATTATATACCAATGATGAATATAATTCCATCTACGATTGACATGCCCCCCCCCCCCCCCAGGTGCTGCCATGAGGGAGATCTACCTTTACGAATTTTTCAACTTATGATTTCAATGAAGGGTTACGGGTTTAGACTGTTCTAGTTTTTATAAGTGTATTTAATTTAAACTCTGTGGGCTCCTCCCACATACCCCACAAGTAGTTATCGTAAGTGCTATTACAAACTGTTCTCTAGACTTGATATTAATACTACATTTCTTTTTTTTAACCCACGGGGCAGATCCCATTGTTACCAAACGTTGGTGTTCAATTTTACGTATACAGATTATATATGAATTAGCCTAGACTGCTGAATACCTTACATCTTCCCTTACTTCTGTCCTAATACAGATAGACTTGCACATTTCCTTTTTCTGCTTTACCTTCCCTTTGTCCTCCATTTCCTATCGCTACCTGTGGACCACCCAACACTCCACTTAAAGGACGACCAAACAGGACCTCAAGTATTCCACAGACGCACTAAACCAAGCTGGTACTACTTGCTCTGCTGTAAGTACAGAGATCGACACCTACTCCATACTCACCACCACATACTGAGGCATGGCTTTCTCTGCCCTTGGCAGAGGTCCTACGGTGATTTTTCTCAACTGCAGAGGTCTAAACACTCCAGAAAAAAGAACTTCACTGCTACGTGAACTAAAAAAAAGGAACCCACAAGTGAGTTTCCTGCAGGAAACTCACTTTCGCACATCTCAGATCCCTAACCTAACTAATACATTTTTCCCAACAGCTTTTCATGCCACTGCGCCCACATCAAAAACCAAAAGGGTTTCCATTCTAATGCACAAAGAGACACCATTTGAACTTCACCAACAACTGAGTGACCCAGAAGGTAGATACCTTTTCCTAAAGGGTATCCTGGCTGGAAGACCCATTACATTTGCCAATGTCTATTTTCCCATTTCCTCACAAATCACATTTTGCAGACACATTGTAGATGAATTGAAATGATTTACTTCGGTTTGCATCATCTTAAGAGGTGACTTCAACGTACCTCTAAACTCAACTATAGACACATTAAATGGACACTCCTGAATAAAATATAACATACTCAAGAGACTTAAAGAGCTCTTACGCTCCCTGAACTTAGTGGATGTATGGCAAACATTACACCCAGACGATCAAGACTTTACATACTACTCTACAGTATATGACAAATATTCCCGCATAGATTACATTTTTATGACCCAACCAGATCTGACAGACCTCAGTGGAGTAAAAATAAGGAAGCAAACAATTTCAGAACATTCCACAATCAATATGCTACTCGCCACACCAAACCCAAAGACACCCAAGGCGTTTAACTGGAGACTAAATCCTTCCCTATTAACTGATCCTGAAATCCATCAATTGGTCACAAAGGAGATTCCTCACTTTTACGTGTCGAATACCTCAGATGGCATAGCACCCATGGGCGGCACAGTCGTGTAGTGGATAGCACTTTCGCCTAGCAGTAAGAAGGGTCACTGGTTTGAATCCCAACCATGACACTACCTGCCTGGAGTTTGCATGTTCTCCCTGTGCCTGCGTGGGTTTCCTCCGGGTACTCCGGTTTCCTCCCACACTCCAAAGACATGCTGGTAGGTTAATTGGATCCTGTCTAAATTGTCCCTAGTATGTATGAATGTGAGTTAGGGACCTTAGATTGTAAGCTCCTTGAGGGTAGGGACTGATGTGAATGTACAATGTATATGTAAAAGCGCTGCGTAAATTGACGGCGCTATATAAGTACCTGAAATAAATAAGAAAAATAAATAAATAACAATTTGGGAGGCACATAAATGCACTATAAGAGGAGAATTCATAACATGGGGAACGAGACACAAACGTGAGAAAGAATCTGACATCAACAAATTAGTTAACAAAATAGCAACGTTGGAAATGCAACACAAAAAATCTTTAGCCACCAAAACTAGTAAAGAACTTTTGGAATCCTGCAAACTACTCCAACAAACTTTAGACTCCAAAGCCAAACATATCTTATTCCTACGTAAAGGCATTTATGGAGAAGGCCTTCGACAGGGTGGCATGGGACTACATGTTTACCAAATGTAAACACGTAGGATTGGGCAGTCATATGATGTCATGGATTTCCTCCCTTTATCACGGACCACAGGCAAAGGTTAAAATTAAGGGCTCATTATCGGACCCTGTATCAATATATGTCGTTACTAGGCAGGGATGCCCATTATCCCCCATTCTATTTATAATATCTCTGGAACCATTTATACGCTCTATTAATCTTAACACTTCTGTCAATGGTCTGAAAGTAGGAGAGAGGGAATAAAAATGTGCTGCTTGCACAGATGACCTTTTCTTTTTCATTTCACAACCACACATATCATTGCCTAATCTACTGGCAGCTTTCTAAAATTTCAGATATATCTCGAACATGAAAATAAACTATCACAAGTCCGAAGTACTAAACATATCTCTCCCATTTACAGACTTAACTGAATTACAACAAAATTGCCCATTCAAATAGGAATCCAGAGCCATACAATATTTAGGTGTGAAAATCTCACAAGATCCCGCCAAATTGTTTGAATACAACTTTCCTCCCTTACTGGCCTCTATTGAAAAAGACCTTAAACTATGGCCAGTCAAAAACTTCTCTTGGTTTGGCAGGGCCTCCATCATTAAGATGACAATTTTACCATGTCTGCTGTACTTCATGCAGGCCCTCCCAATCACCATCCCCTCCAGATTCTTTAGGCAACTAAAAACTATTCAACACGCTTTGTTTGGGCCTGCAAAAAACCCTGCATAAGCTTTGATCATATAATAAAAGCTAAAGCATATGGTGGTATGGGCCTTCCAAATTTCAAGCAATACTACCACACGATTCATATCGCGAGGGTGATGGATTGTAACTGTCATGCAGATGCAAAAGACTGGATATCACTAGAAAGCTCCTTCACATCCTCCCCACTGGAAATCACGCCCTGGATACCGCTTTTGGAACCAAGACACTATTACAACACCCCATGATAGGGGCTACCTTACGTACCTTTCACCACATCACCAAGAAACACAATATCTCTTCCTCTCCAAGCCCACTTACACCACTAACAAACAACCCTGACTTTCCACCCGGTATAAACAACAAGTTTGTATACAGACCATTAAATAAACCCCTTCTAGCGACCCATTGTGTTAAGGCAGGAACATTCAAATCTAAGAACATCCTGGCTGAAGAACTCTTCCCTTTTGGCTATACTTACAGACTCACAGCTATCTCAAGACACATAAGACTAAAAACATGTTCAATAGACCCCTGACAGCTTTTGAAACCCTTTGCCATAGAGCAAATGGGAAGGAACAAATAAAATTATTTCCGAAGCATACACTTGGCTGCAGCAAGATGTAAATACCCAAAAAGATAGATTCAAAAAAAATTGGGAACAAACACTAGGAATCAAGATCTCAGAACAACAATGGTCTAAAGCCTGCATACTTGCACACAAATGTTCCCTGAGCTCTGGGACACAAGAGCCTGCTTACAAAATCCCAACCCAATGGTACGCTACACCAAACAAAATCAAACAATGGTTCCCACAGTCCCCAGACAATTGCTGGAGATGTGGACAACCAAAAGGAACATTGTTCCACATATGGTGGGAGTGCCTTACCTCATACTGGACGCGCATCAAAGACATAATCACCCAAACCACTGAAACAAGAATTCGCCTAACACCAAAATGCTGTTATGTAAACTACTACTACTACTACTACACATGAATCCCAGGCCACTGAATAAATACAAACCCTCATTAACCAAACACATGCTGAATGCAGCCAGAATACTTATTCCTCAACACTGGAAGTCCACCTCTGTACCGACAATCAAAGACTGGTTACACAAAATGAATGACATCCATGATATGGAAAGGTCAATCGCAATTGCTCAAGACTCTGCTGATCGCTTCCACAAGGTATGGACCACTTGGTTCTTGTTTAAACTCTCCAAAGGACACTCAGACCTTTTAAGCGAATATTCATTCCACATATTCTCAGCAAACCTTTCTATCTATGTATTCCTTTCATCTCCCTTTTTTCTCCTCTCCCTTTATTTTTCTTAAGTTAAATGTCTTTAATATAATGGTCATATGATAACTTCCACACCTCCACTTGCCAATATATACAGTATAATGTTAATCTACAGTAGTAATGTTTAAGGTTGCATTATGTCCCTGTGTTATGGCTTGATGCATCCTACTTCAACTTAAATGTATGTACTGGCTGTATTTCTCTTTTGATTACTAATAAACTCTCATTATGGATTAAAAAAAAATTCCTGCTGAAACCTTATCTGAATCTTATCTCTACTCACAACCCATGAAAAAGTCCTCCTGGGTATAATAACAATTTATTACTAGCATGTACAATTACGTAGGAATTGCACAGAGGATGAGTATAGACCTCAGGCAAAATAACTTCAAAGGTTATCAGCTAGGGGATTTAGCAAAACAATCATAAAGCTAGCGCTGACCGATGTGTTCTGATGGGGGGGCAGTCCCCCTATCAGAACACAATAGCACAGCAGGGGAGATTGCTGTACTAACATAACTTGTGTTAGTACAGTGATCTGTAAGGTTTTTTTTATTTCAGCCCACTGAGTTGAATGAAAACAAATGTATAGTGTGTACCAAGCTTCAGTGTCTGTAATAAGTATTGTGTATAAAACAGGCTTCGGACCTTCACTGATCCAGAGTAGAGTGTTCACGAGTAAGCTGCTGGCTTCTGTTACCTTTTCCCACAGTAAGGCTGTGTCTACACTAATTAGAGAAGTGAGGGGAGGTGACAGCTCAATACTTCTTTATGCAGTTACTCTAGCTAGTTACTATAGACCACAGGCAAAACTACTTCAAAGGTTATCAGCTAGGGGATATAGCAAAACAACCATAAAGCTAGCGGTCACCGATGTGTTCTGGTAAGGGGGGGCAGTCCCCCTGTCAGAACACCATAGCACATCAGGGGAGATTGTTGTACTAACATCACTTATGTTAGTACAGTAAGCTGTCGGGTTTTTTTTTTCATTTCAGACCACTGAACGAAAACAAATGTATAACGTGTACTAAGCTTTAGTATTTGTAATTAGTATTGTGTATAAAACGTTCTTCGGACCTTTACTGATCCAGGAGAGAGTGTTCACGAGTGAGCTGCCAGCTTCTGTTACGTTTCCCCACAGTATGACTGTGTCTATGCTAATTAGAGAAAAGTGAGGGGAGGTGACAGCTCAGTACTTCTTTATGCAGCTACTCTAGATCAGTGATGGCGAACCTTGGCACCCCAGATGTTTTGGAACTACATTTCCCATGATGCTCAACTAAACTGCAGAGTGCATGAGCATCACGGGAAATGTAGTTCCAAAACATCTGGGGTGCCAAGGTTCGCCATCACTGCTCTAGATCCTTTATGTCAGTGCAATTTATGTTTTTAATCAATAAAATATGTTTTATGGGTTACATTATGAGGCTTTATTTTGTTTTTTAAGGTTGAGCTCTGGTTTGAAGTAAAATATCCTGTCACCTGCTGTGAATACCTGCATATCCATGAGATACACACCTGTAGCAGCCATCTTGGATCCCAATTTGTTTTGAGGCTTCATTAGCCCACGTAATAAGGGCCTAGTTTGAAAGCGAGCACATACCCCACTTATTGAGGGATTCCTGGTGGCGGTTTTAAATCCAACAATAATCACTGATACAGTGCCTTGAGAAAGTATTCATAACCCATGAAAGTTTCCACATTTGTCATGTTACAACCAAAAACTTAAATGTATTGTATTGGGATTCTCTGTGATAGACCAACACAAAGTGGCACATATTTGTGAAGTGGAAGGAAAATGATAAATGTTTTTCAACATTTTTTACAAATAAACATATTAAAAGTGTGGGGTTCATTTGTATTGAGCCCCCCTGAGCCTCTCTGAGTCAATACTTTGTAGAAACCCCTGCCGTCTCTACCAGCTTTGCACATATAGAGAGTGACATTTTTGCCCATTCTTCTTTGCAAAATAGCTCAACCTCTGTCAGATTGAATGGAGAGCATCTGTGAACAGCAATTTTCAAGTCTTGCCACAGATTCTTAATTGGATTTAGGTTTGGACTTTCACTGGACCATTCTAACACATGAATACGCTTTGATCTAAACCATTTCATTGTAGCTCTGGCTGTATGTTTAGAGTCGTTGTCCTGCTGGAAGGTGAACCTCTGCCCCAGTCTCAAGTCTTTTGCAGAACCTAATGCTGCGTACACATGAGCAGACTTTTTGACCGGACTGGTCCGACGGTCTATCCGACGGACTTTCGGCGGACTTCTGACGGACCTTCCAAATGAATGGACTCGCGCACACGTGACCAGACTTTCCGGCAGAATAGGTCCGACGGTCTTTTCGACTGAGTTACGGCAGTCTTCCGGACTTGCCCACACATGTTCATTTTGAACGTGATGAGGTACGATGGGACTAGAAAAGGAAGTCAATCTCGCCGCTTTTATTGGTGAGATTAACACCTTGCGAGCCACATCGCAGAATACCAGGCGCTCAGGTCTGGTATGGATTTTAAAGGGAACCCCCTACGCCGAAAAAAACGGCATGGGGGTCCCCCAAAATCCATACTAGACCCCTATCTGAGCAAGCAGTCCCGCCGGTCAGGAAAGGGGGTGGAGACGAACGAGTGCCCCTCTCCTGAACCGTACCAGGCCGCATGCCCTCAACATGGGGGGTGGGTGCTTTGGGGTAGGGGGGTGCCCTCCGGCCCCCCCACCCCAAAGCACCTTGTCCCCATGTTGATGAGGACAAGGGCCTCTTCCCGACAACCCTGGCCGTTGGTTGTCGGGGTCTGCGGGCAGGGGGCTTATCGGAATCCGAGAGCCCCCTTTAAAAAGAGAGCCCCCAGATCCCGGCCCCCACCCTATGTGAATGATTATGGGGTACATCGTACCCTTACCCATTCACCTGGGGAAAGAAGTGTCAATAAAAAACACACTAGACAGGTTTTTAAAGTAGTTTATTAGGCAGCTCCTTGAGTCTTCTTCCAACTTCGGGGGTCTCTTCTGCTTTCTCCGTGTTCTCCGGCCTCTTCTCCTGCTCTCCGGCCTCTTCTCCACTTTCCAGTTCTTGTCCCGCTCTCCGGTTCTTCTGCCAGGCTCCTCCGCTATCTTCTGCTCTTTTACCGCTCTCTTGCTAGCGGTGGCCCGGTCTTCTCCGCCGTCTTCTTCCCTCTTCTCTTCTTCCGATGTTGAAACAACGCTCTCTCCCGCTGTAATGCTGTGTTCATGGTGCACAACGACTTATATAGGTATGGGGCGTGGTCACTGGGTGGTGACCCCACCCCTTATGACGGCACAGTCCCAGCATACCACGGGACTGTGACGTCACAAAGGAGCGGGGTCACTGGATAACATCACCCGGTGACCATGCCCCATGCCTATATAAGTTGTTGTGCACCGTGAACACAGCATTACAGTGGGAGAGAGTGTAGTGTCAACATCGGAAGAAAAGAAGAGGGAAGAAGATGGTGGAGAAGACCTGGCTACCGCTAGCAAGAGAGTGGCAAAAGAGCAGAAGATAGTGGAGGAGCCCGGCAGAAGAACCGGAGAGTGGGAGAAGAACCGGAGAGCACGGAGAAGAGGCTGGAGAATGGAGAAGAAGCTGGAGAGTGGGAGAAGAACCAGACACCAGGAGAAGAGGCCAGAGAGAGCGGAGAAGTCGGAAGAGACCCCCAAAGTCAGAAGAAGACCCCCAGAGCTGCCTAATAAACTACTTTAAAAACCTGTCTAGTGTGTTTTTTATTGACACTTTTTTCCCCGACAACCAATGGCCCGGGTTGTCGGGAAAAGGCCCTTGTCCTCATCAACATGGGGACAAGGTGCTTTGGGGTGGGGTGGGGGGCCACAGGGCGCCCCCTTCCTCAAAGCACCCACCCCCCCATATTGAGCGCATGCGGCCTGGTACAGTTCAGAAGGGGGGCGCTCGCTCGTCCCCACCTCCTTTCCTGACCGGCCAGGCTGCGTGCTCGGATAAGGGTCTGATATGGATTTTGGGGGGACCCCCACGCCATTTTTTTGGCGTAGGGGTTCCCCTTAAAATCCATACCAGACCTAAAGGACATTGTCGCCTCCCTCTCGTGCTTGCTGCAATAGGAAAATGTGTTTTTCTATTGCAGCGAGAGCGAGATGTATAGTACCCTGTCGCTGAGAACCAGCACGATATTGAGCTGGAAACATTCTCGCGGGCAGGTGCTGTAGCTGCCCTTGCGTCGTATTTGGTCTGTCGGCCCAGCATACAGACGAACGGGCTTCCCAATAGGAACTGGGTCCGGCGAAGTTCCGGGGGTAAGATTTGAAACATGTTTCAAATCTAAAGTCCGTCGGATTTCCGACCGAAAAGGTTCGTTGGAAGTCCGATGAAGCCCACACATGTTCGGATTGTCTGACAGATTCGGTCCATCAGACCAGTCCGGTCAAAAAGTCCGCTCGTGTGTACAGGGCATAACAGGTTTTCTTCTAAGATTGCCCTGTATTTTGGCTCCATCCATCTGTCCATCAACTCTGACCAGCTTTAATGTCCCTGCAGAAGAAAATTATCCCCATTTTTTTATTGATTGGTTGTGCACATCAATTGTACTTTTAATACTGATCATTCACAGATAAGGTCATATGGATCACGAGTGAATATGAATTTATATGTTCTGTTTTTCTTTTGCTTATTGTGGTTTATTGATTGGTTGTGTATATTGATCACACTGCTTTACAACAATTGTTTTTTTATTCATTGATTGTACTTTGCATTTGCACTGACTTAAATTTTCACACATTGAGGGTCATTCACTAAGAAGAAGGCGCAGCACCAGTTCATACATTAATCGGTGCACCAGAAAATCAGTAATTGAACATGAAAACTGGTACACGTTGAAGTGCAAATAGCGATAATAATTACCAGCATATCTAAATTGCAACCGGCGCTATGGTAAATGCGGTTTTCTCATTGATAACAGCATACGCCCAATACAATTGGTTAATTTCATCGAATTGGGTGTGTCTTGTTAGGCAATTAGTAAGTGTTCTCAGTTAATAGACCCTTTTGATGCTAATCTCATTCCTATTACTTCTAGTACATCTTTGAAATTATTTTTTTTTCTTTTTTTACCAAAATCTTTCAAAACATTACAAAAAACAGAGAAGTGTTTCTAAACCCAATAAATTAATATTTTCAGATCTTGATCTTTAAAGGTGACCATACACTGCAATCAGTTAGATCTTAAATAAATTATATTTAATACAAGAGCCTGTTTGATTTCCTATCATTTGAATTAATTGTTCAAGTGCGTCTTCCTATTACCTATTTTGCCTAAATATCGAGTTGTACAGAGATTGGCCAATCAGATTGCATAGTGCATGACCATCTTAAAGGGTAACTCCACTTTCGTGGGGGGAAAAAAATAGCACATAAAGAAAAAATAATAGCATATACAATTGCGATACAAATCATATTGTAATTGAATGTTATTAAAAATTACCTTTTCTTTTCAATCTGCAGCCGCTGTAATTTTTTATAAATGCAAAGCAATATGGCTATGTGGAGGCGTTCTGTACACAAAATGTGTATTGACCACTCCCCAGAAACATAATTCTCTGCTTGTGTGATTGGCTAACTGATTTTCCCAGAAGTCTGCCTAAGATACAAGTCAGATTTCAGGCATCCCCTGCAACAAAAATGTCATGTTTGGTGAGATATTTCCAATGGGAACACGTCTAAAGGGATGCAGGCCCAGCAACTTTCTTCATTAGTGCCCTGCAGCTGCCACAGCTGACTGATAATTATGAAACCACTGTCATTAGACTCACTCAGCCAAGAGACACTGACAAACACACAAGAATTTCTTCAGAATAACAAAAGGTAATAAACTGCAACAAAGGTTGTTATAATCCTTGCAATGTATATAGATCACCCAGAGGGGAATGTTTTTTTCTCAACAAAAGTGGAGTTACACTTTAAGTGCAAAATTTGGAATGTAGATGTGCCATGATCCACTTGTATGTTTCAAATGATATTTTTTGGGTATTATACAAGGCACATGAGAACACACCTTTTTTCAAGACATCCTAGACCATTATTTTTCAACCTGTGCTTTTTTTCATACATCACAGATTAGGGACAGTGCTGAAACCATTTTTATGCCTCCAGAATTGGGAGTGTGGCATCTACCCAACTTCTCTATGCTGGTGGAAACAAGCACCTACAGCTATACAGCTGTAGATATATATATATAGATATATATATCTATATATCTATATATATATATATATCTATATATATATATATAGATATATAGATATATAGATATATATATCTATATATACACACACACATACACACACTGAAACAGGAAGCAATATACATTGGCCCAGAAGTGAATTTGTACACAGGAAGTAGGCGTGTGTTTTGAGGCCAAATCATTTAGACATATACACATGACCCACACAAACACCACCCCATGTAAAAATAAAGAAAAAATGATCTTACTTTGCAAATAAGGATTATCTCTTTTTCCTCATATCGTTTTTAGATTGTAAGCTCTAATGAGCTGAGCCCTCTGATTCCTCTTGTACCAAATTGTAATGTAACTGTAATGTCTGCCCTCATGTTGTAAAGCGCTGCGCAAACTGTTGGCGCTATATAAAACCTGTATAATAATATAATAAACTCTTCCTCAGAGAACAGCAAGGAAGTAGCAGCAGTACAAGCAACTTCCTGGATGGGCGTGATGAGGGATTTGAAGTCTTATCATTTTTGGTGATGTTTGCACCCCTGATAGGGTAAAGACACCTCCCAAATTTTGCTGGTTTCTCCTTCAAAGTTCTTGACAAAGTCCAACATACCTAATAATTTGGGGTGTCCCCAGCAAAGTGCTAGGGTGCAATTTGCCTAATGGGGACACTAGTTCAATTCACCTGTGTGTCCTCAAGGAAAGACATTGGTAGGGTTTTAGCCTCACTTCCTGTTTGGCTATGTGACAGGAAGAGAAGCTAATTTTCTGAAAAGGGACACAAAGCCCAACCTAAAAAGACAAACAGGTGTTCTAACACTCACTTGGTTTTCCTCAAATGACTACAGTTTAAATAATAGGATTTTCTTGAGCTGGATTTTATTTAGCTCAGTGCTCTGAAGCAGTGACTCTCAACCCTGTCCTCAAGTACCCCCAACAGGCCAGGTTTGCAGATTTTCCTTTATCTTGCACAGATGCTTTAAATCTGAGCCAATGGCTTGGTATTTTGGCCCAGCTATTTTAGCTAAGATAAATTACCAAAACATGGCCTGTTGGGGGTACTTGAGGACTGAGGTTGAGAACCACTGCTCTAATGTAGCTTTATTTTAGACAAATCCCACATTTTTTTATTTTGCCATGACAATCAGCCTATTTAAGCTGCAGCCGGGAAATCTGTTCCAGGCAAATTGTTTAGAAGATAGTGTAAACTGCATTACTTGGATTAAGCATGCATCTGCAAAACAAATACAAAACAAACAAAACACATAAAACATAAAAAATGTGCTTCTAATTTTATTGGTCAACAAAACAGGACTTGAAAAAGAGCTAGGAAAGAAAAAACACATGTATGGTAATTTGAGAGACTAATGCCGCGTACACACGGTCGGACTTTTCATCTACAAAAGTCCAACGGACGCTGACGGACTAAAGCTGGCTGGTAATCCGATCGTGTGTGGGCTTCTCCGGACTTTCAACTGACTTTTTTAGCCTCAAATCCGACGGACTTTAGATTTGAAACATGCTTCAAATCTTTACGTCGTAAGTACGACGGACCCCGAAATCCGCTCGTCTGTGTGCTAGTCCGACGGACAAAAACCCATGCTAGGGCAGCTATTGGCTACTGGCTATGAACTTCCTTATTTTAGTCCGGTGTACGTCATCACGTACGAATCCGTCGGACTTTTGTGTGGTCGTGTGTAGGCAAGTCCGTTCGTAAGAAAGTCTGCCGCAAGTCCGCCGAAGGTACGTCGGAAGTATGTCGGACAGGCTGTCGGACTTTTGTAGACGAAAAGTCCGACCGTGTGTACGCGGCATAACAGAATATGGTTTGGAGGTCTGGCCATTTTTCACAGGAAATTAACAGTAGTTTAAAGGATTGCTCCCACAAGCGGCCATCCATTAAGGATTTAAACATTTATAAGCCACAACATCGTGAGGACGATTTTGCTAAATAATTCAGCACAGACAATTAAAACCAAAGGGAAACCAACAACCTACAAAGGACACATCAAAAAGCATCAAAAATATTTCAAGGAAAAATATCCCCCCAACAAAAAAAAAATACAAACAAAAGTACTATACAAATGCAGCTAGCACAAAATAAGCCACCCCCTGTCCAAAATTAGGCACATTATCCAGCATGCTACAAAATTACAGATGAGACAACCACCCCTGGGGAGCAATCAAACAGCCTAACATGGGCAAAAGTTATTCAAGAAATATCATAGCTGTCTATGCGAACTGACCTGTTAATTTTGCTAGTCCCAATGGCTGGCTTATATTCTTGTTATTGGCCTTAAAATGGGTATGGGGGCCATATATCAATATCACCAATTTTGACAACCCCAAAAAGGAAACAAGAAGTGTCCTTAAAAATGTCAAATTGCTTGAAAACTAGTAACTTGGGGGGGGGGGGGGCTTTGTTACTTCAAAGATGTACGGCTTTAAGAAGAATTAAAAATCTACAGCTGCAAAATGTTAGCAAAAAAAAAAAAAATGCCATGTCCCCTCCAAATACATACCAGGCCATTTGGGTATGTTAAGGTTTTAAATGAGAACCCCATGTGAAAAATACCAACTCAAAATAAAAAAAGATTGTGCCCCTCTCAAACACTAACAAACCCCTAGCAAAACACACAGCAAGCAAGCCCATTAAAGGGGGGTGGATGCTTGGGGGCAGAAGGGGCTCTGGCACCCCAAAAGTCAACCACCTTGTTTCCATATTCAGGAGGACAAGGACCTCTTCCACACAACCCTAGGCCGTGGTTGTGGGGGGGCTACAGATTTACGAAATGTGGAAAGCCCATTTAAACTAGTGGAAAAAAGGTGGTTTGTGGTTGGTGCTTGCTCTTCTCGCCCCTTTCCTAGCTGGCTCTGTTGTATGCTCTGGAAAAGGATGTGGTTTGGATTGGTGAAGGCAGCCCACGGCCTTTTGAGAATGTAGTGGAGTGTGGCGTTCCCCTTTAAAAGCCAAATCTAGCCCAAGGAAATCATAGGGATTAGAGGGGGGGGACAAGAGCATTGGAGAATGTAGTGGAGTGTGGAATTCCCCTTTAAAAGCAAAAATTAGCCCAAGTAAATCATAGGGATTAGAGGGGGGAGACAAGAACATTGGAGAATGTAGTGTAGTGTGGAGTTCCCCTTTAAAAGTAAAAGCTAGCCAAAGGAAATCATAAGGATTAGAGGGGGAGACAAGAGCATTGGAGAATGTAGTGGAGTGTGGAGTTCCCCTTTAAAAGCAAAAGCTAGCCCAAGGAAATCATAGGGATTGGAGGGGGGGACAAGAACATTGGAGAATGTAGTGGCATGTGGAGTTCCCCTTTAAAAGCAAAAAAAAGAAGAAGCTACAGGAGCAGTCTTTTTACATAATTTTAAAAAGGTGCACGTCACATGTTGGCAACGTAACATGCTCATATGATATGGGTGCAAATCTCATAAAAAATTAACATAAAGGTGAACCAGCTTAAAAAAAAATAGTCATGAGTTACGTAATTCTACTAAGACTACTAATTCTACTAGACTAGCGCAATGTAAAAAAGTCATGTGAACGGGCACAAGAGCCGCTTGCGCCCGTTCACGTGAACAGGTGACCGGGTGACCCCGCCCCCTCTGACAACACGGGGAAAGCCAGAGGGAAGTCCCTGTGAAGTCCCCGTGCATCAGAGGAGGGCGGAGTCACGGGGTGGCCCCACCCTCAGTTATATAAGAAGTGTCAGAAGAACCGAACCGTCACACGGCAGAAGACACCCACTGAGGCGTAAGATGGAGAAGAAGAAGATGGAGGAAGAAGAAGAACACCGAAAAAAGACCAGAAGAAAGAAGATGGAAGAAGAAGCGGAAAGAGGAAATTAATAAAGGACTTGTCAAAAACCGTCTCTTGTGTTTTTTAACCTTTTTGACACTTTTTTGTGAAATGGTAGGGGTACATTTGTACCCCATTACCAATTCACACGGGGGGTGGGATCTGGGGGTCCCCTTGTTAAAGGGGGCTTCCAGATTCCAATAAGCCCCCCGCCCACAGACCCCCACAACCACTGGGCAAGGATTGTGGGGATGAGGCCCTTCTCCTCATCAACATGGGGACAAGGTACTTTGGGGGGCTACCCCAAAGCACCCTCTCAATGTTGAGGACATGTGGCTTGGTACGGTTCAGGAGGGGTATGCTCTCTCCTCCCCCCCTCTTTACCTGCGGTCTGCCAGGTTGCGTGCTCGGATAAGGGTCTGGTATGGATTTTTAGGGGGATCCCACGCCATTTTTTTTTAATATTTGGCGCAGGGTTCCCCTTAAAATCCATACCAGACCTGAAGGGTCTGGTACAGATTTTGAGGGGGAACCCCACGCCATTTTTTAAAAAGTTTTGGTGCAGGGTTCCCCTTAATATCCATACCAGACCTGAAGGGCCGGGTATGGAAATTAGGGGGACCGCCAGGCATTTTTTTTTTTATAAATTTTGGTTCGGGTTCCCCTGTGGAGAAATTCCATGCCGTTTTTATCAATGAACTTTTATGTGTATTTTCGGACCGACAATTCATTATAGCCGGCGCTAGCGATAGTGGTTTTACATGACTTTTTTTCCTTTAGAAATGTCATTTTGCTGTCAGACTGTTCTAAACACGGGAAACATGTTCCCCTTTACAGGCATACTATAGACACCCCCAGGTACGAAGTTTAAAGGAATATTACACTTTTATTGTTTCACTTTAAGCATTATTAAAATCACTGCTCCTGAAAAAACATCTGTTTTTAAAACTTTTTTTTGCATTGATACATGTCCCCTGGGGCAGGACCCAGGTCCCCAAACACTTTTTATGACAATACCATGCATATAAGCCTTTAAAATTAGCACTTTTGATTTCTCCCATAGACTTTTAAAGGGTGTTCCGCGGCTTTCGAATTTGCCTCCAACACCCCAAATTGTTCGCTGTTTGGCGAATGGGCGAACAGCCAATGTTTGATTCAAACTCATTTTCGACCCGAACATAAAGCCCATCCCTAGTTACATAGTAGGTAAGGTTGAAAAGTCCATCAAGTCCAACCTATGTGTGTGATTATATGTCAGTATAAGTATTGCATATCCCTGTATGTTTTGGTCGTTCAGATGCTTATCTACTTTTTTTTAAACTATTGATGCCCCCTGCTGAAACCACCCCCTGTGGAAGGGAATTTCACATCCTTGCCGCTCTTACAGTAAACAACCCTCCACGCAGTTTAGGGTTAAACCTCTTTTCTTCTAAATTCAGTGAGTGGCCACGTGTCTTATCCCTTCCGCAAAAAAGTTTTATCCCTATTATGGGGTCAACAGTATGGTATTTGTAAATTGAAATCATATACCCCCTCAATCGTCTTTTCTCCCAAGAGAATAAGTTCAGTGCTCGCAACCTTTCTTCATAACTAATATCCTCCAGACCCTTTATTAGCTTTGTTGCCCTTCTTTGTACTCGCTCTATTTCCAGTACATCCTCCCTGAGGACTGGTGCCCAGAACTGGACAGCATACTCCAGGTGAGGCCAGAACAAAGTCTTGCAAGTCTTGTAGAGAGGGAGAAATATCGCTTTATTCCTGGAGTTAATCCCCTTTTTAATGCATGCCAATATTCTGTTTTCTTTGTTAGCAGCAGCTTGGCATTGCATGCCATTGTTGAGCATATCATCTACTAGCACCCCCAGGTCCTTTTCTATCCTAGATTCCCCCAGAGGTTCACCCCCTAGTAAGTAGATTGCGTTCATATTTTTGCCACCCAAATGCATTATTTTACATTTTTCTACATTAAACCTCATTTGCCATGTAGTTGCCCACCCCATTAATTTGTTCAGATCTTCTTGCAAGGTTTCCACATCCTGCAGAGAAGTTATTGCCCTGCTTAGCTTAGTGTCATTCCCAAATACAGAGATTGAACTGTTTACCCTATCCTCCAGGTTGTTTATGAACAAATTAAACAGGATTGGTCCTAGCACAGAACCCTGGGGGACCCCACATCAAACCCCTGACCATTCCGAGTATTCCCCATTTATCACCGCCCTCTCAATCCATGCCAACGGACCTTACTTTGTACAGTAAACGTTTATAGGAAACTGTGTCAAATGCTTTTGCAAAATCAAAATACACCACTCCTATGAGCTTTAGCTGGATGGCAGCTCACCTCCCCATAGAAGGTTAATAGATTGGTTTGGCAAGAACGATTCTTCATGAATCCATGCTGATTACTGCTAATGATACCGTTTTCATTACTAAAATCTTGTATATATAGTCCCTTATCATCCCCTCCAAGAGCTTGCATACTATTGATATTAGGCTAACTGGTCTGTAATTCCCAGGGATGTATTTTGGCCCTTTTTAAAATATTAGTGCTACACTGGCTTTTCTCCAATCAGCTGGTACCATTCCAGTCAGTAGACTGTCAATAAAAATTAGGAACAATGGTCTGGCAATTACTTGACTGAGTTCCCTAAGTACCCTCGGTATAGGTGAGATGGATAAATGTGACAGTTCCATATGTGGTGATAGATATAAATGAATGTGCTGGCTATATGTGGGGGTTGCATGGGTGAAGATGGGGGTATATGTGAATGCAGTGTGGGTGTATTGGTTGTAGATTGCAGATGGTTTATGGGGTTGGTGGTGGTGTGTGTGGTCAGTGTGTAGGCTAGAATGAAGGGATGTTTGTTTAAGTTGGATAAATACAGTGGGGCAAAAAAGTATTTAGTCAGCCACCAATTGTGAAAGTTCTCCCACTTAAAAAGATGAGAGAGGCCTGTAATTGTCATCATAGGTATACCTCAACCATGAGAGACAAAATGTGGAAACAAATCCAGACAATCGCATTGTTTGATTTTTGAAAGAATTTGTTTGCAAATTATGGTGGAAAATAAGTATTTGTTCAATATCAAAAGTTCATCTCAATACATCTCAAACAGTCACACTCCAAACTCCTCTATGGTGAAGACCAAAGAGCTGTCGACACCAGAAACAAAATTGTAGACCTGCACCAGGCTGGGAAGACTGAATCTGCAATAGGCAAGCAGCTTGGTGTGAAGAAATCAACTGTAGGAGCAATAATTAGAAAATGGAAGACATACAAGACCACTGATAATCTCCCTTGATCTGGGGCTCCACGCAAGATCTCACCCCGTGGGGTCAAAATGATCACAAGAACGGTGAGCAAAAATCCCAGAACCACACGGGGGGACCTAGTGAATGACCTGCAGAGAGCTGGGACCAACGTAACAAAGGCTACCATCAGTAACACACTACGCCACCAGGGACTCAGATCCTGCAGTGCCAGATGTGTCTCCCTGCTTAAGCCAATACATATCCGGGCCCATCAGAGGTTTGCTAGAGAGCATTTGGATTATCCAGAAGAGGATTGGGAAAATGTCATATGGTCAGATGAATAAAAGTTTAATGTGTGGGTGTGGCGCTGTCCTAGGTATTAGGAATACCCTGTGAATCGTATATACCAAATTACCATGTGAATAGACAAAATCGCATGTAACTTAATCACATATAAACAAAATCGCATATAAGCACATTGAACAAAATGACCAGCTGTGAGTAGGTGGGAAGTGGGGGGGGAGAAGGAGTGGGGTGGGGGGGTCAACCCAAGAGAAGTGTCTGATTCTAGACATCCAAAGTGACTATACTAGCAAAAAGTTTTTCAACCACATAAAATTATATATAAAAAGTCTTTATCAAACGTGAGAAATGCTAAATAGATTGAATAGATAAATGGTGACTGGTACTCGGTGCAGCTTAAGTGAAGATCTTGATATTTCTGTGCATTTAGGCAAGTGTATTCATACATGCAATACACTTGCCTAAATGCACAGAAATATCAAGATCTTCACTTAAGCTGCACCGAGTACCAGTCACCATTTATCTATTCAATCTATTTAGAATTTCTCACGTTTGATAAAGACTTTTTATATATAATTTTATGTGGTTGAAAAACTTTTTGCTAGTATAGTCACTTTGGATGTCTAGAATCAGACACTTCTCTTGGGTTGACCCCCTGCCCCACTCCTCCTCTCCCCCCCTCCCCCCCCCCCCCCACCTACTCATAGCTGGTCATTTTGTTCAATTTGCTTATATGCGAATTTGTTTATATGTGATTAAGTTACATGCGATTTTGTCTATTCACATGGTAATTTGGTATATACGATTCACAGGGTATTGTTAATACCTAGGACAGCGCCACACCCACACATTAACCTTTTATTCACCTCTTGTTTTTTCCATCTTGGTGAAAATTACATCCGTGGAGGCAGCAGTCCAGTCCTTTATGCGGCTTTTCCCCCTTTTTTTCCATTTAATCTTCTGTTCCGTTGCGCGGATACACCACTCTTATCTCGTTAATATGTTCAGATGAAACCAAAGTAGAACTGTTTGGTAGAAACACAACTCGTCGTGTTTGGAGGAGAGAGAATGCTGAGTTGCAACCAAAGAACACCATACCTACTGTGAAGCATGGGGGTGGCAACATCATGCTTTGGAGCTGTTTCTCTGCAAAGGGAACAGGACTACTGATCCATGTACATGAAAGAATGAATGGGGCCATGTATCGTGAGATTTTGAGTGCAAACCTCCACCCATCAGCAAGGGCATTGAAGATGAAACGTGGCTGGGTCTTTCAGCATGACAATGATCCCAACCACACCGCCCGGGCAATGAAGGAGTGGCTTCGTAAGAAGCATTTCAAGGTCCTGGAGTGGCCTAGCCAGTCTCCAGATCTCAACCCCATAGAAAACCTTTGGAGGGAGTTGAAAGTCTGTGTTGCCCAGCGACAGCCCCAAAACATCAATGCTGTAGAGGAGATCTGCATGGAGGAATGGGCCAACATACCAGCAACAGTGTGTGACAACCTTGTGAAGACTTACAGAAAACGTTTGACCTCTGTCATTGCCAACAAAGCATATATAACAAATTATTGAGATGAACTTTCGATATTGACCAAATACTTATTTTCCACCATAATTTGCAAATAAATTCTTTCAAAAATCAGACAATGTGATTGTCTGGATTTGTTTCCACATTTTGTCTCTCATAGTTGAGGTATACCTATGAGGACAATTATAGGCCTCTCTCATCTTTTTAAGTGGGAGAACTTGCACAATTGGTGGCTGACTAAATACTTTTTTGCCCCACTGTATGTCATTGGTCCCTATGTATGCCAGTTGAGGGAGATGTGTGGTTGGAGTGGTCTTAGAAGTATATGTCGAAGTGGATGAAGATGTTGATATACAAATGGGCTATCTGATATGGTTTAAATTCTCAGTATTTGAGGATGGATGGGGTATGTGGTAAGGTACATGGCTATGCCATCCCCCTGGGTAGGGATAGATGTGGATCCATCCAGAATAGATGGGAATATTGGTTAATTTGGTGAATGATGACAATAGTACATCTTGGGCGGTATGTTTGTCCTACCTAAATTTACATATGGTCATTGTGATCTTTAGGTGAGCCCTGTTAAAGCAACTGCATATGTTGACTGGCTAGGCTACCGTCAGCTTTGAAATAGTAGTGGTTGGTATATTCTCTGAGAGGGACCCTTATGGTAAGATTACAACCTCCATTAAGAGTATAAGGTGCTCTGTGCGAGTTTACATTTTTTATTGAAAAAGTAATTTTCTTTCTCTTCTTGTTTCTCCCCCCCACCCTTTCAAGGTGGATTGGAATTATGTTATGATTGACAGCTTGGTTAATATAATATAATATAACCCACCAACATGTTATCATTATGTAGGCTCTTTTTACTTGTTTTCATAAAGAGATGGTACAATTAGTTGATTGGTGCTCATGGTGCATATCCCCCGAAGTTTTCTTCCCCTAACTGCTTCATGCATATGTCGGGATGATTCACAAATTAATATAATGTGATATGATATACTGTATGCAATTTTGGTACATAGGGGTGTCCCAGACAAAGTCAGGATGTACAAATGGTTAAAAATCATTTTAACATACTATTGTCTATAGATGTTTTCAACTGATTTCTGTTAATACATTTTGTAAAAAAAAAAAAACATGCTTTAGTTTGTTATCCTTCAGTACTTTAAGCCTAGGTTCACATTGCTACGGGTTAGAAATCGTGCGAGTTCAGCAGAACTCGTACAATTTCAACCCAGCAATGCAGTCTGACTTTGGTGGCTATTTGACAGACATCTGTGGGTTCCTGCACTGATGTCTATACAAATTGCCTCTCGAAGTTGCCAAAAGTAGTACAGGAACTACTTTTGAGAATCTGCAAAGTCAGCGCCAAACCGATTCGGACGGTGCCATTGCCGACAATAGCCGCCGATTTGGAATGCTATTTGACACGTCAAATCGCATGCCAAATTGTACGAATGTGAACCTAGGCTAAAAGTCCACAGTGTCTCTCAGTTTTGGCTAACTTACATAGGATGTGGTGCTTTAAAATTGTCCCTGCTGCTTGTAGGGAAAAAAAAATGCTTGTCTATGTGGAATTCTATTGTAGTTTAATTTTAACATTTTAAATGTGGCATTTTATATAGTCAATGTATTTTAAGATTCCACTTTTATATATTGTATCTTGTGTCTTAATTTTTGTGCCATTTCATGTATTTTGATTTAAATAATTTAATGTTATTGTACACTTCAGTATTAAACTTTTATCGTTGATGTTTCAATAAAATTCTTGTTGCAACATTATCTGAATCTCTACTCACCATGCATGTCAAGAGTCCTCATGTCTATATTAACAATTTGTAGGGCACAACCTGAACAGAGTTCCACATGACATACACATAAATATATGAAATGCATAAATGGGAACTGTTTTACATATCCAATAATGTATATTTCTGTCCATCCAGTTCTCAGATTTGCACAGCTCTACAGCACAGCCAGCCTGGGGTCTTGATGTTTTCTGACTACAGTTAAATAATATAATTAGGTCCTGTCCCCCCCCAGGCTATGACTGAAGGAGAAGCAGCAACAGACTGATGAGCTGATCTCTTTGTCACACTGCTCTGTCCTTATCTACATGTTTCTTTTTAGCACATGAGCACTGCAGCACAAGGTATTGTCTCCTTGTGACTTTTCTCCTTCTTCTAGGCTGAGTTTTGCTGTTTTGCTGTACAGGGGATTGCAGGAGGTCAATACTAAGTTACTAGCTGCTTTGAAAAATGCATTTATTATTTTTTAATGAACACATGCCTTCTTAATCTGCTTCAAGTTCAGCTCTAATGCCCTGTACACACAATAGGATTTTCCGACAACAAAATCCATGGGATTTTTTCCGACGGATGTTGGCTCAAACTTGTCTTGCATACACACGGTCACACAAAGTTGTCGGAAAATCCAATCATTCTGAACGAGGTGACGTAAAACACATACGTCGGGACTATAAATGGGGCAGTAGCCAATAGCTTTCTTCTCTTAACTTATTCTGAGCATGCGTGGCACTTTGTGCATCAGATTTGTGTACACACAATCCGAATTTCCGACAACGGATTTTGTTGTCGGAAAATTTTATAGCAAGCTCTCAAACTTTGTGTGTCGGAAATTCCTATGGAAAATGTGTGATGGAGCCTACACACGGTCGGAATTTCCGACAACAAGGTCCTATCACACATTTTCCATCGGAAAATCCTATCGTGTGTACAGGCAGGGCTGGTGCACAGATTTTTGACACCCTAGGCGAAATCTCATTTTGCCGCCCCCTGGCTCCACCCCTGACTCCACCCCCTTTTCCCTGCCCCTTTAAACCTCACCTTCTTAATGAAGCGCCCATCAATGCAGCCTCACCAGCGCCCATCAATGCAGCCTCACCAGCGCCCATCAGTGCAGCCTACCAGCACCCATCAATGCAGCCTACCAGCACCTATCAATGCAGCCTACCAACTCCCATCAAATGCAGCCTCACCAGCATCCATTAAAATGCAGCCTCACCAGTGCCCATCAAATGCAGCCTCACCAGCGCTCCTCAAATGAAGCCTCACCAGCGCCCATCAAATGTAGCCTCTTCAGAATCCATCAAATGCAGCCTCACCAGCGCCCATCAAATGCATCCTCACCAGTGCGCATCAAATGCAGCCTACCAGCACCCATCAATTCAGCCTACCAGTACCCATCAATGCAGCCTACCAGCGCCCATGAAATGTAGCCGCACCAGTGCCCATCAATGGAGCCTACCAGTGCCCATCAATTCATGTTTGCTTGCTTCCATTCATTTGGGAGTCAGGACACAAACACAGTCTTCCGCCGCCGCTGCACCTCTGATAATAATTAATTGTTCTCCATAATTAAAATTATATAAAAACTATACATAAATATATATATATATATATATAATATATATTAACGATACCAAAAAAATGGGGGTAAAGACAAATTTATATTTAAAAATTATATATAATTAATTATATTATACGCATGGAGAACCAGACGAGAATACCGGTCAAATGAACAAAAATAGCAGTATGTCAGCCCTAATAGGTCATATGAATAGAAAAATTAATTTACATAAATGCATCAAGAGGTATGTGCGAGATCGATAAATAATAGGAGGAGTAGATGTATATGTACATTTAAATGGTTACCTAATTATTAGCTTAACCCATATTTATTTTGGGGAGCCCATATCCCACTTCTAGTGCTATCTTATCCATTAGCAGTATTGTATACCAGATACATAAAATATGTATAAGCCAAAGGGGTGCATTACTACATCAACATGTCCCTGGGCATGTGAAATTACTTCTTCATATTCCAAATACGTTTCACATTCAGTGAGACACCCCTCATATGGTGAGTTGTATTAACCAAAGGAGTAATGACCTGAATTTTAACTAACAAACAGGTCCACATATGATATTAAAAACTAGAAGGAAAGGAAGGAAGGGTGAGTAGCCATAATCCTGTTATCAACAAGGCTACATCTTCCCCTGATTATAATATTCCTAATCAGTTTCCTCTGTGGCTGAGTAAGTTAACACCCTAGACCTACTAGTTCCCACAGAGTATGACCGGGTAAGGAAAGGGGGCAATTGCCCATATTTATGCATAGATGACCGTGGGATTGATAATGGTTAGTGAAGATCACAATGCTGGCTACAAAATATTAGCCAGGGTTTAATAGTGTGGATAAAGGGATAATTTCTTCCAATATCTAGCCTATTTAAGATAATACAACCCAGCTATATGTCCCACAGTCACCCTGGTAATTGATAGGCTATCAGGGGTTTGCTATAAAGCAATTCAGGTCGATGTCTAAGTTCAACCCTTTAGGGGCAAGGGATCCTAGCTGGTATATCCAGCTAGTTTCATTCCTGGAGATTAGGGTTTCCCCCCTCCAGTGTTCCTGTACTGAGTCAATCCCATAGAAGATGAGCCCACTTGGATCTATATGGTGGGCCTCATCAAAATGTCTTGACAGGTTGTGGTTAGGAAAGCCTTTTTTTACATTTTTAATATGCTCTCGTATGCGGACAAACAGGGGCCGGGTAGTTCTGCCCACATACTGAAGGTGGCATGGGCATTCGATGATGTATGTTACATGTGTACTCCGGCATGTGATTAGTTTCTTGATCTGGTATTCCTTATGGTCGTTAAGCGATTTGAATGAGGTCTTTTTTCTTGGTTGCCTTTTACTGACCTTGCAGGGTAGGCATCTTTGGCATCTAACAAATCCCCTAAGGTCAGGAAAGCCACGCTCTTAGATCATACCCGGAAATATCCAGCTTGGAATCCAGGTGGCGCGCACGCCACGGACTGGCTTCTTTATACCGCTCCTGTGTATCCTAGCTTACTATCTCCATAGCGACTGTTTTTATGCATCTATTCTTGATAAAATTCCTTTATACTACACTATGGGAGCCCTTTGTTGCTTTCTCCCGTGAGGACTGTGTTATCTACTGTCGAGGTGGAGTCTTAATTGGAGTACATTCTGGAACCCCAGTGAAGAAATATACAGCTGACGGAGGTACAGACAATCCAATAGAGTCACCCGAGTAGAAAACCTGGATAAGCTGCCCACTCTATGCCTATTACCCCTGTAGGGGTAACTACATCCGGTGAGTGGGGATGCATTGAGGAAGCACCAAGTCACCATATCTGATGTGCACTAAAGTCACCCGATCCTGTGGAACCTGTGGGAGTCTTCCCTTTAATATACTGCGCTTATCTCTTTCAAGCTATTGCATGTGTCCAAGGATTTGGACTATACATTGGACACTTACTTACAACATACAAACTCTGTGGACAGTTTATATATATATTTTTTTGCACGGTTTATTAAGGTGTGCACATATCTCTAGTAGTCACATTTAAGGTGGAGAGTGCTGTACATTAGAAAATGCATGCTTTTTATTGCAGAGTTCCACTAGTGATTTATATTAGACACATATCTTTACTGTTTGGATGGATGGATGAGTGTAGATTTGCATCCCACAGTGTATTTAGTGGAGCTGCATCCCAGCACTTCTCATCACTATTATTACCGTAGTGGTTCCTAAACTTACACACCTTAGTGAGTATCTACAAGGTGTTACTATATATATTTTTTTCCTCTCTTTTTTTTTACACAATATTTGTACACAATCTATTACACAATTATATATGAGGATCATTTTTTACACAACTTATGTTAAAACGAGATTTTTGAGACCCACACTCTGATTGTATGAATTACGCTTGGACGTGAGCTAGACTATTTTAAATCATAGCCATAGAGGATAGTGCCGTTTTTCCCCAAATTACTCTATATTATTCTTGTAAGTTCCCTTGGGAACCTATTAGGGGAGGCTGCAACCTATTTTCCTAAGCGCGGATTTTTTCACATAACTGACGTAGTTTGCCTAGTGGTAGCACCGGCCCTGTGTACAGGGCATAAGAGTGGGAAATGCCAGGCAGAGCCAACAGAGAGATGTGAAAAAAGCTAATAATGCTGTAAAAAAACAGCAGAAATAGTTAAAACAAAAAGCCATCATAAGGTAAATCCCTTTTCTGACTTGTGTATAATGAATATAATAGGGAAACAAGTTGATTTAAAGAAGGCAAAAAGATGAAAAACGTTGGTGGTGCAGTTAGAATTAAACAGAAGGATGAAATTCATTAGCAAAATGGACTTTAACTTTATTAAAACAGCAATGAAAGCAGTAAAATTGCTTGTTTTTTAATAAAAAGGAGAAAAAAGTGAAATACAAAAACAGAAATATGTTTATTAAATCCTTTTATTAATAGGTCTCCAAATAAAGCAACATCTCCAAATCATTAAAATGCAATGTGTGTTACAGGATTGTGTTTGGAATACTAATAAAAGTTGGCTTAGTAGTAAGAAAGGGCACAAGAACAGAGCAATGTAATAGAATTCCTGCTGACACAGTATGAAATAATTTTGTTAGCTTAAAGGCAAAATCAACATTAAGTGGCAATGGTAATGATGCAGTTCAACTTATCAATAGCCATTTTCCTTCAAGGTATAGTTCATTGGCTTCCACAGCTTAACCCCATCTTCAAGAGCAGTAAAAATCTGTGTTGCATATGCCCTGCTGTTATATATTCCGATCAAGCACATCCAGCTTTGGTAGTGCTAAGGAGACTTAGTTAATCTAATGATTGTAATTCCACTTAATGACAAGATAAGTATATAGGTTGGTATTGTTTCACCTGTTTTTCAAGGCACTGAAAGTTATTTGACAACACTGAAATGTAAATTAAAAACTTTTATAAATGTTTAAAGAATGAGGATGTAGCTCAAATTAAGGGCTAAAAACCTACATAAAGAAAGCATAGAAAGAAGAAAAATCCTTTGTAAACAATATTCTAGAAAAAAAGTGTTGTGTTGTGGCTGAACACACACTTGAAGTACCCATACCAGTAAAATATATTTAAAAAAAAGTAAAATGCAGAAACCAACAATAGATCATTTTCAATTATCATTAGTGTAGCCAGTGGCGGCCCATCCCTAGGCCCCACCCCCCCCTTCCTGTAGTCACAAAAAAAATAATTTTTTTTTTTCAAAACGGCCCCTTTAAGTCCTTTAACTAAGTGCAATGTGTCCGAGCGCCGGACACAGTGCACTAAGGGAAGCACCACGTCAATGCAATCACAAGATTGCAGACGTGGTGCTTCATTTGTGGGCTTTTAACCCGCCTTGTGACGCAATTTAAATCGCCGATCGCCTTCCGCCCGTAGTATGCTACGGGCGGGAGCTGCTTTGTTTTAGTGAGGATGAGGCAGGAGAGGAGAGGAGCGGAGCAGAGCATGCTGGGATTGATGTGAACACCACATGACTCAGACCAGGAAGCAAAGTGAGTGTACAGGTTCTAGTCGGGGGATAGAGGAGCTGCCTGTGTGCTGGACGGTGAGGAGGGGACTGACATCATACAGAGGACAGTATGTGCAGGTAGAACCAGAGACTGATCAGCTTAGCTGTATATAAAAAGGGATTGTGTGGGTGAAGAAAGATAAATGTAAATAAAGAGCTCTGGAGAAAGGGATTGATTATAGCTCAACCTGGCTACACACATTGTACTAGTTTTGTTCCATGATTGTTTTAAGGGCAAACAGCAGTAATCAAGGAGGAGATTTTTATACACAGTGACTGTCACACATAGGCAGTGCTAAATATGAGCAGTAAGGGTTGCTTTGCTGTATGAGATTACTTGTGCATGTGTATTTTTTTTTTAATTTTCTTTTTTTTATCTTATAGAAATTTTATGTTTTGAAAAAACATGCCTGTGCACAATATAGTTGCCTATGAGACTGCATTAGATGGTCACAGTGGCTGCGTTTGGCACAGTGGCAGCAATATATGGGCACAGTGGCTGCGTTTGGCACAGTGGCTGTGTTTGATGGTACAGTGGCGGCAATTGATGGGCACAGTGGCTGCGTTTGATGGGCACAGTGGCTGCGTTTGATGGGCACAGTGGCTGCGCTTGATGGCACAGTGAGGCTGCAATTGATGGGGGGTTTTTTCAGAATTTTTCAGTTTGTTTGCGCCCCCCAAAAAATTTTGAGCACCAGCCGCCACTGAGTGTAGCATAACAATAATTTAGTAAAAACAAAAATGATAGCTAACTACCTGATAGATCTGTATAGACAAAGCAGACAATGCAATTTCTCTAGGGCCTAGAAAAAACCTAGGGACTATAGTTGCCTGGCTTCACAGTGATTAGGGATTGGTGAATCTGCCCATTCTGTTTGAAATTTGCAACACCCCAAATATCATTGAATCCTAATGACATATATGAAGCTGGAATCCTGATATTAAATTCTGGCAATTCCCAAGGCTAATAAGCAAGTTATTATGAAATAAAGAGGAAACTGGACATTGGGGACAGGGTCCTGTTCACGTGTCAAAGCTAACATGGAAAATACACAAATCTTTCAGAATACCAGGTTTGAGAGATGTTTTAAAAGCTGTACATTGTTTTCCAGAACCAATATGGTTTAAGGGACATTTCTCAGTCACTGTGTACTTTGCTAACATACAGTATTTTTAGCTGAGGAATTAAATAAGCACCAACACCTCAATCATTTGATTAAAAAAAAACGACTTTCTCAGGCGGCTTGACTGGCCAAGGTGGTAACTCCAAAATACTGTAATTTCTTTATGTCAAAAATGCTGGCATTTCTTATCCACTAATCCAGCCAGAACTACTAAAACTGGCTACAATTCATCCAGCATAATTGTTGGAGTACTCCATTTCAGCTTGCTGCAGGAGCAACCCCTATGCAGGCTGCTGCAAAACATGCTGCTTACGAGACTTTTTTTACCGTCCCCCAAGCGCACCACCCCAGTGTGAAAGCACTCCGGCTTTCACACTGGGGAGGCATGAGAGCTGCTTTTCAGGTGCTTTATAGGTGCTTTATAGGTGCTTTTTTTAGCACTAAAATGCCTGAAAAGTGCCTCAGTGCGTCTTACACTCTACACTCACAACTGAATCACAATAGCACATTATAGCATTGGTTCTCAACCCTGGCCTCAAGTACCCCCAACAGGCCATGTTTTGTGAATTTCTCTTAGATAAAATAGCTGTCCTAAATACCAAGCCATTGACTCTGATTTAAAGCACCTGTGCAAGATAAGGGAAACTTGAGGACAGGGTTGAGAACCACTGCTCTATAGCACACTAACTCGCTAGTAGCAATGAACAGAGCCCTGTTCTATCTATCTCCACTCCAATATCACACTGCAAATGGCTGCTCTGGGAAGGAACTTTTATAGTGTGGTGTGGGTCTATGAGCAATGAGCCATGATTGGGCACAGTCATCATTACTTTCTCCAATCATGGCTCTGACAGTGTTCTGTACCCTGAATTGGCAAATCCTTAATTGCTTCAGCCAATCAGGGCTTCCGACAAATTGTCGAACGTCCCAACAATTCAGGTGTTGGCCTAATGGGAGAACAGCCAATGTTCAGCCCCTAACACACAGAGAATAACATCTTTAAAGGAGAGGCAGAAGTGGAAGAGCAATGATGTGCTGGAAGGTAGCAGGGGAGGATGTCACAGTGTACAGCAGGCATCGCTAAAACCACCTCCAAGGACCCCAAGTCTGACAGTACAAGCTCTTTGCATTGCAACCCTTCTCATGTATTCTAGTAGAAATGTCTTGAGTTTCCCCAGAATCACATATTCCCGGCTGCAATTTTTAGTTTTTTTTGTATTTTTATGTTTTTATGTATTTTTGGTAATGATATGGTGGTTGGGCTGCACACAACAGAGGCAAGGCATGTCTGCAATTGCTCTGCTTTGCCAGCATATTCTTTCTCCTCCCAGGCACTTAGCAGCCAGTTCTAGTTTTTATTTAATACAACATGTATGCATTTATTTTCTTACAGTCAAGGCACTGGGTATACAAATGCAGTGGAAAAACCTACTTCCACAGGCTGCTTGTCATTACCACACAGGGGAAAGAGCGAGCAGCACAAAATGTAGGAGGGAACAACTACAGCAATAGGGAAGGGCAGGCAGCTGCAAAAATTAAGTGTAGAATCCTACTTTCATAGGTTGCACACCCTTCTCTAAAAAAAAAAAAAAAAAAAAAAATGGCAAACAAGCCTAAAAGGAGAAGCACATAGAAGTAGTAGGTAGCAAGCATTATTGTTTGGATATCCTCCTCCTACCCTCTTCCACTTCCAGTCCCCCTCCCCCTACTTTTCCTCCTCCTTCTATGTATTTAATGTATGAGGACAAGCTTTGGAGAAGTCTTTTTTTTTGCATCCTGACACTGGTAATCCACCAGAATGCATGTACCACTTTGACCCCCTTTTTAAGATATTAGCAAAATGGTGTGCTGTGATGAGGCAGGGATTGGTGACACATTCTCTCTCATGCTACCTGGCCTAATAGAAGTAATCACTCAAAAAAAGTTTGATGCAACTTTACCCATATTTAGGACAATGTTTCTGGTAATTTCTCTCACATTCACATATTCCTACCCACCATCACTTTTTGGATGTTTTTATTGTGTTCATTATTTACAATTTATATATATTTTTTTGTTTGTTTTCTCTTGTAAGGCCATCCATGGCCAGGGCAAGCAAAAGTTGGCAGGGACAACAATTTAAGTATGCTGGACAATCACAAAGTAAATTTGTGTTCTGTTTATGGAAAGCAGCAGAGGAAAGTGACCCTTGGTAAGTGCTAAGACTTACCACATTGCCATTGTCACACTTGCCTGTTCCAGGGTTCAGAGCCAGGCCTTTCCCTCTGGGTGCAGGTGCTGGCTTCTGGCCAATCTCAGGGAGGGGTGCTATTTTAAAAGGCTAGCTCGTGGATTGCTTAGAGTTTGAGCAACACATCCGCATGCTAGTAGCTGGACCCCCTGTAATCCCCATTGATCCATCCAGCATTTCCCTTGTGCTTCTTTCTATTACCTTCATGCTCCTTGTGCTGCCATGTGTACACTTGTCTTGTCTTGTGCACCCTTTTCTGTGATCCTGTGCCAGTGCCTATATTCCTTGTGTTACCTTGTCTGTTTCCTACCCTAGTAAGTCTGTGGTTTCCTGCCAGCATCTTTTCTTTCTTCCCCTCTGTACTTCAGTTAATTTTTTTTTGTCTGCACCAGTCTGTTTCTCAGTTTGTATATCAGTACCCATTACCCCAGTGCTGCAAGAGAGTCTCATCTTGTTTTAGTTGCAGCCTGCTCATGTGAGTCAGAGGATCGGGACCGGGACATAAGCTTCAGCACAACATCTCCACCTCTAGGCACTCTGGTGAAGACCAGGAGGTGTCTTAAGTTCTGTGCCTCAGCCCTTTCCATTGCTCTCACTCCACCAAGGGAGCAGCCAGCCAAGTCCCCCATTTCCATTCTGTAGCTTTCACCAATATCCACCCAGTGCTGGCCAGCCACCCTACACCGGTGCTGGCCAGCCACCCTACCCTCGATGGGAGCAGATTCCTAAGTCAAAGTCTAGTCAGTGGTGAATTAATAAAATTGGACCCAGGAATCATAAATGGAAACCTTCCAGAAAGCTTTTGATCACTCAAGAAGAAATAGACAAAAATAACAATTATATATCGATTATGCTTGCATTTGATAAATAAGGGGCCTGCCTGTAGGTGAATTTATGTGTGGGGAAAATGAATATCATGACTATTTTAATTGGTAATATTAACCAAATGGTGTTTCCTTTTTATTTCTGAGCTGTTGAATAAATAGCAGGTCAGTGCACAAAAGCTTAAGGGTCAGTTCACACCAGATGCAGTTCAGTTCCGTGCACTTTTTCCTGCACTAAAAAAGCATGCACAGTGTTTTCCATGCAATGGCTCTAGTTCACACCGTGCAGTCAGTTTCCAGTGCAGAAACTGACCGGAAACTGATTGCATGGTGTGAACTAGAGCCATTGGAATACATGGAAAACACTGTGGATGCATTTTGTAATGAAATAAAGCGCACGGAACTGAACAGAACTGCGTCTGGTGTGAACTAGCACTTAGAGCTCGCTGATAAACTTTACACAAGCAAGGCTCAGAGTACCCGCATTCAAGTAAACAAGACCTCAGTTCTCTAGTCACTTGTTGAAATGTATCTTCTCCATGACAATTATGTCTTAATCTCAGATATTGAGAGTAGGGTATAGATCTTGAGGCTTGATGAAAATGTTAAGCTTGCAGAGTAATATTACCTGCTGTTGATTTCCTATATAGATTACTTGACAATGTGCCAGCTACTTTAACCTCAACTTCAACATTTAAGAATGTAATTTTTCATGAATTATATGTCATGGTGCAGAATGTAATTATTCCTCTTAATGAACTTCAAGTAATTATGAAACAATTGGATTTGGACCATCCCATATCAAAAAGATATTGTGGATATAGAGCAGTCATGTAAGAATATGGTCTGAGTACATCAAGACTTCCTCAGACAGAAGGAACAAGTGTTCACACTCCCCCCAGCTACAGTCTGGCAGAGAATGGGGCACAATACGTGCCCATCTCTATGTCCTGTACCTTGAAGAAGTTGGAACTACCAAAAACAAAAACATTGTGGTGCAAAATAAACGTTAACATTGAACATAGGGAAAACAAGAGAGTTCTGGCGGCGGATATACAACCATACACACGTCGCACGGATCGGTAACATCTATTCTCCTATTAGCAGACATGTAGCAAATATCCATAGCTATAGAATGCCGCATTTAAAGTTCTAGCCATTGGAGAGAGTGCATCCGGATCCTAGAAGTGGTGATTGGAACAAAAACTTACTGAAAAAATAAATGCTGTGAATTTATCATTTTAAAGACACATACCCCCAGATTAAACAATATGGTTTGCTACAATCCCGTTTTGGAGGGTTTTGTTTCAGGTAGCTCTGAACAATTGCTTTGAACTCCATGTCCACAATTGGAAGGGTATTTATGACAATAGGTTGTTACCAGAAACAATAATATAGTGGCGCTAGGTGGATGTATTAGACATACTGTACATAACATATGGGTATAGTTTGTATCAAGCAATAAAAAAAGGGAAAATAAAACAACCATTTGGAAATAGCAGAACATAATTGTTCATAATAATAAAACCGTCATGGTATATTGTTTCAGTCCATGAAGGGAGTCCATTAAAATAGTCACACTTGAAGGCAGCACCCTTACAGTGAAGCAAATGAACTCTGTGTATGGAAACAGGAAACAGGATTTGCCCCCAGTTACACTAATTTGACTATGGGCCTATGGGAGACCAGGTGCATTTGGAATCATAATCCTATTGCGGCACACCTGGTCTTCTATGGGCACTATATAGATGACATTATTATCATGTGGGATGGCCCCACCCATACTGTACAGGATTTTGTCACCTACTGCAATTCTAACAATTTTGGACTTTCCTTCACCTCAGAGACAGACAACACTTCCCTATGTTTTCTGGATTTATAACTTAGCCAACTGGAGTCAACTATCATAGCTAAAAGCTACACTAAGCCCACAGCTGGAAATTCTTTTTTAAATTTCTCTAGTTGCCACCACCTGAGATGGGTAAAAAACATCCCAATAAGCTAATTCTGCCATTTATGGCATAATTGTACTAAGCTGGAGGATTATAACACACAAAGGACAAGATAAGGGGCTTCCGTCATGGCAACTGTCGAATATGGTGGTCTCATCCCTATTGGAATAAAGCTTAAGTAAAGAAATCCCCCTATGTTTGGGATTTTATGCAGGCCACCAACTCCTGAGGTAAAAAAAATAATACATTTTATTGATCTATCTTATAAATAGACGTGCAAGTGTCTATGACAAACAAGGTAAAAAAATCATTCCATGATAGATACAACAATCAAAACAGATGAAATATGTAAGATGACAAAAAAATGGATGTACTCTCACAGGGGTGGCGTGCCCTGATACCCGACGCATTTCCGGTATTCTAGTACCTTCATCAGGGCTTTGAGAGTTGTGGATATTTTGTACATATATGAATTCAGAAGGAATGACTCTGTGCTCAACTAGCACCCATGGCCACTAGGGCTAAATAACGTGTTTTTGTAGGTGCTAGACCAAGGTTATGTAAACCTAATGCATATATTGAGTTGCTGATATCAACAAGTAAAAATGGGTGAGCTGACTAAGGGATAGAGTGTTCAAACAAACCATTTGCATACTGGCTGTGTGCCGGAAGGATCAATGTCCAGTGGCAAACCCATAGTAGTGGGCTCCTATTCAGGACCCTTCAGGTGTACAGGTCCGATGAGGGGTGCCTTCCCTTGTCAGTGCTAGCAGTGACAAGCATAGACGCTTGCACATCTTTTTATAAAATATATCAATAAAATGTATTATTTTTTTACCTCACGAGTTGGTGGCCTGCATAAAATCCCAAACATAGGGGGATTTCTTTACTTAAGCTTTATAACACACAAAGGTGGTCATTTACTAAGATGAATGCACTGCGCCGGTTCAGACCTTAATTGGTGCGCTGGATAGATCCTTAATCCAGCGTGTGAACCAGCGCACACACAGGAGTACCTGCATGCGAGAATGTTTCCAGCTCTGGTTCTCGGCGAGGTACATCTTGCGCTCACTGCAATAGGAAAAATACATCTTCCTATCAAAGCAGCGTGAGAAAAACCGGCATGGGTTCCCCCTTTGGGTGCATACCAGGCCCTTCTGTCTGGTATGGATATTAAGGGGAACCCCCTAAGCTGAAATAACAGCATGGGGGTCCCCCCAAATCCATACCAGACCCTTATCCGAGCACGCAGCCCAGCCAGTCAGGAAAGGGGGTGGGGACGAGTGAGCGCCCCCCTCCTGAACCGTGCCAGGCCGCATGCCCTCAACCATGGGGGATGGGTGCTTAAGGGGGCCCCCAGATCCCGGCCCCCCACCCTATGTAAATGAGTATGGGGTACATCGTACCCCTACCCATTCACCTAGGGAAAAAGTGTCAATAGAAAAACACACTGCACAGGTTTTTAAAGTAATTTATTAGACAGCTCCGGGGGGTCTTCTTTTCTGTCTTCGAGGGTCTTCTTCTGACTTTGGGGTCTTCTTCCGACTTCGGGGGTCTCTCCGGTTCTTCTCCCGTTGTTTGACCTGTTCTCCGCGCTCTCCAGGTCTTCTGCCGGGCCCCTCCACTATCTTCTGCTCTTTTGCCGCTCTTTTGCTAGCGGAGGAGCCCGGTCTGCTGCCTTCTGCCTTCTTCCCTCTTCTCTTCTTCCGATGTTGACACGACGCTCTCTCCGGCTGGAATGCGCACAGAGAGCATTCCAGCCGGAGAGAGCGTTGTGTCAACATCGGAAGAAGAGAAGATGGAAGAAGGCAGAAGGCAGAAGGCAGCAGACCGGGCTCCTCCGCTAGCAAAAGAGTGGCAAAAGAGCAGAAGATAGCGGAGGAGCCCGGCAGAAGACCCGGAGAGCGCGGAGAACAGGTTGAACAACGGGAGAAAAGGCTGGAGATAGTGGAGAAGACCTGGAGCGACCCCCGAAGTCGGAAGAAGACCCCGAAGTCGGAAGAAGACCCCCCCGAGCTGTCTAATAAATTACTTTAAAAACCTGTGCAGTGTGTTTTTTTATTGACACTTTTACCATGTACCCCCTTACCATTTCACACAGGAGGGAGGGCCGGGATCTGGGGGTCCCCTTGTTAAAGGGGACTCCCAGATTCCGATAAGCCCCCCGCCTGCAGACCCCGACAACCAAAGGCCAGGGTTGTCGGGAAGAGGCCCTTGTACTCATCAACATGGGGACAAGGTGCTTTGGGGTGGGGGGGCCACAGCGCGCCCCCTTCCCCAAAGCACCCGTCCCCCATGTTGAGTGCATGCGGCCTGGCACTGTTCAGCAGGGGGGGCACTCGCTCGTCCCTACCCCCTTTCCTGACCGGCCGGGCTGTGTGCTCGGATAAGGGTCTGGTATGGATTTTGAGGGCGACCCCACGCCGTTTTTCGGCGTAGGGGGTTCCCCTTAAAATCCATACTGGACCGAAGGGCCTGGTATGCCCCTGGGGGGGAACCCATGCAGGTTTTTTATTTAAAATTTGGCGTGGAGTTCCCCCTCAAGATTTATACCAAACAGTGCCAGGCATAGGCGGGGATCCAAGTTGGATCCCCATTCAATACAGTCGGTACCCTGTTGGGTTGCTATGGAAATGGCAAACACATCAAATGGTGAACATGTTCCATAGGAACCCATGTTAAAAAATTCCCATGCATTTCTGCAAAATGCATCAAAAAACGCATTAGTGTGAATAGAGCCGAAGGCCCTTTTCACACTGGGGCGGGGGGCGTCTGCGGTAAAGCGTCGCTATTTTTAGCGCCGCTTTACTGTCGTTTTAGCGGCATTATTTGGCTGCTAGCGGGGCGGTTTTAACCCCTCTGCTAGTGGCCAAAAAGGAGTTAAATCCACCCGCAAAACGCAGCTGGATCGGCATTTTGCCGGGGGTATCACAGCGCTGCCCCATTGATTTTAATGGGGAGGAGCAGTGAGTTCACCGCTCCAAAGAAGCTACTGGCAGGACTTTTTGTGATGCCCTGCCAGCGCACCACTCCAGTGTGAAAGCCCTCACTGGAGTGAATGGAGCCACTTCTTTAGGGCGTTTTCAGGCGCTATTTTTAGTGCCGTAGCACCTAAAAACGCCCCAGTGTGAAAGGGGCCTAAAAAAAGTCCCGCTAGCAGCATCTTTGGAGCGGTGTATAAACCGCTCCTGCCCATTGAAATCAATTGGACAGCGCGGCTATACCGCCGGCAAAATGCAGCTGCGATGGCATTTTGCGGGCGGATTTAATCCCTTTTCGGCCGCTAGCGGAGGTTAAAACCGCTAGCAGCCGAATACCGCCGGTAAAGCAGCTAAAAAAAAGCGCAATTTTAACGTTGCTGCCCGCACTGCCCCAGTGTGAAAGGGGCCTAAGGCTCCCCTCACACAGATGGACCTTTCAGGTCTGCCTCGGACCTGAACGGACACTCCATAGACCTCTATGGAGGGTCGGATGTCAGTGGTGACATGTCCGCTGACATCCGACCCACTCCAATCCTAAAAAGTGTAACGGAGGAAAAACCTATTTTTCCATCCATCTGCAGATCGGATCGGGTGACGACGGACTCTACGGTCCGTCATTATCCGATCCACCATAGAGTAGAGCGGCACTCTGACAGGTCTGTCCCTGCACAGTGTGCAGAGACAGACCTGTCATCTGCCTGCCCAGCGGGGATCGACAGAGCGATCCCCCGCTGAGCAGAACGGGCTCTGTACACGGGGTACAAAGTCCCATCGTGTGTATGAGGCTTAAACCCCAGAAATTCAAGTTTTCATATCTTTAAAGGTCACCATACACTGGCCAATCAGTTAGATCTTCCATAAATTTGATTCAGTGCAAGAGCCTGTTTGATTTTCTACAATTAGAAGTGATTCTTACAGTGCATCTTCCTATTACCGCTTTAGCCTAATGCTCTCTTTCCACTATTTCAACCCCAAAGTTGCGTGATTTACAATGTGCTTTTTCGGCTTGTTTTCCACTATTGCAACTTGTCATGCCACTAGGGACTGAAAAGTTGCATCACAAGTTCTACCCCATGATTTACAATGAGTACCATTCATATGTGTGCGACTTCAAGTCGCAGCAACTTCAAAGTAGTCTCTGCACTACTTTGGTCCCACTCTGATGCGACTTGAGGTCCATAGACCTCAAAAATACACAGGCATTGCTTCAAGTTTTGGCAAAAAGTTGCGGGAAACTTGCGGCAAAAAAACACGCAACTTTGGGCTTGCAATAGTGGAAACCGAGCCTTAATGCCATGTCATGCGACTAATTCAAAACATCTGAGAAAAAGTCGCACTGAAGTAGTAGTAGTAGTAGCAAGAACTTTATTTGGAGTTGCACCAATTAGAACGGGGGGAACATTGAAATACATGTGTTTTGTGTTGTCCTGCGAGTTCACATGTGTCAAGTCGCACAACAACTCGCAGTAGTGGAAAGAGAGCCTAAGGCCACTTGGGACTGAAAAGTTGCATCACAAGTTCTACCCCATGATTTACAATGAGTACCGTTCATATGTGTGCAACTTGCTTACGCACATGCCGTATACACAGCGGGCACACATCTTTATTACAGAAATCCATATTTGGCATGGAAATTAATCACTTGCTTACTGGGCACTTAAACCCCCCTGCTGTCCTGACCAATTTTCAGTGCTGATCCATTTTGAATGACAATTGTGCGGTCATACTTAGCCAAATGTGTTCTTTTTTTAAGTTCCCACAAATAGAGCATTCTTTTGGTGGTATTTGATCACCTGTGTGGTTTTTTTCTTTTGTTTAAACAAAAGAAAAGACAGATTTTTAAAAATAATTTTGTATATTTTGATATTAAATTTTGCAAACAGCTAATTTTTCTCCTTCATTGATGTACGCTGATGAGGCAGCACTGCTTGGGATCACTGGTGGGCATTGATAGGTGGCACTGGAAGGTGGTACTGGTGGGCACAGATGAGGCAGAATTGCCTCTTCAGGACCAATGTCCCTTGCACCTAAGCCGGTGATCAGCTTTTATATTTATCCTCATGCTGTCAGCATGAGTAGAAAAAATAAACAGATCGGCCCTTACTTCGATCTGTGATCACCCGAGTCTCAGTGACTCAGTGCGCGCGCAGCAGGGAGCATACGGGAAGCCTGTCCTATGACAGCCTCCCAGAAATTCAGGTCCACGCTGTGGCCGTCGTTTGGCTATAGCACAGACACCAAGTGGTTAATAGAAAAACAGATGCAGATTTCTAGGACTGGCCAAAAAAAATGTTTAGAGTCAAAGGCAACTGATGACTTTCTATTAAAGGTCTAAATGGGCCATTAACATGCATCACTATTGAACTTAGGAATGTGTCTTTGCAAAGTTAAACTCATTAAAATCCTTTCTTATTTTTGCTTGGGGATAGACTGCAGAGGGATTATAAGTTTTGGGGGATGTCTACACCCCTGATAGGGTGAAGACACCTCCCAAATTTTGCCAATTTCACATTCAAAATGATTCACTTCCTGTCACATAGCCAAACAGGAAGTTCGAATGCCGCGGAACATCCTTTAAAAGTCTATGGGAGAAATCAAAAGTGCTAATTTTAAAGGCTAATATGCAAGTTATTGTCATAAAAAGTGTTTGGGGACCCAGGTCCTGCCCCAGGGGACATGGATCAATGCAAAAAAAAGTTTTAAAAACGGCCGTTTTTTCGGGAGCAGTGATTTTAATAATGCTTAAAGTCAAACAATAAAAGTGTAATATCCCTTTAAATTTCGTACCTGGTGGGTGTCTATAGTATGCCTGTAAAGGGGCGCATGTTTCCTGTGTTTATAACAGTCTGACAGCAAAATGACATTTTGAAGGAAAAAACTCATTTAAAACTACCCGCCGCTATTAATGCATTGCCGACAATACACATAGAAGTTCATTGATAAAAACGGCATGGGAATTCCCCAAAGGGGAACCCCGAACCAAAATTTAAAAAAAAATGACGAATTTAGGGTTCCCCCTAAATTCCATACCAGACCCTTCAGGTCTGGTATGGATTTTAAGGGGAACCCCGCGCCAAAAAAAAAAAAAAAAAAAAAACGGCGTGGGGTCCCCCCAAAAGTCCATACCAGACCCTTATCCGAGCACGCAACCTGGCAGGCCGCAGGAAAAGAGGGGGGGACGAGAGTGCGGCCCCCCTCCTGAACCGTACCAGGCCACATGCCCTCAACATTGGGAGGGTACTTTGGGGTAGCCCCCCAAAACACCTTGTCCCCATGTTGATGAGGACAAGGGCCTCATCCCCAAAACCCTGGCCAGTGGTTGTGGGGGTCTGCGGGCGGGGGGCTTATCGGAATCTGGAAACCCCCTTTAACAAGGGGACCCCCAGATCCCGCCCCCCCCTGTGTGAAATGGTAAGGGGGTACAAAAGTACCCCTACCATTTCACTAAAAAACTGTCAAAAATGTTAAAAATGACAAGAGACAGTTTTTGACAATTCCTTTATTTAAATACTTCTTCTTTCTTCTATCTTCCTTCATCTTCTGGTTCTTCTGGTTCTTCTGGCTCTTCCTCCGGCGTTCTCGTCCAGCATCTCCTCCGCGGCGTCTTCTATCTTCTTCTCCTCGGGCCGCTCCGCACCCATGGCATGGGGGGAGGCTCCCGCTCTTCTCTTCTTCTTCATCTTCTTCTCTTCTTCATTTTCTTCTCCGGGCCGCTCCGCACCCATGCTGGCATGGAGGGAGGCTCCCGCTGTGTGACGGCGCTCTTCGTCTGACAGTTCTTAAATAACGGGGGGCGGGGCCACCCGGTGACCCCGCCCCCCTCTGACGCACGGTGACTTGACGGGACTTCCCTGGGACGTCACGGGGAATGCCACAGGGAAGTCCCGTCATGTCCCGTGCGTCAGAGGGGGGGCGGGGTCACCGGGTGGCCCCGCCCCCGTTATTTAAGAACTGTCAGACGAGGAGCGCCGTCACACAGCGGGAGCCTCCCTCCATGCCAGCATGGGTGCGGAGCGGCCCGGAGAAGAAAATGAAGAAGAGAAGAAGAGAAGAAAAGAAGAAGAGAAGAAGATGAAGAAGAAGAGAAGAGCGGGAGCCTCCCCCCCATGCCATGGGTGCGGAGCGGCCCGAGGAGAAGAAGATAGAAGACGCCGTGGAGGAGATGCTGGACGAGAACGCCGGAGGAAGAACCAGAAGAGCCAGAAGAACCAGAAGATGAAGGAAGATAGAAGAAAGAAGAAGTATTTAAATAAAGGAATTGTCAAAAACTGTCTCTTGTCATTTTTAACATTTTTGACAGTTTTTTAGTGAAATGGTAGGGGTACTTTTGTACCCCCTTACCATTTCACACGGGGGGGGGGTCGGAATCTGGGGGTCCCCTTGTTAAAGGGGGCTTCCAGATTCCGATAAGCCCCCCGCCCGCAGACCCCCACAACCACCGGCCACGGTTGTGGGGATGAGGCCCTTGTCCTCATCAACATGGGGACAAGGTGTTTTGGGGGGCTACCCCAAAGCACCCTCCCAATGTTGAGGGCATGTGGCCTGGTACGGTTCAGGAGGGGGGGGGGCCGCACTCTCGTCCCCCCCTCTTTTCCTGCGGCCTGCCAGGTTGCGTGCTCGGATAAGGGTCTGGTATGGATTTCTGGGGGGACCCCACGCCGTTTTTTTTTTTTTTTTTGGCGCGGGGTTCCCCTTAAAATCCATACCAGACCTGAAGGGTCTGGTATGGAATTTAGGGGGAACCCCACGTCATTTTTTTTTTTTTAATTTTGGTTTGGGGTTCCCCTTTGGGGAATTCCCATGTTGTTTTTATCAATGAACTTCTATGTGTATTGTCGGCAATGCAATAGCCGCGGGTAGTTTTAAATGAGTTTTTTCCTTCAAAATGTCATTTTGCTGTCAGACTGTCAGAAATGACTGAAACATGCGCCCCTTTACAGGCATACTATAGACACCCCCCAGGTACGAAATTTAAAGGGATATTACACTTTTATTGTTTGACTTTAAGCATTATTAAAATCACTGCTCCTGAAAAAACGTCCGTTTTTAAAACTTTTTTTTGCATTGATCCATGTCCCCTGGGGCAGGACCCAGGTCCCCAAACACTTTTTATGACAATAACTTGCATATTAGCCTTTAAAATTAGCACTTTTGATTATTCATGTTCGTGTCCCATAGACTTGAACGGTGTTCGAACGAACTTTTTTCCTGTTCGCATGTTCTGGTGCGAACCGAACAGGGGGGTGTTTGGCTCATCCCTATTTACTACAAGGTAAATCCACTTTGCACTACAAGTGTACTTAGAAGAGCAGTTGCTGGAGATCTGAGGGGGACATGCAAGGAAAAGAAAAAAAAAAAAAAAAAAAGCATCTTTGCCTCGACATGATTGGATGATAAAATCACCAATGCTACCCCTCTGATTTTCATCAACTACACTTGTATTGCAGAAAGGATTTGCCTTTAATAAACCCCAAAATACCTAATAATTCGGGGTGTACACAACAAAGTGCTAGAGTGCAATTTGCATAATGGGGGCAATAGTTAGATTGACCTGTGTGTCCCTAAGGAAAAAATTATTAGGGTTTTACTCTCACTTCCTGTTTGGCTATGTGACAGGAAGTGAAGCCAATTTTAAGAAAAGGGACACAAAGCCCAACCTTTAAAAAAAAAAAAAAATATTGATTTCCCTCAAATGTCCACAATTAGAATAGGATTGTCTTCAGCTTGATTTTAGTTCAGTGCTCTAAATCAGTGCTTCTCAACCTTGTACTCAAGTACCCCCCAACAGGCCATGTTTGCAGGTTTTCCTTCATCTAGCACAGGTGCTTTAAATCAAAGTCAATAGCTTTGCATGTTGGACAGCTATTTTAGATATGTTCAGGAAATTGTATCTTGTCCTTTCAGGGGGGTACTTGAGGACTGAGGCTGAAAACCACTGCTCAAAGAGAAAATTGAATACTTACCACTCTGAAATGTTACTTTCCTGGTCACTATCCATGGCAGCATACGCACAATCCATGCATGTGCTACCATGCAGGCACCAGGAAAGTAACTTAAAACAAAAAAAAAAATAAAATAAATAATATAAAAAAGGGATTGGTCCAAGACATGCCAATCAGCCTAGTTAAGCTGCAGCTGGGAAATCCGTTGCATGAAAAGAACACACAAACAAAGAATTTGAAACAATTTTAGTGGTCCAAAAAACAAAAAAACACACACACCTTGGAAAAGAAGCAAGAAAAGCAAAATACACACATGTATGTTAATTTGAGACACTAACAGAATAGGTTTGACCCTTTTGCAGCGTAAATTAACAGGAGTTAAAAGGAGTGCACCCACAAATGGACATCTATTAAGGATTAAAACAACATTAGGCACAACATCTTGAGAAAGAATTTTAAAAATAAGGCAGCACAGACAGTTAAATCAAAGTGAACAACAAAAAAACAACAAAAATTGCCAACATAAAAAAGATTTCATGGTAAAAATAACCACCACCCAAAAAAAAAAACAGTGAACCAAAGTAACAAATAAATTGCATAAAAAAACATCTGTTTTGCAACAACATAACACACAAAATACAAATACATGTGTTAGAAACTCAATAAGGACACCCAAATGTACTCTCTTGCCGGCCCCCACACACAATCTTGGCTCTTTTCCAGGCAAAGAAAGATTGCTATCTGCAAGCTTTATATAACATAGGTTTGTGTGCTAATGAGGCAATTGCAAACACATGGACAGTCCATTAAACACACAAAATGCAAGTTCACCCAATGTAGAGACTGAACTTCAAAGTGGGTACACCTGTTAAGGATGTCCTTAAATTACTAACCCAAAAAACACACTTTGAGCATGCCCAGAAACATCCAAGTAATGTTCACACACAAAAAGCACCAAAAAAAAACAAAGTCCCCGAGCATGCCCAGAACAACCCAAATGCATTTCACACACCAAAAGGCAAAGGAAAAAAACAAAGTCCCTGAGCATGCCCAGAACAACCCAAATGCAGCTAGTACAAAATAAGCCACCCCACTGTCCAAAATTAAGCACATCATCCAGCATGCACCAAAATTACAGATGGGACAAAACACCCCCCAGTCCAGGGGGGCAACTAAAGAGCCTAACATGTGCAAAAGTTATACAACAAATACCATTGCAGTCTAAGGGAACTGACTTGGCAATTTTACTAGTCCCCACTTGGCTGGCTTATCTTCTAGTTATTGACCTTAAAATGAGTATGGGGCCTAGGTCCCACACTAAGGGACATATATCAATGTCACCAATTGGACAACCCCAAAAACAAAACAAGGAGAAATGCCTTTAAATTTACCAAATTGCTTAAGGGCCAGTTCACACCAATGCAGTCCAGTGCATATTTTATGCATCAAAAATGCATGGAAATTTGGTTATATGGTGTGCAATGGCATAGTTCATACCAGTGCTTGCCATTCCAGTGCGTCCCAGTTCCAGAAAAAAAGTAGAACATGCTGCATTTTTTCTGCACTGGACTGTACTGGAAAGCTGTAAAACGCATCAAAAACGCACTGGAACGCACTTGTCCTTATTTAAGGTTAAGAAAAAAGAGGGGGGAAAAAACTGGACTGCATCAAAAACGCACCAAAAACACACTGGAACGCATCAAAAACGTGCATGCAGAAAAGCACCTGGAACGCGTCTGGACTGTGTTTTTATGGTGTGAACTGGCCCTAAGGGCCCTAAGGGACAGATCACACCATAGAAACGCAGTCCAGATGCGTTCCAGGTGCTTTTCTGCATGCACGTTTTTTATGCATTCCAGTGTGTTTTTGGTGCATTTTTGATGCAGTCCAGTGCTTTCCCCCCTCTTTTTTCTTAACCTTAAATAAGGACCAGTGTGTTGCAGTGTGTTTTTGGTACATTTAGGTGCATTCCAGTGTGTTTTTGATGCATTTTACAGCGTTCCAGTACAGTCCAGTGCATAAAAAATGCAGCATGTTCTACTTTTTTTTGGGAACTGGAAACGCACTGGAACTGCAATCACTGGTGTGAACTATGCCATTAAAAACCATATAACCTACTTTCCGTGCGTTTTTGATGCAGAAAAAAACGCACTGGACTGCATGTGGTGTGAACTGGCCCTTAAGGAATAAAAGTTATTTAAAACTACCCGCAGCTTGCGAACAGACATAAAATTTGTTCAAACACGCGAACACCGTTAAAGTCTATGGGATGAATAATCAAAAATGCTAATTTTAGAGGCTTATATGCAAGTTATTGTCATAAAAAGTGTTTGTGGACCCGGATCCTGCCCCAGGGGACATGGATCAATGCAAAAAAAAGTTTTAAAAACGGACGTTTTTTCAGGAGCAGTGATTTTAATAATGCTTAAAGTGAAACAATAAAAGTGTAATATTCCTTTAAATTTCGTACCTGGGGGGTGTCTATAGTATGCCTGTAAAGGGGCTCATGTTTCCTGTGTTTAGAACAGTCTGACAGCAAAATGACATTTCAAAGGAAAAAAGGTCATTTAAAACTACTCGTGGCTATTAATGAATTGCTGGTCTGACAATACACATAAAAGTTCATTGATAAAAATGGCATGGGAATTCCCCACAGGGGAACCCTGAACCAAAATGAAAAAAATGACGTGGGGGGTCCCCCTAAATTCCATACCAGGCCCTTCAGGTCTGGTATGGATATTAAGGGGAACCCCGGCCAAAATTTTTTAAAAAATGGCGTGGGGTCCCCCCAAATTACATACCAGGCCCTTCAGATCTGGTATGGATATTAAGGGGAACCCCGGGCAATATTTTCAAAAAAAAATGACGTGGGGTCCCCCTCAAAATCTATACCAGACCCTCCAGGTCTGGTATGGATTTTAAGGGGAACCCCGCGCCAAAATTTAAAAAAAAATCCATACCAGACCCTTATCCGAGCACGTAACCTGGCAGGCCACAGGAAAAGAGGGGGGATGAGAGAGCGCCCCCCCTCCTGAACCGTACCAGGCCACATGCCCTCAACATTGGGAGGGTGCTTTGGGGTAGCCCCCCAAAACACCTTGTCCCCATGTTGATGGGGACAAGGGCCTCATCCCCACAACCCTTGCCCGGTGGTTGTGGTTGTCTGCGGGTGGGGGGCTTATCGGAATCTGGAAGCCCCCTTTAACAAGATCCCGGCCCTCCCTCCTGTGTGAAATGGTAAGGGGGTACAAAAGTACCCCTACCATTTCACAAAAAAACTGTCAAAAATGTTAAAAATGACAAGAGACAGTTTTTGGCAATTCCTTTATTTAAATGCTTCTTCTTTCTTCTATCTTCTATCTTCTTTCTTCTATCTTCTATCTTCCTTCGGTTTCTTCCTCCATCTTCTTCTACTTCTGGTTCTTCTGGTTCTTCCTCCGGTGTTCTCGTCCGGCATCTTCCTCCGCGGCATCTTCTTATCTTCTTCTCCTTGGGCCGCTCCGCATCCATGATGGCATGGAGGGAGGCTCTCGCTGTGTGACGCTTCTCCTCTTCTGACGGTTCTTAAATAACGGGGGGTTTTGCCACCTGGTGACCCCGCCCCCTCTGAGGCACGTGGACTTGACCGGGACTTCCCTGTTGCATTCCCGTGATGTCAGAAGGGGGCGGGGTTACATAACGGGTGACCCTGCCCCCCTCTGAGTTCACGGGGAATGCCACAGGGAAGTCCCCATCAAGTCCCTGTGCATCAAATGGGGCGGGGTCACTGGGTGGCCCCACCCCCCGTTATTTAAGAACCGTCAGAAGAGGAGAAGCATCACACAGTGGGAGCCTCCCTCCATGCCATCATGGATGCGGAGCAGCCTGAAAAGAAGATGAAGACAAGAAGATGAAGAGAAAAAGATGAAGAGGGAAGCGTCACACAGCAGGAGCCTCCCTCCATGCCATCATGGATGCTGAGCGGCCCGAGGAGAAGAAGGGAAGAAGACGCTGACGCCGCAGAGGAAGATGCCGGACGACAACACCAGAGGAAGAACCAGAAGAAGAAGAAGATGAAGGAAGAAACTGAAGGAAGAAAGAAGTAAGAAGAAGCATTTAAATAAAGGAATTGTCAAAAACTCTCTTGTCATTTTTAACATTTTTGACAGTTTTTTGTGAAATGGTAGGGGTACTTTTGTACCCCCTTACCATTTCACACAGGGGGGAGGGCCGGGATCTGGGGGTCCCCTAGTTAAAGGGGGCTTCCAGATTCCGATAAGCCCCCTGCCTGCAGACCCCCACAACCACCGGACAAGGGTTGTGGGGATGAGGCCCTAGTCCTCATCAACATGGGGACAAGGTGTTTTGGGGGGCTACCCCAAAGCACCCTCCCAATGTTGAGGGCATGTGGCCTGGTACGGTTCAGGAGGGGGGTGCTCTCTCGTCCCCCCCTCTTTTCCTGCGGCCTGCCAGGTTGCAAGCTCGGATAAGGGTCTGGTATGGATTTTTAGGGGGACCCGAAGCCAATTTTTTTTTTTAATTTTGGAGCAGGGTTCCCCTTAATATCCATACCAGACCTGAAGGGCCTGGTATTGAATTTCGAATGAACCCCACGCATTTTTTTCTGACCTATGCAACCTATGCAAATGCTTTTACGTTGCCTGACATTTACTAATATTTTGCCGGCGCAGTGAACCAGAGTATTTTAACAAGCGCAAATGCCGTTTGAGCATGCGCAGTGTATAAATTCACCTCCCGCAGTTTAAATGTATTTGCCGGCACTGCCGGCTTATTCAGAAAAAGTCACTTTCTCATTCTATTTTGGCCATATTTGTGACTTGTGACTTGGACAGTTAGTACTACACTTCCCCACATCACCCCACATCACCCCCATATTATTGGCACGTCCAGCTTGTTTAAATTTGAAGTTAAAGATGCCGTGCACCAGGTCTATAGTGGTGTACAGATCACCTCTTCCCATGCGCCGGGAAGAGAATAGTAAATGGGGGATCGTGCTGTGTTCCCGGCGCAAATGCTTTGTAAATACAAAAATGTCATTTGCGCATCGGCGTGCACCGCAAGTCATGGCGCAAATGCTTCGTAAATCAGCCCCAAAGTGTCTCTCTAAACCAAAAATTTGCTGACAAAGGATACCCCCAGACCTGACAGACCAAGCACATCTCTTCTACAATACCAAAGATATCCCCAAGACAAAATCACAAGTACATGGGAATTCTGGGGCTAGATTCTTTACACAGTACCACATCAAACACCAGAGAATGGAAAAAGTTTTTAAGAAACACTGATCCATACTACAAACCTAAAAACCACTATGCCAACTATTCCCCAATTTGCCTGCAGAAAGGCTCCAAACATCAAAGGGAAAGCTGCTTCTATCAAATCCACCATATCATTCAGAGAAAAAACCCAACTTACACTGATCCCCCTAATTGGAATGTTCCAATGTAAAAAAACTCTTTGCCTTACTTGTGCCCTTGTTCAGCATGGACAAAAATCATTTAGTCATAAAGGCAGAACCTTCCACTTTAACACCTTTCAAAACTGTTCCTCCATGTTCGTGGTATACTGCCTTTCCCTCCCTTGCAGTATGTTATATGTAGGCCGCATGTTTAGAACTTTGCGTGCCAGGTTTGGAGAACATCGTCGATTTGTAGAGGTGTCCCCCACCACTTCTCAAAGTATTACAAAAAATCCTCTAAGGAGTTAAAAGTATGGGTCCTTGAATCTATTCCCGATACATTCTCCCCAGCAGAATGGTTCCAACGGTTGTGCAAACAGGAAACGTACTGGATCTTCACCCTCGATGCCCTGGCGCCCAAGGGTATGAATGAGGAAATTGAAGTCAGTACTGTTATCTAACCCCTTACTTAGAACCAATTAAATTATTATTAAATTATTAATACTCTGGTAGACCAAATAGTATTGCCAAAAAAATCATTATTGACTTGTACAAAATATTATACTGCCATTTTCCTTTTTGTCTATTATTTTGGAAATTGTCCTCCTGTATCTTCTATAACAACAGATGCATATAATATCTGTATTTCTAGAGTTCCCCTTTTTATACAGAACTTGTCTACTTTTTTAGTTGTCATATATAATATATATTTATTCTTTGTTTCCACTGTAATTCTTTGGTGATCTTTTATATCAATGAACATATGTAGATTCTCACCACATTCACGTGCAGATTCCCACCAGATTTTTATGCTTATCTCTATTCCCATTTTTATTTTTATTTTATTTCTTTTTATTTTCATTTTTATTTTATTTTTATTTTTTCGTTTTTGCATTCCCGCTTTTTTTTTTATTTCTAATCTTTGTTTGTACTTTTTTTTTATCTTTATCCCTTATGCTTTATTAGTTATTAGGTACTTTTTTGTATATATCATATCTGTCCCTTTGCTGTTTTTTCTTTATATAAGATTGACAGGTCACTGGCCAATCAGGTCTGAAGAAGAAGCATGTTGCTTCGAAATGCAGCTACCGCCCCCTTCATGTAAGCACGTCCTACATGCCCTCTGTGTGGCATCCCATCCAGCTTGGCACTATCTTGCATTCCATGCTGGCTACAGCGGTGGATGGCCACTTCATGATTACATCCAGGTGACACAGCTCACACGCAAGGCCTCCTAAGGAACCGGACGGTCCAGAGATTATCTGAAATTGACATTTCTATACACAAATGCCTGTACAATTCTGTTACTTTGTGAGTTGCCATTTGTCTTTTAATTTAGAAAGAATAGTTCAGTTCTAGTGGGGTATAGGAGTGATTGCCCACATCCCTAATATGAACCACAAAATGAAAAAGAGACCCTCTGGTGGGACTTTAATGGGGCAATGACTTCAAACAAGCGTATACAGATTGAATGAGTAAAAGATATAATTTTAATATACAAAGGGTGAAAAATATTTTTAAATGTGGTACAGCGCTGCGCTAAAAGCAAACTAGAAAAGCAGCCAACACACCCGTAGACTTAAGGACAAAAATAACAAAAAATTCAAAGTGTGGCGCTATTAGTAGCAGTATAGAAAACTAAGCATAAAATGATATCTTAGAATTACAGTGTGAACCAAAATTGCCACGTGAACACATATGACAGTGACTAATAGGCAAAATGATAAATACGTGTATGTATACAATACAAATATTAAAACCAATATCGGATATAATCAAAGGAAATTCGTGATATCAGTGCATAAACAATTATCAAATATAAAATCCAAAACACCAAAAATTCGTGACGTCAGTGCATAAGCAGTATTGAGCAGGTGTTTTCTTGTATGTGTAGAAAAACTTTCAACCCGGTAGCCTGGTAGGTAAATGAACCATAGAAGACCAGAGGTGCACAGAAGTTTGAAAACGGTGCCAGGACCATCACCAGAAGCTATGGAGGCTTACCGGAAATTGTGGCCTGAAATAGCATATGCCATACAGGTCAAAGAGGCTTAGTGACCAACAGGTCTAGATGTATTATCCGGTCAGATGTTATTGTCACACAAACCATGGGGGGGAGGAATTGGTCAGCACGACTTCCACGTTAATAGGTATACCACCATAGACCATGCGAAAGATTCGTATTACATGTGAGGAATAAAAACACTCACATAGTGTAATAACGTAAAACTTGAATTTATTTAAAAAGTAACAGTAAAAAACAGACTCACATTTTTTGCAGATAAATTAGCATATCAATCGTGTAGCGGTAGTTGTGAGGGATCCACCCGACATGTTTCAACTAAAAAAGTTGTCTTCTGGGGTGTGGAACCCCCTCACCCCACCGCTCTATATATAGACAAACAAATAATGACCCCCATTGGAAGTGTCCGAAACCGGAAGTGAACCAAATGACCTTATTTCCGGTTTTGAGGGACATAAGTGGCTTTAAAATATCAAGCCTATAACTTATCAGAAAAGACTAGACAATCGGGACATATATTAAGATGTGACTCAGATAGTAAAATTATGAGGCTAACTTTTTTCCGCCTCATAATTTTACTATCTGAGTCACATCTTAATATATGTCCCGATTGTCTAGTCTTTTCTGATAAGTTATAGGCTTGATATTTTAAAGCCACTTATGTCCCTCAAAACCGGAAATAAGGTCATTTGGTTCACTTCCGGTTTCGGACACTTCCAATGGGGGTCATTATTTGTTTGTCTATATATAGAGCGGTGGGGTGAGGGGGTTCCACACCCCAGAAGACGACTTTTTTAGTTGAAACATGTCGGGTGGATCCCTCACAACTACCGCTACACGATTGATATGCTAATTTATCTGCAAAAAATGTGAGTCTGTTTTTTACTGTTACTTTTTAAATAAATTCAAGTTTTATGTTATTACACTATGTGAGTGTTTTTATTCCTCACATGTAATATGAATCTTTCGCATGGTCTATGGTGGTATACCTATTAACGTGGAAGTCGTGCTGACCAATTCCTCCCCCCCATGGTTTGTGTGACGATAACATCTGACCGGATAATACATCTAGACCTGTTGGTCACTAAGCCTCTTTGACCTGTATGGCATATGCTATTTCAGGCCACAATTTCCGGTAAGCCTCCATAGCTTCTGGTGATGGTCCTGGCACCGTTTTCAAACTTCCGTGCACCTCTGGTCTTCTATGGTTCATTTACCTACCAGGCTACCGGGTTGAAAGTTTTTCTACACATACAAGAAAACACCTGCTCAATACTGCTTATGCACTGACGTCACGAATTTTTGGTGTTTTGGATTTTATATTTGATAATTGTTTATGCACTGATATCACGAATTTCCTTTGATTATATCCGATATTGGTTTTAATATATGTATTGTATACATACACGTATTTATCATTTTGCCTATTAGTCACTGTCATATGTGTTCACATGGCAATTTTGGTTCACACTGTAATTCTAAGATATCATTTTATGCTTAGTTTTCTATACTGCTACTAATAGCGCCACACTTTGAATTTTTTGTTTTTTTTAATATACAAAGGGGACATAGGATAGACTATGTCCAGCAACTATGCTTGACTATGTCAAGCAAATTGTAAGTATACAATGTACATGAAATTGTATAACATGCTGATCATAGGATCATAACCACTAATTTAAATCACTCTTGTACTGATGAACAGAGTGATACCCAATGCGTTTCAAAGTCATGCGTTGATCCTCTTCAATAGGGGCAAGTGGTAGAAGTATCTATAATATCATGTAAAAGCAGGTATCTTGCTATGTCACATCAGGAGTAAAAAGCAAGGAGAGATGGCTCTGCTGACCCTGGACTGTCCAGAAGATTGGAGGTGAGGGTGACCACCCCACCGACAACCAAAAGGTGGGGGCCGGAGGGAGGAGACCCGACCCACCAGAGGAGCCACACCAAAAAGGAGGTAAAGAAATTGAGGATCTCAATAAATAGGCACACAGAGAGGCTTTCCACATCAGGGAATCCAGAGGCCAAAATTAAAGTCTTTCATGTGAGTGACGCTTAGCGTATCTCTTTCCTTTCCTGCATGTGTTATGCGGAGTGGTCATATGGGGCCTTTCAGATTCACCAGGATTGACCTTTTCTGTTATTTTGTCCTATTTGTTGTTTGTTTCACAATAAAAAAAAAACATCTTCAAAGTTGTGGGCATGTTCTGTAAATTTAAAGGATGCAAATCCTCAAACAATCCATGTTAATTCCAGGCTGTGAGGCAACAAAACACGAAAAATGCCAAGGGGGTGAATACTTTTGCAAGGCACTGTAGCAGAACCACTGCAGCAAGGAGTTAAGAATTTCACAAACAGAAAACTGCAGGCTAGACTGTGACATTAGAATCAAAGGGATTCATGTACTGTTATCTACAACAATAAAGAAATATAAAACATTTAAAAAGAATGAGTGTTGTCTCATTTGTACCAGGAAAATCTGTATTATCCTTGTGTGGATATTTGGAGGGATAAAAAAAACAGTAGAGTGAGAGGAAGTAAAATTATATTGGTAGATAATGATAGGGAAGAAAGAAAAGTGAAAGAGGATAGAGAAGACAAAAAATGTCAACCTTCAATAAAGTGACACTAAACACACTCTGTTTAATTTACAATATCCTTTCTCTTTCTGTATGTGGATGATGTCACTATAATTATTATAATTTAAAAAAATCCATGTACCTTCTGTTCTAATCAATATACAGCTGTCATGTGACCTAGCTCTTCCCCAGGCTGTCTGTAGGAAAACAGTGGTAGAAGGAGCTTTTTGTCTTCTGCTGCTGGTCAGCCTTTGGAATTCAGAGTAAAAGAAATAATTAATATGAATAAACTGTTTTGAATTGTCATACAAATATATATTTGAAATTAAAAATATTTATTTTTTGGCAATGACAGGGTGTCAGCTGATTTCTGCCAGTCACAGGCTGAATCATACCCCTCCGGCCTGTGTCTTAGAGTTACAGGGAGGGAAAGCCTCCATCAATCAATATGTAATATCCCACCCATATTGTGTTTAACTGGTTAGTGGACATGGAGGAGACTCTATAGTCATATGGGCTGGTCAAATGTGATCAAGGAGGAAATGCTTAGGGTAGAAAATACACTGAAAACTGAGCATGTGCACTAGCTGCCAACACTGCTCTGCAAATACTCCAACTGCAGTGGGAATATGGACAGGAGGGGGAGACAAAGAACAACAGTATCAACAAGGTTTTTTTGCAGGATACAGAAAATGAATCCCATAGTGACTGAGTGTGCATGAACAGCATGTAATACAACATTTATTGATAGTTTTAATGACACTTTAAATATGTGTTGCTTAGGCTCCTTTCCTGTCCTACGGTTGTGCTCCTGCATTATCACTTGTAACACTTGGAGACTACACATATTACTCAGGAAACTGGCTCGAAAATCAATCAGGATAGAGTGAGGTTTCCTCGATGGGAGAGGAAGGTCAAGGCTTTGAGCTACCGGACACTTTCACAGAGTCCTGACTGGAAATTAGAGTTTTAGGCATCAACTTTGGTCAAATTTGGAAAATCTCTTACAGGGAAAGGATTGACCTGATTAAAACTTACCTGATCCCGATATTTCTGTATGTTAGTTGTGTCTGTGTTTTGCCAGTGTCTTTCTATGCAAGAATCTACAGCTGTTTCTTCCAACTGTTATGGGGGAACAAACTGACCCTCATTAAGAGGTCTGTAACCTACCTTCCCAAGCGGTTGGGTGGCCTAGGTATGGTCAACCTGGTGGTATTGTTTTCTCTTCCAGCAATTATAACTTGCCACAAATTTGTGGAAGAGTTGAATTGTAAGTCTTGTTAACTTGCTGCACATTTTCACTGGCAAGTCATACACTTGCAGAGGACTTAAAGCATTGCATGACAGACTCTATGTGAAGGGCAACCTGAAGCATCACTCAGTGGAGAACCATGGTTGTCCAAAAGTGGTGTGTGGTGGTGTGGTGGAGACAATGGACCATTTCTTGCTTCAGTGCCCTTTCAATATAGAAGTCTATAAGGCTTAGCTTATCTCTTTCCTTTCCCACGTGTGTTATGCGGAGTGGTCATATGGGGCCTTTCAGACTCACCAGGATTTTGATTTTAAAAAAATGTTCTGGTTAGTTCAGTAGTCCATTACTACACGTGAAATGCATAGTGTCAAGTTTCCACAGGTAGTCCTTCCTGTCTACGTGGTGGTGCACAACATTCTGGGTGAGGTTGGGAAAATTTGGGGTCTTAAGAAGGACAGATGGGGGCAGGAGCCCTGGTCAAAGGCATAGAGGAATGTCAGTTCTTTGTAGCTGCTGTCTGTCAGTCTCTGGGTGTGTGGTTTTTCTTTCCATTCTTTCACATTCCCTAGATTTTTGTAAAATCAGATATTTGAAAAAAGGCTGCATGCATGGGATAAATGTTTAATTATTTTTTAGCCTGGGGGTGCATTTAGGTTGAGGTAAGGTTGTGCTTTGCATAATTTAATAGTGTACTTAATAATAAAATTATGTTTTTTTATAAATAATTCTTTTTATGTAATTTTTGGCAAAAAATGTTTTCTTTTAAGTTATCTGCTGATGTAAGTTTGTATATATATATATATATATATATATATATATATATATATATATATAAAATTTTTTTTTGTATATATGTAAATATGTTTTTAATAACAAATTGTATATTTGCAAAGTTTTTAGTAAACAAAAAATGTACTCATATTACTCAGGAACAATCCACTGTTGTCACCATCAGAAAGCCTGTCAGGATAAATGGCACACAGCCATTGTTGGAGCAGCAAAGAATACAAAAAAGGATAGAAGAGGTGAAAACAAGTTGTATATGTAAAAAAAAAAAAAAGAAAAAGATTTCAATTGTTTCTGATACAAAATCTACTTTAATGCTCATAGTATAAAACAACATCACACTTAGGCTCTGTTGCTATGCATTAATGAATGCATTTATCTTTGTGCTGTAGAAGAAAGGTTTTAGAATACTTTGAAATAGTGTATATTTACAGAGTGATACTAGTTTTTGGCTCCAAATGTTCAGCGCAGAAGTTTTCAGTGCAAGTCTTTTACCATACCAATCTTTTAAAACTTAATTTACAAGCAACCTCTAAGTGTTTTTATCCCTAAATTAAGTCTAATAAAATGTAATTATCTTCCCCATGGTGTACCATGGCACTGGTATGATTCCTAAATTCTACATTTCCCAATATAGGATTTTTTATGTTAACTGGTAGCACATTATTAGATAGTACAAATTATGTACAATTTAGTTCAAATGGTTCTTCCCTCCTCTTTGTCTGCCTTATGAAGTGAAAAAAGCTGACCAAGTCATTTTTTTTTCAGGAATAATTTGAGCAGAGCATTTTTGTCATCTATTAGATACATTTGGCTTAATAGAAGGTTTATTTTTTTTTCTCTATTAATAATAATGATCAAAATTAAGGTTAATACCGCCAAAGGCAGGGTCTACAAATAAATTGGTCTTTTGCTGCTTTATTTGAATTATCTTTTCACTGCCTCTATTGAACTTTGTTGAAAGCAAGAAAATGGTATATATCTAGTTCTGTACAACACAATGGTGGGAAAGCAAGGTAAAGTATGTAATGATAATTGCAATTTTAGTGATGATAACAGCCCTTTAAAGGAATAAGTACCGTTTTCCTGTTCATATTCAGTAAACCCTGTTTCCTGACTATGAAAAGGTATACAAGTTTTTATTGTTAAACCTTTTTCCTTGTAGTTTTGAAGGCCAAAATGCAATATGTGTTATTTCTTTCAAAATTCCATTCTATGCTGCAAGACCTATAAGAATCTGCTGTAGATCTAATTTCACTATAATGAAAAAGGCTCTGGTTAAAATTGGGTCCAGAATTTGTATATAAGTTTAATGCTTATGGCTTTGAAAACATACATTGACACAGATTTGTCAATTATATAGTGGTGTTTTATGCCACCTTTTCTGTTGGACCTTTCTTGAGGTACTTTCTGAAAGGCATTTTTGACAATTATATAGTGGTGTTTTATGCCACCTTTTATGTTGGTCCTTTCTTGAGGTACTTTTTGAAAGACATTTTATTTATTAACTGGTATGTAGAGGAAAGAGGAAGTGTTTTGAATTCACAAAGAACTAAGCTGATGTTTCAATCAGTTAGTGGATCTACAGTAGAGACAAATTGCACTCAAATGGGGAGGGTGCAGCTGTGTTGGAAGAGAAAATGGTAAGAAGATTGTAAACTAGGTTCTGGGGGAGAGTGACTGAAAGGAATATACCATACAGTGAGCAAGGATGAAAGCAAGCAGACAAAATAGAGGCTGGTGGAATGGAGGGGGGGGGGATATGTGAATTAAATTATCCAAGTCCAATGCAGGGAACAACTTTAAAATACTAAACACAAGTGAAAAATTAAAAGGTATGTCCACAAATGCTTGAAGTCTAGATAAAAAAAGTGTAAAAAGTGTGAACTTTTGCTACGCATGAGAATATTTACTTGAGGGAGGATCAGAAACCTGGTTAGACAACTCACATGGCTGGGCTGTAAAAATCCAAGGGTACATTCTCGAAGAAGAATAGGGTGGGTAGAAAAGAGGGAGAATGTATATCAAGAATTATCTGAAATGAAAGTGAGAGATTACATAACTAACAAGACTTGTGATGGTGCAGAGTCCTTTTGACTGCAATTTCAAATGAATGAAAACAGGTACATTGTTAGTAGGAATGGGCGAACAGTTTGGCCTGAGCATGAGTTCGGGCCGAACATTTGCCTGCTCGGCCATTCACCAAACATCCAAATTTGCAGGAAGTTTGACAGGTGTTCGCCCAGATGAACAACTGTCACCTTCGCCCAGACGAACACCCTGCAATGCACTAAGCGCTGCACAGTGCATTCTGCGCCCTGATTGGGCAAAGCTTGTTGTTAAGGAGTGGGGCCGGGAACCCGGCTGCAGCATCCTTAACAACTAGTGATCCTTTATTAAAAAATAAAAAAATAGTGTCCCTCAATATATATCCATCGTTAATCACGCCGCCCGCTAACCCTAAAAATAAAAAAAAATGCTCTGCATCCTGGGAGGCTACCCACCATATGCTTGCTCTGTGCTTTGATGGTTCTTATATAGGCAAGGGGCAGGGCCACCCAGGTATGTCACATGGAGGCCCCGCCGCCTTCTGACATCATGTGATATCACATGACATCAGAAGGAGGTGGTGCCACCGTGTGACGTAGCTGGGTGGCCCTGCCCCTTGCCTATGTAAGGACTGTCAAAGTGCAGAGTGGGCATATGGCAGGTAGCCTCGCAGGAGGCAGAGCATTTTTTTTTCCAATTTTTTGGGTCGGAGGGTGGCGTGATTGATGATGGATATACATCGATACACATCAAGGGACACTATTTTTTTGTTTTTATTTTTTAATAAAGGACTTATCAAAAACAGTTTCTTGGGGTTTTTACTTTTTGACACTTTTTTGGTGAATGGGTAGGGGTACGAAGTACCCGATACCCATGCACATGGGGGGGCCAGGATCTGAGGGCTTCCAGATTCCAATAAGCCCCCTGTCCGCAAACCCCGACAACCACAGCCCAGGGTTGTACGGAAGAGGCCCTTGTCCCCATCAACACCCCCCCCCATGTTGAGTATGGTTCAGGGGGTGGGCGCTCGCTCGTCCCCTCCCCTCCCCTTTCCTGACCTGCATGCTCAGATAAGGGTTTTAATTTTGGTGTCGGGTTCCCCTTAACAACCATACCAGACTACCAGACCCGATGGGCCTGATATGGACTGGGGGGGACCCCATGCTGTTTTTTTCTTTATTTTTTTAATAGCCAGGTGCCAGGAATTGTAACAGTGAGTCATTTTAAATGGGATTTGGACTCTTTTTTTTTTCTTTAGAAATGTAATTTTTGCTGTAGCATGTTTTATGCATGCTACAGATGCGCCACTTTACAGGTGCATTAAGAGGACCCCCAGGCACTATATTTAAAGGAATTTTTCATTATTATTGTAGCACTTTAACCGTTCCCCGCCTGGCCTATAACAGAATGATGGCCAGGCAGTGGTTTTGTTATCTTGACTGGGTGTCATATGACGCCCAGTCATAGCCCGTCCCCAATCAGGGTAAACAGCCAATGAAATTGTCTGTTTACCACATGATCTGCTGTGTCCAATCACAGCCGGTCATGTTTGTCAACAATAGAGGATGCATGCCTGATGAGCACCCATAGAGGCACGCGCTGCAGTGATTGGGAATGGCACATGTCCCTCAGACATAGCCCATCCCTGATCAGGGATGTGGACAATTATTATACTAACTTGCCCCTTTTTTGACACCTTTACCGTAAACAAGCCCTGGCCTGCGGTAACTTAAAATAAAAAAGCTGGCTTCCCACAAAATCTATTGATAAAAAAATTACAAAATGCGGAATCTGCATTCATGAGAAATGAGGAAGTGTTGGTCATGAAGTGGAGGGACAAGAAAGATGTCCACATCCTCTCTACCATCCACAATGACACCTTGGTGAAGATGAAGATGCGGCCCCGTTGTATAGCCTGAATGTGTCCACGACTACAATCTGAACATGGGGGGTGGATTTAAATGATCAGATGCTACAACCTTATTTGTCAACCGGAAAGTCCTGGTACTGGTGCAGTAATACCTTAGTTTACGAGTAACAAGCGTTTTGAAAGATGAGCAACATTTTTTTTTGTCTTGATATACGAGCGCTGTCTTGATATACGAGCAGTAGTTTTACTGTAAAAACAAAGGAATTACACTCACAATGTTAAGGAGTCTGGTGTTCATCCATGAAAAGCCGCTGTGTATATGTACAGTAAAGCTATCGGAGACACCCCCCAGAGAAACTCCCAGCTGGGTCCGGGGGGCGTAACGTGCGTTTGGAGCACCTGGAAGTGATGTCAACAGTTTCGGAGTGTCTCCGAGTTCTCCAGGAAGCGATGGTAGCCACCATCGTCCCGGAAACCTCTGGCCACATATAGAGCTGTGTACTGTACACCAGCGGCTTTACTGTAATATACACAGAGGCTTTACATGCGTGACCTCCAGACTCCTTAACATTGTAAGTGTAATTCCTTTTTTTTTTTACATTAAAACTGTGATTCTCCTTTTTTTTCAACACAGAGGTACAGTATTCCTACTACAGTACTGTACAGTACTAATATAAGCTTTTACTCATATTTTGATCATTTTTATATGAATAATTTTTGTGGAAAGAATTATCTGAGTTTCCATTAGTTTTTATGGGAAAATTTGCTTTGATATAAGAGTGTTTTGGATTACAAGCATGCTTCTGGAATGAATTATGCTTGCAAACCAAGGTATTACTGTATAGGAAAATTGCATTTCATCTGTTTCATATGGCCCTGTTTAATTTGTTTGACTGCTACCAAAAAGCAACTGAAGACCAACAAATCACCTACCTCAAGTATATTGAAGACATTGTCACTGCCCTGATTTACCAACAAGGACTCGCCCCAGGAAGCATTCGCTCTGTTTGTGTGAGTGGACTTCATGAGCAACATTTTCCCTATAGCATTCCCCCCACAGAATCTGTAAGAAGACACCAATAAAAATGTCGAGGTATGCAGCAGAGCAGGAGTTAAAAGAGATACAAGCTATTATTGCCCCCAATGTCCCACTTAAACTGGCCTGTGCATCGGAGATTGCGTCAGAAGTTACCCACACATCTATTAGATATTAGTTCCCCTTATTCTTAACAGACTGCCATTTCCCCATTTCAAATACCCGTGTGGATCATTTGTCTGCTACCATGTTTCTACCTTCCACGTTAACTGACCCTGGTCTGTTTACCAACGATGCCTCTACCTCTCGTTTTTAACCACCTTTCTGACTTCCACGTGCACTGACCTTGGCCTGTTAATCGACCATGTTTTTGCCTGCTACTTGGACTGATCTTTTGCCCTACTTTAGTACACAGGGGTCTCATATATGTGAGGGGCTTCAGAATAGCGTTCTGAGTTCCAGTTTTTGGTTTTCTGTATTCCCAGAACAGGGGTTAGTTGTCCGGAGGCTTCAAAGAGATTTGGGTGGGAGAAGCCTCTACCCCTGCCCCCTGGCCCTAAGCTTGATGGTCCTTCCTCCTGCCTGGACCAATACTTTGGCTGTGCTGACCATATCGCTGTCTGCTGCCTCTACTGACTATGGTCAGCAATTCTGCCTAGACATCTCTGCTTGCTACCTGGACCAATGTTTTGGTTGTGCTTTGGCTGTGCTTTGGCTGCGCTTTGGCTGTGCTGTCAGTATCTGCACTATGGACAGTATTCCTGTCAAGATGCCTGGACAATTGCGTTTGCTGTCGCTGACCACATCCCTGCCTGCTGCCTGGACTGATGCTCTCCTCTATGAATTACTGCACTACTAAAACCACAGGTAATCTTTTGTTATTTGGTATGTGCATGCTATGTGTTAAAAATATGAAGGGCCTTCAAAAATGTGATCAGTAGTCAGAAAATTATATGTGTAATTTATGCTCCTAGAATGCCTGGAGGTGCTACTTGAATGTTGGGCCTCTGTATGTGGCCAAGCTGTGTAAAAGTCTCACACATATGGTATCGCTATACTCAGGAGGAGTAGCAGAATGTATTTTGGGGTGTCATTTTTGCCATGTATGTGCTGTGTGTTGGAAATATCTTATAAATGGACAACTTTGTGGCAAAAAAATAAATTTGATTTTTTTTCCACATTTTCCAAAAACTTCTGGAAAAAATAAACCATTTAAAAGACTCACTATGCCTCATAGATTATACGTTGGGGTGTTTGCTTTCCAAAATCGGGTCATTTTGTGGGCAATTCCATTGTCCTGGTGCTCCAGGGCCTTCAAAAGTGTAATAGGTGGTTGAGAAATGAGATGTGTAATTTATGCTCCTAGAACACCTGAAGGTGCTACTTCAATGTTGGGCCTTTATATGTGGCCAGGCTGTGTAAAAGTCTCACACATGTGGTATCGCCATACTCAGGAGGAGTGTGTATTTTGGGGTGTCATCTTTGCTATGTACATGCTATGTTTTGGAAATATCTGATAAATGGACAACTTTGTGTAAAACAAATGCGTTTTCATTTTTTTTCCACATTTTCCAAAAACTTCTGGAAAAAAATGAACCTTTTAAAAGACTCATTATGCCTCATAGATTATACGCTGGGGTGTTTGCTTTCCAAAATGGGGTCATTTTGTGGCCAATTCCATTGTCCTAGTGCTCCAGGGCCTTCAAAAGTGTAGTAGGTGGTTGAGAAATGAGATGTGTAATTTATGCTTCTAGAACACCTGAGGGTGATACTTCAATGTTGGGCCTCTGTTTGTGGCCAGGCTGTGTAACAGTCTCACACATGTTGTATCGCCATACTCAGGAGGAGTAGCAGAATGTATTTTGGAAGTATGCATATGCTGTGTGTGAGAAATAACCTGTTAATATGACAAGTTTGTGTAAAAAAAAAAAAAAAATCCTTATTTTCCCAAGAATTGTGGGAGAAAATTACAATTTCAAAAAACTCACCATGCTGCTTAATAAATACATTGGACTGTCTACTTTCCAAAAAGGGGTCATTTGGGGGGTATTTGTACTTTCCAGGCTTGTTAGGGTCTCAAGAAATGCCGTCAGTACATCAGGTGAGATCAGATATGATCAATTTTCAGTGACTGGCACCATAGCTTGTAGACTCTTTAACTTTCACACAGACTAAATAATATCCACAAATGTGGATTATTTTTACCAAAGATATGAAGCAGTATAAATTTTGGCCAAAATTTAATAAGAAAAAATGGCCTATTTGCAAAATTTTACAATATTAACTAAAAGAAAGCGTTTTTTCTTTCAACATTTTCGCTCTTTTTTCGCTTTTATCGCAAAAAAAAACTCAGCTGTGATTAAAATCACTAAAAGAAAGCTCTATTTGTGAGAAAAAAATCATAAAAAAAGTGTTTAGATACAGTGTAGCATGACTGAGTAATTGACATTCAAAATGTGAGAGCACTGAAAGCTGAAAATTGGTCTGGGCAGGAAGGTGCATAAGTGCCTGGTATTGAAGTGGTTAAGAATAATTAAAATCACTGTCCTGAAAAAAGGATCATTTAAAAACAAAAATGTATTGATACAGGTCCACCAGTGCAGTGCCCAATTACTTGTATATAAGCCTTCAAAATGGGCACTTTTGATTTTCCCTTTTCGGCTCCCATAGACTTCAATGGGGTTCGCCGTTCGGATTGGAACATTTTCCCTGTTTGGGTGTTCTGCTGCGAACCAAACAGGGGGGTGTTCAGCCCATTCCTACTTGTTAGTACACGCTATTGACCCCTAACATGATGGATGAGGCGGAGATTCGACTGCTCTTGCAGATAGGGTTGCCAAGCAAACAGGGCGATGTTATTATGGCAAACATCAACTGTGCTGATAGTGATTGGCCAATAAACCGGCACATTCAACTAAGGCTTTACACTTCTTGAACTTATTTGCAGAAAATTTCATGGGTCAAATGAATGAAGCCCCAACAAGAATTAATGCTCTGTTGCATCTACTCATTTCAAATGGCAGTGAGCTGATTGTAGATGTGGAAATTAAAGTAGAATTCCAGGCTAGAGCTAACTATGCTTAAAACATCTCCCTTTGACCTTCTAACACGTACAGTATGCTAACTACCCTGTAAAAGGTATATACTTGCCTATCCTCAGGGCATTCCGGTCTGTCCATGTGATCTCACCAGCAGTCAGCTTCAGGGGAGAGGAGGGACAGCTCACAATGGATGCCCCATATGTGTGATGTAACCACCCCTGCATTCCATCCTTTGTTGATGCTCTGGGAGCCAATCCCCTGACTGGACTGGAGCACCCTGAAAATAGGTATCTTCCTTCCACAGGGTAGTTAGTATAGGAATTAGAAGGTTGGTGGGAGACGTTAAGCTTAGTTAAAGTGGTTGTACAGCCACTAGACATGTGCATTAGTTTTCGTCCGAATGTATTTTCGTCCAAATTTCGGGTATTTTCGTTATTGTTTTAACAAACGATAACGAACGTGCAGAATCTGAAAACCAAAAGATCTGACAAAAACAAATGCTTTATTTTTGTTTTCGTTGCGACAGCAGTTTGATATAGATAGGAGATTCGACATGAGCCTGACAATAGCAATCTGTGTCCATCGAAACTGTGGTCGAATGTGCCTAACCTTAGCTCTATTAGTCCAAGATTATTCTACAGAATAAGAGAAAAGATTTGACATAGAGAGAAAAGATTCAACATTATAGAGACAATAGCAAAAAAGGTCGAATGTGCCTAACCTAACTCTATAAGTCCAAGATTATTCGACATAGAGAGAAAAGATTCGACATGAAGATTCGACGAAGCTTTAGCCGCGAGTGGACATTTATGGTCAAATGCTCCGCCCATAGGCTATAGAAGAATTCTAATGTTGATTGACTAGTAATAATAATTAATAAATATAATTATTACTAGTGTCATACAACATTAGAATTCTACTATAGCTTGTAGGCGGAACATTCAACCGGAAATGTACTATTGCAGCATCGTACAGTTTAGCTGCTCCGTCGAATCTTCTTAGAACATTTGACAGACACCATAAGCCTTCAATGACAGATTCAACCTTAATTATTACGGATTTTCGGATGAATGCATTTTTTAACAAAACTAAATAAATAATAACGAATTTCGGGAGTAACTAAATAAATTTATTTTTCAGACAAAAACGAAATTCCGAAACAAAATATTTCAGTGTGCACATGTCTAAAAGCCACTATGTGTACTTTATGGATTCCCCTCTGTTCAAAGATGTTATGTGTCCCAGAGTATGTTCTATATAAAAAATATGTTGCTGTATACCTTATTTCAGAGCACCTCTCCTCTACCAATCTGAGAAGTACAGCAGGAGGGGCTGAGAATCCCTCGCTGATGTCAGCTGGGAGGAGGGGAGGAGAGGAGGAGAGCGGCGGGCAGTTCCCTGAGCTCCGAGCAGCGCTCTGAATTAAGTTATACAGCAACATATGTTTTATATAGAACATACACTGCGGCACATAACTTCATTGAACAGAGGGGAATCTCTAAAGGACACAAAGTTATTTTAGCAACAGGAGAGGAGGGGAGGAGTAGGCACTGTCACTAGCTGACAGTCAGAGAGGGAGAGAGAGGAGAAACAGCAGATGACGGAGGCATGTAAACTGACCATGGTATCAGAGGCTCAGCAGCCATGATAAATATGGTCAGTTTACAAAGGGGAGGACAGCACCAGGCAGGATCAACCAGGTATTTTAGATGATAGAAAGGGCCAAATTACACAGCACAAACACTGTGCTGTTATTCATGCTTAAAAAGAACAGGATCCATTTTATTTAGGGTTACAACCACTTAAATTCTAGCCTGGAATTCCACCTTAAGGTAAACTAGGGTAACAGTGTATATAAAGCAATTACTTTTGTTGTTAATTACTGGAAAGCAAGTTTTCAGGGACTACTACGCTAATCATTATAATCTGACCACAGACCATATAGGCTCTCAGTTGCAATACTCTTGTAAATAGTATCAGACAGTATCTATATCAATCAGGGCTTATACATATATATATATATATATATATATATATATATATATATATATATATATATATATATATATATATATATATGTTGAATTTTAAAGGAGAACCGCACCCAGCCTTAGGTTTAGTGCTAGCAAGCAGGTCTTCCCACCGACCTTACATATATAAAGAAGAAGTCCAAGAGGTTGCTGCACTTAAAAAATCTCTGTTGCTTTATTTCATATAGTCTTGAAGAAAGATTACAAGACAAGCATAATCATTCCATACAAAGTAGTGACAGTTGCCAGTTCAGATATGAATGGATTACATTTCGGGCTAGTATGCTTACGCCCTTCCTAAGATCCATCAAAGCACATCTGAGGGTTTCCCCACAATCATTTGAAGTACTCACAGATAACATCACATGTGGAAACAATATGGTTAATTATTCATATCCTTGATTTAATTAGTGTTTATATATACAAGTTATCTACCATGAACACAAAATATAACAAATAGCGGCTAATAAATTAATCCTTTCATTTATCTTCTTCAAATATATCCAGGAATCTGAAAGAGATATATACATATGTATAGAATAAAGACACATACCAGTGGCGGAACTACCGCCATAGAGACACACGCGGGCGCTATGGGGCCCACAGCCAAGTGGGGCCCGGTGGGGACAGGCGGCTCCGCAGGTGAGAGCGGGCAGCTCCACGGGCCCACGGGTGAGAGTGGGCGACTCCGTGGATGAGAGTGGGCAGCTCCGCGGGCCCGCGGGTGAGAGCGCGGGTGGCTCCGAGGGCTGTCAGGCGGCTCGGCTGGTGAGACAGCTGGGCGGCTCCTGTGTGAGTGGGCTGGCCAATCAGAGAGCTGGTAGGTGGGGGCGCATAGAGATGAAATCATCTCTCACCGCCCGGTGCCCTCCCTGCATCCCTGCAGTGCAGTTCCCCCTTCACTGTGCAGGCAGCCTCAGGAATGTGTAGGCAGCCTCGGGAAGCAGAGAGATGACATTATCTCTCTGCTGCCTGACTGATAATCTGCTGCCTGACACAGCAGGAAAGTGACACAGCAAGTGACAATCCGTAATGTGTGACTGGTGAAGTGGCAAGTGACAATCCGTGATGTGGCAAGTGACAATCCGTAACATGTGGCAGGCGACAGGGCAAGTGACAATCAGTAATGTGTGGCAAGTGACAATCTGACGTGGAAAGTGACAATCCGTAATGTCTGGCAGGTGATGTGGCAAGTGACAATCTGGGACGTGGCAAGTGACAAGCCGTAATGTGTGGCAAGTGACAATCCATGACGTGGAAAGTGACAATCCGTAACATGTGGCAGGCGGCATGGCAAGTGACAATCCATAATGTGTGGCAAGTGACAATCTGGGACGTGGCAAGTGACAATCCATAATGTGTGGCAAATGACAATCCGTGACGTGGAAAGTGACAATCCGTAACATGTGGCAGGCGGCATGGCAAGTGACAATCCATAATGTGTGGCAAGTGACAATCCGGGACGTGGCAAGTGACAATCCGTAATGTGTGGCAAGTGACAATCCGTGATGTGGAAAGTGACAATCCGTAATGTCTGGCAGGTGACGTGGCAAGTGACAATCCGTAATTGTGGCAGGTGACGTGGCAAGTGACAATATGGGACGTGGCAAGTGACAATCCATAATGTGTGGCAGGTGACATGGCAAGTGACAATCTGTAATGTGTGGCAGATGACGTGGCAAGTGACAATCAGGGACGTGGCAAGTGGACAATTGGCAACATGTGGCAGGTGACATTCTGCAATGTGTGACAAGTGACAATCTGCATCTGGTGGCAGGCGACATTGCAAGTGGACAATACACAACATGTGGCAAGTGACATTCCGTGACAAGTTGCATCTGGTGGCAGGCGACGGTGGCAAGTGACACGCTCAGGGCTCCCATTGATTCTGCATTATGGTGAGTTGAACTATTTAATTTTATATAACAGAACAGAAATTGGTTAGAATGCATACAGTATACTGCATACTTTGTTGTTCAAAATTAATATAAGCTATTGCCTGGGTACTGTGCCACATGGGTGTGGTAATCTGTTTTTCAATGGCATTAGTTCATTTTATTTGTGGGGGGCTGCTGTTTGCAGGGGGGCCCATACAACATTTTGCTATGGGGCCCTGTGATTTCTAGTTATGCCCCTGACCCATACATATGTTGTTCTCTAAAAAGTAGATACAATATTTTGTCCAAACAAATGGGCATATATATCCACATGCTCAAACAAATAGATAAAGATCTAAATCCATATTTTTTTTTTTTTCTTCTTTCCACTTCAGCGAAAATTTTTCTGAGAGACATTATATCAACTTTATGTGTCAAACTTTATCTCTTCTCATTTTTCACATCATTGTGGATTATTCTCATCTTTATTATTTTTTCCTTCAAGGATCTTATTTAATAAATTTAAAAACCTCATACAAAACCCCTCCTATAGATATAAACCTACTATTATCTTATTCTCTTTCTATCCCTCTTATTACCCCCCTTCCCCCTCCCCTATGTCTGGTCCACACTTATTTTTTTTAGTTTTTTTTTTTCTTATTTTTCTTTATTATTTATCCACTTGACTCCTCACCTATTCTTTCTTTCATCTTGTCTAAATAAGCATCTGAGACTTTATATTTTTTCCAGCTTTCCCATTTACTATTGTCCCTTTTCTCCCCTCTTTCCATTTTGTAATAATAATCTATTTCCTCTAGCCAAGTTCTTATATCTGGTTTTCCACTTTTTAGCCAATTCTTAGGAATCAAGGCCTTAGCCACGTTCAGGAGGATAGGGACTATTGATTTCTTATATTGTTTCTTAGGTTTATTATGAATATGAAAAAGACAAGTCCAGATGTTTTGTTCTATTTCTTCTTCAGTTATTTCCTTTATGTTATTTAACACTTCCTTCCAGTACTCCATTATTATTGGGCAATCCCACCATAGATGTGTGATCGTTGCTTTTTGGCCACATTTTCTCCAGCACAAAGAAGTTTTGTCTTGTTGAAATTTATGTGTTCTTACTGGGGTCATATACCATCTTGTTACTAGTTTGTAGTTCATTTCGATCGTCTTCATGTCCCAAGCCTTATTATATCCCGTTTCTATCATTTTTTCCACTTTTTGGTTATCTATTTTTAAGTTCATTTCTTTTTCCCATTGTTTTATGCTTTCTGGTCTTTCTTGTGCGTTCAAATCTGTCAGTATACTATAGATTTTTGATGTTCCGTTTTTCAATGGTGTTTCATTACTACATAACTTTTCCAGTGCGGTTAGATTCGTTTCGTCTCTCAGTGGATGTGTTATTGTGCTAACTAAGTGCCTTAATTGATTATAATTCCATTCATTCATCTTCCAACCATTCCTTTCCTCTAATTCTAATCGTGTTCTTAATTTGCCATTTCTGGTGATATCCTTCAATTGTGGATTACATTTTCCTTGCGCTCCAAAAATTTCCTTCCCGGGGGTGAAGTAATTCGATCCTGTGAGTGCTATTAGTGGTGAATTGTGTTTCCATTTATTCTTCAAGTGAATAGTGTCCCAAATTTTAAATACATTTTTGGTTATTTCATGTGTGTCTGTGTCCAATGTTCTATATTTTCGTGGGATCCAAATATTCTTATGTAGTGTGACTCCGCTTATTATGTTTTCCATTTCCACTCATTTTTTTAAATTTTTCTCTTTTGTCCATTCTACCATTCATGTTAAAACTATGGCTTTATAGTACCTGCTTATATCTGGAGCGGCCAGTCCTCCATGCTCCTTTTTCCTTGTAATCAGCGTGTATTTGATTCTTGGTTTTTTATTAAACCATATGTATTTTAACAAAATTGTTTTAATTGTTTTAAAAAAGCTCTGAGGAATCTTTACTGGTAACATCTGTATTCTATAGTTTATTTTGGGAAGTATCATCATCTTGAACATATTTATTCTTCCAATCCATGAAAGTGGCTGTATTCTTAACTTTTTCATTTCTTCTTTGACCTCATTGATCAGTGGGATAAAGTTTGCCTGATAGATCTTTTCAACTCTAGGGGTTATTTTAATTCCGAGGTAGTTTAATTCTTTTACCCAAGTAAATGGGAATTCTTTTTGTAAAAACTGGGCTTCCTTTTTCTCTAGTCCTATATTTAATATTTCCGTTTTTATAGGATTAATTTTGAAGTTTGACAGTTCTCCATATTTTTTTATTTCTTTCAGTATGTTTGGGAGTGACACTCTTGGGTTGGATACGTACATCAAAATGTCGTCCGCGTATGCTGCGATCTTATGTTCTTTTCCTCCTAGTCTCGCTCCTTCCACCTCTTGATTATTGCAGAGTGTTGCTAGTAGTGGTTCTAAAGCCAATACATATAATAGTGGAGACAATGGGCAACCTTGCCGTGTTCCGTTCTGCATCTTAATTCTTGGAGAGAGTCTGCCATTTACCTTTACGACTGCTGTCGGGCCATTGTACAAATTTGTTATCCACTTCATCATTTTTGTCCCGAGTCCCAGGTCCCGTAATGTTTCCATCATGAAACCCCAGTCTACCCTGTCAAATGCTTTTTCTGCATCCAATGACAGGAATAGAACTGGGGTCTCATTCTGCACCTTCTTGTGCAGCATCAGTATTGATTTTAGGCTGTTGTCCCGCCCCTCTCTCCCCGGAACAAAACCAGTCTGATCCGAGTTGATCCATAGTGGAATTAGTTTTTTTATTCTGGTGGCCAGGATCTTGGAGTATAGCTTTGTATCTACGTTCAGTAATGCTATTGGCCTATAGCTTGAACAGTTAGTTTTGTCTTTCCCTTCTTTTGGTAGTTGTAATATAAGCTAGTAACGATTCACTTCTTATTTCTTCTTCATCCCCTATGGAATTCATATATTCTAATAATTTTGGAATCAGCTGTTCTTCAAATTTCTTATTATATTTAACCGAAAACCCGTCTGGCCCTGGACTTTTTCCTACCGGAGTTTCCTTTAATGCCAGTTTTATCTCTTCTTGCGTGATATTCTTTTCCAGTTCTTCTAGTTGGTCTGTTTTTATTTTTGGTAAATTTGCTTTTTTTAGATATTCTTGTATCTTCTTTGTTCTAATATTTGCTTCTTTCCAACTTTCCTGTCCTTTTATTGCGTATAGGGAGCTGAAGTATTTTTGAAATGTTATCGCAATATCTGTAGTTTTGTTTACCATTTCTCCTTTTTCGTTTTTGATCTTCTCAATATAGTTTAAGGACTTCTTTTTTTTTACCAAATTTGCAAGGTATTTTCCTGGTTTATTACCCCATTTGAATTTTTCTTGTACTACTCTGTTATACTCCTTCCTTTCTTCTTGTTCCATCCAGTCTTTTAATTGCTCTCTCTTTTGAGATAATAGGCTGAAAATTTTATTATTTATTTGATTTTTGTGCTGTCGCTCCAGTTCATAAATTTCCTTGATTATTTGCTGTATGTTTTTTTTCCTTTCCTGTTTTTTTCTTGCCCCTATGGCTATTAATTTGCCCCTAATAATGGATTTATGCGCCTCCCATATTGTTGCTTTCGGTACCTCTGGTGTATCATTTTCCTCGAAGTATCTTTTAATTTCTTCTGTTATATTTTTTTCGGTCTCGCTGTCTTCTAATAAGTTTTCATTTATTCTCCATGGACCCCTTTCAAGGCCTTCTCCTTGCATTTTCATTCTCACCATTACTGGGCTGTGATCTGAGGCAGTAATTATACCTATTTTTGTTTCTTCTATTTCTTCCAAATTTCTATGTTCGACCATGATGTAGCCCAATCTGGAGTAACTTTTATGTACTGCTGAGTAGAATGTGTAGTCCTTTGCACTGGGGTGCTGAATTCTCCAAGGATCTATTAATTGCTGTTCGTGAAGTATTCTTTTTAATTTCTTTAATTGTTTTACTTCTCTATCCCTTACTGTGGAAGTGCTGTCCATTTTATTGTCCATACTGAAGTTGAAGTCTCCGGCTAATATTAATTTTCCTTGTTTGAATTCCATTAGTATTTTTATTATGTCTATCAAATATTTTTTGGGGTTCTTGTTAGGACAATAGATATTAGCCAATGTATATTTTACCCCCTGTATAGTACCTACAATGAAAAGATAACGACCCTCCGGATCTGTTTTTCTTTGATCTATTAGAAAACGTACATTTTTCCCTATACCAATGGCTACTCCCTTGGCCCTTCTTGTTGGCGAGTCTCCTTGATACCATATTGGTATATTTCTTGAATAAATTTTAGTATTTGAGTTTTGGGTTATATGTGTCTCCTGTAGGAAAATTATTTCTGCTTTACTTTTTTCTAATTCTCGGAGAATGATGTTTCTCTTCCCAGGGGAATTTAATCCTCGGACATTATAGGAAGATATTTTTATACTGTTTACATTTTCCATTTTTTTACCTTTTTTTTTTTCCACCCCACCCGTCCCCCGGCCTACCCCTCCCCCCAGTCCTCTTGCAAGACCAGGGGGAGAGGCCACCCGGCAGACACGCGGGGTCTCCTCATCTTTTGTCTCAAAATAGGTGCGCAAATGCAACAACTCGTGTGGACCAGACCTCTCCCCCCCCTCCCTCCTTCCCTCCCATTTCCCTCCCCCCCTCCCCTTTTTTTGATATGGGTTTTTAACCCCCATATTCTCTAGAGCTGAGAGCATTTTACTTTGTTTTGTGGGGCACATTCTGCCCCCTCTGCTCTATTTTATCTGAGGCGGAGCTCTGTGGGGCACCCTATTCCCCCCTCTCCTAAACACTGATAGGGCGACCCCCCTGTCCACTTTATGAGTCCCTGTCTCCCTCTCCCTGTATTTACTTCTTTATTATATTTTGCCAATCCTTTCACTTTCCCTTTTTTTCCCAACCCACCCCCCCGATCCCCCCCCTTTCCACTCTAAGGCCCCTTGCAACAATGTGTGACATTTTCTCTACTATTAATTTCCTCGAAATTCAACATCCTGTTGTCTGTTCCTTGAATTTAATTGCCATTGCAGGTCATCTCCTACCGTTGTTCGCTCCTGTCTATTTACATATTTTCTAGTTCTGGGGAAGGAATTTCTAATTTATTACAAAAGTCCGGAATCTCCTCCACATATCTTAGCCTCGCACTTCTTCTGTTTTTCTTCGCTATTAGGCATGCTGGAAAGCCCCAATTATATTGAATTTCTTGCTCCCGGAGAATTCCCAATAGGGATTTTAATGTCCGTCGTCTTTTCAGCGTTTCTTGAGACATATCCTGAAATATTTGTAATTTAGCTGCCTCAAATTCTATTTGTGTTTTCCTCTTTAGGTTTATCCAGATCAGTTTTTTTTCTTCCCATTTTTCAAAGCGCACTATGACATCTCTAGGTGTTTCCCTTGAGAACCATTGAGGTTTTTTTACTCGGAATACACTTTCTATTCCTATTATGTTGGTTACATCCTTTCCCAAGATTTGGTTGAAGAGAATATTCATTTTTTCTATTAGGTTTTCTGCTTGATCTGTTTCTGGTAAACCACGTATTCTCAAGTTTTTCCTTTTATCTCTATTTTCTTGATCTTCTATTTTGTAAGATTGTTCCTGTTGTTCCCGTTTTAATTTCTTTATTTTCTCTTCCAGTTCTTTCATCTTTTTTTGTTGCAGGTCTAATTTGGTCTCTACCTCTTCCACTCTGTTTAACATATGTCCCATGTCTTTATGTAGTGTTGTCATCTCTGCTTTTAAGGAATTTTCTAGTGCCGCAAACATTTTTTCCATATCTTGTTTTGTTGGCAACTGTGGCCCTTGTTGTCCTTCCTCCTTTCCTCTATCTTCCTCTCCCATTTCCGGCTCCGTTCTGGGTTCTGAGAGGTGGCTGGTTTCTATTAGCCCTTTATACTGGCCTTTTTTATCCTTGTTATCCTTCTCTTTTGTATCTATTTGTCTGCCCTTTGAACCCATTTGCTTCTCTCCTTCTCCAATTCCTTGCTATATATACCTGTTCATAGGACCGGGGCTTGGGCCTAGACTGGTCCTAGGTGATTTCGGTATTGCTCCCGCACTTCTTGTTGTTTTCCCCTTCATGTCAGATTCTATAACTGGATTTGTAAAATCTTCAGGGCTGCTTTCCAGTATACCCCTTAGGTGTAGTCTCTTAATAGTGGTAAGATCTCCCAGCCTTCTTAATTCAGCCTATTTTTGCTCAATATCTTGTGCTCCGTTCTCGCACCCTCCGTCCTCCCCACAGCCCAAAGTAGAACTATTTATTGAGATATGAGTAGTTCCAGCTATCCAAAACTATGTCACTACCTTAAATACATCAAGCATTCATCAGTATGGTTCAGATGTTTAGCAAAAAAATTCAGGTGCTCCGCTATATAATTTAGTTGTTTTAGCAATATAATGCAATAAAATTCAAGTATTCAGCAATGATTTACTTATTCAGCAATATGATTCCATCTTACTACAGTAAAAGGTTATATGCTCAGCAGTTTTGTTCATAAGGATTTTCTTCTTATTCTATAGTTTGTACCATAGTACCTATAGTTTGTGCCATTTACCAAAAAACACAAAACAAAAAAACAAAAAACAAAAAAAAAAAAAGAGAGGAAAACACTGCAGCAGCAGGCAGGTGGGGGCTGGGAGACAATTCTACTGTTGGCTTCTATCTCTTTCACCTTCTCCTTCTCCTCTCCCCTGTTCCCCCCCTGATCTTATTGTTTTTCTTGTCTCACTTGATTCTGCTTTTTCGGCTCATTTACTTTCATTTACTTTCACTTTTCATTTCATTTCGTTTTAATTCATTTTCTTTCAATATGTTCCTTTCCTTTTCTTCTGTTCTATTACTTTCTTTTTACTTGTTCACTTCAAGACAATTTGAAAGAAAAACGGTACTTATCTTAGTTGTTGTTGAAGAAAGGGATGCTCACTGCTGTTCACTGACGCTCACAAACGCTGGTTCAGACACTGTCTCTGATCTTGTATTGGTGTTCCATTTTCCGCTCCTGTTCTTTATCTCTGGGGAAGCTCTTCAGAATTCGCTGCCGCTGCCCCTCATTCCGCTCGCCCTTCCTTCCGGGCTCTCTCCTCTGATGTTCCCCAGTTCCTCCGCTCTACTGCCCGTTCCACTACGCTCCGCTCCCGACCGGCAGCCCAGACTGTGACTTAAGACAGCCACCAGCAACTCACCACTTTCTCCACCAGCGCAACTACCGAAGTGCTCCGGTCACCAAGGTTTTCCGAGGTTTCCCGACTCTCCGATCCCCCCGTCCTCGATGAGCCTTCTAGCCCATCTGGCTGAGAGCGGTAGGGGGAGGGAGATGCAGGCAGTCCGACGCAGGTGCAGGCAGACGCAGATACAAGATACAGGGATACAGGGATACTGGGATACAAACTCCTCTGGCTCACACCAAGAGACAGCTCAGAGAGTGGTGAGCAGGGGGGGTGGGGAGGGAAGCTACCTACGCCCTCTCATCAGGCCGGTCATTCTTCTCAGCTGCAGGGAGAGGGTTCTCAGGATCCTCACGTTGTGCACAGAGCCATTACCAGGCTCCTCCCTCGTGCAGGGACTGTCATCTAAATCCATATTTAAACCATACGGAACAATAGTATTTAAAAAATGTATCCAATATACCTCTCTTTTTCTCTAAGTCATCTCTTGATTTCCCCTTCTCCTATTTTTCTCAATTCCTTCTAGGACCTTATATTTTAATTGTGATACACTGTGTCCAAATTCTAGAAAGTGTCTAGCAAGTGGTAACTGTGTTAGTTTATCTTTTATGGAATATTTATGTATTGCTATTCTGTCTTTCACTTTCTGTGTAGTTTCCCCAATATAAACCAATCCGCATGGACATTTAATGGCATATATTACGTATGAGGATTGACATGTGTAATATCCACATATAGGGATATTAAAGCCCCTATGTGGATGTGTAAAATATTTACCCTTAATCATCGAATTGCATTGTATACATGACAATTGACAAACAAGGGTATGAGCCCAGATTTTTTTGGTCCCAGAAATGTTAGTTTAGACGCTGTTACTGAGGGTTGATCCGATTTTATTAATTGGTCACGTATCGTTCTACCTTTCTTATAAGATGACATGGGTGGATTCCAAAATTCTTGTACCATAGGGTAGCTAGTTCTCAAAAGATTCCAATGTTTCCTAATTATTTTAGAGATGTTATAAGAGAAGAGATGGTACTGCATAAAGAAGGGAATTCTCTTTATATCCTTTCTAGGGGTCCTAGTAATATTCATATTGGACAGCTCCTTTTTAACTAAGGCTTCAGGATACCGTCTGTTAATTAGTTTAGCCTCCATTTCATCAAGTCTCTGATCATGGCACATCGAGTCACTAAAGATCCGATGTACCCTCATCATCTGACTCTTTGGAATAGAGGAAAAAACATTAGGAGGATGAAAGCTATTAAAATGTAGCAATTGATTGTGATCTGTAGATTTCACATATAGATCGCTAGTGATTTGCATATTTCTAAGTTTCAATGTGGTGTCCGGGAAGGAGATTTCAGTCATACCAATTTCAATATTAAATTTAAGGCCAGGTATTAAGTAATTGATATACTTATCAAACAAAAATAAACTTTCCATGTTGCCATCCCATACAGCAAAAATATTGTCCACAAACCTGTACCATCCCTGACAATGCTTGAGAAATATATCATTAACATAAATGAAAGATGTTTCAATCATATTCATGAACGCGTTTACATACGGGGGTGCAACATTAGAACCCATCGCTGCCCCATTTAGCTGTAAAAAATGAGTATCCTTAAAAAGAAAATAATTCTCTTCAAGAACGATTTTAAGCAGATCAAGTAGAAACCTGATATGTTGTGTTTTATAGTTACCTGACTGGATTAGCAACGGCCGACATGCCTGCATCCCCAAATCATGGGGGATAATTGTAAAAAGACTAGAAATGTCCCACAATAGCAGGATGGAATCGGTTGACAGTTTTATATCTTGAATTTTAGACAAAAAATCAGAAGTATCCTTATATACGATTTAGTATTCAGCAACAGTGGTGTTAGACATTTATCGAGATATTGCGCCAGATGAGTTGTCACCGATTCCATTCCCGATACTATGGGACGTCCCAGGGGATTTGTAGGGTCTTTATGGATTTTTGGTAACATATATATCACAGGAGTAACAAGATGTTCACATGTCAAAAACTCCATAGTTTCATCATCAATGATTTTATTTTTAACCGCACTAGTTAAGACCTCTTTAATTTTATTCTGTACTTTAAAAACCAGACAAAAATCCAGTTTTTTATATGTAAGGGTGTCCCCAAGTTGTTTCATCACCTCAGCTTCATACATTGAAGTATCCATAACAACAATAGCTCCCCCCCTTGTCAGCTGGTTTGATAGTAATATCGTGCCAAGCTAACAAGGAGTTTAACGCTATAGTCTCATCTTTACTTACATTGTTAGGTATATGATCTCTTTTTTTCTATCACACAAAATTTTTTTTATCACTTTCCACTTTTTCTATATATACCTCAACTGCAGAGCATGAGGTGGGGGTTACCTTAGTGCTCTTTGGTTTTAGACCCATATTTTTAATAGATAATAATAGAGGCAATATATATACAGTATCTCACAAAAGTGGGTACACCCCTCACATTTTTGTAAATATTTTCTTCTATCTTTTCATGTGACAACACTGAAGAATGACACTTTGCTACAATGTAAAGTAGTGAGTGTACAGCTTGTATAACAATGTAAATTTTCTGTCCCTTCAAAATAACTCAACACACAGCCATTAATGTCTAAACCGCTGGCAACAAAAGTGAGTACACCCCTAAGCGAAAATGTCCAAATTAGGCCCAATTAGCCATTTTCCCTCCCCCGTGTCATATGACTCATTCGTGTTACAAGGTCTCAGGTGTGAATGGGGAGCAGGTGTGTTAAATTTGGTGTTATCGCTCTCACTCTCTCATACTGGTCACTGGAAGTTCAACATAGCACCTCATGGCAAAGAACTCTCTGAGGATCTGAGAAAAAGAATTGTTGCTCTATATAAAGATGGTCTAGGCTATAAGAAGATTGGCAAGACCCTGAAACTGAGCTGCAGCACGGTGGCCAAGACCATACAGCGGTTTAGAACAGGCCTCGCCATGGTTGACCAAAGAAGTTGAGTGCACATGCTCAGCGTCATATCCAGAGGTTGTCTTTGGGAAATAGACGTATAAGTGCTGCCAGCATTGCTGCAGAGGTTGAAGGGGTGGGGGGTCAGCCTGTCAGTGCTCAGACAATATGCCGCACACTGCACCCAATTGGTCTGCATGGTTGTCATCGCAGAAGGAAGCCTCTTCTAAAGATGATGCACAAGAAAGCCTGCAAACAGTTTGCTGAAGATAAGCAGACTAAGGAAATGGATTATTGGAACCATGTCCTGTGGTCTGATGAGACCAAGATAAACTTATTTGGTTCAGATGGAGTCAAGCGTGTGTGGCAGCAACCAGTCGAGGAGTACAAAGACAATTGTATCTTGCCTACAGTCAAGCATGGTGGTGGGAGTGTCATGGTCTGGGGCTGCATGAGTTCTGCCGGCACTGGGGAGCTACAGTTCATTGAGGGAACCATGAATGCCAACATGTACCGTGACATACTGAAGCAGATCATGATCCCCTGGCCTGAAGGGCAGTATTCCAACATGATAACGACCCCAAACACACCTCTGAGATGACCACTGCCTTGCTAAAGAAGCTGAGGGTAAAGGGGATGACTGGCCAAGCATGTCTCCAGACCTAAACCCTATTGATCATCTGTGGGGCATCCTCAAATGGAAGGTGGAGGAACACAAGGTCTCTAACATCCACCAGTTCCATGATGTCATCATGGAGGAGTGTAAGAGGAATCTAGTGGCAACCTGGGAAGCTCTGGTGAACTCCATGCCCAAGAGGGTTAAGGCAGTGCTGGAAAATAATGGTGGCCACACAAAATATTGACACTTTGGGCCCAATTTGGACATTTTCACTTAGGGGTGTACTCACTTTTGTTTCCAGTGGTTTAGACATTATTGGCTGTGTGTTGAGTTATTTTGAGGGAACACCAAACTTACACTGTTATACAAGCTGTACACTCACTACTTTACATCGTAGCTAAGTGTCATTTGTTCAGTGTTCTCCTATGAAAAGATAGAATAAAATATTTACAAAAATGTGAGGGGTGTACTCACTTTTGTGAGATGCTGTATATATATATATATATATATATATATATATATATATATATATATATATATATATTTATTTATTTATTTATTTATTTCAGGTACTTATATAGCGCTGTCAATTTACGCAGTGCTTTACATATACAATGTACATTCACATCAGTCCCTACCCTCAAGGAGCTTACAATCTAAGGTCCCTAACTCACATTCATACATACTAGGGACAATTTAGACAGGATCCAATTAACCTACCAGCATGTCTTCGGAGTGTGGGAGGAAACCGGAGTACCTGGAGGAAACCCACGCAGGCACATGGAGAACATGCAAACTCCAGGCAGGTAGTGTCGTGGTTGGGATTCGAACCAGTGACCCTTCTTACTGCTAGGTGAGAGTGCTACCCACTACACCACTGTGCCAATATATAGAAAAATATTGAAACTTGTTGTAAAGGGTGAGTGATACCTCTGAGACATTATAAAATAAAAATTTGCCCAGGATCCTATCCAGCACCATCTTAACAGGAGTAAGGCCTGGCACTGCCAACCAGGCCCCCAATAACCTATCACATTTACTTGGGCTCCCTCTGTGCTGCAAAATAAATGTTTCCAGTTGGAGGGTATAACCCATATTAAGTATCCATTCTTTGTGGGTGGGGGTCCTTGCAGATTTCCATAGCTGTAAAATTAATTTACGGGCCTGGAATAGGGCTCTCTTCACCGCTACCATCTGGAATTCTGTCAACTGAAAGTCATCCAGGATAACCAAAGCACACTTGGTGGGTTCCAGAGAAACTGTATTGTGAAATACAGAATTGATGATGTTAATCACAGCTGTCCAGTACCGATGCAGCTTGGGGCATCTCCACAGTAGGTAAATAAGGTTCCCAGCCACAGTAGTACACCTAGCACAGAGAGGGGTTTGTAGAGTACCCATGCGGTGCAACCTTAAAGAAGCACAATATAAAGTTGCGAGAGCCTCTGGGCAGCGTTAAGAGAGCTATGTAGGACAGAATATAGAGCATTATCTCAGAGCTCATTCATCAAGGGGCCCACATTTCGCTCCCATTTATCTTTGGCTTTGCATGGTTAGCCTTCCAAGTAGGAAGGTAATAACATACCATAGCAGTTTGATATAAAACCCTTTGTGTCCACCACAGAGTGAATATACCTAAACATGGGTGTAGGGGATAGAGTCCAATCAGTGGGTAAGCCCTGAGTGGGAACAGCATGTCTGAGCTGTAAGTAATAAAATTGCATCCTGGAGGGGAGGTGGAAGGTGGCCTGCAGGTCTTCAAATGAGCAGAATTTGCCATTCCGAAAAGCCTGCTATAAATGAATGATACCCCAGTGCTTCCACATCCCTGCGCAAGGCAACTTCATCAATTCTTCCTACTTAGAGTTACACCAGTGTGGACTATAATTCATACCTGTAACACCCCACAGGGAACGCACCTTCAACCAGATTTTTTGGATCAAAAAATAAGTAGGATAGAGCCTATTTGAGGAGGCAAAACAGGAGGCTTTTAAGGTATGTCCTGAACCTTCATATGGTGTCTCATAATGGAATGCACAGAAGAGGACAATGAGTTAGTAGTGTTTGTTTTATTTGTGAAGGCCCCAATGAGGTGTTGCATTTGGGATGCCAGATAATATAACCAGGGGTTAGGCAGTGCAATCTCACCCTGGTCTTTATGCCACTGAAGCTGCTCTAATTTAATCCTCAGAGACTTATCCTTCCATAGCAGGGTGCGAACAATAGGGGAACCATTACTGTGGAATTATTCAGTAAATAAAGGAGCTGGGGCATAGGGATAATCTTAAAGGGCTCCCATCTTTAACTACACATGCATCTTCCCTACTGAGGTAACTGATCACTACACTGGAACTGACCCCAGGTTATCAAGCATACCAACACTGGTAAGGCCCCAGCATTAATTGCTTCATACTTGACTATTTGAAACAGCTCTGACAAGCAGAAAACTACACATGATTCGCCTTGTAGTGTGAGTGTAACGCATGACAAGCAGAAAACTTCAAATGATCCAAATTGTAGTGTAAGTGTAATGCATGACCAGCAGAAAACCCCACATGATTCTGCTTTGTAGTGTGAGTGTAACGCATGACAAGCAAAAAACACACATGATTCCACCTTGTAGTGTGAGTGTAATGTTTGACAATCAGAAAACTTCACATGATCCAACATTGTAGTGTGAGTGTAAGGCATGACAAGCAGTAAACCCCACATGACTCCAATTTGTAATGTGAGTGTAACGCATGACAAGCAGAAAACACCACATGATTCCACAGTGTAGTGTGAGTGTAATGCATGACAATCTGCAAAATCTACATGATTCAGCATTGTAGTGTGTAACACAAAGGCTGCAGTATAATGCACTGGATTCCTCCTTGTAGTGTGTGTGTCATGTGTATACACTGCAGTGAGCATTAAGGCCTTACAAAGATTGCTGTCTCTCTCTCTCTCTCTCTCTCTCTCTCAGCTCTATGCCAAAATGAGGATGCTGCTGCACAGTCTGCAGAAGCCTGGGAGGGATTGGAGCGATGCTGGGCTGGACTGGGCAGGAGAGGGTGGGTTTACTGAAAGCTATGCTGGATTTCTCATACAGAGACCAACAACGGTTTCAGGAAGTAGCTGAGAGTTGCCAAATTCAGCTCAGCAGACAAACCGCTGTTGGTGAAGAACAAGAAGCAGCTGATTGTCTGGCTCAGTTTAGACTTTCTCAGCTAGACAATCAGCAAGCCTGAAAATGAATAATATCAAAGTTAAACATATTTAACATACTAATTATGGGCACATTTTTTTTTTTAATTCTTTTTCAAAGAAAAGAAGGTACAGATACAGAGATTCTGGACAAACCCAGACTCATGGACATACTCCGACTTGTAAAAAAGAACACAATAAAAAACATAAAAAATAACATAAACTTAATTAGAACTTAAAACATCCCAAAAAATGTGCTGCTTAAATATAGAGGATGGGGGAGGTGCTCAAGAATGCCTATCAGTATAGGCGCTGGGGAAGAAAACCCATGTCAGCAACACCATCTTTCGTATACTCCGCTGTGCTGTGTTATGCCAATACCCATAGGTGCGTAGGGAACTCAATCCATTTAGCAGGCAATGTAGCAACTTTACCATACCACAACACGTTCATCTGATTTCTACCTGAAAGGACTAACATACGGGCTGTCAGTCACAGTGGTATCAGACTCCAGCCAGATATCCCATACCTTTTTACCTTTTGAATTTTTTCGGGCAGCCCCTGTGCCTATAGGTTTCTTTATAAAGTGGGATGACTGAATTAACCAGCAACCTCCACATACTCAGAGTAGGTGCAGATGGGGCTCTCTACTTAAGTATAATGCTCTACCAACCGTAAAAAAGGAGTAGGCTGAGTAATGTACTAACAGCTCTAAAAGGGGCCAGAGCATCTACCAGCCCCAGGATACAGACATCCACCATCTGGGGTATAGGGACAGTAGTTAAACTAGTAATAAAAGTGAGAACCTTGGCCCAGAAGACCTGTAAAAGGGGAGAGGACCAAATCATGTGCAGACTGGAATTCCAGATTGTGACTGGAATTCCACTTTAAGGTTTAAGGTTTAATTATTAACTGTCTTTTTTCTTTTTTTTTTTTTTTTTTTTGAGATCTACATGATGCTTTGCTGCAGATGCATTCTATATTCGTTTCTTAACCTAAATAAAAAATGTCTAAAAAAAATAATACGGCAAAATAGTAGCACTATTATTGGTATGAATTCAAGACATTTCTTAGTCTTCAAGTTTTCATTCATTGAAATTGTAGGCAGTAATTATTTTTCCATTATCTGAACATGTTTCTGTGTACAGAAACTATGTCATTTGCAATTTATTTAATTTTTCTATTTATAAAAAAAAAAATATTGCACAACTGTAACTTTTTATACAGGCCTAACAGTAATATGAAATTTGTTTTCTGAGGAAAGATCTTAAATATCCATATGCTTTGTTATGGTTCTCTGAAGAGCAAAACAAACTTCTGTTAGAAACAAAGCTTTTCTGCTGTTAGAATGGTTATGCTGTCCATAGCATCTTGACATTTACAGAATCTTATGACTTTTATAGACAGTGCACCAGCTGTGAATAGTAATTAAATGTCTACTGAGTTAAGACCATGCAGGCTGCCCTGAGCACACACATTGTTTTCTTAATACTTGCCTACCAAAATTCCACTCATTGACCCCAATACCAATTTATTGCAAAATGTCTATTATGAGGTCTCCATTGACTGTAAGATAAAAATGAAAGTTATTAAGGATTATGAGTATATTAAACTAACACAATTCATAAACATGATCATTCTACAGTTTTGCTCATTTAGAGATGTGCATGAATAATTCCATAATTGTAGACATTTAACAAACAACATGGGCAACATATTAACTTGTTATATATTGTGAGCTGGGGGTAGGTAGCAGGTACAAAGCTCCCTGGGATGAGCACACTTTAGGCACATATGATGTAATGACAGACAGCGATGTGTTTATTCGTGCTATTTGCAAGTCTTTATACAGGTGCTGTACAGTGTTCCACAAAATAAACAGTGCAAAATCTTTAAAAGGAAACCCTAGCCGTGTCCCAGCAGTATGTACATAAACCAAAGTCCTAACTAGCAGGTTGAGCAAGCCTAATGCTTATCAGTCTCCACATACACAGTTCTTTGCTCTTCACCAACATTCAGCTTGCACCAACACAACAGGGTTGATTTACAGTACTAAAATTGGAAAATGCTAAATCTGGTGCAGTTGTTCATGGTAGCCAATCAGCTTTTAAGTTTAGCTTGTACAATTAAGCTTTGACAATAAAACCTGGAAACGGATTGGTTTCTATGCAGAGCTGTGTCATATTTTGCACTCTCCAGTTTTAGAAATTCAACCCCAACCTCTTGAGAACTGACTCTAAGTTTCAGGTGACCCTAAAGTGCCAAAAGGGAGGGGTGCAAAACCCAATCTGAATAGGGAATCAGAGGTCTCTAAAGGTGTATAATAGGAGCCTGGGAAACGTGTAAACCCCAAACAGGACTTTTCCAGGCTCCCTTTGAGACACTGCTACATTGCTACAAATCCCCCCCGCCTTGTATCAACCCCAGGGTTGGAAAACTTGTAGCCCAACAAGAGTGAACCCGGGACAGGGCATCTACATTTCCCATCTTAGCACCTGGTCTGTGTTTTACCATGAATAAATAATCCACTAGAAACAAAACCACCGGTTCACCCTTCTATTTGTCTCCTTCTTCTTGGCCATTCATTTGAGGCGATCATGATCAGTATACAGGTCAAAATGGTGCCCTAGCACATAGTATCTTAGAGCACCCAAGGCCTATTTTATGGCTAAACATTCTTTCTCAATTACTGCATATTTCTTTTTGTGTTAATTAAGTTTTCTGTTCAGGTAAACTACAGGGTGTTTTTCCCCATTGTGTGCTTGTGACAACACCATCCCAAAGCCAACATCAGATGCATCTGTCTGAACCACAAAATCCTTGAAACAAAAAGACCCTCTTCTGGAGTTGGAAAAACTCTTCTGCTTTGGGCGACCATTTTACCATTGCAGTCTTTCTCTTTTGTAAGGTCAGTCAACGGGGCTGCCAGAGTTGAAAAATCCAGGATAAACCTCTTATAGTAACCTGTGATACCAAAGAAGGCTCTGACCTGCTTATTGTTTGTAGGACATGGCCATTCTTGGATGGCTTCTACTTTGTTCAATTTGGGACAAGTGCGATTCCCAGTCAGTGCTATGTATTACTATGTCATCTAAATATGCTGCTGAATACTGTTGATGAGGTCTTAAAGTGACTGTAAAGTCTTGGTTTCTTTTAGTTAAAATAACAAACATGTTAAACTTACCTGCTCTGTGCAGGGGTTTTGCACAGAGCAGCCAGATCCTCCTCTTCTTAGGTCCCTCTTCAGTGCTCCTGGCCCCTCCCTCCTGTTGAGTGCCCCCACAGCAAACAGCTTGCTATGGGAACACCCTAGCCAAGTCACAGCTCCCTGTGTCCATTGAGAAATGGAGCCGTGGCACGGTCCTGTCCCATTTCTCTCCTCATTGGCTGACTGACTTTGATTGACAGCAACTGGAGCAAATGGTGCCATGCTGCTGTTTTATCCAATAAGGAGGGGAGTCCCGGGCAGCCGAGACAATCCTACAACATTGCTGGATCTAGATGGGGCTCAGGTAAGTATGAGGGGGGTTGAGGGGGGCTGCTGCACACAAAAGGTTTTTTATCTTAATGCATAGAAAGCATTAAGATAAAAACCTTCTGACTTTACAGTCACTTTAAGGTTCTGTCCATGGCCATTTGAAAAGTTGCGGGGGCATTTTGAAACCCAAAAGGCATATTTTTATATTGAAATGAGCCCTCAGGGTCACAAATGTGGTCTTTTCTCTGGAGCTTTCCAATAACCTTTTGTCAAGTCCAAAGTGCCCAGATAACAGGCCTTCCCAAGTCTATCTATGAGTTCATCTACCCTGGGCATAGGGTAGGTATCACATTTTGTCACTGAATTAAGCATTCTGAATTTGTTATAAAACCTCCAAGTACCAGTTTTTTTTTAATTCTTCACCTAAATTATCTTATGTAATTTTCTCTGTTCTAATCGAATTATTAGTTAGAATGTGCCTAATACGCTCACTACCATAACCCAATTATTTCATTACTATAATAGTGAGTATATTCATGTTAGTCTTCATGTTTGTTTTTATAATTCATTCTTCCATCTCGCTTCTTTATTGATAAGCCTGCCAGCCTATCATATTCTCTTGTAATGCAGCGTACACACGAACAGAATTTCCGATAGAAACTTTTTCCATCAGAAAAATTGAGAACATGCTCTCAATCTTTTGCTGGCGGAAATTCGGCCAGCAAAAGTCCGATGGAGCATACACACGATCGCATTTTCCAACCAAAAGCTCTTATCGGGCTTTTGCTGGCCAAATTTCCAATCATGTGTACGTGGCATTAGTCTTTCTTTCCTTTATAAGACTGATAGATGTGTAAGCCAATTATGGTCTGAAGAAGAAGCAGTTGCTTCGAAATGCATTACTGCCCCTTTAGGTCTGTACTCCAATCATCTCATTCCTGTGATGTCACGTCCAGCCGGGCGCCGTCTTGCGGTTCACGCTGGTCACGGCTGTGATCAGCTGCTTCCTGGTTCCATCACAAACATCATCTGTGCTCGAGGCTGCCATGGCGATTAGGACGATTTGGAGAGACTCCAGGACTGGCGATTACTAGTATACATGCTTGTATGATTCATCTATCTTGTGAGTTGCCATTTTGCTTTTAATCATTAAACTAATGATTTTAAAAATGCACTTAGTCTGGCACCCCTCTGTTCCTGCAGTAAAACCTAAGTAACACTCTTGGTTTTCTCAACACCCAAATGACCTCTCAGCAAGGGTCCATGAGCGAGTTCCAGTACCACCCTACTGTATGGCTTAGGGACCACCAACTGTGCAATAATGTCATCATTTTTTTTCCACACTCAATAAAACAAATCCTCATTACTACTGTTTAAGGAAAACACAGCCTGTCTCCTAGTTTAATAGGAGAATAGTTTAATTACATTATTAATTAACAGAACATTCTCCCAGGCTCTAGCAAGTGTAGGGTCCTCTCTTTGCTCAGTACCAAAGTTTTCATTGTGGGTATAAAGATCAGCAAAATCTAATGTAGCCTCAGTGTCAGCAGAAGGCTTTCTACTTTCATTGGCTGTGGTGACTTCTTCAGACTCCTCCAGTTCTCCTGCGATAACAGAGAAAGGAAAACCTGGGGAACCCTGAGAGGAGTCCCCTGAAGCCAAATTGTCTACGCCAGCCAAGGACTCTGGCTCAGCCTCAGTAACTGTTACTGAGACTGGATATTCCCACAGTTCCCAAAACTTAGGGAAAGCCCTACCAATAATGGCATTATGCACTAAGTGGGGTACAACTCCATCCACATGAGTCACAGCACCTAGGTCAGTTTCTAAGTTTACAGTTACTATAGGATACTCTCGAATATTCACATGTTAGCAAATTACAGCAATTTCCTAGCATGAAAATCCACAGGTTTAATCACATCAGCTTTAACCAGACTCACCAAACTTCCTGGGTCCAGCAAGGTTGTGATAGGCTTATCATTTACCCATACCTGGCACTACAGTTCACTAAGCTGCAGCAAACAGAGACTGCTGTCTAACCCTGAAAGATAAGTCATATTGCATAGGTTAATCTGTCAATGGACAGTTTGCTGCCACATGTCCCAATTCCTGGCAACATAAACACTTAACATTTGCCCAGTTAGGTCTGCTGACAGGTACAGACTTTACTGGTTTTTGATGCCAATCTTCAGACCTGGCACCAAAAGTTCTACCTCTATCTCCTTGTCATGCTTACCACCCACTTTCATTGGAACAGTCTTACTGGATGCCTGGGGAGACTGTGGCTTTGGGTGGAAAGTACATGAGGTAGTAGCTGAGGCAATCAGGCTCTCAGCAGCAAAGTTCCCTTACAATGATCTTTACCAGTCTATTAACTGTCTTGGGGTCCCCTTGGCTCACCCACTTCTGCAGGGGAATAGGCAAATACCTCATGTAACGGTCCATGCCCACACATTACACTATTTGCAGCCCAGACAATGACTCCAGTTACAGCCACTTATGTACCAGGGGGATAAGGTCAAAGTTTGAGATAGCGGAGGCCTCTCAACTTGGAAAGACCAGCTGTGTTCGTACCACCAAGGTAAAACCTAGTCATGCCAGTATTTCCTGCTTGACTTTTTATAATCTCATGCATCTGTAGACTCCAAATCATAATTTGCCTTCTGTGATTCCCCAGTAAGTAAGGTTCGACCAGTCCTGTCCACTGGGTTTTAGGCCAACCTTCCCTCTCAGCAGTTCTTTTAAATGTAACCAGGTAGGCCACTGGGTCATTAGCAGCAGTCAACTGTGACAAAAAGCGACCCGCATGGCTGAGGAGACTAAATGGAGAAAGCCCTCAAATGGATGGATGGAATGCAGCTTCAATCTAGGATCAGCAATGTGCTAGCAAAGTGGATGAATCCAAATAATCACATGCAAAGAGGAGTGCTCATTGTGCAGTATTAAAACCATATTTATTTTTAAAAAAGAGGTTCTACTCACATAAAAGAGATGCAACACAAGCATATCATATACATAGCAATGAGCTACCCTGGTGGGCGTGATGCTGTCACTGCCGAATCTCCCTCCTCTACGTGTTTCGTCCGAACGGACGTCGTCTCTGGGGCAAATATGTTTTTTATTTTAATACTGCACAATGAGCGCTCCTCTTCCTCTTTGCATGTGATTATTTGGATTCATCCACTTTTGCAAGCACATTGCTGATCCTAGATTGAAGCTGCATTCCATACATCCATCCATTTGGGGGCTTTCTCCATTTAGCACAGTCAGACCTTTTTTATGGAGGTCTTACAATCTGGTAAGAGGCATTAATATCCCTCTTGGGGGAGCACATTCTGGTGATTTTTTTTATGCAAAAGTAGAGTGCCTTGATCTTTTCAGCACTTTTTATGAACTTTATGAATTTCGAGACTATTTATCAAATTATTCATTTGTTTATTAATCAATTAATTAATTTATTTATTTTTTAAATACATCTTTATTTATTAGTATATGAAATATGGTATGAATTTGTTTATGCACTTTATTAGATAGAGCAACACATTTTTTTAGGACTACCTCTGTCAATGCCTTTCTTTCAGTTTCTGCAGCACTCACTAATTTTAAAACAGCATCTGCGTCTGTTCCTGTACAGCCTAGATCTGCTGTTGATTCTGCTGAATCAGCACTAGGGATGGTCCCGATGTCAGGTGTTTGCCTGTTTGCCGAATAGCGAGCAATTTGGGGTGTTTGTGGCAAATTTGAAAGGGAATAGGGATGTCCACATGCGTCAGAGGGGGGCAGGGTCACCCAGTGACGTCATTGCGTGGCCCCGCCCTCAGTTATAAAAAAGCTGCCACCTGAGAGCGGCTGGTCATTACGGCGGGTGCCTCCCATGGAGGCAGATCGTAGGCAACATGCGGCTTTTTTTTTTTTTTCTTTTTTGGTCCATCGGAGAGCGAGAAGAAGAAGAAGAAGACTCAGTGGGACAGTTTTATTTTTTAATTTTTTTTTATAAAGGACTTGTCCCAAGGCGTGTATTGTGTTTTATTTACCATTTTCACATATTTTTTATGAAATGGTAGGGGTACATTTGTACCCCGTTACCATTTCACACAGGGCGGTGGGATCTGGGGGCCTCCTTGTTAAAGGGGGCTTCCAGATTCCGATAAGCCCCCCACCCACAGACCCCCACAACTGCTGTGCAAGGGTTGTGGGGATGAGGCCCTTCTCCCCATCAACATGGGGACAAGGTGCTTTGGGGGGCTACCCCAAAGCACCCTCCCAATGTTGAGAGCATGTGGCCTGGCGCTCTCTCACCCCCCTCTTTTCCTGCGGCCTGCCAGGTTGCGTGCTCAGATAAGGGTCTGGTATGGATTTTGAGGGGGACACCCACGCCTTTTTTTAAAAAAAATTTGGCCTGGGTTCCTCTTAATAGCCATACCAGACCTGAAGGGCCTGGTATGGAATTTGGGGGGACCCCCATGCATTTTTTTTAAATTTTGGTTTGGGGTTTCTCTGTGGGGGAATCCCATGCCATTTTTATCAATGAACTTTTATGTGTATTGCCGGGACCGACAATTCATTATAGCCGTGAGTACTTTTAAATGACTTTTTTTCCTTTAGAAATGTCATTTTGCTCTCGGACTGTTGGAAACACAGGAAACATGTGCCACTTTACAGGCATACTATAGACACCCCCAGGTACAAAATTTAAAGGAATATTACGCTTTTATTGTTTCACTTTAAGCATTATTAAAATCACTGCTCCCGAAAAAATGGCTGTTTTTAAAACATTTTTCTGCATTGATACATGTCCCCTGGGGCAGGACCCGGGTCCCCGAACACTTTTTAAGACAATACCATGCATATAAGCCTTTAAAATTAGCACTTTTGATTTTTCATGTTCGTGTCCCATAGACTTTAATGGTGTTCATGTGTTCGAACACATTTTTTGCCTGTTCACATATTCTGGTGCGAACCAAACCAGGGGGTGTTCAGCCCATCCCTAATCAGCACCTGTGTTTGCACCTGCACTGCACTGACTTGTTGTAGTACTGTACTGTAATACAGTGTCCCTTGCTGTTGAACAGCATTAGACAGCATGAACTGTATTATTATCTCTTCTATATCCTTTCACTTAAGGTACTGACCTTTTAAATAGCAGTTTCTTGCTAAATATGCACACAGGCCTCCACCAGGTGCTATATAGTGTTCCACAAAATAAACAGTGCAAGAGAAAAAAAAATCCTAGCCATGTCCCATCACTAGCTACATAAATCAAAGTCCAAAAGTAGCAGGTTAAGCAAGCCTAATGCTTGTCAGTTTCCACATACACAGTTTGTTTGGCTTTCACCAACCTTTAGCTCACACAGACACAGCCTCCAGGCTCCCTTTGAGACACTCTACTTCAACATTTATTGAAAAAAGGTTTGGGCAATCAAAATCTTTGATGGAAACAAAAAGAAATCCTAAAGGATAAGAGCATGGTGTAGAGGTGATTAATGGAGTCAATGTTAAAATCGAGTGAGGTGTCAAAATAAATTCAGGTATGGGGTTAACCTCCCTTTCTGTATAACAAAACAAATCATACACTTTTGGTTACCTATTTTGCAGCAAAACTCTGTTCAAGTTCAAAATAGACCAATCAAAAGAGATTTTTGAGGATCTCAGAAGAGTAATTGAAGACCTTCAGGCTGGAAAAGGCTTAAAAGGGAATTATAAAGATATCCGTCTTCATAAATCAACAAACAAATAGTTTACATTACGGAAGCACAGAAGCAAGAGTGACATGCAACAAAAATCAGGAAATGGCATGCCATACAGTCCTAAGACATAATAATCATGGAGGTGATAATGATCTAAAGGCATCTGGTGTGTTTATTTACAATAAAAATAAACATAGAAATAGAGTAGTGGTAGAGGTTACCATGGAGGAAACCTTTCTAAAGAAACAATAGCAGCATGGATAAAGAAGACATTTCTTCTGGAGTTCTTCTGAAGCAAAATTCTGTTTTGGGACAAGTGAAAAAAGATTATCAATGATGGAGAAGGATCTGAGTGTTTTGGTAGATCATAAGCTTAATAATAGCATGCAATGCCAAGCTGCAGTTTCCAAAGCAAGCAACATCTTTTCTTGTATTAAAAGAGGTATGTACCGCAAAGAGAGAGAGATATAATTTTGCCCCTGTACAAATCATTTGTAAGACCTCACCTGTAATATGCAGTCCATATAGTGAACTTGGTGTTGAGTTATTCACTTTAAGGTCATCGCAGAGGACAACTAGGCACACTTTATGTCTAGAGTAAAAGAGATTTAATCTCCAAATACTGAAAGGTTTCTTCACAGTAAAAGCTGTGAAAATGTGTGACTCCCTTAAGAGCTGGTTCTGGCCAGCTCAGTAGATTGCTTTAAAAATGCCTGGATTCTTACCTAAATGTACATAATTTAACTGGATATTAATATTTATAGGTAAAGTTGATCCAGGGAATATCCAATTGCCTCTCTGGGGGATCAGGAAGGAATTTTTCCCCCTGCTGGAGCAAATTGTTTTTTTTTTTTTCCTTCCTCAGGATATAGAATTGTGTATATAGAATTGTATGATTTTTTTTTTTAGGATTTTTTTTTCCCCTATTGTTGGTTGAACTAGATGGACTTGTGTCTTTTTTTCAACCAGACTAACTATGTGACTATGGGGGTCATTTACTATAGCGCCAGGAAGTACTTGGCACTATGGCAAATAATAGCTCCCATTTTAGCTAAATAAAATTTCAACAGGCGAATGTGCGAATGAAAATTAGCGCTATTATAGAGAAACATGCAATGGTAAATTCCAAATCGGCACTAATTAGCGCTTCCGCGTATATGCAAATGCCAATTCCTAACATGTTATATAGTACTGCACTGTAACCATGATCCATGTATGTGAAAGAAACATTTTTATGTGAGATGTGCTCTACCTCTTGTGCATCTAGTTATGTATGTTGCAAATAGTATTCCTAGTTTTTTTCCTTCTTTTGCTAACGAATGCAGTTATAAATGATTATTACATAGTAATGTCTGCTATTCTGTAAAGTTACATGTATTAAACATTTAGGTTATCTATTTGTTGTATGTTGTTTTTAATTTTTTAATTTAGGTGACTATAAAGTGGTAATTGTTTATATTCATCCTTTAATCATACTACACTATTATGCAGGTCTCGTACTTAGCACAATGGCTTAGTGGTCTGCTCAGATGTCTTCACGGTACAAGTTCAAATACCATCCACCAGCTGTGTTTATTTTTTCAGTGTACAAGCGAATTAAAATAAACAAACAAAAAAATGTAATCTGCCCGTTAGTTATTGTGTGGTGTTTGGAATTTCACACCATAATAGTATTGATTACTTACATATCATTGCATGCATTTGAAGAGTTAATATAATAGAATCAGCCAAACTTAAAGTGCATTGGCTAATTGGCATTCACCTATTTTCAGCATATGCTGCTTTGGCCAATTGGCTAATTGGCTAATAGTCATTTGCCTTTTTTTTCACCAATTCAATCTTTTAGTATTTCTCTGTGGGATTTGAACCCATGAGTTCTTCAAGGTAGAAGTGCTGACCACTAGCCTATTGGGTGTAGCACAGTCATACATAGAAAATACATTCACTAGTGTTTGATGTTTCTTCTCCCCGAGCTGTCTCTCCTGCTGCCGCCATCTTCTCCCGCTGATGTGTTCTTCTGCGCAGCCGGTTACCCACTAATAAAATAAAAACTGCTCTTCTTGTGGCGGTCTTCTGTGGCCATCCAATAATGTCACCCGGAGAGTCCGCTCCATGGCTATGTAAGAGATGCCACATAGCGGGTGACAGCACAGCGTAGGAAGACCGCCACGTTAGAAGAGCAGCTTTTTTTTTTATTAGTGGGTAACCAGTGGTGCAGAAGAGCACAGCAGATGGGGAAGATGGTGGCGGAAGGAGAGATGGCTCTGGGAGAATACAGCTCGGGGAGAAGATGGAGGAGGGAGAGACAGCGTCTGGAGAAGATGGCTCAGGGAAGAAGACAGCTCGGAGCTATTTTACAATAAAGGACTTTTCAAAAACCGGCTATTGATTTTTTTACATTTCACTGCTTTTTTTGGTGAATGGGTAGGGGTAAAATGTACCCCATACCTATTCACATAGGGGGGCAGGATCTGGGAGCCCCCTTGTTAAAGGGGGCTTCCAGATTCTGATAAACCCCCTGCCCACAGACCAACAACCACCGACCAGGGTTGTCGGGAAGAGGCCCCCTGTCCCCATCAACATGGGGAAAAGGTGCTTTGGGGTATGTTGCCTGGTAAGGTTCAGAAGGGGAGGGTGCTCACTCGTCCCCCCCTATCCTGACCTCCAGGCTGCATGCTCGGATAAGGGTCTGGTATGGATTTTGGGGGGCCCCACATCAAATTTATTTTACATTTTGGTGTGGGGTTCCCCTTAAAGTCCATACCGAAGGGGCTGGTATGTACTGGGGGAACCCTATGACATTTTTTTTCCTTGAATTTTGGAATTCCATACCATAATATTATTGAATAAGTACATACCATTGCATGCATTTGAAGAGTTAAAATATGGAATAAACCAAGCTGATGTGCATTGGCTAATTATGCTTCTGAGTACAATGCACACTTCCAGGAGGTGATGCTGTCAGCGGGATTTGAACTCATGGCTTGAACTATTGGGGGCAGCAAGGTATACCACTATGCTACAGAGCTGGGCACATACCTACAGAGAAAATACATTTACTAATGTTTAATTCTATACAACAATGTTTTACATTTCAAGCATTAATATTATAGTAACAACCATGCTCATGCTGATGTGGCATTGGCTAATAGGCATTCGCCTCTTTTCAGCAAATGCTACTGAGTCTAATGCAAGCTTTCAGTAGGTGATACCACCTGTGTGATTTTCAGCCATATGAGCACAATTATATTGAGAACATACGTTTACTAGTGTTTGATGGTGGGACTACTTTACATTCTGGTATAATAGTACTCAGCACAGTGACTTAGGCCCCTTTCACACTTGTGCGACCTGAAAGTTGCGAGATTTTGATGCGACTTTAAGCAATGCCTGTGTAATCTTGAGGTCTATGGATGCAGGAGTCACAGGGAAAGGCACACAACTTTCCCGCAATTTTGAATCAGCAATTTTGCCGCAATTCCAGGGAATGCCTGTGTAAACTTGAGGTCTATGGACCTCAACTCGCATCAAAGTCAGACCAAAGTAGTACAGAGACTACGTTGAAGTCAGTGTTACTTGAAGTCGCACAGATATGAATGGTACACATTGAAAATCATGGGATATGACTTGTCATGCAATACTGATGTCCAAAGTCGCACAAGTGTGACTCAGCCCGACTTTGTCAGCGATTTCAGAGACATCAGTGCACTTTCCTGCACAGATGTCTAGTGAAATCACATAGGTCCCAACTGTTCTCCTTTAAGAAGGTGTCCTATGCCTACCTACTTTTGCTAATAGGTGTCCCTTACACCCATCTCAAAAAGTTGGGAGGTAAGAAATCACCCCATGAAGTCGCCCAAAGTAGTGCAGGAACTACTTTTGGGAATCGTTGTGGCATCGCACCAATTTGGACAGTTCCATTGCCATCAATAGGCGCAGATTTGGCCTGCAATTTGACATGTCAATTCAGAGCTATGTGAACATGGGTGAAGTTGCATAGATATTAGAGCTGCATGGTTCTGGCCAAAATGAGAATCACAATTTTTTTTCTTAGAATAAAAAGATCCTGATTCTCGCGACGTAAAATCTTTCACATTATCCCCCCAAAAAATTGGGCTAACTTTTTTTTTTTTAATTCATTAAAGTCATTTTTTCCCAAAAAAATTGCATTTAAAAGACAGCTGCGCAAATACAGTGTGACATAAAATATTGTAACAACCACCATTTTATTCTCTAGGGTCTCTACTAAAACAATATATATAGTGTTGGGGGGTTCTAAGTAATTTTCTAGCAAAAAAAATTATTTTAACCTGAAACCAACAAATGTCAGAAAAAGGTTTAGTGTTTAAGTGGTTAAACTTTCCTCACTTACACAGAAGTCTATTTCATTGACAAATTGTTACAATGTTTCTAGTTAAGTTCACTGATAAAGAATGCTCTAATTCTTGGCAGACTTCCCGGTTTTTCTATTCCTTTCTTTTGACGGCTGTGGCTTCAGAAGAGCAGAGAGAATTCTTTGCATAGCAAGAATCGTGAAACGCTTTTTTCAAGATCGCAAAGGGGAAAAAAATCACGATGACGATTAATCGTGCAGCTCTAATAAATATGAATGGAAATCATGGGGGACAACTTTTCATGTGACTCTGAGGTCCAAAGCTGCATGAAAAGTCACCCAAGTGTGAAAGTAACCTAATGAGATTAATTGATAACACCTTTGAATAAAGCCCCATTTGCACTTGTGCGACCTTAAAATTCCACAGCTTTGTCATGACTTGAAGCAATGTATTTACTATAGCTCCGGGTAAAAAAGACACTTGAGTTAAAATGAGAGTTTTTTGCAGGTCTGAGCATGCTCAGTTGTGCTGGCACCTATTTGTCCAAAACGGGGAATTTTTCACTTCTCAGACTTTTAACCACTTAAGGACCAGCCTCGTTTTGGATTTTAGGTGTTTACATGTTTAAAACAGGTTTTTCTGCTAGAAAATTACTTAGAACCCCCAAACATTATATATGGTTTTTCTTCTAACACCCTAGAGAATACAATGGCGGTCATTGCAATACTTTTTTTTGCACCGTATTTGCGCAGCAGTCTTATAAGCGCACTTTTTTTGGAAAAAATTCACTTTTTTGAATAAAAAAATAAAACAACAGTAAAGTTATTCCAATTTTTTTTAATATTGTGAAATATAATGTTACGCCAAGTAAATTGATACCCAACATGTCATGCTTGAAAATTGCGCCTGCTCGTGGAATGGCGTCAAACCTCAAAAATCTCCATAGGCGACGTTTAAAAAATTCTACAGGTTGCATATTTTGTGCTACAGAGGAGGTCTAGGGCTAGAATTATTGCTCTCGCTCTACCGGTCGCTGTGATACCTCACATGTGTGGTTTGACCACCGTTTTCATATGCGGGCGCTACTCGCATATGCGTTCGCTTCTGCGCGCGAGCTCGTCGGGACAGGGGGGTTTTAAACATTTTTTTTTTTTTTTTTTTTTATTATTTATTTTAAAATATTTTATTTATTTTTACACTGTTTAAAAAAAAAAAATTGTGTCACTTTTATTCCTATTACAAGGAATGTAAACATCCCTTGTAATAGAAAAAAGCATGGCAGGACCTCTTAAATATGAGATCTGGGGTCAAAAAGACCTCAGATCTCATATTTATACTAAAATGCAATAAAAAAAAAAAGTCATTTAGAAAAATGACATTTGAAAAAATATGCCTTTAAGAGGCGTGGACGGAAGTGACGTTTTGACGTCGCTTCCGCCCAGCAGTATCTTGGAGACGAGTGAGCGCCATCTTGGCCTCACTCGTCTCCTGACACACAACGGCAGAGGACGCGATCGCCTCCGCCGCTACCGACGGCTCCGGTAAGCGGCGGAGGGCACCAAGTCGCGGCGGGAGGGGGGGGGCCCTCTCCCGCCACCGATAAAAGTGATCTCGCGGCGAATTCGCCGCAGGGACCACTTTTATCTGAAAGCCGGCCGCCGCACGAAAACGGGTATACCGGGGTTATGGCAGCTAGCTGCTGCCATAACAATGATATCCCCGTTCAAATTTAGGACGTATATAGTCGTGCGGCGGTCGGGAAGTGGTGATATTTCAGTGTAGAAATCACTTTTTCACACAGTTTAAAAGCAGATTATCTTTAATTCTTCTAATTCTTCTTTAATCTGCAATTCTAAACAATTTGGTTTCAGGGAGCTATAGTAAATTCGATTTTGGGAGTATTTTCTCACCAGCGCTATAGGGAATACTGTTTGCGCGAATTAGCACTGTGGCACTATAGTAAATGACCCCCTATGTATACCTTTTGGTAAATGTACATAGAATTATATTGGCTAAAAACAAACCACTGAATATTAAAACCTTACATTAAACTGTAGATTAGGGTGGAGCAAATACAATGCCGTGAGGCCACCATTCTGCCTCTGGGCTTGAGTGTCTTGCAATCATTAAAGGACCAATAAGTAGTAAAATGTGCTATTAATAGCAATTTGTACTACAGGATATCAAAAACATGGTATCTATGAGTGGAAGTTTGACCATGCAATTATATAATGCATCTAAAATATAGCAGTAATTCAGAAATGAAGTGTCTCAAGCTGAATTCTGTTTACAATGTGTAAGATGGAGTCTTGATCTTTATCTCATTGCAATGATGTGGTAGGATTTGAAGCTGGGCATGCATGCAAAATATTGCAAAAAACATTTATGAGACACAGTAGCTATGTGTAAAGGAATGGGCCAAAATGCTTAAAAGAGAAGTCCAGCCTGAGCCCGTTTGGCTGGGCTTCTCCTTTGGGTCACAGGAGTGCAATTCGTTTTGCACTCCCATGACCTGTGTTCAGCAGGGAGCCGACTGAAGTCATTTTTTTTGCCTTCAGTTACACTTGAAGGGATCCCCTTAGGGGTTAGGTTACAGTATAAAACAGCCTAAAAAAACAACAATGTGGTATATTGCAGCTTACCAGTAATTAGATTTGGTGGCTGCATTATTTTTTGTTAAGTACAAGCATGCAAGTGCAGAAAAATAACTGTTTTATCTCATCAGAATTCCAGGGTTAGAGGCCCAACTCAGTGCTGAATTATTTTTTTAATCTAAATGTTTCCCTGCAGATGTAAAAAAAAACAGTACTCACGTTTTTCCCCTTGAGGAGTCTTCATTACAGCACCCTGCATGCATTATACACACACTTGTTTTAGACTTAAAGTGGTTTTAAAGGCATAAGTTTTTTTTTAATGTAAGGCATTCTATGCATTAAGGTAAAAACCCTTCCAGTATCAGCTCCTCCTAGTCCCCAAAATACTTACCTGGCTCCTCCTCTTTAAATCCAGTGCTGGATCATTTAAAGCTCAATTTCAAGAATTAAAAAAAAAAAATCATCCTGCAGCTTGTTATGTCCAGGGGTGCACAGTGCAGGGTCTATCACTTACCTTATGCTCTGCTCTGGCCAACTTCATGATCTCCTTGAATCTCTGGTCTGGGGGTAGATCTCCAGTGTTATTAAGCACAAAACAGGGCTATTAACCCTGTATGGTACTCTGAGCAGGCTGAAGTGCAACCAGAAGTGGTTACAACTTACAAAACAGGCTGCAGGGGACCGGTTGCAGCACTGGAGGGACCCTTCTGGAGTGAGTAATAGAATAAAGCACCCCATATTACTAGTGAGAATATTTCAGATGGAATTTTATAGGTGCAAGATTATTAACAAGCATATTACTGTTAAAACACTGTTAAAGGCCAAGAGGAAGCCTGTGTATTGCACGTAGTTCTGCTAAGGGACCTGGCTAATCTGCTGATTGAGGAGACAATCCATCTGCTTACATTCACTCAAATGCTCTGAAGAATGGATTACAACTTACTGAGTTAACAATTGTTTAGTGCTGATTTGGGTCCCCCAGGTGACAGCATATACTATTGCTTTTAAACACCATGGTCTATATACCCACCTCTATGGTTGGCCAACCGCAGGTCCTGGTCTTCTTGTCTTTCTGCAGCGCTATTGTGTTTTGTTGGTGGGGGGAGCCTCAGGAGCCCCCCTGGCTGGTAGAACACAATGAATGAATCAATGAAAGCCACCAGCAGTAATTGCATGTAAAAAAATCAGACAGTCTGGTTATACCCAAGTCGATTGATGGATTGTCTTGGGTACAATAAGCCTGCCCACACATAGATCAAATCTCAGCTAATCCCTGCTGAATCAGCCAAATTTCAATCCATGTGTGGCTGGCTTTAGTATCTATTCCCACTCTTCACCCCAGGACATAACGAGCATTTACCCTTTACAGTGTCTGCGTGGGGAGGGGCGAGGACTCTGCAAGAGTGAATTTTATCTTTAATTCCTTGAGTTGGATCTTAAAGTATTATTTCTGGTTGCTATAGAGCACTGTACATTGTGGATCTTCATTGTTTCTTACGCAGACTTGCACATATAATCTGATAGAAGATATCAGATGTTTGCAACAATTACATTAAAATAGATGTTTACAGGTCAACACATTCCTAAAGGTCAAATCTCAGAGGAATAGATAAACGTGTTGCTCTGTATATTAAAAAAAAACTTTAGGCTCCATGCACACTGGCTTAAAAACATGTTGCTTTTACGGGAGTTTTGTGTTCTGCCTGTAGAAAAAGCTCAATGTTATTCTATGGGGGTGATTTACTAAGAAGAAGGCACTGCACCAGTTCATACATTAATTGGTGCGCTGGAAAAGTCATTAATCGAATGTACGAACCAGCGCACAGTGAAGCGCAAATAGCAATAATAAATACCCACATATGTAAACTGCAACTGGCGCTAGGGTAACTGTGGTTTTCTCATTGATAATAGTGCACGCCCAATGCAATTGGTTCTCAGTTAATTAACCCATTTGATGCTAATCTCATTCCTATCACTTCTAATATATCTTTTAAATGTGTTTTTTTTTCTTTTTTTACCCAAATCTTTCAATACATTACAAAGAACAGAGAAGTGTTTCTAAACCCAGTAAATGAATATTTTCAGATCTTGATCTTTAAAGGTGACCATACACTGCAATCATTTAGATCTTAAATAAATTAGATTTAGTGCAAGAGCCTGTTTAAATTCCTAGAATTTGAATTAATTGTTCAAGTGCGTCTTCCTATTAACTATTTTGCCTAAATATCAAGTTGTACAGAGATTGACCAATCAGATTGCATAGTGCATGACCATCTTAAGTGCCAAATATGGAACATAGATGTGCCATGACCCACTTTTATTTTCCAAACAATATCTATTGGGCATTATACAAGGCAAATGAGAAACCACCTTTTTTTCAAGACATGCTAGAGTGATTAGGAATCTTCAAACTACGGCTCTCCAGCTGTTGCAGAACTACACATCCCATGAGGCATTGTAAAACTCTGACATAAACAGGCAGGATTAGGCATGATGGGAATTGTAATTCCTGAACAACTGGAGGGCCTTAGTTTGAAGACCCCTGTGCTAGACGATAATTATGCCTCCAGAATTGGGAGTGTGGCATCTACCCAACTTCTCTCTACTGGTGGACACAAGAACCTACATCTATAGATATATATAGATATATAAATATATCTATATATGCACACACACTGAAGCAGGAAGCAATATACATTGACCCGGAAGTGAATCTGTACACAGGAAGTAGGTGTGTGTTTTGAGGCCAAATCATTTAGACATACACACATGACCCACTAAAACACCACCCCATGTAAAAATAAATAAAAAAAATATTTTAATTTGCAAATAAGGATCATCTCTTCCTCAGAGAACAGTGAGCAGGGCATGGTGGTGGGAAGAAATTCACAGCAGGGCAAGCAGATTCCTGGAGGGGCGTGATGTCATTCCACCGCTTCGGGAACCAGATATGCACCAAGGGTACATACCTCCGCACACACAGCAGTTGCGCATCTCACATACACAGCGGTTGCGGATCTAGATGCATTTGGCGCATCTAGCTGCAGGAACCCAATTTTTTTGGAAATTATCTGAAAGCCGGCCGCCGCACGAAAACGGGTATACCGGGGTTATGGCAGCTAGCTGCTGCCATAACAATGATATCCCCGTTCAAATTTAGGACGTATATAGTCGTGCGGCGGTTGGGAAGTGGTGATATTTCAGTGTAGAAATCACTTTTTCACACAGTTTAAAAGCAGATTATCTTTAATTCTTCTAATTCTTCTTTAATCTGCAATTCTAAACAATTTGGTTTCAGGGAGCTATAGTAAATTCGATTTTGGGAGTATTTTCTCACCAGCGCTATAGGGAATACTGTTTGCGCGAATTAGCACTGTGGCACTATAGTAAATGACCCCCTATGTATACCTTTTGGTAAATGTACATAGAATTATATTGGCTAAAAACAAAGCACTGAATATTAAAACCTTACATTAAACTGTAGATTAGGGTGGAGCAAATACAATGCCGTGAGGCCACCATTCTGCCTCTGGGCTTGAGTGTCTTGCAATCATTAAAGGACCAATAAGTAGTAAAATGTGCTATTAATAGCAATTTGTACTACAGGATATCAAAAACATGGTATCTATGAGTGGAAGTTTGACCATGCAATTATATAATGCATCTAAAATATAGCAGTAATTCAGAAATGAAGTGTCTCAAGCTGAATTCTGTTTACAATGTGTAAGATGGAGTCTTGATCTTTATCTCATTGCAATGATGTGGTAGGATTTGAAGCTGGGCATGCATGCAAAATATTGCAAAAAACATTTATGAGACACAGTAGCTATGTGTAAAGGAATGGGCCAAAATGCTTAAAAGAGAAGTCCAGCCTGAGCCCGTTTGGCTGGGCTTCTCCTTTGGGTCACAGGAGTGCAATTCGTTTTGCACTCCCATGACCTGTGTTCAGCAGGGAGCCGACTGAAGTCATTTTTTTTGCCTTCAGTTACACTTGAAGGGATCCCCTTAGGGGTTAGGTTACAGTATAAAACAGCCTAAAAAAACAACAATGTGGTATATTGCAGCTTACCAGTAATTAGATTTGGTGGCTGCATTATTTTTTGTTAAGTACAAGCATGCAAGTGCAGAAAAATAACTGTTTTATCTCATCAGAATTCCAGGGTTAGAGGCCCAACTCAGTGCTGAATTATTTTTTTAATCTAAATGTTTCCCTGCAGATGTAAAAAAAAACAGTACTCACGTTTTTCCCCTTGAGGAGTCTTCATTACAGCTGATATTAACTATTTTGCCTAAATATCAAGTTGTACAGAGATTGACCAATCAGATTGCATAGTGCATGACCATCTTAAGTGCCAAATATGGAACATAGATGTGCCATGACCCACTTTTATTTTCCAAACAATATCTATTGGGCATTATACAAGGCAAATGAGAAACCACCTTTTTTTCAAGACATGCTAGAGTGATTAGGAATCTTCAAACTACGGCTCTCCAGCTGTTGCAGAACTACACATCCCATGAGGCATTGTAAAACTCTGACATAAACAGGCAGGATTAGGCATGATGGGAATTGTAATTCCTGAACAACTGGAGGGCCTTAGTTTGAAGACCCCTGTGCTAGACGATAATTATGCCTCCAGAATTGGGAGTGTGGCATCTACCCAACTTCTCTCTACTGGTGGACACAAGAACCTACATCTATAGATATATATAGATATATAAATATATCTATATATGCACACACACTGAAGCAGGAAGCAATATACATTGACCCGGAAGTGAATCTGTACACAGGAAGTAGGTGTGTGTTTTGAGGCCAAATCATTTAGACATACACACATGACCCACTAAAACACCACCCCATGTAAAAATAAATAAAAAAAATATTTTAATTTGCAAATAAGGATCATCTCTTCCTCAGAGAACAGTGAGCAGGGCATGGTGGTGGGAAGAAATTCACAGCAGGGCAAGCAGATTCCTGGAGGGGCGTGATGTCATTCCACCGCTTCGGGAACCAGATATGCACCAAGGGTACATACCTCCGCACACACAGCAGTTGCGCATCTCACATACACAGCGGTTGCGGATCTAGATGCATTTGGCGCATCTAGCTGCAGGAACCCAATTTTTTTGGAAATTAATAGTTAAACAGATGCAGATTTCCAGGACTGGACTAACAAATGTTTCTAGAGAAAGGCAACTGGCATTTTTTATCAAAAAAGTCTAAATGGGCCATTGACATGCATCACAGTTGAACTTAGGAATGTGTCTTTGCAAAGTTAAACTAAATGAAATCCTTTCTTATTTTTGCTCGGGGATAGAGTGCAGAGGGATTAGGAGTCTTGTTAGTTTTTGGTGATGTCTGCACCCCTCATAGGGTGAAGACACCTCCCAAATGTTGTCAGTTTCTCCTTCAAATGTATTCACTTCCTGTCACATAGCCAAACAGAAGTGAGGGTAAAACCCTACCAATGTCTTTCTTTGGGGACACACAGGTCAATCTAAATAGTTTCCCCAATAGGTAAATTGCACGCTAGCATTTTGCTGTGTACACCCCAAATTATTAAGTATCTTGGACTTTGGGGTTTATTTACTAAAGGCAAATGCACTTTGCACTACAAATGCACTTGAAAATGCAGTTTCTGGAGATCCGAGGGGGACATGCAAGTAAAATAAAAAAAACAGCATTTGGGCTGTACACAACAAAGTGCTAGAGTGCAGTTTGCCTAATGGGGGCACTGGTTAGATTGACCTGTGTGTCCCCAAGGAAAAACATTGAGGGGAGGGTTTTACCTTCACTTTCTGTTTGGCTATGTGACAAGAAGTGAAGCCAATTTTCAGAAAAGGGACACAGCCCAACCTAAAAAAGACAAGCAGGGGTTCTAACACTCACTTGGTTTCCCTCAAATGCCCACAATTAGAATAGGATTGTCTTGAGCTAGATTTTAGCTCAGTGCTCTAAATCAGTGGTTCTCAACCCTGTCCTCAAGTACCCCCAACTGGCCATGTTTGCAGGTTTTCCTTCATCTTGCACAGGTGCTTTAAATCAGAGTCAATGGCTTGGTATTTTGGACAGCTATTTTAGCTAAGTTAAATTCCCAAAACATGTCCTGTCAGGAGTACTTGAGAACTGAGGCTGAGAACCACTGCGCTAAAATGGAAAATTGAATACTTACTTCTCCGTAATTTTCCTTTCCTGGTGTCTATCCATGGCAGCATACGCACAATTCATGCATATGCTGCCATGAAGGCACCAGGAAAGTAGCTTTTAGAATCCAATCAGCCTAGTTAAGCTGCAGCTAAGAAATCTGTTCCATGAAAATTGTTCGGGAGGGAGAGTAAAATGTATTACTTGGATTGAGCATATATCTGCAAAACAAATTATTAACAAAGCACATAAAACATAAAAATGTGCTACAAATTTTATTGCTCAACAAAACAGGACTTGGAAAAGAGCAAGGAAAGAAAAAAACACATGTATGTTAATTTGAGACACTAACAGAATATGGTTTTGAGTTTGACCATTTTGCAGAGGAAATTAACAGGAGTTAAAAGGACTGTGCCCACAAACGGACATTCTCCTAAGGATTTAAACATTTATTAGTCACAGCATCTTGAGGAATATTTTGCTAAATCATGCAGCACAGACAATTAAATCAAACTGAAACTAACAACCTACAAATGACACACAATGACAACATCAAGAGAGAAAATACATGTGTATTTCGCACACACACACACACACACACACACACACACACACACACACACACAAAATCAAGAGATCTGGCCTCTTTTCAGGGCAAGGTGAAGAATGCTATCTGCAAGCTTTATAAAACATAGGTTTGTGTGCTAATGAGGCAATTGAAAACACATGCACAGTCCATGAAACACACAAAATGCAAGTTCACCCAGTGTAGAGACATTACTTCAAGGTGGGTACACCTGTTAAGGATGTCCTTGACTTGTTAATTTTGCTAGTCCCCACTTGGCTGGCTTATATTCTAGTAATTGGCCCTTAAAATGGCGATGTGTAGTTCTGAAACAGCTGGAGAGCCGTAGTTTGAAGGGGGGCCCAGGTCCCACCCTGAGGGACATATATCAATGTCACCAATTTGGACAACCCCAAAAAAAAAGGAGAAGTGCCTTTAAAAATGCAAAATAGCTTAAAAGCTAGTAACTTTGGGGGGGGCTTACTCTGCCTGTAAAGTGGTGCATCTGTAGCATGTATCCAAAATTCTGCTTCAAAGATGTACGGCTTTAGAGAAAACTTACAAATCTACATTGCAGCTGCAAGATTTTAACCCCCCCAAAAAATAGCCTTCCCCCAATACATACAAGGCCATTTGGGTCTGTTAAGGCTTAAAATGAGAACCCCCATGTTAAAAATACCACCCCAAACTTAAAAAATATTGTGCCCCTCCCACACACTAACAAATCCCTAGCCAAACACACAGCAAGCCAGCCCATGAAAGGGGGGTGGATGCTTGGGGGCAGGAGGGGCTCGGACACCCAAAAGTCAACCACCTTGTTCCCATATTCAGGGGGCAAGGGCGTCTTCCACACAACCCTAGGCTGGGGTTGTGGGGGGCTGCAGACAGGAGGGCTTTACGGAATGTGGAAAGCCCCTTTAAAATAGTGTGACGTCACACCCCTGCGCCACGCTCTGCTGTGCTCTCCAGGCCTCGTTCTTGCTCCCCATACACAGCCGTGTCTTTCCTTCCACCTGGACGCCAGACAAAATACACAAACACTGCGGCACAGCCCGTGACAGGACCGGGCGTCCCCTTCCCCATTTCCAGAACCTACACCTGAGCAAAACTCAAAAGAAAGTCCTCCATGTTAGTAAGACTCATATAAGCTACTGGTCCATATAGAAGCAGTGACTTCATGTGAAGAACAAAACAATCGCGTGACATCTGAAGTGCACCACCACCGACAATGAAAAGGCTTACCAGATTTCGTGGACCCAAGAGGACATACGTCCCATTGGGTCAAATAAGGCTTGGGTGGTGGATTATGGTAGATGTTCTGGAGGAATGGTAGGGATGGACATCCAAGAGTAAACCACGAATTGGTGTGTCCCTCAGAGTGATGTTGAGGAATGGGTGGCAATGATGTAAAGCAAGAAGGGAAAAGGCCACATAGCGTAATTCCATAAAACAAATATCAAATTTATTTAAAATAAGAAATACACTCACATGTACATCTTTAAAATCAGAGCTGTAAGAGTATGGCGGCAGTGGGGTCCTAACCGACGCGTTTCGTCCTCTTAGACATCGTCTGGGGGGTCCCCCACTGCAGCCAGCAAGGTATATATAGAGAGAGTGGTCATAATGATGAGGGACAACTCCACATTGTGTGTAATTACTACTTCCGGTATTGAGGCAAAATGGCTGCTCAGAAGTAGTACTTCTTGGATGTCCATCCCTACCATTCCTCTGGAACATCTACCATAATCCACCACCCAAGCCTTATTTGACCCAATGGGACGTATGTCCTCTTGGGTCAACAAAATCTGGTAAGCCTTTTCATTGTCGGTGGTGGTGCACTTCAGATGTCACGCGATTGTTTTGTTCTTCACATGAAGTCACTGCTTCTATATGGACCAGTAGCTGTTATGATTCTTACTAACATGGAGGACTTTCTTTTGAGTTTTGCTTAGATGTTTTTTAATATCAGTTGAACTATATTGTCCTTACATTGGAATTTTATCTCAATTTTTTAGCGCTACACATATTTTTGTTTTACTGTACATGCTTACATCCTACTAGCCGTGTTAGCTGCTTATTTGCCTTTCTGGGCAGCGCAGAATCATTTGGTACATTTTCTTCTCAGAACCTACACCTGGACAATACCAGTGATTTTATCTTTGCCCAGTGTGTTATTTTGATGAGCCAAAGGATTAACCGCTGTGCCTCACCATCTCACACCATCCCCATTGGATTTGATGTGTTGCCAGCCAGCCATCCATGGACTTACTGAGACCTGTAGTCCTCCTCCGCCCTTCTCTTCCTGAGACATGCTCATACGCATACATGCAGTCTTTCATGTGAGCGGATATTGTTTTTTATAAATAAATGATTTATTGATATACCGTATTTATCGGCGTATAACACGCACCGGCGTATAACACGCACCCCAAGTTTAGGAGGGAATTTTAAGGAAAAAAAACTTTTAGGAGGGAAGTTGAAGGGAAAAAAACTTACATTTAAATGCCCATCATTGCAGCCTTCTCAGTGCAGCCTTGCCCCAGTGCAGCCTTGTCAGTGCAGCCTTGTCAGTGCAGCCTTCCCCATTGCAGCCTTGTCAGTGCAGCCTTCCCCAGTGCAGCCTTGTCAGTGCAGCCTTCCCCAGTGCAGCCTTGTTAGTGCAGCCTTGTCAGTGCAGCCTTCCCCAGTGCAGCCTTGTCAGTGCAGCCTTCCCCAGTGCAGCCTTGTTAGTGCAGCCTTGTCAGTGCAGCCTTCCCCAGTGCAGCCTTGTTAGTGCAGCCTTGTCAGTGCAGCCTTCCCCAGTGCAGCCTTGTCAGTGCAGCCTTCCCCAGTGCAGCCTTCCCCAGTGCAGCCTTGTCAGTGCAGCCTTCCCCAGTGCAGCCTTGTCAGTGCAGCCTTCCCCAGTGCAGCCTTGCCCCAGTGCAGCCTTGCCCCAGTGATCCCCTGCCATCCTGGGCTTCAAAATCACCAACCGCGATTTGAAAATGGCGCCACCGGCGCTGAAATACACAGAGCCGGTCCTCGGCTCTTCTTGGCGGCTCTCGTTCACTTTCGGCTCCACTCGTAGTCCCGCCCGGGATGGGCGTGACTGTGAGCGGAGCTATCCGAACCTAGCCGAGTACGAAAGTGGCCGAGAAGGACCGGCTGTGTGAATTTCGGCGCCGGCGGCGCCATTTTCAAATCGCGGTCAGTGATTTTTTAGATCTGTCAGCTCAGGATAGCAGGGGATCGGCGTATAACACGCACCCGCGATTTTCCCCTGATTTTAAGGGGAAAAAAGTGTGTGTTATACACCGATAAATATGGTATATTCAGAGGCGCCCCTCTCCTTGTTTCTCCCTTTAAAATAGTGGGTACAAGATGCTTTGTGGTTGGTATTGGGCTGAACCCAACATGTCCCAATGGCAGACAGCTATGCTGAGTACATGTGGCCTTGTATGGTTCAGGAGGGGGTTGGGCGCTAGCTCTTCTCGCCCCTTTCCTAGCTAGCCCTGTTGTATGCTTTGAAAAAGGATGTGGTTTGGATTGGTGAAAGCAGCTCACAGCCTTTTGAGAATGGAGTGGAGTGTGGAGTGCCCCTTTAAAAGCAAAAGCTAGCCCAAGGAAATCATATGCATTAGAGGGGGAGACAAGACAATTGGAGAATGGAGTGTGAAGTTCCCCTTTAAAAGCAAAAGATAGCCCAAGGAAATCATATGCATTAGAGGGGGAATGTTAAATGCCCCTTTAGGAGGAGTTAGAGGAGCGAGAGTCTTTTTACATAATTTTAACAAGGTGCATGTCACATGTTGGCAACGTAGCATGCTAACATGACCTGTGTGCAAATCTTCTTAAAAAAAGGTGAACCAGCGTAAAAAAAAAATTGACAAGTTTAGAGGTGTGCCATTCAACCCATGCAATTGCATGTACGTTGCTTAACATTTACTAAAATTTTGGCTGCACAGTGAACAAACTCATGTGAACGAGCGCAAGAGCCGTTTACGCATGCGCACTGCTCACATTGATCTCATGCAGTTCTAAACGTACTTGTAGGCACAGCAGGCTTTCTCTGAAAAAGTTACTTTCTCATTCTATTTTGGGCATATTTGTTACTTGGGCAGTTGTTACTAAACTTCCTCACATCACCCCATAATATTGGCACCTCCATCTTCTGTTAATATTGAATAGGAGATGCCGTGCGCCATATGCATAGTGGCGCACAGATTGCATTCTCTTCTCGCTATAGTAAATGGGGAATTTGCGCTCTGTTACCAGTGTACTGTGCCGTAAATATGAAAATGTGCGTTGCACCTCGCCGTGCACCTCTACTGATGGCGTACAGCTTTAGTAAATCACTCCCCTATGTGTCCATGCACATTAGGACATTAAAAGGCATATTTTGAACTCAACGTTTAGAGGCAGAAAAAAAAACCTTCCGGTTTGCGTTTCTGATTGGAGCTTACTGGCAGAAAAAACGTAAAACTAAACTCGTCTAAACTTTGTACAAAAAATGCTCTATATGATCGTTTTTGTACTGCCAAGAGAATAAAAGTTTTTTTTTTTTTTTTAAGTCCAGTGTGCATGGAGCCATAAAGTACAGAGTAATCATTAACAACTGGATGCTCTAGGAGCATGTCACAATTACATAAGCAGTAAACTCAAGATATCCTTAGGTATTTATTTTCCACACTGCAACAACAGAAAATGTAATCAGACTTTTCAGTTATTAATTGCTTTAACCCATTCACATTAGAAAAATGCCTAAGGGTCACTTAATGCAATGTTCTGATGATTGTTTTGTGGATGGCTGAATTGCACATTTGCCCTAATGCGTAACTGAAAACAAAACCACATGAACAATTGTAGAAAGCAGATGCATGGCTGGTATTTTGAGGCGTTTGGAAGCAAAATTAATTTAGGAAGAACATTTTTAATGTCAGTGCAAGTCATTTTCTGGCATTTTGCCATTCAAGCTTGAGTAGATATTCTTTCAATTCATGTTATAGAAAAGTAAAGTTTAATAACAGAAAACCATGTTTTAGGAAATTAGTAATTATATTTACAATAAGTATAGTCTGCTCTTATGGTACGGCTAAGAGCTGGCTGGTATGGTATGGCTCCAATCTGCATACACCCTCCAATATTGTGCCTCTTGAACAAACGTCACTCAGACAGAGCAGAAATACCCATATCGCAATATTGCCAGTAAAATATAACAAAATGTATTCAATAGCTGCTTACACAAAAGTTCGGAGACGAGTACGAATAGGAGTAGGAACACAATGGCCTTCTCACCACATATCTGTGCTCTGTGGACACCGGAAATTATGTCATAAGGCTCCACCCAACGTGTTGCATCACTGGTCACATCACTGGTCATGTGACTTCCTCAGGGATAGTGCATTGAGATCCTAAAGCTTTATCTGACCATATGGTTATTCCTGGAGGTGACCCAATTTAGTCATTGGTGGCGGTGGTTGTTGTCTGATCTTTGGCTTCACTGGAGATAAATAAATAAATATATATATATATATATATTTTTTTTTTTTTTTTCTCTCTCTCTCTACAAACTGTGACATGGACTGAGCAGTCATTTGTAAATATTTTTTGCACCTGGACTTATCCATTTATATTTATTATTGATAAAAATGATCCGCGCAGGTTACTAATATATGAATAATAAAGTGAAATACTCCACAATGATATGCAAAAGTAAACAATGAATAAAATCCCAATAATAATGTGTGTGCATCAAAGAGTCCAAATCGTGGTGATTTGATTAGTGACGATAATCATAAAAGTTCATAGTAGTAATGAATCTTGTAAAAAAAATATATATATTGTGAAAATGATGTTGATCTTCGTGACTAAACAGTCACGTAATGCTCACAGAGCTCTTACCTCCAAGTGGAGAAAGATAAGCCTCAAATCAATATCCTGTGATGGGATGGAATATCTGCCGTCCGTGTTCCCAAACGATATCCGTATTCTGGATATGGTCCACGGTCTACTGGGTGAGTCTTCTCTCTGTTATGAGCTGAGATAGCCTCCAAGTCTTGTGGTTCCGTGGTAAACGTTTAGTGTTCGGGGAAATAAAAGAAAACAGGCCTGCCATAGTGTAATATATAATGGTAATGCAATTTATTAAAGATACCAAATAGCCTCTTACATTCAAAAAGTTAAAAACAAGCTTATCTGTGTGACATAATGTGTAGGTTATGGCCAGAAGTTTGAGTAACCGGAAGTAACGCAAGGATCATGTTTGACACAAGGCTGCACACAGATAAGCTTGTTTTTAACTTTTTGTATATGACTGTCATGTGACCTGATGTGATTAGTTACAGTGGTCATATGGTATCGGCGGCAGACCAGTTCAGTGATCAGTCATCGGCTGATTGTGCCGCTGTGCAGCGCTGCGCATATGACGTCCGCCCGGATCAATGAGAGGTTCCCGTCGGTGTCATTCCCCAATAAGCCAGGGGGCAAGTTGGTGTCAGGAGTAAGCAGCTGCGATGGCCAGATATGTAGCTACACCAAGAAACTGGTACCAGACCATATGTACAGTATATATCTTTAAAGTGACATTTATTTACAGTGGATGTAAGATAATTACACACCAGCAAACAATAAGCATAAATAACCATAACCCATTTAGAGCATGACTTTAGCCTTGTGTGGGGAACTGTGTCAAACGCTTTTGCAAAATTTAAGTATACTATATCCACAGCCACTCCTTTATTTCAGGTTTTGCTTACCTTCTCATAAAAAGAAATTTGATTTGTTTGATAACTTTCATGAATCCATGCTGGCTATTGCTTAAAAAAAAAAAAAAAATTCCAAGCAAAAATGTATCTATGTGGTATTTTATTAAACTCTCCAGTATCTTTCCAACTATAGAAGTTAAACTTATGCCCCGTACACACAGTCGGACATTGATCGGACATTTCGACAACAAAATCCTAGGATTTTTTCCGACGGATGTTGGCTCAAACTTGTTTTGCGTACACACGGTTGCACAAAGTTGTCAGAATTTCCGATCGCCAAGAACGTGGTGATGTAAACCACGTACGACGAGACTAGAAAAGGCCAGTTCAGAACCAAGCGCGGCACCCTTTGGGCTCCTTTTGCTAATCTCGTGTTAGTAAAAGTTTGGTTAGAGACGATTCGCGCTTTTTCAGACTCGTGGTTTTCAGATCATTTTCTGCTGTTCAGTTTGTGCTTGTGGGTTTGTATCTGCTCTTCAGTGCGTGCAAGCAAGCTACACATGACTTATTTGAGTCATTGTGTTCTTGTTCATTCATTACTGTTTTTCAGGTCACTCTTCACAGGCCTTGCTGTTCTTCAGTGCGTTCTGTTACTTCGTTCTGAGCAGCCGACCTTTTTCTAGCCATGTTGCGTATACGTACTCCTCGTAGAGTTCGTGCTGTGCAGGGGCTTGGTGTTGGGGTCCTGACCTTGACACAAGTCCAGTCCATGAACAGGGTGGGGAGGAGTTCATGGACCAAGAATTGGTTGCTTCAGCGTGACCAGTTCTGTCATATGCCTTTGCTCCGTGAGATCCGTGAGAATAATCCTGATGATTTCAGGAACTTTCTCCGGATGACGGACCCCGTATTTCACCGTTTGTTGGCTTTGCTGACCCCCTATATTAGCAGGCAGGATACCTGCATGAGGCAAGCCATCACTCCGGAGCAGAGGCTCGTCGCCACCCTGCTGTACTTGGCGATGGGGAGCAGCCTGCAGGACCTCAAGTTCTCGACAGGCATCTCCCCCCAGGCTCTGGGTATCATTATCCCAGAGACCTGTTCTGCCATCATCCAGGTCCTACAGAAGGAGTATATGAAGGTAAGATTTTTATCCTTTAATATCACACTTTAGTGTATTTAATGTTTGATAATATATTGTATTTCTTTCCTCGTTTCCTAATTACCATGATTGTAATATGCTGTGAATGTCTCCTTTGTCCTCATGCATGCTGGATTTTTATGTAATTATTATTTTGCTCCTTCATACATATTTGCCTTCACTTACCTCCCCAGCATGGTCTACAGGCCCTATATTCACCTCGTGTAGTCACTTAACAATGTATTTTATCAGCTCCATAGTAGTGCTTTACCCCAAACACCCCCTAAAATGTTTTAAAATGTGATTTGTCCTTTAAAATCAGGCAGAGTGCCAGAGGCTTTTTTCTTGCGGTGTCCTCAAATCATTTTTAACCCTCCCTCCCCCCAACTGCTAAGTCAGCTGATACCAATTCTCTATCTATCCTCAATCATCTATCTGCTGACTTTGGCAAACCCATACACACTATACCCATCTCTTTTGTGGTCAGATGTATGGATGAATTCCCCAAAGCATGTAGTGCAAGGGCCTGCCTGTATACTTTCAAATGGTACTGTTTAAAGTTTTTTTATCCTATTATTATCTTGATAGGTAATAGCAGAATGTCCAAATGTGCTCAAATGTGTACAATGTGTATTTATATCTTTGTATTATGACACTTCTTACCTGTCCAGTGGGCTGCCAATAGTGTAACTAAGGAGGGGCTGTTCAAAGTTATACCCATTATTTAGGCATTCATCTCTCAATGAAGTGGAAAGGGTTACCTGTCCAAGAGCTCCCCTCCCCTATAATGTTAGAAATGGCCCATGAGAGGGGGTGGGGGAGGGGGAATCTGATAGGTGTACCTTATACTTTGGTGTTTTAAATTTTCCATTACTAAATGTTATCTAAAATGTTATCTTGATGTTGGCCAAGAATGTTTGTGTCTAATCTGCTTTCCATGTTTTAATGTGCAAAAAGACAATTTTTTTTTTCCCTCCACAGTTTCCTTCCACGCCACAGGAATGGCAGACTGTGGCCTCCCACTTTGCCCAGCGGTGGGACTTTCTTAACTGCGGAGGGGCAATTGATGGGAAACACGTCCACATCATCCCACCACCCAACTCGGGTCATACTATTATAATTATGAAGGGTTCAATAGTATTGTGATGATGGCGGTGGTGTCGGCTAATTATGAGTTTCTGTATGTGGACGTGGGGAAGAATGGCCGGATGTCCGATGGTGGAGTCATCGCCCAGACAGAGTTTTACAGGTGTCTCCAGAATGGCAGCTTGGACTTGCCACCTCCAGAAGACAATGTGGAAGGACTCCCATTCTTCTTCGTTGCGGATGAAGCCTTTGCGGCCATTCCCGATGAGAACCCCCACCCCGGACCAGAGGGTTTTTAATTACTGGCTGGCCAGAGCCAGAAGAGTGGTGGAGAACACATTTGGAATCATGGCCAGCCTGTTCCGCCTATTTCTTACACCCATCCATATGGCGGAGTATAAACTGAATCATATAATCCTGGCATGCTGTGTTCTACATAACTTTTTACGGCAACATTCTGCCAACTATGCTGGCTCAGTTGGGCCTGAGGCCAGAATTATAAATGAAACAACCCTGACGGCGCTTGAAAGTGGCCGTCCTGGCTTGCCCTCCCTGAGTGCCCGTGATGTCCAGCTAAGATACCGTGAGTTCTTTGCGGGTAGGGGGGCCATCAATATGCCAGACAATTTGTAAAACCTTGATCAAATAAAAAAAAATTAAGCAAATCTTTGGTGACATTTACTGCTTGTGTTTGTTTTAGCTGACCCTGACCGAAATGTGGTGAGTCCTGAAAATGGAGTGATTGTGTAACCTTATACAAAGCACTGTTGGGTGTTATTTACTAAAGGCAAATACACTTTGCACTACAAGTGCACTTGAAAATGCACTGAAACTGCACTTGTAGTGCAAAGTGGATTTGCCCTTAGGAAATAACACCCATTGTCACAGAAAGCAGCAATTACATCACCACAAAAGTGTTGTAGCGTTGAGACAATAATCCACACATTCTTGATTAACAATCTTTTTAATACCTGCACAATCACATGTGCATTTAGAAAAGGTTTTTAGAACAAACCAACATGTTTGTTGTATAACAATTTTTGGGGTGGCATTATCAAAAATAGAAATGTCCATTTAAGATAAAACAGGCATGTTTCAAAACAACAAGAAAGACACAAATCTTGAACTTACAAAGTTCACATTAGGTAAAACTTGAAGGCAATATCAGACATGAGTATTTAGGAACTGTGTTTGATATTGAGTTCAGATGGGGTTAAGTCACCCCAGGAAAAGCAAAATTTTGAAGATGCACACCAATTTACGAATGTCAACATGTGCTAGCTGCCATCACGGGGGATCAAGGGACGTGTTTTGGGGGAGCAACCCCTTCCTCTCAGCTACTTTATTATTGAGGAAGGGGCTGCACCCCCAAAACACGTCCATTGATCTCCCGTGATGGCAGATAGCACATGTTGACACACTGTGTGCATCCTCAAAATTTGGCTTTTCTAAAAATCGCTAAAACATTTTTAACATTGTAGCACACAAAAAAACAAAGGGATTTGGAGGGGTTTTAAACTCTCCCCAAAACATCAATGATGTTATTATTTTTTTGAATAACATCATTGATGTTTTTCTTGAGGTTTTCTAATGCTAAATTACACCCCATGATCTCCCCGATCAGGATCTGTGTACTTTCCGAGGTGAAATGCCCTGGATCCACAACATCACGATCACCTAAAAAGAGAGAAACCAAAAAAAAACAGGTATTATAAATATGGCGGCATCCATCTCTTACCTGAGCCTGTGGTCGCAGACACTCACCTGTTGTGGTGCCTATTTCCACCACGTCTTCTTCCTCCTCCTGCTCTTCTTGGGTTGGGGGTATTTCCCCTTCTTCCCGAGGTGGGGGGTCTGTGGTCTCCTCAGATGAGGGCTGTCCTCTGAGTCTTTTCTCCCCTATGTAAAACAAAAATGGTATACTTAGCACACAGATATTTGATGGCAGAACTATAAAGATGAAACATTGCTTGAAAGTGGTGTACAATTGTCTATTTTTGCCGAGTTCCAAGATGTAGAATTTTTAGTGTCCTTTGTCAAGCTTCTATACTTTACCTGTTTTGTACAAGCTTCAAAGATGGAGACCCCCCTATAGTATCCACTGGAGCACCTGAGTGGGACCCCTAATAAAAAGGGTGTTCTTGTGTCCCACACTAGTGCTCCAGCGTCCAGATGTGAAAATTGCTGGGTGTCCTCTCCTTACACAGAATCTAGTTTGCATTTCATTCTAGTAACAAACACATCTACACAACCAAATATTTTTCATACAAGTAGGCCCTAAAAAATGTAGGCAAATGCATATGGCCTAAACAATGGTGTTTTATAGGCCGAAAGAAAAATGTTTGATACGAACGAATAATGTGCCCATGAACATGAAAGTTGCCATTTTAAACTGTACAACACTTACGAAAAGCACATGGAGCAGCACGAGCGTAATAAAGACAAAAAGAATAGGAACACAGCGCAACTACTTACTTTTTTTGCAGCACTCTCCGGATCTTTCTGTACTGCTTGGGCTCTCTTAATTTCAGGTCCGACCACCGCTTCCTGAGCTGATCTTTCGATTGTCATACCCCGAAATTCCAGTGCAGACTCTTCACCACTTTCGCCATGATCTTGGCCTTTCTGATATTGGGGTTGGGGTAAGGTCCATACTTCCTGTCATAGTCAGCCTTCTTCAGGATGTTGACCATCTCCAACATCTCACCAAAGGACATATTTGAGGCCTTAAATCGTCTCCTTTCCCCTCACACCTATCATTGTTTTATTTTATTTTCTGGGTTTCGTTTGTGATTCCTCCTCTTTTTGAAATACCTACCCCACTGGGGTCTAACTGTATGTGTTATGTCCAATGTACATTTATGATTCATTGACTGTACAACTTACTTATTGTTGAAAAATCCAATAAATACTTTGAAAGAGAAATAAATCGTCTCCTTCTGGATCGGGACATTTCCGGATCCGGGCTTTCCTCCTCCTCCTTCTCGTTGCTATAATTAGCACGCACCTGCTCTGACTCCGCCATGTGCTCTTCACCCATTGCGCCGAATGAAAAGGGGCAGGGAATAGACTAGAAAGAACGTCAGGGGCGGGCGGAGTTACACGCATGCGCAGTGTGTATAAAGCGTAACACGCGTGCGTAGTACGTACGATCTGTGAGCGGAGGAAGGAGTATCAGAGGCGCCGATCGTGATAATGAAGGTAAGAGCCAAACTTGGGCCTATACTGCTTCTAGATTGAGGCCTATATTGTAACTAGATTAGGGGAGTTTTGCCTGACATTAGGGTTTGTCTTGTGTTGTGTCTTGCAATGAAGATGGATATCTTGAAAGATACCGACTTTATGGCAATCTCCATAGATATGTTCAGGGAGCTGCTTTGTCTTTGGGAGATAAACCACCCTGAATATAAGAACCAAACAAAGAGGAAGGCAGCACTGGATCAATTGCTGGAATTTGTGAAGACGGTGATCCCCACGGCAGACATGATCTATTTGAAGATCCTAATTGGTGGCCTGAGGAGCACTTATCTAAGGGAGCACAAGAAGGTCCAGGATTCCCAGAGATCCGGAGCAGGAGATAACATCTATGTCCCCAGGATGTGGTACTATGACAGGCTGCATTTTCTGGCAGGCCAGACTGAACCCAGGTCATCACTCTCCAGTCTTCCTTCCCCCCCATCTGAGGCTTCTGACGCCCAACCTGGGCCTTCCAGGCAGCAACATGTGGAGGAGTCCAGCTTGAGCCAGGTATAGCATTCCTCTAAATATTTCTGCTTGTCCAATCAATGATGTTAACTGGATGTTAGTTTGGAGTACTAATTTAAGATTGGGATTGATGATGCAAAAACTAAAACCATGTCTCTTTTTCATACACAGGGAAGTCTCAGCCAGGAGGTGGCCGGGCCGAGCAGGCTGCCTGATATCCAGGTCCCTCCCAGCCACCTGCAAAGAGAAAGTGGCAGGAAGAGGAGTACCCTGGAGGAGACTGCCATAGGCCTCTTTTGGAAGGCTACAGAGGCCCTGACAGCCCCCCACACTGTGGAGGAGGACTTTGCTGGCATAATTCTTTGGCTGTGGAACTTTGTGTAAGTGGAACTTGGTATAAGTGGGAGTTAAAAAACTAGAGTTATAGAGTGAATAAGTCTTGCTTGTTGATTGCTGGGTTTGCTGGGGTGCATTTTTGGGGCTTTTCCTTTTAGTTTTTCATTTGCCTTTTTCTGTCACTTTTTAAATAGCTTTTTTTCTTTTTTTTTTTTTTCCTCTGGTTCCTTCAGCCTATCAATTAAGGGGGGTGGTTAATTGCTCACAGGTGCCTATTTAACTGGGTGTAGAGCTCAGTCTGAGCGTGCTCAGTCTTTGACTGTGGAACTTTGTGTAAGTGGAACTTGGTATAAGTGGGAGTTAAAAAACTAGAGTTTAAAACAGGAGGATATAACAGGGGTCATAGTACCTGTGTAGTGTGAGTATCTGAGTGTTGTCTGAGTAGTGTGTGTGGATCGTTAGTACTTCTGTATTGTGTACTGTATACTTGAGTATTGCGAGTGCACGTAGGTCTGCGACTGTTCTGCGATTGCACGTAGGTCTGTGAGTACCTGTGTATTGTCTTGTTGTGTACCTGTGTATTGTCTTGAGTATTAGTGCCAGGAAGCTAGCTGTTAGGTAATTTGGACAGGGTAAAATCCCCAAATCCTCACTAAATTTAATAGGTACGATGCCTGGCGGGTGTGGAGAGGCGACTCTTTGTACATCTTGCCGCATGTATGCGTTCCTTGATCATCCGATCGAGGGTGAATACTGCTGTGCAAAATGTAAGCACATTGTTTCCCTGGAAGCCCAGGTTCTGAAACTGGGGAAGCAACTGTCAGCACTGAGAAGTCCCTCCATACTAAAGGTGAGCCAGGAATGTACACGGCAGGTGCCGGCAGGGGCCAGCACAGAGGCGGGTGGAGACAAAGAGGCGCAGGCACTAGCAAAGAATAGATGGGTGACAGTCAGGAGGGGTAGAGGGGGAAGTGCCAGAGAGGCCGATCCAGGACTGGAGCATCCCAATACGCTCCATTGAGTGTCATTGGTGAAACCAGTCAGGGACCAGCACTGCTGGAGATGAGGGACTCTCCTAGCTGCCAGGGGAAGAACTCCTCCAGTGAGAGTGGGGGGGCAGCAAAGGGAAAGGAAAGACAGATTCTGGTGGTAGGGGACTCAATTCTTAGAAGGACAGAGAGGGCAATCTGTAACCAAGACCTGAAGCGCTGAACAGTATGTTGTCTACCGGGCGCTCGGGTTCGGCACATCACGGATCTTGTGGACAGATTACTGGGAGGGGCTGGGGGCTGTTGGCACCAATTACAAAGTCAGAGGCAGATGGAGTGTCCTAAAGAACGATTTTAGGGACTTAGGTGCTAAATTGAGGAAAAGAACCTCCAAGGTAGTATTCTCAGGAATACTACCGGTACATCGAGCCACACCAGAAAGGCAGAGGGAGATTAGGGAAGTAAACAAGTGGCTGAAGAGCTGGTGTAGTAAGGAGGGGTTTGGGTTCCTGGAGGACTGGGCCGACTTCTAAGTCGGTAACCGGTACTATAGAAGGGACGGACTGCACCTTAATGAGGAGGGTGCAGATCTGCTGGGAATGAAGATGGCCAAAAAGTTAGAGGGGTTTTTAAACTAGGCGATGGGGGGGAGGGTCCAGAGACAGTGATAGCCAGTGCGGATGATATTCCAGAGGGTAGTGTTGGGGGCATTAGTGGTAGGTTAACCAAAGCACAAAAACACAAGGTGAGTATAGTAGTAAGTCCTAGTTGCAATTTTGAAACACTCAATACGAGGACAATATGCGACCGGTCTAAACTATGTGGCATGTTCACCAATGCCAGGAGCATGGCAGACAAGATGGGTGAACTAGAGATACTGTTGTACAAGGAGGATTTGGATTTTGTGGGAATTTCAGAGACCTGGTTCAACAGCTCTCATGATTGGCTGGCAAACATTCAAGGGTATACCCTATACCGCAAGGATAGAGAGGGTAAAAAAGGGGGAGGGGTATGCCTATATATCAAGAATAATGTACAAGCGAATGTGAGAGATGACATCACTGAGGGAGCTAGAGAGGAGGTGGAATCCTTATGGGTAGAGCTCCAAAGGGATGAAGCTAAGGGGAAAATAATACTGGGAGTATGCTATAGGCCCCCTAACCTGAAGGAGGAAGTGGAGACGGATCTCCTATCACAAATTGGATTAGCAGCAAGGATGGGAAGTGTTATCATAATGGGGGATTTTAATTATCCAGACATAGACTGGGCGGAGGGAACCGCGCATTCATTTAAGGCTCGCCAGTTCCTTAATGTCTTGCAGGACAATTTTATGGGTCAGATGGTAGACGCACCAACTAGAAATAAAACATTACTGGATCTACTGATTACCAACAATACAGACCTGATCACAGATGTGGAAATACGGGGCAATTTAGGTAACAGCGATCACAGGTCAATTAGTTTCAGTATAAATCACACAAATGGGGGCGTGTCTGGACGAGCACCGAGGAGGACGCGAGCTAGCTAAGCTCCTCGACGGCGCTCGGAATCCGTTGCCATCCGGACACCAAACCACCTCCTGAGGCCCCATCACCTCTGTGCAGCCTCCCGGACCCCCCCTGCTACACTCCGGGACGGGTCTTTCCTGGCTCCAGCTGCGCACCTTGACCCGGGCCTACGGATCGCGCCGCGCCGGGGTCCCGGTTGCCATCTTGGGGCCTACTGTCTGCACGGGGCCTCCGGCCTGGTGTCTCTGTGACCCGTGCACTGAACGGGCATCTGCCCTGGGTCGGTGGCCTCCCGTCCCACCGGAGATTGCCGGGGACCAGCGGCGGTGATCTGTCTACAAACCCGCAGCTTTTCTTCCCTGAGGCCGGTCGCCATCTTGCGGCCTGTGGCTCGATCGGAGCCTCCACCCTGCAGTATCCAGGCTCCGGACATCAACCAGAAGCAGACCGGTCTTCTTCATTAACTGGGACACAGTGAGTAACAGCATCCACCTCTTACCTAAGTTGGACACTAGATTCCTCTCCTAGAAGCGGCGCCCACCTGGTCGGGCGGAACCGCTAGGAAAGTCCGCGGCTCCGGCCTACCTCTGGAGGCCGGCGGCCATCTTGGTGCTCCATATACACCCTCTCAGACCCTCTGCCTCACCGAACCTCACTGAAACCCCCTTACTGCCACGTTACATATCATCTGTTGGGACTTTGTCTATAGATTTCGATTGTCTTTCTTGAGCCCTAAATAATACTGCAGCTCCTGACTGACCGCTGCCACTGGGAGGATTCGCAGCTCTGACCTGTGTCTGGAGACCAGAAGCCACCTTTGCGCCCCTAATGGGAATTCCTCTGTACGTTGATAGTGCCTTAATGAATGTGTGACTTTGCTCAGATGTGAGGGGGGTGCTCTTTACAGCTATCGGCCATATAGTTCCAATTATGCCCGCAAAAACATCTAAACGCCGGTCTGCCCCAATTAAACGCCCAAATAAGAGATCACTACTCAATCCAGCCTCCACTGGCTCTATTCAACAATACTTAGCCAACGCACATGGTAATCAAGCCAGAACCTCGAGAACAAGCACATCTCCATCATCCCGCGCCGCATCGGCGAGAGAGAGCTCTCCGGCATCCTCCTACTGCTCGGACCTCATGGATGATCCTGGATCCCCCGCGGGCTCTGAAATGTCTGTACTTATGAGCGGTCTAAAAAAAGAACTCGCAGGCATGTTCCACGGCTTGGAGAAATCCATTAAAAAAGAAATAACTGCAGTTAGATCTGATATGTCACATATCTTGGGCAGAGTGGAGGAAACAGAGCAGCGTCAAGACACGCAAGCAGTAGCTATCAAAGAACTGCAGGACACTGTTACCCAGTTGGCGTTTGCCCATCGTGCGTCTCTATATAAGCTTGAAGACCTCGAGAACCGTAACCGTAGAAATAATATACGTGTTAGAGGTCTACCAGAAGCCACTGGAGACTCTGATCTTGAACCTTCTATAAGAGGCATTTTCAATACTATTCTGGATAACCCTGCCACTGTACCGTTATGCTTCGACCGTGTGCATCGTGCCCTACGACCCTGTAATGCTAACTCAGATCTGCCCAGAGATGTTATATGCCGTCTGCATTACTTTGAAGATAAAAATGCTATCATGATGAAGATGCGGGGACTCCCTAGCATTGACTTTGACGGTGCAACTATTACTATCTATCCAGATCTTTCCAAGGACACACTAGATCGTCGTAGAGCCCTAAAACCGCTCCTTGACCGACTATGCTCTGACGGGATCACATACAGATGGGGCTTTCCTGCCTGCCTAATTGCCACAAAAAATGGTCGCTCCCATACGCTGAGATTTCCTGAGGAACTTTCAACTTTTCTGCAGGAGTTGCATCTCCCGCCCATGGAACTTCCAGGCTGGCAGGACCCAATTCCTAAATTCTCCTGCCCTATGGACGCTCTCTGGAAAAAAACCCCTCAAAGAAGAAGTGCACCTCTCTCCCGGGTTCTGCACAAAAACATGACTGAACCATTTACTTTTTCACCCATACCTCTATCATTAATGTGGACGGTGTCTCTCCTACAGGGTTTCTAGAAAGGATGTTTCCCCCCCCCCCTTTTTTACCAGTGTTTGATCTTCCTTCTTTTCTTTTTTCTTTTTTGGATTGTATGGATCAAGCACTGGGCTAATCTACATTTTTGATGTCCTGTAGGATGTACACTGTATATACTGAGTCTGGTACAATTTGTACGGGTTTTTCATATTCCTAACTGGAACTTATTGTTTTCTTGCTAGCTGCAAGTTATTTGTTAATTTGTTCCTTTTTTCCACAGGCCGTGTGCTGTCGGGGCACATACCCCTCACTACCTCCCTCCTACAGCGTAACCCCGCCCCCCACCTCCTTCTGGGGTAGGCGAGTGCGAACGGCCCTGAAGTTGCCCCATTCCGCCCTTGCTCAGGGATTGGGATGGCCTTTCGCTCTCTCTCTCCCCAACGGGACCACTGCAGATTTCTGCATGACATTCATTCATTTCCCACAAGTTCTTTAATTTACAGGTATATCTTCTATATATGTTTACCCTCTCCCATCTCTTCTCATCTCCCTCTTTACTTACTTTCTCTTCCCTTTTCTCCTTCACTTCCTTCTTTCTGCTGGCATGCCGGGCTAACCTGTTTGAAGGCTCACATCTTATTTCTAAATGGCTAAGGTAAAGATAGTGTCCTATAATGTTAGGGGTCTTAATGTTGCTGCTAAACGACACCAAGTATATCGGGAACTGAAACAAGCTACATGTTCCATTGCCTTTCTTCAGGAAACCCACTTAACTCACACGACACCCGTTAAACTAACGTCACCTAACTTTCCACAGTGGTACTATAGCCTATCGGACACTAATAAAGCTAGAGGTGTAGCTATTGGTTTTTGTAGAAACATGTCCTTTAGGTTATCTGAAATGCTTGCAGACGATTACGGTCGCTTTCTTTTTCTTAGGGGTTTTATTGGAAATACTCAATGCACTCTTGCGAACATCTATTGCCCGAACCATAATCAACCAACCTTTCTCTCCCAAATACTGACTAAATTGTCACATTTTGCTAAAGGACTTACTATCCTAGCAGGGGATATAAACATGCCATTAGATCCCTCTATTGACACGTCACAAAATCGCTCTAATATCTCCTTCAAACGATTGAAATTTGTGAAAAAGCGGCTTCTTGATCTTCAATTAATGGACGCATGGCGCCTTCTTCACCCCAAAGAGAAGGATTTTTCACATTACTCCTCAACGCATCAATAATACTCCAGAATAGACAATATTTTCTTAGATCCCTTTCATCTCCCTCTCTTACACTCTACTCATATAGGCACCGCATCTATCTCAGACCATGCACCTGTGTCGATGACATTGACCATGCCTTCCCTACCCCGACGCACCACTAATTGGAAGCTGAATGACTCCCTACTCTCTGATGAAGTGGAGGTTTCCATGCTGGCTTCCCATTTATCACAGTATTTCAAGGAAAACAAACCTTCTGACACCTCCCCCTCTATTGTGTGGGAGGCTCACAAGGCCACTATTAGAGGCCGACTCATTGAGCTTGGCGCTAGGAAGAAAAGGGAGCATGGTCAACAAATTGACCAGGTTTTACAACAGATAGCGGCTCTGGACAAACAACACAAACTTTCTTTACATACTGCACACCTCCAATCCCTCACACTTAAACGAGAGGAACTGAAATCCCTCCTTAATTTAGACACCAAGCGAAAGTTCCAACGCCTGTCACAGAAATTTTACGAATGGGGAAATAAACCTAGCAGACTGTTAGCTAGATCATTAAAGACTAAGCAATCGCAATCGTTTATTCCCAAAATCAAACTCCCGTCTGGTTCACTAGCTCATGCAACTCCAGATATCGCTAAAGCCTTCAGAGACTACTACTCGGACTTGTATAACGTCAAAAATGACTTGTCCTCTCTTCCTCATAAGGAGAGACGGAATCGCATGCTTTCCTATCTGACAGAAGCTAATCTTCCTAAACTGCCTGTATCCGTCCTTAAAGAATTAGAAGCAGACTTCTCGGTGGAGGAGTTTCAAGCAGCATTAAAGTCTTCCCCCTCCGGTAAAGCACCTGGACCAGATGGGTTCACTACTCTATATTATAAAACATTCAGCGACATTCTGCTTCCTCGCCTCTCTGCATATGCAAACTCTATCTCTCACTCCTCAGGTCTTCGCCCGGAATCACTTTTATCTCATATCACCGTCACTCCCAAATCAGATAAGGACCCTACCCATTGTAATAGCTATAGACCAATATCATTTATTAACGTTGACACTAAATTGTTCGCCAAAGTCATGGCAAACCACTTACTTCCCCTTATACCCAAATGGATTCCAGCCGACCAATCAGGTTTCATACCCACCAGAGAAGCAAAAGATAATTCCCTTCGGGCAATCTCCTTAATTCAATATGTCCGGCGCTGCTCCCAGCCCACCCTACTCCTGTCTACAGATGCAGAGAAGGCTTTTGATAGGGTGGACTGGGAGTACCTTAAATTGACCTTACGCCACTTTGGTCTGGGACCTAAAATGTTCCACCGTATCTCATCACTATACTCTGATCCCTTGGCTCAAATTAGAACTAATGGGACGCTAAGTGACCCCTTTGCTCTACATAATGGAACCAGGCAAGGATGCCCCCTCTCCCCTCCCCTTTTTGCTATTACCTTAGAACCCTTCTTAGCTACAATTAGGAACAATGCTAATATTAAAGGCATACAAATAGGCAACAAATCCCACAAATATGCAGCTTATGCAGATGATGTTTTATTTTTCATTCAACAACCACGTACCTCGATCCCCAACTTGATATCTGAATTTTCCTTGTTTCATTCAATCTCAAACTTCAAAATAAACCTAAATCCGAAATTTTAAACATTAACATCCCTAAATCTGAGGCTCTCTCGCTTAGACCCCTCTTTCCATTTAAATGGGAACAAAAATGTATAAAATACTTAGGCATTTATCTCACTCCTAATCTCCACTCCCTTTTCCGATATAATTATATTCCCATGATAAACAGGATTAGAAATGACTTACGAAAGTGGTCCAACCTGTCTCACACCTGGTTAGGGAAAGTAAATATAATTAAAATGAACATTTTACCTCGCATTCTCTTTCTTTTTCAAATGCTACCATTGGATGTTCCAGTGGGGTTCTTTACTATTATACAATCCATGGTTTCCCGCTTCATCTGGAAGGACAAACATCCTAGAATATCCAGGGCGTCACTGTTTCGTTCCAAATGCTCAGGTGGCCTGGCACTTCCCAATTTCAAAGCATATTATCAAGCGACTGTATTGGCCAGGCTAGCTGAGTGGAAATATGCTCTTAACTCGAAGCTATGGGTACAAATTGAGTATTCCTTGAGTGGCATGGATCTTTCAGTGGTGCCCTGGATACCCAAATCTCACAGGAACCTTGCTCGCTCTACCTCGGCTCTCACCATATCCTCTTTAGATGTATGGGACGCCCTACGTAAAAAACTCTCCTGGGCTTATGACTCCCCCCTATTACCTCTCCTCAACCATACATACTTCTTGCCGGGTCTTCTAGATTCAGGTTTTAAGGCATGGAGACCGGGAGAACCTCTTTTGCTCCATCATATTCTTAATGGCAATGTATTAAAACCACTATCTACGATCCTCGCCCCTAAACCTGTCACGTATTTAGATAAATGGAGATACCACCAGATACAACACTTCCTAAACTCTCTTACTACTCCACTTAGGGGCGTTAGTGATTTAAACGCTATAGAAGCTATATTTTATCCAAAAGACCCTCCCCTACATAGCATTTCGTTATTTTATAAAGCCCTTATCACTCTCCAAAATCCCGGATTCCCACACTTCTTGACTAAATGGGAGGCTGAATTTGATCTTCCCCTGACTGATATTCAAAAGGATAGGATCTTACAATTAGCACACACCTCGTCCTTAGCATCAAAAATGTCAGAGGTCAACTATAAATTGCTCACTAGATGGCATTACACCCCAGTTAAAATGCACCAAATGTTCCCTGCCAGTTCCCCTTTGTGCTGGAGGAACTGTGGGAACAAAGCTACCCATGCACACATATGGTGGTCTTGCCCACTTATCCGTCCATACTGGGATGCCATTCGTGATCTGATTTTTCAGATTGCTGAGGTTCACATGCCAAACGACCCGTGGGCTATACTTTTTCATGTTACAAAAACTCCCATAAGGTTGTACAAATGCTCAATTATTCCTCATCTACTGAACACTGCCAAGGCCTTGATTCCCACTTTATGGGGTCAACCAGTAATTCCTCCTATTAAAAACTGGCTACAAATGATTGATAACGTACACCTCATGGAGAGTATCACCCATGATCTCAGAGGGACCTCTCAAAAACATTCTCTCATATGGGATTCTTGGAAAAAATTTAAGACCACTTCCTCATATAAAAATCTCATTACCGAAACCCCTTAAACTAATTAATCAGACTTAGCCATCTAACATTGTCTCTCACTTCGCTAATGCAACCCTCTTTTCAACACATGGCCCTGCATGCCGGCAACCTTTCACCTCCCCTCTCCTCCCTTCTCACCCTTCTTTCCTCATTTCTTCCTCTTATATTCCTTTTCTACTTTATCTTTCCTTTATTCTCTTTCTTTCCACACTTGCTTCTCAATAGTACCTCTTAAGTACCTATTTTTAACAAACCAAAGTTTTATGTTCTCACTCAATTACATTCGATACATGGTACCCACATAGTTTATATCTTTCGCCTAGTTGGATAGTACGCTAATTCTATGTACCTACCTAGAGGCAATTGCGGAATTTTCATAACTGGTATGTTATGTGAGTACTACCTCCCCCTCTCTGTTCTATTGTTAAAATGAGAATGTTTTCTATTTTGAGGTATAATTGTATCTCTGTTATATTTTTCTCTAATAAAAATTTATTAAACAAAAAAAAAAATCACACAAATAGGAAACATAAAGGGAATACAAAGACACTGAATTTCAAAAGAGCCAACTTCCCTAAACTACAAACCTTGCTAAAAGGCATAAATTGGGATAAAATATTAGGAACAAAGAATACGGAGGAGAGATGGGTTTGCTTTAAGAGCATATTAAATAAGGGCATTAGCCAATGTATCCCATTGGGTAATAAATTTAAAAGAGCGAACAAAAATCCTGGATGGCTTAACTCCAATGTAAAAATGCATATAAAAGCAAAGGAGAAGGCCTTCAAAAAATACAAGGTTGAGGGATCATCCTCAGCATTCAGACTTTATAAAGAATGCAATAAGAAATGTAAGGGTGCAATTAGGACGGCTAAGATAGAACATGAAAGACACATAGCGGAGGAGAGCAAAAAAAATCCCAAGAAATTCTTTAAGTATGTAAACAGTAAAAAAGGGAGGACAGACCATATTGGCCCCATAAAGAACGAGGAAGGACATCTGGTTACAAAGGATGGGGAGATGGCAAAGGTATTGAATTTATTCTTCTCCTCAGTCTTCACGAGTGAATCGGGGGGCTTCAGTAACCAAAACTGCAGTGTTTATCCTCATGACACAACACAGGAAGCACCTCCATGGTTAACAGAGGACGGAATTAAAATTAGACTTGAGAAATTTAACATTAATAAATCACCGGGACCAGATGGCTTGCATCCGAGGGTACTTAGGGAACTCAGTCAGGTGATTGCCAGACCGTTGTTCCTAATTTATACAGACAGTCTATTGACTGGAATGGTACCAGCTGATTGGAGAAAAGCCAATGTAGCACCAATATTTAAAAAGGGCCCAAAAAACATCCCTGGGAATTACAGACCAGTTAGCCTAACATCAATAGTATGTAAAATCTTGGAGGGGATGATAAGGGACTATATACAAAATTTTAGTAATAAGAACGATATCATTAGCAGTAATCAGCATGGATTCATGAAGAATCGTTCTTGCCATCCAATCTATTAACCTTCTATGAGGAGGTGAGTTGCCATCTAGATAAAGGAAGGCCCGTAGATGTGGTGTATCTGGATTTTGCAAAAGCATTTGACACAGTTCCCCATAAACGTTTACTGTACAAAATAGGGTCCATTGGCATGGACCATAGGGTGAGTACCTGGATTGAAAACTGGCTACAAGGGCGTGTTCAGAGGGTGGTGATAAATGGGGAGTACTCAGAATGGTATGGGGTGGGTAGTGGGGTTCCCCAGGGTTCTGTGCTGGGACCAATCCTATTTAATTTGTTTATAAACGATCTGGAGGATGGGATAAACAGTTCAATCTCTGTATTTGCAGACGATACTAAGCTAAGCAGGGCAATAACTTCTCCGCAGGATGTGGAAACCTTGCAAAAAGACCTGAACAAATTAATGGGGTGGGCGACTACATGGCAAATGAGGTTCAATGTAGAAAAATGTAAAATAATGCATTTGGGTGGCAAAAATATGAATGCAATCTATACACTGGGGGGTGAACCTCTGGGGGAATCTAGGATGGAAAAGGACCTGGGGGTCCTAGTAGATGATAGGCTCAGCAATGGCATGCAATGCCAAGCTGCTGCTAATAAGGCAAACAGAATATTGGCATGTATTAAATGGGGGATCAACTCCAGAGATAAAACGATAATTCTCCCGCTCTACAAGACTCTGGTCCGGCCGCACCTGGAGTATGCTGTCCAGTTCTGGGCACCAGTCCTCAGGAAGGATGTACTGGAAATGGAGCGAGTACAAAGAAGGGCAACAAAGCTAATAAAGGGTCTGGAGGATCTTAGTTATGAGGAAAGGTTGCGAGCGTTGAACTTATTCTCTCTGGAGAAGAGACGCTTGAGAGGGGATATGATTTCAATTTACAAATACTGTACTGGTGACCCCACAATAGGGATAAAACTTTTTCGCAGAAGAGAGTTTAATAAGACTCGGGGCCACTCATTACAATTAGAAGAAAAGAGGTTTAACCTTAAACTACGTAGAGGGTTCTTTACTGTAAGAGCGGTAAGGATGTGGAATTCCCTTCCACAGGCGGTGGTCTCAGCGGGGAGCATTGATAGCTTCAAGAAACTATTAGATAATCACCTGAATGACCGCAACATACAGGGATATGTAAGGTAATACTGACACATAATCACACACATAGGTTGGACTTGATGGACGTGTGTCTTTTTTCAACCTCACCTACTATGTAACTATGTAACTATGTAATTGCCTGCAAAATGCAGCGGATGAAGGAGGGCCAATAACTCTTGTGTGAGTCCTTAATGTTGGAAGTTCTCAATAAGGGGTTGAGGGGCCAAATAAAATCTGCTACCCACATTTGTGACCTCACACATGGTCCTCCTCCTCCTTCAGTTGGGGTGATTGGAAGACAAGGTAAATAGGAATAATCTTCGGGAGCGTAGACGTCCAATGACGAAACGCGTAGGGCGTGGCCTAATCTGTGCTTCCCAAACAACTCTGAACAGCTGATGGTTAACCGAGAATTTTGTCTTTTTTCGCTTGCTACATGCTTTTAAATTGTGAGTACCTCTCTGCTTGTTTTAAATAAACTTTTTTAAACGATCTTACACTCTGGGCACCCCTTCTCTTTTTATATGATACACTGCGATCCTGAGACTGCCAGAGATTGCCGCACAGTGGCTTAGACTGTGATTGCCTGGTACCCCAGCTGGGGTGAAGTGAGCTGGTGAGTGGCTGCACATTTAGAGCATGGGATTTTACTATCAGAAGAAACATAAGCACAAACATCACATCTAATTTATTGTGAAAATAAGGACTTTTATATATATATCTGGCTGCACGTGTGCACTTTATTAGGTTGATTTTGGATACACAGTGGATTATTCCTATTTACCTTGTCTTCCAATCACCCCAACCCCCCCCTCCCTCCTTTCCCCCCTCCCCCCTCCCCACCCCCCCTTCCGTCACCTTTTTCCACACTGGCACGCACATCCATACCTAAGGTGCTACTTGACACATATGATATAAACAGCAGCACCATGTATGGTCTTTGATTCCTTTTCATTTCATTTTATTTTTCCATGTATTATATATAGCACACACATAGGAAATCATAAAGTTTTTTAGAGGAACAGCGCCATACCCTTCTACATTTCTAAAGTACAATGTGAAATTAACAAGAGACACCAACACCAAGCAATCTCCTTGAGATTAAATAATACAAGATATCAATGGTGTTGTGGTAACTTGACACACAAAACACACACACAAAAATATTCTGGAGTAAAACTAAAAATAGAATAAAACAAAGATCAGCCTTAAAAAAAATACAAACCTAAAAAAAAAAAATATGCCTTAAAATAAAAAGAAAATAAAATAAAACAACACAAAAATAATTTTGTCAGATGTGACAAATCAAAATATATTGAGGGAATCCCGATAAATAATAAAGAAAGAAGTTTGTGAGAAGTCTGTGTGAATATGAGTAGCAAAACTACTTCATTCTTCTCACATTATAAAGAAGAAGAGAGTGCGCTGTATTAAACCATTTTTAACATTGCACCGTGACGAAAGTGTTGTATCCATTGCGAACGCTAATTTTACCAGACTGAGTGGTTCCGTCTCGGAACTTCTTCTGAGCATGCGTGGCACTTTGTGCATCGGGACTGGCCACACACGGTCGGAATTGACGCGATCGGATTTTGTTGTCGGAAAATTTTATAGCCTGCTCTCAAACTTTGTGTGTCGGAAAATCCGATGGAAAATGTCCGATGGAGCCCACTCACATATTTTCTAAAAGCTCTTTTCTTATTATTTATAATTTTATAATTTAGCTTTGTTTGTGAGTCACATAGGTTTTATTTTTAGCCTTTTAAACTTACTGCCCATGGTAATAAACTTTGCAGTGTGTGCATATACAGTCATTTTGAAGAATTCTCTTTTCTGTTCTGTGTTCATCCATGCCGATATTCCCTTCCAGTTTAGTGCGATCGGAGCTTGTTGTCGGAAATTCCGACCATGTGTAGGCTCCATCGGACAGTTTCCATCGGAATTTCCATTACACAAAATTTGAGATCTGGTTCTCAAATTTTCAGACAACAAAATCCGTTTGCGCAAATTCCGATTGTGTGTACACAATTCCGATGTACAAAGTGCCATGCATGCTCGGAATCAAGCAGAAGAGCTGCACTGGCTATTGAACTTCATTTTTCTCGGCTCATCATACGTATTGTACCTCACCGCGTTCTTGACGTTCGGAAAGTCTGACAACTATGTGTGACTTTGTGTATGCAAGACAAGTTTGAGCCAACATCGGTTGGAAAAAATCCATGGATTTTGTTGTCGGAATGTCTGATCAATGTTCGATCATCTCGGAGAGCAGCTCCCAGCCTTGGAAAATTTGCTCTCTTAAAGTTAAGCGTTTTTATCTTTCCAGTATGTGCTTATTAAATGAAATTGTGTTATGCTGCTGCTATCCAGATGTTTTTTTTCTATGAACATTAGTAATAATCTCTGCATGGTTAGAGATTACCAGGTCCAGCAGAGCATCATTTCTAGTTGGGGTCTCTATGAACTGTACCATAAAATTGTTTTGTTCCTACCAGGTTGGGAGGGCTAGTGCTCCCTAATTTTCAGGTCTATTTCTGGGGGGCGATATTGGTGTCGGTTTATTGGTGGTTCCAGGGTTCATCAGCTAATGTGGCTACATGTTTGGAGGCAGCCTTCCTGGGATCCTTGACGGATCTCAGGAATTTTGTCTATCGGGGACTAAAAGCCTATAACAGTGTCCCGTCACCGACATATGCTACTTGGAAGGTGTGGAAGGCTGCTACACAACCTATTAGTCAACCTAACCAGTTGTCACTGGCTCAACCCCCTTGGGGAAACCCAACCTTGCCTCTCCTGCGTACTGTCCCTGACCCTTAGGTGTGAGCACGCTTTGGAATTAAAACTCTACAAGATATTATGCATGCGGGATCCCTATTGTCCTATTCTCAGCTGTCTCAGAGGTTCCATCTACCTGGTATTTTCAGCTCTGCCATGCCTCTAGGACACAATTTTCACAGCCACCTGGCCTCCAGGCAGACCCCATTGAGGGATTGTTGACCCCCAGAGACCTGGAAAACCACTCTCCACTCTGTATGGTGCTCTCCTTATGGTTGATTCACCCAAGGTGGCGAAATTGATTGAATATTGGCAGAAGAATTTTCCATCCCTGGACAAAAAAGATTGGGAGGATTGTTTAGAACAGGGTCCCAAACTGGTAATTTCTTCTAAAGACAAGCTCATACAAGTCAAATTGCTACATCGGATATATTACACTCCTGCTAGGTTGCATAGAATTTTTTGCGATAGGGACCCTGTATGCCCTCGGTGTCCTGGTTCCTACCTCCACATGTTCTGGGAATGCTCCTATGTTACAAAGTATTGGGTGGAAGTATTTGAGGTGTTAAACATGAAATTACAGCTGGCTCTTCCAATCACCCCATCTTTGGCACTATTGGGCATCATGGATTATGAACAGAGGTCCCACCATACTAAGTTACTGATAGCATATCTCCTTTATTATGCGAAAAATGTAAAGAAGGATTCCCCTAAGTGGACTTTAACAGCACTTTTAAGAGATTATAGGTAGTAAGAAGGTATACCAGCGTATTGAAAGTAACAAAAATTTTTTATTTGAAGACAGAATATATTAAAACATTATATGCATAGAGTTCAACGAAACATTTACATAATAGACAGATTCATTGTTGTCACCAAACAGTGGGTTATTTACAGAAGCTCTTTGGGTGTGAAAAGAGCTTCTGTAAATAACCCACCATTTGGTGACAACAATGAATCTGTCTATTATGTAAAAGTTTTGTTGAACTCTATGCATATAATGTTTTAATATATTCTGTCTTCAAATAAAAAATTTTTGTTACTTTCAATACGCTGCTATACCTTCTTACTACCTATAATCTCTTAAAAGTGCAGTTAAAGTCCACTTAGGGGAATCCTTCTTTACATGTATCTGTACATTGGATGTGGCACTGCCCTTTTAAACCTAGTGGGGCTGATCACCCCATATTTTGTTATTATGCGAAAAAATAAATTTTGATGAAATGGTTGTCCCCATCACCCCCTATACGATCCTCCTAGGAGGCTATGGTGGACGCTGCCCTCCCTATGTACAAAATGACATATATAAATCGGGGATGCCCATGGAAGTTTGAAAAAGTATGGTCCCTATGAACCTCTGATTAGCTGGCCAACATGGGCAAGGATGAGGCAGATGGTTGTGGGTTGTGGGGTGAGTTCCGGCTCCATGTTATGTTCAAAATCTGATATAATTACGCTGTTATGTGCACTTGCTCTATGTGAGTCCTTTGAGAACTTCCCCTGATGACGGTACTTCCGTGTTGATTTTATTGATGATACAATGCATTGTATATATCTTGTTTATGTTTCTACTGTATAATGGTAATGTGAAATAAAGCACGCCTGTTTTTGTAAAGAAAAAAAAAATGTCTTGTAAAAGGTTAATACATTTTTGCCCTTTAACTCTTCCAGCAGTACCAGTTAATTTTTGGGTAGTTAATATCTCCCATTATCATTACTGTACCAGCCCATTCAGCCCTTTATTTCTGTGCAAGGAGCTGTGTCTCCACCTCCTCTTTAACACTGGGAGGTCTATAATAAACTCCAATGATTAACTTTGTAGTATGCACACCCATATGCAGTTCCAACCACAATACTTCAACCTAATCACACTCTCCATTAACCGGGTCCTCTTTCACACGAGTCAGAGAACTGCAACCTGGCAATCATCTGCAGTACAACCCATCTCCACTTCGAGGAGCTCTGGAGAAGACAAGGCAATTACTTAGAGTCTGTGAATGAGCCCTTTGCTGAAGGGCCTCCAAATTTAAAAATGCTGAAAATACTGGCACACTGGGTTCTCCCCAGCTGATACCAATGTGTATCCCCATGTCCTAGATTCCTTGTGCAGCCCAAATGTATCCAGTGTACCTGAATTCTCTGGAACACTTCTGCATGCCCATGTTCCTTGTACATATCATCACCCTTGTGTTCATGTATGTTCAGCATCCACTTATACCCATGTCTGCCTTTAAGCTGAGCACCCTGTGCTTCAAGTGCCTTTTTTACTAGTACTCCTGTGTGCCTGTAAGGTCAGCACCCCAATGTTGCACTATACTGTACACTATAGTATAATCTGCATTGTTCTCCTGAACTTCCTGGAGACATGAATGATTGACTCCTGCAGCTGTCTACGAGGAGCTGGGAGGAGGGAGCAGTGGCATGACTTTCCAGGTGCTGTGTTCCCATGGATGCACACATCCTTGTCTAGAAACTTACATGCACAGGTGTTGCCTTTGCAGCTGACAAAGGAGACACCTGCAAATAGGATGGGTAAGGGAGGGCAGCCATTCAGGGACACAGGAAAGGTGGACTATCAAAGAAACAGACTATACATTATATGCAAGTCTGGACTGAAGAAAATTGATTTAGTATCACTTTAAAGAATATGTAATCCCAACATTTCATATCCCTGATATGTGCCTGTTGTACCATGTACTTATATGTAGAAAATGTATCCTGTTCTCTTTGTATTGCTTTCTTTGTGTGAAATATCTGGGGTTCCTATTAAAGTTTCATATTAAAAACTTACCACACTAAACATGAGAACACACAGTGGTCAGTTGTCTAGCTGTGCTGAGAACTCAGGCTGCTCCAATGATCAGACCTGTCCTGGCAGATCAGTGTGCTGCTGAACAAAGAAAAACTCCCACGAGCCAAAATGAACCTAGTGCAAAAAGTAAGCACTACACAGCCGAATACATGAATCACGCCTTGTAATGCGTGTGAAATATTAAATTAATAAATAAATATGATGCGCTAGAGTGTGCTAACCGTGCCCTAATCCTGGCACACAGAGATACAGTGCATATACAACAGAGTATAAAATAATTTAACCCCAATATGTGCTATATCCCCCAAGATAAACAAACTTAATGTGCACAAATAAACAGTGCAGTGAGCATGTGAAATGGTAACATCAACAAAATGCTCCAAACTGAATCAGTGCAAACCAGGTGCTAAAAGTGCAATAAACAAATAAATAATAAATAATGTTAATTCATAAATGATTCATATATGCAAACAAAAGCTGAAAAATGACATGTGCCAGCCAAAAAGTGCAGAGTGTCACACAATACATATACTTAATCGTCCATCATAAAATAGACATATATTAAACACAAAAGTCCTTAATGAAAGTAATGACAACTGTGCTTCAGTGATGATGTTTTCAAACGTGCTGCGATTCCATGTGCCACATATAATGCAATGGTGAAATGAAAGGTGACCCCCCCAAGGTAAAGCGCTCACCTTTACCTAAGTCGCTAGACAGAGTCAGGAAACGCTTATGAGCCACCCAGGGCTCAGTGTGGATCACAGAAAAACAGGCTCCAGCATAGGTTTTTCTCTTGACACAAAATATTGCAACAGCTGCTATTATTATAAGTATCACAACACCAGCAATCACAGGTATAAGGATGATGTAGAGTGTAGAGCTCTTTGTATCTCATCCATCGCTATATTTTGCAGACCACTTCAGAACCTTCCTGGTATACAGACACAGACATACAGACAGATCAGTGTGCTGCTGTTTCTCCTCCCCTGGCTCTTATGCAGCTGAGAACAGAGTGAATGTGATCGCTGATATAAAAAGAGGGAAAAACATGCAGAATGTATTCTGTCAAAATAAATGAGTGCCAAGAGTGACCTAGAGGACACTCTAGGAGGTAAGCTTGCCATATTGTGTAAGTATGATATACACACTTACACATGATTGCGAAAACCCATCCATCCCAGAAGCAGTAAACATCTACTTTATGTTCTGTGCAATAAAAGGGGCACAGCATTGCCATATTCTCCTTTGTAATGGTGGCAATCAGCAATTTTTAGTAGCACTGCAACACTGCGGCGGACAAATTTGACACTGACACTTTTTGGAGACCAGCGACACCAATACAGTGATCAGTGCTAAAAGAATGCACTGTCACTATACTAATGACACTGGCAGGGAAGGGGTTAACATCAGGGGCGATCAAAGGGTTAAATGTGTTCCCTGGGAGTGCTTGCTAACTGTGTGGGGGATGCTTTGACAGGTGTAAGACAGAGATCCATGTCCCTGCTTAGCAGAAACACAGAATCTCCATCTTCCTCTCTGACAGAATGGCAATCCGCCTTGTTAACATAGGCAGACCGCCATTCTGCCTCTCTCAGGAACGATCGCCGGAGCTGGCAAACATTGGGTCCGCTGGACCAACTGATTGACTTCCGCTGTGTCCAAACATAGAGGGAGTGGGTCGCCAGCGAAATGATGTACAGGTACGTAATTTTGCGCTGAAAGGTCGCCCTGCCGCAGTACATGTACGTGGGGCTGTCCGGAAGTGGTTAAAAGCACTGCTCCTTTAAAAACAATCTTTGTCCAATAACTTGCATGTAATCCTTCAAAATGGTTTTTCAAGTTTGGGTCCCATAGACTTTAATAGGGTCTGAAACTTTTTCCATGTTTGGGAGTTCTGGTGCGAACCGAATCAGGGGATGTTCGGCCCAACCCTATTTATGAGGTAATGAGTGCTATACAATGGCTCATATAAAACATGTACTTATTCCGAAACTGGTTACATCTCTCTTCACCAGTCTCTAAAATGTTCCCATGAAACAGTTACTTTAGACCACGACAAAAAAAGGATTTGGTAAATATCAGTGGCCCATATACAGTAGCTTTTAGGCCTCATCATAGCTATCTTCAGTTATCCTCAGTCCACGCAATGATCTTGAATACTGCGTAAAGGCAAACTGACATCACAGTCCAGTTCTGGGTTTGGCTTTGTTACATCTTTCACCATCTCACTGAAAGTAATGCTTATTGTCACTGCTCTAAGAGCTCCAATCCACATGAATCCAGGATTTTCTTCACCTCCAGGCTCAGGGGTTCATCTCGGAAAAAAAATTACTCAGTTTGAGCACACTTCATCGCAAGTCCAAAATGAAACTTCTGTCAGCAGTAACTTGCTTTGCCATTTGCTAATGCCTTTTAACCCCACATTGCCTTCAATAGAGCAGTTACTCAGATCAATCAGTACATAATTCCACTGAATGGGAATATAAGATGGTTTAGGTAGTGTCAGCTTGACATCATTATTTATAATATCATCTCTCCAGACAAAACAGCAGTCAAAATTCTTGCCAGTATCTTTGCCATGAAAGTAGAAAGTTTTTTGCATCCATTTATGTCATAGTCCTTAGAATATGATAAACAACTGATTCAACAAAATTAAAATTATGACTAGATTAATGAATTTCACTCACCCCTCTTATAAATTATGAGAAAACCACCCAAAGTATTATATACTCAACTTATGCTATTCCACCCAGTCTGCGCATCAATATTAACACTCACACACCCAGTAGGTTTTGCTATGCAAGGCCGTTATGTAACATCTCACCTTAGATGTTACATATAGACAGATGTTATGATTATTAGGTTTAAATGCTTACTGTAGGGGGCATGTCCAGCCGGCGGAGAAGATGGCTGCATAACTCAGAGCTTCGGCAGCCTCACGCTCTGAGCAACACACAGCGACAATGAGGAGAGGTCTCCTCAGGCTCTATACCCACTCACCGAAGTGCCTAACACCAGTGGGAGTGATGACCAATCAGCGGAAAGAAGACTTCTATCCAGAGGTACCTCAGAGATTTATTATTAATTTAGTTTTTATTAGTAATGGCGGCGATCTACGATTTTTATCATGACTGCGACATTGTGGTGAACAGATCAGACACTTTTGACACTATTTTGGGACCACTGGCATTTCTACAGCAATCAGTGCTATAAAAATGCACTGATTACTCTGTGTAAATGTCACTGGCAGGGAAGGGGTTAAACACTAGGGGGCAATCAAGGGGTTAAGTGTGCTCCCTGGACGTGTTCTAACTGTAGGGGGGCTCACTAGAACATGACATAGATCACTGCTCCCGATCACTGGGAGCAGTAGATCCCTGTCATGTAGCTAGTCAGAACAGAGAAGTGCCTTGTTTATATAGGCATCTCCCCGCGTTGCTTCTCAGTGTCATGATCGCGGACCACCAGCAGACATCGAGTCTGCGGGACCCGTGGGCATGCTCCCAGGGCGCACGGTGGGCGTGCACTGCTGGTGGTGCGCACTCACTCACTAGCCACCGATGGCGTGCACGCACCCGCTAGCCGCCGATGACGCTGTGACATACGGGTAAGTTGTTTTGCACACCTGTGCCACTTTGCCGACATATATTGACATGAGCTGGTCGGCAAGTGGTTAAACAACGACAACTACTCCCTGCAGATGCGCCTACCCTGGAAGGGTCGCAAGCGGACTGGCCCTGACATAGATCTTCTATTTGCAACTAGACCTCCCCCCACCAGCATAACCTCTGTACTAGCGTGAGGCTGGAAGCTCATCAACTTGGCTCACTCATCTTTTTTTTTTGTGGTTCAGTGGCTCAGTGCATAGCACTGGCGGTCTGAATTCCCCCCACAGCAGCTCCGGCTGCCCATTGTACCTGCGTTGTGACAGGTGTTTCTTACTCATGTTGTCTTTGTTTCTCCTTTCTTAGACCCTTTTCTCTCTAGCTCCTACCATCCACCCAGTCACCACCTATGAAGCTATGTCTACCAGAAATGAATCTGGATTGATTTCCCCTGCTGCTTATCATGACAAGAGACCCTCCAATCAACCCACCAACTGAATCTGCACTGAATACCAATCCTCGGCTGCCAAAATCTCCACATGACAGGTACTCTTTTCCTGGTTTTCCTCACTACAATGTTTTTCTCTGCAACGATACCTTAGTAAATAACAATTCTTCACTATGCCTTTAAAATGTATGTCACTGAACTCTAAGGGCCTCAACAGCCCTTTTAAATGTGCAGCACTGATGAAAAAAGCACACCCCCTTAAGGGTGACAAAATCTTTACCCAGGAATCCCATTTTGCTACCCACAAATGCCCTCGATTGTCCTTTCGACATTTTCCTCACTTGTACATGGACAACGGCCCCAAGAAGGCCTGTGGAGTCTTTATTGCTGTCAAGGACTCTGTGGCATTTCATCATATACGCACTATTCAAGATCCCCAAGGCCGGTACATCATCCTCATTTGCGAGCTCAATCAGGCAGTGTTTACTCTAGTTAACCTCTACGCTCCGAACATTAAACAGAGGAAATTCCTCACTCCACTGTTCACCAAGGTTATGGAAGTGATGCAAGGCATCCTTATTATTGGCGGAGACTTTAATACAATCCTGAACCCCACAATGGACTCCACCACCCTCGCTAGAAGACCTGCCCCCTTGCTACACAAATAAGAGCTGTATGCTATCTGCCGCTGCTTCCATGGATCTGAGAAGGATTTTGACTTCTTGTCTGCAGCTCACTCTTCCTACTCCCGCATCGATTTTTTATTTACCGATAAAGGGTCTCTGCAAAATGTTTTGGGTATGGACATTGGTACAATCTTTTGGTCAGATCACGCCCCGATCACACTAGAGTTTGATGACACATTTCATAACTCTCATCCTCCACTATGGAGACTAAACACCTCACTTTTGGAGAACAAGGAATTGTACCAAAAGATCGTGCAAGAACATTATGACTTTTTTGGGTGTAATGACACTCCTGATATCAACAGATTTACATTGTGGAATACCTATAAGGTCTATATGAAGTCGGTATTGATCAAAATGGCTTCATTTGTCAAGAAACAGAGAGGGAGGCAGATCGAAGACATGCTGAATTCTATAACCTTAAAAGAACATGAGAATAAATCGAACCCAAATCTCCATCTCACACAAGATATCTTGCAAGACAGGCAAAAATTAAGGTTCCTGCTCCTCTACAAATATGAAAACCATCTCAAAAAATTATTACGGTCTCCATAACAAAGCAGGAGCCTGGCTGGCCAAAAAAGCAAAGACGAAAAAGATTAAGCAAAAAATAACTTCAATTACTCACTTTAAATCTAAGAATATTCTATTTAAACCAAAGGATATAGCCAAGGCTTTTGCAGACTATTACCAGTCCCTTTATGACCTCCGTAGTGATGACTCTACTCCCAAACCATCTCCTGCACTCATTAGTACCTTTTTAAGTAAAATTAAACTACCTAACCTTGATGATGTCCAACTCCAGTCCATCTCCTAACCTTTTACTACCCAGGAGATTTGCTCACTTATGAAGAAATTACCCAATTGCAAATCCCCAGGGGATGATGTTTTTTCAAACGAATACTATAAATACCTTTCCACTGAAACTGCTCCTTATCTACAATCCATCTTCGATCTTGCTCCTCTGGTACCTTCCCACCTGAAATGTTAAGAGCTGTGATCGTGACTATCCCTAAACCCAACAAAGACCCCACCTTCTGTGACTGAAAACAGACAGTGAAACCAAACCACTGAATTTTTACACACAACTCACAGCTCTATGAACATAACTTTAAGCCCTTCTTGAAATCACTGCCCCAACAACTATCCCACCTGAGGACCCAGGAACTATGTTGCTCCTCCCAAAACTCCTTTATCTCTTTCGCACCCTAATGCCCTGTACACACGGTCGGATTTTCCGATGGCAAAAGCGCGATCGGAGCTTGTTTCAGAAATTCCAACCGTGTGTGGGCTCCATCAGACTTCATCTGATTTTCCGACACACAAAGTTTGAGAGCAGGCTATAAAATTTTCTGACAACAAAATCCGATCCCGTCAATTCCAACCGTGTGTGGACAATTCTGACGCACAAAGTGCCACACATGCTCAGAATAAATTCTGAGACGGAACTGCTCGGTCTGGTAAAATTAGCGTTCGGAATGGATATAGCACTTTCGTCACACTGCAATGTTTTTCTTTATAATGCTATAAGAATGGAGTAGTTTTGCTGCTGATATTCACACAGAGTTCTCACAAACGTATTTCTTTACTATTTATCGTGATTTCGTCAATATAATATTTTTATTTGTCACATCTACCGAAAAAAAATCTTTTTTTTTAAGTTTTTAGATTAAATAATTTATTTGTGATTTTTCTATCGCCTGATCTTGTATTTTTTTTTTTTTTTTTTTTTTTTACTCCAGAATAGTTTTGGGTGTGTTTTGTGTGTCAAGTTACCACAACACCATTATTATCTTGTATTATTTAATCTCAAGGAGATTGCTTGGTGTTGTTGTCTCTTGTTAATTTCACATTGTATTTTTGAAATGTACCTGCCTCCTCATAAACAAACTGTCCTTTTTGAAGAAAAACACACATAGGCAAGTATAATTGAAACAAAAATACCTTTATTAAGTGGTCATAACCAAACAAAGAGGGAGGCAACGCTGGATAAACTGCATAAATTGATGAATCTTTGGCCCCCAGGGCACACATCAACTATTTTACTGCAAAATTGGTGGCCTGAGGAGTCCATATCTAAGGGAGTACAATCTGGTCCCGAAGTCCAAGAGATCATGAACAGCTGCAGATGACATGTATGTCCCCAGACTGTGGTCATACAAGGGCCTGCAACTTTTGTCAGACCAGACTGAACCCAGGTCATCACTCTCTGGTCTTCCTTAGATGCTTCCTTCCAGGCTGTGGCTCTGGTGTTGGAGGTGCGGCAGGAGGAGGAGGAGGAGGACCTGGAGATGGAGGAGGAGGACCATGGGTGAGCTCACAAATGTGGCTTTGGCATGTGAGTTGGCCCCTCAACCCCTTATTTAGAGCTTGTAAAATGATAAACTCACATGAGAGGTGTTGGCCCTCCATTTGCTGCATTTTGCATGCTGTTATGTCTGCAAAGTCCTCTTCAACACTGTGGGGGGTTCTGAGGGCCTCAGTAGCCTTCCAAAATAGGTCAATTGCTGCCTCCTCCAGGTTACTCCTCTTCCTACCACTTTTTTTTTGAAGGCAGACAGGTCGGATCTGGGTATCGGGCAGGCTACTGGGCCCAGGCACCTCCTGGCTGAGACTTTCCTTTGTATGAAAAAGAGACATTGTTTTAGTTTTTGGTTCATCAATCACAATCAGAAATTAGTAATCCAAACTAACATAGATTTAACATCATTAATTTGACCAACAGAAATATTTAGAAAAATGCTATACCTGGCTCAAGCTGGGCTCCTCCACATGTTGCTACCTGGAAGGCCCAGGTTGGACGTCAAAAGCCTCAGCTGGGGTGGAAGGAAGCGTGGAAGGAAGACTGGAGAGTGCTGGCCTGGGTTCAGTCTGGCCTGCCAGAAAATGCAGCCTGTCATAGTACCACAGCCTGGGGACATAAATGTCCTCTGCAGCTCCTGATCTCTGGAAATCATGGACCCTCTTGCGCTCCCTTAGATAAGTGCTCCTCAGGCCACCAATTAAGGCCTTCAAATAGGTGATGTCTGCCATGGGGATCACCGGCTTCACAAATTCCAGCAATTGATCCAGCGCTGCCTTCCTCTTTGTTTGATTTTTATAATGTGGGTGGTTTACCTGCAACAGACAGGGCAGCTCCCTGAACAGATCAGTGAATATTGGGATAAAGTCCTGATCATTCAATATATCCATTTTCTCTGCAAGACACAACACAAGACAAACCCTAATGTCAGGCTAAAGCCTCCTAATCTTGTCCCAATATAGGACACAATTTCTAAGCATTATAGGCCCAAGTTTAAATGTTACCTTCATTATCACGATCGGCGCTTCCTCTACTCATTCCTCTGCTCACAGATCGTACGTACTACGCATGCATGTTACGCTTTATATACACTGCACATGCGTGAAACTCCGCCCGCCCCTGACGTTCTTTCTAGTCTATTCCCCACCCCTTCTCGTTCGGCGCAGTGGGGGAAGAGCACATGGCGGAGACAGAGCAGGTGCGTGCTAATTACAGCAACAATGAGGAGGAGGAGGAGGAAAGCCAGCGGAGCCAGAAACGTCATGATCCCAGAGGAGACGATTTAAGGCATCGAATATGTCCTTTGTGGAGATGGTGGAGATGGTCAACATCCTGAAGAGGGCCGACTATGACAAGAAGTATGGACCTTACCCCAACCCCAATGTCAGAAAGGCCAAGATCATAGTGAAAGTGGTGAAGAGTCTGCACCGTAATCTTGGGGTACGGCGATCCAAGGATCAACTGAGGAAGCAGTGGTCGGACCTGAAATTGAGGGAGCACAATCAGTATAGAAGGATCAGGAGAGTGCTGTAAAAAAGTACGAAGTTGTCCTGTGTTTCTATTCTTTATTTTTATAACATTTGTGCAACTCCATGTGCTTTTCTTTACTGTTGTACAGTTTAAAATGGCAACTTTCATGTTCATGGACACATTATTCGTTCGTAGGAAACACTGTTCGTTCGGCCAATAAAACGCCATGTTTTGTCCAGATGCATTTCAATACATTTTTTCTGGCCTCCTTCTCTTAAAATAATTTTGTTGTCTAGATGGGTTTGTAACTAGAATGAAATGCAAACTAGATTCTGTGTAAGGAGAGGACACTCAGCAGCTGTTTACACATCTGGACGCTGGAGCACTGGTGTGGGACACCAGAACACCCTTTTTATTAGGAGGCCCACACAGGTGCTCCAGTGTATACTATAGGTATGTCTCCATCTGTGAAGCTTGTATAAAACAGGTAAGTATTCAAGCTTGACAAAGTGACAAAATATTTCTTTATCTTGGAATCCTGCCAAAATAGACAATTGCACCCCACTTCCAAGGAATGTTTCATATTCCTAATTCTGCCATCAAATATCTGTGTGCTAAGTATACCAATTTTTTTTTACATAGGGGAGAAAAGACTCAGAGGACACCACTCATTAGAGGAGCCAACAGACCCCCCACCTCATGAAGAAGTGGAAATGCCACAAAGCCAACAGGAGGAGGACGAGGGAGACGTGGTGGAAATAGTCACCACAACAGGTGAGTGTCTGCGACCACAGGCTCAGGTAAGAGATGGATGACGGCATATTTATAATATATGGTGTGTTTTTGTTTCTATATTTTAGGTGATCGTGATGTTGTGGATGAAGGTCATTTCACCAGTGAAAGTGCCCAGATCCTGATCGGGGAGATAATGGGGTGTAATAGGGACTTGGAAAACATCAAGCAAAACATTAATGATGTTCAAAACAAAATGAAGGACATCATTGATGTTTTAGGGAGAGTTAAAAACCCCTCGAAATCCCTTATTTTTTCATCATTTTATCCCGAAAATTGTTTTCAAATTTTTTCACATATTCTCGAAAAGCCAAAGTTTGAAGATGCACACAGTGTGTCAACATGTGCTATCTGCCATCACGGTCATCATCAAGATCAATGTATGCATTTTTGGGGTGCAACCCTTTCCTCAATAATAAAGTAGCTGAGAGGAAGGGGTTGCACCCACAAAACCTGTCCATTGATCCCCCATGATGGCAGCTAGCACATGTTGACATTCGGCAATTTGTTTGCATCTTTAAAATTTGGCTTTTCAAGGGGTGACTTGACCCCATCTGAACGAAATATAAAAACACAGTTTATTAATACTCATGTTTGATATTGCCTTCAAGTTCTACAAAAGCTGAACTTTGTAAGTTTCAGATTTGTGTATTTCTTGTTGGTTTTAAACATGCCTATTTTACCTTAAAAGGACATTTTTACTTTTAATGTGACCTAAAAAATTGTTATACAACAAACATGTTGGTTTGTTTTAAAAACCTTGTATAAATGCACATGTGATTGTGCTTTGATTAAAAAGATTGAGATTAAACAATGTGTGGCTTCTTCTTTCAATGCTCAAAAGCATTTTTTTGTTTTAAAATTGATGTTTTCATTGACAATGGGTGTTTTTTACTAAAGGCAAATCCACTTTGCACTACAAGTGCAGTTTCTCTGCAGTCTCAAGTGCACTTGTAGTGCAAAGTGTCTTTGCCTTTAGTAAATAACACCCAACAGTGCTTTCTAATTTTACACAATCACGCCATTTTCAGGACTCCCCAAATTTCAGTCGGGTCAGCTACAAGAAAGACAAGCAATAACTCAAACCAAATATTTGTTCAGTTTAAAAAAAAATTTTATTTAAAAAATGTCTCAGACATTGTCTGGCATATTGATGGCCCCCCTACCCACAAAGTGTTCCATGTATCTTATACAGACCTCGTGGGCACTCTGGGGGGGCAAGCCAGAACGGCCAGCTTCAAGCGCCGTCAGGGTTGGTTCATTGAGATTAATAATTCCGGCTTCAGGCCCTACTTAGCCAGCATAGTTCACAGAATTTCTCCTTAAAAAGTTGTGGAGAACACAGCAAGCCAGGATGATGTGATTGAGTTTATAGTCCGCCATGTGTATTGGTGTAAGAAATAGGCTGAACTGGCTGGCCATTAGGGATGAGCCGAACACCCCCCGGTTCGGTTCGCACCAGAACCTGCAAACGGACCGAAAATTCACACAAACATTAGAACCCCATTGACGTCTATGGGACTAGAACGTTCAAAATCAAAAGTGCTCATTTTAAAGGCTAATTTGCATGGTATTGTCCTAAAAAGGGTTTGGGGACCCGGGTCCTGCCCCAGGGGACATGTATCAATCCAAAAAAAAGTTTTAAAAATGGCCGTTTTTTCGGGAGCAGTGATTTTAATGATGCTTAAAGTAAAAAAAAAGTGAAAGTGTCAGAATCACTAGTAGTGGTATTTTGGAGGCATGGTGGCGGAACAACCTCCAACACTACTGCCCCTTGTCCTGCATCCTTCCCAGCTGCCAGAAGAGTCACCCAATGTGCCGTGAAACTTAGGTAATGTCTCTGTCAATGCCTGCTGGACCATGAGTCAGCGGTAATATGCACCTTACCACTGCCCGCCCTGTCCAGCAAAGCCAAGACATTGCCTTCCACATGCCGGTAGAGAGCCGGAATCGCCTTCCGTGAGAAAATGTGGCATTTGGGAACCTGCCACTAAGGAACCGCACATTCCACAAACTCACGGAAGGGGGCAGAGTCTACCAACTGAAAAGGTAGCAGTTGAAGTGCTAGCAATTTTGCCAAGATAGCATTCAACTGCTGGGCATGTGGATGGCTGGGAGCAAACTTCTTTTTGCGGTGCAGCAGCTGGGGCAGAGAAATTTGCCTAGTACAATCTGACATTGGTGTACCGATAGCAGATTGCCCGCAAGTACTTGGCTGTGACACACCTAATTCTACACCTTCATTCCTCTCAGTGCAGGTCTCCGAGAGGACTGAAGGTATAGTAGGGTTGGAGATCCCAGCTGATGAGGAGTAAGGAGAGGTCCTCTTTGTTTTTTGGTGTGGGTCTTTTAGGTACGCTTGCCAATGAACTGCATGGCAGGTCAACATATGTCTAGTCAAGCATGTGGTGCCCAAGCGGGAGATGTTTTGGCCATGCGAGATACGATTGAGACATATGTTGCAAATAGCAGCGGTGCCATCTGATGCACTCGTCTCAAAAAAGGCCCACACCAAACAACTTTTGGAATAACGTGCAGAGACAGCAGCACCCTGCAAATGCGGAGCTCTGAGGTGTGATGCAGTCAGTGTGCTGCCCCTGAAGGGCATTCTGCCTCGTCAGTGATGTGCCTCCTCCTCCTCTCTCCTATCAGGCACCCACGTTGAGTCAGTGACCTCATCATCCCCTCCCTCCTCATCACTGGAACAAACCTGGCAGTATGCTGCAGCAGGGGGAGCATGACTGCCAGATTGCTGTCCTTCTTGTGCATCCCCTCTGTCCGTGCTCACATTACTGCCTTCATCTAGCTCAGTATCATCATCATAGCCTTTTAAACGCTGAGCATCGTCCTGGAGCATGTACCCAACACTGTGGTCAAACAGTTCAAGGGACTCCTCAGGAGGACATGGTGGGGCTAGGGAAGGAGTCACTGATGCCATTGAGCCGAGGGAAGAGGCCGCATTGGCAGCTGCTTTGCCAGACAAAGTATCCTGAGCATGATGAGAGAGGATGAGGAGGATGATGATGGCTTGGTCATCGACTCGATCAAGTCTTCTGCATGTTGCGGCTCAACACGGCCAGCTGCCGAAAAAAAGGCCAAGTGTGTCCCACGGCCACGTGCTGATGAGGATGCACCGTGTCCACGACCAGCACTGTTGCCTCTAGACACAGAGCCTGCTTGCCCTCTTTTATTGGCTTGTGACTGTCTGCCTCTCCTTGTTGGCCTTCCAGACATACTAATGGCCTGCAGTGAGATGTAGCTGCACTAAGCTGGGATATATATATATATATATATATATATATATATATATATATATATACATATATATATATTCTGATACTGCAGCTAGCAAAATCAACTGCCTGCCTGTGGTATTATTAGTATGAGAACACCACCAATCTTCTACAGGTAGCTTTAGCTGAACACTGAGCATAGGTCGCACTACACTAACTTGTAGCTTTAGCTGCACACTGTGCAGAGGTCACACTACACTAACTTGTAGCTTTAGCTGAACACTGTGCAGAGGACGCACTACACTAACATTTAAATAATGTAGCTGCCTGCGGTAGTGATAGGATCAGGAAAACACAACCAACCTTCTACAGGTAGCTTTAGCTGAACACTGTGCAGAGGTTGCACTACACTAACTTGTAGCTTTAGCTGAACACTGTGCAGAGGTCACACTACACTAACGTGTAAATAATGTAGCTGCTTGTGGTAGTGATAGGATCAGGAAAACAACACCAACCTTCTACAGGTAGCTTTAGCTAAACACTGTGCAGAGGTCGCACTACACTAACGTGTAAATAATGTAGCTGCCTGCGGTAGTGATAGGATCAGGAAAACACCACCAACCTTCTACAGGTAGCTTTAGTTGAACACTGTACAGAGGTCGCAATACACTAACGTGTAAATAATGTAGCTGCCTGCGGTAGTGATAGGATCAGGAAAACACCACCAACCTTCTACAGTTAGCTTTAGCTAAACCCTGTGCAGAGGTCGCACTACACTAACGTGTAAATAATGTAGCTGCCTGCGGTAGTGATGGGATCAGGAAAACAACACCAACCTTCTACAGGTAGCTTTAGCTGAACACTGTGCAGAGGTCGCACTACAATAACTTGTAGCTTTAGCTGAACACTGTGCAGAGATCGCACTACACTAACTTGGAGCTTTAGCTGAACACTGTGCAGAGGTCACACTACACTAACTTGTAGCTTTAGCTGAGCACTGTGCAGAGGTCGCACTACACTAACTTGGAGCTTTAGCTGAACACTGTGCAGAGGTCGCACTACACTAATAGGGCGTATACACGGTCGGACTTTGTTCGGACATTCCGACAACAAAATCCTAGGATTTTTTCCGACGGATGTTGGCTCAAACTTGTTTTGCCTACACACGGTCGCACAAAGTTGTCGGAATTTCCGATCGCCAAGAACGCGGTGACGTACACCACGTACGACGAGACTAGAAAAGGCCGGTTCAGAACCAAGCGCGGCACCCTTTGGGCTCCTTTTGCTAATCTCGTGTTAGTAAAAGTTTGGTGAGAGACGATTCGCGCTTTTTCAGACTCGTGGCTTTCAGATCGTTTTCTGCCGTTCAGTTTGTGCTTGTGTATTTGTATCTGCTCTTCAGTGCCTGCAGTCAGTTCGTATCGGAGTTTTCTGTGTGATCTTGTCTGCTCGTTGCTGTTTTTCAGGTCGCTCTTCACAGGCCTTGCTGTTCTTCAGTGCGTTCTGTTACTTCGTTCTGAGCAGCCGACCGTTTTCTAGCCATGTTTCGTATGCGTACTCCTCGTAGAGTTCGTGCTGTGCGGGGGCTTGGTGTTGGGGTCCTGACCTTGACACAAGTCCAGTCCATGAACAGGGTGGGGAGGAGTTCATGGACCAAGAATTGGTTGCTTTAGCGTGACCAGTTCTCTCATATGCCTTTGCTCCGTGAGATCCGTGAGAATAATCCTGATGATTTCAGGAACTTTCTCAGGATGACGGACCCCGTCTTTCACCGTCTGTTGGCTTTGCTGACCCCTTATATTAGCAGGCAGGATACCTGCATGAGGCAAGCCATCACTCTGGAGCAGAGGTTGGTCGCTACCTTGCGGTATTTGGCCACAGGGAGAAGTCTGCAGGACTTGAAGTTCTCGACAGGCATCTCCCCCCAGGCTCTGGGGATCATTATCCCAGAGACCTGTTCTGCCATCATACAGGTCCTGCAGAAGGAGTATATGAAGGTAAGATTTTTATCCTTTTATATCACATTTTATTGTCTTTAATGTTTGATAATATATTGTATTTCTTTCCTCATTCCCTAATTACCATGATTGTAATATGCTGTGAATGTCCCCTTTGTCCTCATGCATGCTGGATTTTTATGTAATTATTATTTTCGGTCCTTCATACATATTTGCCCTTCACTAACCTCCCCAGCATGGTGTCTCCTGGCCTATATTCACCTCATGTAGTCATTTAACAATGTATTTTATCTGCTCCATAGTAGTGCTTTACCCCAAACACCCTCTAAAATGTTTGGTAATGTTATTTTTGATTTAAATTCAGGCAGAGTGCCAGAGGCTTTTTTTTGTGGTGTCCCCAAATAATTTTTAGTAACCCTCCCTCCCCCAACTGCTAAGTCAGCTGATCCCAATTCTCTATCCTCAATCTTCTATCTGCTGACTTTGCCAAACCCATACACACTATACCCATCTCTTTAGTGCTCTGATTTATGAATGAATTCCCCAAAGCATGTAGTGCAAGGGCCTGCCTGTATACTTTCAAATGGTACTGTTTCAAGTTTTTGTAATAGCAGAATGTCCAAATGTCCTCAAATGTGTACAATGTGAATTTATATCTTTGTATTATGACACTTCTTACCTGTCCAGTGGGCTGCCAATAGTGTAACTAAGGAGGGGCTGTTCCAAGTAATACCCTGTATTTAGGCATTCATCTCTCAATGAAGTGAAGAGGGTTACCTGTCCAAGAGTTCCCCCCCTATAATGTTAGAAATGGCCCATGAGAGGGGTGGAGGGGGAAAATGATAGGTGTACCTTATACTTTGGCGTTGTTAAATTCCCCTTAATAAATCTGGAGATTGCCCCATAATGTTTGTGTATAATCTGCTTGCCATGTTTCTGTGAAAAAATAGTAATGTTTATTGTTTTTTCCTCAACAGTTTCCTTCCACGCCACAGGAATGGCAGACTGTGGCCTCCCACTTTGCCCAGCGGTGGGACTTTCCTAACTGCGGAGGGGCAATTGATGGGAAACACGTCCACATCGTCCCACCACCCAACTCGGGGTCGTACTATTATAATTACAAGGGGTTTAATAGTATAGTGATGTTGGCGGTGTTGTCGGCTAATTATGACTTCTTGTATGTAGACGTGGGGAAGAATGGCTGGATGTCCGATGGTGGAGTGATCGCCCAGACGGAGTTCTACAGGCGTCTCCAGAATGGCAGCTTGGACTTGCCAACTCCAGAGGACAATGTGGAAGGTCTCTCATTTGTGTTCGTTGCTGATGAAGCGTTTGCGCTGGGGGACCACCTGATGCGGCCATTCCCGATGAGGACCCTCACCCCGGAACAGAGGGTTTTTAATTACCGGCTGGCCAGAGCCCGAAGAGTGGTGGAGAACACATTTGGAATCCTGGCCAGCCGGTTCCGACTATTTCTGACACCCATCCATATGGCGGAGTATAAACTGAACCATATAATACTGGTGTGCTGTGTTCTCCATAATTTTTTAAGAAAACATTCTGCCAACTATGCTGGCTCAGTTGGGCCAGAGGCCGGAATCCTATATCCAACAACACTGACGGCGCTTGAAAGTGGCCATCCTGGCTTGCCCTCCCTGAGTGCCCGTGATGTCCGGTTACGATACCTGGAGTTCTTTGCGGGTAGGGGGGCTATCAATATGCCAGACAATATGTGAAGCCTTTTTCAAATAAAAAAAAAAAATTCTTTGTGGACATTTACTGCTTGTGTTTGTTTTAGCTGACCCTGACAGAAATGTGTGGAGTCCAGAAAATGTCGTGATTGTGTAACCTTATTATACAAAGCACTGTTGGCTGGTATTTCCTAAATGCAAAAACACATTTCACTCCAAGTGCACTTGTAACTGCACTGAACCTGCACTTGTAGTGCAAAGTGTATTTGCCCTTAGGAAATAACCCCCACTTTTGCATAAAACAGCTATTACATCACCCCAAAAGTGTTGTAGTGTTGAGACAATAACCCACACATTCTTGAGTAAGCCACTTTTTTATACCTGCACTAGGGATGAGCTTCGTGTTCGAGTCGAACCCATGTTCGACTGGAACATCGGCTGTTCGATCGTTCGCCGAATTGCGAACGATATGGGCCGTTCGCGCCAAATTCGTGTGGCGCGTCACGGCCCATAATTCACTGCGGCATCGCAGTGCATTGCTTGCTGATGATTGGCCAAGCATGCACTATGACCCGCATGCTTGGCCAATCACAGCGCCGCCTTAACAGAGAGCCATAATTGGCCAAAGCCAAGGAGGCTTTGGCCAATTATGGCTCAGGGGATTTAGTACACGCCCCACACTATATAAGGCCGCCTGCACGGCGGCCCTGTGCAGTGTGTTCCGGTGTGCTTAGAGAGAGAGAGACAGTGTCATTTCATTTGAGTTAGCTAGATTAGGCAGGACAGTCAGTCAGTTAGCTGCACTTAAAGTGTATTGTGTATATATATGCATCCCAGGTGTTGCATATATATATATATATATATATATATATATATATATATACACTGTATTCAGTTTAGCTAGATCCGTTCCTGTTATCTTCTAGACTATTTACATTTAGTGCAGTGCGTCCTGCTCACAGTGTTCAGCTAGATCCGTTCCTGTTATATTCCTACTGACAGGCAGGCTTGTCTTGTTACAGTATTTTGAAGAAAATTACTGGTGTTCTTTTGATCCTATTAGTACCACAGTCAGGCAGCTAGACTATTTACATTTAGTGCAGTGCGTCCTGCTCACAGTGTTCAGCTAGATCCGTTCCTGTTATCTTCTTACTGACAGGCAGGCTTGTCTTGTTACAGTATTTTAAAGAAAATTACTGGTGTTCTTTTGATCCTATTAGTACCACAGTCAGGCAGCTAGACTATTTACAGTTAGTGCAGTGCGTCCTGCCCACAGTGTTCTGCTAAACCTACAAGTAAGTGGGGTGCGTCCTGCTCACAGTGTTCAGCTAAACCTACAAGTTAGTGGGGTGCGTCCACCTCACAGTGTTCAGCTAAACCTACAAGCTAGTGGGGTGCGTCCTGCTCACAGTGTTCAGCTAGATCCGTTTCTGTTATCTTCTTACTGACAGGCAGGCTTGTCTTGTTACAGTAAATACAGCTACCTGAAGAAAATTGCTGGTGTTCTTTTGATCCTATTAGTACCACAGTCAGGCAGCTAGACTATTTACAGTTAGTGCAGTGCGTCCTGCTCACAGTGTTCTGCTAAACCTACAAGTTAGTGGGGTGCGTCCTGCTCACAGTGTTCAGCTAAACCTACAAGTTAGTGGGGTGCGTCCACCTCACAGTGTTCAGCTAAACCTACAAGCTAGTGGGGTGCGTCCTGCTCACAGTGTTCAGCTAGATCCGTTTCTGTTATCTTCTTACTGACAGGCAGGCTTGTCTTGTTACAGTAAATACAGCTACCTGAAGAAAATTGCTGGTGTTCTTTTGATCCTATTAGTACCACAGTCAGGCAGCTAGACTATTTACAGTTAGTGCAGTGCGTCCTGCTCACAGTGTTCTGCTAAACCTACAAGTTAGTGGGGTGCGTCCTGCTCACAGTGTTCAGCTAAACCTACAAGTTAGTGGGGTGCGTCCACCTCACAGTGTTCAGCTAAACCTACAAGCTAGTGGGGTGCGTCCTGCTCACAGTGTTCAGCTAGATCCGTTCCTGTTATCTTCTTACTGACAGGCAGGCTTGTCTTGTTACAGTAAATACAGCTACCTGAAGAAAATTGCTGGTGTTCTTTTGATCCTATTAGTACCACAGTCAGGCAGCTAGACTATTTACAGTTAGTGCAGTGCATCCTGCTCACAGTGTTCTGCTAAACCTACAAGTTAGTGGAGTGCGTCCTGCTCACAGTGTTCAGCTAAACCTACAAGTTAGTGGGGAGCGTCCACCTCACAGTGTTCAGCTAAACCTACAAGCTAGTGGTGTGCTTCCTGCTCACAGTGTTCAGCTAGATCCGTTCCTGTTATCTTCTTACTGATCTAATATTTCACAGCAGAGCCCTGTGAGGGCTTACAGTGTTGTGGCCACAGCAACACCTAAGGCCCAAATTTCTGCTGAGTATATAGGGCAGGACCCTACTTTCAAACAACTAACTTACAAACGACTCCTACTTGCAAACGGAAGGAGACAACAGGAAGTGAGAATAAATCTACCCCTAGGAAGGGAAATTCTCTCCTGTAAGAGTTAATATGGGAAAAACATTTCTCCTTTCCACTGATGCTTTCCAATCCATTGGGACAAAAAGTGAGGTGAAATCTTCTGAAGAGGAGGAAAGACAGCAAAACAAATGTCACAGGGGTGATAACCCTTCCCTATGTTTTCCAAAAAGCTTAAAAAAGATTTTTTGGCTGAAGCTAAACACGTTAAAAATGTACCCGTTCAAAATTACAAAGAGATTCTACTTAACAACAAACCTACAGCCTGTATACTGCTGTTCAGAGTATATAGGGCCTGGTGGCCCCACACCTTTCCTTATTTTAATTTGGGTGCGGGGTTCCCCTTAATATCCATACAAGACCCAAAGGGCCTGGTAATGGACTGGGGGGTACCCATGCCGTTTGTCTCACTGATTTTCATCCATATTGCCAGGACCCGACATTACATTAAACCCGCAAGCAGTTTTAAATGAGATTTTTTCCTTTAAAAATGACATTTGGTGCAGGGACTGTTCTAAACACGGGAAACACGCGTCACTTTACAGGCATACTATAGACACCCCTCAGGTACGATATTTAAAGGAATATTTCACTTTTTTTTTTTTACTTTAAGCATCATTAAAATCACTGCTCCCGAAAAAACGGCCGTTTTTAAAAGTTTTTTTTGCATTGATACATGTCCCCTGGGGTAGGACCCGGGTCCCCAAACCCTTTTTAGGACAATACCATGCAAATTAGCCTTTAAAATGAGCACTTTTGATTTCGAACGTTCGAGTCCCATAGACGTCATTGGGTTTCTAACGTTCGTGCGAACTTTCGGTCCGTTCGCAGGTTCTGGTGCGAACCGAACCAGGGGGTGTTCGGCTCATCCCTAACCTGCACAATCACATGTGCATTTACCAAAGGTTTTTAAAACAAACCAACATGTTTGTTGTATAACAATTTTTGCAGTAGCATTATCAAAAATCGAAATATCCATTTCAGATAAAACAGGCCTGTGTAAAACCAACAAGAAAGCCAAAAAACTTGAACTTACAAAGTTCACATTATGTAAAAGCTGAAGGCTATATCAGACATCAGTATTTAGGAACTGGGTTTGATATAGCGTTCAGATGGGGGGAAATCACCCCTGGAAAAGCCAAATTTGGAAGATGCACACAAATTTACGAATGTCAGCATGTGCTATCTGCCATCAGGGGGGATCAAGGGACGTGTTTTGGGGGAGCAAGCCCTTCCTCAACGCTACTTTATAATTGAGGAAGGGGTTGCACCCCCAAAACGCGTCCATTGATCTCCCGTGATGGCAGATAGCACATGTTGGCACACTGTGTGCATCCTCCAAATTTGGCTTTTCAAAACATTGCAAAAAATGTTAAAAGATTGGACCACAATAAAACAAGTGATTTTGTGGGGTTTAAATTCGCCCCAAAACATCAATGATGTTATTATTTTTTATAATAACATCATTGATTTTTTGCTGGATGTTTTGCAGTTCGGCATTACACCCCAAGATCTCCCCGATCAGGATCTAGGCACTTTCAGAAGTAAAGCGTTTTCTATCCCTCACATCACAATCACCTAAAAAGAGATAAAGAAAAAAAAAAAGGTCTCAAAAATCTGCCACCATCCATCTCGTTTACCTGAGCCTGTGGTCGCAGACACTCACCTGTTGTGGTGCCAATCTCCACCACATCTTCTTCTTCCTCCTGCTCTTCTTCTTGGGTTGTTGGTATTTCACCTTCTTCCAGAGGTGGGGGGTCTGTGTTCTCCTGGGATGAGGGGTGTCCTCTGAGTCTTTTCTCCCCTATGTAAAACAAAAATGGTAGAATTAGCACACAGATATTTGATGGCAGAACTAGAAATAGGAAACATTGCTTGGAAGTGGGGTACAATTGTCTATTTTAGCCGAGTTCCAAGATGTATATTTTTTATTGGCCTTTGTCAAGCTGCAATACTTTACCTGTTTGGTACAAGCTTCACAGATGTAGCCCCCCTATAGTATACACTGGAGCACCTGTGTGGCCCCCCTAATAAAAATGGTGTTCTGGGGTCCCACACTAGTGCTCCAGTGTCCAGATGTGAAAACAGCTGCTCAGTGTCCTCTCCTTACACACAATCTAGTTTGCATTTCATTCTAGTAACAAAGCAATCTACACAACCCAATTCTTTGAAGACAAGTATAGGGCCTCAAAATGCTGGCCAAATGCATATGGGCTAAACAATGGTATTTTATAGTCCGAAAGAAAAATGTGTGATCCGAACGAATAATGTGCCCATGAACATGAAAGTTGCCATTTTAAACTGTACAACAGTTCCTAAAAGCACATGGAGCAGCACGAACGTAATAAACATAAAGAATAGGAACACAGCACAACTACTTACTTTTTTGCAGCACTCTCCGGATCTTTCTGTACTGCTCATGTTTTCGTAATTTCAGGTCCGACCACCGATTCCTGAGCTGATCTTTCGATCGTCGTACCCCGAATTTCCGGTGCAGACTCCTGACCACTTTCGCCATGATCTTGGCCTTTCGGACATTGGGGTTGGGGTAAGGCCCATACTTTCCATCATAGTCGGCCTTCTTCAGGATGTCCACCATCTCCAACATCTCCCCAAAGGACATATTTGAGTCCTTTAATCTCCTTCTGGATAGGGACGTTTCAGGCTCCGGTCTTTCTTCCTCCTCCTCCTCCTCGTTGCTCCAATTTCACGATCATGCTGTCTATCCACCATGTGCTCTTCCCCCACTGCGCCGAACAAAAAGGGGCGGGGAATAGACTAGAAAGAACGTCAGGGGCGGGCGGAGTTATACGCATGCGCAGTGTGTATAAAGCGTAACACATGTTTGTCTTACGTACGATCTGTAAACGGAGGAAGGAGCATCGGAGACGCAGATCGTGCTAACGAAGGTAGGATCTAAACTTGGGCCTATACTGCTTCGAAATGGAAGCCTATATTGTAACAAGATTAGGGGAGTTTGGCCTGACATTAGGGTTTGTATTGTGTTGTGTATTGCAGAGAAAATGGATGGGTTCAACGACCACAATTTCCTGCCCCTGTTCATAGACAAGTACAGGGAGCTGCCCTGTCTGTGGCAAGTGAGACACCCCCACTATAACCACAAACAGAAGAGGCAGGCAGCGCTGGAGAAACTGCTGGAGTTGGTGACGCCGGTGGTCCCCACGGCAACCATCCCCTATTTAAAAGCCAAAATTGGTGGCCTGAGGAGCACATATCTTAGGGAGCGCAAGAAGGTCACGGATTCCCAGAGATCCGGAGCTGCAGCAGATGACGTTTATGTCCCCAGGCTGTGGTACTACGAGAGACTGCGATTTCTGTCAGACCAGACTGAAGTCAGGGAATCCCTCTCCACTCTTCCTTCCACTCTTCCTTCCACCCCAGCTGAGGCTTCCGATGTCCAACCTGGGCCTTCCAGCCAGGAAGAAGTGGAGGAGCCCAGCTGGAGTCAGGTATAGCATTCTTCTACAGATTTCAGGACAATAAATAAATAATGTTTACTAGATGTTATTATTAATCACTAATTGCTGATAAAAAAAAGTGTTTTACATATCAATAGACAGTAGTGGGCACCCAAAATTGGGACAAGAATGAAAACTGCTGGGCTCAGAAGGATAGTCTGTTATATTTGTTAACATTGAATTTGCAGCAGTCAGGAGGTGAAAATTGTGTGTGATTGATGACTAAAAATCTCAAACTATGTCCCTTTTTCATACACAGGAAGACCTCAGCCAGGAGGAGGTTGTGGAATGTGGCAGTCAGGAGGAGGCGGGGATTAGTGGCAGCCAGGAGGAGGCGGGGCTAAGTGTCAGCCAAGAGAAGCCTGGGACCAGTCGCAGTCTGACTGAGTCTCAGGTCCCTCCCCTCTGCCTGCCACATAAACGAGCCAGGAAGACGACTCCGAGTCCCGTGCAGGATTCAGCGTACAGGCTGATCCAGGAGGCTTCTGCGTCCCTCAGAGCCTTCCCCAGTCCTGAAGAGGCCTTTGCCTGCATGGCTGCCACAAAATTGCAGGGCATGCAGGAGGGTCAACGCAAGCTCTCTGTGGACCTGATTTATAAAGTCCTACGTAAGGGGTTGAGTGGGGAACTAACACCCAAGACGGATGTCATTGAGATCGACGATCCTCCTCCTCCTCCTTCTGCTGCCACAACTCCACCACCACAGCTACAGCGTGGAAGGAAGCGTGGAAAGAAGACCAAAGAGTGATGACCCTGGGTTCAGTCTGGTCTGACAGAAGATGCAGTCTCTCGTATGACCACAGCCTGGGGACACAGATGTCATCTGCTGCTTTCCGGATCTCTGGGACTTCTGGACCAGACTGCACTCCCATAGATAAGGACTCCTCAGGCCACCAATTTTGCTTTTAAATAATTGATGTCTGCCCTGGGGGTCCAAGGCTTCACCCACTTCTGCAGTTTCTCCAGCATTGCCTCCCTCTTTGTTTAGTTGTGAGCCCTTAATAAAATTTTTTAGGTAAATTCTACTCTCCTGTGTGTGTTTTCATCCAAAAAGGACAGTTTGTTGGTGACGATTCAGGTACATTTCTAAAGTACAATGTGAAATTAACAAGGGACAACAACACCAAACAATCTCCTACAGATTAAATAGAACAACATATCAATGGTGTTGTGGGAACTTGTCACAAAAAACACACACAAACATTTTTGGGAGTACAAATCAAAATCACCAAAAAAAAAAAAAAAAGAAAAACACAAAAAAAATCTACATTAAAGACAAAAAAATAAATAAAATATAAAAAAAATGTTGTCAGATGTGAGAAATCAAAATATATTGAGGGAATCCAGATAAATAGTAACAAAATAAGTTTGTGAGAAGTGTGTGTGAATATGAGCAGCAAAACTACTTAATTCTTGTCACATTATAAAGAAGAAGAGAGTGCGCTGTATTAAACCATTTTTAACATTGCAGCGTGACGAAAGTGCTGTATCCATTGCGAACGCTAAGTTTACCAGAACGAGCTGTCCCGTCTCTGAATTTCTTCTGAGCATGCGTGGCACTTTGTGCGTCGGAACAGGCCACACACGGTCGGAATTGACGCGATCGGATTTTGTTGTCGGAAAATTTTATCTCCTGCTGTCCAACTTTGTGTGTCGGAAAATCCAATGGAAAATGTCCGATGGCGCCCACACACGGTCGGAATTTCCGACAACACGCTCCGATCGGACATTTTCCATCGGAAAATCCGACCGTGTGTACGGGGCATAACTTGTAGCTTTAGCTGAACACTGTGCAGAGGTCGCACTAAACTAACTTGTAGCTTTAGCTGAACACTGTGCAGAGATCGCACTACACTAACTTGGAGCTTTAGCTGAACACTGTGCAGAGGTCGCACTACACTAACTTGTAGCTTTAGCTGAACACTGTGCAGAGATCGCACTACACTAACTTGGAGCTTTAGCTGAACACTGTGCAAAGGTCGCACTACACTAACTTGTAGCTTTAGCTGAACACTGTGCAGAGGTCGCACTACACTAAAAAATAATGTAGCTGCCTGCGCTAGCAATAGGATACGAAAAACACCACCAATCTTCTACAGGTAGCTTTAGGTGCACACTGTGCAGAGGACGCACTACACTAACTGTAAATACTGTAGCTAATAGGACTAATAAGATCAGAAGAACACCAGCACTTTTCTTCAAATACTGTAACAACACCTGCCTGCCTGTCAATAGGAAGATAATAACAGGAACGGATCTAGCTAAACTGAATACAGTGTATATATATATATATATATATATATATATATATATATACACGCAACACCTGGGATGCATAGATATACACAATACACTGTAAGTGCAGCTAACTGACTGACTGTCCTGCCTAATCTATCTAACTTAAATCAAATGACACTGTCTCTCTGTCTCTGTCTCACAATGCCGGAACACACTACACAGGGCCGACGTGCAGGCGGCCTTATATAGTGTGGGGCGTGTACTAAACCCCCTGAGCCACAATTGGCCAAAGCCACCCTGGCTTTGGCCAATTACAGCTCTCTGTACAGACGGCGCTGTGATTTGCCAAGCATACGGGTCATAGTGCGTGCTTGGCCAATCATCAGCCAGCAATGCACTGCGATGCCGCAGTGAATTATGGGCTACTCTAATTTGGCGTGAATGGCCTATATCATTCGCAATTCTGCGAATGATCGAACAGACGATGTTCAGGTCGAACATGGGTTCGACTCGAACACGAAGCTCATCAGTACTGGCCATTATTCCAAACGTGCTCTCCACCACTCTTATGGCTCTGTCCAGCCAGTAATTAAAACCCTCCGGTCCAGGGTGAGGGTCCTCATAGGAAATGGCCGCATAAGATGGTCCCCCAGCGCAAACGCTTCATCCGCAAGGAAGACAAATGGGAGTCCTTCCGCATTGTCTTCTGGAGGTGGCAAGTCCAAGCTGCCATTCTGGTGACGCCTGTAGAACTCCGTAAGGGCGATGACTCCACCATCTGACATCTGGCCATTCTTCCCCACATCCACATACAGGAACTCGTTGGTAGCCGACACCACCGCCAACATCACAATACTATTAAACCCCTTGTAGTTGTAATAGTATGACTCCGAGTTGGGTGGTGGGATGATGTGGACATGTTTCCCATCAATTGCCCCAGTTAGGAAAGTCCCACCGCTGGGCAAAGTGCCATTCCTGTGGGTTGGAAGGAAACTGTGGAGTCAAACAAGAATAAACATGGAAAGCATATTAGACACAAACATTCTTGGCCAACATCAGTATAACATTTACTTTAGGGAGTATTTTAAGACAAAGGTCTAAGGTCCACCTATCAGATTCCTCCCCCCATCATGGGCCATTTTATAAATTTTAAGGAGGAGGGGGAATGTTTTGGTCAGGTAACCCTCTTCACTTCATTGAGAGATGAATGCCTAAATAATGTGTGTTGCTTTGGCCAGCCCCTCCTTACTTTTACTTACACTATTGGCAGCCCACTGGACAGGTAAGAAGTGTCATAATACAAAGATATAAATACACACTGTACACACTGTACACATTTTAGCACATTTTTCCATTCTGCAATTACCTATCAAGATAATAATAGGATACAAAAACTTGAAACAGTACCATTTGAAAGGATTCAGGCAGGCCCTTGCACTACATGCTTTGGGGAATTCATCCAGAAATCTGACCACAAAAGAGGTAGGTATAGTGTGTATGGGTTTGGAAAAGTCAGCAGATAGAGGATTGCTATCAGCTGAGTTAGCAGTTGGGGGGAGGGAGGGTTCCAAATGATTTTGGGACCCAAAAAAAAACCTCTGGCATTCTGCCTGAATTTAAAGCACAAATCACAATTTTACACATTTTAGGGTATTTAGGGTAAAGCACTACTATGGAGCTGACAAAATACATTGTTAAGTGACTACACGAGATGAATATAGGGCCAGGAGAGCATGCTGGGGAGGTAAGTGAAGGAAAATATGTATGAAGGACAAAAAAAAATACCTAAAAATCCAGCATGCATGAGGAGAAAGGGGACATTCACAGCATATTACAATCATGGTAATTAGGGAATGAGGAAAGAAATACAATACATTAGCAAACATTCTATACAATAAAATGTGATGTTAAAGGATAAAAATCTTACATTAATATACTCCTTCTGCAGGACCTGCATGATGGCAGAACAGGTCTCTGGGATACTTGAGGTCCTGCAGGCTTCTCCCCATCACCAAGTACCGCAAGGTGGCGATGAGCCTCTGCTCTGGAGTGGCGGCTTGCCTCATGCAGGTATCCTGCCTGCTGATATAGGGGGTCAGCAAAGCCAACAAATGGTGAAATACGGGGTCCGTCATCCGGAGAAAGTTCCTGAAATCATCAGGATTATTCTCACAGATCTCACGGAGCAAAGGCATGTGACAGAACTGGTCATGCTGGAGCAACCAATTCTTGGTCCATGAACTCCTCCTCGCCCTGTTCATGGACTGGGCTTGTGTCAAAGTAAGAACCCCAACACCAAGCCCCCGCACAGCACGAACTCTACGATGAGTACGTACATGCAACATGGCTAGAAAACGGTTGGCTGCTCAGAACGGAGTAACAGAACGCACTGAAGAAGAGCCTGTGAAGAGCGACCTGAAAATCAGTAACGAACGAACAAGAACACAATGACAAGTCAATGGTAACTGCACGCACTGAAAAACAGATACAAACCCACAAGCACAAACTGAAAAGCAGAAAAACGAACTGAAAACCACGAGTCTGGAAAAGCGCGAATCGTCTCTCACCAAACTTTTACTAACATGAGATTAGCAAAAGGAGCCCAAAGGGTGCCGCGCTTGGTACTGAACTTCCCTTTTATAGTCTCGTTGTACGTGGTGTACGTGACCGCGTTCTTGGTGTTTGGAAATTGTGACAACATTGTGCGACCGTGTGTATGCAAAACACGTTTGAGCCAACATCCGTTGGAAAAAATCCATGGATTTTGTTGTCGGAATGTCCGATCAATTTCCGACCATGTGTACAGGGCATGATAATCCCCTTACCACGAACTTTCCTTTCCACCGCCCAAAAACTTTTTACTAAATTTGTTTGGAACCACAAACCCCCCAGATGTTCCCTTAATATTATGATAAGGCATAGAAGAAATGGTGGAATGGGGGTACCCAATATCATGGCTTATTATAAAGCCTGCGTATTAGATCAACCTAGATATCTGTGGAACCCCCTAAACATAAGACGTGGGCATTTATGGAATCCACCGAGGTCCCACATAAAGATTTACAATCGACTCTCATTGCTAGTAGGCTTGGAGCTCCACCACCCATCTTTACTGTCCCAAATGTGCAAATCTCCATCAAATTGTGGTCAGAGATTCCCCTTTTATCTTCACCCAAGGGATCACTTTGCAAAATCCCTACCCCAATATCAGTGCTCCAACACTTTATACCCTGCATTGACCTCCACTTATGGAAAAATAAAGGCCTTACTCTCTTGAGAGACCTATACAGGACACATCTCTCCACACCTATGGAGCCCTATCTACCCAACCTTCCACCGCCTGCACAATTTACCTATTTACAAGTCCACTCCTTCTCCATAAACACCCTCTACCTCTACACTTAGAAATTCCAGTCTCAATGTATACCTTCTTCCACGAACCTACAACTCCACTAAGGGGTATTTCCCTGTTTTATAATATCTACAATGCCCAAGACTCCTTCTCAAAGACCACCACCATTGTCAAATGGGAAGAAGCCTTGGGAAAAACCCTTCCAGATGCCTGTTGGATGAAAGTTTTCTCCACCACCTATACCTCATCCAAGTGTGTAAACCATCTGGAACACTACCAAAAGGTAATACACTCTTGATACCTTACCCCGTTCAAACTTTCTAAGTTCTACCCATCCCAAATGCTGGTGAAAATGCAGAGAATCTGGCACTCTATACTATATACCTTGGTCTTGCATATCACTAAGGTCATTCTGGAATAGGATTTTTTCCATACTGTCCGATATATGTAGCCAACATATAGCACCTAATCCGGAGCTTGCACCTGAACATTCACGAATTTCTTCCCAAATTCCGAGTAGTAATTATAAAATTTTTATTAGCAGCAAAAATCACAATTACAAGGCAGTGGAACGCTACCAATCCACCTTCCCCCAGTGATGCCATTCTCACCTTCAACCACCAATGTGAGATGGAGAAATTATTGTCAATCACAAACCTTAGTCTCACAGTATTTAGAGATAAGTGGGAACCCTGGTTATCAAATCCTAAGTGCACAGTCAAAATTTGAATGTGTTTATGTTATGGTGACTGGATTACACTTTACCTAACTCCCCTCCCCTACCATTTCCCTCCCTCCCCCTCCATTCCCCTTTCCTTTCTCACCCTTGGCAAGCTTACCTTGCCTACTCACAACAAGTTATAAGCTAACTTACCCTATGTACAGGTACATTGACGCTACATTTTGCAGATTACACTATTATACGGATTGTGTACCAATTGATGTATTTAACTACCCTGTTTCAAGTCTTGTTATTGTACCACCTCAAGTTATTTCAATATCACTATGACACTAACCATGGTTGGCTGTGCTGCCCCCCTAACCAGGACACAGTTTGTTCCCAGATGGGGTGTCCAGGATGGGGGGTAGCACTTCTACTGTAAGATTAGTAATGATATTACCTCCAAGTTCAAATTGATATTATCTTATTTGGCATAGTATCTACATGTGATCTTTTGCTGTAAGTTCTACTGTACAGAGTGTACCACTTTATTATCTGTTTGTAACCTTCTCGATAAAAAAAAAAACTCAATAAAAACTATTTGAAGTAATATTAATTAAAATAAACCTTAAAGCAAAATAGATTTGAAAGGAAAGGAGGTAAAAAAAAAACATCATAATGTTTATTGTATTGTTTGATGAATATTGAAATAGTCCATTATTCTAAAAGTCCTTGTAATTTGTTTTATAGTGGCCCCAGCACAAATGACATATTTGTTCATTCAGCCTGGGTATCATTTTATCTTTCCCCACTAGCCAACAATGGCAAGCAATATGTTTAAACTTCTTGTGCTTTAAAGCTGACCAAAAGATGGATTGAATCCAGGCCGGTTCAGTAGGGACCAGCCGAGAGTCAAGCCATCTATGGGCAGGGTGGTTATACTAAAGTCGATCCATCGATCGATTCTAGTACACTCAGCTCATAGTTTTTTTCCTGCAATTACTGCTGGTGGCTGCAGCTGGAAGAGATTCATCTATTAGCACTAAATGCGTTGATGGGGGAATCAAGCAATTTTCTTTCCTGCAACCCATAGTTGCAAGAAAGAAAGTTGCATCATCTATAGTATGCTTTATTCACTTAGGAGTATTCTTGGACATATTTCACACATCTTCAACAGCTTCTGCTGTCTCTGCATCTTTAGCACTCTGTAGTCTCCTCAACTGTTCCTGAAGACTTGCATTTTATGACAATAATTTGTTACATTCTATCTTCATTTTCTCATATTCAGATGGTCATATTCCTGGGGTTTTTTTTATAATATATTTTATTGTTTTTTTTTTGGTTTTTTTTTCGAATAACAGTGAAGAGTGTTTTACAATACCAAGTAGAGTGTTTCACATTTCAAAGCAGATTATAGTACAGCGCATAATTACACAAGGTTATAGATTTAAGGAGGTTATAGATTTAAGGAAAACCAAGGCCATAGGTCATATGATCACCGTAACTGAATTGTCAAAATAAAGATAACATATTTCAAACCTATGCGGGGGGAGAACTTGTAGAAAGGAAAAGAAGAGAAGAGAAAGAAAATGAAAGAGAGGGGAGGATTGAGAAGGAGAAGAGAAGGGAAAACTTGGTGTTGACCCTTCCCAACACCCTCGGGTGAGCAGGAGCCCTAGGTAAGGTCAATAGTAAAAAACTTAAACCCATTGACAAAATTGGTTAATGTTCCTATTAGAGAGAAAACAAACTAGATTGTCATGGAAAGTTAGCTGTATGGGTCACAATGCCACTAGATTTAAATATGAAAGGAGCCTGTAGAGAGAATTTCTCAGATGTTATCAGACATTGGTCTATGAAAGAGCACCACCTTGTTTCAAAGCATTTGTTGAAGCAGTCATTTTGTAGTATGGTGTCAAGTATTTCTCTGAATAACAAGGTTTTAAGATCCTTTTTGTTTCGGATAAGGTGGGCAGTAATTGAGAAATCTATTGCTTGAAAATAATCCTACGAGCCATGAGAAGACTTATGAGTGTTCATTGGTAGTTTCCCTGTAACATGGATATAAGTGAGACTCCAGAGGGGTTCCACAACTTTGGATATTCAAACAGGAGGAGCATGGGATCTTCTGGCACCTGGTAATCAGTTACTAGGGATGGGCCAAACAATCCCCTGTTCATTTTGCATCCAGAACATGCGAACAGGCAAAAAATGTGTTCAAACACGTGAACACCGATAAAGTCTATGGGACATGAACATAAAAAATCAAAAGTGCTCATTTTAAAGGTTAATATGCAAGTTATTGTCATAAAAAGTGTTTGGGGACCTGGGTCCTGCCCCAGGGGACATGTATCAATGCAAAAAAAGTTTTAAAAACGGCCGTTTTTTCAGGAGCAGTGATTTTATTAATGCTTAAAGTGTAAAAATAAAAGTGAAATATTCCTTTAAATTTCGTACCTGGGGGTTGTCTAGAGTATGCCTGTAAAGTAGCGCATGTTTCCTGTGTTTATGACAGGCCGAGAGCAAAATGAAATTTCTAAAGGAAAAAAGTCATTTAAAATTGCTAGCGCTAGTTGGTCCCGACAATACAATACACATAAAAATAATTGAAAGTCTTTGAAAAATAAAAAAAATAAAAAAGACCCTTGAGGTCTGGTATGTATATTAAGGGGAACTCCACGCCAAAAAAAAAAAAAAATGGCATGGGGTTCCCCCCAAAAATTTTTGCCAGACCCTTCAGGTCTGGTATGGATTTTAAGGGGAACTCCACGACAAAATTTAAAAAAAAATGGCGTGGGGTTCCCTCCAAAATCCACACCAGACCCTTATCCGAGCATGCAACCTGGCAGGCCACAGGAAAAGAGGGGGGATGAGAGAGCGCCTCCCCTCCTGAACCATACCAGGCCACAGGCCCTCAACATAGGGAGGATGTCCGCATGTTGATGGGGACAAGGGCCTCATCCCCACAACCCTTGCCCCGTGGTTGTGGGGGTCTGCGGGCGGGGGGCTTATCGGAATCTGGAAGCCGCCTTTAACAAAGGGGACACCCAGATCCCGCCCCCCCTATGTGAATTGGTAAAGGGTACATTGTACCCCTACTATTTCACAAAAAGAATGTGTCAAAATGCAAAAAAAAACACAGGAGACGACTTGGGACAAGTCCTTTATTAAAAATAAAAAATAAAAAAGATTCCAGCAATGTAATCCAAGAAATCCATGCTTCTACTCCAGTGATGTAATCCACTTCTCGATCTCCAGCGATGGATGATCTCCAGTGACTCCAGCAAGGAACACGCACAGGATCCTGCCTCCACCGGAGACACCCAGCCAATGATGCTGTGCCAGCTTGACAACTCTTATGTAGCTGAGGGCAGGGCCACCCATCACGTGACCCCGTCCCCCTCTGACAAGGAGAAACACCGGGGTTTCCCAGGGATGTGTACAGGTGACCCCACCCCCCTCTGATGCAATGGAAATCCTGCGTACATTTAGAGGTAGTACTTCGCTTTTGCTGAAGTTTATTTTTAGGCCAGAACATAGATGGAATGAGTCAAAAATCTGTTGTATATTGGCTATATCCAGAGATGGCGCCGATGAAAAAATTTAAATGTCATCTGCGAAAAGGGCCACTCGCAGCTCTTCGTGACCTATAGCGAATCCATGTAGTGGGGCCGTATTATGAAGGTAGCGGGAGAGGGGTTCTATTGCTAAGTTGAATAGAAGTGGGGAAAGGGGGCATCCCTGTGGACATTGATTGGGTCAGATAGGTGTCCTGCTGCTACTACCCTGGCTGTAGGAGCAGAGTATATACTGTGAATAGGGATGAGCTTTGTGTTCGAGTCGAACCCATGTTCGACTCGAACATCGGCTGTTCGATTGTTCGCCGAATTGTGAACGATATGGGCCGTTCGTGCCAAATTCGTGTGGCGCGTCACGGCCCATAATTCACTGCGGCATTGCAGTGCATTGCTTGCTGATGATTGGCCAAGCATGCACTATGACCCGCATGCTTGGCCAATCACAGCGCCGCCTTAACAGAGAGCCATAATTGGCCAAAGCCAAGGAGGCTTTGGCCAATTATGGCTCAGGGGATTTAGTACACGCCCCACACTATATAAGGCCGCCTGCACGGCGGCCCTGTGCAGTGTGTTCCGGTGTGCTTAGAGAGAGAGAGAGACAGTGTCATTTCATTTGAGTTAGCTAGATTAGGCAGGACAGTCAGTCAGTTAGCTGCACTTAAAGTGTATTGTGTATATATATGCATCCCAGGTGTTGCATATATATATATATATACACTGTATTCAGTTTAGCTAGATCCGTTCCTGTTATCTTCTAGACTATTTACATTTAGTGCAGTGCGTCCTGCTCACAGTGTTCAGCTAGATCCGTTCCTGTTATATTCCTACTGACAGGCAGGCTTGTCTTGTTACAGTATTTTGAAGAAAATTACTGGTGTTCTTTTGATCCTATTAGTACCACAGTCAGGCAGCTAGACTATTTACATTTAGTGCAGTGCGTCCTGCTCACAGTGTTCAGCTAGATCCGTTCCTGTTATCTTCTTACTGACAGGCAGGCTTGTCTTGTTACAGTATTTTAAAGAAAATTACTGGTGTTCTTTTGATCCTATTAGTACCACAGTCAGGCAGCTAGACTATTTACAGTTAGTGCAGTGCGTCCTGCCCACAGTGTTCTGCTAAACCTACAAGTAAGTGGGGTGCGTCCTGCTCACAGTGTTCAGCTAAACCTACAAGTTAGTGGGGTGCGTCCACCTCACAGTGTTCAGCTAAACCTACAAGCTAGTGGGGTGCGTCCTGCTCACAGTGTTCAGCTAGATCCGTTTCTGTTATCTTCTTACTAACAGGCAGGCTTGTCTTGTTACAGTAAATACAGCTACCTGAAGAAAATTGCTGGTGTTCTTTTGATCCTATTAATACCACAGTCAGGCAGCTAGACTATTTACAGTTAGTGCAGTGCGTCCTGCTCACAGTGTTCTGCTAAACCTACAAGTTAGTGGGGTGCATCCTGCTCACAGTGTTCAGCTAAACCTACAAGTTAGTGGGGTGCGTCCACCTCACAGTGTTCAGCTAAACCTACAAGCTAGTGGGGTGCGTCCTGCTCACAGTGTTCAGCTAGATCCGTTTCTGTTATCTTCTTACTGACAGGCAGGCTTGTCTTGTTACAGTAAATACAGCTACCTGAAGAAAATTGCTGGTGTTCTTTTGATCCTATTAGTACCACAGGCAGGCAGCTAGACTATTTACAGTTAGTGCAGTGCGTCCTGCTCACAGTGTTCTGCTAAACCTACAAGTTAGTGGGGTGCGTCCTGCTCACAGTGTTCAGCTAAACCTACAAGTTAGTGGGGTGCGTCTACCTCACAGTGTTCAGCTAAACCTACAAGCTAGTGGGGTGCGTCCTGCTCACAGTGTTCAGCTAGATCCGTTTCTGTTATCTTCTTACTGACAGGCAGGCTTGTCTTGTTACAGTAAATACAGCTACCTGAAGAAAATTGCTGGTGTTCTTTTGATCCTATTAGTACCACAGTCAGGCAGCTAGACTATTTACAGTTAGTGCAGTGCGTCCTGCTCACAGTGTTCTGCTAAACCTACAAGTTAGTGGGGTGCGTCCTGCTCACAGTGTTCAGCTAAACCTACAAGTTAGTGGGGTGCGTCCACCTCACAGTGTTCAGCTAAACCTACAAGCTAGTGGGGTGCGTCCTGCTCACAGTGTTCAGCTAGATCCGTTCCTGTTATCTTCTTACTGACAGGCAGGCTTGTCTTGTTACAGTATTTTAAAGAAAATTACTGGTGTTCTTTTGATCCTATTAGTACCACAGTCAGGCAGCTAGACTATTTACAGTTAGTGCAGTGCGTCCTGCTCACAGTGTTCTGCTAAACCTACAAGTTAGTGGGGTGCGCCCTGCTCACAGTGTTCAGCTAAACCTACAAGTTAGTGGGGTGCGTCCACCTCACAGTGTTCAGCTAAAGCTACCTGTAGAAGTTTGGTGGTGTTCTCATACTACAGGCAGGCAGTTGATTTTGCTAGCTGCAGTATCAGTACATATATATATATATATATATATATATATCCCAGCTTAGTGCAGCTACAGGCCATTAGTATGTCTGGAAGGCCAAGAAGGAGAGGCAGACAGTCACAAGCCAATAAGAGAGGGCAAGCAGGCTCTGTGTCTAGTGCTGGTCGTGGAGACGGTGCATCCTCATCAGCACGTGGCCATGGGACACGCTTGGCCTTTTTTTCGGCAGCTGGCCATGTTGAGCCGCAACATGCGGAAGACTTGGTCGAGTGGATGACCAAGCCGTCCTCATCCTCCTTATCCTCTCTCACCCATGCCCAGGGTACTTTGTCTGGCAAAGCAGCGGCCTCTTCCCTTGGCTCAATGTCATCAGTGACTCCTTCCCTAGCCCCACCATGTCCTCCTGAGGAGTCCCTCGAACTGTTTGACCACAGTGTTGGGTACATGCTCCAGGAGGATGCCCAGCATTTGGAAGGCTCTGATGATGATACTGAGCTTGATGAAGGCAGTAACACGAGCACGGACAGAGGGGGTGCCCAAGAAGGACAGCAATCTGGCAGTCATGCTCCCCCTGCTGCAGCATACTGCCAGGTTTGCTCCAGTGATGAGGAGGGAGGGGATGATGAGGTCACTGACTCAACGTGGGTGCCTGATAGGAGAGAGGAGGAGGAGGAGGAGGAGGAGGCGGCACATCACCAACGAGGCAGGATTCCCTCCAGGGGCCAGCCTAAGGGCAGCACATTGACTGCATCACACCCCAAAGCTCCACATGTGCAGGGCGCTGCAGTCTCTGCGCGTTATTCAAAAAGTTCTTTGATGTGGGCCTTTTTTGAGACGAGTGCATCAGATCGCACCGCTGCTATTTGCAACATATGTCTCAAGCATATCTCGCGTGGCCAAAACATCTCCCGCTTGGGTACCACATGCTTGACCAGACATATGTTGACCTGCCATGCAGTTCGTTGGCAAGCGTATCTAAAAGACCCACACCAAAGAACAAAGAGGACCTCTGCTTGCTCCTCATCAGCTGAGATTTCCAACCCCACTAGACCTTCAGTCCTCTCTGAGACCCGCACTGAGAGGAATGAACGTGTAGAATTAGGTGTGTCACAGCCACGTACTTGTGGGCAATCTGATTTTGGTACACCGACGTCAGATTGTACCAGGCAAATTTCCCTGCCCCAGCTGCTGCACCGCCGAAAGAAGTTTGCTCCCAGCCATCCACATGCCCAACGGTTGAATGCTAGCTTGGCAAAATTGCTAGCACTTCAACTGCTGCCTTTTCAGTTGGTAGACTCTGCCCCCTTCCGTGAGTTTGTGGAATGTGCGGTTCCTCAGTGGCAGGTACCCAAATGCCACTTTTTCTCACGGAAGGCAATTCCGGCTCTCTACCAGCATGTGGAAGGCAATGTCCATGCCTCGCTGGACAGGGCGGTCAGCGGTAAGGTGCATATTACCGCTGACTCATGGTCCAGCAGGTATGGACAGGGACGTTACCTAAGTTTCACGGCGCATTGGGTGACTCTGCTGGCAGCTGGGAAGGATGCAGGACAAGGTGCAGTAGTGTTGGAGGTTGTTCCGCCACCACGCCTCCAAAATGCTAATGATTGTGACACACCTCTCTCCTCCACCCCCTCCTCTTCTTCTTCCTCCATGGCCTCTTCCTCGGAACCAGCGGTGCTCCGTAGTCGTTCAAGGGGCTACGCAAGTACGCAGGCCAAAAGATGCCATGCGGTGCTTGAGCTGGTGTGCTTGGGGGACAGGAGCCACACTGGGGCAGAGGTTCTGTCAGCTCTGCAGGGGCAGGTTCAGAGGTGGTTGACGCCACGCCAACTTAAGGCAGGAATGGTGGTTTGCGACAATGGCACCAACCTCCTCTCTGCCCTCCGACAGGGACAAATGACCCATGTGCCCTGTTTGGCTCACGTCCTTAACTTGGTGGTGCAGCGGTTCTTGGGCAGGTACCCGGGCTTACAGGATGTCCTGAGACAGGCCAGGAAAGTCTGTGTGCATTTCCGCCGGTCATATAATGCCAGTGCTCGGCTGACGGACCTCCAAAAGGAGTTTAACCTGCCCAAGAACCGCCTAATCTGTGACATGCCCACCAGGTGGAACTCAACGTTGGCCATGCTGCAGCGGCTGCACACGCAGCAGAGGGCCATCAATGAGTACCTGTGTGACTAAGGTGCAGTAGTGTTGGAGGTTGTTCCGCCACCACGCCTCCAAAATGCTAATGATTGTGACACACCTCTCTCCTCCACCCCCTCCTCTTCTTCTTCCTCCATGGCCTCTTCCTCGGAACCAGCGGTGCTCCGTAGTCGTTCAAGGGGCTACGCAAGTACGCAGGCCAAAAGATGCCATGCGGTGCTTGAGCTGGTGTGCTTGGGGGACAGGAGCCACACTGGGGCAGAGGTTCTGTCAGCTCTGCAGGGGCAGGTTCAGAGGTGGTTGACGCCACGCCAACTTAAGGCAGGAATGGTGGTTTGCGACAATGGCACCAACCTCCTCTCTGCCCTCCGACAGGGACAAATGACCCATGTGCCCTGTTTGGCTCACGTCCTTAACTTGGTGGTGCAGCGGTTCTTGGGCAGGTACCCGGGCTTACAGGATGTCCTGAGGCAGGCCAGGAAAGTCTGTGTGCATTTCCGCCGGTCATATAATGCCAGTGCTCGGCTGACGGACCTCCAAAAGGAGTTTAACCTGCCCAAGAACCGCCTAATCTGTGACATGCCCACCAGGTGGAACTCAACGTTGGCCATGCTGCAGCGGCTGCACACGCAGCAGAGGGCCATCAATGAGTACCTGTGTGACTATGGCACCAGGACAGGGTCAGGGGAGCTTGTTTTTTTTTCCCCACGCCAGTGGGCCATGATCAGGGATGCATGCACTGTCCTGTCACCATTTGAGGAGGCCACGAGGATGGTGAGCAGTGACAGTGCATGCATCAGTGACACTGTCCCCCTTGTCCACCTGTTGGAGCACACGCTGCGTGGAATAATGGACAGGGCACTTGAGGCAGAACAGAGGCAGGAAGAGGAGGACTTCCTTAGCTCTCAAGGCCCCCTTTATCCAGACAGTGTTCCTGCGTGCCCGCCGATCACACAGGAAGAGGACGAGGAGGAAGAGGAGGAGGAGGAGGAGGAAGATTGTGTCAGTATGGAGGTGGAGCCTGGCACTCAGCATCAGCAGCAGTCTTTAAGGGATCAGTCCCAAGAAACACATGGACTTGTACGTGGCTGGGAGGAGGTGGCTGCGGACCATGTCGTCCTTAGTGACCCAGAGGACTCCGGACCGAATGCCTCAGCAAACCTACGCTGCATGGCCTCCCTGATCCTGCAAAGCCTGCGTAAGGATCCTCGTATTCGTGGTATCAAGGAGAAGGACCAATACTGGCTGGCAACCCTCCTTGATCCACGTTACAAGGGTAAGGTTGCGGACCTTATCTTGCCATCGCAGAGGGAGCAGAGGATGAAACATCTTCGAGAGGCCTTGCAGAAAGGTCTGTGCAACGCGTTCCCAGAGACTGGGAGGTTACAAACTCCTGTTTCTGGACAACGTGTTGCTGAGGCTTCGGTCAGTCAAAGAAGGAGCGGTGGAGAAGGTGGCCGTCTGACCGATGCGTTCAGACAATTTTTTGGTCCGCAGCCCCAAGGTATGATTGGTTCCAGCAACCATCGTCAGCGTCTGTTTTACATGGTGCAGGAATACCTAGGGGCAAGATCAGACTTGGACACCTTTCCCACCGAAAATCCTCTGGGTTACTGGGTCTTGAGGATGGATCACTGGCCAGAGCTTGCACAGTATGCAATTGAGCTACTGGCCTGTCCTGCATCCAGCGTTCTTTCGGAACGCACATTCAGTGCTGCTGGAGGCGTGGTAACCGATCACAGGGTGCGTCTGTCCACTGACTTGGTCGATCGACTGACCTTCATAAAAATGAATGAGTCTTGGATCACCACCAGCTACCAAGCACCTGATGCTGATGTAACCGAATAATTTTTTTTGAAATCTCAGATCCCTTCAAAGACTGCCTATGCTGATGCTGAGTGACTATCCCTGAGTAATTATCCTCTTCCTCCTCAATCATCACGCTGATAGCTTGTAAGAACATTTTTGGTTCTGGGTGCCACCACCAGTGCCTAAGGCACAATTTTTCAGCCCCTGTTTAACAGGGGCGTGTAATTGCGATTTTTGATGTAATACTTTGCAGCAGGGCTCATTCCTGCATTCCAACTAGAGTGTCTGTGAGGGGTTGCAGTGTTGTGGCACCAGCACCAGTGCCTAAGGCCCAATTTTTCAGCTCCTGTTCAACAGGGGCATGTAATTACAATTCTTGATCTAATATTTCACAGCAGAGCCCTGTGAGGGCTTACAGTGTTGTGGCCACAGCAACACCTAAGGCCCAAATTTCTGGCTGAGTATATAGGGCAGGACCCTACTTTCAAACAACTAACTTACAAACGACTCCTACTTGCAAACGGAAGGAGACAACAGGAAGTGAGAATAAATCTACCCCTAGGAAGGGAAATTCTCTCCTGTAAGAGTTAATATGGGAAAAACATTTCTCCTTTCCACTGATGCTTTCCAATCCATTGGGACAAAAAGTGAGGTGAAATCTTCTGAAGAGGAGGAAAGACAGCAAAACAAATGTCACAGGGGTGATAACCCTTCCCTATGTTTTCCAAAAAGCTTAAAAAAGATTTTTTGGCTGGAGCTAAACACGTTAAAAATGTACCCGTTCAAAATTACAAAGAGATTCTACTTAACAACAAACCTACAGCCTGTATACTGCTGTTCAGAGTATATAGGGCCTGGTGGCCCCACACCTTTCCTTATTTTAATTTGGGTGCGGGGTTCCCCTTAATATCCATACAAGACCCAAAGGGCCTGGTAATGGACTGGGGGGTACCCATGCCGTTTGTCTCACTGATTTTCATCCATATTGCCAGGACCCGACATTACATTAAACCCGCAAGCAGTTTTAAATGAGATTTTTTCCTTTAAAAATGACATTTGGTGCAGGGACTGTTCTAAACACGGGAAACACGCGTCACTTTACAGGCATACTATAGACACCCCTCAGGTATGATATTTAAAGGAATATTTCACTTTTTTTTTTTACTTTAAGCATCATTAAAATCACTGCTCCCGAAAAAACGGCCATTTTTAAAAGTTTTTTTTGCATTGATACATGTCCCCTGGGGTAGGACCCGGGTCCCCAAACCCTTTTTAGGACAATACCATGCAAATTAGCCTTTAAAATGAGCACTTTTGATTTCGAACGTTCGAGTCCCATAGACGTCAATGGGGTTCTAACGTTCGTGCGAACTTTCGGTCCGTTCGCAGGTTCTGGTGCGAACCGAACCGGGGGGTGTTCGGCTCATCCCTAACTGTGAATAAGGGGCATGAGAGACCAAATTTTTTCATAACCAGAGAGAGCCACTGAAAGCTCTCATTGTCGAAAGCTTTCTCCGCATATAATGTGATTGCTAAGTCCTCTAGGTCCTCTAGGGACTGTGTTTTAGCATATTCTAATGCCGTGTACACATGGGCGGACTTTTCGACCAGACTGGTCCGACGGACTTTTGACAGACTTTGACGGACTTCCGACGGACTTTGCCTACACACGATCACCCCAAAGTCCGACAGATTTGTACGTGACGACGTACAACCGGACTAAAATAAGGAAGTTGATAGCCAGTAGCCAATAGCTGCCCTAGTGTGGGTTTTCGTCCGTCGGACTAGCATACAGACGAGTGGATTTTTTGACCGGACTGGAGTACGTCGGAAAGATTTGAAGCATGTTTCAAATCTAAAGCCCGTCAGATTTTCGACTGGAAAAGTCTGCTTAACATCCGATGAAGCCCACATACGATCGGATTGTCCGCTGGACTCATTCCGTCGGACAAGTCCAGTCAAAAAGTCCGCTTGTGTGTACACGGCATAACACTGCTAGGACCTTACCTATGTTTGAAGAGGCTGACCTTCCTTTGGTGAATCCCGCCTGTGCTGGGTGTATCAGATATGGAATAATAGATGCCACTATTTTTTAAAGGATCTTAGAGTCCAAGTTTAATAGGGAAATCGGGCAATATGAGCTAGGCTCCGTGGGGTTTTTGCCCTTTTTTGCAATCAATTTATTGTTTGCCTAGTGTCCCGATGATAGATATGAGCCTCTCTTCCAAATGCCTTTGTAAACCTCCAGCAGAGTATTGGTCAGCATATCTTTGATCAACTTAAAAAATTCAGGGGTGTACCCATCTGGGCCTGGGGCTTTTCCATTTGCCATTTTATTAATAGTCACAGATATTTCCTTGAGGGTTATGGGAGAGTTTAACAATGTCAAGTGTTCGGAAATTAGACCTTGGGTGGTGGTGGCACCACAACACTGTAACTCCTCACAGATACTCTTGTTGGGTGCAGGAACGGGAGCTGCTGTGAAATAATATATCAAAAAATGTAATTTCATGGCCCTATTAAACAGGGGCAGAAAAAGTGGGCCTTGGGTGGTGGTGGTAGTGGTGCCACAACACTGTAACCCCTCACAGATACTCATTTTGGGTGCAGGAATGGGCCCTGCTGTGAAATATTATATCAAAAATTTAATTGCATGCCTCTGTTAAACAGGGGCAGAAAAATTGGGCCTTGGGTGTCGGTGGTGGTGCCCTAAACCAAAAATATTGTTGGAAGCTAGCATCATCAAGATTGAGGAGGAATTGGATAGTTAGCATAGGCAGTCTTCAAGGGATCCCAGATCCATAGCAAATTCAATCAGTTACATCAGCATCAGGTGCTTGATAGCTTCTGATCCAAGACTGATTCATTTTTATGCATGGGAGCCTATCAAGAGAGTCTGTGGACAGACGCACTCTTTGATCAGTTACAAACCATCCAGCACACTGGATGCAGGACAGACCAGTAGCTTGATTGCATATTGAGCAAGTTCTGACCAGTGGTCCATCCTCAAGACCCAGTAACCCAGTGGATGCTCTGTTGGAAAGCTCTCCAAGTCTGCTCTTGCCCCTAGATATTCCTGCACCATATAATGCAGACGCTGGCGATGGTTGCTTGAACCAATCAGACCTTGTCGCTGAGGACTGAAAAATTGTTTAAAGGCATCGGTCAGCCGGCCACCTTCTCCACTGCTCTTCTACTGACTGAGCGAAGCCTCAGCATCACGTTGTCCAGCACCAGGAAATGGTAATCTCCCAGGGTCTGGAAATGCGTTACACAAACCTTTCTTCAAGGCCTCCTGAAGATGTTTCATCCTCTGCTCCCTCTGCGAAGGCAGGATGAGTTCTGCAACGTTACTCTTGTAACATGGATCAAGAAGGATTGCCAGCCAGTAATGATCCCTCTCCTTGATACCACAAATCCTAGGTTCCTTTCGCAGGCTTTGCAGAATCATGGAGGCCATGCAGCATAAGTTTGTATTAGATACTGTGTACACCGCCAGAAGTGTAGTAGGAACTGTACACACTGTATTAGATACTGTGCACACCGCCTGCACTGTATTAGAAACTGTACAACGGCTGCATTGTATTGTATACTGTGTACACCACCAGAAGTGTAGTAGAAACTGTACACACTGTATTAGATACTGTGTACACCGCCTGCACTGTATTAGCAACTTTACCATGGCTGCACTGTATTATAGACTGTGTACAGCACCAGAAGTGTATTAGAAACTATACACACTTTATTAGATACTGTGTACACTGTCTGCACTGTATTAGAAATTGTACAACGGCTGCACTGTATTGTGTACTGTGTACACCACCAGAAGTGTAGTAGAAACTGTACACACTGTATTAGATACTGTGTACACCGCCTGCACTGTATTAGAAATTGTACAATGGCTGCACTGTATTGTATACTGTGTACACCTCCAGAAGTGTAGTAGAAACTGTACACTCTATATTAGATACTGTGTACACCACCTGCACTGTATTAGCAACTGTACAACACCTGCACTGTATTAGATACTGTGTACAGCACCAGAAGTGTATTAGAAACTGTACACACTGTATTAGATACTATGTACACTGCCTGCACTGTGTTATAAACTGTACAATGACTGCACTGTACTGTATACTGTGTACATCGCCTGAAGTGTATTAGAAAGTATACACCATCGAATGCACTGTATATACAGGCTACACTAAATGCAGAGTATGTATTGTGGCATAGCGTTGCTCTGCCAGGGTCTAGAAGGAGGATGTGACCCAGAATTCTCAACCAGATGGGTTGAGGGGCTCCAGGGAGCATGTACCATGAAGAGGAAACTGGCCTTTCAGTTTCCTCAGTGTTTTGTAAAGTCCACTTTGAGACCTGGAGCTCGGGGATTTCTGAGAGATCCGGGTGGGATGAAATCCCTAATCATGGGTCCTGATTTTGAGAACAGCCAGCATACTGATTGGTCAGGTGTGTGCTGGGCTTGGTTCTGGGCTCCACTCGGCAGATAGGAAGTCTGAGTACCAGGAGTCAGGAGGGCTCCACGTGGGAGCCAGTGCAGCAAGAGGCTGTTCGCTGTGTGCGTCCAGGAAGCCAGAAGCTGTGTGCATTGAAGGGCTTCAAAGCTGTGTGCACCAAGGTGGTCGGTGAAACAGTCTGTATGAGACAGACAAAGGCCTGGAGTGTAAGGCCAGAGCTGCAGTGCTGCAAGTGAGAGACAACTAGGCTGAATGTAGTTTGGTTGATGAAAAGGAATGCTGAAACCCCTGCGAGGGAAACCTGTTTGTTTGTTGAACTTTCTTTTAAGAAAAATGGGCAAACAAAGCCCTTAAAAAAAAGAACCATCGAGTGGCGGTGTCCTTCAAGCTCTACATTGGATGGGAATCCTTTACAGTATATATATATATATATATGTGTGTGTGTATATGTATGTATGTATATATATATATATATATATATATATTTATTAAGACACCGCCTGACCTGTATTAGAAACTGTACACACTGTTAGATACTGTGTACACTGCCTGCACTGTATTAGCAACTGTATAATGGTTGCACTGTATTATATACTGTGTATACCGCCTAAAGTGTATTAGAAACAGTACACCACTGAATGCACTGCAGATATAGACTACACTGAATGCAGAGTATATATATATATATATATATATATATATATATGCACTGTAGATATAGACTACACTGAATGCAGAGTATATATATATATATATATATATATATTGTGACAGTATGCAAGGTGATATAGTGGATAATCGCTACATTTCACCTCGTTCTCGTTCTGTTGTAAGGGATTGAACCGGAATCCGGCCCGGGTTTTTCCAGCCTCTGTGGCAGGCTAGGTTCTGGTCCGGATGTTCTGGTCCACTTGAGCCCACACTCAGGTGGACTTTAAATAACCAGGAAGAGAGCTCAACAGGGCTCTGGTTTTGAGACTCAGGAAGGAACCTGAGTGAGAGGAGCTCTGGCTATTGGACTATAAGGTTTGCTTTACCGCATGTTTTGTGGGTGACGGGGACCAGCCCCGCACTGTCTAGAGAGGAGACTGTTCGTTAAGTTAGCGCTGGACGGCAAGGATTTACTTTACTGTTTTGTTTATTATTTTGCAAACCTCCTTGTAAATAAACCTGGCATCTGCCAGATTTTTAAGAAAGTGCCCCTTTGCTGACTGTCCTTCAGAAAAGGTGATCCCCACAAGCTAATCTTCCCACACGTGGTGGATTCAGCGGGCAATTTCTGAAGATGGAGGAAACGATAAAGGCCCTGCTACAGGCCAATGCAGCTTAGCGGGAAACCAGCTGCCAAGTCGCAGAGGCCGCTGCAGCACAACCGGCGGTCGTTGCAGCACAACATGCAGCACAACAGGTGACCCAGCAGGAGATGTACCGCAAAGTCGCAGAGGCCGCTGCAGCACAACAGGCGGCCCAGTAGGAAATGAACCGGTAGTTTGCAGAGGCTCTGGTGGAACTGAAAAAGGGGTCCGCAGCTCCTGTGCCAGTGGAACCAAAGTTGATACGTGCATCCTACCACCTACAAAAAATGACACCTGCTGATGAAGTTGAGGCTTACATTGCAACTTTCGAGAGAGTCGCTGTCCGTGAGGGATTGCCAAAAGAGCAGTGGGCGGGTCTGTTGGCCCCATTTCTAACAGGAGAACCCCAAAAGGCCTTTTTTTTATTTAGAACCAGATAAGGCCCAGGACTATGAGACTCTAAAGACAGAGATACTCGCATGCTTGGGTGTCACCATGGCAGTCCGGGCCCAGCGCGTGCATCAGTGGTCCTAATCCAGCAACAAGCCACCCTGTTCACAAATGTTTGACCTGGTCCACCTCACCAGGAAGTGGTTGCAGCCAGAGACCTTGACAAGCCCTCAGATCGTGGAGCGTGTGGTAATGGACCGGTACCTGTGTGCGCTCCATGCTGCCCTGAGGAAGTGGGTCGGACAGGGGGACCCCAAAACTGCAAACCAGTTGCTGGATCTAGTGGAGAGGTACACTGCCACTGAGGACTTGGTGAATCCATCTACGCCCCACTTTGGCGTCTCTAGAGGTGCAAGATCGCCCAGCGGTTCTGGTAAGACTGTTCCGTGGTTCAAGAGCATGGGAAAGGTGGATAAGACTGTTGTTACAGCTGATGAGACTGTGGGTCCTAGACCTGGAGACTGGCCAAAGAAGCCAGGAAGGTCTTTGGGGCCGTCAAGAGGACTGGGGATAGACCACATACGGTGTTTTCGTTGTCATGCATTAGGGCATATTGCTGCAATCTGTCCTATAGATGATGAACATATGCAATGTGATTATGCTTTTATGAAAAGATGCTTTTCTCTGTTTGCACAGGTCGCATGTACTGCATCATGTCAGAGTCGCATTGAAAAACAGATGTGTGTTATTTCAGTGGATGGAAAGTCACTCACAGCCTTGCTAGACTTTGGTAGTGTGGTGACCCTAGTCAGGAATGATTGTGTGAACCCCACAAAACTACACCCGAGTACTATTGGGGTAATTTGCATCCATGGGGACACTCGGGACTACCAGACAGCGGTGGTTGAGGTTGATACCCCCTGGGGCAGTGTAACACATTCAGTGGGGGTGGTACCTTCACTGCTTCATGAGGCTTTAGTGGGGAGAGATTTTCCACATTTTTGGAATTTATGGCAGAGCAAAGCGAGCCTGGTAGATAGAGTTCCCCCTGCTGGGGAAGCGCAGGAACTCTCACCAGACCCTTTTTGCCAAAGGGAAGGGGATGTTGTTGGTGGGATTGAGGAAGCTGGAGATCCTCTTCCTCTCCCTCTCATGGCTGGGGAGCCGGAGGACCTGGAAGCTAGCTCCCAGCCTGAGGGTAACGAACAGGAGAACACCTCTGACCCTGACAATGAGAGTAGCCAGAATGTGGTACCTGACTTAGGGGTCAGGAGAGAGGACTTCTGTACCGAGCAACTGTGAGATACCACCCTCACGAGAGCCAGGGAAAACGTGAAGATGCTGGATGGGGAACCCGTAGATCCTAACTGGGGACTGTCTTTCCCTTACATGGCCATTTAAAACAATTTATTGTATCAAGTGGTAAAACGTGGAGACAATAAGATAGACCAGCTACAGGTTCCCAAACCCTTCCGCAGGGTGGTGCTAGACCTGGCCCATAGTCATGTAATGGGGGGAACATCTCGGTATTGAAAAAACCAGGGACAGAATCGCCCAGAGATTTTTATGGCCTGGGGTGTATGCAGATGTCAAGGAGTACTGCGAATCGCGCCCTGAGTGCCAAATGTCGGTGCCGTCGCCCCATTTTCACAGCCCCCTTGTCCCTCTACCAATAATCGAGGTCCCCTTCGAGAGGATTGGCATGGACCTTGTGGGGCCAGTTGTGAAATCTGCCCGGGGTCACCAGCATATTCTGGTGATTCTGGATAATGCGATGCGCTATCCCGAGGCCATACCCTTGCGCAACACCTCCGCCAAGGCTATCGCCAAGGAGTTGGTCCAGGTGTTTAGTCGAGTGGGGATCCCAAAGGGGATCTTAACCGATCAGGGTACCCCATTTATGTCCAGGGTTACCAAGGAACTGTATAGATTATACAAAATCTCCCATCTTCCTACCTCTGTCTACCACCCCCAAACGGATGGTCTGGTAGAAAGATTTAATAAAACTTTGAAAAGTATGCTGAAAAAGGTGGTTGACAAAGATGGGAGAAACTGGGATTTTTTGCTACCATATCCCATGTTTGCCATACGTGAGGTTCTGCAGGCATCCACAGCCATTCCCTCTTTGACATCCCAGGGGGGTTGCTAGATGTCACCAAAGAAATGTGGGAAGGAGAGGCCACCCCATATAGAAGCATCATAGAGTGTGTCTCCTTGATGCAGGATCGAATCGCAGCTGTCCTGCCCCTGATGTGAGAACATATGGAGCGAGCCCAGGAGGCCCAGAGGAGGGTCTATATTCGGGGTGCTAAGGTCCGTACTTTCAGCCCCGGGGACAGAGTGTTGCTACCGGTTCCCATGGTGGAAAGTAAGTTCCTAGCTAAGTGGCAGGGTCCCTTTGAGGTTGTCGAAAAGGTGGGGGAGGTAAACTACAAAGTCCACCAGTCAGGGAAAAAGAAACCACACCAAATTTATCATGTAAATCTCTTAAAGCCCTGGAAGGACAGAGAGACTTTACTGGCCACTTCCCGGTCTCTAACGGACCGGGTACCGGTGACACCTGACGTCCCCATAACGGATTCCCTGTCCGTGGCAAAACAAAGTGATGTTAGGGCGTTTACGCACAAAAATAGAGACTTTTTCTCCCCCTTACCCGGACAGACCAAGGTGATCCAGCATGACATAGTGATGGAACCAGAGGTTCGGGTAAATGTAAAGCCATATAGAATCCCAGAGGCCAGGCGAGAGGCAGTCGCAAAAGAAATCAAAAATATGTTAGAGCTGGACGTGATAGGAGCCCCATAGTGCTGGTCCCTTTAGGACTTTAGGCTCGCTACATAACGACCCTAGACCTAACAAAAGGCTATTGGCAAATACCGCTAATTGAATCGGCCAAGGAGAAGATTGCCTTTTCCACTCCTGAGGGCTCGTTTCAGTACAAGCGGATGCCTTTTGGTCTGCATGGGGCCCCTGCATCGTTTCAGCGAATGATGGACAAAACTTTGAGACCACATCGCCCCTATGCGGCTGCTTATTTGGACGATGTGGTCATCCACAGCCCAGATTGGGAATTGCACCTGCCCCAGGTACAAGCAGTGGTAGATTCCCTTAGGGAAGCAGGTCTCACGGCCAACCCAAAAAAGTGTGCCAAGTACCTTGGGTACGTTATTGGCTGGGGACTTGTCAAGCCTCAGACCAATAAGATTGAGACAATTCAAAAGTGGCCCCATCCAGTAAACAAGAAACAAGTTCGGGCCTTCCTAGGCATTACAGGGTATTACTGACAGTTTATACCCAACTTTGCCAACATTGCCATCCCTCTGACCGACCTGACGAAGGGTAGAGAGTCAGTCATGGTCAAATGGAATCCTGAAGCCGTGGAGGCGTTTCAGAAGTTAAAACAGGCCCTTTGTGTACTACTGGTGCTGGTGACCCCGGACTTCACAAAGGGGTTTGTGGTACAGACAGATGCCTCTGAGGTGGGCCTAGGTGTTGTACTATCCCAGAACAGAGATGGTGAGGAGCACCCGGTTGTATACCTGAGCCGAAAACTGAATAAGCATGAAAAAAAACTATGCTATTGTCGAGAAGGAGTGTCTCGCTATTAAATTGGCCTTGGAGTCCCTAAAGTATTACTTGTTGGGTAGGTCATTTAAGCTGGTCACCAACCATGCTCTCCTAAAGTGGATGTGTGACAAGGAGAAAAATACCCCCGTGACAAGATGGTTCCTGGCTCTACAGCCCTTTAAGTTAACAGTAGAGCATAGGCCCGGCAAGCTCCAAATCAATGCAGATGCACTCTCCCGCATGCACTGTATGCTTGGGTTAATTGCTCAGCCACAGGGGCTTGAGCAGAGGGGGAGGATATGTGACGGTATGCAAGGTGATATAGTGGATAATCGCTACATTTCACCTCGCGTTCGTTCTGTTGTAAGGAATTGAACCTTAATCCGGCCCGGGTTTTTCCAGCCTCTGTGGCAGGCTAGGTTCCGGTCCAGATGTTCTGGTCCACTTGAGCCCACACTCAGGTGGACTTTAAAAACCCAGGGAGAGAGCTCAACGGGGATCTGGTTTTGAGACTCAGGAAGGAACCTGAGTGAGAGGAGCTCTGGCTATTGGACTATAAGGTTTATTTTACCACATGTTTTGTGGGTGACGGGGACCAGCCCCGCACTGGCTAGAGAGGAGACTGTTTGTTTAGTTAGCGCCAGAAAGCAAGGATTTACTTTACTGTTTTGTTTATTATTTTGCAAACCTCCTTACTTGATTTGTTGTAGCCGTATTAGTGCAATTGTGACAGAGAAAATTGAGTACTGTCCGTGATACTTTTTTTATTTGCACTAACATACAATTTTTCAGGACAAGCTTTCGGGGTATGTCCCCTTCTTCAAGGTCCAAGCAGTACTGATTCACAAATTTTTAAGCAGAATGTTAAAGAAGAAAAAACAAAAAAAAAAAAAAGAGAAAACCAAACACATACAAATCAATGGTAATAAAGATAGCAGCAGAGTTAGTGAGATAAGACAGAGGGAGAGCTAGGGGGGGAGTGCAGGGGGGGGGATACTAATCACAGAGCGGTCGTAAAACTTTAGCATAATGTGTAAGGAAACCAATATCTAAATTCAGGCCATTATTCTTCGTGTCAAAAAGAAGTATCAAACGTTTTCCTTTCCTGGATAGTTCTGAAATTCCCTTTAAGAACTAAGACATTGAGGTCTTCTATGGTATGGTCCGATTGTGAGAAATGATGTCCCACAGGTGTGCATAAACTGTCTTCTTTATGTTCTTTGATGGTATGTCTGTGCAAATTCATCCTCGCTTGCAACTTCTGTCCTGTTTCACCAACATAAGATCCTTTGCTGCACCTTTTGCATTGGATGAGGTACACAACATTACTTGAGGTACAGCTGAAACTCTGAAAGGAATATTCCAACAACCCCCATTATTGGCTTTCAGACAACCACCCAACCTCAGACACAAACTAATCAGCAGGAAACTTCACTCTGATTATGAAGTCACAAATAATGGTAGCAAACCCTGCAATAAAAAACGCTGCAAACTATGCAACCAGATAAATCTATCCAAAAGTGTTACACACACAATTGGGACCTTCAATATCATGGGATCTTACAGCTGTACCTCAAGTAATGTTGTGTACCTCATCCAATGCAAAAGGTGCAGCAAAGGATCTTATGTTGGTGAAACAGGACAGAAGTTGCAAGCGAGGATGAATTTGCACAGACATACCATCAAAGAACATAAAGAAGACAGTTTATGCACACCTGTGGGACATCATTTCTCACAATCGGACCACACCATAGAAGACCTCAATGTCTTAGTTCTTAAAGGGAATTTCAGAACTATCCAGGAAAGGAAAACGTTTGAACTAAGAATGATACTTCTTTTTGACACGAAGAATAATGGCCTGAATTTAGATATTGGTTTCCTTACACATTATGCTAAAGTTTTACGACCGCTCTGTGATTAGTATTCCCCCCCTCCCTGCATTCCCCCCTAGCTCTCCCTCTGTCTTATCTCACTAACTCTGCTGCTATCTTTATTACCATTGATTTGTATGTGTTTTGGTTTTCTATTTTTTTTTTTTTTTTTTTTTTTCTTCTTTAACATTCTGCTTAAAAATTTGTGAATCAGTACTGCTTGGACCTTGAAGAAGGGGACATACCCTGAAAGCTTGTCCTGAAAAATTGTTTGTTAGTGCAAATAAAAAAAGTATCACGGACAGTACTCAATTTTCTCTGCAAACCTCCTTGTAAATAAATCTGGCATGCGCCAGATTTTTAAGAAAGTGCCCATTTGCTGACTGTCCTTCAGAAAAGGTGATCCCCCACGAGCTAATCTTCTATATATATATATATATATATATATATATATAACATTGCCTGAAGTGTATTAGAAACAGTACACCTGTCACAAACCATGAATCAGACCGAGACAGAAGTGCAGTTAAAATCACACTCGTTTTAATAATAATAATAGTAAAAGGTAAACAGAGCAACGTAGTCAAATCATAACCAGAGTTCAGTAACCGGAACAGATATTCACACAAGCCAGGACATCGGGGAGCCAGAGATCAGTGTACTTCAGGACAGGCCACAAAATAAGGAAACCGGAGAATCAGTGTAGTGGAACAGCAAGCAAGAACAGGAACCAGAAGGGACGTCAGCCAAGCAAGTCTTCAATAGGTAAACAGGACAGAGTCTCTGGATATGTTGACCAAGGGGAAGGCAGAGAGGAACTGAACTGAACAGCTTAAGTAACCAGCAGGACTGACAAACAGGATATCATCATCAGATGAGTCACTGTGGAAAAGATTGGAGCTGGCAATTAACCGACAGCTGAGTAACCTGCTCTGAGAAGGAAGGGCAGAGCCCAGCCCTGACAGTACCCCCTCCACAATGATCCCTTCCCCCTCAGAGGACCACCAGGTTTGAGGGGAAAACATCTATGGAAATCACGGAGGAGGACAGGGGCATGTACGTCTGAGGATGAGACCCAAAAGCGTTCCTCCGGACCGTACCCTTTCTAATGCACCAGGTACTGTATGCGCCCACGGAACCTATGGGAGTCAACAATGGACTGTACTTCATACTACTCATGGTTCTCAAACTGTACTAGGTGAAGACGTGGCACCGAGGTGGTAAAGCGGTTGCAGACCAAAATTTTTAATAAGGAGACATGGAATACATTTGAGATACGCATATTAGAAGGAAGGTCTAAAGCATAAGCCACTGGGTTAATCCTGCGAAGAATACGAAAAGGCTCAATAAACCAAGTTACCAACTTCAGTGAGGGAACACGGAGTCTGAGGTTGCTAGATGACCTATCATTGGCATGTCGCAAAGCCTCCTGGACTTGTGCCCAAGTGGAATGAAGACCACGAAGATGCTCCTCTAATGCAGGGATGCTCTGCGGAACAAATGAGTCAGGCAACATGGAAGGTTGGAAACCATAGTTTGCCATAAACGTGGAAAATCGGGAAGCAAAATTCAAGGCACTATTGTGAGCAAACTCAGCCCAAGGTAAGGGGTCTGACCAGTTGTTATGATGGTCAGAAATATAGCAACGTAGAAACTGCTCCAAGGACTGATTGGCTCGTTCTGCTGTCCCATTAGACTGCGGGTGATACACAGAGGAGAAAGAAAGCTGAATTCCCAACTGCACAAAAGGCTCACCAGAACCGGGACACAAACTGACTACCCCTGTCCGAGACGACAACCTTGGGTAGCCCATGTAAGCGAAAGATCTCCCGAGCAAAAATGGAAGCCACTTCCTTAGAAGTGGGCAACTTCTTAAGTGGAATACAATAAGACATCTTGAGACAACTACTGATCAACCGCCATAAGGATAACTGTGTTGCCCTGAGAGTTGGGTAACTTCACAATGAAATACATTGACAGGTGGGTCCAAGGCCTCTCTCCACTGGGTATGGGTTGTAGGAGGCCCACTGGAAGGTGTCGTGGTGTCTTACTCTGAGCACACACGGAACAAGCAGCTACGAAGGTGGTTACATCAGCACATAGACTAGGCCACCAGAATTGTTGGGAAATGACCAAAAGAGTTGACTCTTCCCAGGGTGGCCAGCAGCCTTGGGAGAATGGTAAATCTGGAGCACGGCAGTATGGAGACTCTCTGGGACAAAGCAGCAGTCACAAGGTCTCTCAGGAGGAGCATGGACCTAAGCGGCAAGAATTTTGTCACCCAAAGGAAAAGTGAGACTGGTGCGAACCGTAGCCAGAATACAGTCAAGAGGAATCACAGGAACAGGAACCAATTCCATCTTGGATGTGGAGGAAAATTGTTGCAACAAAACGTCAGCCCTTACATTCTTAGTACCGGGTAAGAATGAGACAATGTAATTGAAACTTGACAAGAATAGAGCCCATTGTGCCCTTCTGGGAGAGAGGTGTTTAGCCTCAGACAAGAATGTGAGATTCTTATGGTCAGTAAGAATGAGAACCAGCACAGTGGTACCTTCGAGGAGATGCCTTCATTCTTTAGGGGCTAAAATGATCGCTAACAACTCTCTGTCCCCAATCTCGTAATTGCATTCCGCAGGTGACAATTTCTTGGGAAAAGTAGCCAGAAGGATGCATAGCACTCTCAGAGATAGGACGTTGAGACAGAAGGGTGCCAACTCCAGTCTCAGAAGCATCAACCTCAAGGATAAAGGGTAACATAGAATCAGGATGTGCCAACACAGGAGCAGAAACAAAGGTAGCATTGAGACTCTCAAAGGCCTTAATGGACTCCGGAGACCAACTCTGTGGGTTACCGTCCTTTCTGGTCATATCAGTCAGGGGCTTAACCAGAGATGAGAAGTTACAAATAAACTTTCGATAATAATTGGCACAGCCAAGAAAACGTTGCAGAGGATGTATACCCACAGACTGGGGCCACTGTAGGACTGCTGAAAGTTTTTCTGGGTCTATCGAAAAAGCAGCAGTGGAAATGTCATAACCCAGGAATTTAACCTGTTCACGATGGAACTCGCACTTCTCCAATTTACAATAGAGATTGTTCTCTCTCAGCTTCTGAAGCACATGACAGACATCTGTGTGGGACTTGGAAAAAATTAGGATATCATCAAGATAAACCACCACACATAGCTGCAACAAATTTTGGAGGATATTGTTGATAATGAAAACTGCCAGAGCATTGCAAAGGCCAAACAGCATTGCGAGGTATTTATAATGACCTGTTCTTGTATTAAACGCAGTTTTCCATTCGTTGCCCTCCTTGATTATCATGAGATTGTATGCTCCTCTCAAGTCCAGCTTTGTGAAAACCATTGCTCCCTTGAGGCGGTCTAATAACTCTGTAATCAACGGAATTGGAGAAGCATTCTTAATCGTGAAATGATTGAGACCCCTATAATCAATACAAGGCCTTAATACACCACTCTTCTTCTTCACAAAGAAGAATCCAGCACAAGCAGGAGATGAGGAATTGCAGATGAATCCCTGAGAAAGTACATCTGCAACATACTCCTCCATGGCCTTATCCTCTGAGACCGACAAAGGGTAAACCCGGCCATGAGGGGGTATGGCACAAGGTTGAAGATCAATTGCGCAATCATATAACCAGTGTGGAGGCAAACTACCGGCTTGACCTTTGTCAAAGACGTCGCTAAAATCACGGTACTCCTCCGGCAGGGAGGAGAATAAAGAGGTGCATAGGACCTTAGCCACATTCTGGAAACATGTCCTGCTGCATTGTGGCGACCAGGAGAGAACCTCAGCACAAAGCCAATCAAAAGAGGGGTTGTGCCTCTGTAACCAAGGATAACCAATATCCAGCGGAAACTTAGGTGAGGAAATCACTTGGAATTGGATTATCTCATGGCGAAGAGCCCCTACGCCTAAGGACAAAGGAACAGTCTAATGAGTCACATGGGCAGTCTGTAAAGGTCTCTTGCCAAGAGCATCAATGGCAAGTGGAGTGGCCGAAGCTGCAGCAGAATTGAGTGCTTAGATACAAAGGCAGCAACAATGAACGTGCCTGCAGCCCCAGAGTCGATGAGAGCCTGTATCTCGATGGACAACTCAGACCAAGAAAGGGTAACCGGAACCAGGGGATTATCCTTCTGGATAACTGGGGATGAAACAACGCCACCTAAGGTCTGTCTGCAACAGAACCTTGAGGTTCAGGCGTTCCCTGGACGGGTAGGACAAGACTTCAAAAAGTGACCTGCCTGGCCACAATAAAGGCACAATCTCTCCCTGCTCCTAAAGGTTCTTTCATCCGCAGAGAGACGTGTGCAGCCCAAGTGCATGGATTCATCTTTACTGACCAACTCGGTACCAGGAGGAATGGGGGGTGAGGGAAGCAAGGGTGGGACTGCAAAGCTCAGAGACAAATGTACAGGAGACTTCTGCAAGCGCTCCTTAAAAGTCTTTCTCTGAGTCTGGAGTCAATGAGAATGGCAAATGTGATCAACCTCTCCAGCTCAGTGGGTATATCTCAGGGTGCTATCTCATCTTTGATGGTATCAGAGAGACCATGAGAAAAAGCAGCCACGAGGGCCTCATTGTTCCAAGCAACCTCTGCTGCCAGAGTACGGAACTCAGTGGCGTAATCGGCAACTTCTCGTACCCTGTTTGATGGACATGAGGCACTTGGCAGCAGAAGTAGAGCATGCGGGAATGTCAAATACCCTTTTAAAGGAAGCCACAAACTCTGAGTAACTAAGGACAACGGGTTTTTGCATCTCCCATAGTGGGTTTGCCCAGGCCAAGTCTCTCTCAGAAAGCAAAGATATCACAAAATCTACTTTGCTTCTGTCCATGGGAAACGCCTGGGGCAGCATCTCAAAGTATATCTCAACCTGATTGAGAAACCCTCTGCATTGAACTGGATCACCCCCAAATCACTGGGAAAGCGGAGCAAAACCAGACATACCTCTTATAGAGGTAATACTCAAGGCAGGTGCCTGCACAGAGACTGAAGCAGCAGCAGGGACAGCCTCCAACACAGGTTGTACCAGAGCAGCCACAGTGGGAGATTTCAGGTGAGCCATGCGATTCAGGAGCATCTCTAATGCTAAGGCAAACTGATCCATACGGTGATCCTGCTCATCCAACCTGGAAAAAATATTACCAACAAGTCGATTGACTGCATCTTCTGAATTCATGGCCTTCGTCTACTGTCACAAACCATGAATCAGACAGAATCAAAAGTGCATTTAAAATCACACTCGTTTAATAATAGTAAAAGGTAAACAGAGCACCAGAACATGCGAACAGGCAAAAAATTCATTCGACCACGCGAACACGTTAATCAATAATGCTTAAAGTAAAACAATAAAAGTGTAATATTCCTTTAAATGTCGTACCTGGGGGGTGTCTATATATGCCTGTAAAGGGGCGCATGTTTCCCGTGTTTAGAACAGTCTGACAGCAAAATGACATTTCAAGGGAAAAAAAGTCATTTAAAAGTACTCGTGGCTAGTTGAATTGTCGGTCCGACAATACACATAAAAGTTCATTGATAAAAACAGCAAGGGCTTTCCCCACAGGGGAACCCCGAACCAAAATTTTAAAAAAAATGGCGTGGGGGTGCCCCTAAATTCCCTACCAGGCCCTTCAGGTCTGGTATGGATTTTAAGGGGAACCCTGCGCCAAAATTTTCAAAAAAATGGCGTGGGGTCCCCCCCAAAAATCCATACCAGACCCTTATCCGAGCACGCAACCTGGCAGGCTGCCTGAAAAGAGGGGGGGGCGAGAGAGAGCGCTCCCCTCCTGAACTGTACCAGGCCACATGCCGTCAATATTGTGAGGGTGCTTTGGGGGGTCCCCCAAAGCACCTTGTCCCCATGTTGATGAGGACAAGGGCCTCATCCCGACAACCCTTGTCCGGTGGTTGTGGGGGTCTGTGGGCGGGGGGCTTATCGGAATCTGGAAGCCCCCTTTAACAAGGGGATCCCCAGATCCCGCCCCCCCTGTGTGAAATGGTAAGGGGGTACCCTACCATTTCACAAAAAAGTGTAAAAAATGTTACATTATTAAAATCACTGCTCCCGAAAAAACGGCCATTTTTAAAACTTTTTTTGCATTGATCCATGTCCCCTGGGGCAGGACCCAGGTCCCCACACACTTTTTATGACAAAACCATGCATATAAGCCTTTAAAATTAGCACTTTTGATTTCTCCCATAGACTTTTAAAGGGTGTTCCGCGGCTTTCGAATTTGCCGTGAACACCCCAAATTGTACGCTGTTCGGCAAACTTGCTCATCCCTACAGAGCAATGTAGTCAAATCATAGTCAGAGTTCGGTAACCGGAGCAGATAGTCAGACAAGCCAGGATGTCAGAGAGCCAGAGATCAGCGTACTTCAGGACAGGCCAGGAAATTAGGAAACCAGAGAATCAGCGTAGTGGAACAGCAAGCAGGATCAGGAACCAAAAGGGACATCAGCCAGTCAAGTCTTCAACAGGAGAGAGTCTCTGGATGTGTTGACCAAGGCAAATGCAGAGAGGAACTGAACTGAACAGCTTAAGTAACCAGCAGGACTGACGAACAGGATATCATCATCAGATGAGTCACTGTGGAAAAGATTGGAGCTGGCAATTAACCGACATTAATCCCCAACGCTGCAGGACAAAATGTAGGCAATGCCACAAAACTGTATCAAATGCTTAAGATAAGAGACAGGTGGGTATTCATCGTGATTTAGCTGCTTGAAGTAGTAAAGTAGTCCTGCATACATTATCTGCCACTTGCCACTGTGGGATTACGTCAACCTGGTCTTTATTTATTAACCACTTGCCAACCAGCCGCCGCAGTTGTAACGTGGCAGAATGGCATGGCTGGGCGAAACGACGTTATGTTACGTCGCTTCGCCCTGTGGCCACTAGGGGCATGCGCGCCCGCTGCTCGCCCCCGGAGCTGATGCGAGTGCCCGGCATTCACGATCACTGCCAGGCTCCCACGATCGCTACTGACTCACGGAGAACCAGGATCTATGTAAACACACAGTTTCCGTTCTTTGAGAGGAGAAAAGACAGATTGTCTGTTCATACAGAGTATGAACAGCGATCTGTCATCTCCCCTACACAGTCCCCTCCCCCCTTCAGTTAGAACACACACTAGGGAACACAATTAATCCCTTGATTGCCCCCTAGTGTTTACCCCTTCCCTGCCAGTGACATTTTTACAGTAATCATTGCATTTTTTTGGCACTGATCGCAGTATAAATGCCAATGGTCCCAAAAATGTGTCAAAATTGGCCGATGTGTCTGCCATAATGTCGCAGTCCTGACAAAAATCGCAGATCGCCACCATTACTAGGAAAAAAAATTAAAATAAAAATGCCATAAAACTTGTAATGGAAATTTGTAAGTTCTGTATATAATTGTATTGTATTTTGTATGTATCGCACACTGCCCTCACTGTGCACACAGCACTAATAATGTTTTCAGTACATTCTTTCTTTCAGTTTACATTCTTTTGAGTCCTGATTAGAATTAGTCTGCCTATGTAACGCCCCTTGTTACCATAAACGTACAATTGTAATGTTAATGTGATACCTACGTAATCATGTGCATAAAAACCTTCAATTGCATCATAATAAGGCAGAACAGTAATTTAGAAAGATGCTGAGTGTATCTTTTGTGTCTGTTCCCTACTGCAGTAGTTATTATTAATTTGGAACCACTAATCAATATGAGGATAGGAGTTGCCTATCATCAATTTAACCAAGTCAGCATGGCGAGCTTTGCCTTAGGAGGGGATTCCAGGTGACCCTGAGTATCCGAAACGAGGAGCTTGAGACGATCCGGGAATTTCTGATAATCAGCCGGCTGAGGTAAGCCTTTTGCTTACATTTGAGTTATCAGACTTCCTTGATCGGTAAGGCATTTTCGCGACAAAGGGTACCTATTTTACTCTCCTTAATCGAACTGTATAGATTGGTGGTTATATGTTATGTTGTCCCTGTCTATTGTCCATTGGAGTGTTATAGATAAGAAAGGGAAGAATAGTGCTGTTCACAGGTATATGTAGTAAATCTGCTAGATAAAGTAGTTAAGAGGTAAGAGGGTAGAGGCACACGTAGAGAAGCGAGAAGACTGGCCAGTCATTATGGGCATTGAATTAAGTAAGGGAATGAAGGGTAAGAGACCCTCAAAAATGTCCAGCATAAGAGGAGCACTATATATGAACCAAAGGTGCGGTTCCACCTATACTGAGCCCCTAGATTAATGGTTAGAGTGGACATGGATCCACAATGGGTAACTGGGTTACCAAAGGCCATAGGGACTAAGAATCATGCAGAGTAAACAGCTAGAGAAACAGCTATCTATGTGAGCAGGATGGATCAAGGGTGACATTAACACTAGACAGAAAGGGACATTTTCATGATAAGTTGTGGGATGAATTTGGGGTCAGGCACTACAACTAGTAAAAGTCAGAAACAGAGAAATGAGAGGTGAAACAGAATACTTTATATGTTGTCAGAGAGGGAAGATGGGATGAGCACTCTGGCTGCCCATCTGATCATAGAAGCTAGATATAAAAGATATCTGAACAAAATAAGGAATGCAGAATTTATGGAAATATTAAAGAGTTAAAAGAAAGTGAGAGAATGATATGCATGTGTTGTGTACAAATGGGAAAATAGTGCGATTTTAGAGAGATATTGGTGTATGTGTGTGCGAATGCTGGGACCTTTAGTTCTATTGCTTGTGTGTGTCATGTACGCAGATGTGACCCCCTCCTTTGTGCTCTCCTGAAAGAATGTCCCTGAGAGGTCAGTGATAAGCTGGAAGGACACCATGCCAATTCCAGTTTTTTTAGACAAAACATTTATAACAAAATGTGCCAGGTTAAGGAATCTAATGGTAAACAATGTGATCACAATTATTTTGAATCTGTTTTCCAGACATGGTAAAATGAAGGTTACATTTAACCGTGTATTGCACAAATTGAATATCTTTTGATAGTGGAAACAGTGCATTTAAAAAAGGGAAATTAAGTAATAATGAGTATTCATTTCTAATATGAGTTTAACAATTTTATTAATATAGATATATTGAAACTGGTTTAGACAACCTTTGGTTGGAAATGAAATCCAGGTTATTGGGGAAATTTGTAATGAATGGGATTAGTTTAGATTAAGATAACAATTTTGTAATTTTACATTTATACAATAAGCCCTTATTGAGAGAAAAAACGATTAAGATGAGGTTGTTATTTGGAATAAAGCTGCCATAATATTTAACAAAGCCAAGATGAATGGGATACATAAGAATTTTTTCTACAAAAATGAAATTTCAAGGTTCTTGATAATAACTTGATGTGCGGTCCATGATGTGAGAGTAATAATAAATAGAATTTAAATATAACAGACCCATCACATCAAGTCCACACACCCTGTTAGGATAGATGCCACCTGCAGCCAGTTATAGTTTTTGATGGTTTCTGGTCCATCATACAGATTGTTGGTCCTTTTGTTTTTATTTATTTTTATTTTTGAAATCCAAAGCAGAATGTGTGGATTGTGAAATGATGTGCCCCTTTTTCTTGTAAGTACAGTGGTATAAGCAGAAGAATATTTCGGATTTATGGGCATCTCTGCATGACCGCAGGGTATTGTTATCATTTATTATAATATTGCCAGGAAAAAGTTATCTTTTGAAACATGAAACTGGAGTTCTTACACAAATGGCATGATAGAAAACAAGCCATTGTAATATATTTATGCAAGCTGGACCCAGTAATGAAGGGTTCACCCCGATATATCAGAGCTGTAGCTTTTATGCAAAGGTGCTATTAGACAAAGTTAGATATTGTTTTGGTCAAACATTTAATTTTTAATGGTCCGACATTCTGCGCAGCAAATATACAGCTAACTAAACGTCTGTCTAATGAAAGGTTTAAAATATGAGTTTGTTTATGTACAAATCTAACAATGAAAAATGCGTACATTTGAATCCAGACACCTTATTGCCTCTATTGGAGGAGGCTGGAGAGAAAGGAAGACACGTGTGTTAAATTGATGATGTAGGAATCAACTGCTGTGAGCCCAGTGCAGGACACACTCCCTGAAGACCCAGATATTACATTTTTTGTAGATCTGAGTATGCAGTTCATCACCCAGAAGGATACTCTGTATTCAAAGTCATTGGATCCTTTTTCCCCAGCTCAAGAATCAGAGCTTCATGTTTTAGCAAAGCCTGTGAGCTATAAAAAGAGTGTATTTTTATATAGATAGTCAAGATATAGAGAGCTTTTGGTTCCATTTTAAAGGGCCAGAAGTTTGTTTTTACTTCGGCAGGTAAACCAACCAAGCATGCCAAGTTAATTTGATCGGCTGTTTTCAGCCTCCCAGGTTCTTGCTGAGGTAGCCATATTAACTTTAAAGCTCACACATGGAAGCAGACCAGGTGACTAAGGATGCTGCATTTACAGCCCCAGACACTTGATGGGTCTGTGCAACTCACAGATTCCACCCCAGTTCTGGCCCAGTATAGCTGGGATTAATAATTCAACTTTAAGAACCCCAGAACGAGAAGAACAAATGGTCCACAGGGGGCAACTTCTTATGAAACAGGACTTTGGAAAAGGTGATCATTTATGTCTGCCAGCCACTCTTTTCCCTCCAGCTTGACACATGGACCGTGTCATCAGTCACAAGCAGTTATGGCTGCCTTAGTAAATGAGCATGGGATAGAGCCAGGGTTCACCACAGTTGTTTTTATAACATACCACTTCTTGTTTTACCTGTTACCAAAGGTGTTACCAAAAGCTGAACATCCCTTCCAGAGATCACAAAAACATATATCCAGATGCCCAAGTCAGGATCTTACAAGTATGCATTTTGTCTGTATGGACATGTTTTTTGGATGTCCAGTGGCAAATGCTACTGCAAAGGCCACAGTAAAAAGTGTTATCAGAAGTAGTTTGTAAGTACAGAGTGCCAGAAAGTACAAGAAGTAACAGAGGAAATAATTCTTTATAGGAGAGTCCTTACTAGAAGTTTTGAGGTTTTATTTTTACACCCCCCTACTGTCTACAATGTAGTGGACAAAGTAGAGTAAGAAACTAGAAAACTTTTGCCTGAATGTTTTCTTATATTTTATGAAGCCCCTAAGGGGGATGTTGGACTCTCTCCCTATGGGATTTGGTTTGGGAGTGTGTTACTCACTTGCTTATATTTTGTCTCAGCAGCTGAAGTCCTCCATTCGGATCTCACAGAGAAAGTTGCTGATCTTTTAAGGTTTTTTGACAAACTCATTTATGTGTTTTCTCCCCAATTCCAGATCCTAAAAGTTTGGAAGGATCTAAAACTAAAGCCAGGTGACTTGTGGATTGTTAAGAGACATTTATATATAAGGAAATGTTTGGAGACTCAATACAGAATCTTTTTCATGTACAGTTTTTGCAAAACTTGAAGGAAAAGTCACCTGGATCCACACCAGACACTGCAAAAATGACTAAATTAAAGAAATCTCTGTGTTTGATTTGTTTCCCTCGTGTGATCACAGTCTAGGGTACTTTTTGATTCAATTACTTTAATTGTAAGGGATATATATATATATATTTGAAAAGTAGTTCAGCCATGTTGAAGTCATATTTGTCTTTTGTATGTCTTCCATTTTATGTAGAATTGTCTGTGTTTACATATGCTGATAAGTCAGCATGCCAACAATTCAGCTAGAAAGGCATTCTGGCCACAGGAGTGTACAGCCAGTACTCTGTAAATATGTCTTATCAACCATTTGTTTTTCACAATGAAAAGTCATTTGGTAATGAAAAAGTTGCTCAGCTATTATTTTCTCCACAATGGAGTTTTTGCCTCTTTGGCCAGGACTACCTCCACCTAAGCGTGTGGAGGTTCCAGGTTAAAGGTGATAGCAGGTATGGTTAGTGATCAAAATATTGATCAAAAGAGGGGAGACTGTAATGGAAATTTGTAAGTTCTGTATATAATTGTATTGTATTTTGTATGTATCGCACACTGCCCTCACTGTGCACACAGCACTAATAATGTTTTCAGTACATGTTTACATTCTTTTGAGACCTGATTAGAATTAGCCTGCCTATGTAACGCCCCTTGTTACCATAAACGTACAATTTTGCGCAAACCAATCAATATACGCTTATTGCGATTTTTTTTTTTTCCAAAAATATGTAGAAGAATACATATTGGCCTAAACTGAGAAATAAATTAGTTTTTTTTTATACATTTTTTGGGGATATTTATTATAGCAAAAAGTAAAAAATATTGTTTTTTTTCAAAATTGCCGCTCTTTTTTGTTTATAGCGCAAAAAATAAAAAACGCAGAGGTGATCAAATGCAATCAAAAGAAAGATCTATTTGTGGGAAAAAAGGATGTTGCACCCAATTTTGTTTGGGTGCAACGTCGCATGTCCGCGCAATTGTCAGTTAAAGTGACGCAGTGCTGAATCGCAAAAAGTACTCTGGTCAGGAAGGGGGTAAAATCTTCTGGAGCTGAAGCAGTTAAAGAACCTATTACACTATTTAAGTGGGTCGCTAAGACTTTTGCTAGTAACTTAATGTCAAGGTTGAGTAATGATATGCGTCTATAGTTAGAACAAGATGTATCATCTGACTGAGGTTTGGGGATCATTGAAATTACAGCCGTTAATGTTTCTGTGCGAAAGGATTGATCGTAATGCGTCTGTTTACATTAGAGCAAGGATATGAGAGAATTTCTTATAGTAGAGGGCAGAGAAGCCATCTGGGCCTGGACATTTATTTGGTTTAAGAGAGTTAATTGCTAATTTAATTTCGATAGCTGTAATGGGGCTTTCAAAACAATCGCGTTGGGCTAAAGGAATAGTAGGAAGTTTGATTTGTGGAAAAAATGATTCTGCTAAAGTTTGATCAAAAGATCCTTCCTTTTTATATAAGGAGGTAAGATGTTTTTGAAACGTGTGGAGGATCTTTACTGGATTACTAGTAAATGTATCATGAGATAATTTCAGTCGAATCAGTTTAAAGGTGCGATTTAGTTTTTTAAATGCTCGGGCCAAAAGAATGTCTGGTTCGCTTTAAGATAAATTTTATGTTTAGACTTACATAACATTTTATTTACAGATTCTGATAAAAAAAGGTTAAGGTTTAAACATACTTTATCAAGCTGTAATTTAGTCACAGGGGTAGGATTGGATGGAAAGATTGTGTGACATGTATTAAATTCTGCTTCTAATTTTTGTTTTAGTTGTCGTTTTTCTCTTTTAAGAAATGAGGCTTGGCGTATACAAACCCCACAGAGAACAGGTTTATGAGCTTCCTATAGGGTCAGTGGAGATATATCAGGGGTCTCATTATTGGCCAGGCAATCTTTGATGGCTACCGTATTTATCGGCGTATAACACACACAGGGGTATAACACGCACATTCATTTTAAGAGGGAAGTTTCAGGAAAAAATCTTACATTTTAAATAAGGAACTTTGAAGCAAAATAAGGGTCAATGCCCATCTGCAGCCTCACCAGTGCCATAAATGCAGCCTGATCAATGCCCATCTGCAGCCTCACCATTGCCATCAATGCAGCCTGATCAATGCAGCAGCCTCACCATTGCCATCAATGTAGCAGCCTCACCATTGCCATCAATGCAGCATCTTCACCAATGCCTTCAGTGCAGTAGCCTCACCATTGCCACCAATGCAGCAGCCTCACCAATGCCTTCAATGCAGCAGCCTCACCATTGCCATCAGTGCTGTCTGATCGATGCCCATCTACAGCCTAGAGGGGACAGGGAGGGGGGTGGAAATCACCGACAGATTACATACAGTGAGAATCTCCTATGATAGACAGAACAGTGGTCCAATGGCGGCCCATGAGACGGGACTTCCTATTACAGAGGACACCAAGTAAACAGGAGATTCTCACTGTATGTAATCTCACGGTGCTCGTCCCGCCCCTCTCCCTGTCCCCTCCGAGGCAGCTAAAATTGAAGTATTGGCGTATAACACGCACACGCTATTTGCACCTGATTTTGATGGTGAAAAAGTGAGTGTTATACACCAATAAATACAGTATTTCTATTTCTAGGTTGTGATGGATGAGATCGGATTGAGTCATTAATATGCTATGTAGAATCTTGTGTTTTGGGTATTAGAGAAGTGAAAGTTGAAAATACAGCACAGTGGTCAGTCCATGTAAAAGGGATAATATACAAAGAAAGGAGTTCAGGGGTCATGCCTATTGAGATTAGGGATGAGCTTCGTGTTCGAGTCGAACCCATGTTCGACTCGAACATCGTCTGTTCGCCCGCTCGCCGAATTGCGAATGATATGGGCCGTTCGCGCCAAATTCGTGTGGCGCGTCACGGCCCATAATTCACTGCGGCATCGCAGTGCATTGCTGGCTGATGATTGGCCAAGCATGCACTATGACCCGCATGCTTGGCCAATCACAGTACCGCCTGAACAGAGAGCCGTAATTGGCCAAAGCCAAGGAGGCTTTGGCCAATTATGGCTCAGGGGATTTAGTACATGCCCCACACTATATAAGGCCGCCTGCACGGCGGCCCTGTGTACTGTGTGTTCCGGCGTTCATTGAGAGAGAGAGAGAGAGAGACAGACAGTGACATTTGATTTGAGTTAGACAGATTAGGCAGAACAGTCAGTCAGTTAGCTGCACTTACAGTGTATTGTGTATATATATATGCATCCCAGGTGTTGCATATATATATATATATATATATATATATATATATATATATATATATATATATATATATATATATATATATATATATATACACTGTATTCAGTTTAGCTAGATCCGTTCTTGTTATCTTCCTACTGACAGGCAGGCTTGTCTTGTTACAGTATTTACAGCTACCTGAAGAAAATTACTGGTGTTCTTTTAATCCTATTAGTACCACAGTCAGGCAACTAGACTATTTACAGTTAGTGCAGTGCGTCCTGCTCACAGTGTTCAGCTAAAACTACAAGTTAGTGGGGTGCGTCCTGCTCACAGTGTTCAGCTAAACCTACAAGTTAGTGGGGTGCGTCCTGCTCACAGTGTTCAGCTAAACCTACAAGTTAGTGCGGTGCGTCCTGCTCACAGTGTTCAGCTAAACCTACAAGTTAGTGTGGTGCGTCCACCTCACAGTGTTCAGCTAGATCCGTCCCTGTTATCTTCTTACTGACAGGCAGGCTTGTCTTGTTACAGTATATACAGCTACCTGAAGAAAATTGCTGGTGTTCTTTTGATCCTATTAGTACCACAGTCAGGCAGCTAGACTATTTACAGTTAGTGCAGTGCGTCCTGCTCACAGTGTTCAGCTAAACCTACAAGTTAGTGGGGTGCGTCCTGCTCACAGTGTTCAGCTAAACCTACAAGTTAGTGGGGTGTGTCCTGCTCACAGTGTTCAGCTAGATCCGTTCCTGTTATCTTCTTACTGACAGGCAGGCTTGTCTTGTTACAGTATATGCAGCTACCTGAAGAAAATTACTGGTGTTTTTTTGATCCTATTAGTACCATAGTCAGGCAGCTAGACTATTTACAGTTAGTGCAGTGTGTCCTGCTCACAGTGTTCAGCTAAACCTACAAGTTAGTGGGGTGCGTCCACCTCACAGTGTTCAGCTAAACCTACAAGTTAGTGGGGTGCGTCCTGCTCACAGTGTTCAGCTAAACCTACAAGTTAGTGGGGTGCGTCCTGTTCACAGTGTTCAGCTAAACCTACAAGTTAGTGGGGTGTGTCCACCTCACAGTGTTCAGCTAAAGCTACCTGTAGAAGGTTGGTGGTGTTCTCATACTACAGGCAGGCAGTTGATTTTGCTAGCTGCAGTATCAGTACATATATATATATATATATATATATATATATATATATATATATATATATCCCAGCTTAGTGCAGCTACAGGCCATTAGCATGTCTGGAAGGCCAAGAAGGAGAGGTAGACAGTCACAAGCCAATAAGAGAGGGCAAGCAGGCTCTGTGTCTAGTGCTGGTCGCGGAGACGGTGCATCCTTATCAGCACGTGGCCGTGGGACACGCTTGGCCTTTTTTTCGGCAGCTGGCCGTGTTGAGCCGCAACATGCGGAAGACTTGGTCGAGTGGATGACCAAGCTGTCCTCATCCTCCTCATCCTCTCTCACCCATGCCCAGGGTACTTTGTCTGGCAAAGCAGCGGCCTCTTCCCTCGGCTCAATGTCATCAGTGACTCCTTCTCTAGCCCCACCATGTCCTCCTGAGGAGTCCCTCGAACTGTTTGACCACAGTGTTGGGTACATGCTCCAGGAGGATGCCCAGCGTTTGGAAGGCTCTGATGATGATACTGAGCTCGATGAAGGCAGTAACATGAGCACGGACAGAGGGGGTGCCCAAGAAGGACAGCAATCTGACAGTCATGCTCCCTCTGCTGCAGCATACTGCCAGGTTTGCTCCAGTGATGAGGAGGGAGGGGATGATGAGGTCACTGACTCAACGTGGGTGCCTGATAGGAGAGAGGAGGAGGAGGAGGAGGTGGCACATCATAAGGGCAGCACATTGACTGCATCACACCCCAAAGCTCCACATGTGCAGGGTGCTGCAGTCTCTGCACGTTATTCAAAAAGTTATTTGGTGTGGGCCTTTTTTGAGACGAGTGCATCAGATTGCACCGCTGCTATCTGCAACATATGTCTCAAGCGTATCTCGCGTGGCCAAAACATCTCCCGCTTGGGTACCACATGCTTGACCAGACATATGTTGACCTGCCATGCAGTTTGTTGGCAAGCGTATCTAAAAGACCCACACCAAAGAACAAAGAGGACCTCTCCTTGCTCCTCATCAGCTGAGATTTCCAACCCCACTATACCTTCAGTCCTCTCTGAGACCTGCACTGAGAGGAATGAAGGTGTAGAATTAGGTGTGTCAAAGCCAAGTACTTGTGGGCAATCTGCTTTTGGTACACCGACGTCAGATTGTACCAGGCAAATTTCCCTGTCCCAGCTGCTGCACCACCGAAAGAAGTTTGCTCCCAGCCATCCACATGCCCAGTGGTTGAATGCTAGCTTAGCAAAATTGCTAGCACTTCAACTGCTGCCTTTTCAGTTGGTAGACTCTGCCCCCTTCCGTGAGTTTGTGGAATGTGCGGTTCCTCAGTGGCAGGTACCCAAACGCCACTTTTTCTCACGGAAGGCGATTCCGGCTCTCTACCAGCATGTGGAAGACAATGTCCTTGCCTCGCTGGACAGGGCGGTCAGCGGTAAGGTGCATATTACCGCTGACTCATGGTCCAGCAGGCATGGACAGGGACGTTACCTAAGTTTCACGGCGCATTGGGTGACTCTGCTGGCAGCTGGGAAGGATGCAGGACAAGGTGCAGTAGTATTGGAGGTTGTTCCTCCACCACACCTCCAAAATGCTAATGATTGTGACACACCTCTCTCCTCCACCCCCTCCTCTTCTTCTTCCTCCATGGCCTCTTCCTGTGCTTTGTCCTCGGAACCAGCAGTGCTCCGTAGCCGTTCAAGGGGCTACGCAAGTACGCAGGCCAAAAGATGCCATACGGTGCTTGAGCTGGTGTGCTTGCGGGACAGGAGCCACACTGGGGCAGAGGTTCTGTCAGCTCTGCAGGGGCAGGTTCAGAGGTGGTTGACGCCATGCCAACTTAAGGCAGGAATGGTGGTTTGCGACAATGGCACCAACCTCCTCTCTGCCCTCCGACAGGGACAAATGACCCATGTGCCCTGTTTGGCTCACGTCCTTAACTTGGTGGTGCAGTGGTTCTTGGGCAGGTACCCGGGCTTACAGGATGTCCTGAGGCAGGCCAGGAAAGTCTGTGTGCATTTCTGCCGGTCATATAATGCCAGTGCTCGGCTGACGGACCTCCAAAAGGAGTTTAACCTGCCCAAGAACCGCCTAATCTGTGACATGCCCACCAGGTGGAACTCAACGTTGGCAATGCTGTAGCGGCTGCACACGCAGCAGAGGGCCATCAATGAGTACCTGTGCGACTATGGCACCAGGACAGGGTCAGGGGAGCTTGTTTTTTTTTTCCCCACGCCAGTGGGCCATGATCAGGGATGCATGCACTGTCCTGTCACCATTTGAGGAGGCCACGAGGATGGTGAGCAGTGACAGTGCATGCATCAGTGACACTGTCCATCTTGTCCACCTGTTGGAGCACACGCTGCATGGAATAATGGACAGGGCACTTGAGGCAAAACAGAGGCAGGAAGAGGAGGACTTCCTTAGCTCTCAAGGCCCCCTTTATCCAGACAGTGTTCCTGCGTGCCCGCCGATCACATGGGAAGAGGACGAGGAGGAGGAGGAGGAGGAAGATTGTGTCAGTATGGAGGTGGAGCCTGGCACTCAGCATCAGCAGCAGTCTTTAAGGGATCAGTCCCAAGAAACACATGGACTTGTACGTGGCTGGGAGGAGGTGGCTACGGACCATGTTGTCCTTAGTGACCCAGAGGACTCCGGACCGAATGCCTCAGCAAACCTACGCTGCATGGCCTCCCTGATCCTGCAAAGCCTGCGTAAGGATCCTCGTATTCGTGGTATCAAGGAGAAGGACCAATACTGGCTGGCAACCCTCCTTGATCCACGTTACAAGGATAAGGTTGCGGACCTTATCTTACCATCGCAGAGGGAGCAGAGGATGAAACATCTTTGGGAGGCCTTGCAGAAAGGTCTGTGCAACGCGTTCCCAGAGACTGGGAGGTTACAAACTCCTGTTTCTGGACAACGTGTTGCTGAGGCTTCGGTCAGTCAAAGAAGAAGCGGTGGAGAAGGTGGCCGTCTGACCGATGCGTTCAGACAATTTTTTGGTCCGCAGCCCCAAGGTATGATCGGTTCCAGCAACCATCGTCAGCGTCTTTTTTACATGGTGCAGGAATACCTAGGGGCAAGATCAGACTTGGACACCTTTCCCACCGAAAATCCTCTGGGGTACTGGGTCTTGAGGATGGATCACTGGCCAGAGCTTGCACAGTATGCAATTGAGCTACTGGCCTGTCCTGCATCCAGCGTTCTTTCAGAACGCACATTTAGTGCTGCTGGAGGCGTGGTAACCGATCACAGGGTGCGTCTGTCCACCGATTCGGTCGATCAACTGACCTTCATAAAAATGAATCAGTCTTGGATCACCACCAGCTACCAAGCACCTGATGCTGATGTAACAGAATAATTTTTTTTGAAATCTCAGATCCCTTCAAAGACTGCCTATGCTGATGCTGAGTGACTATCCCTGAGTAATTATCCTCTTCCTCCTCAATCATCACGCTCATAGCTTGTAAGAACATTTTTGGTTCTGGGCGCCACCACCAGTGCCTAAGGCACAATTTTTCTGCCCCTGTTTAACAGGGGCGTGTAATTACAATTTTTGATGCAATACTTTGCAGCAGGGCTCGTTCCTGCATTCCAACTAGAGTGTCTGTGAGGGGTTGCAGTGTTGTGGCACCAGTGCCTAAGGCCCAATTTTTCTGCCCCTGTTTAACAGGGGCGTGTAATTACAATTTTTGATGCAATACTTTGCAGCAGGGCACGTTCCTGCGTTCCAAATAGAGTGTCTGTGAGGGGTTGCAGTGTTGTGGCACCAGCACCAGTGCCTAAGGCCCAATTTTTCTGCCCCTGTTTAACAGGGGCGTGTAATTACAATTTTTGATGCAATACTTTGCAGCAGGGCTCGTTCCTGCGTTCCAACTAGAGTGTCTGTGAGGGGTTGCAGTGTTGTGGCACCAGCACCACCGCCACCATCAAAGGCCCAATTTTTCTGCCCCTGTTCAACAGGGGCATGTAATTACAATTCTTGATCTAATATTTCACAGCAGGGCCCATTTCTGCACCCACCAAGAGCGAGTGAGGACTTACAGTGTTGTGGCACCAGCACCACCACCACCACCACAAAAGGCCCAGTTTTTCTGCCCCTGTTCAACAGGGGCATGTAATTACAATTCTTGATCTAATATTTCACAGCAGGGCCCTGTGAGGGCTTACGTTGTTGTGGCCACAACAACACCTAAGGCCCAAATTTCTGCTGAGTATATAGGGCAGGCCCCTACTTTCAAACATCTAACTTACAAACGACTCCTACTTGCAAACGGAAGGAGACAACAGGAAGTGAGATGAAATCTACCCCTAGGAAGGGAAATTCTCTCCTGTAAGAGTTAATATGGGAAAAACATTTCTCCTTTCCACTGATGCTTTCCAATCCTTGTTCCACAAAAAACCCCAAATTTTCAAAAAACATTTGTCATTAGGACAAAAAGTGAGGTGAAATCTTCTAAAGAGGAGGAAAGACAGCAAAACAAATGTCACAGGGGTGATAACCCTTCCCTATGTTTTCCAAAAAGCTTAAAAAAGATATTTTGGCTGGAGCTAAACACGTTAAAAATGTACCCGTTCAAAATGACAAACAGATTCTACTTAACAACAAACCTACAGTCCCTGTCTTGTTTGCACCGCCTGTATACTGCTGTTCAGAGTATATAGGGCCTGGTGGCCCCACACCTTTCCTTATTTTAATTTGGGTGCGGGGTTCCCCTTAATATCTATACAAGACCCAAAGGGCCTGGTAATGGACTGGGGGTACCGTTTGTCTCACTGATTTTCATCCATATTGCCAGGACCCGACATTACATTAAACCCGCAAGCAGTTTTAAATGAGATTTTTTCCTTTAAAAATGACATTTGGTGCAGGGACTGTTCTAAACACGGGAAACACGCGCCATTTTACAGGCATACTATAGACACCCCCCAGGTACGATATTTAAAGGAATATTTCACTTTTTTTTTTTTTTTTTTACTTTAAGCATCATTAAAATCACTGCTCCTGAAAAAACGGCCGTTTTTAAAAGTTTTTTTTTTGCATTGATACATGTCCCCTGGGGTAGGCCCTGGGTCCCCAAACCCTTTTTAGGACAATACCATGCAAATTAGCCTTTAAAATTAGCACTTTTGATTTCGAACGTTCGAGTCCCATAGACGTCAATGGGGTTCTAACGTTCGTGCGAACTTTCGGTCCGTTCGCAGGTTCTGGTGCGAACCGAACCGGGGGGTGTTCGGCTCATCCCTAATTGAGATCAAAATGTGATCAATATGGGAAAATGATCTATGGGGATGAGAATAAAAAGTAAATTGGCACCTACAGTAGCAGGATTGATTTCATGCCAAGAATCCAATAAAGAGTGTTGTTGAAGAAGTTGTTGGAATTTACAAGATTGAGAACTAGATGCAATAGGTGTTGGGGATTTATCTAAAAAAGGATAAAGGACTTGATTTGAATCTCCACAGATTAAAAGTGTGCCTGTTTTATGAGTATCAATTACCTGTAATATATGGGAGAGGAATGAGGATGGAGTTTTGTTAGGAGCATAGTAGGATACCACTGTGATTAGAGAATCAAATAAATATCCTGTGAGTATAATGCTGTGTACACATGATCTGACTTTCCGCCAACAAAACCATGGATTTTTGTTCAAAGGTTGTTGGCTCAAACTTGTCTTGCATACACACGGTCACACAAATGTTGGCCAACAATTCTGAATGTGGGAACGCGGTGACGTACAAGACGTACGACGAGCCGAGAAAAAGGAAGTTCAATAGCCAGTGCGGCTCCTTCTGCTTGATTCCGGGCATGCGTGAACTTTTGTGCGACGGACTTGTGTACACACAATCGGACTTTCCGACAACAAAGTTTTGTTGGCGGAAAATTTGAGAACCTGCTAGCAAACATTTGTTGGCGGAAAGTCTGCCAGCAAATGTTCGATGGAGCATACACACATTCTGACTTTCCGACAACAAGCTCACATCCAACATTTATTTCAGAAAATCGGACCGTGTGTATGCGGCATTAGATAGCCACCTTCTGGGTCTTTGATCTCTGTCAGAAGGGAAAAGGGTGTAGTATGATGAAACGCTATTAGCACCCCTCATTGTTTCATTTTGGCAGAGGCTGTGAAAACTTGGGGATAAGCTGAACCAAAATATTTAGGGGTCACCTTATCTGCAAAATGGGTTTCTTGGAGGCATACAACATGTGCTTTTGAGGAAGCTAAGGAGCGAAAAACTTTAGTTCGCTTTTGTGGGATATTTAGACCTTGTACGTTTAATGTAAGGACATTTAAGGGGTAAATCTTTTAAGCGGTAAATCTTAAAAGAAATATTGTAGTATACTGCATTCATAGATTGTGAGTCTACAATTATCCCGGGGGGGGGGGGGAGAACCAAGAGGGGAGTAGAGACAGAATAAAGAGGAAGAAAGAAAGTGTAATGCCCCGTACACACGGCCGGACTTTGTTCGGACATTCCGACAACAAAATCCTAGGATTTTTTCCGATGGATGTTGGCTCAAACTTGTCTTGCATACACACAGTCACACAAAGTTGTCGGAAAATCCGATCGTTCTAAACGCGGTGACGTAAAACATGTACGTCGGGACTCTAAACGGGGCAGTGGCCAATAGCTTTCATCTCTTTATTTATTCTGAGCATGCGTGGCACTTTGTCCGTCGGATTTGTGTACACACGATCGGAATTTCCGACAACGGATTTTGTTGTCGGAAAATTTTATATCCTGCTCTCAAACTATGTGTGTCAGAAAATCCGATGGAAAATGTCCGATGGAGCCCACACAGGGTCGGAATTTCCGACAACACGCTCCGATCGGACCGTGTGTACGGGGCATTAGAGTCATATAGTCAAATAATAGTAAGTAAATTGTGCAAATAAGAAAAGTAAAAAGGCGGCGTACTGAGTGCGTAAAAAAATGCTAACTCAGGAGGTCTGGTATCTATCCGAGGAGGTCCTCCAATAATAGGTCAGAATGGAGGTTTATCCTAGGACAGAAAGATAGGGGGAGCAGTGACAATCTTTTGAGACCCCAACGGCCTAGATCTATATACAGAAAAAGAGAAATACTTGGACACCCAAGTTCAGCCATTGAGAAAAAAAAAATGAGCAAGGGTAAAAAAAAATAAAAGGTTAATTAGCTATTAACAACTATACTGTAAGGTGAGTATATATACCTACAGGTAACCTTAGGGAAAAAATACATTATAATAAGAAACTGTATAGTTGCATAGCAATATTACTTATCATAGGATTGCCAGTAATGAAGAAGGAAAATTGTGATATTGATAAACAGGATCATTAAATATAAAACAATAGAAGTACTTCAATTTAAAAAATAACTAGATTTTTCTCTAAGATAAATATAAGTAAATAAGGTTATAATCGTGACAATAGGTATCTCATTGGCTTAAGGGAGGGGGCTGAGGGGGGAGGGAGAAAGGGGGTAAATAGATAAAACATAAAATATGTTTATCTGAGGTTGTGGGGGTTAAAAGGGGGAAGTTCAAACTTAATAGAACAGTATTATTTTAAATAAGTTTAGTCAGATTATACTGAAGGTGGTAAATTACTTAGTGACCAAAGAAAGGCAAAGCTTTAAGATTGAATACGCTTCAAGATGAGGAGTGAAAGTCATTTAGTCCATTGTGGCTACAGGATCTATATCAGGAGAATTGAATAATCTTCTCTTAGAGGAATTTCGTCGGCCTCTATCTTTTTCAGATTTGGAGGATTCTTGAGGGGAGCTGGATGTTTGCATCGACAAGGGCTAGCTGAAGATCTTTCTATAAGATGTAGTTCTTGTAGTGTGTTTTGTAGTTCATCTGAGGATCTACAGGAATCCCCATTAATAAGGGATCTGGCGTTGCTGTAGATTATGAAGTAAGGGTGGGGGCGTGGCGACCGAGCTCCAAGATGGACTTCTGAGCTAAGAGCTCCATGGCAAAGAAAAAACCCGCTGAACCCACAGAAAATGAAGAATTTCTTGACAGCGCGTGGGCCACAACAAAATGGCGATGGGAAGCAGATGGCGCATTGGGCCGTGATCTCTGCTAACAGCCTCACCAGCAGCCTCACGCTAACCTGCTACACAGCGGATCCTCTTCTGGGACTTCTAGTCCCTCCACGAGAAGCCCTGCCAAACAAAAGCAGAGGATTGCCTCACCAGACTGCTGATGGACCCAGAAATGGATATAAGCGGGCCTAATAACACTGGGGTGACTACACTGCACAACATGCAGGATCCCATAGTAACATTCCCCACCTCAGACAGGCCGGTGTTGGACACTGTTCTAAAAGAAATGCTGCTATCCCTGAAGGCCTCCCTGCATGCTGACATGACAGCTGGGATAAATCACTGCCTAAGAGAAGTGCAGGCCATAGGTGGCAGGCTTGATCACATTGAAAAGCAAATGAGTGACTACACCTCATCCTTCAACACAATGGTAGATGCCCATAGCAACCACAGTGAGGAAATTGCCTGGCTGAAGAACAAAGTGGCAAATTTAGAAGATAGATCCAGAAGGAACAACATCAAAATTAGGGGGATCCCTGAAACCATACCTGCCACACAGCTACTACCATATACCCAGGCTCTATTCTCAACCTTGCTACCCTCCCTGTCAGCACAGGATCTCATAGTGGATCGAATTCCCTGAACCTTTCTTCCTACCAGAAAATACTTCCAGAGACGTGCTGCTTAGGGTACACTACTAGCATATTAAGGAAGAAATCCTAACAATATCACGCAGAACTGAAAACAAACACCCACAGTATGCAGAGCTACAATTGCTCCCAGACCTATCAAGACACCTTGTTGTCGGAAATTCCGACCATGTGTAGGCTCCATCACACATTTTCCATCGGATTTTCCGAAACACAAAGTTTGAGAGCAGGATATAAAATTTTCAGACCACAAAATCCGTTGTCGGAAATTCCGATCGTGTGTACACAAATCCGACGGACAAAGTGCCACGCATGCTCAGAATTAGGGATGAGCCGAACACCCCCCTGTTCGGTTCGCACCAGAACATGCGAACAGGAAAAAAGTTCGTTCGAACACGCGAACACCGAACATGAATAATCAAAAGTGCTCATTTTAAAGGCTAATATGCAAGTTATTGTCATAAAAAGTGTTTGGGTCCTGGGTCCTGCCCCAGGGGACATGGATCAATGCAAAAAAAAGTTTTAAAAATGGCCGTTTTTTCAGGAGCAGTGATTTTAATAATGCTTAAAGTCAAACAATAAAAGTGTAATATCCCTTTAAATTTCGTACCTGGGGGGTGTCTATAGTATGCCTGTAAAGGGGCGCATGTTTCCTGTGTTTAGAACAGTCTGACAGCAAAATGACATTTTGAAGGAAAAAACTCATTTAAAACTACCCGCGGCTATTGCATTGCCGACAATACACATAGAAGTTCATTGATAAAAACGGCATGGGAATTCCCCAAAGGGAAACCCCAAACCAAAATTAAAAAAAAAAAATGACGTGGGAGTCCCCCTAAATTCCATACCAGGCCCTTCAGGTCTGGTATGGATATTAAGGGGAACCCCGGCCAAAATTTTTTAAAAAATGACGTGGGAGTCCCCCTAAATTTCATACCAGGCCGTTCAGGTCTGGTATGGATATTAAGGGGAACCCCGGGCCAAAATTTAAAAAAAAATGACGTGGGGTTCCCCCTAAATTCCATACCAGACCCTTCAGGACGTGGGGGTCCCCCCAAAAATACACATGCCCTCAACATTGGGAGGGTGCTTTGGGGTAGCCCCCCAAAACACCTTGTCCCCATGTTGATGAGGACAAGGGCCTCATCCCCACAACCCTGGCCGGTGGTTGTGGGGGTCTGCGGGCGGGGGGCTTATCGGAATCTGGAAGCCCCCTTTAACAAGGGGACCCCCAGATCCCAGCCCCCCCCTGTGTGAAATGGTAAGGGGGTACAAAAGTACCCCTACCATTTCACTAAAGAACTGTCAAAAATGTTAAAAATGACAAGAGACAGTTTTTGACAATTCCTTTATTTAAATACTTCTTCTATCTTCCTTCATCTTCTGGTTCTTCTGACTCTTCTGGTTCTTCCTCTGGCGTTCTCGTCCAGCATCTCCTCCGCGGCGTCTTCTATCTTCTTCTCCTCGGGCCGCTCCGCACCATGGCATGGGGGGAGGCTCCCGCTCTTCTCTTCATCTTCTTCATCTCCTTCTCTTCTTCTTTTCTTCTCTTCTTCTCTTCTTCTCTTCTTCATTTTCTTCTCCGGGCCGCTCCGCACCCATGCTGGCATGGAGGGAGGCTCCCGCTGTGTGACGGCGCTCCTCGTCTGACGGTTCTTAAATAAGGGGGGGCGGGGCCACCTGGTGACCCCGCCCCCCTCTGACGCACGGGACATGACGGGACTTCCCTGTGGCATTCCCCGTGACGTCACAGGGAAGTCCCGTCAAGTCACCGTGCGTCAGAGGGGGGCGGGGTCACTGGGTGGCCCCGCCCCCCGTTATTTAAGAACTGTCAGACGAGGAGCGCCGTCACACAGCGGGAGCCTCCCTCCATGCCAGCATGGGTGCGGAGCGGCCCGGAGAAGAAAATGAAGAAGAGAAGAAGAGAAGAAGAGAAGAAGAGAAGAAGAGAAGAAGAGAAGAAGATGAAGAAGATGAAGAGAAGAGCGGGAGCCTCCCCCCCATGCCATGGGTGCGGAGCGGCCCGAGAAGAAGAAGATAGAAGACGCCGCGGAGGAGATGCTGGACAAGAATGCCGGAGGAAGAACCAGAAGATGAAGGAAGATAGAAGAAAGAAGAAGTATTTAAATAAAGGAATTGTCAAAAACTGTCTCTTGCCATTTTTAACATTTTTGACAGTTTTTTAGTGAAATGGTACCCTTACCATTTCACACAGGGGGGGGCGGGATCTGGGGGTCCCCTTGTTAAAGGGGGCTTCCAGATTCCGATAAGCCCCCCGCCCGCAGACCCCCACAACCACCGGCCAGAGTTGTGGGGATGAGGCCCTTGTCCTCATCAACATGGGGACAAGGTGTTTTGGGGGGCTACCCCAAAGCACCCTCCCAATGTTGAGGGCATGTGGCCTGGTACGGTTCAGGAGGGGGGGCCGCACTCTCGTCCCCCCCTCTTTTCCTGCGGCCTGCCAGGTTGCGTGCTCGGATAAGGGTCTGGTATGGAATTTAGGGGGAACCCCACGTCATTTTTTCTTTTTTAATTTTGGCCGGGGTTCCCCTTAATATCCATATCAGACCTGAAGGGCCTGGTATGGAATTTAGGGGGACTCCCACGTCATTTTTTTTTTTTTTAATTCTGGTTCGGGGTTCCCCTTTGGGGAATTCCCATGCCGTTTTTATCAATGAACTTCTATGTGTATTGTCGGCAATGCAATAGCCGCGGGTAGTTTTAAATGAGTTTTTTCCTTCAAAATGTCATTTTGCTGTCAGACTGTTCTAAACACGGGAAACATGCGCCCCTTTACAGGCATACTATAGACACCCCCAGGTACGAAATTTAAAGGGATATTACACTTTTATTGTTTGACTTTAAGCATTATTAAAATCACTGCTCCTGAAAAAACGGCCGTTTTTAAAACTTTTTTTTGCATTGATCCATGTCCCCTGGGGCAGGACCTGGGTCCCCAAACACTTTTTATGACAATAACTTGCATATTAGCCTTTAAAATTAGCACTTTTGATTTCTCCCATAGACTTTTAAAGGGTGTTCCGCGGCATTCGAATTTGCCGCGAACACCCCAAATTGTTCGCTGTTCAGCGAACTTGTGAACAGCCAATGTTCGAGTCGAACATGAGTTTGACTCGAACTCGAAGCTCATCCCTACTCAGAATAAATAAAGAGATGAAAGCTATTGGCCACTGCCCCGTTTATAGTCCCGACGTACGTGTTTTATGTCACCGTGTTTAGAACGATCGGATTTTCCGACAACTTTGTGTGACCGTGTGTATGCAAGACAAGTTTGAGCCAACATCCGTCGGAAAAAATCCTAGGATTTTGTTGTCGGAATGTCCGAACAAAGTCCGACCGTGTGTACTGGGCAATAGAGTAGATATTCTGTGTGTCCAGGAGACACATTTTCAAGAACCCAAAACCCCAAAATGCTCACACAGAGACTACCCCTCACGTGTTACTAGTGTTGAGGAACACCTTATCCTTCCAGCACAAAGAAACCATCCTTGATACCAATGGAAGATACATCATCCTAAAGGGAGATATTAACTCTAATCCATATACGTTGGTATCACTATATGCCCCAAACTCACACCAAATTTGCTTCCTAAGCAGATTTTTTAAAAAGATCAGATCTCAACAATATGGCAATTTCCTCATCTGTGATGACTTTAATCTAATTATGGATCCAAGAATGGACACCTCCGCTCACAAAATGAACAGTTCCACATACCTGAGCAAAACAATCCACAATGCAGAACTGTTTGATGTATGGAGATGCCTCCATTCAAACAAAAAGGACTACACCTTTTTTTCCCACAGGCACTGTTCATACTCGCACATAGATTTATTCCTAACGGACAAATGGTTACTGCAAAAGGCTTCTTCTGAACAGATAGACGACATTACATGGTCTGACCATGCAGCTATTACTATTGCCATCAATGATCAGGTTGTCTCCTCTTCCCCACCCATCTATCACAGCAACGTCAGGTTACTGCAAGAACCCCAAACCTCCACTATAATCTCCCAACATCTTCAGAATTTCTTTCTAAATAATGCAGATTCTGTAGAGAACCACCCCACTCTCTGGAATGGCCATAAGGCATATATGAGAGGTATCCTAATACAGATCGGTGCTAGAGAAAAGAAACGCCATACAGCTAATGTTAACTCTATCCTGACTAACATACACACATTAGAAACACAAAACAAAAATTCACCTTGCCCAAAAACTTTCCCAATTACGAGAGAATCTGAGAGAGCTCTTATCTCAACAATATGACTACCACTTATGACTCCCAAAACTAAATTAATATGCTAAAGCCAACAGAGCAGGCAAATACTTAGCCAATAGAATCAAAGCTGCACACACCAAGACCAGAATTGCTCACTTGATACACCCCACCCTCAAACACAAATTACCCACACAAGACATCGCCAACCAATTCGCCGATTATTACAGTGATCTGTATAACATCCATAGGGACCCCTTGACCACCCAATCTACAACAGCAAACATTCGGGACTTACTACAGAAACTGAACCTGCCTTCTCTCTCAGAGACCCAAATTCTCTCACTGAACTCCGCGTTCAACAACTCAGAAATTTAAGCCATCATAGCAACGTTACCAAATGGCAAATCGCCTGGACCTGATGGTTTTTCAAATTAATATTTTAAAACCTTTAGTTCCTCCCTTGCACCACATATGCAAGCAGTCGCAGGCACAGCGACATTCCCCCCAGAGATGCTGCAAGCCTATATAGTCACTCTGCCCAAACCAGGAAAGGAACCTAATACACCACCCAACTTTCGACCTATTTCTCTCTTAAATACCAATATCAAAGTATATGCCAAACTAATAGCAAAAAGACTAGCAGATTGTATTCTATCTCTTATCCAACGAGACCAGATGGGCTTTGTGAAGGGGAGACAAACCTCAGATGCTACAAGGAGAATCATAAATATACCTCACCATGTTGAAAAAAACAAAACGCCTTCTCTGCTGCTTTCTATAGACGCAGAGAAGGCGTTTGATAGAGTGCATTGGCAGTATATGTCCATGACACTGTCCAAGTTTGGTTTCTGTGGTCACATTCTGAATGCAGTACTGGCTTTATACTCGTGCCCCTCTGCACGGGTATATATACGTCAATCATGTTCTCTACACCTTTTTATATAACCAATGGAACCCGCCAGGGCTGCCCGTTATCTCCGACAATCTTCAATCTAATGATTGAAGCCTTGGCGGAGGCCATCAGAACGCACGTCAGTATATCCGGTTTCCAATTTGGTACCACCCCCCATGTCTTCAACCTGTTCTCAGATGATGTTGTACTACTATTAACGAACCCACTAACCTCACTCCCTATGGTACATGAAACACTGAAGACCTTTGGTGAGATCTCATACTATAAGGTGAACTTCACCAAATCTCTAATCCTAAATCTGGGGGTACCAAAAAAAGTCTGTAACATGTTACAACAATCCCTTCCATATTGCTGGAATAATAAGGGTATTCTGTACTTGGGTATTACCCTGACTAGCCCCACAAGATCATTAGCAGACACCAACCTTAAACCCCTTCTAACCAAACTAGAAATCCAAACTAAAAATATTGCCAAGCGTGAATTATCTTGGCTGGGCAAGCTAGCGGCATTTAAAATGATAGTTCTACCACAAATTTTGTACATTTTCAGGGCACTCCCAATACCCATTCCAGTGTATTACCTCAAGTCTCTCTCTAGTCTTCAGTGGAAACTCCTGTGGGGTACAAAGAAGGCAAGATGCTCACACAGTAATCTAATACCTCATAAACGAGCAGAGGGGGCGGGACTAGTAGATATACATGACTATATGTGGGCAACCAGACTCAATCAACTCAAATACTGGTTTTCAACCAACGACACACCACTTTGGGTAGATATTGAAAGAACTCTAGCACCCACATCAGACCTAACAGCTCTCCTTATGGGCGACAGTTGTAAACCCTGGAATACTCGAGACACTCCCCCTACTATAACAATATCCCTGCAGGCCTGGAGATTCCTCCTCAACCAACAACTCAGTAACAGCCACACAATAGACTATCAATTTCCCCTAAGTATACTAGAAGCCAATATACCCATGATATCCCTGAAAAGATTCCCTACACACGGGATACGCACGGTAAAAGACCTATTCACGAACAAGACCCCTAAATCGGCAGATTGTCTACTGAATGAATACGACCTGCCAAGCCACATGCTTTTCACTTGTATGTGAGTGGTTCACTTTATGCATGCCCACCTGAACCCTAATAAGCAAAATTCCAGCCTTGGCATGGCAACACCTCACACGAGGACAATTGAATTGCAAGGGCATAACAATATACTATAACCTCCTTCAGAACAAAAAGATTTTTAAGAAATCAGTGGCACACTAGAAGTGGGAGTTTACAGACAAACAATGGGAATTTGCATTCCAAACTATACAAAGAGCATCAAACTGTGTTAGCCACCAGGAACTAATGCTCAAGATAACCAATAGATGGCAATACACCCCCTGTAGAATTGCGAAAGTATTTTCACCCCTATGCTGGCAGAATTGTGGACACAAAGGTCACCTTCTCCACGTGTTCTGGGAATGGCCCAGCTTAACTAGCTTCTGGAACCAAGTATTCCAGCTCATCTCATTACGGGTATAATCACACCCCCCAACCCAACACTGGCAATACTTCACATTGGCCTAGAGAACCTTCCATACACCATGACATGTGGTGTCTCATATTCTACTAGTGACAAGATCCTTAATACTCTGCACTTGGAAAAACACCCCCACCATTAACATTACTGATGTAACCAGAAGAGTTCAACAAAATTACACAGTTGAACACCTATTAGCAATCAATTCTCTCAAATGTGAAAAATTTTACAAAATGTGGGAAATTTGGGCAGCCAAATATAACACCGCATAAATAATTGTATGCATAAATTGTTGACTTAACCAGCAAGTACGGGTATGTACACACATGTGTGCCGGTTATGTGCTTCTTCTTGTCTTTATTGTTATTTTACTATTACCTGTCTTTTTCCTCTGTATTATTTGAAAAAATTAATAAACATTTTCAATGATAAAAAGAATTTTTAAAAAAGATTATGAAGTAAGGATTTCAGTGCACATCATTTAGCCACAGTAATTGGGGAAAGGTTAGCAAAAAGCTGATAAGGATGATCTTGAAAGATGAGGGAATCTTTTCCCTTAGTTAAAGCTAGAAGCTGGAAAAGTGCGGTCATAGTAGAATGAAGGTCAACAATAGTCTCAGGTATTGCTCGTATGCTCTATTTTCAAAGTCCTCTAAGCGTGTTTACAGAATAAGGTTTTCTTTCTTAAGAGTTTTTCTAATTTATTATCATGGGACAGTACATTCGTTTCCATGTCATCCACTCTGATTTCTAGGTCAGAAATGCGCTGGCCTAACTCACGGATATCGTTTGTGAGACTTTCAGTTATATAAGAAAACAGGGGTAGAGAAGTTATATAGTCTGTGGTCTGCTTTAGGGCTTTCTATATTTTTTTTTTCTATTTGTCTCAAAATATTTGGATGTAGGGAATCTGTTTTTCTTGTGAGGTGGCGCTGTATTAACAGTCAGAGTCATCATAGGCATCCTGAGGTAACTGCAGATGCTTAGCAGCACGAGATGTGCCTGTGTGTGAGGAAGGAAGCTGTGCCATTTTACAGGGGCCTTTTGACTGTGTATCCTTGGCACTCTTTAGTTTATTTTTACCTCGGGCGGCACCAAAGACCATTTCATTTATCCCAGGGTCACTGAGGAGGCTTATGGTAAGATTATTTTCAGTTTACCATGCCTTGCGGGTGTCTTTATCAGCTGAGGAGTCGACAGCACTGTCATCGAAGATGAAGTTACATCGCAGGACACTTTTTTTTTAATAAAGGACTTGTTCCAAACTGTCTACTGTAATTTTTACCATTTTGACACTTTTTTTGGTGAATGTATAGGGGTACAATGTACCCGATACCCATTCACATAGGGGGGACAGGATATGGGGGTCCCCTTGTTAAAAGGGGCATCCAGATTCCAATAAGTCCCCCACCCACAGACCCCCACAACCACCGGGCAAGGGTTGTGGGGAAGAGGACCGCAAAACGCCCTCCCCATGTTGAGGGCATGTGGCCTGGTAGGGTTCAGGAGGGGGTGCTCTCTCGTCCCCCCCTCTCTTCCTGCAGCCTGGCAGGTTGCATGCTTGAATAAGGGTCTGTTAGGGATTTTGGGGGGACCCCACACCATTTTTTTTTTATTTTGGCGCAGGGTTCCCCTTAATATCCATACCAGACCTGGAGGGCCTAGTATAGATTTTGGGGGGACCCTCACGTAATTTTTTTTTAATTTTGGTGCGGGGTTCCCCTTAATATTCACACCAGACCCAAAGGGCCTGGTAATGGACTGTAGAATTGTGCACACTGAAATATTTTGTTTCAGAATTTCGTTTTCGTCTGAAAAATAAATTTATTTAGTTACTCCAGAAATTCGTTTTTATTTATTTTGTTTTGTTAAAAAATACATTCGTCCGAAAATCCAAAATAATTAAGGTCGAATCTGTCATTGAAGGCTTATAATGTCTGTTGAATGTTCTAAGAAGATTAGACGGAGCAGCTAAACTGTACGACGCCACAATCGTACATTTCCGGTCGAATGTTCCGCCTACAAGCTCTAGTAGAATTCTAATGTTGTATGACACTAGTAATAATTACCTTTATTAATTATTATTACTAGTCAACCAACATTAGAATTCTTCTATAGCCTATGGGCGGAGCATTTGACCATAAATGTTCACTCGCGGCGACTGCTTCGTCGAATCTTCATGTTGAATAATCTTAGACTAATAGAGTTAGGTTATGCACACTCGACCTTTTTTTCTATTGTCTCTATAATTTTGAATCTTTTCTCTCTATGTCGAATCTTTTCTCTCTATGTAGAATAATCTTGAAATAATAGAGCTAAGGTTACCCACATTCGACCACAGGTTCAATGGACACAGAACGCTATTGTCAGTGTCATGTCCAATCTCCTATCTATATTGAACTGTTGTCACAATGAAAATAAAGCATTTGTTTATGTCGGATCTTTCGGTTTTCAGATTCTGCGCGTTCATTATCGCTTGTTAAAACGATAACAAAAATGCCCAAAATTCAGACGAAAATGCATTCGGATGAAAATGAATGCACCCGTCTAATGGACTGGGGGGTGGGACCCACGCCGTTTTTTTCAATGATTTTTATCTATATTGCTGGAATCCAACAATACATTACAGTCGCAAGCAGTTTTGAATGAAATTTTTTCCTTTAGAAATGTCATTTTGCTGTGGTACTGTTCTAAACATGGGAAAGATGCACTACTTTACAGGTAGACTAAGGACACCCCCAGGCACGATATTTAAAGGAATATTTAATTTTTATTGTTTCACTTTAAGCATTATTAAAATCACTGCTCCTGAAAAACTGCAGTTTTTAAAACTTTTTTTTGCATTGATACATGTCCCCTGGGCCAGGACTCGGGTCCCAAAAACACTTTTTATAGCAATAACATGCATATAAGCCTTTAAAATGAGCACTTTTGATTTTTCATGTTCGTGTCCTATAGACTTTAAAGGTGTTTGCGTGTTCGCACAAATGTTTTGCCTGTTCGCAAGTTCTGGTGCGAACTGAACAGGGGAGGGGGGTTCAGCTCATCCTTAGTCCCAATCCAAACTGCTTCCTAATTTATTATTTTATATACCATCCTTTCCCCTATGGTGCCTGTTTGTGGTGCTTGTGTGCATATTATCATATATTTACTCTTTACTTTTTCTATATTTGAATCTCTTTTAGGACATGTATGGGGTATGAGTAGACATGACCATGCCCCTCTTTCTATACCACTATTGTATCTGTATCTATCTGTACCCTTTTAATCAGAGATCTATGTGGAGGCTTTTCAAGTATTATTGTGAGGGAGACCAACTTCACTCTCCTCTTTTTTAATAAGTTTTATATTTTTTACTTCCACATAGTATTTACTACTGTATGCTGTTTGTAACTGGTTGGTTATCCACTTTATTCTGTGCATTACAGAGATCTTCGCTGGGCTGGTCAGCACGGCTTATTCCTCTCCCTTCATGTTGGTTTCTCTTTAGGACCTAGGTTTTATGTTATCTTTTGGGGTAAGTGTTGTTTTTTTTAATATGCCTATTCTGATTTCTTGCTTTATATTTATTGATTATTTATTGATTGGAAAACCAGCACCAGAAAGCCTAAGGAAGCAGTGAAACAAATGTGAAATTCATAAACCAATCAAATATTCGGGACTCTTGTTTTCTTCTTTTGTAGTATTTTTTTTTTTTTAATGTCACCTAGGCATAATTTTTAAGATGTTGTATATGTTTCATCAGTGCCAAATTCTCTTTACAGCACTTGAGGAATCATTCTATTGATTATATGGGAAGATGCCCTGGTGAACATTTCTGTGTAATATTTATATTAGATTGTTCTCCCACATTTACAACTAGTACTTTAGTATTGAAACAGAAAAAAAACATGCCCCAATGGACTGAGCACTAGAGCAAAGGATAAAAGTGTCCAGATAAATTTATTTGTATATAGAAAAAAAAGAAAAGATAATGTGTTTTGGGGGTCTGAAAAAAACCCACCTTCATCGGGGCTGCAATTAAAATAAGAATCTTGAATGTATAAAAAAAATTGATTTTCTGTGTGACTCTGTGTAGGGCACCTAATTACTTGATCAAGAGAGTTACTGGCCAGCAGAACCTGTGTGAATAAGATAAGAATTTATAACCAAATATAGTAATGATCTTTGATCAATGACATCACCGGGCATCCCCAGCTAGTTTTTTAGAAGCAGAAACTGGGGATCTAAATCATTTAGGCCCCTTTCACACTGGGGCGGTTTGCAGGCGTTATTGCGCTAAAAATACCGCCTGCAAACCGCCCCTAAACAGCCTCCACTGTTTGTTCAGTGTGAAAGCCCGAGGGCTTTCACACTGAAGTGGTGCGCTGACAGGACGGTAAAAAAAGTCCTGCGAGCCGCATCTTTGGAGCGGTGAAGGAGCGGTGTGTTCACTGCTCCTAAACCGCTCCTTCTCATTGAAATCAATGGGACAGCGCGGCTATACCGTGGTAATACCACGGCTATAGCCGCGCTGTACGAGCGGGTTTAACCCTATTTCGGCCGCCAGCGGGGGTTAAAACCGCACCGCTAGCGGCCGAATACAGCCGCAAAAACGACGGTAAAACAGCGCTAAAAATAGATTTATGATTGACTTCTATAACAAGATCTGATCAGCTATGCACTAACACACCCAAAGACATAGCATACATTATATTAGGCATAGCAATAAAGGAGCGATACAACATTACAATTATCCAAAATACAGATGTACAGTAGGTCAACAGAGAAGTGCAAACAGAACAAATTGAATATTTTTACGATGATCACCAATGATTCCAATCCCATTGAAATACTTTGTTGACTGTTCACCAAAGATGATCTAAAAACCAACATGAACCATTATTTTTTTTGTATACAGAAATACACCAAATAAATAATAACAGCTTGACAGGTCTAATTAGCAGATCCAGAAAGCATCTGAGTTAAAGGGGTTTTTTTTGTTGTCTTTGTCTTTGTTTTTTCTTTTCACATGACAATGCTTTTTTAGCAAAAAAAAAAGTATTTGGAAAAAAATCTGTTTAAGTTTTATATTCTCACTTTTGAGTACTTTTTTAAGGCTGTTTGTTAAAAATAAACATAAACCATATTTGTTTTGCATACAGAAATGGACCAGCATACCTAATAGCAGCTTCACAGATAGCAGCTACAGAAAGCATTGACTTGTGTACAGAATTTAAAGAACCTTTCAAAAGAATGCTCTGAACAGTTTACAGGTTCACCAAATGATAATATTAATAATACCTAACACACAGGATTTCCTTTACACATTTTCTTTGTGATATTTGCATTTCAAGTCACCGAAACACAAGGTTAATTTTTGTTTGTTTTTTAATGTAACATTGCTCTTGTTAGTAAAAAAAAAAATCTTGGGAAAAATGCTGTTTTTGTGTACATATTTGATCCTCATTTTAGCTTCATATCTTTTGCGTGCCAGCTTTAAAGGCTGTTTGTGAATGATTCTGACCCATTCCTTCAGGCAGATCTGTTCCAAGATGCTAAGGTTAGTTGCTTGAAGTTTGTGTACAGCAGCACCAAAAATTCTTAATTGGACTAAGATCAGGACTTTGACCAAGTCATTGTTGGGCATCCACATTTTTGTTCTAGAGTCAGTGTTACGTTGTCCTTGTGTTTTGCATCAGTGTATTTCTGAAAGCTGATCTTAGACCTAAGCAGGCTCAAATAGATTTTTTTTTTTTCATATTTCTCTTTATTTGCACAATCCAGTTCTTCTTCTGTTTTGCAGAACTTTAAATTGAATTAAAAAAACACCTTTTATTTTAATGGCTATAAAAAATATTTTATAATGGATAATGCTTTTTTTTATTTTTCAATTAGCTTGGAGCTCCGAAGTATGCAAATTAGGGCCATACTCCAATAGTAATTATTCTGTTTAAGATCCTCATTAAGGGTGACATATAAACTTTTCTGATCTGCTATCAGTCACACTGTAAAGCCACTAGAACACAACTATTCACCTTTTAATGACCAGATACCCTCAATAGATTGCCCAAAATGTTCCCATACCCACTTCAACATACTGTCAAAAACATCATCATCACCAGTTCTGTTAGGTACCAGCGTGATTGATAAATTACTGGGAGGGGCTGGGCCAATGTGGTGCCTATATTTAAAAAGGGATCAAAGTCTTTACCAATAACTATAGACCTGTTAGTTTAACTTCTATAGTCGGGAAGATACTGGAGAGTTTAATAAAAAACTACATAGATGAGTTCTTGCTGGAAAAAAATATTTTAACCACTTCAATACCAGGCACTTAGACACCTTCCCGCCCAGACCAATTTTCAGCTTTCAGCGCTGTCCAATTTGAATGACAATTGCGCGGTCATGCTACACTGTACCCAAACAAATTTTTTATCATTTTGTTCCCACAAATAGAGCTTTCTTTTGGCGGTATTTGATCACCTTTGCGGTTTTCATTTTTTGCGCAACAAATAAAAAAAGACCGAAAATTTTGAAAAAAAACAAGTTTTTCTTTGTTTCTGTTAAAACTTTTTGTAAATAAGTATGTTTTCTTCTTCAATGACGGGCACTGATATGGCTGCACTGACGGGCACTGATACGGTGGCACTGATGGGCACCGATGAGGTGGCACTAATGAGGTGGCACTGATGATGGGCACTGATGGGCACTGATAGGTGGCACTGGTATGCGGCACTGATGGGCACTCATAGGTGGCACGGATGGGCACTTATAGGCGGCACTGATGGGCACTCATAGGTGGCATTGATGGGCACTCGTAGGTGGCATTGATGGTTACTTATGGGTGGCACTAATAGTTGGCACAGATGGGCACGGATGGGCACTGATAGATGGGCACTGATGGGCACGGATGGGCACTGACAGGTGGCATGAATGGACACTGACGGGTGGCACTGATGGCATTACTTGTTTGCAGTGATGCCCCTAAGGGTGGCATTGCTGGGCATCACTGCAACATAATTGTGCCAATCAGTGCCCATTTGTGGGCACTGATTGGCACAGATTTGGCACACTGGGCACATGTGGATGGCCATGGGGTACATACCTGGCCATCTACATGTTGCCCCTTCCCTGGTGGTCCTAGTGGCGATCCCTGGTGGTCCAGTGTGGTGATCTGCGGGGGGGCTGTGCTGATAAACAATCAGCGCAGACCCCCCCTGCCAGGAGAGCCGCCGATCGGCTCTCCTCTACTTGCGTCTGTCAGACGCGAGTGAGGAAGAGCCGATCAACGGCTCTTCCTATTGACAGTGTGATCAGCTGTGATTGGACACGGCTGATCACGTGGTAAAGAGCCTCCGCCGGAGGCTTTTTATCAAGATCAGTGTAGCGGTGTGTCAGACTGACACACCGCTCCACCGATCGCCGCGATGCGCGCCCCCGGGGGCGCGCTGCGGCATGTTATCCTGCTGGACGTCATATGACGTCCAGTCAGGATAACAGAACCACTTCCCGGACGTCAATCCGCTATAGGGCGGGCGGGAAGTGGTTAAGCAACAAACAGCATGGATTAATGACAGACAGAAGTTGTCAATGATTTATTTTTATGAGGAGGTAGGTAAAACCTTGGATAGAGGGGTGGCTGTGGACATAGTATATTTGGATTTTCCAAAAGCGTTTGACACAGTTCCCCACACACGGCTAATGTGTAAGGTAAAGTCTACAGGCTTGAAAAGATCAGTTTGTAAATGAATAGAAAACTGGCTGAAAGATTGAATTCAGAGAGTAGTGGTTAAGATTCTTACTCTGAATGGTGAAGGGTTATTAGCGGTGTACCTCAATGTTGGGACCCTTACTTTTAATATCTTTATAAATGATATAGAGTCTGGGATTAAAAGGACCATTTCAGTGTTTACAGATAACACCAAGCTATGCAGTGGAATAATGCCCTTATAGGATGTCTCCAACTTACAATCCAAATAACTAACAACAAAACCTGGGGAATGCAGTCCGCATGCATTTGCAAACGCATGCGTAAGCCACAGAGCCACGTCACGGCACCCTGTAATCTGTGGTCCTAACACTAAAATTTAGGTGTCCCCACAGTGGAGGCACATGCATTCTAATGGATAAGTAAGGGCAGGTGGACTGAAGGGAGCCCACCCCTTCTTAAAGGTACAGGACACACCAAACACCCAGCAGGTAGCACAATGGCTGCAAAGGTGCTGGTGCATTGCTGGACCAATACACACACCCACGTGATTGCAAAAATCTTGCCACCACCCTCACTTATAGCTGGCTATCGCAGTAAGAGGCATTGGAAGGCCACAAACAGATAACAAAACCTGGGGAATGCCCAGGAAAAAATTCCAAGCCTACTTACCACCAGCTCGCAGACAACCAATTGACCTGTCTAACAGTATGCGTTAAAAACAGGGGTTCAGTCCGCACGCATTTGCAAACGCATGCGTAAGCCACAGAGCCACGTCACCCTGTAATCTGTGGTCCTAACACTAAAATTTAGGTGTCCCCACAGTGGAGGCACATGCATTCTAATGGATAAGTGAGGGCAGGCGGACTGAAGGGAGCCCATCCCTTCTTAAAGGTACAGGACACACCAAACACCCAGCAGGTAGCACAATGGCTGCAAAGGTGCTGGTGCATTGCTGGACCAATACACACACCCACGTGATTGCAAAAATCTTGCCACCACCCTCACTTATAGCTGGCTATCGCAGTAAGTGGCATTGGAAGGCCACAAACAGATAACAACAAAACCTGGGCAATGCCCAGGAAAAAATTCCAAGCCTACTTACCACCAGCTCGCAGACAACCAATTGACCTGTCTAACAGTACGCGTTAAAAACAGGGGTTCAGTCCGCACGCATTTGCAAACGCATGCGTAAGCCACAGAGCCACGTCACGGCACCCTGTAATCTGTGGTCCTAACACTAAAATTTAGGTGACCCCACAGTGGAGGCACATGCATTCTAATGGATAAGTGAGGGCAGGTGGACTGAAGGGAGCCCACCCCTTCTTAAAGGTACAGGACACACCAAACACCCAGCAGGTAGCACAATGGCTGCAAAGGTGCTGGTGCGTTGCTGGACCAATACACACACTCACGTGATTGCAAAAATCTTGCCACCACCCTCACTTATAGCTGGCTATCGCAGTAAGAGGCATTGGAAGGCCACAAACAGATAACAAAACCTGGGGAATGCCCAGGAAAAAATTCCAAGCCTACTTACCACCAGCTCGCAGACAACCAATTGACCTGTCTAACGGTATGCGTTAAAAACAGGGGTTCAGTCCGCACGCATTTGCAAACGCATGCGTAAGCCACAGAGCCACGTCACCCTGTAATCTGTGGTCCTAACACTAAAATTTAGGTGTCCCCACAGTGGAGGCACATGCATTCTAATGGATAAGTGAGGGCAGGCGGACTGAAGGGAGCCCATCCCTTCTTAAAGGTACAGGACACACCAAACACCCAGCAGGTAGCACAATGGCTGCAAAGGTGCTGGTGCATTGCTGGACCAATACACACACCCACGTGATTGCAAAAATCTTGCCACCACCCTCACTTATAGCTGGCTATCGCAGTAAGTGGCATTGGAAGGCCACAAACAGATAACAACAAAACCTGGGCAATGCCCAGGAAAAAATTCCAAGCCTACTTACCACCAGCTCGCAGACAACCAATTGACCTGTCTAACAGTACGCGTTAAAAACAGGGGTTCAGTCCGCACGCATTTGCAAACGCATGCGTAAGCCACAGAGCCACGTCACGGCACCCTGTAATCTGTGGTCCTAACACTAAAATTTAGGTGACCCCACAGTGGAGGCACATGCATTCTAATGGATAAGTGAGGGCAGGTGGACTGAAGGGAGCCCACCCCTTCTTAAAGGTACAGGACACACCAAACACCCAGCAGGTAGCACAATGGCTGCAAAGGTGCTGGTGCGTTGCTGGACCAATACACACACTCACGTGATTGCAAAAATCTTGCCACCACCCTCACTTATAACTAGCTATCACAGTAAGAGGCATTGGAAGGCCACAAACAGATAACAACAAAACCTGGGGAATGCCCAGGAAAAAATTCCAAGCCTACTTACCACCAGCTCGCAGACAACCAATTGACCTGTCTAACAGTACGCGTTAAAAACAGGGGTTCAGTCCGCACGCATTTGCAAATGCATGCGTAAGCCACAGAGCCACGACATGGCACCCTGTAATCTGTGATCCTAACACTAAAATTTAGGTGTCCCCACAGTGGAGGCACATGCATTCTAACTTACAATCCAACCTCAATGCATTGCTTAATTGGGCAACTATGTGGCAAATGAGGTTTATTGTGGCTAAATGTAAAGTTATGGACTTGGGGGCCAAGAAAATGCATGCATCATACATACTAGGGGGGTACAACTGGGGGAATCCATAGTGGAGAAGGATCTGGGGGTTTTGGTAGATCATAAGCTTAATAATAGCATGCAATGCCAAGCTGTGGTTTCCAAAGTGAGCAAAGTACTTTCTTATATTAAAAGAGGTATGGACTCCAGAAAGAAAAATATAATTTTGCCCCTGTACAAATCATTAGTAAGACCTCATCTGGAAATGAACAGTTCTCTAAAAGGATTTCTGGAACTGGGGAAAGTGCAGAGAAGGGCAACCAAACTGATAAGAGGCATGGAGGAGCTCAGCTATGAGGAAAGATTAGAGTAACTAAATTTATTAAGAGGAGATTAAGGGGGGATATGATCAACATGTACAAATACCTAAGGGGTCCATATAGTGAACCTGGTGTTGAGTTATTCACTTTAAGCCCATCACAGAGGACAAGGGGGTACTCTTTACATATAGAGGGAAAGAGATTTAATCTCCAAATACGGAAAGGTTTCTTCGCAGTAAGAGCTGTGAAAATGTGGGAAAGACTCCCTCTATGGCCAGCTCAGTAGATTGCTTTAAAAAAGGCCTGGCTTCTTTCCTAAATGTACATAATATAACTGGGTACTAACATTTATATGTAAAATTGATAAAATTGTCTCTCGGGGGAATTTTTTTCCCTGCTGGAGAAAATTGCTTCATGCTTTGCTGGGGTTTTTCGCCATCCTCTGGATCAACTGCGGGTATAGGATTGTGTATATGGGATTGTATGATTTTTTTATTTTATTGGTTGAACTAGATGGACTTTGTAACTGTGTGACTATGTAGCTATGACTTCATATGATATTAGTTTTTCATTTCCACTATTTGAGTTTAGTTTCAATAATGCAAAGAATCCTGTTTCAATTTTTTAAAAATGTAAAGGTCCAGCGCCATACCCCCATAATTTGGTTTCAATGCACAAAAGTGACATGGATGCCCCAGTTAAGAACCCCTGCAGTAAGAATGATAAATAGGATAGACATTATGCAAAAAACTTGCAAGCACAAATACACACTTTAGGAAGATTCATGAAAAGGGGAATAAGTTAAATTGCTGAAATCAGTGGCAAAGTTCAAAAACCAAAATATCCACAATCAATTAAAAAAGCTACTGTACATTAACCACTTAAGCCCCGGACCATTATGCTGCCTAAGGACCAGAGGTCTTTTTCCAATTTGGCACTGCGTCGCTTTAACTGCTAATTGCGCGGTCATGCAATGCTGTACCCAAACGAAATTTGCGTCCTTTTCTTCCCACAAATAGAGCTTTCTTTTGATGGTATTTGATCACCTCTGCGGTTTTTATTTTTTGCGCTATAAATGGAAAAAGACCGAAAACTTTGAAAAAAAATGATATTTTCTACTTTTTGTTATAAAAAAAATCCAATAAACTCAATTTTAGTCATACATTTAGGCCAAAATTTATTCGGCCACATGTCTTTGGTAAAAAAATGTCAATAAGCGTATATTTATTGGTTTGCGCAAAAGTTATAGCGTCTACAAACTAGGGTACATTTTCTGGAATTTACACAGCTTTTAGTTTATGACTGCCTATGTCATTTCTTGAGGTGCTAAAATGGCAGGGCAGTACAAACCCCCCCCAAATGACCCAATTTTGGAAAGTAGACACCCCAAGGAAATTGCTGAGAGGCATGTTGAACCCATTGAATATTTATTTTTTTTGTCCCAAGTGATTGAATAATGACAAAAAAAAAAAAAAAATATTTACAAAAAGTTGTCACTAAATAATATATTGCTCACACAGGCCATGGGCCTATGTGAAATTGCACCCCAAAATACATTCAGCTGCTTCTCCTGAGTACGGGGATACCACATGTGTGGGACTTTTTGGGAGCCTAGCCGCGTACGGGACCCCGAAAACCAATCACCGCCTTCAGGATTTCTAAGGGTGTAAATTTTTGATTTCACTCTTCACTGCCTATCACAGTTTCGGAGGCCATGGAATGCCCAGGTGGCACAAACCCCCCCCCCAAATGACCCCATTTTTGAAAGTAGACACCCCAAGCTATTTGCTGAGAGGCATATTGAGTCCATGGAATATTTAATATTTTGACACAAGTTGCGGGAATGTGACACTTTTTTTTTTTTTTTTTTGCACAAAGTTGTCACTAAATGATATATTGCTCACACAAGCCATGGGCATATGTGGAATTGCACCCCAAAATACATTCTGCTGCTTCTCCTGAGTATGGTGATACCACATGTGTGGGACTTTTTGGGAGCCTAGCCGCGTACGGGGCCCCAAAAACCAATCACCGCCTTCAGCGTTTTTAAGGGCGTGAATTTTTGATTTTACTCTTCACTGCCTATCACCGTTTCGGAGGCCATGGAATGCCCAGGTGGCACAAACCCCCCCCAAATGACCCCATTTTGGAAAGTAGACACCCCAAGCTATTTGCTGAGAGGCATGGTGAGTATTTTGCAGATCTCATTTGTTTTTGAAAATGAAGAAAGACAAGAAAAAACATTTTTTTTTTCTTTTTTCAATTTTCAAAACTTTGTGACAAAAAGTGAGGTCTGCAAAATACGCACTATACCTCTCAGCAAATAGCTTGGGGTGTCTACTTTCCAAAATGGGGTCATTTGGGGGGGGGTTTGTGCCACCTGGGCATTCCATGGCCTCCGAAACTGTGATAGGCAGTGAAGAGTGAAATCAAAAATTCACGCCCTTAGAAAGCCTGAAGGCGGTGCTTGGTTTTCGGGGTCCCGTGCGCAGCTAGGCTCCCAAAAAGTCTCACACATGTGGTATCCCCATACTCAGGAGAAGCAGCAGAATGTATTTTGGGGTGTAATTTCACATATTCCCATGGCATGTTTGAGCAATATATCATTTAGTGACAACTTTGTGCAAAAAAAAAAAAAAATTTGTCTCTTTCCCGCAACTTGTGTCGCAATATAAAATATTCCATGGACTCGACATGCCTCTCAGCAAATAGCTTGGGGTGTCTACTTTCCAAAATGGGGTCATTTGGGGGGGTTTTGAACTATCCTGGCATTTTATGCACAACATTTAGAAGCTTATGTCACACATCACCCACTCTTCTAACCACTTGAAGACAAAGCCCTTTCTGACACTTTTTGATTACATGAAAAAGTTTTTTTTTTTGCAAGAAAATTACTTTGAACCCCCAAACATTATATATTTTTTTAAAGCAAATGCCCTACAGATTAAAATGGTGGGTGTTTCATTTTTTTTTTTCACACAGTATTTGCGCAGCGATTTTTCAAACGCATTTTTTGGGGAAAAAACACACTTTTTTTAAATTTTAATGCACTAAAACACACTATATTGCCCAAATGTTTGATGAAATAAAAAAGATGATCTTAGGCCGAGTACATGGATACCAAACATGACATGCTTTACAATTGCACACAAACGTGCAGTGGCAACAAAATAAATACATTTTTAAAAGCCTTTAAAAGCCTTTACAGGTTACCACTTTAGATTTACAGAGGAGGTCTACTGCTAAAATGACTGCCCTCGATCTGACCTTTGCGGTGATACCTCACCTGCATGGTGCAATTGCTGTTTACATTTGACGACAGACCGCCGCTTGCGTTCGCCTTAGCGCAAGAGCAGGGACGACAGGGGTGTTTTTTTTTTTTTTTTTTTTTTTTTTCTTTATTATTTTTTTGCTTTTTTATCTTATTTTTAAACTGTTCCTTTCATTTTTTTTTTTTTAATCATTTTTATTGTTATCTCGGGGAATGTAAATATCCCCTATAATAGCAATAGGTAGTGACAGGTACTCTTTTTTGAAAAAATTGGGGTCTATTAGATCCTAGATCTCTCCTCTGCCCTCAAAGCATCTGACCACACCAAGATCGGTGTGATAAAATGCTTCCCCAATTTCCCAATGGCGCTATTTACATCCGGCGAAATCTAAGTCATAAAATGCTCGTAGCTTCCGGTTTCTTAGGCCATAGAGATGTTTGGAGCCACTCTGGTCTCTGATCAGCTCTATGGTCAGCTGGCTGAATCACCGGCTGCATTCTCAGGTTCCCTGTTGAGACAGGAGAGCCAGAGAAAAACACGGAAGACGGTGGGGGGGGGCATTCCCTCCCACGGCTTGTAAAGGCAGTCTAGAGGCTAATTAGCCGCTAGGATTGCTTTTACATGAAAGCCGACCGCTGGCTGAAAAGAATGATACCAAGATGATACCTAAACCTGCAGGCATCATTCTGGTATAACCACTCAAAGTCGTGAATGGTGTACCTGAAGACAAAAAAATGGTTAACAATAAAGCACAGTAAACGGTAAAGTATAAAAAATTGCAGACCTGAAAAACAAACATGATAAAACATAATAACAATAAAACATTGCAGAATAGAATACAGTAAAAAAGAGGAGAACAATAGAGAGAGAATAGAGAGAGAGAGAACAATAAAACGACAACTATTTTTTTTATTTTATATTTTTGTATGTTTTTTTTTTTTTGTTTACACTTTTTTTTGTAACTAACTTTTATAACTGTAAACGGTTCCAGGTTCGGGTCTCTCAAAATGCGATGGCATCTTGGGAGACCCTGTGAAAGTGTGTCTAGTCTGTGCAATGCTGTACCCTACACTAATACTCAACTAGTGAATGGTAGCGTTCAAAACATTCACCAATGCAAAGACCAGGATTGTCAGGACAGGAGGGACAATAATAGCGGGTGTCACGCCTATATCCGCGCTTTCTGCAGACACAACATCTTTTTTGGGGGGGTTCGTTGGGTAGGGGTACTCGGGAGGACATAAAAATGCCTCTCATGCAGCCGACTGCATTTGGTTGGGGATGTGAATGGGGGAAGTACGGGCGCTGCAGAAGCGGTGGGTTCCCAATTAGGATTGGCGAATGCAGCAGGAAGGGCACTATGGGCACGACGGGCCTGTGTTTGTCTTTTTGGTGGCAGCGGGACACTACTTGTGCTTGCCACCTCACCAGCTTGAACTGCACTTATGGGACTCGCCACGTCACCAAGTGTTACTGCAGTGCTGGTTTGACTACGACCGGGGTGTACTAGGCCGCTGGTGCTTGCCAGTTCAATAAAAAGCTTCCAAAAAAACTGTTAGCGATTGCAGGGATCAGGCCTGACTCTGCGAATGCTGCAGTTATGTGTTTAGTGTTTTGTAAGTGACAGTGATCGATCGATACTGCACTTGGGTGGGCTGGGCTGGGCCGGGCGGAGGGGCAAAACGCAGGTGCTAGCAGGTATCTGGGCTGATCCCGCTAACACTGCGTTTTTGGGAACCCTAAACTGCTGGGGACGCCAGTATAGATCTGATCGGATCAGATATTGATCCGTTCAGATACTATACCACTAAGGGAGGTGTACGGCGTGTGTGTGGGTGTTAGCGGTACTGGCGCTAACCTGACGCTGCCTGGGGCTGGTGCTTGCTAGTTCACCAAAATGCTACCAAAAAAACTGTTAGCGATCGCAGGGATCAGGCCTGACTCTGCGAACGCTGCAGTTATGCGTTTAGTGCCTTGTAAGTGACAGTGATCGATCGATACTGCACTTGGGCTGGGCCGGGCAGAGGGACAAAACGCAGGTGCTAGCAGGTGTCTGAGCTGATCCCGCTAACACTGCGTTTTTGGGAACCCTAAACTGCTGGGGACGCTAGTATAGATCTGATCGGATCAGATATTGATCCGTTCAGATACTATACCACTAAGGGAGGCGTATGCTGCGTGCGTGGGTGTTAGCGGTACTGGCGCTAATCTGACGCTGCCTGGGGCGACGCATATCACCGCCGAGCGATCGGGGGGCTAAACCTTTATTCGGTAATAAACGGCGGGTTCCCTGACACTATAAAAAATAAACGAACTAACCAGCGTCACCCGTAACGGTTATACGGTGATCAGTGGTGAAAGGGTTAACTAGGGGGCAATCAAGGGGTTAAAACATTTATTAGGTAGTATATGGGGGTCCCGGACGCTATAAAACGCTGACGGCGAACCTAAATATTTACCTCACTAATTAGCGTCACCAGCGACACTAATACAGCGATCAGAAAAATGATCGCTTAGTGACACTGGTGACAGGGGGTGATCAAGGGGTTAAAACTTTATTAGGGGGGGTTAGTGGGGTATCCTAGACCAAAAGGGGGTAATACTCACTGTCCCAACACTGTAACTGTCACAAACTGACACCAATGCAGTAATCAGAAAAAAAAAAAAAAAAGGGGGGGGGAGTGATTGGGGGGGATTGGGGTGTTTTGTGTGCCTGGCATGTTCTACTGTGTGTGTAGTGTTGTGCACTCACAGTGAAGTCTTCTCTCCTCGGCGCTGCAACGGAAAATACCGAGCCAAGGAGAGATGACATCATTTCCTTTGCTGCTGTTTAGCATACAGCAGCAAAGGAAGTGATCTGATTGGCCGGCGGCGATCGCGAGGGGGGGGCCACGAACGGATGGCCTCCCCCTCACCTCCGATCGCCGGGGGACATAACAGGACCGCCTCGGGCATCGGGGGGGGGTCCGATTGGACCCCCACCCGCGGGAGGCAAATCACGTATATGTACGTGATTTTGCCTGCCCGTGCCGCCTTGCCGACGTACTTCGGCACGAGGCGGTCCTTAAGTGGTTAAACCAGTGTTTCTCAACTCCAGTCCTCAAGGTGCCCCAACAAGTCATGTTTTCAGGCTCTCCATTATTTTGCACAGGTGATTTGATCAGTTTCACTGCCTTAGTAATTACCAGATTCATCTGAGGGAAATCCTGAAAACATGACCTGTTGGGGCGCCTTGAGGACTGGAGTTGAGAAACACAGTGTTAAACGCATAAACAAATTGAATTAAAAAAGTAAATACATTGTTTTTCCTTTCTGTGCTGCGTGTTTTGCTGACCAATCTGCCCAAGGATTTAGACCGTTTTAGTCACTTATCAAACCTGAAAATTGACAATGCTAAGTCACATGCACTAAAAATTTCCCTTTCGTCATCGATGATGTCTCATTGCAAGGACAATTTTCCATTTATCTGGAAAGCAGTTGCAATTATGTATCTAGGCATCCGGTTACCCACCTCTTTTGCTAAACTCCTTGACAGAAACTTTTGTTAGCTTTTAGCCCGGTTTTACACATGTGCAGTGCGAATTGAAGCTCAGGTTTCACTGGGAAGATAAAAATCTGTTGTTCAAAGGCTTCTCTGCATTCTAGCTGCGGATCAGTAAGCAGGGAGAGGGAGAGGGAGGGGGGGAGGTGTAGTGAGGAGAAGGAGAAAATCCTTGTTCAGAACGCAATGCATCTGCGAATCAGATGCGTTCCCATAGGAGGTAATGGGCTTGTAATTCGCACAGCAATGCCCAAAAAATGCACACATTTTTTGTGCAATGCACAATGCAAATGCAACGCGCATATGTGAACCAGATACATTCAAATGAATGTATTTTAAAATGTCCTGTGAATTGGATGCGGTGTAAGCCGCATCTAATTTGCATAGGTGTGAACCCGGGCTTACACAGAATCCAGGACAACCTAAAAGACTGGATGGGGCTCAATCTTCTCCTGGTTTGGGTGCTCTGCACTTTATTGAAATGAACGTGCTCCCCAGACTGTTGTATTTAATGCAAACTATCCCAATACATCTTCCCAACTTCTTTTCCGCTTACAAACGCTCCTGCTTACTGTTCATTTGGAAAAATTGAAAGGAGGAGTGCGTGTGCCAGATTTAAATAAATATTATCTGGCATGCCGCTTGCTACATGGACTGGAATATCCATTCTCAGAGGAAGGTGTGGGTTTTCTTTTTCTTTTTCTTAGAAAACGCTCTAGCTTTCTTATCTTTGTGCCTACTGCCTTGGCTTTTACCCTGCCATTTTCTGAAACCCATTTTGCCACACCCTCATTGGCCCCTCCCTACTATGTTTTTGAGTAGCGTGTAAATCTACATCCTTCTTGTCCTCCTCAAGCCCCTTGACTATGGTTCGGGGAAATCTGGACTTCCCTCCTGGCCTGTCTTACAACTTTTTGTTAAGAGGGTGGCCCCACAGTAAAGTGTTGACTTCTTTCCCAGAGGAAAATTTCTGTCCACTGCTCAGTTGGGGTCCACCTTCTCCACGGGATCCTTTTCTCTATGGATAGGAAACTCAAACATTTGTTTATGTCCCTCGGCCTTGGGCCCAATTTGGACTAGGTCTCTCACACCCTTTGAAACCTTATGCACCAGGAAGATCCCCCAACACCATCTGATCTTGTCCATTTACTCAATACTTCTAGGAGAACCCTCCCTGACTACAGATACATAAAGGACTGGGGAAAGAGATTTACAAATTACTCTTTTGAATGACGATTGGGATACAATTCCACAAATACGTTAACAAAGGATTATTGAATGTAGCAATCCAGGAAAATTGCTACAAAATTAGGACTAGATGGTACAGAAACGGTCTCTTTTACACAAATGTTACCCTGCATCTTCAAATCTTTGTTGGAGATGCGGCCGGGAAGAGTCACCATCATTGGCGTGCGCACAGGGTGTGCCAGGTGTGCCTGGGCACACCCTAATCACCCTGTGTGGTGCAGATTCTCCCTGTTTAAACCCCTGATATGAATAAAAATAAAATAATAATACTAATGAAACCTACTGACACCATCCACTGCCTTACTGACACCAATCTCTGCCTTACTGACACCCGCCACTGCTCTACCAACACCGTCAGAATGTATACACATGCACACCTATATGTGTTTGAGCTTTGAGGTGCACACCCTAATGCAATAGGCTGTGCACACCTATGGTCACCATGCTACACATCTGGTGGAGCTGTGAGTTTCTAATACCTTACAGGAAGGCAGTCCACAATACAATATCCCATGTCACCTCCTAACCACTGGAGCTGCAATGCAGAAAGGCTTTGTATACCAATGCACTGGCGATCAACGTGCATTCCAATGACTGGGCAATGATTTGCTAGATTGAATAAAATAGAGGAAATGGAGGAGCTCATTCGCATTTCTCATGAATGGCTGCACAAATTTACTGTCACCTGGTTTTGCTGGACCCAATTTAAAACCACTGAGCCGTATCAGGAATATGGATAAGGTAATGCCATCATCTATTTCACTTGCTTTGGCACGTTTCTAGATAATGATGAAGCTATTGAGGGGTTGGTAACCCCCCTCTCGCTCACCTCTCTCAGACCACAAGCAAACGTAGAGAGGAGGCGTGAGGCTTCTTTCTTGACTGCTACTCTCTCTTCCTTCCCCCTTTGCCCTCCTTTCCTAACCTTCCCCTCCCCCCTACCATATCCCCCCCTTTTATTTTTTTTTTCTCCCCCTTGATTGTCCTTCCCCTATTTATTTCGCTTTTCCAATACCCAACTTGAGCTCCTGCAATGATATACACATGACGCTCTGAATAATTATAATTCCTAGGCACAATAGGACTGCCTTTCTTCTGCATAATCCTATGTTCGATGCTGATTCAGTTGCTCCATTTTTCTTGTCCACGCTGATTTATGTTGTGGAAATTGTACAATTTATGGCTGCATTGGCTGCTTGATTGTGATGTCTCCACTTTGTAACCCATTGTACCTGTTTTCAATAAAAGCATTTCTGAAAAAAGAAAAAGTGATTAAGATGTCACCAATAAACTTATATACTGTATAATTATATAACATATATGAATAGTAGGAAATATACTATACGGAATGCCCGTGGCATAGCACTATGGTTGTGGTGAGTCACACAGTCATTTACACTCGAGCATGTTCAACTAACATCGTTACTTGGAAATTCTAAAAAGGTTATGGGAATATTTTCAGAGGGAAAGACCGGAACTCTGGCCTGACAAGTGGATTTTCCACCATGACAATGCTTCTTCACATGAATTGTTTGCAAGTTCCTGGCCCAGAAATCCATTTCAAAAATTCCAAAATTGACCAAAAATTGACCACCCAAGTTATTCCCCTGACTTAGCACCCTATGGGAGTTATTCACTAAAGGCAAATCCACTTTGCACTACAAGTGCAAACTACAAGTGCAAAGTGCATTTGAAATTGCACTGAAAGTGCATTTGGAAGTGCAGTCGCTGTAGATCCGAAGGGGGTATGCAAGGAAAATAAAAAAACAACACTTTAGCTCACACATGATTGGATGATAAAATCAGCAGAGCTTCCCCACATTTTAGATCTACCCCTCAGATTTACAGCGACTGCACTTCCAAGTGCACTTTCAGTACAATTTCAAGTGCACTTTGCAAAGTGGATTTGCCTTTCGTAAATAACCCCCAATGACTTTTGGCTGTTTCCACAATTAAAAAACTCCTTAAAAGGACACATATTTGATGACATTCTAGACATCCAGCATGCTTCTACAAAGGTACTATGCAGAGTTCCAGAAAACGAATTACAGAAATGTTTCTGGTAGTGGCACAGTCATCTAGAAAATCACTTTACAAGCTACTTTGAAGGTGACAAGAGCCGCTAGTGTATAGGTAAGCAAATATTTTTTGTACAGTCCGTTCCAGGAATTAAATTGTCACACCTCATAGATACGAAGTGGATGTTATCCGGGTATCAAAAAGAAAAATGCAAAATGATTAAATAAAGGTTCACAATAATGTGTTTATGTGTGATGTATACAGTAAAACATGTATTACAAAAACTTTTTGTTACAGAAGATATTCAAAATGAATAGCACCGTTAGGTCCTAGAGATGTATTTGTCTTCAATCCATAGAGCCACAGACTCTCTTGCTGCAATAGCAGCTTCCCTATATTGCCAGCTTATATGGATTCTCTTGAAATCCAAGAATTTAATCCTAGATGTTTTATTGCTGCTTTATTGCTTACACGTCTGGCTATACATAAGCGTAAGTTACTAGATTCTATGTAAAAAATACATGATCGCCCATTCTTACTTTAAATGTGGGCTTAGTTTCCCCTACATTGTAGTTGTTGCATTCACAAACCAATCGCTATATTACCCCTATAGTGTTGCAATTTAATAAAGGGCTGGTTGATATTTACCACACAGGAGTATGACCACATATAGCTTTGTACTTACATCAACCCTTTTTCATGAAGAAATAACTATAAGTTCATTCAATTTGTTAGGAGGTGGCAAATTTAAATGTTATCTGTCCAATCAAAGCAAATTACAGTGGGCATGTTAAAACCTGATGAATTTCATCATGTTGATGAGAAAACGTAATCAATTGTGGAGAATCATTATTAATCGGAATGCTTCTAGCTGATTCATTCCATCTAACTACCTTATTCTGCAAAATACATAAACATGTTTTCTGTAAAATCCTATCTTTGTAGCCTTTTGCTTTCAGTCTTGTACAGAATTTCCCTGCTTCCTTCTTATAGTCCTCATTTGATGTGCAATTGCACAAGGTGCGCAAGTATTGACCATATGGTATATGTCGGGAGAAATTTCAGATAGCTACTGCACTTTTCCATGACCATGTTTCCTGCTGTTTATTTGTGGAACAAACAGTTTTTTTTCCATCTGCATTGTTTTCATTTTTGATATTAAGAAAAGAAAGTAAATCCATATTCCAGAACAAAGTACAATTTTGACTTAAGTAGTTATGGAGGAGTCAATCTACAGAAAGTTTTACATCTTTCACAGAACCTGTCCAAAAGAAGGGTGTCATTGATGTACCTGTGCCATGATGAAATAAATGACATCCCATCCTCCCAAATATAGGTTTGTGTATGATGGGGCACAAGTGTTTCCCATTGTCACACCCTGCACTTGGATGTAGTGGTATGTGTAAGTAAATATTCCCATTAAATTCCCATAAAAATATTATAGTCATGTTGACGAATATCCCATTCATCTAAGAGTTTACGTAATACCTTTATTTTCAAAATGTGTGGCATTGACAAATATAAGCATCAATGTTAAAACTGACTATAATGGATTAAATTGGTAATTTCATGTCTTCAGGAATTTTTATCAGATGTGAGGTGTACCTCTCTTAAGATATATATTCTATATATATATATATATATATATATATAACACACACACACACACAATAAATATATATATAATATATATATAATTTCCTGGACCTCCCCATGTCAGCCTACTACGGGTCAGCTTCGACCCCTCTGACCCCTCCAGGACAACCTCTTTTCTAGCCCATAAAAGGGTGTCTGTCTGCCCACACCAGTGTTCTTTTTTCGTCCTCGCTCCAGACGCCTTTTAAAGTTTATTTATTTTTTTTTTTTCTCCATCCATCCATCCATCCTGTCGGGTTCAGCCTCTCCTGGTTCAGAAGACCCCTCCATATAGGCTGTAAATCTCCTGGGGAGGTGGGTTCCCGTGGTGCTGTACCATTGTATGGTACAGTATAAATGACTGTGTATTTCTGGCAAAGGTCACTGGCAGTATAAATGACTGTATAGACTTTTGTTGCAGGTGCTGGCACTCTCTCCTTCCATGTTTTTGTGTGTTCAGGCAGTGGTTTGGCTCGCTGGGACTTGTAGTTCACCGCCTCCACATGTACTCCTTTCAGGAAGCTCAGAGTTGAGCAGGTAAGGTCAGAGGCAGCTTTCTCTTGGGTTGCCTAGCAAACATCAGAATGCTCACTGCTGATTTGCAGCAGGCTCTGTCCTCAAGGCTAATCTCAGTCTCCAGCTGGTCAATCTGCTACTCTGCTCTGCTCTGGTAAGCCTCCTTCCAGGTCCCTCATTACTTTCTGCTGTGTTACTTGTCTGTCAGAGTATTTTTATTATCCTGTACCTTCTAGGACTGGGGAATTTTGTCTACCTGCCTATCTGCCTTAGCACTGAAGATTTGGATGGAGAAGTTTATTTTATTTGTATTTATTTATTTTTGTTTATTTTATTTTGTTTTATTTTTTAAAAGAGAGCATATCCTCTGTGTTTTACAGAGAGAAGGGCCCGCTGCGAGATAAACTCCGGCAAAGAGGTTCCAAATCAGCATTCCAGCCTCAAAAGAGTAAAGAAGGGACTAGACATGACAAATCGCAGAGTCGCATGCAGCTGGATAGATGCCTGTTGTCACAGCATTCCAGATCTCCCTCACTCTTATCTCACTTTAGTAGCTCGGACCCAAGCCAAGAGAGGTCAAGACATCAGATGGCTCAGGACAATGCTGCAAAAGCACGCCAGGTTAAATCCTACATTAAGCACGCAGTCAAGGAAGGGTCAAAGAGTGATTCAAGGAATCCTGCTCATCCTGCTGTATCTTCACCATCTGCAGATTCAGATCATGTGTTTTCAGTGCGTTTTAACTCTGAAGTCGATAGCGATTTGGATCCATCTGAGGCTGAGATGGTCTCAGAATCGCATACGTTTGATTTTTTGCACTGGTTCCCCCCTTGGTGGAGGCTGTTAAGGATGCGATGAAGTGGCAGGAAGAATCGTCGCCTCCAAAGAAACAGCAAAGATACTACCCATATTTAAAGAAATCATTCATTTCTGAAATTAAAGAAGTAATTGACGATGAGTGGGGGGGGACCTGAAAAGAAGCTCAATGTGCATAATGGAGTATCGAAGCTGTACCCCTTGGGACACTATGCCTAAGGGGGATGCTTCATTACGTTTATTTGCCTGCCACATTACGCTTCCGCTGGAGGATTCTGTCTCTTTTAGGGATCCTATGGATCGCAAAATAAATGAAGATCTAAAAAGGTTGTATAGTTTGGCCACAGCAGCCTGCAGACCAGCGGTAGCACTCACTGCTTTAGCAGCGGCACCTGGGGTGGGTTCGCACCTGTGCATTTTTCGGTGATTTTTGCGTTTTGCGGATTTGCACTACCGTCCATTTATCTTTCGACCGGACTGGTCCAACGAAAAATCTGACAGACTTTAGATTTGAAACATGCTTCAAATCTTTACGTCATAACTCCGCCAGACCCAGTTCCTATCGAGAAATCCGCTCGTCTGTATGCTAGTCCGACGGACAAAAAATGGCGCATGCTCAGAAGCAAGTACGAAACGGAAATGCTCAGTCTGGTAAAACTGGTGTTCGTATTGTAGGTAGCACATTCCTCACGCTGCAAATTCTGTGATCGTTGAATGCAGCACATTAATTGTCTTCTTTATAATGCTAGAAGAATGAAGTTGTTTTGCTGTTCATATTCACACTGAGTTCTCACAAACTTATTTCTGGATTATTTCTCCTGATTTCATGAATGATATTGTATTTTTTAAAAGCCATATCTCCATACTAATGTTTACACAATTGTTTTTTGGAGTCATCTTTTATTATTTTTTATTTCATCAAGAATCTTTTTTTTTAGAATTGTTACAAAATTATTTTCTATTTATCTCCAAATATCTTTTTGTTTTTGGTGTAAAGTTACCACAAAGAACCTTTTTTTTTTTTTATATTTTTTGCTTTTTTAATTTTTTGTTGTAAAGTTACCACAAGAACATTATATATTCTTTTGTTTTTGGAACCTCAAGGAAGTTGTTGTCCCTTGTTAATTTGACATTGTCTCTAAAAAATTTATGTTAATAAAACACATGCCTAAGGGGGATGCTTCATTACGTGTATTCGCCCATCACATTACACTTCCACTGGAGGATTCGGTCTCTTTTTAGGATCCTATGGATCGCAAAATAAATGCAGATCTAAAAAGGTTGTATAGTTTGGCCACAGCAGCCTGCAGACCAGCGGTAACACTCACTTCTTTAGCAGTGGCACCTGAGCTGGGTTCGCACCTGTGCATTTTTTGGTGATTTTTGTGTTTTGCGTTTTGCGGATTTGCACTACCGTCCATTTATCATGGTCTTCTATAGAACACGTTCTGTGGTGTGGTTCTGCGGAATGTGGGGAGCGCTGGGAGTGCATGGGTGTGAATCCAGCCTTAGAGTGTGGGTAGCAGAGCTGATAGATGGATGTTTGGAAGAAAGTCTGGGAAGTGGCAGTTCTTCTCCTTTTCAGTTTTTAAGACTGCTGTAGAGTTGTGGCTGAAGTGGCTGTTGTTTTTGGAACCTCAAGGAGGTTGTTGTCCCTTGTTAATTTGACATTGTCTCTAAAAAAAATTATGTTAATAAAAACACATAGGCAAGTATTTTCATAAAATAAAATATCCATTTATTATGGTTAACAAAATAAAGATGAAGTCAACGCTGGAGAAACTTTTCGAATTTGTGAAGACTTTTGACCCCAGGGCACACATCCGGTCTGTGGAAAAGAAAATTGGGATCTTGAGGGGTCCATATAATAGGGAGCACAATCTGGTCCAGGAATCCCAGAGATCAAGAGCAGCAGCAGATGACATATATGTCCCCAGGCTGTGGTACTACACCAGCCTGTGTCTTCTGTCAGACCAGACTGAAGCCAGGTCATCACTTTCTTCTCTTCATTCCAGCCTTCCCTCCACGCTGCCCTGCACCCTTCCCTGCACCCTTCCCTGCAGCCTTCCTTGTGGGCTGTGGCTCTGGTGGTTGACTTGTGGCAGGAGGAGGAGGACGAGGAGCTTGCTCATTTATTTGGGTGTTGACAGTTAACTCGCCCTTCAGCCCCTTGTAAAGGACAGAAAAAGGTTTTTCACACAGGAGGCGTTGGCCCTTCTCCATTTCAAGCAACCTGCTGGCTATATAGGAGCCATAGGCCTCTTCATTTTCGGGGGGGCTCTTGAGGAAATTTGTAGCTTCTCTTATGAGGCACAGTGATGCCTCCTCTGTCACCGTCCCCTTTCTGGGCCTTTTTGTATGAAGGCGGAGGGGAGGAACCTGCGATTTTGTGGGACTCCTACTGGGCCCGGCCACCTCCTGGCTGACACTAACCCCTGCCTCCTCCTGGATGACACTGGGCCCAGCCTCCTCCTGGATGACACTGGGCCGTCCTCCTCCTGGATGACACTGGGCCCGGCCTCCTCCTGCCTGCCAATTTCCACACCTTCCTCCTGGCTGACCTCATCCTGTGTATAAAAAAGGGACATAGTCCTCCTCACAGTGTTCACCTAAAACTACAAGTTAGTGTAGTGCGACCTCTGCACAGTGTTCAGCTAAAGCTACAAGTTAGTGTAGTGCGTCCTCCTCACAGTGTTCAGCTAAAACTACAAGTTAGTGTAGTGCAACCTCTGCACAGTGTTCAGCTAAAGCTACAAGTTAGTGGAGTGCGTCCTCCTCACAGTGTTCAGCTAAAACTACAAGTTAGTGTAGTGCGACCTCTGCACAGTGTTCAGCTAAAGCTACAAGTTAGTGTAGTGCATCCTCCTCACAGTGTTCAGCTAAAGCTACAAGTTAGTGTAGTGTCCTCCTCACAGTGTTCAGCTAAAACTACAAGTTAGTGTAGTGCGAGCTCTGCACAGTGTTCAGCTAAAGCTACCTGTAGAAGGTTGGTGGTGTTTTCCTGATCCTATCACTACCGCAGGCAGCTAAATAATCTACAAGTTAGTTTTTTGGGAGCTCTGCACAGTGTTCACCTAAAGCTACCCGTAGAAGGTTGGTGGTGTTTTCCTGATCCTATCACTACCGCAGGCAGCTAAATAAGCTACAAGTTAGTTTTTTGCGAGCTCTGCACAGTGTTCAGCTAAAGATACCTGTAGAAGGTTGGTGGTGTTCTCATACTACAGGCAGGCAGCTGATTTTGCTAGCTGCAGTATCAAAATATATATATATATATATATATATATATATATATATATATATATATACCAGCTTAGTGCAGCTACAGGCCATTAGTATGTCTAGAAGGCCAACAAGGAGAGGCAGACAGTCACAAGCCAATAAAAGAGGGCAAGCAGGCTCTGTGTCTAGAGGCAACAGTGCTGGTCGTGGAGACGGTGCATCCTCATCAGCACGTGGCCGCGGGACACGCTTGGCCTTTTTTTCAGCAGCTAGCCATGTTGAGCCGCAACATGTGGAAGACTTGGTTGAGTGGATGACCAAGCCATCCTCATCCTCTTCATCCTCTCTCACCCATGCTCAGGGTACTTTATCTGGCAAAGCAGCTGCCAACGTGGCCTCTTCCCTCGGCTCAATGGCATCAGTGACTCCTTCCCTAGCCCCACCATGTTCTCCTGAGGAGTCCCTCGAACTGTTTGACCACAGTGTTGGGTACATGCTCCAGGAGGATGCCCAGCGTTTAGAAGGCTCTGATGATGATACTGAGCTAGATGAAGGCAGTAACGTGAGCACGGACAGAGGGGGTGCCCAAGAAGGACAGCAATCTGGCAGTCATGCTCCCCCTGCTGCAGCATACTGCCAGGTTTGCTTCAGTGATGAGGAGGGAGGGGATGATGAGGTCACTGACTCAACCTGGGTGCCTGATAGGAGAGAGGAGAAGGAGGCACATCACCAACGAGGCAGGATGCCCTCCAGGGGCCAGCCTAAGGGCAGCACACTGACTGCATCACACCCCAAAGCTCCGCATGTGCAGGGCGCTGCTGTCTCTGTGCGTTATTCCAAAAGTTCTTTGGTGTGGGCCTTTTTTGAGACGAGTGCATCAGATCGCACCGCTGCTATTTGCAACATATGTCTCAAGCGTATCTCGCGTGGCCAAAACATCTCCCGCTTGGACACCACATGCTTGACCAGACATATGTTGACCTGCCATGCAGTTCGTTGGCAAGCATATCTAAAAGAACACCAAAGAACAAAGAGGACCTCTCCTTGCTCCTCATCAGCTGAGATCTCCAACCCCACTATACCTTCAGTCCTCTCTGAGACCTGCACTGAGAGGAATGAAGGTGTAGAATTAGGTGTGTCACAGCCAAGTACTTGTGGGCAATCTGCTTTCGGTACACCGATGTCAGATTGTACCAGGCAAATTTCCCTGCCCCAGCTGCTGCACTGCCGAAAGAAGTTCGCTCCCAGCCATCCACATGCCCAGCGGTTGAATGCTAGCTTAGCAAAATTGCTAGCACTTCAACTGCTGCCTTTTCAGTTGGTAGACTCTGCCCCCTTCCGTGAGTTTGCGGAATGTGCGGTTCCTCAGTGACAGGTACCCAAACGCCACTTTTTCTCACGGAAGGCGATTCCGGCTCTCTACCGGCATGTGGAAGGCAATGTCTTGGCCTTGCTGGACAGGGCGGTCAGTGGTAAGGTGCATATTACTGCTGACTCATGGTGCAGCAGGCATGGACAGGGACGTTACCTAAGTTTCTCCGCGCATTGGGTGACTCTGCTGGCAGCTGGGAAGGATGCAGGACAAGGTGCAGTAGTGTTGGAGGTTGTTCCGCCACCACGCCTCCAAAATGCCACTAATGATTGTGACACACCTCTCTCCTCCACCCCCTCCTCTTCTTCTTCCTCCATGGCCTCTTCCTGTGCTTTGTCCTCGGAACCAGCGGTGCTCTGTAGCCGTTCAAGGGGCTACGCAAGTATGCAGGCCAAAAGATGCCATGCGGTGCTTGAGCTGGTGTGCTTGGGGGACAGGAGCCACACAGGGGCAGAGGTTCTGTCAGCTCTGCAGGGGCAGGTTCAGAGGTGGTTGATGCCACGCCAACTTAAGGCAGGAATGGTAGTTTGCGACAATGGCACCAACCTCCTCTCTGCCCTCCGACAGGGACAAATGACCCATGTGCCCTGTTTGGCTCACGTCCTTAACTTGGTGGTGCAGCGGTTCTTGGGCAGGTACCCAGGCTAACAGGATGTCCTGAGACAGGCCAAGAAAGTCTGTGTGCATTTCCGCCGGTCATATAATGCCAGTGCTCGGCTGGCAGACATCCAAAAGGAGTTTAACCTGCCCAAGAACTGCCTAATCTGTGACATGCCCATCAGGTGGAACTCAATGTTGGCCATGCTGCAGCGGCTATGTGACTATGGCACCAGGACAGGGTCAAGGGAGCTTTTTTTTTTTTTTTTCCCCACGCTAGTGGGCCATGATCAGGGATGCATGCACTGTCCTGTCACCATTTGAGGAGGCCATGAGGATGGTGAGCAGTGACAGTGCATGCATCAGTGACACTGTCCCCCTCGTCCACCTGTTGGAGCACCTGTTGGAGCACACGCTGCGTGGAATAATGGACAGGGCACTTGAGGAAGAACAGAGGCAGGAAGAGGAGGACTTCCTTAGCTCTCAAGGCCCCCTTTATCCAGACAGTGTTCCTGCGTGCCCACCGATCACACAGGAAGAGGACGAGGATGAGGAGGAGGAGGATTGTGTCAGTATGGAGGTGGAGCCTGGCACACAACATCAGCAGCAGTCTTTAAAGGATCAGTCCCAAGAAACACATGGACTTGTACGTGGCTGGGAGGAGGTGGCTGCGGACCATGTCGTCCTTAGTGACCCAGAGGACTCCGGACCGAATGCCTCAGCAAACCTACACTGCATGGCCTCCCTGATCCTGCAAAGCCTGCATAAGGATCCTCGTATTCGTGGTATCAAGGAGAAGGACCAATACTGGCTGGCAACCCTCCTTGATCCACGTTACAAGGGTAAGGTTGCGGACCTTATCTTGCCATCGCAGAGGGAGCAGAGGATGAAACATCTTCAGGAGGCCTTGCAGAAAGGTCTGTGCAACACGTTCCCAGAGACTGGGAGGTTACAAACTCCTGTTTCTGGACAACGTGTTGCTGAGGCTTCGGTCAGTCAAAGAAGGAGCGGTGGAGAAGGTGGCTGTCTGACCAATGCATTCAGACAATTTTTTGGTCCGCAGCCCCAAGGTATGATCGGTTCCAGCAATCATCACCAGCGTCTGTTTTACATGGCGCAGGAATACCTAGGGGCAAGATCTGACTTGGACACCTTTCCCAACGAAAATCCTCTGGGTTACTGGGTCTTTGAGGATGGATTACTGGCCAGAGCTTGCACAGTATGGAATTGAGCTACTGGCATGTCCTGCATCCAGCGTTCTTTCGGAACGCACATTCAGTGCTGCTGGAGGCTTTGTAACCGATCACGGGGTGCGTCTGTCCACTGACTCGGTCGATCGACTGACCTTCATTAAAATGAATCAGTCTTGGATCACCACCAGCTACCAAGCAACTGATGCTGATGTAACCGAATAATTTTTTTGAAATCTCAGATCCCTTCAAAGACTGCCTAGGCTAATGCTGAGTGAATATCCTGAGTAATTATCTTCTTCCTCCTCAATGATCACACTAATAGCTTGTAAGAACATTTTTGGTTCTGGGCGCCACCACCAGTGCCTAAGGCCCAATTTTTCAGCCCCTGTTTAACAGGGGGCGTGTAATTACAATTTTTGATGCAATACTTTGCAGCAGGGCTCGTTTCTGCGTTCCAACTAGAGTATCTGTGAGGGGTTTCAGTGCTGTGGCACCAGCACCAGTGCCTAAGGCCCAATTTTTCAGCCCCTGTTCAACAGGGGCATGTAATTACAATTCTTGATCTAATATTTCACAGCAGGGCCCGTTTCTGCGCCCACCAAGAATGAGTGAGGACTTATAGTGTTGTGGCACTAGCACCACCACCACCAAAGGCCCAATTATTCTGCCCCTGTTCAACAGGGGCATGTAATTACAAATCTTGATCTAATATTTCTCAGCAGGGCCCTGTGAGGGCTTATGCCCCGTCACACGGTCGGATTTTCCGACGGAAAATGTGTGATAGGACCTTGTTGTCGGAAATTCCGACCATGTGTAGGCTCCATCACACATTTTCCATCGAATTTTCCGACACACAAAGTTTGAGAGCAGGCTATAAAATTTTCCGACAACAGAATCCGTTGTCGGAATTTCTGATCGTGTGTACACAAATCCGACGCACAAAGTGCCACGCATGCTCAGAATAAATAAAGAGATGAAAGCTATTGGCTACTGCCCCGTTTATAGTCCCGATGTACGTGTTTTATGTCACCGCGTTCAGAATGATCGGATTTTCCGACAACTTTGTGTGACCGTGTGTATGCAAGACAAGTTTGAGCCAACATCTGTTGGAAAAAATCCTAGGATTTTGGTGTCGGAATGTCCGATCAATGTCCGACCGTGTGTATGGGGCATTGCAGTGTTGTGGCCACAACAACCCCTAAGGCCCAAATTTCTGCTGAGTATATAGGGCAGGCCCCTACTTTCAAACATCCAACTTACAAACGACTCCTACTTGCAAACGGAAGGAGACAACAGAAAGTGAGATGAAATCTTCCCCTAGGAAGGGAAATTCTCTCCTGTAAGAGTTAATATGGGAAAAATGTTTCTCCTTTCCACTGATGCTTTATCACCAATCCTTGTTTCACAAAAAAAACAAATTTTCAAAAAACATTTGTCATTGGGACAAAAAGTGAGGTGAAATCTTCTGAAGAGGAGCACAGACAGCAAAACAAATGTCACAGGGGTGATAACCCTCCCCTATGTTTTCGAAAAAGCTTAAAATAGATTTTTTGGCTGGAGCTAAACATGTTAAAAATGTACCAGTTCAAAATTACAAACATATTCTACTTAACAACAAACCTACAGTCCCTGTCTTGTTTGCACCGCCTGTATATTGCTGTTCAGAGTATATAGGGCCTGGTGGCCCCATGCCTTTCCTTTTTTTAATTTAGGTGCGGGGTTCCCCTTAATATCCATACAAGACCCAAAGGGCCTGGTAATGGACTGGGGGGTACCCATGCTGTTTGTCTCACTGATTTTCATCCATATTGCCAGGACCCGACATTACATTAAAGCCGCAAGCAGTTTTAAATGACTTTTTTTCCTTTAAAAATGACATTTTGTGCAGGGACTGTTCTAAGCACGGGAAACACATGCCACTTTACAGGCATACTATAGACACCCCCCAGGTATGATATTTAAAGGAATATTTCACTTTTTTTTTAACTTTAAGCATCATTAAAATCACTGCTCCCGAAAAAAACGCAGTTTTTTAAAAGTTTTTTTTTCATTGATACATGTCCCCTGGGGCAGGACCCGGGTCCCCAAACCCTTTTTAGGACAATACCATGCAAATTAGCCTTTAAAATGAGCACTTTTGATTTTGAATGTTCTAGTCCCATAGACGTCAATGGGGTTCTAACGTCCGTGTAAATTTTCGGTCCGTTCGCAGGTTCTGGTGCAAACCGAACCGGGGGTGTTCGGCTCATCCCTACTTCTGATGAAAGTCTGCACAAATGCGACAAGTTTCTCCAGCGTTGACTTCCTTATTGTTTTAATATAATATGCTGGGTGTTTGACCTCCCATAGATTCCTCATCTACCTGTACTTCTCAATAAATTGAGTCAGAAATTCAGGGTCCTTAAACTTAGCATTCATGTTTTCTGTCAAAGATAATACACAAAACAAAAACACTAATGTTAGGCTAAATTCTCATAATCTTACTTATCCCAACATAGGCCTCAATCTTTAAGCAGTATAGGCTGCTACAAAGTTAATAAAATTTACCTTTGTTTCAGATGCTCTATCCTCCACGCACAGAACATACGTACGACACATGCGTGATAGCTTTATACACACTATGCGTGCGTGACACTCCGCCTGCGTCGCCCGCCCCTGACGTTCTTTTTTAATATATATTCTCTGCCCCATTTTTTCTACGCACAGAACGTACGTACGGCACGTGCGTGATAGCTTTGTATACACACTGCGCATGCGTGAAACTCCACCTACGTCGCCCGCCACTGACGTTCTTTTTTAACAAATATTCTCCGACCCTTCTCTCTACGGTGCACAGTAGGTTCAACAATGGCGGAGACACAGCAGGTGTGTACTAATTCCTCAAGTAACGAGGAAAGCCCGGAGCCCAAAATGTCCCGATCCGGGAAGAGGAGATTTAAGGCCTCCAAAATGGCCTTAGAAGAGATAGTGGAGATGGTAGTAATTTTGAAAAAAAAAGATTACAATGGAAAGAATGGGCTGTACGCCCAGCCTAATTTAAGAAAGGCAAAAATAATGGCGAAAGTGGTGAAGACCCTGCATCATCATTTTGGGGTACGGCGCTCTAAAGATCAGCTGAGGAAACGATGGTCTGACTTCAAACTCAGGGAGCCAGATCAGTACAGACGAATCTAGAAAGTGCTGGAAAAAAGTAAGTACTTGTCGTGTGTTCATATTCTGATTATTACCTTGCATGCTGCTCCATGTGCATGTGCTTTTCTTGTGTACAAGTTTAATTCGTTAAATGTTCGTAGGAAACATCGTTCGTACTAAACATTGTTTAAACAAATATATATACGATGTATTTAGTTGATACAGGGTTTAAACAACATTTTGGTCTTGGTAGTTTGTCTTATTAAAAGAAGTTTAGGACATTGTTGTCTAGATGTCTTTTGAAAGTAGAATGAATAGCAAACTTCATTCGGTGGAATGTAAGGAGAGGATTCTCAGCAGCTGTTTACACATCTGGACTCAGGAGCACTAGTGTGGGGCACCAGAATACATTTTTTTTGGTTAACCCACACAGGAGCTCCAGTGGATACTTGTTGGGGTGTCTCTATCTGTGAAACATGGCCAAAAAAGGTAAGTATTCCAGCTTGTTTCCAAGGGAATTTTAATTATGTCTTCAACTTGGATCTCTGCCCAAACAGACAATTGTACACCACTTTAATGCAATGTTTCATATTCCTATTCCTGGACTCAAATATCTGTGTGCTAAGTATACCTTTTGTTTCATTCTCATAGGGGAGAAAAGACTTAGACAACCTGAACCCAGGGACCCCCGACCTCACCAGCCCGTTTGGCAAATCAGCCCAAGCCCCACGGAGGATGTGGAGGAAGGAGAGGTGGGCGACATGTGCACCCAACCAGGTGAGTGTCTGACACCTCAGCTTATGGTAATCTATGTATGCCTGCATATTTCTAAATACATCTTTTTTTTCATCAATTTTAGGTGATCTGGTTGTGGAAGGGGAAGCAGCGGTGGAAGCATGTCCAAGTGCCAGCGCCCCCTGAGGATGTGGACGAAGGAGAGGTGGAGGAAGTGGGTGACATGTGCACCCCACCAGGTGAATGTCTGACACCCCAGCTTATAGTAATCTATGTATGCCTGCATATTTCTAAATACATATTTTTTTTTCATTAATTTTAGGTGATGTGGAAGGGGAACCATTTACCCCTGACAGTGCACAACGATTAATTGGCCAGATCATGGCCTTGAATGGGGATATTGATGCCATGCGCACTAGCCTTGATCTAATGCGTAATCGGCTGGACAATATGCAGCAGGAAATGAAGAATATGATCGATGTTTTGGGGAGAATCTAAATCCCTTTTTCACAAAAAGAATCGATCATGTTCTTCATTTCTTTTTTTGCTGACCCCATTCTGGGCTTTGGCTTTTAAACATTTTGTGCCTGTTTGTAAAAAAATGTATAAAAAAAATAAATATAGAGGCCTGTTTGTTTAAGAAAAAGAAAAAAATATATATATAGAGGCCTGTTTGTTTAAAAAAAATAGAGGCCTGTTTTAAAAAATTAAAAAATAAAAAATAATTTTTTAAATAAAAAAATTCTATTGTTTGAACAAAAAATTATATTTATTTTAAATCCTAAAATTTTAACAAACGCACAAGTTAATGTGCACAGATTAAAAAATCTGTTATTAAACAACAAGATGTGTGGCTTCTTCTTTCAATGCTCAATACCAGTTTTGGAAGTTATTTGGTGTTTACAGTGACAATAGGGCTTATTTACTAAAGGAAAATATACTTGGCACTACAAGTGCACTAGGATAACCTAGGAGACAGTCAAAAAGAAAGAAAAAAAATATATAATAAATGTGCCCGCGCTAGTATAGTGTCACATATAAAATATATAAAAAATATTTTCACATATAAAACACATGTAATGTGATAAATAAAACCATACAGGTAAAATATAATGCAAATAACTATAAATGATAAACCACCAAGTGCATATAAAGGTGCAATCGTGGTAGTAACTAATAAAAGTGCAACGTGCTAAAATATAAATATCAAAACACTTTCCAGTGACAAATGAGTGTATATCCCAATTAATAAATACAAATCACAAAAAACGTGAATAAATAGTGTCCATAAAATGAATAAACATCATGCTTCTTCTGATGGGTGTATAAATCACAACACGTGAAAACTGTGCTCTCCCGTGACACCCCACATGTGCTTGCGCTCACCTTCAGTCCTGTGACACAGTAATTAAACGGTGTCAAAATAAGCATTGGGGCCACTCCTAGGCTCACTCAGGATACAATGATGCAAAGACACTCCTCCCAGGTGAAACTGCTAGGCTCACTCAGGTTACAATGGTGCAAAAACACTCCTCTCAGGTAAAACCAAGATCCAAAATCATAGAAAAAACAAACAGAGGGACTCGATAGTGCAATATAGCCAGGACATTTATTAAAGAATAAGCCCTCCAAGAGGGTACTCACATTGGATGGGTGCTAGAGTGCACCAGACTGTACAGGTAAAATAATAAGCAGCTGATCGTATGGCGTGCGGTATGGCATGTGCAATCCTCCTCCTCTGCTGACAGCTCCGTCCTACCCCCTCCCCAAGGATCTTGGTTTTACCTGAGAAGAGTGTTTTTGCACCATTGTAACCTGAGTGAGCCTAGCAGTTTCACCTGGGAGGAGTGTCTTTGCATCATTGTATCCTGAGTGAGCCTAGGAGTGGCCCCAATGCTTATTTTGACACCGTTTAATTACTGTGTCACAGGACTGAAGGTGAGTGCAAGCACATGTGGGGTGTCACGGGAGAGCACAGTTTTCACGTGTTGTGATTTATACACCCATCAGAAGAAGCATGATGTTTATTCATTTTATGGACACTATTTATTCACGTTTTTTGTGATTTGTATTTATTAATTGGGATATACACTCATTTGTCACTCATTTGTCACTGGAAAGTGTTTTGATATTTATATTTTAGCACGTTGCACTTTTATTAGTTACTACCACGATTGCACCTTTATATGCACTTGGTGGTTTATCATTTATAGTTATTTGCATTATATTTTACCTGTATGGTTTTATTTATCACATTACATGTGTTTTATATGTGAAAATATTTTTTATATATTTTATATGTGACACTATACTAGCGCGGGCACATTTATTATATATTTTTTATCTATCTACACGCAATGAAACGTGGTTCAGTGCTTGCAGCTTAAATAGTTTACTCCTTAGAGGCATTAGTCCATCTGTGGCTCGCAAGACACCTATATTTTGTTTGAGTCAAAAAGAAAGGCAAGCAATAAATACAATTTGAGATTTTATCTGATCATTATTTTTTATTAAAACAAATTATAGATTGTCTGGCATTGCAATGGCCCCCCTACCCGTAAAAAAATCAACATATTGATCCCGAACTTGACGGGCGCTTTGAGGGGCCAAGCCAGTACGGCCAGTATCCAGGCCCATCAGAGGATTCTCTATAAGTCTGGCCTCAGGCCCAAGTGATGCAATACAATTGCTCGAATGTTTGTTTAAATAATTGTGCAGGATGCAGCACGCTAGGACAAGGTGATTTAGTTTGTATTCCACCATGTGGATAGCTGTCTGAAACAGGAGGAACCAGCTAGCCATGATCCCAAAGGCATTCTTCACAACTCTTCTCGCTCTGGCCAGCGGGTAGTTAAAAACCCTCCTCTCTGGGGTGAGGGTCCTTTGGGGGAATGGCCTCATCATGTGCTCTCCCAGACCGAAGGCTTCATATGCAATGAAGACAAAGGGGAGTCCTTCCACATTATCCGCATCAGGTGGCAATCCCAGGCCACCACTCTGAAGACTCTGGTAGAACTCCGTCTGGGTGAAGACTCCTCCATCCTCCATCCGGCCATTCTTCCCCATGTCCACATACAGAAATTCATATTGTGCTGACACCACCGCCATTAAGACAATACTGTGAAACCCCTTATAATTAAAATAGTATGACCCCAAATGGGGTGGTGGCACGATGTGGACGTGTTTCCCATCTATAGCCCCTCCACAGTTGGAAAAGTCCCAACGGGTGGCAAAATGGGATGCCACAGTCTGCCATTCCTGTGGGGTTGAAGGAAATTGGGGAGTCAAACAAGAAAAAAAATATATAAGTACTTTTGCACATAACATTCAAGCACATTACACAAAAAACATTATTGCCCAGCATCAGTATAACATTAATTGTAAGTATTATTTAAAGACTAAAATATAAGGCCCACTTATCAGATTTATCACCCCCTCTGATGGCCCATTGTTAAATTTTAGGGGGGGATTCTAAATAAATTTAAGGACACAGACCATTTGCAGACATTTTAGGGGGGGGGATTCTAAAACAATTTAAGGACAAACAGACCATTTGCAGACATTTTAGGGGGGAGGGGATTCTAAAGCAATTTAAGGACACACAGACCATTTGTAGACATTTTGGGGGGCGATTCTAAAGCAATTTAAGGACACACAGACCATTTGCAGACATTTTGGGGGGATTCTAAAGCAACTAAAGGACACACAGACCATTTGCAGACATTTTAGGGGGGGATTCTAAAGCAATTTAAGCACACACAGACCATTTGCAGACATTTTAGGGGGGATTCTAAAGCAATTTAAGGACACACAGACCATTTGGAGACATTTTAGGGTAAAGCAATACAATGGAGCTGACAAAATACATTGTTAAGTGACTAGACTAGGTGGATATGGGCCCAGCATAGCATGCTTTGGAGGTTAGTGAATGCAAATATGCATGCAGTACAAAAAAGAGCATTCAAAAATTACAGCATGCATGAGGACAAAGGGGACATTCACACTATATTGCAATCATGGTAATTAGTGTTTGAGTAAAGAAATGCATTACATTAGCAAACATTAAATACAATAAAATGTGATGTTAAAGGATAAAATTCTTACCTTAATATAGTCCTTCTGCAGGACCTGGATGATGGCAGAACAGGTCTCTGGGATAATGATCCCCAGAGCCTGGGGGGAGATGCCTGTCGAGAACATGAGGTCCTGCAGGCTTCTCCCCGTCGCCAAGTACCGCAACGTGGCGACTAGCCTCTGCTCCACAGTGATGGCTTGCCTCATGCTGGTATCCTGCCTGCTGAAATAAGGGGTCAGCAAAGCCAACAAACGGTCAAAAAGGGGGTCCGTCATCCGGAGAAAATTCCTGAAATCCTCAGGGTTATTCTCACAGATCTCACGGAGCAAAGGCATGTGAGAGAATTGGTCACGCTGGAGCAACCAATTCTTCTTCCATGAACTCCTCCTCACCCTGTTCATGGACTGGGCTTAAGCTGAAGAATGAACTACAACACCAAGCACATAAAATGCATGAGCTCTACGATGAGTACGTACACGTAACATGGCTTCAAAACAGTTGGCTGGTCAGAACGAACTTAACAGAACGCACTGAAGAACAGCAAGGCCTGTGAAGAGCGAGCTGAAAATCAGCAACGAGCGGACAATAACACACTGAATAAATCAATGCAAACTGACTACACACACTGAAAAGCAGATAGTCTCGTCGGACCTGGTGTATGTCACTGCGACTTTTGTGTGACCGTGTGTGCGCAAATCCGAGTCCGTCTGAAGTCCATCAAAAGTCCGACAAAAGTCCACCGGAATGGCCGTCGGACTTTTGTTGCCGAAAAGTCCTCTCGTGTGTACGCGGCATTAGAATCAGCAATTCAAGGGGCGTGGCCGGATGTGATCAGGGCAGCACGCGTCTATGAGGAGCTCCAGATATCCTGATCTAATTCTCCGTTAAAGAGTGAAATTTCCTACTTTTAAATAATACCAACTTCTGGGGGAGGGTGAGCGGAACCTGAGCATGCATTCCTCGGCATCCAGAAAGTCACAGAAGCAGCTGCAGGACCAGCGCCAAACACGCTCAGCGAAGGAGACGGTGAAAGACTCCGCCCCATCTTGCCTACAAGGGAGCCTGAGAAGCGCGCTAAACACAGGATGGCAAACATGACGCCGACCGGGAGCCCGAAAGAACCGCACGCTGATCAGGAGGCTGTGGAAGATCAAATGCTGGCGGTAGACGCGGAAACTATAACCGGTCCGATCCTAGAAGCCATAAATCAGAGTAAGCCAGAACTCATGGGGCGCATAGACCATTTATCATCAGAGTGCACCTTGATAAGACATGACCTGGATAAAATAAGGGGCAGGCTCACCACTGTGGAGGACAGAGTCTCGGGGGTGGAGGACACTTCTCACACACAAGGCCTACATCTAGCTGAACTCCGGGACCTGGTAAAATCCCTGCAATACAGGGCAGATGACGCTGAAGACCATCAAAGGAGAAACAATATTAGGGTGGTGGGTCTGCCAGAAGGTGCTGAGGGGGAAAAGCCTACCCATTTTGCTCAGGCCCTGTTTAAAAAATTGCTTTCCCTGGAAGATTTACCCCCCACTTATGTGGTGGAGAGAGCTCACAGAGTCCCTACAGGACGTAGACCCCCTGGTGCATATCCCAGACCTTTCCTGGTACGCTTCTTGAACTACAGAGACAGGGATATGATCCTTGCAAAATCAAGAAGAATCCCTGACTTGAAATATGAGAACACGCGCCTCATGTTGTTCCCGGATTTTTCAGCTGCCACGCAGCAGAGGCGCCGCTCGTTCAATGATGTACGCAGGAGACTCCGGGAAAAAGAGGTGCAATACAGTATGTTATACCCGAGCAAACTAAGAGTACAATATAAGGGCACAGTAAAGTTCTTTGAAAATCCTATGGAGGCATGCGAATGGATGGATAAGGAACTGGCTTAAACTCCTGGAACAGATGTTGGTTCGAATCCTCAAGTAAGAAGATGTTATTTCTCTATTTTTTCTAAAAGTTACACCAGTTGGTGTGGGTTAATTCTGTTTCTAACCACCCAGGCCCTGCAATAATTAACCTGGACAATAGTTTGGCCGGTGAATTGTAGTTAAATGTCTGCCTTAGGGTCAAACACACGCAAGCACAGATGAGGAATGAACATAGGGTAAGAACAACACCTGACATGGAAAATCTGGTTGATGCAATGATGTCCCTGTGCAGGAACACTTCAACTGACATACGGCTGAGTCAACTACCTGAATTGGCTAACATCACGGCCTAACTGGATTAGGAACCAACATTTCAACATTTTATCGCTTGGCTTCCATTAAAATAGTTGTCTGACCATGTGGGAGGATCAACAAATGTTTCTTGACTCTCTGTTGAGAATTGCAGGAACACGAGGGGAAGAGGACCAACACTCCTTTAAAGTCACTGGAAATTTGCAGGTTAAAAGAGGAATTATTAGTCCTCCTGAGACTTTTTCTTGCTTCTTCCTTTTACCCTCATGCTCAGGAGTCTCCCTCCCTTACCACAGAGTTCTTCTTTTTTCATTTTTTCCTTTTTAATTTTGTACGGTGATTTTTCTTTTACTTTTGGTGCATATCAATAACTTCTCTGGAATTTCACTTACCGGTATGTACGGAGCAAAAGATAACAGAGACCATCACTCAGAAAGTCTGCCGAACTTTGACCAATGCGGTTGGAACTCTCCATCAAGATTAGTTCATGTTCTTGGGGAAAAGCTACATGCCGGAACTTTTTGTTTTTTTATTTTTTGTTTTCTGGTTCACCCTTTTTTTTCAGGGGACTTTTTTTTTATGTTTCTGGTATAATAGCAGGGGGGGGGAAGTCACTTGTCACGGCTCACAAAGCTGAGGTTAATGTAATAACCTTTGATGTAGAAAGTTTAATAGGATGTATGGTGATTAAGGAATGTGAGAAGCTAACCTCACCAAAATGCGATGAGAAAAATCACTACAGAAATAACAACAATGGCGGATAAAATAAAAATGGTGTCTTGGAATGTCAGAGGCATGAACAATAAATTCAAAAGGGCCTCGGTATTCCAATACCTAAAAAAGTCTAAACCACACATAATTCTCTTGCAGGAAACGCACTTGGATGGTAATAGGATCATGTCCCTGCGCAAACCATGGATACAGAGAGCTTTTACACTCAACGTATTCTACCTTTGCCAGAGGAGTGTCCATTTTAATAAGCAAATCAATCTTGTGTACTATACACAGGATCATTACTGATCCAGGGGGAAGGTTTGTGGCGGTTGTAATAACCATATATCATTGTCAAATCCTGTTGGTAAATGTATACATACCCCCTCCATTTCAAGGCCAGCTATTATTTGATATGTTAACTAATCTAGCCCAATACCTTCATCTTTCTGCCCTTTTTTTGGGAGATTTTAACGCTATTTTAGACGCGGCCTTAGACTCTTCTAATTTAAACAGAGGAAGCTCGGCAGACCTGAATGGATGGGCCTCTGTGGCTGGGATGGTTGAGCTTTGGAGATGGAAACATCCAACAGTAAAGGAATACTCCCATATATCACTGTCACATGGGTCATCGGCCAGGATTGATCTGGCTTTTGGTAATGCTCGATCTCTACAACATATAAGCGAAGTGGAATATTTGGCGGGTGGACTGTCAGATCATAATCCTCTATCCCTAACTTTATCTTTTGCAGCGGGTCCGACAAAGGGAGGGTGGCGACTTTCGCCCAGTTGGTTACAACATGAACAGGTTGGGACTCGACTGGCGGAAGCGATAAAAACCTACTGGTCTACAAACACTGACTCAACGGAGCCACCAGTAGTATGGGACGCCTTCAAGGCGGTAATAAGAGGAGAATGCATCTCAGCCATCAAGACAGCTAGAGTAAATGATAATGAAACTTTAAATACATTGAAACAGAAAGAGAGGGAGTGTGCGAAAAAGCAGGCAGAAGCCCCCACAAAAGCAGCATATGAGGCTCATCTGGAGGCTAGTAGAGAGTTGTCACTACATATCAAAGGGCTGACACGTACAGAATTAATTAGAAATTCACACACGATATTCGCTGAGGGTGACAAAAATGGGAAGCTTTTGGCAATGCTAGTAACGGATTATCACCCAGTGGCACACATACCAGCTATAAGAGACAAAGGGGGATCACTAGTCACTGACCCGTCTTTGATTATGCAGGAATTTCTTGATTTCTTTTCTACACTATATACCCCAATGCCGCAAAAAGATTCAGCAGAATTTGACTTGCTGCTTTCTAAATTGAATATACCAAGACTAACTATAGAAGACAGCAATTCATTAGACACCAAAATAACAGTTAAAGAGGTTCAGAAGGCAATATTTGCCTTCCCCCCAAACAAGGCCCCAGGTCCTGATGGCCTTCCGGCTGACTTTTATAAGGCGCATGTGGATCAACTGGCCGAGAGATTTAACTGGCTAATTGAACATAGCTCTGAAAACTCTTCCCTGCCAGTTTCCATGCTTGAGGCCTACATGATCCTCCTGCCCAAACCAGGGAAAGACCCGACAGAATGTGCATCGTACCGCCCCATAGCACTACTAAATTCAGACCTCAAAATTCTAACTAAAATACTGGCTTCTAGACTAGCCCTAGTCATTCAAATGGTGGTAAATATAGATCAGACCGGGTTCATGCCAGGAAAGTCGACCGATACAAACCTCAGAAGACTTTACACCCACATACAACTTCCACGGACAGATACAGATACCAGGATAGTAGTATCAATAGATATAGAAAAAGCCTTTGATACGGTAGATTGGGTGTTTATGTCAAAGGTCCTGGAGGCAATGGGTTTTGGGGCACAATTTAGAGGTTGGATCTCCATGCTGTATAGAAACCCAAAGGTGGCTATTAGGATGGGATCGAGGATTTCTGACTTCTTTGCGGTGGGCAGGGGCACAAGACAAGGATGCCCGCTGTCACCTTTCTTGTTTGCTCTGGTTATGGAGCCCCTGGCCATCGCACTGAGAACCTCTAGAGAGGTGCAGGCAATCAGAGTGGGTACAATTCAAGAAACACTTGCTTTATACGCGGATGACATGCTCCTGTTTCTATGTGACCCCGCCGCCTCGTTAGAGGCAGTACTAAAGATTCTAAATGAATTTGGTGAGTTCTCTAGGTTGAAAGTAAATTGGAGCAAGTCATCTATACTACCACTAGACACCAAAGCTAAGGAAAAAGCAAACTCAGGAGTGCCTTTGCAGTGGGTAACATCACTTAAGTACCTGGGGGTGAAAATTACAACAAATATACAGGACTATATCCCCTTAAACTTACTTCCCCTTTTGACCCTACTTAAACAAAAAGTGCTTTCTTGGAGTAAATTACCCCTTTCGCTTACAGGTAGAATCAGCCTGCTTAAAATTAAGTTTCTACCGGTACTACTTTACTTCATACGTCACTGCCCAGTTTGGATACCTAAATCATACTTCAAACAAATTGAAGGAATTATAGGATCTTTCCTCTGGGCCCCTAAGCCCCCTAGGATAGGAACCAAAGTATTACAAGAACCTTGTGATCAGGGAGGAATGACGCTACCAGACTGGCACAAATACTATCTGGCAGGCCAAATGGTGTTTGCCCGGAGATGGTTGGTGGCGGATGACAGGGACTCTGCCACTGTCCTAGAAGCGGCACATCTGTGAGCTTATGAAAGCCTAAGATTGGCGCTGTTTCGTGGTACAAAATCTGACCTACCTTTTACCATAACTATGAAAGCTACTATTAAGGCCTGGGAATTGGCGGTAAGGTTGGTATCACCTAGTTATGAAGGACTGTCCCCATCTACCCCAATCTGGATGAACAAAACTTTACCCCATTTTTATAACTTACCTGATCCAGGGATTTGGGCGGTTAAGGGAGTAAAAACATTAAAAGATATCACAACATTTGGGGAACTTATGACTTTCTCTCAGTTACAGTCAAGACATGAACTGCCCAACTCATACTTATTTCGCTTCTTCCAGATTAGGCATGCATTTCAAAACCAATTTAGAGAGCTGAGGGTGGCGTCTTTGCCTTCCGCACTTGAATCCTTACTGTCAGCAGAAGATTTGAGTAAGGTCCTCTCGGTGACGTATAAAGAATTCTTTAAATTAACACCAAAAGCAGTATCAAAATGCCGAACCAAATGGGAAATGGAAGTTCCAGAACTGCAGGGGGAGGACTGGGACGACCTTTGGAACCAACCGTTCAGACATCTAGTATCAGCCAGAGACAGACTAATACAATTTAAATTCTTGCATAGAAGTTACTATACGCCAGCCAGGTTGGCCAAAATCTATGGTGGAGCATCGGCTGAATGTTGGAGATGCTCGGCATCCCCGGCTGGTGCGGAACATATTTTTTCACATATACAATGTTTCTGGAAAGAGATTGTAACATGCATATCAGATCTCATATCGGTACCTATACCATTGACTATTAGGGTGTGTCTATTGGGTCTGGTGGAAGAGGTGGTTCCAAAACGAGCCATAAGAATGCTACTCAGTATTTTATTGTTTTATGGAAAAAAGGCCATTCTGCTTAAATGGAAAAATGCTCAAGCTCCTGACATAAACTTTTGGAAAAACCTGGTGAACTCAATGTTATCCCATTATAAATACACATACGAAGCAAGGGGATGTATCAAAAAATTTGATAAAATATGGAAAGTATGGCATGAATCAAACACCACAGTGGGTTAAATAAAAACGACATAGTAGTCGGTAAGAACAACTAAAAGGTAATGCGAATGACATGAGGGTGTAGGCATATACTGTTTGGCTGATACAGAATGGCAGTAATATGACGAAAGAATTAAAGATTGTTACTTTTATAACCCTTTATACATGATCACCAAAAACATGGTTTTAGAAATATTGAAGGATGACTAGATACATATGACATGCATTGATAATGTGCTTTGTGAGCTGTGACAGGGGGGGGGGTTAGTAGTTATAGGAGAATGTTACATGGGCCCTGCGCGGCCAAATGAGGTACTGGGAATTTTGCTATGTTGGCAGATTCTCAGAAAATGTATATCAAAAATGTTTCCAATAAAAAGAAATTTAAAAAAAAGAATCAGCAATTCAGCGGGTTTCCAGCGGCAGATCTGGCCTAATCCCGCAGAAGAGAAAAAGACACAGCAGCCCTTTCGGTTTAAAAAGGGATCCAAAGAAGGATTCAGACAGGCTAGGGCTTACAGACAGTTTTTCAGACAGTGGAGGAGAGCGGGTTCAACCTTCCAGAAACCTTCCAAGCCCAGGGCCAACAAAGCTCCTAAGGCTTCAAATAAGTCCTTCTGAAGCTGTCTCCGCTTAACCTCCTCAACTAGGAGCAAGACTAGCCCAATTCAGGGGGGTTTGGGCAGACAAATGAGATGATGCCTGGATTGTAGCTGCCTTTCAATCACGTTATCGTCTCGAGTTCAGAACAAGGCCCACTAAGACCTTGTTCATAGAAACTGGACTTCCTATGGATTTGGAAAGGAGACAATGTTTGCAAAGATTTATAGGAGAGCTGTTGGCAGCAAGGGCCATCCTTCCGGTTCCAAGGCACGAATTGGGTGAAAGAGTATGTTCCCCTCTGTTTTTGGTCCCAGAGGCTTCAGGGGGTTTTGCACCAGTTTTTGACCTCAAAGTCCTGAATTCTTACATGAAGGTTCCACCATTCAAAATGGAGTCATTGGAAACGATCATTTCGGTTGTGGAGTCAGGAGACTGGATGGTTTCCATCGATCTGGCGGATGCGTATCTTCATGTCTTCATAGACGCATCTCACCATCACTTTCTCAGGCCTTCCGTGGAAGGCTCTCATTTTCATTTTTAATCTCTCCCATTCAGTCTCTGCATGACTCCGAGAATGTTTTTAAAGCTACTGTCTGCTGTCGTTACGACTCTCAGGGTCAAGGGAGTGCAAATATTCCATTATCTAAATGACATGCTACTTCTGGGTCCGTCAAATGAGCTCCTTCTAGTTCATGCGAATTTCACCTGCAAAACACTAGCTCGTTTTGGTTGGTTGATCGACTTTCGGAAGAGCCAGATGCATCTGACCCAAATGTTGGAGTATTTAGGAGTACAATTCAACACGGATCGGGGTCGTGTTTCTCTTCCTCAGAGGAAGGTCCAGGAGATCCAGTCTCAGACAAAGCAGTGATGGCCAGGCCTTCTATGATGCTGAAGGAATGCATGCAGTATCTGGGGGTTTTATCAGCCACAGTTCCAATAGTCTTGTGAGTCAGGTGGCGCAGAAGGAGGTTTCAATGCAACTTTCTTCTTCAGTGGGATCGTCTGCCAATTCCGATAATCTGGTCCCTGGTTTGGTGGTCAGTAGCTCGCAATCTTTCCTGCGGAGTTCCGTTGAAGGCCTCAGAACCAATAGTGGTGTCAACCAATGCCAGTCTGGCAGACTGCGGGGCACACTGCCTGGGACAGTAGGTTCAAGGCCAATGGAACCTTTGTGGGGCGAAGAGTTCAAATTTCCTGGGATTGGATGCTGTCAGACGCGCTCTTAGCGTTCCAACCTATGTTGCGAGATCCGGCTGTCAAGATTCTTTTGGACAACAAAACTACGGTGGCTTATGTGTCTCATCAAGGGGGCACAAGAAGTCACCCTCTCCTTCAGGTGGCATGTCAATCTTCCTATGCGAATCTCGGCTCTCTTACAGCATCTTATCTCCCAGGGCCTGGCAATGTTTTAGCAGATCGCTTGAGTCGAGGCTTCGGGGATCACAACATATGGGGCATCAACCCCAAGTACCTACGCAAGATCTTCAGGGTCTGGGGGATGCCTTCGATAGATCTTATGGCATTGGAGGAGGATTGTCAACTGCCTTGCTTCTTCTCCCGAACCTGGCATCCACAGGCATTGGGTCAGGGTGCTCTGTCCAGGTCTTGGAACTTCTCCTTGGTGTATGTGTTCCCGCCGCTTCCTTTGGCTCTCAAAATCCTGCTAAAGATTCAGTGAGAAAGGGTCACAGCAATAATAGTCCCACCTTACTGGCTCAGGGAGCTGTGGTTCCCTCTGGCTTGGAGGACAAAGTTGGGCTCACCAATCCCTCTGCCTCCTTGTCAAAGTCTTCTTCTGCAGAGTGGGGCTTGACACTCGAACCACAGGAGGATAAAGTTAATGACATTATTACAGGCTCATAAGAACGAATGTAACCTATCACCGAATCTGGAATACTAAGGAAAGGGGTTGGGACCTTGGATCTCCTTTAGTGTCTAACATTTTGGAGTTTCTGCAGAGTGGTCTCCAAGGGTTAGCTTATAATTCCCTGAAGGGTCAAATCCCTGCCTTGTCAGCTATGTCGTGTACAAGATATGCTCTACATCCATTGGTGATCTTTTTAGGGGCAGCCATAGAAATCAGACCTCCATTGAAATTGTTTTTTCCAAAAGAGGACTTAACACTAGTCTTGGGAACATTGATGGTTCCTTCGTTTGATCAAGCTTTCTCTTGTTCATTATTTCTTTTAACAGTTTTTTGTTTTTGTTTTTTACTAGCCGAGTCTCTGAGCTGTGCACCTTCTCATCTAAAGAACCATATTGTTTGGTGCTCTCAGACAAGGTAGTCCTTAGGCCGATACCGAGCTTTCAACCTAAGGTGGACACATAATTTCGTATGAACTGGGAGGTCATTCTCCCAGCCTTTCCGGCGGATACAGCTGATGATGAGTGGAGTAGGTTAGACCTGGTCTCTGCGGTTTCAACCTACCTGAAATGGACTAAAAGCTTTTGAAAACAAGATCAGCTGTAGGTTTTCCCAATGGGGCCTAAAAAGGGTATGCCAGCAACATCCAGAGTTGTGTCTTCCTGGTTTGTCAAGACCATGCATATTGCATACAAAACGCTGGGCCTTCCTCCTCCTTCAGGAAAATTGTTATCCATAACTACCATAATTTTCCTTTCCTGGATCCTCCCCATGTCAGCCGGAGGATTCCCACCCAGTTTATCCATCGCGAGGTGGGGCTTTTTTGAACACTGGTGTGGGCAGACAGCCGCCCTTTTATGGGCTAGAAAAGAGGTGGTCCTGGAGGGGTCAGAGCGGGCGGAGCTGACTCATAGTAGGCTGACATGGGGAGCATCCAGGAAAGGAAAATTACGGTAAGTATGGATAACAATTTTCTTTAATCACTGATATCTTCTGTCAAAATAAATTGGGCCAGAGCCATGAGGACACCTACACTTTAACACAGCCATCATTTTTTCCAAGAGATTCTGTGAATGTGACCCATTTTTGCATCATAGGGCTGTGGTGCTTGGGTGCCGACTTGTGTTGAACCTCATTATTGAACTGAATAAGTGCCAATACACTAGTTCCTCTTAGTTCCTTTCCTGTGGTCCATAGGCTGCATCCTCTCACTCGACTGGTGGGTGGGCTTGTTACTGCGGGATCCTGTGAGTATCTTGTGACCCCTGTTTGATTATACATGTGTTCCTCAAGTAGTATATCTTCCTGATGAAGCTAACTGCAAATGTAACGACTTGTTTATTTAATACAATGAACAAAATCTTTGTTGACCTCACCAGTACATGAAGACACTTGTAATCCATATGGGAGAACATGTCTGTATCATATGTGCTGACTATATAATCATCACAGTTGCTCTTATAAATTTTTGCCTTTTAAAAAATGAATCATGTTGTAATAAAAGATAATTTTCTACATATTGTTTCTTGTCGTGGCACCTTAAAAGTCCCATGTTATTTAAGTTTTATTTAAATAATTGTACAACTGGGATGTGGTGCCATTTTTGGTCTTTCCCAAACTGTTCTATTTTCATACAAAAAGTTGTCATACAGTAGTCACTTTATCTGATAATGTGCTACCTACTTCACATGCCATCCGGACAAATCATTCAAGCCTAGGTTCCACCTCTACCAGCTTTTCTTTTCTAACAGTTCAATGTTTTCACACTATTCAATAGTAACCATACTGGTATATGCACCTCTACCCTTGGGTTGTTTTGTCATTTCTACTGGCAATCAAATGCTCTACCTCAGATAAAAAAGGAACGCGGGATACTAAACTAGGCTATGCTGGTGCCAGAAGTGCTCCTTTGCAGGCTACTGGGCTAAGCTTGTAACAGTAGTGCCCCTTACAGGATCCTGGGCCATGGCAGTACCAGTAATGCTCCTGTACCAGGCACTAGGCTGTACTAGTGATTATGTGCACAGCACTGGACTGTGCAGTCTTGGTAGTGTTCCTATACAGATTGTGTTGCTCTGGCAACAGTAGTGCTTGTATCCAACTCCAGATCTAGCATACAGTATTCAAAGCACCACAAGATTTAGGAGCTGCATAGTACAGGATAACCAAGGCCCTCTGGATGACTGTAGTTGCATATCACAGGACATTCTAAGCTCCTTAGTAACCAGAAGCCACACAGCATAGAATAATCAGAACCCTACAGTTGCCAGGACACCACTTTCTCCTAAAATGCCTTTCAGGACACACCCCTCATCACGTTCATATGCTAACAATAAAAAAAATGTCTGCAGAGCTGAGACTAATTATAAATGCCTGGCTAATAGGCAGCATGTTGACCTAGGGATAGAGGCTTCATCCCACCTAAAGCTCTACAAAGCCTCCAAGCTCTAGAATCCAGACAGAACATAATACAATCTGAAAAAAACTAAGTTTGTTTTCTCCATAATAGACACAAATGTTGGAGCCCCTTGTAACGATATCACGTACTGGACATGAAAAGCTGAAGCTAGCTGCCATGTTGTGTGGAAGCAGCCATGACAGCTAACCATGTACATTACAGAGAAATCTGAACTCCCTCCTCCCTGGTCTTAGGAATTCAAAGCTTTTTAAGTTCAACAGAAAAAGTTATCTCAACAACGAAAACAGAACCAGGTTAGGTCAGTAAAAAAAACAGCTTGTTGAAAGGGCAGAGTGTTCAGGCCTGTCGTAAAACTGTCACCCTCTCCCTTCAGAGACCTAACAGGCCCCGGTTGTAAAATGTCTGAATGCACATCTAGCTTAAAACAGTGGAATAAGTATGAAATCTCAGCCTTCATAACTTCCGACTTAGTAATAGCACAGCCATAATATGGACATATTTAGTTTCCTCAGATAATATGTAATGTTTCAAGTCCAGACATCCCTATGTCAGGTCATATGGGAAACCACTGGTACCCCTTATTCCTCCTACGTGGACTCGACATTATAGACATAGCATGTTTATATTTGTTTTGGATAAAATCTCACGCTGAATAATAATATGAATATTTGCAGTCTGTAAACACTATAGATGCAGATATATCAATATGTATCTCAAAATCTACCTGGGACGTGGTCATGAGTGTGGACACCTCCCAGCAACCAACCCCTAAACAAGATGACTAGACGATTGGTTACTGGTCGCTGTCAACACCCCCTTTGATTTGACAGAAAAGAGGAGATGCCAAGACAATGGGCAGTTCTCCTTTTACCATCCAAGAAGAAACATCTACCAAGTGGAGAACCGATTACCTAGCTCATCGATCGAACTCTGATCAACCCTCGGACATTAATTGCAAGTATTCTTCTTTCCCAATTCTACCTTATTCCTTTCTGGCTGTATTGTGTCTTTATCTTTTGAAACATCTTTTTTCTGTAAATATTTTATTTGCATCAACTTTGACCTTTTCATAATAAACCCTTATGTTGAAAAGTGTTAACCTTGTCTCTAAAGCTCTTAATGCAAGCTATAAACGAACCTGTCTCTTGAAGGGCACTACTGTTGCAGAGTAAGACTCTGAGTAGACCTGTCTGTGGTGGCAGCGTGTGTGGCAGATGCTTATTCTAAAATTATAATTGGTATTGCTAAAATTACGAGTCTTCCCCGGCTCGGTCTTTTAAACGGGGGTTGAGGAAGTTAAAGGGTTAATTGTGTAATTAGCCCAGTAACAATCACTCTCAGGCTGCTCACACCTAGATTGTGGTCCTGCAAGCTGGAAAATCATTGTGCTGGGCGCAGCTGAGAGTGGCATTGTTACGGAAGTGACAGCCTGGTGTGAGGTTGGCCGGTCCTTCATTGCAAGTTAGCGAGGAGGGCAGGGATCTGACACCCGCGTTCGTCACACCCCTCACCATCTGTTGTAAAACGCAGGATTTTTTTTCTTACTATGTCCTCAGAGAGAAAATGTAAGTAAATTGGGTTGATCTGAAAAAAAAGATCACACTAATTTCACTTTTGAATCTGTCCTTACTGTATATGTTTCTGTTTAAAGTGTATCTAAACCCAAAAACAAAAACAAAAATATATGTATATTGCAGCTTACCAGTCTTTATATAGTGGTAGTGGCTGCATTTATTTTCTTTTATTTTTTGGGGGGGGAGACATTTTTCCCTTTATTTTCACCCGATAATCCTGTGAATAATACACTTCCTCAAATGCAGATTTTTCTGGTGCATTTACTTACAGAAATATGGTCATCAAAAAAAGGGTGCTGTATGATGCCATGATTGTTTGTCTTGAGGCTGCAGTACATCACCAGCACATCACATTGCATGTTATAATAACACACTTCCTGTTCTTTTGTGGCTACACTCATTCCTCATTTAAACATACTGTATATGCCTTTGTTCATCTCTATTACATGGTGGATAGATGTGACTAGTAGTTTATGATTTTTTTGTGATTTAATTCAGCACCCTGGAAGTGACAAGTATACCACATTCTTGGTAAGATCAACACAAATTTTATGTACTTGCTGTTTCTAAAAATCACATTTAAGAACTGATAAGCAGCAATACATTGTAAGCCTTTGCTGGATTGATTTTATTTGGAGCTAAAAAGCTGATATTTTATGGATTCAAATATGAGAGCTGATTATGTGCTGATTATGTATAATACTTCCAAGAGATGAATAAGGTCTGTCAATCATGCTTTCCATACTTCAAATTACCCGTACTGGAAATTCTAGAAGCCAAGGTGAGCTTATTTGCTGTTTTTCTTATCTTACCTGTGCACAAGTCAGGAAGGTAGTAGTGGGAACAGCTGAAAGGCGTTTTTTTCAGCACTCCCATATTTGTGATGCAACAGAGTGGAAAGCAATGTATGCATTGGATACTATGACCCAGACCAGGAAATTGTTTTGTCCCTTGGCAATTAGGAACAGACTAGCTGTAGCAAGCCTTAGACATAGGGGAATTGGTAAGCCATGACTCTACAAACTTCAGCCATAAAATGTGAGCCCATCATTACAAGGTAAGGCAAACAAAAGCACAGGGAATATAACTACATGAACATTTAGTTAAAACAGCGAAAAAACATCTAAAAGTGTACAATGAGCTAAATGACAGCAATAACAGAAAGCAGATACCTAGAGATGAAAATTGGAGCAACAGGGTGGGACTTTACATGAGGATATAGGGGCCGTTCAAAACCCCTCCTCCATCCCTATTGAATAGTGGAGTAGGGGGAGAGCAGATGTGGGACTTTATACAAGGCACATGGGAGCAGAGGCATGAGTTGGGTAAAAAATGCAATTTATTAATAAGGGAAAATAATTTTACAAAATTCATACAATACATAATTAAGCATGAATAGTACATAAATAGTTTTACAAAAGTTCATACAATACATAATTAGGCACTTGGCTCTGCATATGTTGGCACTCAGCTCTAAGGCATGACATATTAAAGATGTAGTCAAAAAAGTAATCAAAATTAACGCATTAAAAAGGACAAATGTAAACAAGTAAATACATGTAAATAGGAACGTTATATGCATATGGGTTCATATAGTGTACACCTAACGGTAGATAGAAGCTCTACGTCGTTACGTCGTTTCGGGGCCTTAAAGCCACTCATCAGGAGCGATACCGAGGTGGTACCTATGAGTTGGGGAAATAGCAGTGATGAATGGTGTGAATATGCAAAAGGGGTAAAATATAAGTAATGAATATCATGATGTTGATTGTAACTCTGAACTCACAGTGATGTCTGCGCAGAGGCGACGCGGCCCAGGGTGCCACGCCAACCATAGTTGCCCGGGCCCGAAGCTGAGAGGGCATAGTCCGGCAGGCGAGACCGACCCAACGAACCCCCCAGGTGGGGTCAAAGTGTGAGGACAGACGTGTGGATGGGGGGTGATCCCTTGATGAGGGAGGATTGGCACTGGGTGTCTGTGTAACAAAATAAACATGGATAGTAAGTGTGAAGTGAATGGAATAAAAAACTGGGACAGAGTGGGGTGTGGGGTAAGAGTGAAATAGTGTGAAAAGAGAAAAGGAGGGGGGAGGGGAAAGAAAAGAGGGGGAAGGGAAGATATAGGGAAGAAAGAGGGGGGAAAAGAAAAGAGTGTAGAGGAGAAGGAAGGGAAATAAAGGAAAAGAAAGAAGGAGGGAAAAGAGGGGGTACAGAGGGGGACTGGAAGCCGGGACAGGAGGTGGCAAGGACTGGGGTGGAAGGGTAAGGCGGGGGAACAAGATGAAAGAAGGGGAAAACACAGAGGAAGAAAGAGGAAATACATGGTGAAAAGAATGAAAGGGAGAGAGACAGAGAGGGAAAAGGGGGGTGAGTATTACAAGTGCGGAGAAAACATACCTGTGCTGATGCGAGTAGGGGCGTGAATGCCGGCTATGAGATGTGCAGATAGAAGGTGAGGGCGAGGAACACAGAGGAAGGGACCACAGCCAGGGGGGACGATGTCGCGGCGAACGCCGCCAGAGAAGGCCCCCAACGTCAGGCACCAGCAGCCCAGAGAGCCGGGGGAGAGCCCCAGGCCCTTACGGCTGGACACAGAATCACCACATTCTTGGTAAGATCAACACAAATTTTATGTACTTGCTGTTTCTAACCATCACATTTAAGAACTGATAAGCAGCAATACATTGTAAGCCTTTGCTGGATTGATTTTATTTGGAGCTAAAAAGCTGATATTTTATGGATTCAAATATGAGAGCTGATTATGTGCTGATTATGTATAATACTTCCAAGAGATGAATAAGGTCTGTCAATCATGCTTTCCATACTTCAAATTACCCGTACTAGAAATTCTAGAAGCCAAGGTGAGCTTATTTGCTGTTTTTCTTATCTTACCTGTGCACAAGTCAGGAAGGTAGTAGTGGGAACAGCTGAAAGGCGTTTTTTTCAGCACTCCCATATTTGTGATGCAACAGAGTGGAAAGCAATGTATGCATTGGATACTATGACCCAGACCAGGAAATTGTTTTGTCCCTTGGCAATTAGGAACAGACTAGCTGTAGCAAGCCTTAGACATAGGGGAATTGGTAAGCCATGACTCTACAAACTTCAGCCATAAAATGTGAGCCCATCATTACAAGGTAAGGCAAACAAAAGCACAGGGAATATAACTACATGAACATTTAGTTAAAACAGCGAAAAAACATCTAAAAGTGTACAATGAGCTAAATGACAGCAATAACAGAAAGCAGATACCTAGAGATGTTTATTTGTGTGCTCAAATGCGTTGTACAGTATGCATTGACATACCAATCAAGGTAAAGTGCTATCTCCCCACAATTTGTAATTAACATTCCTTAACATGATGGCCCTCAATGAGGAAGAAGTTATTAAATGTCCTAGAAAAAAACAGGTCTGGATGCTGGTTCTGTGACTATGATATGACAGCCACCCTGTCAATCAGCTTGGTGACCAATCATCTAATCACTATGACAGCCAATCAGAGAGATCAAATGGTTTTCTTTACTGTGGTTGTAAAAAAGACATGAAGCAATAAAAACTGTTTGAATTTATTGTAATTAAAATTTAGGTAGGCAAATTACTTATGATGTTATTGTCAAGGTAATCAATACTACTAATTTTGGCCTGGGCATCAATGCTTCAAGGACTTCTTTTCAAAAAATTTGTACAGTACAAAGTACAGCTGCTATGAGAGACATACAAGAGCTGCCATTGTTGGCCTCCTTGTGAAAATCCTAACTTCTTGGTGCTGCCTGACTTTAATACCTCAGTGGATCACACCCTGAATATGCATTATATAAATGAATGTCAGAAAAGTGTTAGGATTCTTTATCCCTATATTTGTTCCAGGACCGGTGGAGAAATGAACCCAAAGCATCATCATGACAGTGAGACAACTAACATTCCCAAAGGAAGGGGTCAGTGATGGCAGTGTACACAATTTCTCATGACAGGGTATATTTGTTTATTAACTTATTTCTGGAATGCACAGTTTAATAGTTTATATAATCCTAAGGGTACTGTTTGTTTTTTTTCAGTCTTTCATATATTGCTAAAATACTACTTCAATAAAGCTCCAAATAAAACTAATTTAGGTTATTACTTAATATAAAACTTTATGATTAATTAGTACAAAAGCAGTTTGCACACTATAATGCTATTGTAGTAAAGAGTCTTTCTTATCTAGTGTTAGGCTGTTGAACATAAATATATTACAAAATAAAAATAAAAAAAAAGATTATTCTTTAGTTGCCAGCAAGAGAAAATACATGAGAGAATTGAGGTGTGACAGATAAGGGAATAAAAGAGAGAACAGTAATGTACTTACTATTCAATTTTATAAGAAGCATCTGCTCATAACAGATAGAAAGGGTACTACTTGGATATCTTCAGCATTTTAATAAAGTGTTTATAAAACAGTGAATCTATTCAAGGAGAATGGATACCAGGCTTAATATAGACTTATGGCTCAGTACTTGGCTATGCACCAAACAAGGTGACTTTATTTTTGAGTTTTTATATTCACACAATGCATTCTGACTCCAATAATATCAAATTAACATACATGCAGCATTTATTTCTATGAACCAGTGGTCTACAAACTGCAGCTCTCCATCTGTTAAACTGTAATTCCCATGATTCTCATTCATAGCATTGTTCTAGCTGGTGGTTGCCAAAGGATCATGGCAATTGTGATATGAAACCAGCTGGAAAACTGCATATTGCAAATATTTCTACTTACTTTTGTGGAAATGTTCAAGATGGATACATTGAAAAAAATATATAATATCCTATATTAAAGGCATGGCTGGTAAATTATTCTGGATTACAAATCATATGGTACACAGCAATAAATATACATATAGTTCAGCTTTAGAATGGTATAGTCGTGTGTGAACAGCTCCTTTAAAGATGAATTGCAGATAAGCAGCTAAATACACAGTTGAAATACATACACGGAAACCCTTTCTACCTGTCATTTATAATCCTGTGCAGCCAGTCTGGTGATCCAAAGAGATTAATTTAGTAGTCCTGCCACAAGAGGTTCATACAGTACCTTTAATTAGGGGTGTTGAATTAACCTAGTGGAAGGCACTAAGGGGTTGATTTACTAAAGGCAAATAGACTGTGCACTTTGCACAGTCGCTCCAGAGCTTAGTAACTGAGGTAAAGCTTCACTTTGCAAAGAATACTCAATCACATGCAAGGAAAATATAAAAAACATCATTTTTGCTTGCACGTGATTGGATGATGGAAGTCACCAGAGCTCCTGCTCATTTACTAAGCTTTGGATCAACTGCTCTTACAGTGTTCAACTAAACTTTGCAAAGTGCGCTGTTTATTTGCCTTTAATAAATCAACTCCTATCAGTCATGGAAACAGGTAAACATCCCCACACACTGTCCTTCCTTCACAATCAATGTTTATTTACATTATCAAGATAAGTGCAAACTATCTCTTCCTGTCATAATGTTTACTGCCAGTACTGGACCCTCTATTTCTAACCTGAGAAGGAATATTATTGAAGAAATAATACACCATTTATTAGTAACCTAGAAAAAGTTTGCCTGTTCTTTCAATGGTTTGAATACAGAGTGCACATCGGTGGTGGGCATATGAGTGCTCATTGGTGCATTGACAGTGGCTGCAGAAATGCTTGTTGGGGCATTGATGGCAGGCACAGCTGCTCATTTGTTTATTGCCAGCAGGCGCAGTGGTGTGTATTAGTGCATTAGCAGCAGTCATATTGGTAAACTAGTGGTGACCACAGAAGTACACATTTGTGGTCTACATCAGTGCAGTGTAAGCAAATGAATAGCAGAGCTATTTTAATCATATATCATGCCCTCACATGCCATAGGTGCATCATTTTGGATAACACTGAAGCATCTGCTTCCATTTTCTAGAAGACCATCTGCTTCAATTTTCTAGAAGACCATCCATGCTATATGTGCCCATCATGTATCTGTGGATGCAGAACCATTTTACCAGATTATACCAGGGTTGACGTTTGGGAGTAATGTTTAAACAGTGGACAACACAGGGTAGGCTACAAACGTCCAAAAATATAGCAAATCCAGTCCTTCTGCATTATCCTCACCTCTCAATTTGCAGTTCTTTTAGTAAGTGTTTATTAGCAACATTAAATCACAAACTCACATTTTTTCATTCACCTGCAGATCAAAAAGATAAACTTTGATATGCAGATGCTGTTAGTAAAAACAACCCTGACAAATAAACAAAATGTAAATAAATGTGTCTATTTAACCCCTGAATAACCCTTAATTTACCCTAAACAACTCCTTCTTCCCATTCTCCCTTTAACTATCATCTTCCTGCGTTTTTATCTCCTATCTTTTTAAAGTGATATTAAAGTCTTGGGGTTTTTTTGTTTAAAATTAACAAACATGTTATACTTACCTGCTCTGTGTAATGGTTTTGTGCAGACCAGCCCAGATCCTCTTCTTCTTGGGTCCCTCGCTGGTGCTTCTGGCCCCTCCCTCCTGCTGAGTGCCCTCACAGCAGCTTGCTATGGGGGCACCTGAGCCGAGCTGCTACTCTGTGTGTCCATTCAGACATGGTGCCACAGCTCGGCCCTGCCCCCTCTCTCTCTTCATTGGCTCACATACTTTGACTGCAGCGGGAGCCAAAGGCACCTGCTGCTGTGTCAGCCAATGAGGAGACAGAGTCCCAGATAGCCAAGGCTCTCGTGCATCATTGCTGGATCTAGATTGGCTAAAGTAAGTATTAGGGGGGCTGAGGGGGGCTGCTGCACAAATAAGTTTTTTTAGCTTAATGCAAAGAATGCATTAAGCTGAAAAACCTTCTGCCTTTAGAACCAAATGAAGCATAAATATTTTTTTTAGCTTTCATTTGTCTGCTAATTTTTTAGTGTCACATTTAAAAAAGCACAAAATTGAAAAAACAAAACAAAAAAACTTTTATTTAATTTGTAAATAATTTTGCAATGCTTTATACCAACTCTTTAAATCCTGCTAACTTTGTGCTCAGTGCCAATATACACATAAATATAAACAGGGAGCTGCATGTATCACATTTAAATACAAGATATAAAGTACTATCAACAAAAAATGCTACTCTACCCCTTTAGGAACCTATGTGCACAAATATTTTACACAGAATCCAAATGCCCCATCAGTTATCTCTAGTAAGATGAGACTTTAGGAATGTATAGATAAATTACAAAGGTCAGTTTCCATGCTCAATCTCATGAAAATGAAATCCACATAGGTGTCCAGTTCCAATCCAATTATTTTTAAATCCACCACCTTGATAGAAATGATGTTATACCAAAATCATAATTTTAGTGTCATGTGAAACTGTACAAATTTTATAGGATTAAATGTATACTTTTATTTTACAGTACTGTAACTGATACTGTAACTGGTAGAAATTTTTTAGTTTTGTTGTTCTATTTGTCTAAGGATTGCATATAAACAGGTAATTTTTAGCGGGCCGTTATTACAGATAGGAAGGAAATTGGGAACCAATCATTAACAACTGAAAAAATAAAGTGAACTAATGAATTATGGCCGCCAATGGCACAAACTACAGCACATTAAAATAAATTGGCAGCACTGAAGGACGTGGTCCACAGCAAAATGGCCGCTAAGCCATTTTGTACTGGGTTGCTAGGCTATCACATAGTATTTAATCCAGGAATGTAGCAAGATGGCGCCACTCCAGACGACATCTTGATGATGTAACGCGTGGGTCGGAGCCACAGCATCATTGTGTTACTTCCTGTTTTTCGTTCGTGAAACGCAAAGGAAGCATAGACGTCCTGTTTTTTTACTGCTCAATTGATTTTATACAATAAGGGTCTGATAAGAGGTTTTACTATCGGAGGTCTGTTCCAGTATACAGAACTGTGGCTGAAAAGGCGCAACACCCCCTAGAGGGGAGAGCTCTTTGGTAAGTGAAAACACATAAGAAGAGCACGGATAGGAGCATCTGCACAAATAAGTTATTTCTGTCAAGGGACGGAGAGGAATAAGTCACCAGTCACCTGATTTGTTTCTGAAGAACGTTTTTTTTTGGCACTTTTCTGGGCACTTTTTATGAACTGCTTATTTACTTGTTACACTGTTTTTTTTATTTATTTAGATTTTTATTCCAGTTCAGTTACATTTAGCACAATTATTTGGAATTTTCACTATACCATATATATACTTTTATAATAGTCTTCACTTTTTCACTTCACATTTGTCAAGATTTATTAACTTGCACGTGTCACTTTATATTGGTTTGATCAAGGTACATATCACATTACCTATCAAGGTCCACTGATTAGCACGTGCCACTTTACATTGGTTCATTGAAGGTTTATTACACATCTCAGAGCAGCGCCATAACCACCACTACCCATATTATCTATTTATTATCACAACATGAAAGCTGTGTTTGTCTTTAACAAAGTAAAATATGTATTGCTTTATCTTAGTGACAAATGTATTGCTGAATAAACAGGTTCATAGCAGAATTGTAAAAACTGCTCTAGTCCATAGGGGGCTACAGGGTAGGTGGTTAAGAACACCATGATATTTGTTTTATCACATACGCTTCCAATGGACTATAGGGGGCCATACCTGTGCACAGTATGCAAGCATTTTTTCTGTTATCACCATAAGAAATCCCATCATATGCAATTATCTACAGCTAACACTAAAGCATGTATGTTGGCAGTCAGTAACTGAAAGAGGCTGGAGGAGAGCAGAAGCACTGAAATACTCAGTTATAAAAAAGGTCAAAGAAGTATTCTTAAAAAAAAAAAAAAAAAAAAAATTACAATGGATTATGATACACAAACACATGATATTTAGCTAGTACCTAATTCTACTTCAACAAGCAATAAGTAGCCCATTGTTTGTTTTTTTTTGTTTTTTTAGAAATACATATTCTGTATCTAGTGTAATAGCCTTGAATAATACAAGTTCCTGTTTTTAAATTTAACAACCAATTAGAATCCATCTTGTACTGGTACTGTACTGGTAACAATTAATAAAGAAACACATATCTTTCTTCTATTCTCTGTGCTGGAGAAAAAGATGCTAAGCCTCCCCAGGGCAGAGTTCGTTGGGAAATAAGATCTGAACTGTGAGTCAACCTTCACTGATTTTACCAAGGCGCACACAAATGCTTATTCGCCATAAGTCAGTGAGACCACTGGATGAGTTGAGATATCCTAAAGGAAAACAAATCTTCAGTATGTTTCAGGAGTAACATCTGCAGCTTCATTTTAAGCCACATGTTTCATATTTACTATACTTTAAATGTAAACTTTTTTTATCAGTTTTGGCATAAAATAAGCGTTAGATTTTTCTTGGGTAGGTCTTTTATAGGATTGGGCAGTATAGTATTTCAGAAATGAATAGTAACTTAGAGATGATCAAAATCTGAAGCTACACTACAAACTTCAAATAGACATGAAAATATGTACACAAATTTAATTCAGCTGGCAATAATTATGCTTGAGACATTATGGGGCTGATTTACTAAAACTGGAGAGTGCAAAATCTGAATCAGCTCTAGACAGAAACCAGCTTACATCTTTTTTTTTTTTTTTTTTTGACAGAGTTCAACTGAAAAAGCTGAAGTTAGAAGCTGATTGGCTACCAAGCACAGCTGCACCAGATTTTGCATTCTCAATTAGTAAATCAACCCCCAAGTTTCTAAATCATATGAGTGTGTAAAGGTTTTCTTAGGATTTCTGCACAGCTGTAAATATCTCTGTATTTTTGTGGTTCCCAAACTGACACAACAATGACTTTTAAAGCAGAACTCCAAGCAGTTTTTTTTGGTGGATTAAGTCAAGAACAAAAAGTTCCATTAAAACTATGTACAAATATTGTACTTGTACTTGAAATTGTACTTTTATTAATGCCAGAATGTACAGCTAGTGCTTTACTTACAACACTGTAACTGAACATCTTCTATGAGCTGTTCTGTGAATGGACAAGGGGAGAGGAGGCTAAACTACAGTAGGGTTTCTGTATATGAAAGCCACAACTTTCATAGCCACAATGTGAGAAGTATAGCTTTGGTTGTACAATTTTTTACAGTACAGAGCAGCAACCTGAATGTGGGGTTAACATCATTAGAAGCAATTTTTTTTTCTGCGAACCATATTTAAAAAAAATAAATAAACAAAAATAAACATTGCCTGGCATTCCACTTTTAAAGTGTAAGTTAAACCTAACTTTGAAAATTTTAATACTTAAGTGGTCTGCATTTCTAATGCCGCGTACACACGGTCGGACTTTTCAGCTACAAAAGTCCGACAGCCCGCCTGACAGACTTTCGACAGACTTTCGACGGACTTTTGGCGGACTTTCAACAGACTTTCTAATGACCGGACTTGCCTACACACGATCACACCAGAGTCCGATGGATTCATACGTGATGACATACACTGGACTAAAATAAGGAAGCTGATAGCCAGTAGCCAATAGCTGCCCTAGAGTGGGTTTTAGTCCGTCGGACTAGCATACAGACGAGCGGATTTCTGGGTCCGGCAGAGTTACGACGTAAAGATTTGAAGCATGTTCCAAATCTAAAGTCCGTCAGATTTCTGACTGGAAAAGTCCGCTGAAGGTCCGGTGAAGCCCACACACGATCGGATTTGATCTGTCCGACAAGTCCAGTCGAAAAGTCCAACCGTGTGTACGCGGCATAAGTGATTTGATAAAAACATTAAATATCTGGTGATCCTTCAACACAAGATAGGTTCTGTAGGTTTGTTCTTAAGTTGAATTTGTATGTAAGTTGGAACAGGTAATTTTGTTTAAGTAACTCCAGCCAAAAAAATAATTTTTTATGTTTTTGGGATAGCATAGGGAAGGGTTAACCTCCCTGGCGGTATGATTATTTCGGATTTTAGGTGCTGAAAGCGGTACAATTATTTTGCATGGAAATTTGGCGTTTTATATTGTAGGTCTGTAAATCTTAACAATAACACACTTAAATCTGTCCAAACCAGAGTCTAGTAGATATCCCGGGTATGATAAAGTTTGAAACACAAAAACATAAATTATAATATAATAAATAAAAATAAATAATAAAAAAAATAAAAAAAAATAGTAATAAAATAAATTTCCCCACAATTCACTATCGCTCAATTCTGCAAGTGTTCTAATTTACTATCGCTGTTTTCTAGCTGGTCTAAAGCCACTTTTGACGTAAAGGGACACTTTTTGGTTGCTATGGACAATCTCCAGTTTCCAGGCAGAAAGAACAGTATATATCAAGTAAAACTGCATGCAGGGCATGGGCCAAAGCACTGGGGACAAAAGGGATGTGAAATCATTTCATACAGTACTGTAATCTGTAAGATTACAGTACTGTATGTGTTATGATTTTTACTTTTTTTTTAATTTGCCGCCAGGCTCCGCCCCCGTGCGTCACGCCGCTCGCAGGGAACGGAGCCTGACACAGAGAGGCTTCGGAGGAGGACGGAGCCCTCGGACACTGCAGGGGACATCGCAGGATCCCGGGGACAAGGTAAGTAACGCCGCCCCAGGATCCTGCAATGCGATCCCGAGTGTGGCTCGGGGTTACCGCTAATGGGACTGAATTTTAACCCCGAGCCACGCTCGGGAAAACCGCCAGGGAGGTTAACACCTCTGTAACATTTGTTTTGCTATCTGTGTCCCTGGCCAGAAGATTTCACCTCACTTTCTGTCCATATGACAATTGTATTTTGAAAAATTTGGGTTGTTGCGGAAACAAGGATGGGTGATAAAGCTTGAGTGGAGACACCTTTTTCCTATGATAACTCATACAAAAGTGATTTCCCCTTCCTAGGGGTAGATTTCCTCTCACTTCCTGTTGTCTCCCTCCGTTTGTAAGTATGAGTCGTATGTACAATATCTCACAAAAGTAAGTACACCCCTCACATTTGTGTAAATATTTTATTATATCTTTTTATGTGACAACACTAAGGAAATTACACTTTGCTACAATGTAAAGTAGTGAGTGTACAGCTTGTATAACAGTCTAAATTTGCTGTCCCCTCAAAATAACTCAACACACAGGCATTAATAGGAACAAAAAAGATGTGAATACCGCGCTCAGAGTAAATAAATTAAACAAAAGATAAGGTGAACAAAATATAAGGTGAAGCAGCAGCTAACATATGAAATACAGAACATATGCACAGTCAATAGGTAAATAATAGCTGCGCTAAAAAAGTGATCTAAAGTGTGATAATCACACCAATGCTAAAAACAATTTCCCAAATAATAAATGTCCAGACAGTATGCAATGAGCTGGATATAAAGTGTAACAGTGCAATATTCAAGCAGTAAACAATGAGATCTTCAGAAAGTAAACAGTGAGCAGGATTCAAAGTGCAACAGTGCAATCTTCCGTCACCAGTGATATTGAACACCAAAACAAATGCGCGCTTACCAGAGACAAGCAAGGAAGAGCTTGTGGCTTAAACCCAGCCAGGGCCTTTGAGAGAGAAACGGATGCCAAACTCTTAGGAAGCACTGATCCAGGATCGATGTGTGATCAGTGAGTGGTAAGGGCCCTCCAGTGCCGTAACATCAGGCCAAATAAGGAGTAAAATTAAAGAAAAAACAGATGGCCGGCCGGCCTGCGAGCGCCCGTGGCTTTCCGAAGACAGCACGCGATACGTCAGCACATCCTCCCACCCGACACGCGTTTCGTCATACAATGACGTCGTCTGGGGCACAGGCGACGCACTGATGCATGGCGTATATATGCATAAAAACAGAAACCAAGCCTCATTGTGAGATGAGGACAGAGGTGGGTGGTAAACAAAATGGCGGACCGGGAACAATACATGTCTGCCATCTTAACTAATGGAAAACCATTTACGGTAAAAGACAAAATAGACAAAATAGATTATATGGCAAAAATAAAAAGGGGGGAGCAATATTAAAAAGAGGGTTAGTGAGAAGCCTCCTTTAGTGATAAAGAAAGAGGAAGAAAAAGAAGGGAAAGAAGGGGGAGAGGGAAGGCTGCTTGTAGAACCAAGAACTGGCAAAAAAACAGTACTAGCCACCAGAAACGTGAAAACTGTCAGCAACCTCAGCCCCTAAAAAAAACAGCCAAAACAAAAACTGAATCCTAAAGATGATGATTAGAAATCTCGGTCCTCAGACCACATCGAGTTAACATGAGGGTTAATAGAAAACGTATATATATATGACCGAATAGGTCTAAATAAGGAAAAAAAAAACTCAGTCTGCCCCAACATACATAATATGTACATGTCACAAACATTAAACTAAATTACATAATACATTTATTGGATAGGCAATCAGTTGCTCATTATGTATGGTACAGAAGGAAAATAAATATATAAAAAAATATGAAAAATGAAAAAATTAAAAATAATATTTTTTATGTATAAAAGAAAATACACACAAGCACCCAAAACAAAAATAGGAAATCAGGAATTATCTATAAAGTAATTGACATCAACGTCAATGTTGAGGCCAAAAGGGGCATAGCATTTCAAATGTTGGATCCAGGCCATTTCCAGCCTCGATATGCTCCTCACAAGAGAACTACCTCTCCAATGTGGGCGGTATTTGTCGATGCCCAAAAAAATGGTTTTGCTGGGGTCTTTGTGATGGACCTCAAGGTAATGTCTTGATACAGAATGTTTAGGAAAACCATTTTTTATATTAGTAATGTGTTAATTGAGATGAACAGAGAGGGGTCGTCTAGTTCTTCCAACGTATTGGAGTCCACAAGGACACTGAAGTGGATAGACGACCCCCTCTGTAGAGCATGTGACAAAAGGCTCAATGGTATACTGACAAGACGTACTGGTTGAGGCAAAAGATAGAGTTAGTCTATTGGTGCACCCATTGATTGAACACACCCTACATCTTCTGCACTGATAGAACCCAGTAAGATGTTCGAAAAAACCTTTCTTCTTACTTGGAGGGTTGAGAATGTTGGGAGCCAGTCGATTTCTGAGAGAAGGTGCACCTTTATATACCACCTGAGGTCTAGCTGGTAATACTGAGTTCAAAACTGGATCATTATTCAGAATGTGCCAATGTTTGGTGATCAGCCTCCTAATACCTGAATGTTGAACCGAATATGTGGTAATAAAGGGGACAAAAGAGGTCCCCATGTTAGGAGGCCGTTTGGCTTTATCCTCGAGGAGATCTACCCTGTTTAAGGCTTTCACCTCTTCAAGTGTCTCTACCAGGGACTCAACCATGTATCTTTTGTCTAGGAATCATTTAATGAGAGTGTCAGCCTGTGACATGAACTGATCCATATTGGTGCAACTGCCCCTGATCCTCATAAGCTGGCTTTTAGGTAAGGATAAGCTGGCTTTTAGGTACCGATTTAAGCCATGATTGGTGGTGACAACTATCAGTAGGAATATAGGGATTCCTATTGGTATCTTTGAAAAAGGTAGAGGTCATAAACTGATTATGTGACTTGGTAATGGTCAAGTCCAAAAAATTGATGCTAGACAAGCTAGCATCAAAACTTAGACAAATCCCCCTAGTGTTGTCATTGAGAAATTTCATGAAATCATCCAAGTCATCCCGACTACCATCCCAAAGGAGGAGGATGTCATCAATGTACCTAGCCCACAACACAAGTTGGGGCTTATGGCAAACATGGATGACATCCTCCTCCCAAAAGGCCATGAAGAGGTTGGCCAAACTGGGGGCATATTTAGCCCCCATAGCCACTCCCCTATCCCGGCGAAAGAATTTTTGATTGAACCAGAAATAGTTGTGCGTGGCTGCAAACTGTAATGCCCCGTACACACGATCGGACATTGATCCGACATTCCGACAACAAAATCCATGGATTTTCCAACGGATGTTGGCTCAAACTTGTTTTGCGTACACAAGGTCGCACAAAGTTGTCGGAATTTCCGCTCGCCAAGAACATGGTGACGTACACCACGTACGACAAGACTAGAAAAGGCCAGTTCAGAACCAAGCGCGGCACCCTTTGGGCTCCTTTTGCTAATCTCGTGCTAGTAAAAGTTTGGTGAGAGACGATTCTCGCTTTTTCAGACTCGTGGTTTTCAGATCGTTTTCTGCTGTTCAGTGTGTGTAGCAAGCTACGCATGACTCTGTCATTGTGTTCTTGTTCGTTAGTTACTGTTTTTCAGGTCGCTCTTCACAGGCCTTGCTGTTCTTCAGTGCATTCTGTTACTTCGTTCTGAGCAGCCGACCGTTTTCTAGCCATGTTGGGTATAGAGTTCGTGCTGTGCGGGGGCTTGGTGTTGGGGTCCTTACCATGACACAAGTCCAGTACATGAACAGGGTGGGGAGGAGTTCATGGACCAAGAATTGGTTGCTCCAGCGTGACCAGTTCTGTCACATGCCTTTGCTCCGTGAGATCCGTGAGAATAATTCTGATGATTTCAGGAACTTTCTCCGGATGACGGACCCCGTATTTCACCGTTTGTTAGCTTTGCTGACCCCTTATATCAGCAGGCAGGATACCTGCATGAGGCAAGCCATCACTCCGGAGCAGAGGTTAGTCGCCACCCTGCGGTACTTGGCGACAGGGAGAAGCCTGCAGGACTTGAAGTTCTCAACAGGCATCTCCCCCCAGGCTCTGGGGATCATTATCCCAGAGACCTGTTCTGCCTTCATCCAGGTCCTACAGAAGGAGTAGATTAAGGTAAGATTTATCCTTTAACATCACATTTTATTGTATATAATGTTTGATAATATATTGTATTTCTTTCCTCATTCCCTAATTACCATGATTGTAATATGCTGTGAATGTCCCCTTTGTCCTCATGCATGCTGGATTTTTATGTAATTATTTTTTTTGTCCTTCGTAAATATTTGCCTTCACTTACCTCCCCAGCATGGTCTCCTGGTCCTATATTCACCTCATGTAGTCACTTAACAATGTATTTTATCAGCTCCATAGTGCTTTACCCTAAATACCCCCTAAAATGTTTATAAATGTGATTTGTGGTTTAAATTCAGGCAGAGTGCCAGAGGCTTTTTTTGGGTGTCCCCAAATCATTTTTAACCCTCCCTCCCCCCATCTGCTAAGTCAGCTGATACCAGTTCTCTATCTATCCTCAATCATTTATCTGCTGACTTTGCCAAACCCATACACACTATACCCATCTCTTTTGTGGTCAGATTTATGGATGAATTCCCCAAAGTATGTAGTGCAAGGGCCTGCCTGTATACTTTAAAATGGTACTGTTTTTTTTGTATCCTATTATTATCTTGATAGGTAATAGCAGAATGTCCAAATGTGCTCAAATGTGTACAATGTGTATTTATATCTTTGTATTATGACACTTCTTACCTGTCCAGTGGGCTGCCAATAGTGTAACTAAGGAGGGGCTGTTCAAAGCAATACCCATTATTTAGGCATTCATCTCTCAATGAAGTGGAGAGGGTTACCTGTCCAAGAGCCCCCCCCCATAATGTTAGAAATGGCCCATGAGGGGGGGGGATCTGCTAGGCGTACCTTATACTTTGGTCTTTAAAAACTCCCTCAAATAAATGTTATCTTGATGTTGGCCAAGAATGTTTGTGTCTAATCTGCTTTCCCTGTTTATGTGCAAAATGAATAATTGTTTTTTTTTGGTTTGACTCCACAGTTTCCTTCCACGCCACAGGAATGGCAGACTGTGGCCTCCCACTTTGCCCAGCGGTGGGACTTTCCTAACTGCGGAGGGGCAATTGATGGGAAACACGTCCACATCGTCCCACCATCCAACTCGGGGTCGTACTATTATAAATATAAGGGGTTCCATAGTATTGTGATGTTGGCGGTGGTGTCGGCTACTTATGAGTTCCTGTATGTGGATGTGGGGAAGAATGGCCGGATGTCCGATGGTGGAGTCATCGCCCAGACGGAGTTCTACAGGTGTCTCCAGAATGGCAGCTTGGACTTGCCACCTCCAGAAGACAATGTGGAAGGACTCCCATTCATCTTCGTTGCGGATGAAGCATTTGCTCTGGGGGATCCATCTTATGCGGCCATTCCCGATGAGGACCCTCACCCCGGACCAGAGGGTTTTTAATTACCAGCTGGCCAGAGCCAGAAGAGTGGTGGAGAACACGTTTGGAATCATGGCCAGCCGGTTCCGCCTATTTCTTACACCCATACACATGGCAGAGTATAAACTGAATCATATTATCCTGGCGTGCTGTGTTCTACACAACTTTTTACGGCAACATTCTGCTAACTATGCTGGCTCAGTTGGGCCTGAGGCTGGAATTCCAAATGAACCAACCCTGACGGCGCTTGAAAGTGGCCATCCTGGCTTGCCCTCCCTGAGTGCCCATGATGTCCAGCTAAGATACCTTGAATTCTTTGCGGTAGGGGGCTATCAATATGCCAGACAATCTCTAAAACCTTTTTCAAAAAAAAAAAACTACTCAAATCTTTGGTGACATTTACTGCTTGTGTTTGTTTTAGCTGACCCTGACAGAAATGTGGTGATTCCTGAAAATGGCGTGATTGTGTAACCTTACAAAGCACTGTTGGGTGTTATTTACTAAAGGCAAAGACACTTTGCACTACACGTGCACTTGAAACTGCACTGAAACTGCACTTGTAGTGCAAAGTGGATTTGCCCTTAGGAAAAAACACCCATTGTCACAGAAAACACCCATTACAGCACAACAAAAGTTTTGTAGCGTTGAGACAATTATCCACACAATCTTGATTAACAATCTTTTTAATACCAGCACAATCACATGTGCATTTAGAAAAGGTTTTTAAAACAAACCAACATGTTTGTTGTATAACAATTTTTGGGGTCACATTAGAAAAAGTAGAAATGTCCATTTAAGATAAAACAGGCATGTTTAAAACCAACAAGAAAGACACAAATCTTGAACTTACAAAGTTCACATTTGGTAGAACTTGAAGGCAATATCAGACATGAGTATTTACAAACTGTGTTTGATATTGCGTTCAGATGGGGTGAAGTCACCCCAGGAAAAGCCAAATTTTGAAGATGCACAGAAATTTACGAATGTCAACATGTGCTACCTGCCATCACGGGGGATCAAGGGACGTGTTTTTTGGGTGCAACCCCTTCCTCACAGCTACTTTATTATTGAGGAAGGGGTTGCACCCCCAAAACGTGTCCATTGATCTCCCGTGATGGCAGGTAGCACATGCTGACACACTATGTGCCTCTTCAAAATTTGGCTTTTCTCAAATTTGTCAAAAAATGTCAAAAATTTGTAGCACACAAAAAACAAAGGGATTTGGAGGGGTTTTAAACTCTCCCTAAAACATCAATGATGTTCTTCATTTTTTGAAGAACATCATTGATGTTTTCAAAGTCCCTATTACACCCCATGATCTCCCCAATCAGGATCTGTGCACTTTCCGAGATGAAAGGATCTGGATCCACAACATCACGATCACCTAAAAAGATAGAAACCAAAAAACACCATGTATTATAAATATGCCGGCATCCATCTCTTACCTAAGCCTGTGGTCGCAGACACTCACCTGTTGTGGTGCCAATTTCTACCACATCTTCCTCCTCCTGCTCTGCTTCTCTTGGGTGAATTTCCCCTTCTTCCAGAGGTGGGGGGTCTGTGGTCTCCTTGGATGAGGGGTGTCCTCCGAGTCTTTTCTCCCCTATGCAAAAAAAAATTGTTATACTTAGCACACAGATATTTGATGGCAGATCTATAAATATGAAACATTGATTGGAAGTGGGGTACAATTGTCTATTTTGGCAGAGTTCCAAGATGTAGAATTTTTAGTGTCCTTTGTCAAGCTTCAATACTTTACCTGTTTTGTACAAGCTTCACAGATGGAGACACCCCTATAGTATACACTGGAGCACCTGTGTGGGCCCCCTAATAAAAAGGGTGTTCTTGTGTCCCACACTAGTCCTCCGGCGTCCAGATGTGTAACCAGCTGCTGAGTGTCCTCTCCATACACAGAATCTAGTTTGCATTTCATTCTAGTAACAAACACATCTACACAACCAAATTAGTTTCAGACAAGTAGGCCCTAAAAAATGTGGGCAAATGCATATGGCCAAAACAATGGTGTTTTCTAGGCCGAACGAACAATGTTTTATATGAACGAATAATGTGCCCATGAACATGAAAATTGCCTTTTGAAACTGGATAACAGTTAAGAAAAGCACATGATGCAGCCCCAACGTAATAAACATAAAGAATAGGAACACAGGACAACTACTTACTTTTTTGTCGCACTCTCCTAATCTTTCGGTACTGCTCATGCTCTCTTAATTTCAGGTCCGACCACCGCTTTCTGAGCTGATCTTTCGATCGTCGTACCCTGAAATTCCGGTGCAGACTCTTGACCACTTTCGCCATGATCTTGGCCTTTCTGACATTGGGGTTGGGGTAAGGTCCATACTTCCCGGCATAGTCGGCCTTCTTCAGGATGTCGATCATCTCCAACATTTCCCCAAAGGACATATTCGATGCCTTAAATCTACTCCTTCTGGATCCAGACGTTTCAGGCTCCGGGCTTTCCTCCTCCTCCTCGTTGCTGTAATTAGCACGCACCTGCTGTGTCTCCGCCATGTGCTCTTCCCCCACTGCGCCGAACAAAAAGGGGCGGGGAATAGACTAGAAAGAACGTCAGGGGCGGGAGGAGTTACACGCATGCGCAGTGTGTATAAAGCGTAACATGGGTGCATAGTACGTACGATCTGTGAGCGGAGGAAGGAGTATCGGAGGCGCCGATCGTGATAACGAAGGTAAGATCTAAACTTGGGCCTATACTGCTTCTAGATTGAGGTCTATATTGTAACAAGATTAGGAGAGTTTTGCCTGACATTAGGGTTTGTCTTGTGTTGTGTCTTGCAGATAAAATGGATGGCTTCAATGACCACAACTTCCTCTCCCTGTTCATAGACAAGTACAGGGAGCTGCCCTGTCTGTGGCAGGTGAAACATCCACATTATAATCATAAACAAAAGAGGCAGACAGCGCTGGAGAAACTGCTGGAGTTGGTGAAGCCGGTGGTCCCCACAGCAACCATCCCCTATTTAAAAGCCAAAATTGGTGGCCTGAGGAGCACTTATCTAAGGGAGCGCAAGAAGGTCACGGATTCCCAGAGATCCGGAGCTGCAGCAGATGACGTTTATGTCCCCAGGCTGTGGGACTATGAGAGATTGCAATTTCTGTCAGACCAAACTGGAGTCAGGGAATCCCTCTCAAACCTTCCTTCCACTCTTCCTTCCACCCCAGCTGAGGCTTCTGATGTCCAACCTGGGACTTCCAGCCAGGAAGAAGTGGAGGAGCCCAGCTTGAGCCAGGTATAGCATTGTTCTACAGATTTCTGGTCAATAAATAAATGATCTTTACTAGATGTTATTATTGATGACTAATTGCTGATTTAATACAGTTTTTTACATATCAATAGAAAGTAGTGGGCAAAAATAATTGGGACAAGAATGAAAAATGCTGGGCTCAGAAGGATAGTCTGTTATATTTGTTAACATTCAATTTGCAACAGTCATGAGGTGAAAATTGTGTGTGATTTATGAAGAAAAAACTAAAACTATGTCCCTTTTTCATACACAGGAAGACCTCAGCCAGGACGAGGCTGTGGAATGTGGCACACAGGAGGAGGCTGTGGAATGTGGCAGCCAGGAGGAGGCGGGGGTTAGTGGCAGCCAGGAGGAGGTGGGGCTATGTGGCAGCCAGGAGAAGCCTGGGACCAGTAGGAGCCTGACTGAATTGCAGGTTCCTCCCCTCCGCCTTCCAAACAAAAGACCCAGGAAGGGGAGTCACGTGCAGGATTCAGCACTCAGGCTGATTCAGGAGGCGTCTGCATCCCTCAGAGCCTTACCCACTCCTGAAGAGGCCTTTGCCTGCATGGCTGCCACCAAACTGAAGGGCATGCAGGAGGGTCAACACCTCATTTGTGAGAAACTTCTTTATAAAGTCCTAACTAAGGGGGTGAGTGGCAAAATCACACCCAATACTGACGTGATTGAGTTGGACCATCCTCCTCCTCCTCCTGCCACAACTACACCACCACAGCCACAGCGTGGAAGGAAGCATGGAAGGAAGACCAGAGAGTGATGACCTGGGTTCAGTTTGGTGTGACAAAAGGTGCAGGCTCTTGCATGACCACAGCCTGGGGACACAGATGTCATCTGCTGCTTTCAGGATCTCTGGGACTTCTGGACCAGACTGCACTCCCTTATATATGAACTCCTCAGGCCACCAATTTTGCTGGAAAAGAATTGATGTGTGCCCTGGGGGCCAAAGGCTTCGACAATTTCTGCTGTTTCTCCAGCGTTGCCTCCCTCTTTGTTTGGTTCTGAGCCCTTAATAATGGAAGTTTTGTTTCAATTATACTCACCTATGTGTGTTTTCCTTCAAAAAGGACAGTTTGTTTGTGAGGAGGCAGGTACATTTCAAAAATACAATGTGAAATTAACAAGAGACACCAACACCAAGCAACCTCCTTGAGATTAAATAATACAAGATAATAATCGTGTTGTGGTAACTTGACACACAAAACACACACAAAAATATTATGGAGTAAAACCCAAAAAAATAAAAAATACATCAGCCTGGAAAAAAATGCAAAACAAAAATAAAACAAAAGAAATTTGGTCAGATATGACAAATCAAAATATATTGAGGGAATCACAATAAATAATAAAGAAAGAAGTTTGTGAGAAGTCTGTGTGAATATGAGCAGCAAAACTACTTCATTCTTCTCACATTATAAAGAAGAAGAGAGTGCGCTGTATTAAACAATTTAAAACATTGCAGCGTGACAAAAGTGCTGTATCCATTCCGAACGCTAATTTTACCAGACCGAGCTGTTCCGTCTCAGAATTTCTTCTGAGCATGCGTGGCACTTTGTGCGTCGGAATTGTCCACACACGCTCACAATTGACGCGATCGGATTTTGTTGTCGGAAAATTTTATAGCCTGCTCTCAAACTTTTTGTGTCGGAAAATCCGATGGAAAATTTCCGATGGAGCCCACACACGGTCGGAATTTCTGACAACGCGCTCCGATCGCACATTTTCCGTCGGAAAATCCGACCATGTGTACGGGGCATAACAGTTCCATAATGAAACAGATTTGTTCATCACAAAGGCCGGAATCACGTCTAAGGTAGAATTCAACGGCCAAGAGACCCAACTCATGGGGTAGTATGGTGTACAATGACGCCACATCGGCTGTCACTAGCCACATGGTGTCAGTAGGAGTGTAGGAGTAGGAGTGTAGTAGGAGTGTAAAATCACTGCTCCCGAAAAAATGGACGTTTTTAAAACTTTTTTTTGCATTGATCCATGTCCCCTGGGGCAGGACCCAGGTCCCCAAACACTTTTTATGACAATACCATGCATATAAGCCTTTAAAATTAGCACTTTTGATTTCTCCCATAGACTTTTAAAGGGTGTTCCGTGGCTTTCAAATTTGCTGCGAACACCCCAAATTGTTCGCTGTTCGGCGAACTGGCAAACAGCCGATGTTCGAATCGAACATAAGTTCGACTCAAACTCGAAGCTCATCCCTACCCTCCACCCCTTCAACCTCTGCAGCAATGCTGGCAGCACTCATACGTCTATTTCCCAAAGGCAACCTCTGGATATGACGCTGAGCACGTGCACTCAACTTCTTTGGTCGACCATGGCGAGGCCTGTTCTGAGTGGGACCTGGCCTGTTAAACTGCTGTATGGTCTTGGCCACCATGCTGCAGCTCAGTTTCAGGATCTTAGCAATCTTCTTAAAGCCTAGGCCATCTTTATATAGAACAACAATTCTTTTTTTCAGATCCTCATAGAGTTCTTTGCCATGAGGTGCCATGTTGAACTTCCAGTGACCAGTATGAAAGAGTGAGAGCGATAACACCAAATTTAACACACCTGCTTCCCATTTACACCTGAGACCTTGTAACACTAATGAGTTACATGACACCGGGGAGGGAAAAAGGTTAGTTGGACCCAATGTGGATGTTTTCACTTAGGAGTGTACTCACTTTTGTTGCCAACGGCTTAGGCATTAATGGCTGTGTGTTAAGTTATTTTGAGGGGACAGCAAATTTACACTGTTATACAAAATGTACACTCACTACATTGTAGCAAAGTGTCATTTCTTCAGTGTTGTCACATGAAAAGATAGAATAAAATATTTACAAAAATATGAGGGGTGTACTCACTTTTGTGAGATACTGTAAGTCAGATGTTTGTAACTCAGGGACTACCTGTATGAAATTTGCTGCTATTGTATGTATCATATTGTTTTGATGTATACTGGCATTTAGTGGTAGTTCATTGACCCTAGTTTATCTTCGTATATGGTATTTCCCTCTGCTCTTCACTTTTGTTTAACACAGCTAGACCTTCCCTGCTTCTTCATTGTTCCCTCAGTTAGCGTTAGTCATCGCTGGGACAAGATATCCTCTTCTTAAACTTCATAGGACTGGAAAATGATCCTCTGTACTGCACTTATCTATAGTAAAATTGAGCTGAATTCAATGTCTGTATCTTATTGAAGAGCTAGGCTGCCTGTGGACAGTGCCAAGTCAGCAAGTGGCAATATTGACTGCACAGACTGGGTCTAAAGAGTTATATCATTGAACACATTGACATTTGAAACAGAACAATTTCAATAAAATAATGTTCTTTTTTTGTCCTGGTGTCTCTGCTCAGCTGGTGTGAGCTTCAGCCCGGTATATAGAATTTCAGGATTTTAAAGATTTGGTGGGCCCTTTGGCAGAATTAGATACTTCTATTAGTAAAAATATGATACAGTTGCACATTAACAGCTGACAGTACATTTTTAGATTCTGGGGCTATCCAAACAGGATATGTTGTATTTGGTGATTTTTGTATAACATTTTGGGCTACTTCCCCTTTTTTCTTTAAATGCACCCTTATAGGATTCATGAGACACCCCCTGCATATGCTTATTTTCATGTCAATCTGATACATCATATGATAGGGAGATTTTTCAGCTAGCAGAACCTTTTGTTTTTAATTGAAGGCTGATTGGTACCTTTCTGTACAATCTTTGATATCAGGTACCCTGTCCTCTGCAGAAGAACATATTGAAATGTGTTGAGTCGTGTATAATGAGTGCTTTCTTGGTATTGAACATTCTGGGGATGTGGCACATTACAACAATGAATATTTCCTTATAAATATGTAATGATCTTTTTTTTTTCTACCTTTCCATATTCTTTGAAGTGTTTGTAACACCTAATATTTTAAATTATAGATGCAAAATGCAGCATTATAACAATGTGTAAACATTAAAGTGGCTGTAAAGGCAAAATATGTTGCACTAAGCTTAAAAAAAAACCTTCCCATAGAAGTGCCCCCCCCCCCCCTTTGAACACTTACCTGAGTTCTCCATCAATCCAGTGCTGTTCCCAGCTTCGTTTTTATCTCATCTCTTCCCATTGGCTACTGCTACTGTCAGTCAAATCATATGAGCATGGAATGGGTGGTAGGCTGAACCATGCCACAGGTGTCTGTGAATGCACACAGTCTGGCTTGGGAGCATGCCTCCATGTGTGCCCTCATAGCAAGTGGCTTGCCATGAGTGCACAAGGGAAAGAAGAAGAGCTTAGAGAACCAGTGAGGGACCAATGGGTCTCTCTGTACAGTAATGTGCACCCCCCTCTTATTTTTGCACAGAAATGCACCTTGTTTCCCTCTCATTCCTGACAGTTTTGCACCCTCTCACCCATGCACAGTAAAATGTTTTTTATTTCTACACAGTAATGCATAATTAACGCTCTCTCTGCCAAGTAGCATCCCCCACCTCTGCAAAGTAATCTACTATCCCCCTGTGGTGTTCATACATCAAGCCTGTAGTCACTATTTACAGTTGTTACTTGTATAGAAGTGCAATTTAATTACAGTTCCTGTTTATGATTTAGTCGGAAGGATGTACAAGTTTTTTGAAAGCCTGAACTTGTTAATAAAGCACAATATAACTACTCTGCCTCCAATACTAAAGGATGCAACACCTCGCCCTCATAGTATCATAGAGGTTTATTTACTAAAACTAGAGAGTGTAAAATCTGGTGCAGCTGTGCATAGAAACCAATCATCTTCCAGATTTTAGTGTCAAAGCTTAACCTCCCTGGCGGTTTTCCTGAGTGTGGCTCGGGGTTAAAATTCAGTCCCATTAGCGGTAACCCCGAGCCACACTCGGGATCGCATTGCAGGATCCTGGGGCGGCGTTACTTACCTTGTCCCCAAGATCCTGCGATGTCCCCCGCAGTGTCCGAGGGCTCCGTCCTCCTCCGAAGCCTGTCTGTGCCAGGCTCCGTTCCCTGCGAGCGGCGGGACGCATGGGGGCGGAGCCTGGCGGCAAATTTAAAAAAAAGTAAAAATCATAACACATACAGTACTGTAATCTTACAGATTACAGTACTGTATGAAATTATTTCACATCCCTTTTGTCCCCAGTGCTTTGTACTATGCCCTGCATGCAGTTTTACATGATATACACTGTTCTTTCTGCCTGGAAACTGGAGATTGTCCATAGCAACCAAAAAGTGTCCCTTTACGTCAAAAGTGGCTTTAGACCAGCTAGAAAACAGCGATAGTAAATTAGAACACTTGCAGAATTGAGCGATAGTGAATTGTGGGGAAATGTATTTTATTACTATTTTTTTAAAATTTTTTTTATTATTTATTTTTATTTATTATATTATAATTTATGTTTTTGTGTTTCAAACTTTATCATACCCGGGATATCTACTAGACTCTGGTTTGGACAGATTTAAGTGTGTTATTGTTAAGATTTACAGACCTACAATATAAAACGCCAAATTTCCATGCAAAATAATTGTACCGCTTTCAGCACCTAAAATCCGAAATAATCATACCGCCAGGGAGGTTAAATGAACAAGTTGAAGTTAAAAGCTGATAGGCTACCATTCACAGCTGCACCAGATTTTGCACTCTCCAGTTTTAGTAAATCAACCCCATAGTAAATTAGTAGACAAGGTTGAAAAAAGACACAAATCTATCAAAACTTTTTTGAATGTATCCACACTCAGCTAATTCCATTTTCTGGGGAAGATATTTCCAGTTTTCCCCGCTCTAGAAGTAAAAATTTCCTTTTTTAGTGTAACATTATACCTGTTATCATCCAATCTTTGTCAGGTTTTGATGGTAGTGAGCCCTTGTAGAAAGCCAACTTTGGGTTCCCCGGGGTGCAGAGTCTAAGCCGAAGCCCACAGGGGCGCGAAGCGCCGCGATCGCGAGTGAGGAGTGTCAGTCTGACACACCGCATCTTCAATTGTGATAAGGAGCCTCTGTCAGATCATCGAGTGAACCAGGAAGTGCCGGTAAATGGCATTCCTCAGATCAGCGGCTCTCCTTGTCAGAGGAGGGGTCTGTGCTTATATTCAGCACATTGATTATCAGCACAGCCCCATCAGATGTGCCAATCGGCTGCCAATCAGTGCCCAGCAGTGACCCAATAATAAAGTCTGCGAGTTACCACCACAGTGCCAATCAGTGCCTACCACAGTGCCAATCAGAGCCCACCACAGTGCCAATCAGTGCCCATTACAGTGCCAATCAGTGCCCAGCAGTAACACCTGTCAGTACCTCATCATCAGTGCTGCCCATCAGTGCCACCTATCAGTGCCAATCAGTACTGCCAATCAGTGCTTCCTGCCAGTTCCCATCACAGCCGCCTGTCAGTGCCCATCAGTGCCACCTATCAGTGCCACCTATCAGTGCCCATCAGTGCTGCCTATCAGTGCCCATCAGTGCTGCATATCAGTGCCTCCTATTGGTGCCCATCAATGCTGTATATCAGTGCCGCCTATCAGTGCCCATCAATGCCACCTTATCAGTGCCAACTCATCAGTGCCCATCAGTGCCACCTCATCAGTGCCCATCAGCGAAGAGGAAAACAAAATTTTATGACAGAATCTAAGAATTTTTTTTTTTTTTAAATATTGGTCTTTTTTAGTTTATTTAGCAAAAAATAAAAACCCCAGAGGTGATCAAATACCACCAAAAAAAAGCTCTATTTGTGGGAAGAAAATGATAAAAATGTAGTTTGGGTACAGTGTTGCATGACCGCACAATTGTCATTTAAAGTGTGACAGCGCTGAAAGCTGAAAATTGTCCTGGGCAAGAAGGGGCGAAAGTGCCTGGTATTGAAGTGGTTAAGGACTGCCCCACGTACATTTACTGTGGAAGATGGCCCTTAAGGGCAAAATCAGGTACCTGTATGTGATTTTTTCCTTCAGCTCTGGGGCGTGCGTTGCCAGAGCCCAGCTCCAGCTGTGATTGGACACAGCGGGGGCCAATCAGCCCGGCTGATGCGATGTCAGCTGGCCACCTGCGATCATTCTGAGGAGAGGCAGATTGGCGGTCTGCCTATGCAAACAAGGCAGATTGCTGTTCTGCCAGAGAGAAAAATGGAGATCTTGTGTTTCTGCTGAGCAGAAACACGGATCTCTGTTTTCCTTTAGTGAAAGCACATCCCCCACAGTTATAAAGCACTCATAGGGAACACACTTAACCCTTTGATTGCCCCTGGGGTTAACCTCTTACCTGCCAGTGTCATTAGTACAGTAACAGTGCATTTTTTTATACTGATCACTGTATTAGTGTCACTGGTCCCCAAAAAGTGTCAAAAGTGTCAGTTTGGTGTCCAATCTGTCTGTCACAATCCTGCTAAAAACTGCTGATCGCCGCCATTTCGAGTAAAATAAATAAATAAGTAAGAATTCCATAAAAACATCTCATAGTTTGTAGACACTAACCAATCAATAAGTGCTTATTGGGATTTTTTACCAAAACTATGTGGCAGAATACATATTGACCTAAACTGATGAAAACATTTGGGAAATATGGGTATGTTTTATAGCAGAAAGTAAAAAATATTGTTATTTTTTTCAAAATTGTCAGTCTTTTTTTGTTTATAGCGCAAAAAAATAAAAACCCCAGAGGGGATCAAATACCACCAATGAAAGCACTATTTGTGGGGAAAAAAAGAACATCTATTTTATTTGGGTACAGTGTCACACGGCCACGCAATTGTCAGTTAGTAGTAAGTAACGCAGTGCCGTATTGCAAAAAAATGGCCTGGTCAGGAAGTGGGTAAAACCTTTCGGAGCTGAAGTGGTTAATGTAGAGCAAGTAATGTTAGTCCTACTTTAAATTGTGGCCATGCGTATCATTCATTAAACAGGTTATTGCAGTTTATATAATCACCTTTGAGACATTTATACATTGTGATCATACTGTATCCCCCCCTTCTCTTAAACCCCAAAGGATGAAGGTACAAACAAATCCTAAGGCCTAAAACCAGTTTTGCAACTTTAAAATATGTTATTAAAACTGTAAATAACTTTGCATATAATTAATGCCTTATAACTTTTTTTTTTTTTTTCTTTTTTCAGGGCCTTATTTGGTGGTAATTGTTGATGAATAAATCTAGATTTTTTTTAAATATCAATGGAAACCTTTTTTAAAATTATTTTTTTTAATCCTACCTAAAACACACTCTGACCATGACCTTTGACCCTGACATTTTGACCTATTACATTATTATTTTGATTAAGAAATAATCTATTACCTGTCATAAATAAAACAATCTGTTGTTCCCAGTTTCAAGTTTTGGCAGCCTAGGTTACATGGTTACCAATTTTTGCTGCAGTTTTTAGTCTAGTCAGCAGTGATCAGAAAGGTTTCCCCATGTACATACAGTAGATCCATTTGGAATTGTTCACTTAACCCCACAACAGCTGGCCAGGTTGTGTCTGCCGATACAGCAGTTTGTCCCCAGACATATGAACATTTCCTAATCCAATCTTTATAGGCCAAAGGCACAATACTCTCCTAATAATGTGTGCCTTATTTATGCTTATGTGCATTAGATAGAACTGTATTAATGGATTTTTTTACTGCAGCTCAGGTCAAAAGGAAAAAGGGAAAAAAAAATGTAAATCGTGAATATATGAATAGGTAAATATAATTTAAAAATTTGAATGCCGAGGCAATACACTTTAGTAGACATTGTAGAATTATTTGGGACCAATACATTAATTGTTTGTAGCGTGACTGTAACTTTAAAATATATATTTTTAGTTATGTGTCACTTAACTATGTTTACCTTTACAAATGTTAATGATTCTAATATTTTGTTTTCCTCTGCTTTGAATATTTATTTATTTTAGGTACTTATATAGCACCGTCAATTTACACAGTGCTTTACATATACATTGTACATTCACATCAGTCCCTACCCTCAAGGAGCTTACAACCTAAGGTCCCTAACACACATTCATACATACCAGGGTACATTTAGACATGATATGATTAACCTACCAGCATGTCTTTAGAGGGTGGGAGGAAACAAGAGTACCCATAGGAAACCCACACAGGCACAGGGAGAACATACAAACTCCAGGCAGATGGTGTCATGGTTCGAACCAGTGACCCTTTTTGCTGCTAGGTGAAAGTACTAACCACTACACAATTGTGCTGTCCCCAATACCTGTTTGATCCTGCCACTCCCCTTTCTTCCCTGTCGTAAACTGATCACACAAAGCAAAGAAGCCAATCTGTACTTGCATGGTCAGTTTGCATTACATGACTTGCCATCAGAGGTACAAGATACTGTGCAGGCATCCGTTCTGCAGCCACCGCTCCTGCCCAGCCCTGCACTGTTGATAGACAGCAGCTTCCAGCCGTAGTCTCACTGTCTAACTGCAGACAATATATTCATGGCCACCGGCTACTCCATGTTGAGATGTGTGGAGGAATTTGAGATCATGTAATCATGAGGCTAAAAGTTTGGAATAAAATTATAAAAAAACATTTTTTTCCTTTTAATTTAATTTATCATAGGCCTTCAATTACATGTTGTTGTGTCTTTTTTATGTTTTTCAGCTTTACAACTACTTTAGGAATCCTTTACTATATTAGAAAGTCCTCTATTTGATATGGTATAGCAACATTATTGCATAGCTCACAATTAGGGATGAGCCGAACACCCCCCTGTTCGGTTCGCACCAGAACATGCGAACAGGAAAAAAGTTCGTTCGAACACGCGAACACCGTTAAAGTCTATGGGACATGAACATGAATAATCAAAAGTGCTAATTTTAAAGGCTAATATGCAAGTTATTGTCATAAAAAGTGTTTGGGGACCCGGGTCCTGCCCCAGGGGACATGGATCAATGCAAAAAAAAGTTTTAAAAACGGCCGTTTTTTCAGGAGCAGTGATTTTAATAATGCTTAAAGTCAAACAATAAAAGTGTAATATCCCTTTAAATTTCGTACCTGGGGGGTGTCTATAGTATGCCTGTAAAGGGGCGCATGTTTCCTGTGTTTAGAACAGTCTGACAGCAAAATGACATTTTGAAGGAAAAAACTCATTTAAAACTACCCGCGGCTATTGCATTGCCGACAATACACATAGAAGTTCATTGATAAAAACAGCATGGGAATTCCCCAAAGGGGAACCCCGAACCAAAATTTAAAAAAAAAATGACGTGGGAGTCCCCCTAAATTCCATACCAGGCCCTTCAGGTCTGATATGGATAATAAGGGGAACCCCGGCCAAAATTAAAAAAAAAAAATGACGTGGGGTTCCCCCTAAATTCCATACCAGACCCTTCAGGTCTGGTATGGATTTTAGGGGGAACCCCGCGCCAAAAAAAAAAAAAAAAACGGCGTGGGGTCCCCCCAAAAATCCATACCAGACCCTTATCCGAGCACGCAACCTGGCAGGCCACAGGAAAAGAGGGGGGACGAGAGTGCGGCCCCCCCCTCCTGAACCGTACCAGGCCACATGCCCTCAACATTGGGAGGGTGCTTTGGGGTAGCCCCCCAAAACACCTTGTCCCCATGTTGATGAGGACAAGGGCCTCATCCCCACAACCCTGGCCGGTGGTTGTGGGGGTCTGCGGGCGGGGGGCTTATCGGAATCTGGAAGCCCCCTTTAACAAGGGGACCCCCAGATCCCGGCCCCCCCCTGTGTGAAATGGTAAGGGGGTACTTACCCCTACCATTTCACTAAAAAACTGTCAAAAATGTTAAAAATGACAAGAGACAGTTTTTAACAATTCCTTTATTTAAATACTTCTTCTTTCTTCTATCTTCCTTCATCTTCTGGTTCTTCTGGTTCTTCTGGCTCTTCTCTTCTTCTTTTCTTCTCTTCTTCTCTTCTTCATTTTCTTCTGCGGGCCGCTCCGCATCCATGCTGGCATGGAGGGAGGCTCCCGCTGTGTGACGGCGCTCCTCGTCTGACAGTTCTTAAATAACGGGGGGCGGGGCCACCCGGTGACCCCGCCCCCCTCTGACGCATGGGACATGACGGGACTTTCCTGTGGCATTCCCCGTGACGTCCCAGGGAAGTCCCGACAAGACGCCGCGGAGGAGATGCTGGACGAGAACGCCGGAGGAAGAACCAGAAGAGCCAGAAGAACCAGAAGAACCAGAAGGTGAAGGAAGATAGAAGAAAGAAGAAGTGTTTAAATAAAGGAATTGTCAAAAACTGTCTCTTGTCATTTTTAACATTTTTGACAGTTTTTTAGTGAAATGGTAGGGATAAGTACCCCCTTACCATTTCACACAGGGGGGGGGCCGGGATCTGGGGGTCCCCTTGTTAAAGGGGGCTTCCAGATTCCGATAAGCCCCCTACCCGCAGACCCCCACAACCACCGGCCAGGGTTGTGGGGATGAGGCCCTTGTCCTCATCAACATGGGGACAAGGTGTTTTGGGGGGCTACCCCAAAGCACCCTCCCAATGTTGAGAGCATGTGGCCTGGTACGGTTCAGGAGGGGGGGCCGCACTCTCGTCCCCCCCTCTTTTCCTGCGGCCTGCCAGGTTGCGTGCTCGGATAAGGGTCTGGTATGGATTTTTGGGGGGACCCCACGCCGTTTTTTTTTTTTTTTTTGGCGCGGGGTTCCCCTTAAAATCCATACCAGACCTGAAGGGTCTGGTATGGAATATAGGGGGAACCCCACGTCATTTTTTTTTAAAAATTTTGGCTGGGGTTCTCCTTAATATCCATATCAGACCTGAAGGGCCTGGTATGGAATTTAGGGGGACTCCCACGTCATTTTTTTTTAAATTTTGGTTCGGGGTTCCCCTTTGGGGAATTCCCATGCCATTTTTATCAATTAACTTCTATGTGTATTGTCGGCAATGCAATAGCCGCGGGTAGTTTTAAATGAGTTTTTTCCTTCAAAATGTCATTTTGCTGTCAGACTGTTCTAAACACAGGAAACATGCGCCCCTTTACAGGCATACTATAGACACCCCCCAGGTATATAATTTAAAGGGATATTACACTTTTATTGTTTGACTTTAAGCATTATTAAAATCACTGCTCCTGAAAAAACAGCCGTTTTTAAAACTTTTTTTTGCATTGATCCATGTCTCCTGGGGCAGGACCTGGGTCCCCAAACACTTTTTATGACAATAACTTGCATATTAGCCTTTAAAATTAGCACTTTTGATTTCTCCCATAGACTTTTAAAGGGTGTTCCGCGGCATTCGAATTTGCCGCGAACACCCCAAATTGTTCGCTGTTTGGCGAACTTGCGAACAGCCAATGTTTGAGTCGAACATGAGTTCGACTCGAACTCGAAGCTCATCCCTACTCACAATATAAATGAACTCTAAGTAGCAGTGGCCTCAGTCTTGATTAAAGCATGCAGTCCTTTGAATATTTAAAGGAGAAGTGTGGCCAAAGTCTTTTAAATAATTAAAGGAGAAGCTTTTTTTGGCCATACTTCTCCTGTGGGCCAGGAGTGCACTTAGTTCTTTACACCTGTGATCCAGATTCAGGCAACAGCGGGCTAAAGTCCGCCATTGACTGACATCACAGAGCCTGTCCAAGCTCTGTCAGGGTCCCAACAATAATTGGGATCCACCTACATGCCCGACCAGTAGCTGGCTCAGCCTCTCAGCATGCTGCTGAGAGGCTGAGCCAGCCACTCCTGCCCCCTCCACAGTCAGGCATTCCAGTGAGTGCTGGAGGGGCAGAGTAGATAGTGGTGATTGACAGTGTTCAGAGAGAACCCGGAAACCTTAGGTGAGTATAAATGTTTTTTTTTTGTTTTTAATCCCACACTTTTCTTTTAATCCTGCTTCAAATTTATGAATAAAATCATGATTGTATCCCAAAATCAAAATTCATGACATCACCATCACTTTTTCCAATATAGAGCAGAATGAGATGACGCAAAAACATGGCTTATAGATGGTTAACCATCTCATTCTAAAAAAAAGCACTCTGAAGTTAAATTATTATCTGACTTTATGTGAGAAATGTGTTTGCGTTTTCCTGAAGAAGTGATAATGCGCCTCCACTTCACACCTTCAGAATTATTTGTCACTCTGTGTCCTTGTACTATGTTCTTAATAGACCTGAATTAGCTGTGCCATCCAAAGAAAGGATAGGGTAGTGAATGCAACATCTCACATAAAGAATTTCTTATGCAAGATAAGGTACAGCTTAAATCATCAATAGGATTAGCCACTTTCTTCAGGAAAATTACAGACAGTGTGGAAATGGGATTGAGGCAAAAACAGAAATCTCTTTGGCATTGCAGGATGTTTGAAACTAATAATTATCCTACTACTGCATCTCTGTCTGCAATACAGTGTATTCTAGCATACTAATAGACCAGGAAAAGCACAGATTGAGTTCCTCTGCTGTGGTGTGTGTACAGGCAATGTTTTCAGATGTATGTCACAGAATGCTAATGTAAAATGGCACTAATTAAGGAAGATGTAATTAAGGATGTATATTATACTTGTTTTTTATTTTTTTTTATTTTACCCGAGATATTCTAAGAGGAGGTTGAATCAAACATATCAACCTTTAAAGAAGCCATTTATATATATTTAAGATGCTGTCTTCTTTTGCAAAGCATTGCCAACAATATAGAGCAGTGATATTCAGCTGGTAGCCTGGGGCACCAGCAAGGCTCAATAAATATTTAGTTGGAATTTTTCCACAGCCAGTTTCTGTATGGGAGATAAGGAACGTTAGCTAAGCATTAATTCAGTTATTATAACTGCACTTATTATTGTTATAATAATGTTCTCATCAAACTTTCAGTTAACAACCATTACTATTAGATAACTGTGGAATTATTTATTTTTTTATATGAAAGAGTTATTAAAAGTCCATCTCCAGTCGGAAGTTTTTATTTCATTTTGGAAAAGTTAAAGCCTTTGGGGAGTTGCAGCCTGTGAGGGGATTTATGTTATTTCCTGTCAAGACAAGGGTAAAAAAAACATTTTCTGTAGCGAAGGAAAAATGCAGAACTTCTGACAATGTGCTTTCTTCACCCACTGATATCGGTAGCCTGTTTATTTGTATTGACACAAGAAGTAAGGGAAACTTTCCCCAGTGGAGTTAAAGTGGATGTAAACCCACATTTTTTTTAATTAAGGCTTGTACCTTGTACAGTATAGGATTTCATGTCATCTGTGCCCAGTCTTGCCACAAAGAATTTACCCAGCTCTGAGCCGTCCTCTTATTTTTTTTCAGTGAGATAAAAACGGTCAGACAGAGAAATAGATGTCTGTTTCTCCCCCTTGCTGTGAGTGACAGGTGATTTACATATCTCATGCAGGAGCCTGAGAGAGACTGTGTACTTCAGATCCCCTCCTCCTTTCTTCTCTAGTTCTCCCAGGATTGGCTGCTTCACACCTCAGCATGATTGGGCATGCTGAAGTCATGTGGTGACTTTCCTGGGTTTTGACTGGATGTTAGCGATCATGGGGCATAATCCACAAGACCAGCAGAAGTTCAGTGTAATAAATATTGATGCCTGGCCAAGGGGAGTGTAGAGGTGGGTGGGGAGTCTACTGACATCATGACTCCACCCACCGAGCTCCAGACAACAGACCCACCCACGAAATCTGCAGTTTTTCGGGTCTCATAACAGACAGAGGGGAGACATTTGACATGTAAGTATACATGCATGAGGAATGTATATCCTTATAAATAACCACTATGGCAGTGGTTTAGGAAGGATGAGAGTGGGTTTACATCCACTTTAAAAATAGAGATAAAAACCTGACAGAGATGTCAATTCTTCTCCACTCAAACCAAAATCAGTTAATTTTTCCTTCTTCTAGAAAAGTATATTTTTTTTCTCCAACAAAAATACCTCTATTCAATAGATACCACATACAAATTTATATTTAATATTTTCTACAATCTGTGTAATAACCTTTTTGAATTCACCTTAAAGCAGAACTAAACTTTCTCAATTAGCATTATCTAGCTTTAATCTTTTTTTGCTGCTAGCCTTGGTATACTAATATAGATTTGAAGGTATACTATAGTTATTTATTTTAAACTTTTTTTTTACATTTCATTAGTTGCTTCCTGGCTTCTAGCCTAGGCCAAAGTTATGTCATACATCCCTGGAGCCCTCATGGGCTTTTTTTTTTCTTTCATCCGGAGGAGATGATGAGGGACTTTCTCAGCTAAACACATCCTCCTGCCTGCATGCCTGACCTAAGGGCAGATGGATTCCAGGAATTAAATGCTACATGAATAATCTGCCCTTACTCAAGATGACCGAAGCTAGAAATGCTGGGAGGGGGTGTTTTTCAAAGAGATTTCTCAACAAAATAAAGCATGGAGACATGGATGGATGGATGGGTGAGTCTGCTTTGGATATTAAAATGAATTAACCACTTTGCCTCTCACACCCGTTCACCCCCTACGGACAGTTTTTACAATTCTGCTGTGAACCTGTTTGGTGATAACTTTGTCATTACTAAAGATAACAAGGTAACACAATTATTGTTTTTTTTTTAAGGACAAACAGGCTTTCTTTTCCTGATATTGTCTTGCAAAAATGATTTCTTTTACACTCTTTAGACAATAAAATGCAAAAAACTAAACAACATGCACTTTCTTTCTTTTTTTTTAAGCAGTGTTAGTTTAAAAATAGTCTTACTGCATATAAAGTGTACACATTTTATTCTGTAATTTAAATGGTTAATAAAATATAAAAGAACAAAAAAAATCAGCAGGAAAATAACAATTGAATGGAGAAGGAAAATAAGGAGTTAGTTAGGGCTGATTAGAGTAAATGAAGGGTTAATTGGGGTTAAAAATTTTATTTAAAAAAAAAAAAATGTATTTGTTAGGTTGCTTTAACTGACATAATCTGCAGATCGAAGTTCATTCTTTTGCTCTGCAGATGAATAAACAGAATGATACAAAAGTAACATTATGTTACATTGCATCTTTCTATAGCATCTGAGTAATGCCCCGTACACACGGTCGGACATTGATTGGACATTCCGACAACAAATTCCATGGATTTTTTCCGACGGATGTTGGCTCAAACTTGTCTTGCATACACACGATCACACAAAGTTGTCGGAAAATCCGATCGTTCTAAACACGGTGACGTAAAACACATACGCCGGGTCTATAAACGGGCAGTAGCCAATAGCTTTTGTCTCTTAATTTATTCTGAGCATGCGTGGCACTTTGTGCGTCGGATTTGTGTACACACGATTGGAATTTCCGACAAAGGATTTTGTTGTCAAAAAATTTTATAGCAAGCTCTCAAACTTTGTGTGTCAGAAATTCCGATGGAAAATGTGTGATGGAGCCCACACACGGTCGGAATTTCCGACAACAAAGTCCTATCACACATTTTCCGTCGGAAAATCCGACCGTGTGTACAGGGCATATGTGTTATTTATAAACACTGTCAGACTGCTTTTTTGACAGCTGAAGATGCTGAACCCTACACAAACATTTTGGCTTTAATTAATTAATTTAAATTAAGCTAACAATTGTTGTTTATTGGGAGGGGGCACCCTGGTAAACAATCTACGCATATCCTGTGTACATAGGTGCAAGAAAAAGAGGGTTTGGGACCTTAAATGAGGTAGGTCTAGCAAAGCTAAACGATGAGTCTATGTAAGAAGACATGTTTTATTCAATATATTTTTTTTAACTTCAAGGTTTATTCATTTTTCAAAAGTTACAAAAAGATCACAAAAAGAGTATTACAAAGATACATTCTCAAGTTATGGTATGTATACACTTTGGTATGTATCTAAAATATGCAGAGATTAGGGATGAGCTTCCAGTTCGAGTCGAACTCATGTTCGACTCGAACATCGGCTGTTCGCAAGTTCGCCGAACAGCGAACAATTTGGGGTGTTCGCGGCAAATTCGAATGCCGCGGAACACCCTTTAAAAGTCTATGGGAGAAATCAAAAGTGCTAATTTTAAAGGCTATTATGCAAGTTATTGTCATAAAAAGTGTTTGGGGACCCAGGTCCTGCCCCAGGGGACATGGATCAATGCAAAAAAAAGTTTTAAAAACGGCCGTTTTTTCAGGAGCAGTGATTTTAATAATGCTTAAAGTCAAACAATAAAAGTGTAATATCCCTTTAAATTTCGTACCTGGGGGGTGTCTATAGTATGCCTGTAAAGGGGCGCATGTTTCCTGTGTTTAGAACAGTCTGACAGCAAAATGACATTTTGAAGGAAAAAAACTCATTTAAAACTACCCGCGGCTATTGCATTGCCGACAATACACATAGAAGTTAATTGATAAAAACGGCATGGGAATTCCCCAAAGGGGAACCCCGAACCAAAATTAAAAAAAAAAAAAATGACGTGGGAGTCCCCCTAAATTCCATACCAGGCCCTTCAGGTCTGGTATGGATATTAAGGGGAACCCCGCGCAAAAAAAAAAAAAAAAACGGCGTGGGGTCCCCCCAAAAATCCATACCAGACCCTTATCCGAGCACGCAACCTGGCAGGCCGCACGAAAAGAGGGGGGGATGAGAGTGCGGCCCCCCCCTCCTGAACCGTACCAGGCCACATGCCCTCAACATTGGGAGGGTGCTTTGGGGTAGCCCCCCAAAACACCTTGTCCCCATGTTGATGAGGACAAGGGCCTCATCCCCACAACCCTGGCCGGTGGTTGTGGGGGTCTGCGGGCGGAGGGCTTATCGGAATCTGGAAGCCCCCTTTAACAAGGGGACCCCCAGATCCCGGCACCCCCCCTGTGTGAAATGGTAACCTACCATTTCACTAAAAAACTGTCAAAAATGTTAAAAATGACAAGAGACAGTTTTTGACAATTCCTTTATTTAAACACTTCTTCTATCTTCCTTCATCTTCTGGTTCTTCTGGCTCTTCTGGTTCTTCCTCCGGCGTTCTCGTCCAGCATCTTCTCCGCGGCGTCTTCTATCTTCTTCTACTCGGGCCGCTCCGCACCCATGGCATGGGGGGAGGCTCCCGCTCTTCTCTTCTTCTTAATCTTCTTCTCTTCTTCTTTTCTTCTCTTCTTCATTTTCTTCTCCGGGCCGCTCCGCATCCATGCTGGCATGAAGGGAGGCTCCCGCTGTGTGACGGCGCTCCTCGTCTGACAGTTCTTAAATAACGGGGGGCGGGGCCACCCGGTGATTCCGCCCCCCTCTGACGCACGGTGACTTGACGGGACTTCCCTGTGACGTCACGGGGAATGCCACAGGGAAGTCCCGTCATGTCCCGTGCGTCAGAGGGGGGCGGGGTCACCGGGTGGCCCCGCCCCCGTTATTTAAGAACTGTCAGACGAGGAGCGCCGTCACACAGCGGGAGCCTCCCTCCATGCCAGCATGGATGTGGAGCGGCCCGGAGAAGAAAATGAAGAAGAGAAGAAGAGAAGAAGATGAAGAAGAAGAGAAGAGCGGGAGCCTCCCCCTATGCCATGGGTGCGGAGCGGCCCGAGGAGAACAAGATAGAAGACGCCGCGGAGGAGATGCTGGACGAGAACGCCGGAGGAAGAACCAGAAGAGCCAGAAGAACCAGAAGAACCAGAAGATGAAGGAAGATAGAAGAAAGAAGAACTATTTAAATAAAGGAATTGTCAAAAATTGTCTCTTGTCATTTTTAACATTTTGACAGTTTTTTAGTGAAATGGTAGGGGTACTTTTGTACCCCCTTACCATTTCACACAGGGGGGGGACCGGGATCTGGGGGTCCCCTTGTTAAAGGGGGCTTCCGGATTCTTATAAGCCCCCCGCCCGCAGACCCCCACAACCACCGCCCAGGGTTGTGGGGATGAGGCCCTTGTCCTCATCAACATGGGGACAAGGTGTTTTGGGGGGCTACCCCAAAGCACCCTCCCAATGTTGAGGGCATGTGGCCTGGTACGGTTCAGGGGGGGGGCAGCACTCTCGTCCCCCCCTCTTTTCCTGCGGCCTGCCAGGTTGCGTGCTCGGATAAGGGTCTGGTATGGATTTTTGGGGGGACCCCACGCCGTTTTTTTTTTTTTTTGGCGCGGGGTTCCCCTTAAAATCCATACCAGACCTGAAGGGTCTGGTATGGAATTTAGGGGGAACCCCACGTCATTTTTTTTTTAAAATTTTGTCCGGGGTTCCCCTTAATATCCATACCAGACCTGAAGGGCCTGGTATGGAATTTAGGGGGACTCCCACGTCATTTTTTTTTTTAAATTTTGGTTCGGGGTTCCCCTTTGGGGAATTCCCATGCCGTTTTTATCAATGAACTTCTATGTGTATTGTCGGCAATGCAATAGCCGCGGGTAGTTTTAAATGAGTTTTTTCCTTCAAAATGTCATTTTGCTGTCAGACTGTTCTAAACACAGGAAACATGCGCCCCTTTACAGGCATACTATAGACACCCCCCAGATACGAAATTTAAAGGGATATTACACTTTTATTGTTTGACTTTAAGCATTATTAAAATCACTGCTCCTGAAAAAACGGCCGTTTTTAAAACTTTTTTTTGCATTGATCCATGTCCCCTGGGGCAGGACCCAGGTCCCCAAACACTTTTTATGACAATAACTTGCATATTAGCCTTTAAAATTAGCACTTTTGATTATTCATGTTCGTGTCCCATAGACTTTAACGGTGTTCGCGTGTTCGAACGAACTTTTTTCCTGTTCGCATGTTCTGGTGCGAACCGAACAGGGGGGTGTTCAGCTCATCCCTAACAGAGATGTGTTTCATATGTGTACTAATAGAAGAGCTATAGCATGCGTATACTTGGTCTTGTATAGGTAGTAACCGAAAAGAGAAAACAACATTATCAGTTTTAGATTTAACTTAATCCTTATTCTTGCTACCTATAGGGAATGGAACTAGCAGACAGTTACACATGTAGTTATAATTTACTACGTAGGGAAACTGAGTGCACAATGCTGAGATGCGTGAGCTGCTTGCTTATTATTGAGGGATAAAGAGCATAAAGAGAATTATGAGTTCTTTGTGAATGAAGGAGGGGTCAGTCCAGCTGTAAAGTCCTGGGGTCGATGATCCATGAGTTCCAATTTTTGTAAATTTTTTCAGTGGTGAGTTGGGCTTTGGAGAAGCCGTGTTCCAGTTTGAAGTTGTCATTTAAGATTGTAATTACTTCCTTGATGTCAGGAGGATGAGTACTTTTCCATTTCCTTGCAAATGCCAACCTTGCGGCGATAAGGATGTGGGTGGCCACTGTTTGAAATTTCCTGGGCCATGTGGGAATCATCAGACCCAGGAGAAGGTCAATGGAAGATAGGTTATTTGTTGTGGGTGTTATTGAGTGGAGCATTTTTAGTATTTGATTCCAAAAGTCTTTGAGGTTTGGGCACTCCCACCAAATATGGAAGAGAGTTCCTGGGAGACCACAGTTTCTCCAGCATAAGTGAGATGTGTTGGGGTGAATCTTGGCAATTCTGGTGGGAGTGTAGTACCAGTGTTAGAAGAGCTTTTGTAAGGATTCCCAATGCGTGGTGCAGTGAGAGAGTTTCGATGGTAAAGATAAAGCCTTGTGCCATTGAGTAAGTGAAGGGGCTGAAGGAACGTGCTTGGACCACTGCAAGATTTGGGCCTGGATTGAGTCCTTTGCAGATAGAGAGAATAGGCCATAGATATATGATATACCCTTAAGTATGATTTTACTTGAAGCGAGATATTGTAGCGTGGAAGATAGAATCTTGTCTTGTTTTATCCAGTGCGTTTTGTTGAGTAGAGACCTGATCCTAAGGTATATATAGAAAGTTCTAGGTGAGAGACTGAATGTAGCTTGAAGGTTGTTAAATGGAATTAAACCGGACGCATTGAAGAGGTGTTTTATTCAATATATTAAAAAACATGACATAACAAAATGAGTACATGCATGGTAAATAATTATGATTAGGGATGGAGGTATACTAGTGGCTATTATGGATTCTGTGATCCTTTATTCCCTTCTTATGCAGTTCAAAGTGAACTTTTGTGTTCATCATCTGCTTTTTATTAAGACCTATGTTAATACTGAGTTAATACTCATATCGCACGTAGTAATTTTTTATATGTGGTCATGTCTGTCTGATCTTTGTGATCCCTTTCTGGTGGGATGGTCTGTGTTCATTACCTGGGATCTGCAAGGCGCATTGGGCGCCCTCCCTCTTCCCTCCCATCCACCTTTGGTTGATGCGGGGCACTGGGTGGACCAGTCCCACTGCGCATCGGTGCCACGCCTCCCCACGCCATGCCATGCACACGGTGCCTTCTCTGGGCATCCTGTTGCTGGCGTAAGTGGGATTCCAATCATGGCCAGCACATGCTGAGATGGGTCTAACTGTTGTGGGTGGCTCCGGTCGCTCCATCAGGAGGGCCTCCCCTTTTTAGCTGTGCCAGGGTGATGCTGGGAGCAGCCCATTTGGTCATAATGAACACATAAGGATCCTCATTTCAATCTGCTAGCTCTCTTGGCAGCACCTCAAGCAGCATACTGCACAGATCTTTGGATCATGGTTCTCTGTCACAGCTTTAGGTAATCACCTGGCTGGGCTTTCTGCCTATGCTTTTCAGTGTTTGATTAAAGACAGCATTGGCTGGCTTTCATCATTTTTCTTATATCCTCTGCACTCTTCCTTTCCTTCTGAGCAGGTATGCTTTTTTGCTATTTCCACTATTTCCACTTTTAATTTGTATCCACCTTTTATCTTGGTGTTGGGCTCCATTTACTGTTCAATACTTTTCAACAATATTATATACCTTCATATATTCACAGTCTATCTTAATGAATCACTTTTACAGCATTGGAGCCCAAATGGTTTTCTTTTTGATCACTTGTTTCCTTTCCTCTGGGGATCATGAAGTGCGTCCTGCTTTTGACAGCTCCCGGGATGAAAATTTGAAGTAGCCACCAGTTTTCATGTTCACATGGTCTAGACCTAATTGACATGTAAGTACTTAGTGAGATGAGTTAATTTCTCCCCTCCTTTACATATAGTCTCCCTTGTGTTGGGGTGTAACATTGGACCATATCATTTTATTTATGCTTTTTTACAGATATTGGTGCACTCACCCCTGATGATGTGGTAGGAAACCATGAAACGTGCGTCAAGCCAATTTTGATGAACCATTTTCTTTTTGGATGGTATTATTTCATCCACCCCCAGGTTACCCCACCATGTTGCTTTTCAAGCGATTCTTTATGATGAACAACTGTCCTATACCTTAATATGTCATCTCCAAGCTGTTATAATTGTTTTTATAAATATCTGGTTAATAATATATGATTGTTATGCTTATTTACTATGCATGTACTCATTTTGCTATGTCATGTTTTTTAATTTATTGAATAAAACATGTCTTCTTACATTGACTCATCTTTTGGCCATGTGAGACCTACCTCATTTAAAGTCCCAAACCCTCATTTTCTTGCATACAGATAGGGATGGAGATGTGTGATCTCACACACCTCATTTAAAGTCCCAATCCCCTCTTTTTGCTGTGTACAAAGGTGACCTTTTTTTGGACGTGTGTAACATGTCCAAAGTTTGCAACTAGTTAAACAGAATTTTCAGTCTGTAGTGCTCAGTTACAGTTAAATTCGACTTTAAGGCCCCATGCGCACTGGGCATTTAGACCTTAGCTGTGAGTGGAGGAAACAGGTGCCCCATCCAGACCCATTGCTGGCAGCCTGTAACATTTCATGAGAAGCTGACAGCTTATGCGGCTGAACAGGCCTGGATGTTTTAGGGCACCTGTGCCCTCTGCCCACAGCTACATGCCAAACCCCATGTGCAGGGGCTAAAAGCTTAGTGTGCATGAGGCCTCTCATGCAAAATACCACAAAATTCTATACTATAAACATGTAGTAGCATTAACTGTAAAGTTACTAAATAATTTGGGCTGTATAAATCATAATCCACTTGTGGGCCGGGGTCTAGGCAGTACTAAGATGCAACATTTACAAACTAACAAAACTTTTTCCATATTTTACTTTCCTCTTCTTTTTATCTTAAATTATGTTTGTCTAAAAGAACTGTAGGGGGATGGGATGCAGAAGATGTTAGGAGAAGTCAGATCAGTTAAGAAGTATTCACTATAGAAAGGAGACAGCAAGCTGTCTCCAGTAGTGCACTCTATAGCAATATTAACCCAAAGTAAGGGTTCAGACAAAAAAAAAAAACATATTTCCTACATCTCTGCAATGCATACACATTTCCCTTTGTTTTATTCCTTTAAACATACAGGAAAATTACTTTTGATGTGCCAGAAATATATTGTGCATTGATGACACTATGCTAGCACAGACATGCCCCACTCTAAGTACTGACGAACATCAGTTCAGAGCTGGTCTTAACTGCCTACTTTTTCCTAACCTGAAAACTGATGGTAATTCTTTTGGTATCTGTCACAATCATAGAGACAGGCTCTTAATGTGGCAGTAGTAAGAAATATCTGAATTTGTCACATGTGTCAATATTATTATTGTGTTATTAGTGCAAATACTTGCTTGAACTAGGCATAGTAGTTGTTAAGAAAACTACCTCTAGAAAAATGTTGTAAATGCTTTACTGAATACTCCAGAATGTAATTTTGAATATTGCTAAAAAGATGTATTAATTTCTTCTAGGTTTTTGGGAGTCCACTTTAGGAATAGAAGAGCATTTCATAAACTTGGTGAATTTGTGCATCATTTTTAAATATTTTAGGTTAAGAATAACACCAGATTTAACATCAATGCCTACAAAACAACTTAATCATAATTCTCATATTTATCTTATGATCTGACAGTATCAAATTGTAAGGGCCCTTTCACAGTTGTGTTGATTAGTAACACGCATTAAAGTGTCTATCACTTTAACATGCATTTTTAAGTGTTTTTGATGCTTTTGTGATTTTTTTTTTTACGCTTTAATGAAGCTTGGCAAATGCCCTTCTATTGTGCTTTCTGTTTTTTTCCAATACATGAAATACAAAGCATTGCTGATTCTGGAGTGCTCCTCTACCTCTGCATGCAGGGTTAGGGAGCACTGTGATAGACATCTATGGAGGCTTTGGAGATGCAGTGAAGCATCAAGAAAGCAACATGGGGTTTAATTTCTGAAGGAATGCAAAGCAGCGCAGTCTCTACAATGTTTACAGGACTGCAAGGCAGCCATTTTATTTAATGATAGATGCTTTGATTGGCATTTAGAGTGCTTCAAAAACATAGGTCAAATGCTACATTTGAAACAAGTGTAAACAAGGTCTAAGCCCCTCCCTACTTGAATAGACATCTGTGGCCTTGTATAGACTTGCTTTGCTGTCTGAAGCGCAATATGCTTTCAGATCACTTTTCAGAAATAGATAGGCGGTGAGGAGGTGTTGTATCGCCTCCTCACCACCTGTTTTAACACCCTAATTACTGGACAACCAGGGTAGTTACAGTGCAGTGGCAGGGGTAGGCCCAGGGTGTGGGGAAGTGTTACTACCTAGTTTGGAGGGGGATACATACTACTGAGAGGGAGGGAGCGCCACTAAGCTGGGAGGATGGAATGATGGAATGTACTACTGAGAATGCAGTAACTACTTAGTGGGGGGGGGAGTATGGGCAATGTACTACTGATACTATTGAGCAGGCGGGCTGCAGGTATTTGGAAATTATACTACTGAATGAGGGTACTACTGAGCGGGGGTGAGGAATGTACTACTGAGTGGAATGGGAGGGGGTTGAGGGGTATGAGGAATGTACTATTAAAGTGGGGAGTGGGTGATGAAGGGTGGGAATGCACTATTGAGTGAGGAGCTGGGGAGTGAAAATGTATTATTGTGCAAGGGGTACTACTGGGTGGGGGGGGGATGTGCTACTGAGCAGGAGCAGTGGGGATCTACTGAGCAAGGAGGGTACATTACTGACAGGTGGGGAGGGGATAATGTGCCACTGAGCAGAGGAGTACTTCTTTTTCTTTTCCAATGTTTTTATTGAAAATAGTATATAGAAAATATACAATATACATTCCTTGAGTATAAAAAGGAAAGGAACAAGGGGACATATCTCGGCCAACATGGCCTGCAAGGATCACATAAACAGACTCTTCTCTATTATCTCTACATGAGGTGAAAACGGCTATCCGGTTGCTCACAACCAATTCTGTCCCTTTCACTCTCATATATATGTATTCAGAATATAGAGTGTCATAAATGTGGAAGTATAATGCCCCGTACACACGGTCGGACTTTGTTCGGACATTCCGACAACAAAATCCTAGGATTTTTTCCGACGGATGTTGGCTCAAACTTGTTTTGCCTACACACGGTCGCACAAAGTTGTCAGAATTTCCGATCGCCAAGAACGCGGTGACGTCAAGCACGTACGACGAGACTAGAAAAGGCCAGTTCAGAACCAAGCGCGGCACCCTTTGGGCTCCTTTTGCTAATCTCGTGTTAGTAAAAGTTTGGTGAGAGACGATTCGCGCTTTTTCAGACTCGTGGCTTTCAGATCGTTTTCTGCCGTTCAGTTTGTGCTTGTGGGTTTGTATCTGCTCTTCAGTGCGTGCAGTCAGTTCGTATTGGAGTTTTCTGTGCGATCTTGTCCGCTCGTTGCTGTTTTTCAGGTCGCTCTTCACAGGCCTTGCTGTTCTTCAGTGCGTTCTGTTACTTCATTCTGAGCAGCCGACCGTTTTCTAGCCATGTTTCGTATGCGTACTCCTCGTAGAGTTCGTGCTGTGCGGGGGCTTGGTGTTGGGGTCCTGACCTTGACACAAGTCCAGTCCATGAATAGGGTGGGGAGGAGTTCATGGACCAAGAATTGGTTGCTTCAGCGTGACCAGTTCTGTCATATGCCTTTGCTCCGTGAGATCCGTGAGAATAATCCTGATGATTTCAGGAACTTTCTCCGGATGACGGACCCCGTATTTCACCGTTTGTTGGCTTCGCTGACCCCCTATATTAGCAGGCAGGATACCTGCATGAGGCAAGCCATCACTCCGGAGCAGAGGTTGGTCGCTACCTTGCGGTATTTGGCCACAGGGAGAAGCCTGCAGGACTTGAAGTTCTCGACAGGCATCTCCCCCCAGGCTCTGGGTATCATCATCCCAGAGACCTGTTCTGCCATCATCCAGGTCCTGCAGAAGGAGTATATGAAGGTAAGATTTTTATCCTTTTATATCACATTTTATTGTATTGAATGTTTGATAATATATTGTATTTCTTCCCTCATTCCCTAATTACCATGATTGTAATATGCTGTGAATGTCCCCTTTGTCCTCATGCATGCTGGATTTTTATGTAATTATTATTTTAGGTCCTTCATACATATTTGCCCTTCAATAACCTCCCCAGCATGGTGTCTCCTGCCCTATATTCACCTCATGTAGTCACTTAACAATGTATTTTATCAGCTCCATAGTAGTGCTTTACCCCAAACACCCCCTAAAATGTTTTGAAATGTTATTTTTGATTTAAATTCAGGCAGAGTGGCAGAGGCTTTTTTTTGTGGTGTCCCCAAATTTTTTGTAACCCTCCCTCCCCCAACTGCTAAGTCAGCTGATCCCAATTCTCTATCTTCAATCATCTATCTGCTGACTTTGCCAAACCCATACACACTATACCCATCTCTTTAGTGCTCAGATTTATGGATTAATTCCCCAAAGCATGTAGTGCAAGGGCCTGCCTGTATACTTTCCAATGGTACTGTTTAAAGTTCTTGTATCCTATTATGATCTTGATAGGTAATAGTAGAATGTCCAAATGTGCTCAAATGTGTACAGTGTGTATTTATATCTTTGTATTATGACACTTCTTACCTGTCCAGTGGGCTGCCAATAGTGTAACTAAGGAGGGGCTGTTCCAAGTAATACCCTGTATTTAGGCATTCATCTCTCAATGAAGTGAAGAGGGTTACCTGTCCAAGAGTTCCCCCCCCCTATAATGTTAGAAATGGCCCATGAGGGGGGGGGGGGGAATATGATAGGTGTACCTTATACTTTGTTGTTGTTAAATTCCCCTTAATAAATGCTATCTGGAGGTTGACCCATAATGTTTGTGTCTAATCTGCTTGCCAGGTTTCTGTGAAAAAATAGTAATGTTTATTGTTTTTTCCTCAACAGTTTCCTTCCACGCCACAGGAATGGCAGACTGTGGCCTCCCACTTTGCCCAGCGGTGGGACTTTCCTAACTGCGGAGGGGCAATTGATGGGAAACACGTCCACATCGCCCCACCACCCAACTCGGGGTCGTACTATTATAATTACAAGGGGTTTAATAGTATAGTGATGTTGGCGGTGGTGTCGGCTAATTACGACTTCTTGTATGTGGACGTGGGGAAGAATGGCCGGATGTCCGATGGTGGAGTCATCGCCCAGACGGAGTTCTACAGGCGTCTCCAGAATGGCAGCTTGGACTTGCCACCTCCAGAGGTCTCCCATTTGTGTTCGTTGCTGATGAAGCATTTGCGCTGGGGGACCACCTGATGCGGCCATTCCCGATGAGGATCCTCACCCCGGAACAGAGGGTTTTTAATTACCGGCTGGCCAGAGCCCGAAGAGTGGTGGAGAACACATTTGGAATCCTGGCCAGCCGGTTCCGATTATTTATGACACCCATCCATATGGCGGAGTATAAACTGAACCATATAATACTTGCCTGCTGTGTTCTCCATAATTTTCTACAAAAACATTCAGCCAACTATGCTGGCTCAGTTGGGCCTGAGGCCGGAATCCCAAATACATCAACAATGACGGCACTTGAAAGCGGCCGTCCTGGCTTGCCCTCCCTGAATGCCCGTGATGTCCGGTTACGATACCTGGAGTTCTTTGCGGGTAGGGGGGCTATCAATATGCCAGACAATCTGTGACACCTTTTTCAAATAAAAAACAACCAAAAGAAATTCTTGGTGGACATTTACTGCTTGTGTTTGTTTTAGCTGACCCTGACAGAAATGTGTTGAGTGCAGAAAATGTCGTGATTGGGTAACCTTATAAAAAACAGTGTTGGCTGGTACTTCCTAAATGCAAAAACACATTTCACTACAAGTGCACTTGCAACTGCACTGAACCTGCACTTGTAGTGCAAAGAGGATTTGCCCTTAGGAAATAACCCCCATTTGTGCATAAAACAACAATTACATCACCCCAAAAGTGTTGTAGTGTTGAGACAATAATCCACACATTCTTGAGTAAGGCACTTTTTTATACCTGCACAATCACATGCGCATTTACCAAAGGTTTTTAAAACAAACCAACATGTTTGTTGTATAACAATGTTTGCAGTAGCATTATGAAAAATCAAAATATCCATTTCAGATAAAACAGGCCTGTGTAAAACCAACAAGAAAGCCAAAAAACTTGAACTTACAAAGTTCACATTAGGTAAAACCTGAAGGCTAGATCAGACATCAGTATTTAGGAACTGGGTTTGATCTAGCGTTCAGATGGGGGGAAATCACCCCTGGAAAAGCCAGATTTGGAAGATGCACACCAATTTACGAATGGCAACATGTGCTATCTGCCATCAGGGGGGATCAAGGGACGTGTTTTGGGGGAGAAAGCCTTTCCTCAATGCGACTTTATAATTGAGGAAGGTGTTGCACCCCCAAAACGCGTCCATTGATCTCCCGTGATGGCAGATAGCACATGTTGGCACACTGTGTGCATCCTCCAAATTTGGCTTTTCTAAACATTTTAAAAATTTTTGGAAGATTGGACCACATTAATAAAACAGGTGATTTTGTGGGGTTTAAATTCGCCCCAAAACATCAATGATGTTATTATTTTTTTTAATAACATCACTGATTTGGTTCTGGATGTTTTGCAATTGGAGATTACACCCCATGATCTCCCCGATAAGTATCTGGGCACTTTCTGAAGTAAAGCGTTCAGGATCCCTCACATCACGATCACCTAAAAAGAGATAAAGAACAAAAAAAAGGTCTCAAAAATCTGCCACCATCCATCTCTTTTACCTGAGCCTGTGGTCGCAGACACTCACCTGTTGTGGTGCCAATCTCCACCACGTCTTCTTCTTCCTCCTGCTCTTCTTCTTCGTTTGGGGGTATTTCACCTTCTTCCATAGGTGGGGGGTCTGTGGTCTCCTCGGATGAGGGCTGTCCTCCGAGTCTTTTCTCCCCTATGTAAAACAAAAATGGTATAATTAGCACACAGATATTTGATGGCAGAACTAGAAATAGGAAACATTGCTTGGAAGTGGGGTACAATTGTCTATTTTAGCCGAGTTCCAAGATGTATATTTTTTTTATTGCCCTTTGTCAAGCTGCAATACTTTACATGTTTGGTACAAGCTTTACAGATGTAGCCCCCCCTATAGTATACACTGGAGCACCTGTGTGCCCCCCTAATAAAAATGGTGTTCTGGGGTCCCACACTAGTGCTCCAGTGTCCAGATGTGAAAACAGCTGCTCAGTGTCCTCTCTTTACACACAATCTAGTTGTCATTTCATTCTAGTAACAAACCCATCTACACAAACAAATCTTTGGCATCCAAGTAGGCCCCAAAAAATGTGTGAAAATGCATATGGCCTAAACAATGGTGTTCTAGAGGCCGAAATAAAAATGTTTGATACGAACGAATAATGGGCCCATGAACATTAAAGTTGCCCTTTTAAACGTTACAATTAATAAAAGCATATGGAGCAGAACGAACGTAATAAAGACAGAAAGAATAGGAACACAGCACAACTACTTACTTTTTTGCAGCACTCTCCGGATCTTTCGGTACTGCTCTGGCTCTCTCAACTTCAGGTCCGACCACCGCTTCCTGAGCTGATCTTTAGACCTTCGTACCCCGAAATTCCGCTCTAGACTCCTGACCACTTTACCAATGATTTTTGCCTTTCGGATGTTGGGGTTGGGGTAAGGCCCATATTTTCCGTCATAGTCGGACTTCCTCATGATGTGTACCATCTCCAACATCTCCCCAAACGACATATTTGTGGCCTTAAAACGTCTCCTTCTGGATCGGGACGTGCCTGGCTCCGGCCTTTCCTCCGCCTCCTCCTCCTCCTCGTTGCTATAATTAGCATGCACCTGCTGTAACTCTGCCATCATGCTCTTCACCCACTGCGCCGAACGAAAAGGGGCGGGGAATACACTAGAAAGAACGTCAGGGGCGGGCGGAGTTACACGCATGCGCAGTGTGTATAAAGCGTAACACGCGTGCGTATTACGTACGATCTGTGAGCGGAGGAAGGAGCATTGGACGCGCCGATCGTAAGAACGAAGGTAAGAGACAAACTTGTGCCTATACTGCTTCTAGATTGAGGCCTATATTGTAACAAGATTAGGAGAGTTTTGTCTGACATTAGGCTTTGTCTTGTGTTGTGTCTTGCAGTGAACATGGATATCTTAATGAGAGATACTGACTTCATGTCACTATTCATTGATATGCTAAGTGAGCTGCCCTGTCTGTGGGAGATTACCCACCCCCATTTCAAGAACCAAGCAAAGAGGAAGGCAGCACTGGAGCAATTGTGTGAAATTGTGAAGCAGGTGATCCCCACGGCAGACATCACTTATTTAAAGATTTTCATTGGTGGCCTGAGGAGCACATATCTGAGGGAGCGCAAGAAAGTCCTGGATTCACAGAGATCCGGAGCAGCAGATGACATCTATGTCCCCAGGATGTTGTACTACGACAGGCTGCACTTTCTGGCAGGCCAGACTGAACCCAGGTCATCACTCTCCAGTCTTCCTTCCACGCTTCCTTCCCCCCTGGCTGAGGCTTCTGATGCCCAACCTGGGCCTTCCAGGCCACATGTGGAGGAGCCCAGAATGAGCCAGGTATAGCATTCCTCTAAATATTTCTGCTTGTCCAATCAATGATGTTAACTAGATGTTAGTTTGGAGTACTAATTTAGGATTGTGATTGATGATGCAAAACATTACAACTATGTCCCTTTTTCATACACAGGGAAGTCTCAGCCAGGAGGTGGCCGGGCCGAGCCGGCTGGCTGATCTGCAGGTCCCTCCACCCCCCCTGAAAAGAGAAAGTGGCAGTAGGACGAGTGCCCTAGAGGAGGCGGCTATCAGATTCTTTTGGAGGGCTACAGAGGTCCTGGGAGCACCACACACCAGGCAGGAGAACATTGCTGCCTTCATAGCATATAAAATGCAGAGGATGGAGGAGGGCCAAAAAGCCATGTGTGAGGCCCTCATATCAGAGGCTCTGGAGAAAGGTATGAGGGGCCAAATTACACCTCACACACAGCTTTGGGATGGTCCTCCTCCTCCTCCTCCCTCTCCTCCAGGTCCTCCCAGTCCTCCTCCAGGTCCTCCCAGTCCTCCTCCAGGTCCCCCCAGTCCTCCTCCTCCTCCAGGTCCTACTCCTCCTCCTGCCACATCTCCAACTGCACAGCCACAGCCCGGAAGGAAGTGTGAAAGGAAGACCAGACAGTGATTGCCCTGGGTCCAGTCTGGTTGGCCAAAAAATGCAGCCTCTTGTGGTACCACAGCCTGGGGACACAGATGTCATCTGCTGCTATCCGGATCTCTGCGAATCCCGGACCAGACTGCACTCCCTTACATATGGACTCCTCAGGCCACCAATTTTGATGTTGAAGAATTGATGTCTGCCGTGGGGGTCCCAGGCTTCGCTAATTTCTTCTGTTGATCCAGTGTTGCCTCCCTCTTTGTTTGGTTCTGATCCCTTAATAAAGGATTTTTGTTTTGAATTATACTCTCCTATGTGTTTTACTTCAAAAATGACAGTTTGTTTGTGAGGATTCAGGTACATTTCTAATATACAATGTGAAATGAACAAGGGACACCAACAACAAACAATCTCCTTGAGATTAAATAATAAAAGATATCAATGGTGTTGGGGTAACTTGCCACACAAAACACACACAAAAATATTCTGGAGTAAAAATAAAAATAACATTGAACAAAGATCAGCCTTGGAAAAAATCCAAACATTAAAGAAAAAAAAAGGCTTAAAAACAAAAAAAAAAAAACATAAAAAATATAAAACTGTCAGATGTGACAACTAATAACAATATATTGAGGGAATCCCACTAAAAAAACACAAATAAAAGTTTGTGAGAAGTGTGTGTGAATATGAGCAGCAAAACTACTTAATTCTTGTCACATTATAAAGAAGAAGAGAGTGCGCTGTATTAAACCATTTTTTACATTGCAGCGTGACGAAAGTGCTGTATCCATTGCGAACGCTAAGTTTACCAGAACGAGCTGTCCCGTGTCGGAATTTCTTCTGAGCATGCGTGGCACTTTGTGCGTCGGAACAGGCCACACACGGTCGGAATTGACGCGATCGGATTTTGTTGTCGGAAAATTTTATCTCCTGCTGTCCAACTTTGTGTGTCGGAAAATCCGATGGAAAATGTCCGATGGCGCCCACACACGGTCGGAATTTCCGACAACACGCTCCGATCGGACATTGTCCATCGGAAAATCCGACCGTGTGTACGGGGCATAACTGTCCATCTTTATATTTTCGTTGCCCCTAGAACTATTTCCATACCGCTCGTGTGTTCCTTGGAGAGAAAGTATGATGCCAGGGACCCAACCATCCACCCCATTTGGGATCTACACTGTGGACGGGAGGGCCCCAGCCCCACCCCCCTCCGCCTTATAACTAATAAATCTAGTACAACATCTTGATCCTTCGCATATAGTGCTAGAATAACAACATAAAACAGGAAAACCTGCAAAAACAAACAAAAGAAGAAAGGAAAGGATAAGAGAAAAGAGGAGAATGAGGGAGAAGAGAGAGGTTGGGGGAAGGGTTGGGGTTGAGTGCACCCCCTAGGGATCTCCATTAAGATCCATTAACTGTCAAAGCCCATGGACAGATAGGACAGCCACGGTTTCCAAATCCTGTCGAAAGCCCGCTGTTTATCCAAAAGAAACGCCGAAAGGCGTTTGTTAATCATGATCCACGTCAGCTTCGCTCTTACCAATTCAAAGGGGATCAGAGGTTTTCTCCAAGATCTAGCAACCGCGATCCTAGATGCTGTGAATACAAAAGATATGAGTTTCTTTGTGTGCCCAGGCACTCCTTCCACTTGACCCCCCAATAGTGCCTGTTGTGGAGATTTGGTTAAATTGACTTGAGTCAGTGAGTAGATGAATTTTATAAGTGCATATCCAAAATCGTCTGACTTTAGGGCAAGTCCACCAAGTATGATATATTGTACCTTCCTTGCCGCATCCCCTGAAACATAGTGGGGAGGCGTCAGAGATATATGTCGCAATTCTCGCTGGAACCATATACCACCGTAATAGAACTTTGTAATTCGCCTCTATCAGGGAGGTATTTATATAACCTTTAGAGGCTGATTGTGCCATATTAAACCATATATCCATTTCCATCGTTACCTCCATATCCTGTTCCCACTTTTGCATATAAAATAATTTTTCCGTTTTGGAGGTCAGGATACTATACATTTTTGATATTTATGTTTATCAAAAGACCTGCATAAATATTCCATTGGGGTGGAGGTCGTGATATCGGTCTTGCACTGTAGGGTTTTCAGAAAGTGCACTATCTGGAGGTAATGATAAAATTCTGTATTAGGTAACTGATGCTTTTCTATGAGAGATTGTTTTGATAATATACCTCTATGATCACATAGGTCAGCTATACGTATCAAACCCTTGTTAGTCCACCATGATAGTCTGTGAGAATTAAAACCCAGGGTGAAATCTGGGTTGCCCGTTAACGGGGCTAAGGGAGCATGAGTGGAGTGAAAAGTAAAAGGCCTTTGTAATCTGTCCCATAAACTCAATGAAAAAGATAATGTAGGGAACACTATAGTCAGCCTAACTTTCATACGAAGCCACATCAAATGGCTAATCGGTTTTGTGGGATAGGGGGATGATTCCATTTTCATCCAGGATGGTTGAGGTAGTCCAGAGTGGGAACAAATTAATTGGGCCAACTGGGCTACCTCAAAATATTTGACCAAGTCTGGGACCCCCAGACCTCCTTTAGTTTTGGGGGTATAAAGGGTTCGCTTATTCACCCTAGGTCTTGTATCCCCCCAAGTAATCTTCATTATCTTTTTCTGAAAAACCTTAAGGTCGGGTCTATTGATAGCTATCGGAAGAGTTCTGAACAAGTAGAACAATCTCGGTAAGAGGTTCATTTTTATGGAGTACAGCCTGCCGAACCACGATGGAGGGCTATTAGCCCATCTCAATAAATCTGCTGTCAGTTTCCTATAAAGAGGGGGATAGTTGGCTTGGTACAGAGTTAGATATGGGAGCCTATCTTTCTGCCATTTGAACTGGAATGACTTTTGAAGCAGTTTTACTGTCTGCGGTTCTAAGGTTAGATTTAGGGCTTCAGATTTGGAGTGATTGATCGTGAGACCAGAAAAAACTGTGAAGCGTCGTAGGACCTGGTAAAGATTGGGAAGAGACGTAACTGGGGAGGAGAGGAACATTAAAATATCATCAGCGAACAGGGAACATTTCTGTTCCCCGTCTCCACAACAGATACCTTTTATGTCTTGGTGATGTCTTAGCTTAATTGCTAGGGGTTCTAGTGCCAAAATAAATAAAATAGGAGATAGAGGGCATCCTTGCCTCGTTCCCCTATGTATATCTATTATGTGTGATTTATAGCCTTTTATCTGGAATCTGGCCGTAGGTGCGTTGTATAATATCTGTAATATAGTCAGAAAATGGGACCTAAATCCATATCTCCTCAATGTGTAATAGATGTAGTCCCACGTGACTGAGTCGAATGCCTTACAAAGATCTAATGACAGTAGCATTCCCGTCCGTGTGCCTTGGTCGTCCCAGTTTAAGTTAAGCGCTGCTATAATGTCTATCACCCTTCGGGTTTGGTCAGGGGCCTGCCTATTGGGGACAAATCCCACTTCGACTGGATGGATATAGTTGGCTAGAAAGGAGTTCATTCTGGTCGCTAACACTTTAGTCATCAGTTTGAGATCCACATTGATGAGTGATATAGGGCGATAATTAGCAGGATCCGCATGATCCTTTCCCGGTTTAGGAATTACTTGTATAAGGGCCTCATTTTCATGTGTAGCTAGTGGGCTTCCTCTCTGTATCGCATTGAAAAAGGAACACAGATGTGGAGTCAATATGGCTGCAAATTTTCTATAGTAGTGGCCCGTGAAACCATCTGGGCCGGGTGCTTTTGTGGGATTTAAACATTTAATAGCTGCCAAAATCTCCCCTCTGCTAAATCTGCTTCCATTAATTCTATGTGCTCTTGTGCTACTTGTGGTAAGGGAATATCGTGAAAAAATTAATCTGCCCAGGCTTTGGGGAATGAGTTCGGTTTGTTGTATAAATTAGTAAAGAACCTAGAAAATTCTTGGAGTATTACTTGGGGGTTTTGGGTAAATTTCCCATCCTGCATCCGAATACTCGGCATAGCAGGGTTAAATGGTCTCGGGGTTAGTTTTCTAGCTAGAAGCGTGGTAGGTTTATCTCCCTTGGTGTAGAAACGATGTCTAGACCAGCGTAAATATTTCTCAGCTTTGGTTGTGAAGCTAAGGTTCAATGCTGTTCGTGCTGTATCTATTTTATGTCGCAGATCTAGATGAGGGTTAGATTTTTGTTCTTGAACTATTTTTTGTAACTCGTCTTCCTGTTGCTGTATCTTCTGTGCGTTATCGCGTTTATTTCTAGAGGCTACTTGGATCAGTTTGCCGCGAATGGTGGCTTTATGCGCTGCCCAATTAATGCTAGGGGACGTGTCGCTATCATGATTATCAGTAAAGTATTGTCGAAGGGCTTTCTCTATCTCAGTATATATGATGGGGTCATTGAGTAATGAAGCATTAAGTTGCCACGTTGAGAGTTTTGGTCTCATCCATAGATCGGTTAGTGTAATTTGTACTGGTGAGTGGTCTGACCATGAGCTGGGCACTATTTTAGCCGACTCAATTGAGGGTAGGAGTGACGATTGTGCGAGTAAATGGTCTATGCGAGAGTACATTTTGTGGACCAGGGAGTAGTGGGTATAATCCCTGGTTATAGGATGAAAGTCCCTCCAAATATCTATGAGGTCATAGGAGTGTAAAATCGGGGCTAGTTTAATACCCTGTTTGGGGATATGTTTCACAATAGGTTTGTGCACATTGGTCCTATCCAGGGCTTGATCAAGTGAGACATTGCCATCCCCGCCCCTTATAACTTGACCTTGTACATGTGGCATCAGAGTTTTTAGCATAGTTTCAAAAAATGCTACCTGACCCGTATTGGGGGCGTAGTATGATATGAGTGTGATAGCATTTTCATTCACTTTACCCGCAACCATGACGTACCTCCCCTCCTTATCCCTGATGACTGTGGTGGGAGTAAGCGGTACCCTCTTCGCAATGCGAAAAAATTGGCAAAAGAATATGTCTTTCCCTTAAAGGTAAACGACAGGTGAAAAGGAAATGACCAACGGTACTTGATTTGGCGGTTAGTAAGCTGCACCAATAATGGTTTCAGAGCCTGTCTTTTTTGGATAGTCAATTGCGAGATGTCCACGAAAATCTGTATTGGGTGGCCCAGGAGATTAATTTTGCCCCTACCACGGGCTGTGGACAGTATTTGTTCCTTAATTCTGTAGAAATTATAACGTCCCTTGGGGGGCCAACTTGTCTTGGGGCCGTCAAAGCTCGATGCACTCTATCTATTTCCATGTGCTGTATCATGATGTCCGGGATCAAATCCTGCATAAGAGCATGTACTGCATCTTCTAAGTCAGTCACCACTTAGGTAGGCTGCGAATTCGGAAATTATAGCAGCTGGATCTATTTTCCTGATCTTCAATTTTAGCGTTGGCTTGATCTAATTGATCCTGTAATGAGGATATCATGCTTGAGTTCTGATTAACCCTCCGCACTGTGCCATCCATTTTAGATTCGATAGTGTCCAGTCTTTCCCCTATGTCATTAAAGTCATGTTTCATTTCAGCTGTAATTGATTGACAAGCTTTAGTCAGCTCTTGCTGTAGTAATGCTGAAAAACGAGCAAGGAGGACAGAATCCCCTGAATATGGTGCTGGAGGTGGGGGAGGTTGATCACTCCCTGATCACTCCCTCTGTTTTGGCTTAGGGCAAGTTCAGCTATTTCAGCCATATTCCTCTCCATGGAGGAAGCTGGGGAATCAGCACCATCCATCCCCTCCCCCTAGTAGGTATGGGAGGGGGAGAGAGAGAACCATGGGGACTCAATCTTCTGTGACCGTGCTATGTCCTCCTGCGACTGAGAGGAGAAGGGATCCCGCTCTCTGTCTATTCCAGCAGCTGCTGTGTTATGGGTAGAGACTCCTTGTGCAGGGGGGGGCCTGATTACGTTGCCTTGCTGCATCTGTCTCTGTCCTCCGGCCCGACACCATCTTGGAAGGGGGAGTTTTTGCAAAAAATCCAGTGATAATTAAAAAACATCAAAAGAAATCTCTATCTTTCTCAAAAAATGATAAACATTTCATTTGGGTACAGTGTTGCATGACTGCGCAATTGTCAAAGTGCAACAGCACCGAAAGCTGAAAATTGGCCTGGTTAGGAAGCGGTTGAAAGTGCCCAATAGATACGTGGTTAAAGGGATTTTGCATTTTTAATATTTTACATTAAGCCTTATTAAAAGACCGGCTCCCCACACATTGGAGTTTTTATATTTTTTTGGGGGGGGTTATTATGTGCCCTCTGGCAGTGCCCAGCTCCTTCTGGCATTTCAGCAAAGAACAGAGAGAAGCACACTGCTCCAGGCAAAATCAGGTGCAGGATGGATCACAGGTGCAGACCTCGGCTCACCACCGTGGAAGACGAACAAGACAAGGAATTGGTCGCACACTGGAACTCCAAATTATCTCAATGTCATCTTTATTGTCAAAAAAGGGTCAGACAGATACAGGCAATGGTAAATGTTTCACAAGCGATAGCTTGCTTGTTCACAACAAGCAATTCCTTCTGGCATTTGCTTGACAATCCGGGACATAGACACTCATAAAAATCTGAAAGGAGCTTTACCTTTAGGCAAAACAAACTTAAATGTTTTGACTGGATTTTGGCTTTATGTCTTTATCATTCAAACATGCAATAATAATAATAAAAATAATTATCTTTATAATAAAAAGTTTTATCCTCACCAAGTATCTGCATCATATCAGAGGCTGTTAAAAAAAATAGGCAGTAGCAAAGCATTAAAATGCTTTAGATAAGAATATAGGTCCATTACCATATAAAAGAAAGTAAAGTAATGCAGATTTTAATTTTATTTTAACTGAGTTGGTAGTAACTTGTGTTTTGAAAGAAGAATAAAATGCATCTTGGTTCATGTTTTTATTTGTCCTTCATTTAATGTTTGGTATTATACGAACCTATGGAAGAGTGCTTCATTTTATTTTCTGGTGGCTTGTTTGGCTTTACTCTTTTATTTCTACAAAGAAGCAGCACTGTTAGCTTGATTGCACCGTTCTAACCTTATATAATACAGAAGTGACCCTTGACGTATAAACACAATCTGAGGGTGCCCTCCAATTCCACAATTCTTGCAAAAAAGCTTGGATGTCACTAAAGGGTTATACAGTATATAAGCAGTTACTTTGGGGATAATCAGAATTTCAGTTGTAGTCATTAACACAGAGCCATTCCTGATTTCTAATGTTATTTATATCTTGAACAAAGTGCAAGGAAAATGCTGCCCGGGCATTCGCTTCCAAGGATTATGTACCTGTCTTGAAGCACAAATATAAGGTTTTCTATATGGGGACCTATTATACAGAATGCAGAGGAAGCTGCAAATATAAAAGTTTTAATATACACAGATCATAGTCTTGGTAATCAAGCAATTTATTTGTGGAGTATTTTAAAGGAACTCTGATACAAATGTGCCTAAAGGTGCCTACAGACAGGGCATTTAGGAATGGGTAAATACTGTACTGTGAAAACCACAAATTACTGTGCTTGTGTAAATCTTGAATAAAAAAGCTGCAAACACACCAGTGAGATATTTATCACTAAAGTACACATGTAAACACAAAGTCTTGCACTAAATAAAATCATTTATAGCCAGTGTATAGTAATCAAATATAAATCCAATGTGAAAAACAGTCCACAAAGAAAATAGTCGAGATCGAAGATGGATGTTATCTCCTTCCCTTCACCAACACCCTAAAAGATGTCCTCTTACCAGAGTTTGTGGACCCCCTAAATACAGGTGGGCCAAACATTCGTTTGGGGACTTGCTTCCTCTAGCAGTACTTGAACCAGAAAGCACAAGCTCAGGGAAAGGGAGTGCTAAAACAAGGGAGGTATCCAAAAAGGAGAAAAATTGATCTTTCTCCTTAAAAGCTATACTCCTTGGGGGATGATTTAGATCATTCCTAATTTTTTGCTTTTTACTATTTTTATATTTGTTATATTTACATTGTATTATTAAGATTTGTATTGTGGTTATGTACACCTAGCCTCATTTCAATTTTGGTGCATACGGCAGTTTTTTACATATATAGTTAATTTTATTTTATTACCGGAACTGTGATCATTTGCTACATGATGTCCGGACCTGTGCTATTCCCTAAATGGGAATGAGGCTGGGATATGTGGAAAGTATCTTTGATTCCAGGTTCCAGTTTAATTGAACACTTCCGTCATTGGAAAAGAGGCTTGGCTTTTTATTACGACCGATATTATGAAGGATTGTGAAATGGAGGCTTGGATGAGCCATTAGACATTGAGATTGTAAATGAGGCTTGGTTTCAGAATGGTGTATATATAAAAGATGATGTGACATGGCCCCCGTGCCCCGGTAGAAGTCGTACGGTGATGAAATGCGTAGGGTAGGGTGGCTTTGTTACATCACCGCATTACCCGGAAGTGGAGGCGGACACCATTTTGCTTGATCAGGAGTTGTTTATGGAGACATGCGCATATTTTTCTACTTGTGTGAGAAGTACTTGCTTTTAAATAAAAGTATGTCTTATGGTTTTACATTAGCCAGTGCTTTTTATTCATATGTACAACATAATGGGAGTGTGTTATATCTTCCTGGATTGACACCCCGAGACATCATCCCTGAGGTTGTGCTTTCTGGTTCAAGTACTGCTAGAGGGACCTGGTTCCCAAAAGCCCAGTTGACCCACCTATATTTAGGGGTCCACAAACGCTGGTAAGAGGACATCTTATTAAGGGTGTTGGTGATTGGCCTCTGGTGAAGGGAAGGAGATAACATTCATCTTCAGTCTTTTGGCTGTTGGAACCATACATCTTTCACTATTTTCTTTGTGGACTGTTTTTCGCATTGGATTTTTGATTATTATTTTACACTGACTATACAAGATTTTATTTAGCGCAACACTTTGTGTTTAAGTACTGTACTGTGCTACCACTTAAAATAAAACAGATAAATACACTACATATACTATATGTTTTATCTGCCAAAGGCAGTTACATCAGCACGTAGACTAGGCCACCAGAATTGTTAGGAAATGGCCCAAAAGAGTTGATTCTTCCCAGGGTGGCCAGCAGCCTTGGGAGAATGGTAAGTCTGGAGCATGGCAGTACGGAGACTCTCTGGGACAAAGCAGTGGTCACAAGGTTTCTTAGGAGGAGCATGGACCTGAGCAGCAAGAATTTTGTCACCCAAAGGAGAAGTGAGACTGGTGCGAACCATAGCCAGAATATGATCAGGAGGAATCACAGAAACCGGAACTGACTGCAACTTGGAAGTGGGGGGAAATTGTCATGACAAGGCGTCAGCCCTTACATTCTTAGTACCGGGTAAGAATGAGACAATGTAATTGAAACTTGACAAGAAAAGAGCCCATCGCGCCCTTCTGGGAGAGAGGCATTTAGCCTCAGACAACAATGTGAGATTCTTATGGTCAGTAAGAATGAGAACCGGCACAGTGGTACCTTTGAGGCGATGTCTCCATTCTTTCAGGGCTAAAATGATCGCCAACAGCTCTCTGTCACCAATCTCATAATTGCACTCCGCAGGTGACAATTTCTTGGAAAAGTAGCCACAAGGATGCAAAGCACTCTCAGAGGTGGGACGTTGAGACAGAAGGGTGCCAACTCCAGTCTCAGAAGCATCAACCTCAAGGATAAAAGGTAATGTAGGATCAGGATGTGCCAACACAGGAGCAGAAACAAAGGCAGCCTTGGGACTCTCAAAGGCCTTAACAGACTTCGGAGACCAACCAACTTGGCCAGACTGCTGGTTGGAAGCTGAACAGTGGGGACCTTGAGTGGAGAGTGAACAAGTCTTGCTTTTTGACTGCTGGTGATTGCTGGGTTGCATTTTTACGTTCTTTTTGGGGCTTTTCCTTGTAGCTTTTTAACACCTTTTTCTGACACTCTTTAAACAGCTTTTTTTCTTTGCTTCTTTCAGCCTACTAATTAAGGGGAGTGGTTAATTGCTCATAGGTGCTTGAGGCATATATAACCTTGTGTAGAACTCATTGTGAGCCTGTTTATTTTTGAGTCTGCTGGAACTCTGTCCAAATGGAGCTGGTCTAAGTGGTGAGTTAAAACCAGAGTTGAAAACAAGATGTTATAACAGGGGTCATAGTACCTGTGTAGTGTGAGTACCTGAGTGTTGTCTGAGTAGGGATGAGCCAAACACCCCCTGTTCAGTTCGCACCAGAACTTGTGAACAGGCAAAAAATTTGTTCGAACACACGAACACCGTTAAAGTCTATGGGACACGAACATGAATAATCAAAAGTGCTCATTTTAAAGGCTTATATGCAAGTTATTGTCATAAAAAGTGTTTGGGGACCTGGGTCCTGCCCCAGGGGACATGAATCAATGCAAAAAAAAGTTTTAAAAACGGCCATTTTTTCGGGAGCAGTGATTTTAATAATGCTTAAAGTGAAACAATAAAAGTGTAATATTCCTTTAAATTTCATACCTGGGGGGTGTCTATGGTATGCCTGTAAAGGGGCACATGTTTCCCGTGTTTAGAACAGTCTGACAGCAAAATGACATTTCAAAGGAAAAAAAGTCATTTAAAACTACTCGCGGCTATTAACCGGCTCCCAATCGGCTCCTGTAGATATATGTTGGCAGAATGGCATGGGAGTATGCTATAGGCCCCCTAACCTGAGGGAGGAAGGGGAGACAGAGCTCCTATCACAATCTGGATTAGCAGCAAGGATGGGAAGTGTTATCATAATGGGAGATTTTAATTATCCAGACATAGTCTGGGCGGAAGGAACCACGCATTCATCTAAGGCTTCCCAGTTCCAAAATGTCTTGCAGGACAATTTTAGGGGTCATATGGTAGGCGCACCAACTAGAAATAAAGCATTACTGGATCTACTGATTACCAACAATACAGACCTGATCAAGGATGTCAAAATACGGGGCAATTTAGGTAACAGCGATCACAGGTCAATTTGCTTCAATATAAATCACACAAATAGGAAACATAAGGGGAATACAAAGACGCTGAATTTCAAAAGAGCCTACTTCCCTAAACTACGAACCTTGCTGGAAGGCATAAATTGGGATAAAATCTTAGGAACAAAGAACACAGAGGAGAGATGGGTTTGCTTTAAGAGAATATTAAATAAGGGCATTAGCCAATGCATCCCATTGGGTATTAAATTTAAAAGAGCGAACAAAAGTCCTGGATGGCTTAACTCCAATGTAAAAATGCATAGAAAAGCAAAGGAGAAGGCCTTCAAAAAATACATGATTGAGGGATCATCATCAGCATTCAGACTTTATAAAGAATGCAACAAGAAATGTAGGGTGCAATAAGGACGGCTAAGATAGAACATGAGAGACACATAGCGAAGGTGAGCAAAAAAAAATCCCAAGAAATTCTTTAAGAATGTAAACAGTAAAAAAGGGAGGACAGACCATATTGGCCCCATAAAGAATTAGGAAGGACATCTGGTTACAAGGGATGGGGAGAAAGCAAAGGTATTGAATTTATTCTTCTCCTCAGTCTTCACGAGGGAATTGGGGGCTTCAGTAACCAAAACTGCAGTGTTTATCCTCATGACACATTACAGGAAGCACCTCCATGGTTACCAGAAGACAGAATTAAAATTAGACTTAAGAAACTTAACATTAATAAATCACCGGCACCAGATGGCTTGCACCCGAGGGTACTTAGGACACTCAGTAAAGTAATTGCCAGACCATTGTTCCTAATTTTTACTGACAGCCTACTGACTGGAATGGTACCAGCTGATTGGAGAAAAGCCAATGTAGCACCAATATTTAAAAAGGGCCCAAAATACATCCCTGGGAATTGCAGACCAGTTAGCCTAACATAGTATGTAAAATCTTGGAGGTGATGATAAGGGACTATATACAAGATTTTAGTAAAGAGAACTGTATCATTAGCAGTAATCAGCATGGATTCATGAAGAATCGTACTTGCCAAACCAAATCTACTAATCTTCTATGAGGAATCGAGTTGCCATCTACGTGGTGTATCTGGATTTTGCAAAAGCATTTGCCCCAGTTCCCCATAAACGTTTACTGTACAAAATAAGGTCTGTTGGCATGGACCATAGGGTGAGTACATGGATTGAAAACTGGCTACAAGGGCGAGTTCAGATGGTGGTGATAAATGGGGAGTACTCGGAATGGTCAGGTGTGGGTAGTGGGGTCCCCCAGCGTTCTGTGCTGGGACCAATCCTATTTAATTTGTTCATAAGCTACCTGGAGGATGGGGTAAACAGTTCAATATTTGTATTTGCGGATGATACTAAGCTAAGCAGGGCAATAACTTCTCTGCAGGATGTGAAAACCTTGCAAAAAGATCTGAACAAATTAATGGGGTGGGCAACTACATGGCAAATGAGGTTCAATGTAGAAAAATGTAAAATAATGCATTTGGGTGGCAAAAATATGAATGCAATCTATGCATTAAAAAGGGGATCAACTCCAGAGATAAAACGATAATTCTCCAGCTCTACAAGACTCTGGTCCGGCCGCACCTAAAGTATGCTGTCCAGTTCTGGGCACCAGTCCTCAGGAAGGATGTACTGGAAATGGAGCGAGTACAAAGAAGGGCAACAAAGCTAATAAAGGGTCTGGAGGATATTAGTTATGAGGAAAGGTTGCGTGCACTGAACTTATATATATAATACCGTACTGGTGACCCCACAATAGGAATAAAACTTTTTCGCAGAAGAGAGTTTAACAAGACTTGTGGTCACTCATTAAAATTAGCAGAAAAGAGGTTTAACCTTAAGCTACGCAGAGGGTTCTTTACTGTAAGAGCGGTAAGGATGTGGAATTCCCTTCCACAGGCGGTGGTCTCAGCGGGGGGACATTGATAGTTTCAAGAAACTATTAAATAAGCACCTGAATGACCGCAACATACAGGGATATACAATGTATTACTGACATATAATCACACACATAGGCTGGACTTGATGGACTTGTGTCTTTTTTCAACCTCACCTACTATGTAACTATGTAACTTTGTAACTCTGTGGGTTACCATCCTTTCTAATCATATCAGTCAGGGGCTTGACCAGAGATGAGAAGTTACGAATAAACGTCTGATAATAGTTGGCAAAGCCCAGAAAACGCTGCAGAGGACATAAACCCACAGGTCTGGGCCACTGTAGGACTGCTGAAAGTTTCTCTAGGTTCATCGAAAAACCAGCAGTGGAAATGTCATAACCCAGGAATTTAACCTGTTCATGATGGAACTCGCACTTCTCCAATTTACAATAGAGATTGTTCTCTCTTAGTTTCTGAAGCACACGACAGACATCTGTGTGGTGGCTCTCCAGGGACTTGGAAAATATGAGGATATCATCAAGATAAACCACCACACATAACTGCAACAAATCTCGGAGGACATCGTTAATGAATTCTTGGAAAACTACCGGGGCATTACAAAGGCCAAAAGGCATTACGTGGTACTCATAATGGCCTGTTCTGGTATTAAACACAGTTTTCCACTCGTCACCCTCCTTAATCCCCACAAGATTGTATGCCCCTCTCAAATCAATTTCGTGAAAACCGTTGCTCCCTTGAGGAGGTCAAATAACTCCGTAATCAAGGAAATCGGATAGGCATTCTTAATAGTGAAACAATTGAGACCTCTATTATCAATAAAAGGTCTCAGTTCACCACTCTTCTTCTTCACAAAGAAAAAAACAGCACCAGCAGGGGACGAGGATTTGCAGATGAAACCTCAAGAAAGTACGTCTGAAACATACTCCTCCATGGCCTTATCCTCCAAGACCGACAAAGGGTAACCCCGGCCATGAGGGGGTATGGCACCAGGTTGAATGTCAATTGCACAATCATACGGCCGGTGTGGTGGCAAACTACTGGCTTGACCTTCGTCAAAGACATCACTAAAATCGTGGTACTCCTTTGGCAGGGAGGAGAGTGAAGAGGTGCACAGGACCTTGGCTACCTTCTGGAAGCATGCCTTACTACATTGTGGCGACCAGAAGAGAACCTCAGCATGGAGGCAATCAAGAGAGGGGTTATTACTCTGTAACCAAGGATAACCAATAACCAGCGGAAACTTAGGTGAGGAAATAACTTGGAATAGGATTATCTCATGGTGAAGAGCCCCTACGGCCATGGGCAATGAAACCAAAGGAGGCCACAAACTCAGGGTAACTCAAGACAACAGGATTTTGCGTCTCCCATAGAGAGTTTGCCTAGGCCAAGGCTCTCTCAGAAAGCAAAGATATCACAAAATCTACTTTGCTTCTGTCTGTGGGAAATGCCTGGGGCAGCATCTCAAAATATATCTCAACCTGGTTGAGAAACCCTCTGCATTGAATGCATTGAACTGGTTCGCCTCAAATCACTGGGGAAGAGGAGCAGAACCAGACATACCTCTTATTGAGGTAATACTCGAGGCGGGTGCCTGCACAGAGACTGGCGCAGTGGCAGGGACAGCCTGCAACTCAGGTTGTACCAGAGCAGCCAGAGTGGGAGATTCCAGGTGAGCCGTGCGTTTTAGGAGTATTTGTAATGCCATGGCAAACTGATCCATGCGGTGATTTTGCTCATCCAATCTGGAAAAAATATTACCAACAAGTGGATTGACTGTATCTTCTGAATTTATGGCCTTCGCCTACTGTCAGAAACCATGAAATCAGACCAAGACAGAAGTACAGTTAAATCACACGTGTTTATTAATAAAAGTAAATAGAACAAACAATGTCAAAACATAACCAGAGTTCAGGAACCGGAACGGATAGTCAGACAAGCCAAACGCCAGAGAGCCAGAGATGAGCGTAGTAAAACAGCAAGCAGGATCTGGAGCCAGAAGGGATGTCAGCCAAGCAAGTCTTTTAACTGGATTGCAGGAGAGCGTCTCTGTGATATTGACTAAGGCGAAGGCAGAGATCCTCTGGGCTGGACAGCTTAAGTAGGCAAGACTGATGAGCAGGATATCATTAACAGCTGAGTAACTGTGGAGAGATAGGAGCTGGCAATTAGCCAACAGCTGAGCGGCCAGCTCAGAGAAGGAAGGGCTGAGCCCAGCCCTGACAACAGCCTTGTGTGGCAAAACAAAAAACCTATTTTTTTTTCCTGATGCAGTTCGGTAACACCTACAGGTTGTGTCCCTCTCATATCCTGTGACTGGACAGTGAAAAGAGGAGCAGGCTACTGATGCACTCATCCCTATGCTACTCGGATCTTACCCTCTATCAGCATTCCCTTATTAGCATATAAGCACTGCAGCACAATCAACTTGTCCCTTCTTTTCTTCTCCATCTTCTAGTTTGAGCTCAGCAGTACAGGGACTTCCAAAGGCTGATACCAGGTCAAATTCAGGTGCTGGCATTTAATTCAAAACATTTTATGATATATTAATACTGAACTGCATTATTGTGTCCTTTATATCTGTCTGTACATGGAGCATTTTTAAAAAGACAAAGCAGAGGTATACAGAAGCTTGTTTATAACAAATAAGTACAGAGTTCTGTGAATAAATTACAAGTACCATCTACAAGTACCATCTACCTAGAATCATAAGTGAAGTGCTCTGTATTAAAATCCCCTCCCTAAATTATACAATCTAAACAAAACAATATGTATCTAAAAATTCAATCTGTGCAAAAAATGTGCAATACAGTAGGGACGGAAAGTATTTAGACCCCCTTAAATTTTTAATTTAAATCATTTAAGTTCATTTATTTCCTAATTAATGTATACACAGCACCCCATATTGACAGAAAAACACAGAATTGTTGACATTTTTGCAGATTTATTAAAAAAGAAAAATTTAAATATCACATGGTCCCAAGTATTCAGACCCTTTGCTGTGACACTCATCTATTTAACTCAGGTGCTGTCCATTTCTTCTGATCATCCTTGAGATGGTTCTACACCTTCATTTGAGTCCAGCTGTGTTTGATTATACTGATTGGACTTGATTAGGAAAGCCACACACCTGTCTATATAAGACCTTACAGCTCACAGTGCATGTCAGAGCAAATGAGAATCATGAGGTCAAAGGAACTGCCTGAAGAGCTCAGAGACAGAATTGTGGCAAGGCACAGATCTGTCCAAGGATACAAAAAAATTTCTGCTGCACTTAAGGTTCCTAAGAGCACATAGTATGAACACATGATCTGACTCTACTCCCCTGAGAGAACCGGGATCTGTGTGTTTACACAGATCCCAGTTCTCACTCTGTCACAAGTGATCGAGGAAGCCCAGCGGTCATTGCACCCGCCGGGCACTTGCATCAGCTCTAGGCACATGCTGCAGTGGCCAAAAGGCGAAGCGACGTAAGGTAACGTCGTTTCGCCCAGCCATGCCATTCTGCCGCAGTAAAACTGTGGTGGCTGGTTTGCAAGCACTTAAGCCACAAAAGGGTGACTGCTGCACAAAAAAGTAGCTGAATACTAGACCCCACAAATTCTGTAAAAATATTAAAAGTGCGCTATCTCCAACTAACCTAATGTGAATATAAAAATCACATAATAATCCTCATTATCTTATCATATCAGATATCCACTACCGTATACACATGCAGACATTCAAAGTGCAAATTACTGTGAAAAAACACATGTGATAAAGTGCAAATATAGTGCATAAATTCATATAATACGCATTTCATACAGAGTTCAAAATGCAAAAATCAAGATAGATGACCATATTATATGATCCTAAATTTTATACACAAAAAATAAACTAAAACTAAAAATGAAAAATGAAAGTTCAAACAAATTTCATCCAGATGGAAGAAAAAGGTGCTCTTGTGCTAAACGCAGCTGTAAGTGTCACTTTAGTATGACCACCAAGCTTGTAAAGACAGACAGGGTGCCTACCAGACCATAAGATCCCAGAAGGGGGATCAAAAATGCTTAGGAATATTCTCCTTATAGAGAGCCACAGCTTGCTCCTGAACAGTTCCTAGATATCCTAGTGTATTCCACCTTCCAACTCCTGCAAATACATGTGTATCAAAAATAAGGAGGATAGCTCCTAGTGCTATAGCGCTTTACAATTTATTGAATAAAAACTATTGCACCTACAGAGTGAGTTTGATATAAAGGCAAACACAATTTCAAATAGACATGACTGCAGTGATTGTGGATTGGTCTGTGCATGCTGACATCACACTGCTAGCTCCGGCCAATGCGTTTCCCCTTAAAAGGCGTCATCTGGGATTGGAGGCTCTATATACTTTAAGATAAGTTTTTCTATTAAAAACACACAGATCCTGGTTCTCTCAGGGGAGTAGAGACAGATAATGTGTTCATACTATGTATGAACACCGATCTCTCTCGCTCCTCCTAGACAGTCCCATCCCCCCTACAGTTAGTTTCTACTTTTGTGAAGATGAACAGCAAGATGTCTTTTTTAAATAACAAGTGACATTTATGAGTGTGGCGTGGGGGGTTTTATATTCGTATGTAATTCAATTTGTTATGACTAGGTACTCCCAGATCACTGCTTTTTGATGATATAGAAAGAGGGAGACCTAGAGGCTATTTTTTGTTGTGTCTCATTGTGTCTTGGGTTGTCAAGTACTCTATCATTTATGGAAAAATATTTAGGCAGGAAATTTTCATTTATGACAATCATTTTATGTTTAAGGCCTCATTCACACCATATGGGCTTAAAAACTGATGGAAAAAAAATGTGCAGATTTGACTTGCATAGCATATTTTGAACTTGTTCACACCATGTGCAGAGATGTGTGTTTTTCTAACATAGGTCTCTGCAAGGACACAAAGATAACAATTGTTTTCTATGTGCCCTATTCACACACTGCTGTTACATGAGGTTTTTTTCTGTGCAGAAATATGCAACATTAATTATCTGCAATCGCACAAAGGAAACAATTGTGATGTTGGTGTCGTGTGAGTCTTTTTTGTGTAGAAAACTGCAAACATGTTGCAGATTTCAGCAGAGAAGAAATACACACATGATACCAGCGTTGTGGTGTGAACAGGGCACATAGAGAACAATTATTTAATTGTGCCATTGCAGAGACAGGTGCAGTAAAACTCAAATCTTAGCACATGGTGTGTATTATTGGTAAACCTTATTGGACCCAACTCTTTTAAAAAGAAATATGTCAGTTATAAAAAAAGTACAACAGGTCTGACTGCAGTGAGGAAACAAGAATGTAAACTCCTTTAGGTCAAAAATTGATGTGAATTGTAAATTATTTATCTGTACAACAATATGAAATATGTCAGAGCACATTTATGCACAATTATAACAGTGTGTGAGTTTGATGGGACTTCTCTGATGCAGATCAATGGTATAATGTTCTATAGACAATACTACAAAATTTGTCAGTGCTATATGCATTGCCATAACTATGAGTGATTGGGCAAACCTGTTATAGGCCTTCTTGTGTCTCTAAATTCCATCTCACAGGCAGTACCTTTAGGGCTCATTCACACCATTGTGTTGGACAAGACAAATTCCCCTAATTTCAGTTCTGCCAGTTCTCACCAATGCAGCACTTGGTTTTCACTTGTCAAAAACGAAACATGCTGCATTTAAATGCATCAAGGAAAAATGAAACAATGTGGATTGTACTATGAAAAAAAAATTCACAGTGTAGAGCAGGGATATGCAATTAGCGCACCTCCAGCTGTTGCAGAACTACAAGCCCCATGAGACATAGAAAGACTCTGACAGCCACAGGCATGACACCCAGAGGCAGAGGCATGATGGGACTTGTAGTTTTGCAACAGCTGGAGGTCCGCTAATTGCATATCCCTGGTGTAGAGCATTAAAAAAATAATGCATGTGCACTTAGCACACACTAAACTCTATGCAAGTGGTGTTATTTCAGCCTTATTGATAGAGAATAATAATTTTCATAGTAATTATAAAGAGATTGCCAAACCTGAAAAGAAACAAAGCTGCTGCGAATATCCAGTCCAGGGAACTAGAGGTGTCTATTCATACCCATGACAGTGCCCAAAGCTTTTTTCATGGCCAAATACAAAGCCAATCTGACATGACAACCGATTCATGGATCTTTATTGTACAGTAACCCAACTCTCATGTGCTGCAAATAGTAGATCCCTATATAGGGAAAAAGACACGCCGCGTTCTTCATCCTTTACAGAATTAATACACTTGTTAATATTATTTTAAGTACCCTTATTTTGTAAAGGTTTCCAAAGCCGATTTTTATGAATTGTCTAGCGGTTACAGGAAAATTGGATGGCTTTGTTATTGTATTTGCATATATTTGACTATGACATAGTTCACATCACATTGCAGGGTGTTGCAATGTTGTAATGCCTGCATATTGTTCACAGAACATAGTTAAACACAACTTTGTTAATATATCTTTTCACCACACTATAGGGTCAATTTAGCATGTTTGCTGACTGTGTGAATTTAATTAGCAAGGATGAGCAAGTAGAAGGTATATTTTCAAAGCATTATTGATAAAATTGTAGGAGGTCCAATTTACAAAAAAAAACAGCAACACGAAACTGTCAGTTATACAATTACTGTTAGTCCTCGGGAAAAAGGAAGTTAGGGATAAAAAAATATACATGTATTGGTTTTGTCTAAAGATGTAAAGTACTAGTTTCCTAAACAACTCAAGACATGAGATGATGTTATATGGATGCTAATGGTAAGATAGATATTTATTGCTCCCATAGTGCACTCTCCTGTTCTAGCTATTTATTGCTTTTATCAGTGTATTTTATTAGTCAGCTCCATTACTAGGAAGAAAACCATGCTAATTAGATAGGTACATTTCTTTAACAGTGATCAATAAATGAAGACAAGTTATTAAATGTGACATTTCCCAGAGCATTCAGTTTCCCTGATTAATATATCCGTGGGCATCCCTTTACTTCCAAGTAATACGTATAAAAGAGACAAGCAGAATTTTTAAAACATGAAAAGAACGTTAGGATGAGCCATTTAAAAACCATAATGAGATTAATTGCATATGGAAGCTTACATTTTCTCTCATATATAGTGTGTAATACACATTTTAATTTAGCATAGCAAAGCATCTAAAGAGTAAAAAGAGTTGATTTAAAAAAATCTGGTGCAGCTCAGCTTCAGAAACCAATTAGCTTTCAGGTTTTTGTCGTCAAAGCTTAACCGGTTCCCGACCGGTTCCCGTCTTTTTATGGGGGGAGAATGGCAACCCTGCGCGAAACCCTGTATGGGTATGGGGTTCCCTTTAAGAGCCGCCAGAGACCCGATGCGCATGCACAGTGGGGTATCCGATGCACATGCACGAGAGCCAGCACAGGGATTTGTGCGTGTAAACACACAAATCCCTGTTCTGTCAGTGGAGAGGAGACATGTCGTTTGTTCCTACTAAGTAGGAACAACAACATGTCTCCTCCCCTGGTCAGTCCTATCCCCTCACAGTTAGAACACACTGAGGGAACACACATTTAATACCTTGATCGCCCCTAGTGTTAACCCCTTCCTTGCCAGTGACATTTATACAGTAATCAGTGCATATTTATAGCACTGATCGCTGTATAAATGTCAATGGTCCCAAAAATGTGTCAAAAGTGTCTGATCTGCAATTTCGCAGTACTGCTAAAAATCGCAGATCACCGCCATTACTAGTAAAAAAAAATAAAATAAAAAAAAAGCCATAAAAATATCATAAATCTTTCCCATAGTTTGTAGACGCTATAACTTTTGCGCAAACCAATCAATATATGCTTATTGCAATTTTTTTAACAAAAATATGTAAAAGAATACATATCGGCCTAAACTGATAAAGAAATTTGTTTTTTTCTTTTAAAAAATGGGGATATTTATTATAGCAAAAAGTAAAAAAGTACTGTTTTTTTTTTTTTTAAATTGTTGCTCTTTTTTTATTTATAGTGCAAAAAATAAAAACCGCAGAGGTGATCAAATACCACCAAAAGAAAGCTCTATTTGTGGGAAAGAAAGGATGCAAATTTTGTTTGGGTACAGTGTCGCATGGCCGTGCAATTGTCAGTTAAAGCGATGTAGTGCCAAATTGTAAAAAGTGTTTTGGTCAGGGAGGGGGTAAAATCTTCTGGGGCTGAAATGGTTAATTGAACAAACTGAAGTTAGAAGCTGATTAGCTACCATGCACAGCTGCACTAGATTTTGCACTCTCCAGATTTTGTAAATCAATCCAAAAGTGAAATCATTACTAAAAACCTATCAACAATTTTAACAGATTTAAAACGGCTGAACTGAACTGAACTGAAGCACTGATCAGGTACTAGATGCAGGCACTTTCATTGTCTACCCACCCTCTGCCCCTAATTCTCAGAAGAATAACTATGTGAAACATGCCCAAATACAAATTAATATAATCAAAAGCCACATCTGACCCAACTCAAGTATAGATAGCCTGACATTGACAGATTTGGCCATACACTGTCCATATAACCCTGTGTAGCAGATTGAAAACTTCGGTACATGAACCAAACTAATGAATTCATCTCTATAGTGACTTTAACATCTGGCCATTGCACAACAGAATATTTACGCTGCCTATTCAGTTCTGATTTGACTGGGAGGCTTCACTGTATTTTAGACTTAGGTGTGAACACCTTGAAGCTAATCACTGGGTTAACCCCACTCCATCTAACTAATAAGTAGATTAAAGTGATATTAAAGAGAAGGTTTTTTTTTTAAAGTAACAAACATGTCATAACTTTCCTGCTGTGTGCAATGGGTCCCCCGCCAGTGCTTCTGACCCCTCCCTTCTGCCAAGTGCCCCCAGAGAAAACAGTTTACTATGGGGGCACCCAAGCAGGCTTGATCCCAAGCCGCTGCTCTGTGTGTCCATTTACACATGGAGCCATGGCTTGGCCCACCCCCTCTATCTCCTTATTGGTTTACTGTCTGTGATTGACAGCAGAGGAAGCCAATGGCTCCTGCTGCTGTGTCAGCAAATGAGGAGGGAGAGTCTCTGGAGAGCTGAGACTCTTGTGCACTTTGCTGGATCTAGATATGGCTCAGGTAAGTATCAGGGGGGCTTGGGGGGGGATGCCACACATGGAAGGTTTTTAACCTTCATACATGAAGGTAAAAAAACTTGTGCCTTTACAACCACTTTAACCACTTGCCGATCAGCATGTTCGGTCAGCACGTTCGTGCGAATCGCTGCAGCTGTACGACGGTCTTTTAAACAGCTCTAGCAGGCACATGCGCACCCGCTGCATGGCGGGAGACACGATGCAGACGGCCGGGATGTTCACCGGCCACGCGCAATCGCGGGTACGAGAGCCAGAATGGGGATGTGTGTGTAGGAACAGCGATCTGGCTCCTCCTCTAGTAAGTTCCATCCCCTCACAGTTAGAAACACCTAGCAGGGAACACATTTAACCCCTTGATTGCCACCTAGTGTTAACCCTTTCTCTACCAGTAATCAGTGCATTTTTATAGCAGTGATCACTGTATGAATGTCAATGGTCCCAAAAATGTGTCAAAAGTGTCCAGTCACAGTCCCGATAAAAATCGCAGATCACCACCATTACTAGTAAAAAAAAAATACCATAAGTCTATTCCCTATTTTGTAGAAGCTATAACTTTTGCGCAAATCAATCAATATACGCTTATTGTGATTTTTTTTTACCAAAAATATGTATCGGCCTAAACTGAGGAAGAAATTCTTTTTTTTATATTTTCGGGGGGGTATTTATTATAGCAAAAAGTAAAAAAAATGCTTTTTTTCAAAATTGTCGTTCTTTTTTTTGTTTACAGCGCAAAAAAAAAATTGCAGAGGTGATCAAATACCACCAAAAGAAAGCTCTATTTGTGGAAAAAAAAAGGATGTCAATTTTGTTTGGGTACAACATCGCACGACCATGCAATTGTCAGTTAACCAACGCAGTGCCATATAGCAAAAAATGGCCTAGTCATTAAGGGGGAGATTCTTCCAGTGCGTAAGTGTTTAAGGGATAGGGGAAGAATGGGGGCAGGGAGGTGGGGACTGAATGCGGTGGTCTGCTTTGAAAACGGGTTTGGCTATTAAAAATTATAGCTTCAATGTGGTGAGCTAGGTTGAGTAAATAGAAAGTAGTTAAGAGGTGAAATTAAAGGAATTTTTCAAAACGTTGGACCATATTTATTGTCTTAGAGGGAGGAAAATCCAATCTCTGTTTAACATTAGAGTCAATCATAGGAGAAGAACGGGCATTATGGTGAGCATAAGGATTATCCAACCAAATGTGTTCAAATTGAGAAAGAAGGTTTATGGTGGTGGGTTGAGGGATAAGAGACCTAAACCAATGCTTTTTTTTGCATGTAGCAAAATATCTTTTTAGAGTGGATTTGGTGTTGGTCTATCAAAATCTCCCAAGATATAAGATGAAAGGAGTGAACCAGATAATGTACGGCAGTGAAAGTATTGTCAGACCACAAATGAAAGGCTATGGGCTTACTCAAAGAGGGTAGGTGGGCAGAGCTTTGATCAGTAGAAAGTTGCAAAGAATCACATGCTCCTAAAGTGGAAGAAAATTCTAACTGTACTATACTTATTCCTAAAAATGTTTCCTTCTCCTCCCCCTATTCTGCCTAACCTGTGTAAAATGTCTGTCTACTTACCTATTTTCCATGTACTCTAAACCAGTCACATGATCCTGCAGCTCTAAATTTGCAGTCTGTGACATCACTCATAGGCTCTCATAGCCCAATCATTGTTGGTGTTCCCTCCTCTCCCCTGAAGCAGCTACCCACTGACACAGTGAAGTTGAAGGATTATGTGACCATACCAGAACAGTTTAACCACTTCAGCCCTGGAAGAATTTACCCCCTTCCTGACCAGGCCATGTTTGCAATATGGCACTTCGTCGATTTAACTCACAATTGCGCGGTTGTTTGATGTTGTACCCAAACAAAATTTCCATCCTTTTTTTCCCACAAATAAAACTTTCTTTTGGTGATATATGATCACCTCTGCGTCTTTTTTATTTTTTGCTCTATAAACAAAGAAGTGCAACCATTTTTAAAAAAACACAATATTTTTTACGTTTTACTATAATAAATATCCCCCCCAAAAAAAACACATTTCTTCATCAGTTTAGGCCAATATGTATTCTTCTACATATTTTTGGTAAAAAAATTGCAATAAGCGTATAGTGAGTGGTTTGCGCAAAAGTTAAAGCGTCTACAAAATAGGGGATAGATTTATGGCATTTTTTTTTACTAGTAATGGAGGCAATCAGAGATTTTTATGGGGACTGTGACAACTTTTGACACTTTTTATTGACATTTATACAGCGATCAGAGCTAAATATGATTACTTATTACTTATTACTGTATAAATGTCATTGGCGGGGAAGGGGTTAACACTAGGGGGCAATCAAGGGAATCAAGGGGTTAAATGTGTGTTCCCTAGATGTGTTCTAATTGTGAGGGGATTGAACTGACTGGGGAGGAGACACATTTTTGTTCCTACTTAGTAGGAACACATGATCGGTTTCTCCTCCCCTGACAGGACAGGGATTTGTGTGTTTACACACACAAATCACCATTCCCACTCTCATGCCCGCAATCGCGAGTGGCTGGCGGGGATCGTGCCCGCTGGCCACACGCATTGGGTCCCCCACTGTGCAGTGAGAACGTGCGCGCCTGCTATGGCTCTTAAAGGAGACGCAGTATATACATGGCGATTCACGCAGAAGAGCCATTCTGCTGCCGTATATATAAAGGAGCCATTTGGGAAGTGGTTATAAATAGGTATACACATCTTTTTACACAGGACAGGTAGAAGGAGGGGTGTGGGAACATTTTTAGGAATACTTATAGTTAAGCTGGATACACACTATGCAACTTTTGTTGTTCGATTTCCTTTAGATTTACCTTCAACTATGTAGTAGACATGTGCATTCGTTATCGTCCGAATGCATTTTAATCGAATTTCGGGGATTTTCATGTTTGTTTTAACAAAACGATAACGAACACGCAGAATCCGAAATATGAAAGATCCAAAATAAAAAAATGCTTTATTTTCCTATCCATTATATTTTTGTATCGTTGCGACAACAGTTTGATATAGATGATAGATAGAAGATTTGACATGAAGGTGACAATAGCGATCTGTGTCTATCTAACCTACTTCTATTAGTCCAAGATTATTCGACATAGAGAGAAAATATTTGACACTATAGAGACAATAGTAAAAGAGCTGTTAGTGGTCGCTGCTGGAATGGATGGGAGAAGTAAAATTTTGATGATGATGAATATTATTGGCTGATTGTAATCAAAGAGGAGGAGCAGTAAAATAGCTAGAACTAAGTACACACGTACAGCCAACTTACTTCCACTTACGATTGCTAGCAGAGAGAGACACACACTGAATCATTTCAGACAGTCAATCTTAGCTGGTCAGTTTGTTTGTTAACAGAGAACCCGAATTATTAAGCAATAAGCACAGCAACAGAACAGATAGTGAAGCAAGTTATAGTTCAACTTAGCCATTTTATCTGCTATTAATCTGCTATTGTGTTAGTGTTGAACTTGATACTGATACTAGTGTTGTTGGTGTTGTGATAGCTTCAGAGGCTGTCCATTTTGGAGGGGATTTATTATTTATTATAGATTCTATATAGATTCTATACAACCTAATTTGTTACCTGCATGCAGGTAGTTTTGCCAACTCTGGTATATTTGTTGTTTTTGTTCTATTTCTTGTGATCTATTTTTCATTTGATTTTACATCATTACCTGCTTGCAGGTCTGATCACTATCACCATTTTCTGTTAGAACTAAATATACAGCATGTATCATTCTAACGGAAATGGTAGAGTTCGTGGTCGCGGTCGTGGTGGACGCCTTGCTAAAAAAAAGTGGCAAGGTCTTTGCTACTAGCTCTTTCTTAGGTACTGCTGACACTTCTGCCACCACAAACATGTCCTCCACAACTGTGAGTGTCACCAACACTGCCACCAGTAAAGCTAGTTCCACCACCACTTCTACTAGTTTTCCTGCCAGACTACCGACATCTGCTGCCGCTTCTTCTTATTATGGCATAGGCAATAAAACTAGTATTAAACAAGTGGAGATGCCTTTACACTCAACACCACCAATGACACTGCCAGTGCCACTGCCCAGCCCCCCAAAGAAGCAATTGAGGGAGACAGCAACAGAGAACGAGAGTAAGACTTTTTTTTGTTTCCCCAAGAGAAAAGTTCTGAGGTAGATGACTCTATGCAACAAGTTTCAGCAATAACTGGTTTTGATGGTGATGATGATTTTGAATGTGATGCTCCTCTTTCCCCAACAACTGCAGACAAATTATACACTCTTACCCCACAAGACTGTCAGGGCTGGGCTCAGCCTTTCCTTCTCTGAGCTGGCCGCTCAGCTGTCGGCTAATTGCCAGCTCCTATCTCTCCACAGTTACTCAGCTGTGGATGATATCCTGCTCGTCAGTCCTGCCTGCTTAAGCCCTCAAGTCCAGAGGTTCTCTGCCTTTGCCTTGATCAACATCACAGAGGCATTCTCCTCCGTTCCTGTTTAAAGACTTGCTTTGCTGACATCCTTTCTGGCTTTAGATCCTGCTTGCTGTTCCACTACATCGATCCCTGACTTCTGGCTTGGCTGACTATTCGTTCTGGTACTGAACTTTAGCTATGTTTTGACTACATTTGTTCTTTTTACATTTATTATTAAACAAGTGTGATTTAACTCTACTTCTGTGTCGGTCCGATTTCATGGTTTCTGAAAAGACTTACAATATGACCTAGAGGAAGTGCAAGAGGGATATTATGTGAGGAGTAGGACAGGTAGCAGTTCACTTTTTTTCCATCTGCTGCTAACTCCCCTTCTACCTCTGTTATTATGGAGGAAGAATCCTGTGATGATAACACCAACCTCCCCAGCTCCCCTGCCATTAGCACTAGTTCACCAAGTGGAACTGTAGTGGAACTGTAGTGGCAACAGCTTCCACCACTGGTGTGCTACCTGCTGCAGCTACTTCAGCCCTAAATACTAGAGATAAACAGGATCAAGGGGCTGCAACGTGCTGCAGCAACATTTGGAAATATTTTCACAGAATCGAAGGCGGGTTCTTTGGAAAGTGCAAATTGTGTGGGAAGCAAGTGAGTAGGGGGAAAAAGTTGGGACATTTAATCAATACTGGTATGAACCTACACTTTAAAAATTACCACAGCTCTACTTTACTGCGGGCAGAGGCAGAAAAATAAGGTGGTAGCGCAGGAAGCAGCATTGTTATGGACTCTGACTGTACTGGTGGTACCTCCTCAACCACAAAACTCACTCAGAGCACACCCAATAGAGAGGGTTCAAGTAAGACAAAGCATACACCTGCAGTAGTTTCACTGCAGACCCAATCAGGCTCCTCATCCTCCCAAGGACATCATCATCCTACCCTAGATAGCTTTGTTGGCTTTAGTTCCAAGGACATGTCAAAATAGCAGGCCAACAAGATCACCCGCCTCATTGGCCGATTCATTACTGTTGGAGGAGCCTCTTTTCGCAGGATTGAAGGGGAGCCATTTAAACAGCTCATGCATACCCTTGCTCCACAATATGTTGTTTCTGCATGAAAAACTTTAAGCAGAAAGATTGTTCCAGCACTATACCATTTGTGCGTTGCAGTATTGAAGGAAAAAATGGCCAAAGCAGAGGGTCAGACAATTCATTTGACCACTAATTTGTGGACAGCTCCCAGCGGTCAACACACTTTCCTGTCTTTGACTGCACACTGGTGGCAGGCCACAGTGCCTGTTGGTGGTGGCACTAGTGTAAGAGGTCAAACTTCATCAGGAAGCAGGTCTGCAGTGTACGAGCAGCAGAGACATCAAGCTTTCCTGCTCCACACAGAAGTCCGTGATGATAAACACCGCTCTGCCAACATATTGCGGGCAATTAGATCGATGTTGGCCAATTGGTTTGGAGAGCAGGCAGTAACCAATGTTTCTGTTGGGTTTATAGTGACAGACAGATGTTCAAACATGGTGAGAGTGCTCCAACATGGATCTTTTGTTGGTGTGCGCTGTTCTGCACACATTTAGTGGTCAAGGGTGCAATCCCAGTGGAGAAAATCAACGAGATTGCTCAAATCTTGATCCTTTGCAGGAAGATTGCAGGGCATTTCCACCGCAGTGTAGGGGCTAGACAACTGTTGAGGGAGGAGCAAGAACAATCAGGGCTCCCCACAAATAGCCTGAAACAAGATATCAGCACCTGGTGGAACTATTCCCTGGAAATGCTTGAACGCATTTTGGAGCAAAAGATGGCCAGCCACATTCTATCATCCCACCACAGCATTGGGATTAATTCCACACTGGGACGTGATGACTGGTGTAAAATTGGGCAGCTTGTTTCTGTCTTAAAACCCTTTCGAGACGTGACAGAAAACTTGAGTCAGAGCAATGCCAGCCTAGGACAGTTCATACCCTTGTTTACCTATCTCATGGAGAAGATGGGATCCTCTCAGGGAGCCTCTTTATGGCAGCCCACTTCATGCCAATGTAGCCTCTTTCATCAGAAAGCTACGAGACAACTTAAAAGATCGCAAAAGTCCTGAACTCATGCTGGCTTCCCTATGTGATCCCAGGATCAAAGGTAAACTGGCTCTCAGAGACAACCGCCTCTCCTACTGGAAAGAAAAACTGATTGAAAGGATCTGTAATTTGCAGCAACGTATGCTGGATGATGCCGGTTTGGAAGATTCACCTGCCATGTCTGCTATTCCAAGGCCTCGCACCATCACTCAAAATCAACCGAGTGCAGCATGCGTAATTTGGGTAGAGGCACTTGACAATCTGGTGGGTGCAGTCAAGCAGCAGGCAATCGATAGGAGAGCAGTACCTCTGAAATGGTCAGGGCCTATTTATATGAAGCACCTCTGCCTCCTATGGCTGACCCTTTGACCTATTGGAATGGTAAGAAAAGTGTGCGGCCTGCTCTTTGCCTGGTTGCCCAGCAGCTACTATCCTGTTCTCCAACCACAGCAAAGTAAGAGAGTTTTCTCTGTTACTGGGAACATTCTGAATCCACACCCTGCACAAGTGACACCCCATTTGATGGAACAAATAACTTTCCTCAAATTTAACCTCCCCAAGCTGAGTTACCCTACCCTTAACTTGCAAGACCAGAATCGTTGTCACCATGTAAAAATAGATGGCACTCTCGGAGGAACCATCTAAATGTTGAGGAAAATAAACATTTTTAATTTTCTTACCATTTGACAATTGCAGTTGTCTTTTGAGTGACCCCAAGATTTAAATTGAATTACATTGTTTTAAGCAATCCAACATTTTCCCTTTATTCCTTCCATCACCCTTTTTTGGAAAATACAATGATGAGTGTTGTGTAGACTAGAGTGTGTGTGATTGCATGAATGAATGTTGTGTGAATGGACATTAGCAAGTGTTGAAGCCTTTACGTGGCACTACTGCTCACGTGTTGCTGTGTTTGTATATACAAACAGCAGCTTGTGCTAATGTAACCATTTTTGTATGATGGTCTGGGATTAAGAGACAATGATTAAAGATGTTTGGGGAAACTAACCTCAACAGCATGACAGTTCTTCTTGATGGAGAGACTGTTAACTCAAGGATCAGAATATGTTACCAACATAGTACAAAGAAGCATACAGCTGTAAGCATGATTCTATACAAGATAGAATAGTTGGTCACTGTTGAGCTGCATCCAGATGCCCAGGACCTATCCCATTTGCCTCCTCTGACCCTGGGGACACGAGTGCCCTTTCTGTTCCTCCGCGTGTTTCATGACCATCCGCAATTGTCCAAAGTCACCAATGTGAGTAATCTACACTGCTGCCATGTTACTCAAGCCCTGGAAATGATGACTGCCCTATGAATTATTATATTGTAATTGCAAGCCTGCAACCAATGCCCTGTGAACTGTTGAGGACTGTATCATTAACCCCTGCTGTAACTATCTGGTGTGTATCCTGGTGGGGGGCAAGCTGAACGGTCTGGTGTGTATTCTGCTGTAACTATCTGGTGTGTAATCCAATATACAATAAGATTACCTTTTACACATTGAAATAGTGTAAAGAGAAATCTCTTAAATTTTCTCAGTTCAGCCTGATGGTTAAATCTTCAATTGTAAGGCCTCTAGTAAGTTAAAACAATAAATGGACTAGTACATTTAGATAAACATCACATAATGCACCTAACAAGGAAAGCAAAACTCAAGAAAACAATTTGTTCTGAACAAAAACATTTTTATTTTGAACATAAAATTGTTTGTAAAAATAAATTAAGAAAGCTGATTCTCCCCCTGGTGAGAAGTAGCTGTAGGGACCTATTGATCCCAGCCATCTGGTCACCAAGGTAGGACCTACAAGCCTCCAGTTGCCTTCCAAGCCTACATTGAGCCCTCTTCAAAGCCACATTGTGACAGCGCTGCCAGCAATTGTGGAGAGCCACAGAGCAAAATAGCTTCCTGGTTAGAGCATATTGTCGCTCTTGGACCTCCACAATGCGCCGCAGATACACATTCACATGTGGCTCTGGAGGGGGGATGTGCACTGGGGCGGATGGAGAATCCTCACCAGAATGCACTGAGGAAAAGGCACCAATGGGTGGGCCCAGGTGGGGAAGAACCTGCATCAGAGAAACCGCTGGGGAGGAAAGATAGTAAGCCAAACCAGATGCGGACAGGTCCAGGGCTTTGTCCAACGTGCGGAGGTGAAGGATGAAGACTTCACCTGTGAGGAAAAGAAAAAAAATTACATAATACAATACACATAGCTGCTTCATCCTAACATTATATAAAGGCAATTATCTCCCAGCCCTTGTAGAAATCATGTAACATCTTGAGATGTTTTCACTTCTACATACCAGTTTTCCATTTTTGATATTCAGTGGGATGCACCTAATCAATTTGTGTGAAGGAGTTAGAGGTGTCTGTGTAGATTCACTGCGTCATCCCAAGTTTGCAGAGCTGCTCAGAAAGGTGTAGTACTTTACTGTACTCTGACTGGGGCAGAGCTGACTGTCCACCCCAGCCAGAGTACAAAGAGATTCCCCTCTACACACTGAGCAGTGTAAAGGAGAATCTCCAAAAGGTTTTATATGCTCAGTCGCACGGCCGGCTGCAGAAAATCTTAAGGTGTAATGGACGCATAAGTGCTGACCACTAACTAATCTACCTCATCCAGACTGACCAACACAAATCTGGAAAATCAGTTGCACTTGCAAGTAGAAACATAGCAGCTATACCATCTATTATCATTACACTCACCAAAGACAAGCCATTCAAGCCATCGCATTAGGGGTGATTTAATAAAAAGTTCTTTTTTTTAAAATATAGCAGGCTACTTTTTAGAGTTGATAATTTTGTATGGCCACTGAATAAGCCCCACTCCTGTTCTAGGCTAGGTAAGTTACTCACTCCTGGTCTAGGCTAGGAGGTATAACAGAGAATTTACAATTACTGATCCTCCGATCTTCTGGCAGCCGGTGTTTCATCTACTCCCCTCTTCTATTGCATTGGTCTCTCCCTGAGCCATCAAGACTTATGCAGGTCTTAATAACTTCAGAAACCTAGACCGTTTAAATGGAGGAGAGAGAGGGTGCAGGGAAATGTGTCAGACCACTGGGGGATCCAAGGATCAGTATGTCTAAAACTTATAAAACAATAGACAAAAAGGAGCAGTTAAAGAAGAACTCCAGGATACATGTAAAATATATCAGTAAATAGCCTTGCCAATGTGCAACACAACACACTCTGGAGTCTGAACTATAGCCTAAAGACGCAACTTTTTATAGATCTTTGCCTGCAAAGATCTACGAGGTCACAAGGTCATTTAGAATTTTTTGCTTGAGATGATGCCCAAGAGGAGGACCACTGCACCAGACATCATGAGGAAAGTGTTAATGCATGCAGCAGGGGCATGCCAGAGAACATGTCCAGGGACTGCCAGCCAATAGCAGTCTGACACATCCCCTCCAGCCTGCTGTGTTATTCACGATGATTAACAGTGATTGGCTCAGACTGGGAATCTGAACTGCAGCAAGAAGGTGGTGTGACCAGGGAAGTGACATTGAGGAAATAACAAGCACAGTTCACGCTAACAGGAAGACAGAGGCAGGAGACTGGAATCAGCTGCAGAGGGGTACTAATAATTCCAGCTTAACTGAAGCCTTGCAGAATAAATCACAACCTTTTCTAGACAAGGTATGACATCAGAATTTCATATTTAAAATACTATTTTTGCCTGGAAAACCCCCAAAAAGTTGTACTTACTCCCTGGATCTGCCGCGTCTGGCTGTTGCTCACCATCTTCCGCATCCCCAGCAGCCTCTACCTCGTGCTTGTGCTCAGCCTCAGCAGCTGTTGATTAATATAGAAAAAGAACATTACAATCTGCAATGTACAACAATCTCACACATTAGTACAAGAACATTAAAACATGTATGATCAGCAGATACAAGCAAGATTATACTTACATGTGGGAGCTGCCGCCTCAGCCGCCTCCTCCTGAGTCTCCCCCTCTGACTGGATGACACCTATTTAATATAAAGGAGAAATTATGTTGAACGTTATAATGTTTAAGCTTCAAATTACTATAAATACTGTATATAGATAAAATTACAGGGCCGGTAACTAACGTTTATCTACAAGGTAGGGATGTGCATTCAGCCTCACCTGCCATTTAAGAAGAAAAAAATAAATAAAAAATCTGTAAAAATAGAAAAAGAACGAGGCACTTACCTGTTCTGGTTCCAGCAGCGAGTGCTAGGCATGCCTCCGGCGCCTCAGTCCAAATAGAGCGGCAGCGTTCTGGCAGATTACCCAAGTTACGCAAGCCTTTGCGTTACCTGACAGAACGTTGCTGAGGCTCTAGCTGTCACTGCCTCAGCAAGAATCAGTGACGCTAGAATCGACAAGTCTGGAAGGCTGGACGAATGGAAAAGGACCCGCTGTATTAGTGTCACTACTACTTACTGCATGATGATGAAGTGGAGGACTCCTGCTCCTCCGCCCTCCGCCTCCGGCGGTGCTGAGCCTGGATACAATCTTTGAATAAAATCAAACACAGCATGGTAAATGACATGCATGACAAAAAACAAAAAAAAAAATGTCCTGTAAAATGCAATGCTGACACCAACCTTGATGAGCCAGGACCTGGGTGATCTCCTCCTCTACAACCGCTAGGAGCTCCGCCTCAGGGGGGAGAAGAGGCACCTGCTTCCCTCTGTGCCTGCCTGCGTTTATGCGCTATGATGCTGAAAAACAAAAAGAGAAGAGAAACAGGTTCCAGAATTAAACTACAATAGTAATCTGAAAATGACATCAACACATGAAACAAATGTAGAATGAACCCATGGAATTAAACAATGCAAATGGAATTTTTGGATTAGGTGCATTTTTTCATGTAGCACAAGATTTGCTAATTTTTTTATTAACCCAATTTATTTTTGGAAAAACAAAAAAAGTATGCTTTTTTATGCACAATAAGACACCCAAACATTTGGTAAAATATAAAAGCCAGGATTGTTCCGAGTAAAAAAATGTCTAGTCCACATTTCTAATTACGTGCTTGTGTGAACTGTGAAATGGTGTAAATTTCCTTTCTTTTTTCCTTTGCAAAGCATTAACCACTTGCAGATGCGACCCTGCCCATAGCAAACATACGGCGGGTCCGCAAGCTGGTTAAGTCCAGCCGCCATAACACAACAATTTTTTTTTTTACATTTTTAACGCTTTTTTTTGTTTCAATAACAAAAAATTAAAAACCCAGCAGTGATTTAATACCACCAAAAAAAAGCTCTATATGTGGCGGAAAAAGGGCATACATTTCATTTGGGTAGTATATTGCAGGAGCGCGCAATTGTCAGTTAAAGCTGCAGCATGCTAAATAGCAAAATATGGCCTGGACAGGATGGGGGCATAACCCACAGGTAGTCAAGTGGAACTTAAAAGCACTTACTGCTCATCAGTTTAGTGATAAGAATACATAACGGCCATGGAAATATTCCTCTCACAGTGATCGTGGCGATAATATGTAACACATGCAAACTATGCTTTCATGTGTAGGCTAGGAACAACTATGTGCAAATTAGGTTTTTCATAGGGGATGATTTGAAAATTATTTTTTCCTTTAAAAAAAAAAAAATCCACTTAACTTTATTGACATCACATGTGATAGCAATAATATATGTTTATGTATGTGTATGTGTGTGTGTGTGTGTGTGTGTGTGGGGGGGGGGACTTGTTTTTGAGCATAATATAGGATTTTTAAAATGTAAAAAAATAAAATAATCAGACACGTTACTTACCGTTTTATGTTGCTGATTTTTTTACGACAGGCAGACGGGTCACGCTGATGGCGCTGCATCTCCTCAACTTTTTTGGAGGTCATCTCCCACTTCTCCAGCTTCCACTGCAGAGTGGTCTCCCTGGAGCGGGTGCCACAGAGCTGCATCCAGCAAGGAAGTGTTTCCCTTACAAGGACCTGGGACTCAATGTAAGTCCATGTAAGGTTACAGAGGAAGTAAACCCTCTTTGTTCCCTGCAAAGTAAAAGCAAAATGGGCTAGTATACATACCATACTAGCCCATTATGTGCCACTTACCTGCAGAAGAAGCCTGCTATGTCACAGCTGTCCCCGCTGTGTGGAGCGTCGCATGACGTCACTACCACGCATGCGAGCGGGAGTCAACGGTCACGGCACGGGCACTATAGAAACGGTGCGCAAGTATATGTATGGTGAATATTTCCAGTACCTATAGGTAAGCCTTAATATATCTGTATGGCTTATCTGTAGGGAAAAGTGGTTGTACAGTGTTTACAACCATCTTCTTCCCTTTTTTGTGATGGTGGTGCTGATGCTGCCTCAATAGAAGGGCCAAGAACCTCCATGGGGTCGAACTGCCTGGAGCCACCGTCGGATGCTGCCATCGCCAGTGTGTAAACCAGACCCGTCAGGAGCACAGAGCGAACAGGAAGGAAGTTATATGCTTGAATTTCGAAACAACGCAATTATATTGGCTGTTTGTTGGTGTAGACCATTCAACATAAACAGAAACAAACAAGTATCATATTTTTCGATACGATCAAAAATATGTATAATACCGTTCCACATGAAGATTACACAAAGCAGCTAAAAACATACGATCGCCGCGAGTGAACATTTACGGTCAAATGCTCCACCCATAGGCTATAGAAGAATTCTAATGTTGTTTGACTAGTAATATAATAATTATAATTATTACTAGTCAAACAACATTAGGATTCCACTATAGCTTGTGGGTGGAGCATTCGACCAGAAATGTACGATCGCGGCGTCATACAGTTTAGCTGCTTTGTCAAATCTTCTTAGAACATCTGACAGACACCATAAGCCTCCAATTGACAGATTTGACCTTAATTAATTCGGATTTTCGTACGAATGCATTTTTAACAAAACAAAATAAATAAAAACTAATTTCGGGAGTAACTAAATCAATTTATTTTTTGGAGGAAACCAAAATCTAGAAACAAAATATTTCAGTGTGCACATGTCTACTATGTAGTGCAGGACCTGCCTGATTGCATACAAATTGAAATTGTTTAGGTTTGACTTCATATTATATGGTTTTGGTAAATCTAAAAGACAAAAACAAAAAACTAAAGAAAATTGTATAGTGTGTATCCAGATATAAAAAGGGCTGAAGGAGGGATGAAAAGGATGATAAGGGGCCCAAGTGAGAGAATTGGATGTAACTGGGGAGGAGTTTTATGATACCAGCTGTGGTTTCTGGATATGTGTTGAGTATATGGGTTGTATGTGCTACTTGATACTATTTGGTCAGGTTGAGGACACTCAATCCTCCATCTCGTTTATCCATGTACATATTTTTTCTAGAAATGCAGGGGAGATTTTTATTCCAAATAAAGACATTGCATTATTTTGCATAGCCTTAAAGCGTAATTCTGCTTTGCAGTCATATGTTGTTGTATGTTCTCATTCACAAAGCATGCCTAAACACTTTTTTATATTTCACAATATTTCAAGATTGGGCTGTAACCCTTTGTTAGCTGTATTGAAGTTTGCAGGCCCACTGTTGCTTGCAGAACTTGTCCGGACATGCCGCTTGGCACCGACTGTGCCCGAGCAACTGGGAGCAGGTGGCCGCTGACTTGCACTGTGGTTGCCTGGGGTAACAATAAATTCTACAGCCCATATCTCACTGTAAGGAGCAGGATTAGCACAATCCTGCCCGCAGGCACCTGCTGGCTTATCCTGATCACTGCAGACAACAGTAGATATCTCCAGGCACGCTTTATTGTAAATAGCAGGAGTTTTAAGCATAAAGTCACTATGTCCGGCATTAGCAAATCATTGGCCGCCGTGGTTGCCACAGGTGACAGCACATGGTAAAAGTTACTTAATAGCAGGTTTAAGCACAAGTGTCCCAGCTGTGGTTGGGGCAACTGGGTAAGCAGGGCAGCAATAACATGAGAGGTAGCTCCTGCTGGTTGCTATGGACAAGGGCACGTATTTTTTTTTCTATTTAAGTGACAGTCACAAACAGGCAGAGCACACAAGTCCTTCCCTAGGTAAACCCCTCTGGTGGTCTTTTGGAACAAGGCACAGACAGTTCCCTGGCTCAATGAAAAACTCTGGCTTCTAGGAGCAACGGCCAGCAGGTTGAACGTGGGCAGATATCCCGAATGAGCCCCAAATGTAGCACTACCCCCACAGGAGCCACTGGTGAATGTTGGTTATCTCCTGCCCTGCACAGTCAGGCACATGAATTTCTCAATCACTCCTCAGATAAGAAGCTGTATTTGCAGCTTTGTTTGTTTTTTTTTTTATTTAGGGGATTTGAACATGGATGGAGAAGGGTTATTATAGGATGCCCAGTTGATCAGTAGAAACTCTTCAGGGACACAACTATATACATCCAGTATACACACACTCCTTTTTGTCTACCTCCAGCACAGACTTGCTTGTAGAACTATAACTCCCAGGACCAGATAGCACTTTGGGGATGGTCTAACACGTACGTATTCAGACTATAGCAAATTCTCTTTGTAGGAAGGAACTACGGGCCCCTTTGGTGTAGCAAAAAATAGAGGTCTTTGGTGCTAGCTGTCCTCCTGTGGCTATTGCCCCCAGTACCACCTCTTCAAGCACTGCTAGCCCACCTGGCTGCAGCTGCCCCTTTTACTAGCCTTCCTGGCTACTTCTCCACAGTAGTCCCAGACTGACTATGCATCCATCCCAGACTGCTTTCATGCAGTCCCTTCAGGCATGCCTCTCAGTCCTCTGACTGCAAGACTACCAGCCCATGTGGATGTCTTTCTCCCTAGAGAATTACCCGGCAGTGTCCTCCTGCTGTCCTTTCCTTGCTTCCGTGCTTTCTGGTCAGGATCCCTTGGTGTGTCATGACAAGGGTCCCTTCTGCACCCGAGCCCAGGCCTGAGTTCACCCCCCCAGACTGGGGATCTACTCTCAAAGGCCCCGACAGCCTAACACTCCATCTCCATCTTCCACCCAAATTCCCTGCTGGGCTGACCCTGAGTATTTGGGGGGGCATGCCCCCTGCCAACCCTTCTTTTTGATTTTGGTCAGGGCCCTCAGAATTCTCCAGCTAGCTCCTCCTAGACTCCTCCTAACTGCTTCTGAACTTTCTCCAAGTTTCCAACAAACAGGGAGGAGTTACCAGAGAAGCTGCGACTGAGTCATCCAGCCTACCTGAGTCACTCACCTGACCCAGAAAAAACACACAGGCTTGGCTGCCAGCCAAGTCTGACAGTTTACCTAACCTAACCAAACAAAAACCTATCACTAGCACTCTAGCCACGCTAGGGGGTGCTATATATTTAATACAAATTTTTTAAAGTAAAAAGAGGGCTGTAAGGTGGAACATGATATGAATGTTGAGCAACTTGCCACAAAAGGTAAAACCAATACAGTACACCACCTTTCCTTTTTTCAGGTGTAGCTGCTTATTTACACTCATACCCAATAATAGGAGAATATTTAATTGTACTGGTAAAAATATATTCAAAGCAAGAATAAAAGTTTAATAAGTACTACTTTATCAGATTTTCTAAAATTCATAAGCAGATCTGTTTGTTCTTTACAGAACTTTGCATATAATACGCCACACATCTTACTATTATGCAGCAGCGTGAAAATAAATCACTTTACAATGGCTTTCTTAAGTGGTTTCTTTGACAACAATGTCTCCTACAAAACCCTTTCTTATTCTAGGGTAATACCAAAACTATTTAAATATACCCACAAAATATGATTGATAAAAAAAAAAAAAACAAATGGATAGAAAATTATAGCAAAATGCTTCCCTGCTGTTTGAAAGAAACAGAAAACATATTGCAGTTATTTTTATTGTGCTAAACAGAGTGTCCTGTCTTGGTTTCTACTGTGCTTGCAGTAATTGATAACGATACCTCTGTAAAAGCTCATACGAGCAAGTTAAAATACCACAGTGTTATACAGCACATATTTCTATGTTAACAAAGTATATAAATCCTCGAGACCCAAGTGTCCCCCTTAAACTACCAATTCAAAATGATTTTTCTGCAGGCACTGTTTTTCAATACATAAATTCAGTATAGTTTCTCTAGCTGCTATATTTCATTGTTCATTGAAACCTCAAAATGAAATGATTTAGATTGCAGGTTATTATAAAGAAGAGCAATCTAGTAGAAAGAATGGATAATACAATTGTATAATCTGTGCCTTTTTCTTATTTCCAATATACAGTGTTGCTCTTCAGGGCTTGGATATAGAAAATCTATATTGCAATTTTGCAAGGCAATACAGCAACAAAAGTCATTAAAACAGAGCTCCTCATTCCTAAAAGGAAGATGTTTTCATCAAAAGGTTATGGAGTATAATTAGACCTACTGTACAGTTCAACAGCAAGTTCTAACCTTAAACTTTACAGTTTTACAAAAATAAAGTGCACTTCCCATTTGCTGTTAGAACCATTATACCCTAATCTCTCATGATATGCATATTAGGTTTGAAGCAAATTCAATTACATATCTGTAAAAGTTCCATATATTTATATGCCTTAGTATTAGGGATGAGCTTCGTGTTCGAGTCGAACCCATGTTCGCCCATTCGCCGAATTGCGAACGATATGGGCCGTTCGCGCCAAATTCGTGTGACGCGTCACGGCCCATAATTCACTGCGGCATCACAGTGCATTGCTGGCTGATGATTGGCCAAGCATGCACTATGACCCGCATGCTTGGCCAATCACAGCGCCGTCTGAACAGAGAGCCGTAATTGGCCAAAGCCAAGGAGGCTTTGGCCAATTATGGCTCAGGGGATTTAGCACACGCCCCACACTATATAAGGCCACCTGCACGGCGGCCCTGTGTAGTGTGTGTTCCGGCGTTCATAGATAGAGAGAGAGAGAGAGAGACAGACAGTGTCATTTGATTTGAGTTAGATAGATTAGGCAGAACAGTCAGTCAGTTAGCTGGACTTACAGTGTATTGTGTATATATATGCATCCCAGGTGTTGCATATATATATATACACTGTATTCAGTTTAGCTAGATCCGTTCCTGTTATCTTCTTACTGACAGACAGGCTTGTCTTGTTACAGTATTTACAGCTACCTGAAGAAAATTGCTGGTGTTCTTTTGATCCTATTAGTACCACAGTCAGGCAGCTAGACTATTTACAGTTAGTGCAGTGCGTCCTGCTCACAGTGTTCAGCTAAAACTACAAGTTAGTGGGGTGCGTCCTGCTCACAGTGTTCAGCTAAACCTACAAGTTAGTGGGGTGCGTCCTGCTCACAGTGTTCAGCTAAACCTACAAGTTAGTGTGGTGCGTCCACCTCACAGTGTTCAGCTAAACCTACAAGTTAGTGCGGTGCGTCCTGCTCACAGTGTTCAGCTAAAACTACAAGTTAGTGCGGTGCATCCACCTCACAGTGTTCAGCTAAACCTAGAAGTTAGTGCGGTGCATCCTGCTCACAGTGTTCAGCTAAAACTACAAGTTAGTGCTGTGCGTCCTCCTCACAGTGTTCAGCTAAACCTACAAGTTAGCGTAGTGAGACCTCTGCACAGTGTTCATCTAAAGCTACAAGTTAGTGCAGTGCGTCCTGCTCACAGTGTTCAGCTAGATCCGTTCCTGTTATCTTCTTACTGACAGGCAGGCTTGTCTTGTTACAGTATTTACAGCTACCTGAAGAAAATTGCTGGTGTTCTTTTGATCCTATTAGTACCACAGTCAGGCAGCTAGACTATTTACAGTTAGTGCAGTGCGTCCTGCTCACAGTGTTCAGCTAAAACTACAAGTTAGTGGGGTACGTCCACCTCACAGTGTTCAGCTAAACCTAGAAGGTAGTGCGGTGCATCCTGCTCACAGTGTTCAGCTAAAACTACAAGTTAGTGCGGTGCGTCCACCTCACAGTGTTCAGCTAAACCTAGAAGTTAGTGCGGTGCGTCCTGCTCACAGTGTTCAGCTAAAACTACAAGTTAGTGCTGTGCGTCCTGCTCCCAGTGTTCAGCTAAACCTACAAGTTAGTGTAGTGAGACCTCTGCACAGTGTTCATCTAAAGCTACAAGTTAGTGCAGTGCGTCCTGCTCACAGTGTTCAGCTAGATCCGTTCCTGTTATCTTCTTACTGACAGGGAGGCTTGTCTTGTTACAGTATTTACAGCTACCTGAAGAAAATTGCTGGTGTTCTTTTGATCCTATTAGTACCACAGTCAGGCAGCTAGACTATTTACAGTTAGTGCAGTGCGTCCTGCTCACAGTGTTCAGCTAAAACTACAAGTTATTGGGGTGCGTCCTGCTCACAGTGTTCAGCTAAACCTACAAGTTAGTGTGGTGTGTCCACCTCACAGTGTTCAGCTAAACCTACAAGTTAGTGCTGTGCATCCTGCTTACAGTGTTCAGCTAAAACTACAAGTTAGTGTGGTGCGTCCACCTCACAGTGTTCAGCTAAAACTACGTTAGTGCGGTGCGTCTACCTCACAGTGTTCAGCTAAACCTACAAGTTAGTGTGGTGCATCCTGCTCACAGTGTACAGCTAAAACTACAAGTTAGTGCTGTGCGTCCTGCTCACAGTGTTCAGCTAAAACTACAAGTTAGTGTGGTGCATCCACCTCACAGTATTCAGCTAAAACTACAAGTTAGTGCGGTGCGTCCACCTCACAGTGTTCAGCTAAACCTACAAGTTAGTGCGGTGCGTCCTGCTCACAGTGTTCAGCTAAAACTACAAGTTAGTGTGGTGCGTCCTCCTCACAGTGTCCAGCTAAACCTACAAGTTATTTTTTTGCGAGCTCTGCACAGTGTTCAGCTAAAGCTACCTGTAGAAGGTTGGTGGTGTTCTCATACTACAGGCAGGCAGTTGATTTTGCTAGCTGCAGTATCAGTATATATATATATATATATATATATATATATATATATATATATATATATATCCCAGCTTAGTGCAGCTACAGGCCATTAGTATGTCTGGAAGGCCAAGAAGGAGAGGCAGACAGTCACAAGCCAATAAGAGAGGGCAAGCAGGCTCTGTGTCTAGTGCTGGTCGTGGAGACGGTGCATCCTCATCAGCACGTGGCCGTGGGACACGCTTGGCCTTTTTTTTGGCAGCTGGCCATGTTGAGCCGCAACATGCAGAAGACTTGGTCGAGTGGATGACCGAGCCGTCCTCATCCTCCTCATCCTCTCTCACCCATGCCCAGAGTACTTTGTCTGGCAAAGCAGAGGCCTCTTCCCTTGGCTCAATGTCATCAGTGACTCCTTCCCTAGCCCCACCATGTCCTCCTGAGGAGTCCCTCGAACTGTTTGACCACAGTGTTGGGTACATGCTCCAGGAGGATGCCCAGCGTTTGGAAGGCTCTGATGATGATACTGAGCTCGATGAAGGCAGTAACGTGAGCACGGACAGAGGGGGTGCCCAAGAAGGACAGCAATCTGGCAGTCATGCTCCCCCTGCTGCAGCATACTGCCAGGTTTGCTCCAGTGATGAGGAGGGAGGGGATGATGAGGTCACTGACTCAACATGGGTGCCTGATAGGAGAGAGGAGGAGGCGGCACATCATCAACGAGGCAGGATGCCCTCTGGGGCCAGCCTAAGGGCAGCACCTTGACTGCGTCACACCCCAAAGCTCCACATGTGCAGGGCGCTGCAGTCTCTGCGCGTTATTCAAAAAGTTCTTTGGTGTGGGCCTTTTTTGAGACGAGTGCATCAGATCGCACCACTGCTATTTGCAACATATGTCTCAGGTGTATCTCGCATGGCCAAAACATCTCCCGCTTGGGTACCACATGCTTGACCAGACATATGTTGAACTGCCATGCAGTTCGTTGGCAAGCGTATCTAAAAGATCCACACCAAAGAACAAAGAGGACCTCTCCTTGCTCCTCATCAGCTGAGATCTCCAACCCCACTATACCTTCAGTCCTCTCTGAGACCTGCACTGAGAGGAATGAAGGTGTAGAATTAGGTGTGTCACAGCCAAGTACTTGTGGGCAATCTGCTTTTGGTACACCGACGTCAGATTGTACCAGGCAAATTTCCCTGCCCCAGCTGCTGCACTGCCGAAAGAAGTTTGCTCCCAGCCATCCACATGCCCAGCGGTTGAATGCTAGATTGGCAAAATTGCTAGCACTTCAACTGCTGCCTTTTCAGTTGGTAGACTCTGCCCCCTTCCGTGAGTTTGTGGAATGTGCGGTTCCTCAGTGGCAGGTACCCAAACGCCACTTTTTCTTACGGAAGGCGATTCCGGCTCTCTACCGGCATGTGGAAGGCAATGTCCATGCCTCGCTGGACAGGGCGGTCAGTGGTAAGGTGCATATTACCGCTGACTCATGGTCCAGCAGGCATGGACAGGGACGTTACCTAAGTTTCACGGTGCATTGGGTGACTCTGCTGGCAGCTGGGAAGGATGCAGGACAAGGTGCAGTAGTGTTGGAGGTTGTTCCGCCACCACGCCTCCAAAATGCTAATGATTGTGACACACCTCTCTCCTCCACCCCCTCCTCTTCTTCTTCCTCCATGGCCTCTTCCTGTGCTTTGTCCTTGGAACCAGCGGTGCTCCGTAGCCGTTCAAGGGGCTACGCAAGTACGCAGGCCAAAAGATGCCATGCGGTGCTTGAGCTGGTGTACTTGGGGGACAGGAGCCACACTGGGGCAGAGGTTCTGTCAGCTCTGCAGGGGCAGGTTCAGAGGTGGTTGACGCCACGCCAACTTAAGGCAGGAATGGTGGTTTGTGACAATGGCACCAACCTCCTCTCTGCCCTCCGACAGGGACAAATGACCCATGTGCCCTGTTTGGCTCACGTCCTTAACTTGGTGGTGCAGCGGTTCTTGGGCAGGTACCCGGGCTTACAGGATGTCCTGAGGCAGGCCAGGAAAGTCTGTGTACATTTCCGCCGGTCATATAATGCCAGTGCTCGGCTGACGGACCTCCAAAAGGAGTTTAACCTGCCCAAGAACCGCCTAATCTGTGACATGCCCACCAGGTGGAACTCAGCGTTGGCCAGGCTGCAGCGGCTGCACATGCAGCAGAGGGCCATCAATGAGTACCTGTGGGACTATGGCACCAGGACAGGGTCAGGGGAGCTTGTTTTTTTTTTCCCCACACCAGTGGGCCATGATCAGGGATGCATGCACTGTCCTGTCACCATTTGAGGAGGCCACGAGGATGGTGAGCAGTGACAGTGCATGCATCAGTGACACTGTCCCCCTTGTCCACCTGTTGGAGCACACGCTGCGTGGAATAATGGACAGGGCACTTGAGGCAGAACAGAGGCAGGAAGAGAAGGACTTCCTTAGCTCTCAAGGCCCCCTTTATCCAGACAGTGTTCCTGCGTGCCCGCCGATCACACAGGAAGAGGAGGAGGAGGAGGAGGAGGAAGATTGTGTCAGTATGGAGGTGGAGCCTGGCACTCAGCATCAGCAGCAGTCTTTAAGGGATCAGTCCCAAGAAACACATGAACTTGTACGTGGCTGGGAGGAGGTGGCTGCGGACCATGTCGTCCTTAGTGACCCAGAGGACTCCGGACCGAATGCCTCAGCAAACCTACGCTGCATGGCCTCCCTGATCCTGCAAAGCCTGCGTAAGGATCCTCGTATTCGTGGTATCAAGGAGAAGGACCAATACTGGCTGGCAACCCTCCTTGATCCATGTTACAAGGGCAAGGTTGCGGACCTTATCTTGCCATCGCAGAGGGAGCAGAGGATGAAACATCTTCGGGAGGCCTTGCAGAAAGGTCTGTGCAACGCGTTCCCAGAGACTGGGAGGTTACAAACTCCTGTTTCTGGACAACATGTTGCTGAGGCTTCGGTCAGTCAAAGAAGGAGCGGTGGAGAAGGTGGCCGTCTGGCCGATGCGTTCAGACAATTTTTTGGTCCGCAGCCCCAAGGTATGATCGGTTCCAGCAACCATCGCCAGCGTCTGTTTTACATGGTGCAGGAATACCTAGGGGCAAGATCTGACTTGGACACCTTTCCCACCGAAAATCCTCTGTGTTACTGAGTCTTGAGGATGGATCACTGGCTAGAGCTTGCACAGTATGCAATTGAGCTACTGGCCTGTCCTGCATCTAGCATTCTTTCGGAACGCACATTCAGTGCTGCTGGAGGCTTTGTAACCGATCACAGGGTGCGTCTGTCCACCGACTCGGTCGATCGACTGACCTTCATAAAAATGAATCAGTCTTGGATCACCACCAGCTACCAAGCACCTGATGCTGATGTAACCGAATAATTTTTTTTGAAATCTCAGATCCCTTCAAAGACTGCCTATGCTGATGCTGAGTGACTATCCCTGAGTAATTATCCTCTTCCTCCTCAATCATCACGCTGATAGCTTGTAAGAACATTTTTGGTTCTGGGCGCCACCAGTGCCTAAGGCCCAATTTTTCAGCCCCTGTTTAACGGGGGCGTGTAATTACAATTTTTGATGCAATACTTTGTAGCAGGGCTCGTTTCTGCATTCAACTAGAGTATCTGTGAGGGGTTGCAGTGTTGTGGCACCAGCACCAGTGCCTAAGGCCCAATTTTTCAGCCCCTGTTTAACAGGGGCATGTTATTACAATTTTTGATGCAATACTTTGCAGCAGGGCTCATTTCTGCGTTCCAACTAGAGTATCTGTGAGGGGTTGCAGTGTTGTGGAACCAGCACCAGTGCCTAAGGCCTAATTTTTCAGCCCCTGTTCAACAGGGGCATGTAATTACAATTCTTGATCTAATATTTCACAGCAGGGCCCATTTCTGCACCCACCAAGAGCGAGTGAGGACTTACAGTGTTGTGGCACCACCACCACCAAAGGCCCAATTTTTCTGCCCTTGTTCAACAGGGGCATGTAATTAGAATTCTTGATCTAATATTTCACAGCAGGGCCCATTTCTGCACCCACCAAGAGTGAGTGAGGACTTACAGTGTTGTGGCACCAACACCACCACCACCAAAGGCCCAATTTTTCTGCCCTTGTTTAACAGGGGCGTGTAATTACAATTTTTGATGCAATACTTTGCAGCAGGGCTCGTTTCTGCATTCCAACTAGAGTATCTGTGAGGGCTTACAGTGTTGTGGCCACAACAACACCTAAGGCCCAAATTTCTGCTGAGTATATAGGGCAGGCCCCTACTTTCAAACATCTAACTTACAAACGACTCCTACTTGCAAACGGAAGGAGACAACAGGAAGTGAGATGAAATCTACCCCATAGGAAGGGAAATTCTCTCCTGTAAGAGTTAATATGGGAAAAACATTTCTCCTTTCCACTGATGCTTTCCAATCCTTGTTCCACAAAAAACCCCACATTTTCAAAAAACATTTGTCATTGGGACAAAAAGTGAGGTGAAATCTTCTGAAGAGGAGGAAAGACAGCAAAACAAATGTCACAGGGGTGATAACCCTTCCCTATGTTTTCCAAAAAGCTTAAAAAAGATTTTTTGGCTGGAGCTAAACACGTTAAATATGTACCCGTTAAAAATTACAAACAGATTCTACTTAACAACAAACCTACAGTCCCTGTCTTGTTTGCACCGCCTGTATACTGCTGTTCAGAGTATATTTTAATTTGGGTGCGGGATTCCCCTTAATATCCATACAAGACCCAAAGGGCCTGGTAATGGTCTGGGGGGTACCCATGCCGTTTGTCTCACTGATTTTCATCCATATTGCCAGGACCCGACATTACATTAAACCTGCAAGCAGTTTTAAATGAGATTTTTTCCTTTAAAAATGACATCTTGTGCAGGGACTGTTCTAAACACGGGAAACACGCGCCACTTTACAGGCATACTATAGACACACCCCAGGTATGATATTTAAAGGAATATTTCACTTTTTTTTTTTACTTTAAGCATCATTAAAATCACTGCTCCCGAAAAAACGGTCGTTTTTAAAAGTTTTTTTTGCATCGATACAAGTCCCCTGGGGTAGGACCCGGGTCCCCAAACCCTTTTTAGGACAATACCATGCAAATTAGCCTTTAAAATGAGCACTTTTGATTTCGAACGTTCGAGTCCCATAGACGTCAATGGGGTTCTAACGTTCGTGCGAACTTTCGGTCCGTTCGCAGGTTCTGGTGCGAACCGAACCGGGGGGTGTTCGGCTCATCCCTAGTCATCAGTTAACTTAGGCCTGAACCGTACCAGGCCACATGCACTCTTGTCCCCCCCTCTTTTCCTGCGGCCTGCCAGGTTGCGTGCTCGGATAAGGGTCTGGTATGGATTTTTGGGGGGACCCCACGCCGTTTTTTTTTTTTTTTTTGGCGCGGGGTTCCCCTTAAAATCCATACTAGACCTGAAGGGTCTGGTATGGAATTTAGGGGGAACCCCACGTCATTTTTTTTTTTTAATTTTGGCCGGGGTTCCCCTTAATATCCATACCAGACCTGAAGGGCCTGGTATGGAATTTAGGGGGACCCCCACGTCATTTTTTTTTTTTAATTTTGGTTCGGGGTTCCCCTTTGGGGAATTCCCATGCCGTTTTTATCAATGAACTTCTATGTGTATTGTCGGCAATGCAATAGCCGCGGGTAGTTTTAAATGAGTTTTTTCCTTCAAAATGTCATTTTGCTGTCAGACTGTTCTAAACACAGGAAACATGCGCCCCTTTACAGGCACACTATAGACACCCCCCAGGTACGAAATTTAAAGGGATATTACACTTTTATTGATTGACTTTAAGTATTATTAAAATCACTGCTCCTGAAAAAACGGCCGTTTTTAAAACTTTTTTTTGCATTGATCCATGTCCCCTGGGGCAGGACCCAGGTCCCCAAACACTTTTTATGACAATAACTTGCATATTAGCCTTTAAAATTAGCACTTTTGATTTCTCCCATAGACTTTTAAAGGGTGTTCCGCGGCATTCGAATTTGCCGCGAACACCCCAAATTGTTCGCTGTTCGGTGAACTTGCGAACAGCCAATGTTCGAGTCGAACATGAGTTCGACTCGAACTCGAAGCTCATCCCTAGTCAGGATCTACAGTCAGGTCCATAAATATTGGGACATCGACACAATTCTAATCTTTTTGGCTCTATACACCACCACAATGGATTTGAAATGAAATGAACAAGATGTGCTTTAACTGCAGACCTTCAGCTTTAATTTGAGGGTATTTACATCCAAATCAGGTGAACGGTGTAGGAATTACAACAGCTTGTATATGTGATTCCCACTTTTTAAGGGATCAAAAGTAATGGGACAGATTAACTATCATCCATCAAACTTTCACTTTTCAATACTTGGTAGCAAATCCTTTGCAGTCAATTGCAGCCTGAAGTCTGGAACGCATAGACATCACCAGATGCTGGGTTTCATCCCTGGTGATGCTCTGCCAGGCCTCTACTGCAACTGTCTTCAGTTCCTGCTTGTTCTTGGGGCATATTTCCTTTAGTTTTGTCTTCAGCAAGTGAAATGCATGCTCAATCGGATTCAGGTCAGGTGATTGACTTGGTCATTGCATAACATTCCACTTCTTTCCCTTAAAAAAACTGCTTTTGCAGTATGCTTCGGGTCATTGCCCATCTGCACTGTGAAGCACCATCCAATGAGTTCTGAAGCATTTTGCTGAATATGAGCAGATAATATTGCCCAAAACACTTCAGAAGTCATCCTGCTGCTTTTGTCAGCAGTCACATTATCAATAAATACAAGAGAAACAGTTCCATTGGCAGCCATACATGTCCATGCCATGACACTACCACCACCATGCTTCACTGATGAGGTGGTATGTTTTGGATCATGAGCAGTTCCTTTCCTTCTCCATACTCTTCTATTCCCAACACTCTGGTACAAGTTGATCTTGGTCTCATCTGTCCATAGGATGTTGTTCCAGAACTGTGAAGGCTTTTTTAGATGTTGTTTGGCAAACTCTAATCTGGCCTTCCTGTTTTTGAGGCTCACCAATGGTTTCCTGTGGTGAACCCTCTGTATTCACTCTGGTGAAGTATTCTCTTGATTGTTGACTTTGACACACATATGCCTACCTCCTGGAGTGTGTTCTTGATCTGGCCAACTTTTGTGAAGGGTGTTTTCTTCACCAGGGAAAGAATTCTTCGGTCATCCACCACAGTTGTTTTCCGTGGTCTTCCAGGTCTTGTGGTGTTGCTGAGCTCACCAGTGCATTCTTTCTTTTTAAGGATGTTCCAAACAGTTGATTTGGCCACACCTAATGTTTTTGCTATCTCTCTGATGGGTTTGTTTTGTGTTTTCAGCCTAATGATGGCTTGCTTCACTGATAGTGACAGCTCTTTGGATCTTATATTGAGAGATGACAGCAACAGATTCCAAATGCAAATAGCACACTTGAAATGAACTCTGGACCTTTTATCTGCTCCTTGTAAATGGGATAATGAGGGAATAACACACATATAGCCATGGAACAGCTGAGCAGCCAATTGTCCCAATACTTTTGGTCCCTTAAAAAGTGGGAGGCACATATACAAACTGTTGTAATTCCTACACCGTTCAGCTGATTTGAATGTAAATACCCTCAAATTAAAGCTGAAAGTCTGTAGTTAAAGCGCATCTTGTTTGTTTTAATTCAAATCTATTGTGGTGGTGTACAGAGCCAAAAAGATTAGAATTGTGTCAATGTCCCAATATTTATGGACCTTCTATGCCTTCTCCTGGGAGCTTTGGTGAAAATGATGGAGGAGCAGGAGGCAGCTACCATTGAACCTCTGGCTCATGTACTCAAATATGGATTAGCCAAATATACCAAGGTTTGTTTCATGCAGAGTCCAGCGAACACTGCTAAAGTTTGGGTGCTGAATCCTGAATAAGGGTGCTGAAAATAAATAAGAGCTGAAAGTTAAAAAAAAAAACTGTTCCATAGTGATCCATAATTAGTCAGGTTGAAAAAAGACACAAGTCCATCTAGTTCAACCAAAAAATAAATAAATCATACAATCCCATACACACAATCCTATACCCACAGTTGATCCAGTGGAAGGCGAAAAACCCCAGCAAAGCATCTTTCCTCATAGCTGATCTCCCCCATGCCTCTTCTCAGTTTGGTTGCCCTTCTGGACACTTTTTAACCTGCCTAAGGTCAGAATGACAAAAATCCACACCAGACACTTATCTTAGCATGCAGTCTGGTAGACCAGGAAATTGGGTAATCAGCGTGTGCCCCCCTCCACTACCACGTGACATCATTGACCATATATGAGATTAAAGATATATAGTCAATGACATTACTGAAATCCTGAGACATCATAAACAAGGTCATGTCTATATATGGTCAATGAAATCACCCGGGAGGCCCTGCTCCTTTGTATCTATCAGCTGTCATCTGCCTGACATGTCATTCAGACCTTAAACCCCCTAAAAATCTTTTCCGGACACTTATTTCAGGATGCAGTTTGGTAGGCTAAGAAAGTGGGGAATTAGCATTTGCCCTCTCCTGTCCCACATGACGTAATTGACCAAATATGGTCATGTCCATATATGGTCAATGACTTCATACAGAAGACCCTGCCCCTTTGTATAAATCAGCTGTCATCTGCCAGACCTGTCATTCTGACCTTAGTCATCGAGCAGCAGTTTTTTTTTCTTTTTGTGGGTCAGCAGGCATCAGGCATTGTGATTTACATGGATCTACACCACTGGAAGAAATTATTCATAGTAAATGTACACCATGGGATTTTGTTTTATCAAAGGACTTGTGAAAAACTGTGTCTGTGTTTTTATTTACACTTAACTTTTTTTGTGAATGAGTAGGGTTTCTTTGAATTTACATAGGGGTGGTATCTGGGTGCTCTATATTGTTAAGGGGGCTTCCAGATTCTGATAAGCCCTCTACCCGCAGACTCCCACAACTGCTAGGTCAGAGTTGTAGGGAAGAGGTCTTTGTCATCATCAACATGGGTACAAAGTGCTTTGCCAGGCACCTCTCAATTGTTAAGGACATGTGGCCTAGTATGGTGTAGAAGAACATAATTAATGACAGCTGACATATTTACAATTTTCCTTGTTGGTGTGTTTATTTTACGATGGGCTAGCACTCTGTCCTCAGGTTGAAGGTCAAAGTCTGCTTCCAACTCTTAATAAAGACCATGACTGATCTTTAAGAAATATTTGGACTTCAGACAAGAATTATTTTCACTTCCAGATACAGGGAGGGCTGCAAAGCCTCCCCCCATGAAAAGCACTTTGTTCCCATGTTGATGGGGGCAAGAGCCTCATCCCCACACCATAATCCAAAAAAATGATGTGGAGATCTTTGGGGGAACTCAGTGGAATCTGGAAGCCCCCAGTAGAATAGGGGGGCCCCAGATATCAAGACTTTAGTTCTAATGCTGCTTTATGACACATCCCCATGTCATCCTAAGGCATTCTGCAACTTCACATCCAAGCTTAAAGTGGAACTTCCGCTTATACCCTTCTTTCACATTTGGCACCTTTCAGGGGGGAGGGGGGAACAGTTACCTGTTTTTAACAGGTTCCCTTCCTGACTTCCAGGAGATGAGTCTCGGCCCAATCTCCCGGAAGTTCAGCCCCTCTCCTCCTTCCCAATTAGAGAGTGCAGTGCGCTTCGCGCATGCGCAGTAGAGAACCAGCAGTGAAGCCAAAAGGCTTCACTGCCTGGTTCCCTTACCTGGAATGGCGGCAGCAGCACCTGGGAGTCAATCCAAAGATCGACTGTGGTGCGACATCATTGGCTCCCTGGACAGGTAAGTGCCCTAATAATAAAAGTCAGCAGCTACAGTATGTGTAGTTGCTGACTTTTAATTTTTTTCACCAATGCTGGACATCCTCTTTAAGATATCACCAAAGCATGTTATTTAAAGGATTTATGCATTTTACTATAACTCTTTAAGGTGTATTTCCACTTTTGAAGTCAAATTGGAGAACCCCCACTATATGTTTACAACAAAATAGGTCCCCACAGCATGCAGTGAGCTCCTCTTAATAAAAAATGGCTTCAGCTTGGTCTCCTCTAAATTTTTTAACCAGCAGGGGCTTAATCATACAGGCAAATGCAACTGGAATAGCTTGTAGTATAAGGTTGGGTTCACATCTAAGCCACATGCAACTCGCAGCAGGGGTCTGGTGCGTCTCTGTTCTCCGTTTCAGGGATGAATCAGGGATGAAATTTTGCCTGAATTGGGCCCTGAAACAGAGCCAAGGATGCATAGGACCTCTGTGCAATGCGCTCCGCTCCTCTCCATAGAGAGCCGGTCACAATCTCCTGTCATGCGAATTGGATGTGGGGAAATCCGCATTCAATTCGCACTACTGTGAATCCAGCCTAAAGTATCATAAGCCAAAAAGAGCAAGTGCCCAAAAGGGTCAGGTAGCTCTATTATATAATTTGTGTCACAGTGTCATCTATCTAGGGGAGATTGAAAATGCAGCCTAAGACAAACCCTTGATAAAGTCATGTGATCTGTGACGCAACACGTGGGGAGAAGCCGGGTGATTTCACTTCCAGTCACAGCTGAGACAGGAAGTCTCTGATCTATGTGAGGTCGAACACTGCGTTTTTAGATGTAAGATTGCTGCTGCTCAATAAACTACTTTTATTTAATTACTGCACTATAGAGATCTCTTTCTATTCTGTATGAGCTTTGAATGGAGGAGAGTGGAGCATATCAAGGAGGATAATATCTACAGTGGAGTTTCCTTTCCAACATTTGGAATATACCCTATCTGGCTGGATGCTCCAAGGAAAGGAGTCTGCTGTTCTGCCCATCAAAGATATTTAACAACAGAGGTGTTACTAGACCTGTAGGGGTCTCAACTTGAGGTGAGAGGCTAGGACACACTATTGTTATACTACGGATGGTGGAAGTTATTATCACTTAATTGAACTGAACTTTTTGCACCTGATGTCACATTCATCACCAAGGATTTTTGCACAAGCACTTTATTCATTTTATTTTTTGGATTGATTACTATTTTTTGGACTGATCATGTTATCTTAAGAATATTATTGTCTTCTTATACAGTTTTGTGGTGTGATTGCAACCTTTGCACGTTTTTCATTTTCCATTTACGTGGACTGATTTAATTACCTTCTTGGTACATTTGCATCATATGTTGTTCATCTCATATTGAGTAAGCACCACATTATCACCCTTATATTTACTAAGACAAACAATCCAACATAAAATAAAAAAGATTCAAATTGCTGGGATCAATCCACTGCTAATACAAATACTAACATACAGTACATGAGCATACCTTAAGCCATGGCCATTACGCATTTATAGCACTAGCTATATACATAACTAGATCCCAGCTCATAAAAAAATATGTTTATTAATCAATAAGATAAAATCAATAAAAAATCCATATGAAAAAGTGTAAAAAAAACTATAGAAATTCAGATAGCCAGGAATGGTATAACATATGTAAATGTAACTACATGGAAATGGTAATGCCGACCTGACGAGAGAAAAATGGACATGTGGAGTATACATGTAAAAAGATCTAATCATGTATGCCCTATATTATATGTGCATGATGTAAATAGGCAAAATAATTGCTATCATAATAAATATCAATGGTACTTAATGCTTAACAACATGCGAGAGGAAACCCTTAATATTATAACAACTAATGTGTTCTATATGAAACATCCGAACAAACATTAAATATGATACATGAAAAAGAGTGAAAAAAATAAGAAATAAGCCTCAAGATATAAATAGGGAAAGGGAGGGGGTCTATATATAGTAATGGGTGATATCCCACTCATAATAAAGCCCTTTCAATATACTAGTATCTCATTTAACCATCCAATAGACCTCCCTTTTGTTTAACTACTTAAAGACCACCTACCACAGATATACTGCGGCAGGATGGCTCTATTGCCTGAAGCGATGTACCTTATGTTATTTCATGCAATAGACAGCGGGGGTGCCAAGGGGAGATCCAATCAGCGGGTCCGGCAGGACCGATTGTTCCTCAGAGAGGCAGAATGGCGATCTGCCTATGTAAACAAAGCTGATTGCCGCTCTGACAGGGAAGAACACAGTGATCTTGTCTTTCTGCTAAGCAGGAACACAGATCTCTGTGTTCACCCAGTCAGTCCGTTCCCCACACAGTTAGAAAGAACCCCCTAGGGACACACTTAATCCTTTGATTGGGCCTGGTGTTAACCCCTTCCCTGTCAGTGTTATTAGTACAGTAACAGTGCATATTTCTAGCACTGATCACTGTAATAATGTCACTGGTTCCCAAAAAAGTGTCAAAAGTGTCTGTTAGGTGTCTGATTTGTCTGCCACAATGTTGCAGTCCTGCTAAAAATCACTGATCACTAGGGATGAGCCGAACACCCCCCGGTTCGGTTCGCACCAGAACCCGCGAACGGACCGAAAGTTCGCACGAACGTTAGAACCCCATTGACGTCTATGGGACTCGAACGTTCGAAATCAAAAGTGCTCATTTTAAAGGCTAATTTGCATGGTATTGTCCTAAAAAGGGTTTGGGGACCCGGGTCCTACCCCAGGGGACATGTATCAATGCAAAAAAAACTTTTAAAAACGGCCGTTTTTTCGGGAGCAGTGATTTTAATGATGCTTAAAGTAAAAAAAAAAAAAAGTGAAATATTCCTTTAAATATCGTACCTGGGGGGTGTCTATAGTATGCCTGTAAAGTGACGCGTGTTTCCCATGTTTAGAACAGTCCCTGCACCAAATGTCATTTTTAAAGGAAAAAATCTCATTTAAAACTGCTTGCGGGTTTAATGTCATGTCGGGTCATGGCAATATGGATGAAAATCAGTGAGACAAACGGCATGGGTACCCCCCAGTCCATTACCAGGCCCTTTGGGTCTTGTATGGATATTAAGGGGAACCCCGCACCCAAATTAAAATAAGGAAAGGTGTGGGGCCACCAGGCCCTATATACTCTGAACAGCAGTATACAGGCGGTGCAAACAAGACAGGGACTGTAGGTTTGTTGTTAAGTAGAATCTGTTTGTAATTTTGAACATTTTTAACGTGTTTAGCTCCAGCCAAAAAATCTTTTCTAAGCTTTTTGGAAAACATAGGGAAGGGTTATCACCCCTGTGACATTTGTTTTGCTGTCTTTCCTCCTCTTCAGAAGATTTCACCTCACTTTTTTGTCCCAATGAAAAATGTTTTTTGAAAATTTGGGTTTTTTTGTGGAACAAGGATTGGAAAGCATCAGTGGAAAGGAGAAATTGTTTTCCCATATTAACTCTTACAGGAGAGAATTTCCCTTCCTAGGGGTAGATTTCATCTCACTTCCTGTTGTCTCCTTCCGTTTGCAAGTAGGAGTCGTTTGTAAGTTAGATGTTTGAAAGTAGGGTCCTGCCCTATATACTCAGCAGAAATTTGGGCCTTAGGTGTTGCTGTGGCCACAACACTGTAAGCCCTCACAGGGCCCTGCTGTGAAATATTAGATCAAGAATTGTAATTACATGCCCCTGTTGAACAGGAGCTGAAAAATTAGGCCTTAGGCACTGGTGCTGGTGCCACAACACTGCAACCCCTCACAGACACTCTAGTTGGAACGCAGGAACGAGCCCTGCTGCAAATTATTGCTTCAAAAATTGTAATTACACGCCCCTGTTAGACAGGGGCAGAAAAATTGGGCCTTAGGCACTGGTGCTGGTGCCACAACACTGCAACCCCTCACAGACACTCTAGTTGGAACGCAGGAACGAGCCCTGCTGCAAAGTATTGCATCAAAAATTGTAATTACACGCCCCTGTTAGACAGGGGCAGAAAAATTGGGCCTTAGGCACTGGTGCTGGTGCCACAACACTGCAACCCCTCACAGACACTCTAGTTGGAACGCAGGAACGAGCCCTGCTGCAAAGTATTGCATCAAAAATTGTAATTACACGCCCCTGTTAGACAGGGGCAGAAAAATTGGGCCTTAGGCACTGGTGCTGGTGCCACAACACTGCAACCCCTCACAGACACTCTAGTTGGAACGCAGGAACGAGCCCTGCTGCAAAGTATTGCATCAAAAATTGTAATTACACGCCCCTGTTAGACAGGGGCAGAAAAATTGGGCCCTAGGCACTGGTGCTGGTGCCACAACACTGCAACCCCTCACAGACACTCTAGTTGGAATGCAGGAACGAGCCCTGCTGCAAAGTATTACATCAAAAATTGTAATTACACGCCCCTGTTAAACAGGGGCTGAAAAATTGTGCCTTAGGCACTGGTGGTGACGCCCAGAACCAAAAATGTTCTTACAAGCTATCAGCGTGATGATTGAGGAGGAAGAGGATAATTACTCAGGGATAGTCACTCAGCATCAGCATAGGCAGTCTTTGAAGGGATCTGAGATTTCAAAAAAAATTATTCGGTTACATCAGCATCAGGTGCTTGGTAGCTGGTGGTGATCCAAGACTCATTCATTTTTATGAAGGTCAGCCGATCGACCGAGTCGGTGGACAGACGCACCCTGTGATCGGTTACCACGCCTCCAGCAGCACTGAATGTGCGTTCCGAAAGAACGCTGGATGCAGGACAGGCCAGTAGCTCAATTGCATACTGTGCAAGCTCTGGCCAGTGATCCATCCTCAAGACCCAGTAACCCAGAGGATTTTCGGTGGGAAAGGTGTCCAAGTCTGATCTTGCCCCTAGGTATTCCTGCACCATGTAAAACAGACGCTGGCGATGGTTGCTGGAACCGATCATACCTTGGGGCTGCGGACCAAAAAATTGTCTGAACGCATCGGTCAGACGGCCACCTTCTCCACCGCTCCTTCTTTGACTGACCGAAGCCTCAGCAACACGTTGTCCAGAAACAGGAGTTTGTAACCTCCCAGTCTCTGGGAACGCGTTGCACAGACCTTTCTGCAAGGCCTCCCGAAGATGTTTCATCCTCTGCTCCCTCTGCGATGGCAAGATAAGGTCCGCAACCTTACCCTTGTAACGTGGATCAAGGAGGGTTGCCAGCCAGTATTGGTCCTTCTCCTTGATACCACGAATACGAGGATCCTTACGCAGGCTTTGCAGGATCAGGGAGGCCATGCAGCGTAGGTTTGCTGAGGCATTCGGTCCGGAGTCCTCTGGGTCACTAAGAACGACATGGTCCGCAGCCACCTCCTCCCAGCCACGTACAAGTCCATGTGTTTCTTGGGACTGATCCCTTAAAGACTGCTGCTGATGCTGAGTGCCAGGCTCCACCTCCATACTGACACAATCTTCCTCCTCCTCCTCTTCCTCCTCGTCCTCTTCCTGTGTGATCGGCGGGCACGCAGGAACACTGTCTGGATAAAGGGGGCCTTGAGAGCTAAGGAAGTCCTCCTCTTCCTGCCTCTGTTCTGCCTCAAGTGCCCTGTCCATTATTCCACGCAGCGTGTGCTCCAACAGGTGGACAAGGGGGACAGTGTCACTGATGCATGCACTGTCACTGCTCACCATCCTCGTGGCCTCCTCGAATGGTGACAGGACAGTGCATGCATCCCTGATCATGGCCCACTGGCGTGGGGAAAAAAAACCAAGCTCCCCTGACCCTGTCCTGGTGCCATAGTCGCACAGGTACTCATTGATGGCCCTCTGCTGCCTGTGCAGCCGCTGCAGCATGGCCAACGTTGAGTTCCACCTGGTGGGCATGTCACAGATTAGGCGGTTCTTGGGCAGGTTAAACTCCTTTTGGAGGTCCGTCAGCCGAGCACTGGCATTATATGACTGGCGGAAATGCACACAGACTTTCCTGGCCTGCCTCAGGACATCCTGTAAGCCCGGGTACCTGCCCAAGAACCGCTGCACCACCAAGTTAAGGACGTGAGCCAAACAGGGCACATGGGTCATTTGTCCCTGTCGGAGGGCAGAGAGGAGGTTGGTGCCATTGTCGCAAACCACCATTCCTGCCTTAAGTTGGCGTGGCGTCAACCACCTCTGAACCTGCCCCTGCAGAGCTGACAGAACCTCTGCCCCAGTGTGGCTCCTGTCCCCCAAGCACACCAGCTCAAGCACCGCATGGCATCTTTTGGCCTGCGTACTTGCGTAGCCCCTTGAACGCCTACGGAGCACCGCTGGTTCCGAGGAAGAGGCCATGGAGGAAGAAGAAGAGGAGGGGGTGGAGGAGAGAGGTGTGTCACAATCAGCATTTTGGAGGCGTGGTGGCGGAACAACCTCCAACACTACTGCACCTTGTCCTGCATCCTTCCCAGCTGCCAGCAGAGTCACCCAATGCGCCGTGAAACTTAGGTAACGTCCCTGTCCATGCCTGCTGGACCATGAGTCAGCGGTAATATGCACCTTACCGCTGACCGCCCTGTCCAGCGAGGCATGGACATTGCCTTCCACATGCCGGTAGAGAGCCGGAATCGCCTTCCGTGAGAAAAAGTGGCGTTTGGGTACCTGCCACTGAGGAACCGCACATTCCACAAACTCACGGAAGGGGGCAGAGTCTACCAACTGAAAAGGCAGCAGTTGAAGTGCTAGCAATTTTGCCAAGCTAGCATTCAACCGCTGGGCATGTGGATGGCTGGGAGCAAACTTCTTTCGGCGGTGCAGCAGCTGGGGCAGGGAAATTTGCCTGGTACAATCTGACGTCGGTGTACCAAAAGCAGATTGCCCACAAGTACTTGGCTGTGACACACCTAATTCTACACCTTCATTCCTCTCACTGCAGGTCTCAGAGAGGACTGAAGGTCTAGTGGGGTTGGAAATCTCAGCTGATGAGGAGCAAGGAGAGATCCTCTTTGTTCTTTGGTGTGGGTCTTTTAGATACGCTTGCCAACGAACTGCATGGCAGGTCAACATATGTCTGGTCAAGCATGTGGTACCCAAGCGGGAGATGTTTTGGCCACGCGAGATACGCTTGAGACATATGTTGCAAATAGCAGCGGTGCGATCTGATGCACTCGTCTCAAAAAAGGCCCACACCAAAGAACTTTTTGAATAATGCGCAGAGACTGCAGCGCCCTGCACATGTGGAGCTTTGGGGTGTGATGCAGTCAATGTGCTGCCCTTAGGCTGGCCCCTGGAGGGCATCCTGCCTCGTTGGTGATGTGCTGCCGCCTCCTCCTCCTCCTCCTCCTCCTCCTCCTCCTCTCTCCTATCAGGCACCCACGTTGAGTCAGTGACCTCATCATCCCCTCCCTCCTCATCACTGGAGCAAACCTGGCAGTATGCTGCAGCAGGGGGAGCATGACTGCCAGATTGCTGTCCTTCTTGGGCACCCCCTCTGTCCGCGCTCATGTTACTGCCTTCATCGAGCTCAGTATCGTCATCAGAGCCTTCCAAACGCTGGGCATCCTCCTGGAGCATGTACCCAACACTGTGGTCAAACAGTTCGAGGGAATCCTCATGAGGACATGGTGGAGCTAGGGAAGGAGTCACTGATGACATTGAGCTGAGGGAAGAGGCCGCTGCTTTGCCAGACAAAGCACCCTGGGCATGGGTGAGAGAGGATGAGGAGGATGAGGACGGCTTGGTCATCCACTCGACCAAGTCTTCCGCATGTTGCGGCTCAACACGGCCAGCTGCCGAAAAAAAGGCCAAGCGTGTCCCATGGCCACGTGCTGATGAGGATGCACCGTCTCCGCGACCAGCACTAGACACAGAGCCTGCTTGCCCTCTCTTATTGGCTTGTGACTGTCTGCCTCTCCTTCTTGGCCTTCCAGACATACTAATGGCCTGTAGCTGCACTAAGCTGGGATAGAACACCTGTAATTTTCTTCAAGTAGCTTTATATACTGTAACCAGACAAGCCTGCCTGTCAGTAGGAAGATAACAGGAACGGATCTAGCTGAACACTGTGAGCAGGACGCACTGTACTAAATGTAAATAGTCTAGCTGCCTGACCGTGGTACTAATAGGATCAAATAGAACACCTGTAATTTTCTTCAGGTAGCTTTATATACTGTAACCAGACAAGCCTGCCTGTCAGTAGGAAGATAACAGGAACGGATCTAGCTGTACACTGTGAGCAGGACGCACTGTACTAAATGTAAATAGTCTAGCTGCCTGACCGTGGTACTAATAGGATCAAATAGAACACCTGTAATTTTCTTCAGGTAGCTTTATATACTGTAACCAGACAAACCTGCCTGTCAGTAGGAAGATAACAGGAACGGATCTAGCTGAACACTGTGAGCAGGACGCACTGTACTAAATGTAAATAGTCTAGCTGCCTGACCGTGGTACTAATAGGATCAAATAGAACACCTGTAATTTTCTTCAGGTAGCTTTATATACTGTAACCAGACAAGCCTGCCTGTCAGTAGGAAGATAACAGGAACGGATCTAGCTGTACACTGTGAGCAGGACGCACTGTACTAAATGTAAATAGTCTAGCTGCCTGACCGTGGTACTAATAGGATCAAATAGAACACCTGTAATTTTCTTCAGGTAGCTTTATATACTGTAACCAGACAAGCCTGCCTGTCAGTAGGAAGATAACAGGAACGGATCTAGCTGAACACTGTGAGCAGGACGCACTGTACTAAATGTAAATAGTCTAGCTGCCTGGCCGTGGTACTAATAGGATCAAATAGAACACCTGTAATTTTCTTCAGGTAGCTTTATATACTGTAACCAGACAAGCCTGCCTGTCAGTAGGAATTTAACAGGAACGGATCTAGCTGAACACTGTGAGCAGGACGCACTGCACTAAATGTAAATAGTCTAGAAGATAACAGGAACGGATCTAGCTGAACACTGTGAGCAGGACGCACTGCACTAAATGTAAATAGTCTAGAAGATAACAGGAACGGATCTAGCTGAACACTGTGAGCAGGACGCACTGCACTAAATGTAAATAGCAGGAACGGATCTAGCTGAACACTGTGAGCAGGACGCACTGCACTAAATGTAAATAGTCTAGAAGATAACAGGAACGGATCTAGCTGAACACTGTGAGCAGGACGCACTGCACTAAATGTAAATAGCAGGAACGGCTCTAGCTGAACACTGTGCGCAGGACGCACTGCACTAAATGTAAATAGCAGGAACGGATCTAGCTGAACACTGTGAGCAGGACGCACTGCACTAAATGTAAATAGCAGGAACGGATCTAGCTGAACACTGTGAGCAGGACGCACTGCACTAAATGTAAATAGCAGGAACGGATCTAGATGAACACTGTGAACAGGACGCACTGCACTAAATGTAAATAGCAGGAACGGATCTAGCTGAACACTGTGAGCAGGACGCACTGCACTAAATGTAAATAGCAGGAACGGATCTAGCTGAACACTGTGAGCAGGACGCACTGCACTAAATGTAAATAGCAGGAACGGATCTAGCTGAACACTGTGAGCAGGACGCACTGCACTAAATGTAAATTGCAGGAACGGATCTAGCTGAACACTGTGAGCAGGACGCACTGCACTAAATGTAAATAGTCTAGAAGATAACAGGAACGGATCTAGCTGAACACTGTGAGCAGGACGCACTGCACTAAATGTAAATAGCAGGAACGGATCTAGCTGAACACTGTGAGCAGGACGCACTGCATTAAATGTAAATAGTCTAGATAGAAGATAACAGGAACGGATCTAGCTAAACTGAATACAGTGTATATATATATATGCAACACCTGGGATGCATATATATACACAATACACTGTAAGTGCAGCTAACTGACTGACTAATCTGCCTAATCTATCTAACTCAAATCAAATGACACTGTCTCTCTCTCTCTCTATCTCTCAGCACACCGGAACACACACTACACAGGGCCGCCGTGCAGGCGGCCTTATATAGTGTGGGGTGTGTACTAAATCCCCTGAGCCATAATTGGCCAAAGCCACCCTGGCTTTGGCCAATTACAGCTCTCTCTACTGACGGCGCTGTGATTGGCCAAGCATGCGGGTCATAGTGCATGCTTGGCCAATCATCAGCCAGCAATGCACTGCGATGCCGCAGTGAATTATGGGCCGTGACGCGCCACACGAATTTAGCGCGAACGGCCCATAACGTTCGCAATTCGGCGAACGATCGAACAGCCGATGTTCGAGTCGAACATGGGTTCGACTCGAACACGAAGCTCATCCCTAATCAAGAATTGTAATTACATGCCCCTGTTGAACAGGAGCTGAAAAATTAGGCCTTAGGCACTGGTGCTGGTGCCACAACACTGCAACCCCTCACAGACACTCTAGTTGGAATGCAGGAACGAGCCCTGCTGCAAAGTATTACATCAAAAATTGTAATTACACGCCCCTGTTAGACAGGGGCTGAAAAATTGTGCCTTAGGCACTGGTGGTGGCGCCCAGAACCAAAAATGTTCTTACAAGCTATCAGCGTGATGATTGAGGAGGAAGAGGATAATTACTCAGGGATAGTCACTCAGCATCAGCATAGGTAGTCTTTGAAGGGATCTGAGATTTCAAAAAAAATTATTCGGTTACATCAGCATCAGGTGCTTGGTAGCTGGTGGTGATCCAAGACTCATTCATTTTTATGAAGGTCAGCCGATCGACCGAGTCGGTGGACAGACGCACCCTGTGATCGGTTACCACGCCTCCAGCAGCACTGAATGTGCGTTCCGAAAGAACGCTGGATGCAGGACAGGCCAGTAGCTCAATTGCATACTGTGCAAGCTCTGGCCAGTGATCCATCCTCAAGACCCAGTAACCCAGAGGATTTTCGGTGGGAAAGGTGTCCAAGTCTGATCTTGCCCCTAGGTATTCCTGCACCATGTAAAACAGATGCTGGCGATGGTTGCTGGAACCGATCATACCTTGGGGCTGCGGACCAAAAAATTGTCTGAACGCATCGGTCAGACGGCCACCTTCTCCTTCTTTGACTGACCGAAGCCTCAGCAACACGTTGTCCAGAAACAGGAGTTTGTAACCTCCCAGTCTCTGGGAACGCGTTGCACAGACCTTTCTGCAAGGCCTCCCGAAGATGTTTCATCCTCTGCTCCCTCTGCGATGGCAAGATAAGGTCCGCAACCTTACCCTTGTAACGTGGATCAAGGAGGGTTGCCAGCCAGTATTGGTCCTTCTCCTTGATACCACGAATACGAGGATTCTTACGCAGGCTTTGCAGGATCAGGGAGGCCATGCAGCGTAGGTTTGCTGAGACATTCGGTCCGGAGTCCTCTGGGTCACTAAGGACAACAACGTCCGCAGCCACCTCCTCCCAGCCACGTACAAGTCCATGTGTTCCTTGGGACTGATCCCTTAAAGACTGCTGCTGATGCTGAGTGCCAGGCTCCACCTCCATACTGACACAATCTTCCTCCTCCTCCTCCTCCTCCTCGTCCTCTTCCTGTGTGATCGGCGGGCACGCAGGAACACTGTCTGGATAAAGGGGGCCTTGAGAGCTAAGGAAGTCCTCCTCTTCCTGCCTCTGTTCTGCCTCAAGTGCCCTGTCCATTATTCCACGCAGCGTGTGCTCCAACAGGTGGACAAGGGGGACAGTGTCACTGATGCATGCACTGTCACTGCTCACCATCCTCGTGGCCTCCTCGAATGGTGACAGGACAGTGCATGCATCCCTGATCATGGCCCACTGGCGTGGGGAAAAAAAAACAAGCTCCCCTGACCCTGTCCTGGTGCCATAGTCGCACAGGTACTCATTGATGGCCCTCTGCTGCGTGTGCAGCCGCTGCAGCATGGCCAACGTTGAGTTCCACCTGGTAGGCATGTCACAGATTAGGCGGTTCTTGGGCAGGTTAAACTCCTTTTGGAGGTCCGTCAGCCGAGCACTGGCATTATATGACCGGCGGAAATGCACACAGACTTTCCTGGCCTGCCTCAGGACATCCTGTAAGCCCGGGTACCTGCCCAAGAACCGCTGCACCACCAAGTTAAGGACGTGAGCCAAACAGGGCACATGGGTCATTTGTCCCTGTCGGAGGGCAGAGAGGAGGTTGGTGCCATTGTCGCAAACCACCATTCCTGCCTTAAGTTGGCGTGGCGTCAACCACCTCTGAACCTGCCCCTGCAGAGCTGACAGAACCTCTGCCCCAGTGTGGCTCCTGTCCCCCAAGCACACCAGCTCAAGCACCGCATGGCATCTTTTGGCCTGCGTACTTGCGTAGCCCCTTGAACGCCTACGGAGCACCGCTGGTTCCGAGGAAGAGGCCATGGAGGAAGAAGAAGAGGAGGGGGTGGAGGAGAGAGGTGTGTCACAATCAGCATTTTGGAGGCGTGGTGGCGGAACAACCTCCAACACTACTGCACCTTGTCCTGCATCCTTCCCAGCTGCCAGCAGAGTCACCCAATGCGCCGTGAAACTTAGGTAACGTCCCTGTCCATGCCTGCTGGACCATGAGTCAGCGGTAATATGCACCTTACCGCTGACCGCCCTGTCCAGCGAGGCATGGACATTGCCTTCCACATGCCGGTAGAGAGCCGGAATCGCCTTCCGTGAGAAAAAGTGGCGTTTGGGTACCTGCCACTGAGGAACCGCACATTCCACAAACTCACGGAAGGGGGCAGAGTCTACCAACTGAAAAGGCAGCAGTTGAAGTGCTAGCAATTTTGCCAAGCTAGCATTCAACCGCTGGGCATGTGGATGGCTGGGAGCAAACTTCTTTCGGCGGTGCAGCAGCTGGGGCAGGGAAATTTGCCTGGTACAATCTGACGTCGGTGTACCAAAAGCAGATTTCCCACAAGTACTTGGCTGTGACACACCTAATTCTACACCTTCATTCCTCTCACTGCAGGTCTCAGAGAGGACTGAAGGTCTAGTGGGGTTGGAAATCTCAGCTGATGAGGAGCAAGGAGAGATCCTCTTTGTTCTTTGGTGTGGGTCTTTTAGATACGCTTGCCAACGAACTGCATGGCAGGACAACATATGTCTGGTCAAGCATGTGGTACCCAAGCGGGAGATGTTTTGGCCACGCGAGATACGCTTGAGACATATGTTGCAAATAGCAGCGGTGCGATCTGATGCACTCGTCTCAAAAAAGGCCCACACCAAAGAACTTTTTGAATAACGCGCAGAGACTGCAGCGCCCTGCACATGTGGAGCTTTGGGGTGTGATGCAGTCAATGTGCTGGCCTTAGGCTGGCCCCTGGAGGGCATCCTGCCTCGTTGGTGATGTGCCGCCGCCTCCTCCTCCTCCTCCTCCTCCTCCTCTCTCCTATCAGGCACCCACGTTGAGTCAGTGACCTCATCATCCCCTCCCTCCTCATCACTGGAGCAAACCTGGCAGTATGCTGCAGCAGGGGGAGCATGACTGCCAGATTGCTGTCCTTCTTGGGCACCCCCTCTGTCCGTGCTCATGTTACTGCCTTCATCGAGCTCAGTATCGTCATCAGAGCCTTCCAAACGCTGGGCATCCTCCTGGAGCATGTACCCAACACTGTGGTCAAACAGTTCGAGGGAATCCTCATGAGGACATGGTGGAGCTAGGGAAGGAGTCACTGATGACATTGAGCTGAGGGAAGAGGCCGCTGCTTTGCCAGACAAAGCACCCTGGGCATGGGTGAGAGAGGATGAGGAGGATGAGGACGGCTTGGTCATCCACTCGACCAAGTCTTCCGCATGTTGCGGCTCAACACGGCCAGCTGCCGAAAAAAAGGCCAAGCGTGTCCCATGGCCACGTGATGATGAGGATGCACCGTCTCCACGACCAGCACTAGACACAGAGCCTGCTTGCCCTCTCTTATTGGCTTGTGACTGTCTGCCTCTCCTTCTTGGCCTTCCAGACATACTAATGGCCTGTAGCTGCACTAAGCTGGGATAGAACACCTGTAATTTTCTTCAGGTAGCTTTATATACTGTAACCAGACAAGCCTGCCTGTCAGTAGGAAGATAACAGGAACGGATCTAGCTGAACACTGTGAGCAGGACGCACTGTACTAAATGTAAATAGTCTAGCTGCCTGACTGTGGTACTAATAGGATCAAATAGAACACCTGTAATTTTCTTCAGGTAGCTTTATATACTGTAACCAGACAAGCCTGCCTGTCAGTAGGAAGATAACAGGAACGGATCTAGCTGAACACTGTGAGCAGGACGCACTGCACTAAATGTAAATAGTCTAGAAGATAACAGGAACGGATCTAGCTGAACACTGTGAGCAGGACGCACTGCACTAAATGTAAATAGTCTAGAAGATAACAGGAACGGATCTAGCTGAACACTGTGAGCAGGACGCACTGCACTAAATGTAAATAGTCTAGAAGATAACAGGAACGGATCTAGCTGAACACTGTGAGCAGGATGCACTGCACTAAATGTAAATAGTCTAGAAGATAACAGGAACGGATCTAGCTGAACACTGTGAGCAGGACGCACTGCACTAAATGTAAATAGCAGGAACGGATCTAGCTGAACACTGTGAGCAGGACGCACTGCACTAAATGTAAACAGTCTAGAAGATAACAGGAACGGATCTAGCTGAACACTGTGAGTAGGACGCACTGCACTAAATGTAAATAGCAGGAACGGCTCTAGCTGAACACTGTGAGCAGGACGCACTGCACTAAATGTAAATAGCAGGAACGGATCTAGCTGAACACTGTGAGCAGGACGCACTGCACTAAATGTAAATAGTCTAGAAGATAACAGGAACGGATCTAGCTGAACACTGTGAGCAGGACGCACTGCACTAAATGTAAATAGCAGGAACGGATCTAGCTGAACACTGTGAGCAGGACGCACTGCACTAAATGTAAATAGCAGGAACGGATCTAGCTGAACACTGTGAGCAGGACGCACTGCACTAAATGTAAATAGCAGGAACGGATCTAGCTGAACACTGTGAGCAGGACGCACTGCACTAAATGTAAATAGCAGGAACGGATCTAGCTGAACACTGTGAGCAGGACGCACTGCACTAAATGTAAATAACAGGAACGGATCTAGCTGAACACTGTGAGCAGGACGCACTGCACTAAATGTAAATAGCAGGAACGGATCTAGCTGAACACTGTGAGCAGGACGCACTGCACTAAATGTAAATAGCAGGAACGGATCTAGCTGAACACTGTGAGCAGGACGCACTGCACTAAATGTAAATTGCAGGAACGGATCTAGCTGAACACTGTGAGCAGGACGCACTGCACTAAATGTAAATAGTCTAGAAGATAACAGGAACGGATCTAGCTGAACACTGTGAGCAGGACGCACTGCACTAAATGTAAATAGCAGGAACGGATCTAGCTGAACACTGTGAGCAGGACGCACTGCATTAAATGTAAATAGTCTAGATAGAAGATAACAGGAACGGATCTAGCTAAACTGAATACAGTGTATATATATATATGCAACACCTGGGATGCATATATATACACAATACACTGTAAGTGCAGCTAACTGACTGACTGTTCTGCCTAATCTATCTAACTCAAATCAAATGACACTGTCTCTCTCTCTCTCTATCTCTCAGCACACCGGAACACACACTACACAGGGCCGCCGTGCAGGCGGCCTTATATAGTGTGGGGTGTGTACTAAATCCCCTGAGCCATAATTGGCCAAAGCCACCCTGGCTTTGGCCAATTACAGCTCTCTCTACTGACGGCGCTGTGATTGGCCAAGCATGCGGGTCATAGTGCATGCTTGGCCAATCATCAGCCAGCAATGCACTGCGATGCCGCAGTGAATTATGGGCCGTGACGCGCCACACGAATTTAGCGCGAACGGCCCATATCGTTCGCAATTCGGCGAACGGGCGAACAGCCGATGTTCGAGTCGAACATGGGTTCGACTCGAACACGAAGCTCATCCCTACTGATCACAGCCAACACCAGTAAAAAAATTTAATAAATAAAAATGCCATAAAAAACACACATTTCATTTCTTGTTTTTTGAATTAGGTCCTCTTTACATCCATACTGAACCTGAAGGGTCTGGTATCAACATTGTGGGGTGATATCAAGCAATTCTTTTTTTTTTTGCAAACCCAGCACTGGGTTAATACTGAACAGGCAGTTTATCCCTAAGAAGATGTTTTATCAGCCCTGTCTGTTGGACTACAACTGTACAACCTACGCCTCACCATCCCTCTCCAAATGCATAAAGTGATATCCTTCCTAGCAAAACTCTGTATGTATTTATGTGAGGCATGTCTAGATGAAAAAGAATTGCCTCTCAGCAGCTGCCACTGCTCCAATTTTACAAGCCTGGTGATGATATCAAGGAAGTAACAAACGCTGCTTCTGGCTACAAGAATTAGGTAAAACAATACAGCTGGGACATGCTCTAGAGGAGATGATGGAGGTTTGGGGTTAAACTTAGAAAAGCATGGAAATACCTTTTGATGAAAATGTAATATGCCATAAAAGACCAAATTGCAATATCAGATCTCATTATCTGTATCAAACATACCACATATTCCTAAGTGTAAAACTTTGCTAAACAACTTTACTAGTAGAATGTAATAGAGCACAGCTAGATTGCTGTACCCAATAAAAAAACTTTAAGATGACCCAGAAAATCTCTGTCATTACAGGAAGCTGGAGTTTTATGTGTAATTTGCTCCAAACAAATATCTAGTATGTATGCATTCAGTAAAACCCATATCTCAGAGCATCTTTAGTGAGTGTGTAATCTCTTCACTTTAAACCTTTAAATGAGTAGAAATATGCTGCATTTATCCAAATAGCTCCGTCTGTTGATGGTATATATATATTTTATTAAGTTACTCAGGTCTGTAAGACATTCGTCTGAGTGAAACTGCCAGCAGCATAGGAAATTGTGTTCTTGAAGCCAATTGAGAATTTCTAAGTTGCTAGGCAACATATGTATGTTATCCTCTAGGTTACACAGTATTCTGACACAGATATTTACTCACTTAGCTTTCCTCAGTACCATTGACAACAAACAATTTTGGTAATTATTGTTGTGTCATTTTTACCAAAGCTGTACCCTTTGTGATCATCTCTAATGCTATGGTTGATTATAAATTATTTGCCACATCCATAAATGTTGTGCTAAATTAACTAAAAAGGAAAAATAAGTATTACTTTTTTCAGAAGTGCATGGTATGTGTTATAGGTAAATATGTATTGTTTGTGTTATATGCATTGAGTTTGAGGTCTATGCTTATCTGTAGTGCACTAATCTTTGAAAGCTGAGCTTATGATTTCAAGAGGTCTTTAAATGGTAACTATGTATTTAAAAGTAAAACTTAAAACATGCTTTTCAGGTTCATGAACAGTTTTTAATGTCTTATTTATGAAAAGACCAGTTACATATTGAGACAACCCAGTTAAGGCTAAATGTATACCTCTGGATTGCTACTAGAAAAGTCACTATAGTGGTGTATTGAGGTGACGGATTTTGCATCCACAACATTAAAAAAACATCTTCTATGGCACAGCAAGCCATGGAAGCATTCAATGGTAAGAATACAAAGAAGCCATCATGTGATAAAAGTGAATGAGGTACTTTGTTTTTAGGTAGGGATTGTTGGAAGCAAGGCGTGAAGATGGGAGAGAAACCCTTTTGGTTTCTTGGTGCAACCAGCACTCTATGACAATAACAAAAGTAGAAAAAAACACATATTTCTTTTGGTGGCCTGTTCCAGAAGCGCCTTTGTTATATGATATTTCTCTTTTGTTCTTTACATTTGCTTATAGATCTAAGATAATTTTCAAATTCTACTCAAGATGGGTGGTGGTGCAACCAGGGACCTCAGATGTACGTTTCTGACAGTTCCATCAGCATATTTATCACTACCATGTTTGATTTCACATTTAGTCGTTCCTTTATTTTGTGCTATGCTACTGAGTAATATTTTTTTTCAAGCTTCTCAAGCTGTAAAACCTGATCCAGAGTTATATATTTTGTGTATATTTACCTTCCCTTTTCATTTCATCGAATGGTATATTGTGATAAGCAAATTATTTAATAAAGTGTTACTAAAGGCAAAACTTTTTTTTTCTTTTTTAGATACAGTAAGGGAGGGTTATAACCCCTGTACATTTTTTTGCCGTGTCCCATTGGGGAGATTTCCCTTCACTTTCTCTTTCATAACCAAAATAGGAAGTGAGAGGAAATCACTCAAAAGAGAGGGCATCCTGGGGTGTCACCAGGGTCACCAAAACTAGTGTCCCCATAGGTTGATTCCCCCTCTGGATTATGATAACGGTAAGCAGAACAAATAGAGGGTGTGAATCTCCCTAAGAAGGGTACACATAGTAATGAAAACCTGACAGGTGTTGTAATCCCTCTCCACTCTCCATCTAAAACTAAAGATAATGCACCAGGTGATAATGGTATTACTTTTATAACATAGAAGCAAAATAAAAGGTCTGCAGTCACCAGTGATACACCTCCATCCCTACATACATATGCATCATCTACACACTCTCCCCACCCTAGCACTCACCTGGTGCTTTATTTGCATTCCCTGCACTTCTTTGTTTCATTTAAAACACTGTTTTTCACTCAACCTTTTCCCTTTTTCTTTCCCAGACAAACACATTTTTTCAGGATTTATTTTCTTACCTATGGTCTCTATGTCTGCTCCATTATTGGATCAGGTTAGTCCACTTATGTTTCTATACAAATAACTGTACAACTTTTGTCTATTCTGCTTTTTCAGTAAAGCTTGACACATATACTTATGCTAGAGCATACATGCTCTCATACAAAAATATTATTACATTATAAAACTTGATGTTCATCTTACTAAATTTGGCACATCATTGAGACATATACATCTATGTTTACAGCTGATATCTATCAAGCTACATACTGAGACAATAGGACCATTCACCTTCACTTATGCCATGTCTGCCGCTTGGCATCCCCCTTGGGGGTACCCATGTCTGTCTTCTCCCCCTCAGCTCCCGTGCCATACTCGGGCTGCTGCCGTCCATTTGGGGGTTCAGCGATGGAAACTCTGGTTTTGTTCATTGGTAAGTACTGGGCGGTTTTGCTCTGGCCCATTCTGCCATTGTTCTTACATTTACCACTGTGACACATCTTTTTGTCTATTTAGATACATCTCATCCGCATCCACCCCTGATGAGTGAGCAATGATCTTGCGAAACGCGCGTCGGCTTTTCTGATGCGTGCATTTGTATATACTGCATTGTATAACGTTTGTATCAACTTTATTTATTCTCTTCATTATGTGCAAATCCATTAGCTGAGCTAATATGCTATATTATTCACGTATGTATATTATTTTAATAAACATTTATACTGCTATTACTCTTGTTACTCAGTGGCTAACTGTGACCACCTCATTTAAAGTCCCAGGGCGACTCTCCTTTTTTTGCATACTTTTATAACATATAGCATTATGCAATTGCCAATGTAATGATCACATTGGATGTACCTAAAAGGAGGCTTCACCAATCTTCACTGGGAAGATCAGTGTATTGAACTTTCTCTGCTTTCTGCTGACAACCAGTCTCCGCCTCTCTAAGCCTCTTATGCAGATGAGAACAGAGGCCATTTGATCACCTATAAATAAAATAAATCAAAATAAAAATAAATAAATTATATATATATATATATATATATATATATATATATATATATATATATATATATATATATATATATATACACACACATATACACAGTATCTCACAAAAGTGAGTACACTCCTCACATTTTTGTAAATATTTTATTATATCTTTTCATGTGACAACACTGAAGAAATTACACTTTGCTACAATGTAAAGTAGTCAGTGTACAGCTTGTATAACAGTGTAAATTTGCTGTCCCCTCAAAATAATTCAACACACAGCCATTGATGTCTAAACCGCTGGCAACAAAAGTGAGTACACCCCTATGTCATCCCAGAAGGAAGCCTCTTCTAAAGATGATGCACAAGAAAGCCTGCAAACAGTTTTCTGAAGACAAGTAGACTAAGGACATGGATTACTGGAACCATGTCCTGTGGTCTGATGAGACCAAAATAAACGTATTTGGTTCAGATGGTGTCAAGCGTGTGTGGTGGCAACCAGATGAGGAGTACAAAGACAATTGTGTCTTGCCTACAGTCAAGCATGGTGGTGGGAGTGTCATGGTTTGGGGCTGCATGAGTGCTGTCTGCACTGGGGTGCTGCAGTTCATTGAGGGAACCATGAATGCCAACATGTACTGTGACAAACTGAAGCAGAGCATCTTCCCTTCCCACCAGGGACTGGGCCGCAGGGCAGTATTCCAACATAATAACGACCCCAAACACACCTACAAGATGACCACTGCCTTGCTAAAGAAGCTGAGGGTAAAAGTGATGGACTGGCCAAGCATGTCTCCAGACCTAAACCCTAATAAACATCTGTGGGGCATCCTCAAGCGGAAGGTGGAGGAGCGCAAGGTCTCTAACATCCACCAGCTCCATGTTGTCGTCATGGAGGAGTGGAAGAGGACTCCAGTGGCAACCTGTGAAGCTCTGGTGAACTCCATGCCCAAGACAGTTAAGGCAGTGCTGGAAAATAATGGTGGCTGCACAAAATATTGACAATTTGGGCCCAATTTGGACATTTTCACTTAGGGGTGTACTCATTTTTGTTGCCAGCGGTTTAGACATTAATGGCCGTGTGTTGAGTTATTTTGAAAGGACAGCAAATTTACATTGTTATACTAGCTGTACACTCACTATTTTACATTGTAGCAAAGTGTCATTTCTTCAGTGTTGTCACATAAAAAGATATAATAAAATATTTACAAAAATGTGAGGGGTGTACTAACTTTTGTGAGATACTGTATATATATATATATATATATATATATATATATACACATACACGCACACAGATAGTGTGCTTTGCATTTCTCTTGTAAGAGTTCCCATATACTTTATTACAATGCATGTTATGAGAAATCCACATTCACATGGAAGATGGGCGGATGTGCTTTGTCCAGTGCCCTGCATGCAGTTTTATATTATATATACTGTTCTTTCTGAGTGGAAACTGGAGATTGTCCATAGCAACCAAAAAGTGTCCCTTTACGTCAAAAGTGGCTTTAGACCAGCTAGAAAACAGCGTGATAGTGAATCATGGGGAAATTTATTTTATTATTATTATATATTTTTTTTTGATTATTTATATTTATTTATTATATTATAATTTATGATTTTGTGTTTCAAACTTCATCATACCCGGGATATCTACTAGACTCTTTGGTGGACAGATTTAAGTGTGTTATTGTTAAGAATTACAGGCCTACAATATAAAACGCCAAATTTCCATGCAAAATAATTGTACCGCTTTCAGCACCTAAAATCCGAAATAATCATACAGCCAGGGAGGCTAGTAATGGTGCTGGCTAGGTGCATGCTGTAGGAGCTCTAGGTCTCCAATCCCCTCTAATGGAGCAGTACTAAGCCTCCTATAGACAAAAAAATATATGAAAAACCGCGCTAAAGAAACCAAAAAAAATAAATTAAAAAAGTGATGGCAAAAATGTTTGGCAACTAGCCATCCTATTGGAAGCCGCAATTAATATGTACAACATCAATACACACATACATAAGAAAATGTAAAAATCGCGCTACCCAAAACTAAACCTAAATCTATATGGTGATATATGAATGTGAACCAAAAATAATATAAAACAAATAGTAAAATTAATAAACAGTGCAGATAATACGGACGTCAAAATAAAATGTTTGACATCATCAAGTGCTCAGTAATCAATGCACAGTGTGATATGCTATACACCAGTGAGTAATAAATATAAAGTACATCAATGAGTGAACAAACGATAAATTAATTCTTGTCTCCGAATGTTGAGTGAAATCCACCACCACAATCAACAGGAATGCGCTCTTACCAGAACACCATGAGGTGACGTCAGCGCGTCACTCCGCTCTACGTGTTTCGTAATTACTTACGTCGTCCAGGGGCATGGGCGGTGTGCTGTGTCACCTCCTAAAATACAAACAGGGAGCGTATCAAGCCTCGTTCCGAGCCGACACATGAACAAACGCATGCGCCGTGGTACAACAACATTGCTCTGCAAGTAAAGAGACCCAAACATTCGGGCAGCTGAGAAGCATAACCCAGAACCTTCACATAAAAGAGATTGCAGAGTTCACCTGGATAGGTGGGATGAATCCAAAAAAATACTAAAAAAGTGATAAAAAATATCGACGAATAGTCTCCCCCACCGGAACGAATTCCAGTGTGTCTAAAGGTGTCACACCCAAAGTTAGCACAGGCGACCTCTAGTGGTTGCTAAAAAATTGTTAGTCAGTGTAATTAAAAAATATATATATATAGGGAGTGGTTGAAAACTCCCCAGGTAATGTGGGTAGATGGTGGTGATCCACACCACTCTAATCAGGACCACCACAAAAAACACAAAATAAAGAACATTGCTAAATATACCCTAAGAATAAAAAATAATTACAGAATAAATGTGTGTACACTTAATGAGTACCTCCAAGTGACACAGCGTGCACCGTAAAACCGGAAGTGAACTACAAAGTATAAGGGTGTCACGTTGTAAAAATAAAACGAGCAGCACCAAGTGGGCAGCTAAAATAATTGACCTGCCCAAGCCACATGAAAGACCATAAAAACTTGATCAATCAAAGTGGCCAATGTGGTGACTAAGAAAGAATAAAAATAAAAATAAAAGTTACCATATGCACAACACTCAAGATGCATCACCCAGATTGATCTCTAATATATAGAACCCCCTAAGTAAATTGTTACATATAAAGGCTCAGAACGAGAACCAGTCGCCAGATGTATAAACGATATGCACAATCACAATACATATAATCATCAAATAAAGACAATAAAAGTCGTACAGACAAATTGACAAAAATGAATGTGGATGATGACCCAAGTCAATGATTCAAGAGTTGTTGATGAATGCATTGACATCAATATCCACATTCAGACCAAAGGGCACAAAAGTTTTAAGGCGATACACCCAGGACATTTCCAACTTAGAGATTTCTCTAACTAGTGAGCTACCCCTCCAATGGAGTGTATATTTGTCTATCCCCATATAGAGTGTGTTAGAGGGGTCCCTGTGGTGTGCCTCATCGTAGTGTCTAGAAACTGAGCGATTTTTGAACCCCCTTCTGATGTTGCCAATATGTTCATTTAGTCTAACCTGAAGAGCCCTTTTAGTTCTCCCCACGTATTGAAGCCCGCAGGGGCATTGGATGAGATAAACAACTCCCTCAGAAGAACAGGTGATAAAGGGTTTTACTTGAAAAGAGCGTGAAGTACTAGTGGAGACAAATCCACTGATCTTCCTGTCCCTGCAGCTGTTAAGGGAGCAAACTTGACACTTCTTACACCGGTAGTATCCGGTAAGATTTTGAAAGAAATGTCTGTGCTCTCTTGGGGGATCCTGAATGCTGGGAGCAATTCTGTTACCCAGGGAGGAGGCACCCTTAACGACTATCTGTGGCTTATCAGATAGTAAGTCCCTCAAAACTTGGTCATTGCTAAGCAAATGCCAATGTTTCTGATTTAATTTTTTAATTGTTCGTGACTACACTGAATATGTAGTGATAAAAGGTAAGGATACTTTATTGTCCATCAACCGTTGTGGTTTATCCACCAAAAGGGACGACCTGTCCATTTGTCTCACCTTTTCTAAGGTCTGGGATAGTATTTGTGGGTCATAACCCTTTTCCACAAATCTATTTGATAGAACAGCTGCCTGTTCATCAAAAACAGTCACCTCAGTACAGTTGCGTCTCAACCTCATAAATTGGCCAAAGGGGACAGCTCTAAGCCAAGGTTCGTAATGGCAACTGTCTGAGGAGATGTAAGAATTTCGAACCGTCACCTTAAAAAAAAAAAATGGACGTGATGAAATTCCCTTCTTTAACAGAAATGGTCAGATCCAGAAAGTTAAATTCCTGTAAACTTGCCTCAAAATTAAATCTAATACCCCTATCATTATCATTGAGGAGTGTCATAAATTCTAGCAAATCAGACTCAGTGACATCCCAAAGGAGGAGGATGTCATCGATATATCTAGCCCATAAGACCACTTCCAGTCTATTTTGGGCTCCGATGACATCCTCCTCCCACTTGGCCATAAATAAGTTGGCCAAGCTGGGGGCATATTTAGCCCCCATAGCCACACCCCTATCTTGTCGAAAAAATTGCTGCTCAAACAAAAAGTATTTGTGAGTGGCAGCAAAATTCAACAACTCAATGATGAAATTTATCTGTGTTGAAACAAGATTTGAATCTCTCTCAAGGTACAATTTAACAGCCTCTATACCATTATTCCTCATCAATTAGGTTTAGAGGCTGTTAAATTGTACCTTGAGAGAGATTTGAATTCGGGCCTGCATATTTGTTTATATTTGCTCATATTTGTTTCACATGTACTGACACTTGTTTAATTACATTTGTGCGAGGATACGTTTATATCCATCACTGCAGGGTACACTTATATACACTTAACCACCAGTGGACAAGCACATGTGTATAATTTAGTTTACACAGGACAGGTATCCCTTTATTATTAATTTATTTTTTCTTTGGTACCAGAGCACTTATTTAATACCTTCCTGTACACTTATCTTGTGATATAGGGTAGCGCCAACCACCCCACTTTCTTACCTCTACTTACCGTAAGTTCCCTTGGGAACCCAATAGGGGGGGCTGCAACCCGCTATATGTTTACAAGAGTAGAGGAAGTTGAAAAAAAAACAGACAGTCACACAAATATAATAAAAGAACTAAAAGTAAAGAAATAAAATCTTTAAAAAGAGAACAACCGGAGCAGGCATATAGACTAGAAGACCAAGAGAACAGAGACAGAAGGAAAAATCTAAAAATTTGAGGCCTTCTCAAATCCAACCAGATGGAAGATTTAACAGAAATAGGGAAAATTGTTAACCCAATACTAGGTAAAGAAGAAACAAATGCAATAAAAATTGAAGACTAAGAACACCGAAAGGAATTCCGATGGAGAGCTCAAGAGATATTATAGTCAGATTCGATAATTGGGAAAAAAAAAAACGAATGTGGGGAAATATGAGGGGTAAATCACCAATTAAATTTGAGGAAAAGACCATACAAATTTTTCAGGATCTTTAACAAGAAACTTTAAGAAGAAGAAGGACGTTAAAACCTCTATTGAAGGTGCTACAGGAACATGAAATCCAGTATAATTGTTTTTATACTGGATTTCAGTCTGATAGGTAGGAGAAACGGACGCTCTGCAAAATTCAGGTTTATAGAGGAAATTAATGACTTTTGTAAAAAATTGGAAATCCCTATGCTAGATCGTCCAAGGGAGATAACTTTAAGACAAGAAATATCTACACAAGAAGAAGAGCAGTGGCAGTTGATCTCTAAGCAAAATATAACTAAAGCGACAACAACAAAATTAACTCAATAAAAACAGTGAAGTTTGGACTGGGGGAATGGGGGGGATAGAAGAAAGGGAAAAATATATATATTGAGGGGAAGGAGACTTGGACACTCAGTGAGCCCTGGAACCACCTCTCTGACAGTAGGGGAGGTTGAGTTACAGTGCCAGACAGAACTCCACCTTGGGCCGGAAAGAGCAGAGGGGTAAGGGAGTTATCAAAGAAAGAATTAGAAAGCTGCTCAAAGATCATGAGGTCAAAATACCAACAAATAAGTGGTAGGAGTAGGGGATGGGGATTTTGGGGAGATATGGTTTGTGGATCTCTAAGTGCTGGTCGTCCTTCGGGTGCCGTTTGGGGAGGGTTCCCCCCTCCCTTTTGGGGGGGCCCTGGGGGGTGGGAGAAAAGGAGGAAAAATGAATGGTATGAATTTTGTAACATATAACGTAAGAGATTTAAATTCCTCAGAAAAAAGACATATTTAGCAGCACCTGATATAAAAAGATACTATAAAGCAGTTATAATAGCACATATGGTGGAATGGACAAATGTAAAAAAGCAAAAAAAGGTATTAAGATGGAAAACACTTTAAGCATGACACCCTTGCAAAAGAATATTTGGATGCCATGGAAATTTAGAACATTAGAGCCAGAATCATATGAATTGACTAGGAATGTATTTAAGATATGGGACTTAATTTATCGACAGGGAAAATTGAAATATAATTCACCCTTAATTTCACTCACAGGTACTAATTTTTTTATACTAGGGAAGGAGACACTTTTTGGCAGTAGAATGGGTAACGCACAATTAAAAGATGATATCGAACAGGGGAAAATAAGGACACTCCAGGAACTAAAGTATATAAATGGATGGAAGCAGATTAGCGAGTGGGAATACTTACAGTTAAAACATTTTGTAAATACACTTCCCCAACCAATTAGGGATGGAAAGAAGTTGAACACATTAGAAAAACTTTGCAGCACATAAACACCATTAAAACGTGGTGTCATGGTTATGCAGTAATGTTTGTCTGTCAGCTTACCTCTTCTCCATGTGTTCACCTTTAGAGTCCAGCCACTCTTCCTGGCTGCTTAAATAATCTCTCCTCAAAGCATGGATCCAACCCAGCCCCTATCAGGGAACTCTATATTAACCTGTGCACTGCAAGTCAGCCCTGCTAATCAACCATTGTGTGATTTGGCTTCCGTGTGCTCATTGCTCTGTGTCCTACGTCTGATCCTGTTTACTGATCTTGGCTTGTTCTTGGCTATCCCTGCTTGCTTGTGACCCTGACCTTTTGGTGTGTTCGCTGTCTATTCTTGTCTGCTAGTCGCCCTGACCTTTGGCTTATCTCCTTACTATTCCTTGTTGTCCTGGACTGCTGCCTCCTCTCTGTCCTCCTGTAGCCTACTGTGAGCGTGAGCTGGGAGACCCTGGGGGCCGCGACCTGGAGCCAGTTGCAGCACAGTCCATCCTCGCCATTAGAGGCTCTGGTGAACACCTGCTGGCTATTAGACTCTGCGCCCTGGGGAATCTTATGCTCTAGCTCCTAGTGAGATCCATATTGGTCTGCAGTGGTCCTGCCTTCCTGAACCACCCAGAGTTCCATCTGAAGCAGTCAGCGATAGGATCCACTACCTTAGCAGTGAACTCCAGACCCGAATGGGGTGCATCTGTCACCTGGACTCAGGTGACCTGACACATGGAATATCCCAAGTACTGTATATACTCGAGTATAAGCCGAGGCAACTCATTTTACTACAAAAAACTGGGAAAACTTATTGACTGGAGTATAAGCCTAGGGTGGGAAATGCAATTAAAAATCAGGGTGCCAAAGAAAATGTATGTGTGTTCTTGTCACAGTCTAGAATTATACATTTCCATATTAGAATACATTCTCAACCAACAATTTTTTGTTCAGCCAGAGAAAAGTTTTAAAACTGGCAGATATAGCAGAGGGACACAATGGGAAGGTTGCCACTTCAGACACAGGCACACACATGTGTACAGACGCACACACACACACTGACACACACAAACACATGTACACAGACACACACATGTAAACAGAAACACACATGTACACAGACACACACATGTACACAGACACACACCCAACCCCCCGCCCACCTTACAGCCCTTACTTGTTAGGTGGTGTTCCTTGTCCCACTCCCAGCTCCTGTGCAGGACACACGAGGGGTGCACATGCAGGAATTTAGCAGAGGGGGCAGCAAAGAGCCGATGTCAGTTCAATAAAAACTCACACACATCCCAAAAGCCAGCGCAGCCACGGAGCTCTCCTTCACCCGCCCCTGCTTTCTCCCATCCCCTCCAGACCTGCCTCACTGGAGTATAAGCCGAGGGGGGCTTTTTCAGCATAAAAAATGTGATGAAAAACTCGGCTTATACACGAGTATATATTGTATATAGAATCCTGATAGATCTAGAAGGACAGGGGCCACCACCTTTTACAGAAAAATGATAACAGGAAATGGGTAAAAAATTGGAGTAGTAGAGAGAATGATAGGAGCAGTGCATAACTATGCAACAGATATAAATACAATAGAAGCGAACTACAAGTGTTTGGTGAGATGGTATCTCACGCCAGAGAAAATCTATAAATAGCAACAAGACAAATCCCCACAATGTTGGAGGGAATGTAAACAAATCGGTACAATAGACAAACAAAATATTTGGGGGGCACACCCTAAAAGATTCATTAAAGATGGTGCAGCCATAAGACCATAAAACAGAACAAAATATTACAGCGCACACATGCAAAACATGACATTTAACTCCTGCAAGGCTATTTAAAACACCTGAACATTTAAAAAAAAATGGGGATTTGGTCACACCATATTGCTATATGGTGCTTAAGCCCACTTACTGCGACAAAGTACCACATTATAAGTGGGTCCTATGCTATCCATAAAATGTCCAAAAGCATCTTGTAGGGTGTGCCCCCCAAATATTTTGTTTGTCACCCACTCCTTCATCATTGCCTCTCATTAGTGTCCACCTGTGATATAGGAGGAGTCCTTTAGTTCTCTCATATAGAGGAGTGTATTTCTCCCAAGGTTCAGAGAAGCAGGATCTTCCATTCTATTGATATCATAGGACCCACTAATAATGGGGTACTTTGTTGCAGTAAGTGGGCTTAAGCACTATATAGCAATATGGTGTGACCAAATCCCCATATTTTTTGAAAATGATCAGGTGTTTTAAATAGCCTTGCAGGAGTTAAATGTCATTTTTTGCACATGTGCACTGTAATACTTTGTTCAAATCGGTACAATGACATTCATTTGGTGGGATTGTCCAAAAATAAAAGAATACTGGCATGAAATAAAAGAATATATAGAAGAAATAACGGGGGAAAAGATTTTAAATAACCAGTTTTTGGACCTGTTTGTTTCACGGTACAAAAGATGCAAAAAAGCACTATAGGAAAATGTTAACTCCATTTCTATTAAATGCTGCAAAAGACTAATACCAACCAAAAAAAGTTATATGTAGGAAAATCACATATAAAGGAGTGGTTGGAAAGAGTGGATTATATCTGTAAGATGGAGTACCTAAGCAGCAGAGATGAAGGACAGGTGGAAATATATAATAGTATTTGGGAAAGATAGCGGGTATTTAAGTTATCTGGGAAATTTGTGGAGGGGATAGAGGAGGAGGTCAGCGAAATTTAAAATAAGAGAGACGGTTGAGGGCAAACCAGGTGTGGAGAAGGGAGGGTGGAGGTTGGGAAAAAACAGGAAGGGAAATTATGTGTGTTTATATAGTTGTAGATTGTATTCTTTTAGTCTTTCCTTTTTGTATATGGAAAACCAAATAAAGTTTAAATAAAAATAAAAAAAGAAGCTGATTGGCTACCATGCACAGCTGCAGCAGATTCTGAGTGTTCAAGTTTCAGTAAGTCTCCCCCATAGACTGTACACTTTGCGAGTGCAGTTGCACTAATTCTCCCCAGAGCTTAGTAAATGTGGAAAAGCCCTGCTGATTTCCATCTTCCAATGATGTGCAAGCAAAGATTTTTTTTTTAATTTTCCTTGCACCTGATCGGGTATTCTTTACAAAGTGAAGCTTTACCACTATACATTGACTAAGGAAAATTAGCACTTGAAGAGTACACAGTCTATTTGCCTTTAGAAAATCAACCCATTAGTCTTTAGGCTGTAGAAGCAATGCTTTACAGACACCTGACCCTACCCCACTAACACTAATAAGAAACACATAATTATAAATAAATATTAAAGCATATCTAAGCCCCAAAACAAAAAAAACATGAATATATTGCAGCTTACCAGTCTTTAGATGCAATGGCATCACGCGTTTTCTTTTTTTGGGCCTTTTTCCTCTATTTTCACCTGGTAATGCTGTGAATAATATATTTTCCTGTCCCTTCCTGTCCTCACTTCTCCATCATATGCATGGGACATCTATAGTTGTCACACAGACTGGACTTCAAACATGTCTTCTTTTGTTTATTCCTATTACATGTTGAGTTGGTAGGGCTAATAGTTTACAAAATAAGATAATAGTGTTTATGTTGTATTTTCATCTCATAGAAAGTGTGCAAGGAACTGCATTTCTGTCCAGATAAACATTTAATTTCTGTGCTTAGCCTGAAAAATAAATCTACTAAAACCATCATATCTAAGGATTAGTAATCTGCAAAATATTACATTTTTCTTTTGGGGTTTAGAAGTGAAACCCCTCTATTAACCATGGTACAGAAGATACTGTAAGATACTGTAAGATAAACTCCAAGCTACCAAGATATACTTGACCATACTGTGAGTCAGTATATTGTGTAGTAATTGATTACATGATCTTTATTCTTTATAGGTACACTACATAAAGAAAAAAAAAAAGAACACCGCTCTGTTAAAACCTCCCCTTTATTGCCAATCTAAAATGGGTCTTGTTGCTGCTCCTTTATCTGACATCACACCTGCAGGGCCCATGGCCACACCATCAGAATGGGACGTGGCTGCATGAGGTATCCGGCTACATTCCAGCCCCGAAGGCTTGAGTTCCCAAAAACACAAACCAGCCCACCAGCAATGGAAGAAAGTATGGCCAGATTTATCACTTCTTGCCTTTCTCCGTAAGAATCTCTACTGTGCATGGCCATCTCTGATCTTAAAAAATAAATGAATGTTTTTAATAGTATGTAAAGGTTACTGTACACGTGCTCCTGTCACAGAAGCAAGTAAAATACAGAAAACTTTCAGATGGTTTAGGGCCAATGGTTTGCCACTGAGATGTGTTTAAAGTGGAGTTCCACCCACTTTTACAACTCTTCAGCATCCCTCACTAAACTGTGCACTGTAAATGAATTGGATATTTTTTTCATTTTTTTTCTCAGCACTTACTGTATATCTGCTGTATTCATTTTTCACTTCCTCCTCCCTGGCCGCGGCCCATCACATCATTTCCTGTTTGCAATGCCTTCTGGGAAGGGGCGGCAACTTCCTCTGACACTGCCGTTGCTATGGAAACCTGACCTGAAACCTATTACACTGCTTGTGCTGCACTGAGCATATGCAAGATCTGCAAGGATGAGATCCAGGAAGAAATACAGTCTGGCTTCAGATGCCCAGACTTATGCTGGCCACGGCCTGCTGTAAGTTTATAAAATAACAAACTACTGCTATAAACTAACAAAACAGATCTTAGCTTACAGACTAACTTTACTTGAATACATTAAGCTTGTGTATTATAGGGGTATTTTTATTTAAAAAGTATAATTTCGGCCGAAACACCACTTTAAGACTTTTTTTGAATTGCTAGTGTAAAAAACCTTCTGTGTGTAGCAGCCTCTCTAGCACCCCCTAATTACTTACCTGAGCCCCATCTCTCTCCAGCGATGTCCACGAGTATATTAGTCATCCTGGACTCTCCTCCTGATTGGCTGAGACACAGCAGTGCCAGTGGCTCTGGCATCTGTCTGAATGGACACACAGAGCTGTGACTCGGCTCGAGTGCCCCCATAGCAAGCTCCTTGCTGTGGAGGCACTCGACAGGAGGGAGGGGCCAGGAGCACAGAAGTAGAACCCAAGAAGAGGAGGATCTGCGCTGCTCTGTGCAAAGCCAACTGCACAGAGGAGGTAAGTATAACATGTTTGTTTTGTTTTTTAAATAAGACTTTACAATCACTTAAATGTCTTTTCCCAACCCACTGCTAGCAGTTTCCTTTAGCAGTGGTGCATTGTTGGAAAGGGTATAAATATTCAGTGCTGGCTGATGTAAGCTCTCTTCCCCCTCAGACTTTGGCCTGGGGAGGGTGCATGTGATGGGGCGGTTGCCATAGGACAGTCTGCCTAAAGGGGGTCTGGATGTCTTTATACCTGGAGATGAGGCCTGGTACTTCTGATCCTAACTGGAGGCAGGATGGAGTCCCAGGGAGGCTGGTTGACTCCCCTACATAAGATTAGGAACAGTATAGAGTTCCAATGAGGTTGGTCGACTCTCCTGGAGATAAATGGCTTACAGTACATTGTTCATAGAAAGATAGTAAAACACACTAGTGTCAAATGTTGTGAAAAGTGGTGAAAAAAGAGAACAAATGGAAGATTGGAGTCTGGAGTTTGAAATTGCACAAGTAAAATGGTGTATCTGAGGTTGGACACTAATTTCTGCGTGGAATACGATTCATTAACTCTTAAAAGGACATCACTTATATAGGTATACTTTTTTCACTGGGTGATTAGTATTAAGAGTACAAACATTTAAATGAATTTAAACCTAGGTTACATTGTGCTACCAGGAGGTGAAATTTATTTACTCTTGTTTTATAGTTATGTTTATGGTTATGGTCATGGTTATGGTGGAAGCATATATGTGATTTACTGTTAATATCCTCCGGGGCGCTAAATGTCAAGTTGTTGAATTAGTAAAGGACAAAGGAAAGCCTGGAAAAAGCACAATGGAAAAAAAACCGTCTGCCTACACAAGCCTTTAGACAGTTAGCATAGAAAGCTAAGAAATAAAAATTCAATTTTGCTTGGCATATCGAAAGTACAACCTAGCCTGTCATTTACAACATCCATCACATGGTTTGGTTTACCTCATATATCAAGAGCCTGAAAGAAGACGTGTATGTATTGCCCAAAGCAATCAGCCTTTTCCTATTCTCTAAATCCTAATAGATGAATGGCAGGGTGAATCTGATTGCTGTTGGCAATACAGGCACGTTTTTTCTTTGGGAAACCTTGATAAACTAGACATCCTGTTGTACCTATGTCATCTCTCTGTGGGCATCCAAGAATACTTACCATGTCAGGTATAAAACAAAACAAAAAAAAAGAGATCTATGGGCCTACAAGCTTGCTGGTGGCTGGCTGGTAGGATAAAGAAAAGTAAAAATTAAATGAGAGGGAATAGTTGTAACCAATGTAATTTAGGAACTGCACAGAAATACAAATAACATTTACTACTAGAATGTCTAAATATATACTCTCGTACAGCTATCATGTCAAGATTGCTAAAATATCCCTTTCTTTGTAGTAGAAGCAAATCCAGTGTCGAAGAGATTAATTTACTTTCCAAACTTCAAGAGTTTTTATGTTGCACCCTCATCTGCATTTACACATAATTAATGTTTATATTTTGTAACTACTATAGCCTTACATATTGCTGTCTGCTTATTATTACAGTGACAACAGGCTACAATAATTAGAATATCTTGTATGCATTTGAAGTGCAGATAACATTTTTAAACTCCACTGTAAAAAACTGCTAGCTGTATTGCCCTGATTAATCTTGTGCACATCTTTATATTAATTTCATGTTTAATTTATATTTAAATGAAGATAGGAAATCTGCATTTTAATTAATGCCAAACGATTAAAGCCATTTATTATAGTTAAATGAAGAAAATCCCAATTGTCCTTCGCCATAAAATACTAGGAGCAGGTACATTTTATAGAGATAGGCGCGCAAAAGGAAAACATTTTATTTTGTATCTGCCTAGGACAAATATATGCTTTCATTTACCAAAACATATTTGTGTACGTGATTCCCTTTTGCACAATATACACACTCACCGGCCACTTTATTAGGTACACCCGTTCAGCTGCTTGGTAACACAAATTGCTAATCAGCCAATCACATGGCAGCAACTCAATGCATTTAGGCATCTAGACGTGGTGAAGACGAATTGCTGAAGTTCAAACCGAGCATCAGAATGGGGAAGAAATGGGATTTAATTGACTTTGAACGTGGCATGGTTGTTGGTGCCAGACGGACTAGTCTGAGCATTTCAAAAACTGTGATTTTCACACAAAACCATCTCTAGGGTTTAACCGAAAAATATGAAAGGATGGGAATCCCATCAGAATAGAAATATAGTAGTACTCACCACATATATTAAAGGGGGTGTGATCAAAAAACTATGTATAAAGGAAAAATAAAAAACTAAATGACACACCAGGCACACCAAACAGAGTAAACTACAAAAAAGTTTATTAAGCTATACAAAGCTGAACACAGAAAAAAAGTGTACACAACCACCCCTAAAAGACAGATATGGTGGAAATACCGGTAAGGGGATCCCACCAATTTGTCTGTACCCTCCCTGTAAACAGTATATAATCCCTCACAAAAAAAGGAGAAGAAGCCCGCAAGTGGGGGAAGATCCTCCCTACCCCAATAGATAGCACACGCCTATAGCACCTATGAAACCCCCTACTACCTGAGATGGCAGGCTGAACCATACAGTTCCTGAAGGGACAGCGTGATAATGCAAATGCACTAGATATTCACGCTGTTCCCAGACACAAACAGCTCAATGGCTAACCATGGTATCTGCAGTCAGTCAGTCAAAGGAAAAAATGGGTGGTAAAAAATGGGTGGTAAAAAATAGGAACAAGTTGGACAAAAACAAAAAACAATGGAAGGACAAAGAGTATATATGATATGATGATAAAGTGCTGTGATATAGGATGAAACAAAGGGGCCTGATTCCGCCTGGTAGAAAATTGTATCCTGAGATGTAAGTCCATCCAAAAGTATCTTCCTGTGTTATTAGAAACAGGGATATATCAAGTGTCCAGTATAGTTTTTGCCACTGGATATAAAAGCGGTGTGTAACCACACAAATGGGGACAAGTGAGTGAATAGATATGCACTATACCCATATGCTAAAGAGTCTATTATAAGACAAAATGTCTTCACGGCGGAATAGCTGAATGAATGCTAGATAGGGACACAATTCCAATACACAATTGATAGCTGTATGTCCTCCTTATATTGTTGCAAGCATAAATGCAAAAAAAGTGTATATGCAAAAAGGCCAGGGTTACTCACTGATGGTAGAAGAATATGGATGTCCCTCAAAGATAGACGACCTGGATGCAGATCTGTATGATATGTATATCCAGATGATATTCCAATATGTCTATATTTAAATGCAAAGCATCAGTGCCTCTTCACCTAGGCTGCTTGGCTGATCAACAGGGCTGTGTTCCATTCCTTGACACCTGCTGCTGGTCTGATCCATGGTAATTAGTATGAAAATGCTCTATGCTGGGAGAGCACCCCCGCCATGCACCCCCCCCCCGCAGTCTACACTGACATATGGAATCGAGGTACTGAACCATTACCTGACTCATTTCACTTGGATACGAATATATCCTCTTTTTCATACTAATTACCATGGATCAGACCAGCAGCAGGTGTCAAGGAATGAAATTGACTGTTGATCAACCATATCTGTCTTTTAGGGGTGGTTGTGTACACTTTTTTCTGTGTTCAGCTTTGTATAGCTTAATACACTTTTTTGGAGTTTACTCTGTTTGGTGTGCCTTGGTCATTTTGTTTTTATTTTTCTTTTATACATCTCTAGGGTTTACAGAGAATGATCTGAAAAAGAGAAAATAACCAGTGAACGGCAGTTGTGTGGACAAAAGTGCCTTGTTGATGGTCAGAGGAGAATGGACAGACTTGCTCGAGATGATAGAAAGGCAACAGTAACTCAAATAACTACTCGTTACAACTAAGGTATGCAGAATACCATCTCTGGATGTACAACACATCAAACCTTGAAGCAGATGGGCTGCAGCAGCACAAGACCACACCAGGTGCCACTCTTGTCAGCTGAGAACAGGAAACTGAGGCTACAATTTGCACAGGCTTACCAAAATTGGACAATAGAAGAATGGGAAAACGTTGCCTGGTCCGATGAGTCTCGATTTCAGCTGCAACATTCAGATGGTAGGGTCAGAATTTGGCGTAAGCAATGTGAAAGCATGGATCTATCCTGCCTTGTATCAACGGTTCAGGCTGGTTGTGTAATTGTGTGGGGATATTTTCTTGGCACACTTTGGGCCCCTTAGTACAAATTAAGCATTGTTTAAACACCATGGCCTACCTGAGTATTGTTGCTGACCATGTCCATCCCTTTATGACTACAGTGTACTCATCTTCTGATGGCTACTTCCAGCAGGATAATGCACCACGTCACAAAGCTTAAATCATCTCACCACTGGTTTCTTGAACATGACAATGAGGTCACTGTACTCCACAGTCACCAGATCCCAATTTAGCAGAGCACCGTTGAGAAGAGGTGGAAAGGGAGATTTGCATCATGGATGTTAAAGTGGAGTTCCACCCACTTTTACAACTCTTCAGCATCCCTCACTAAACTGTGCACTGTAAACAAATTGGATATTTTTTTATTTTTTTCTCAGCACCTACTGTATATCTGCTGTATTCATTTTTCACTTCCTCCTCCCTGGCCGCGGCCCATCGCATCATTTCCTGTTTGCAATGCCTTCTGGGAAGGGGCGGCAACTTCCTCTGAAACTGCCATTGCTATGGAAACCTGACCTGTAACCTATTACACTGCTTGTGCTGCACTGAGCATGTGCGAGATCTGCAGGGATGAGATCCAGGAAGAAATACAGTCTGGCTTCAGATGCCCACACTTAAGATGGCCATGGCCTGCTGTAAGTTTATAAAATAACAAACTACTGCTATAAACTGACAAAACATACCTTAGTTTACAGACTAACTTTACTAGAATACATTAAGCTTGTGTATTATAGGGGTATTTTTATTTAAAGCGGGGGTTCACCCACACCGCCAAAAAAAAAAAAATATTAAAAGCCAGCAGCTACAAATACTGCAGCTGCTGACTTTTAATACATGGCCACTTACCTGTCCCAGGGTCCAGCGATGTCGGCAGGGGACGCAGAGAACCCGCTCGGTTCTCGGCAGCTGCCGCCGCCATCCTAGGTGAGGGAATCAGGAAGTGAAGCGTTGCGGCTTCACTTCCCGGTTCCCTACTGTGCATGCGCGAGTCGCGCTGCGCGTCCCAAGTGGTCCCCGCTCTCTCCTGGGAGCTGTGTGTTCCCAGCAGACAGCGCGGTGGGGACGGGAAGAGGCATAGACTCCCATGGGAGTCTATGCCGGAAGTGGGTGCAAATACCTGTCTTAGACAGGTATCTGCACCCCCCTCCCCCCTGAAAGGTGCCAAATGTGACACCGGAGGGGGGAGGGTTCCGAAAAGCGGAAGTTCCATTTTTGTGTGGAACTCCACTTTAATTATTTTCACTTCCAGATACAGGGAGGGCTGCAAAGCCTCCCCCCATGAAAAGCACTTTGTTCCCATGTTGATGGGGGCAAGAGCCTCATCCCCACACCATAATCCAAAAAAATGATGTGGAGATCTTTGGGGGAACTCAGTGGAATCTGGAAGCCCCCAGTAGAATAGGGGGGCCCCAGATATCAAGACTTTAGTTCTAATGCTGCTTTATGACACATCCCCATGTCATCCTAAGGCATTCTGCAACTTCACATCCAAGCTTAAAGTGGAACTTCCGCTTATACCCTTCTTTCACATTTGGCACCTTTCAGGGGGGAGGGGGGAACAGTTACCTGTTTTTAACAGGTTCCCTTCCTGACTTCCAGGAGATGAGTCTCGGCCCAATCTCCCGGAAGTTCAGCCCCTCTCCTCCTTCCCAATTAGAGAGTGCAGTGCGCTTCGCGCATGCGCAGTAGAGAACCAGCAGTGAAGCCAAAAGGCTTCACTGCCTGGTTCCCTTACCTGGAATGGCGGCAGCAGCACCTGGGAGTCAATCCAAAGATCGACTGTGGTGCGACATCATTGGCTCCCTGGACAGGTAAGTGCCCTAATAATAAAAGTCAGCAGCTACAGTATGTGTAGTTGCTGACTTTTAATTTTTTTCACCAATGCTGGACATCCTCTTTAAGATATCACCAAAGCATGTTATTTAAAGGATTTATGCATTTTACTATAACTCTTTAAGGTGTATTTCCACTTTTGAAGTCAAATTGGAGAACCCCCACTATATGTTTACAACAAAATAGGTCCCCACAGCATGCAGTGAGCTCCTCTTAATAAAAAATGGCTTCAGCTTGGTCTCCTCTAAATTTTTTAACCAGCAGGGGCTTAATCATACAGGCAAATGCAACTGGAATAGCTTGTAGTATAAGGTTGGGTTCACATCTAAGCCACATGCAACTCGCAGCAGGGGTCTGGTGCGTCTCTGTTCTCCGTTTCAGGGATGAATCAGGGATGAAATTTTGCCTGAATTGGGCCCTGAAACAGAGCCAAGGATGCATAGGACCTCTGTGCAATGCGCTCCGCTCCTCTCCATAGAGAGCCGGTCACAATCTCCTGTCATGCGAATTGGATGTGGGGAAATCCGCATTCAATTCGCACTACTGTGAATCCAGCCTAAAGTATCATAAGCCAAAAAGAGCAAGTGCCCAAAAGGGTCAGGTAGCTCTATTATATAATTTGTGTCACAGTGTCATCTATCTAGGGGAGATTGAAAATGCAGCCTAAGACAAACCCTTGATAAAGTCATGTGATCTGTGACGCAACACGTGGGGAGAAGCCGGGTGATTTCACTTCCAGTCACAGCTGAGACAGGAAGTCTCTGATCTATGTGAGGTCGAACACTGCGTTTTTAGATGTAAGATTGCTGCTGCTCAATAAACTACTTTTATTTAATTACTGCACTATAGAGATCTCTTTCTATTCTGTATGAGCTTTGAATGGAGGAGAGTGGAGCATATCAAGGAGGATAATATCTACAGTGGAGTTTCCTTTCCAACATTTGGAATATACCCTATCTGGCTGGATGCTCCAAGGAAAGGAGTCTGCTGTTCTGCCCATCAAAGATATTTAACAACAGAGGTGTTACTAGACCTGTAGGGGTCTCAACTTGAGGTGAGAGGCTAGGACACACTATTGTTATACTACGGATGGTGGAAGTTATTATCACTTAATTGAACTGAACTTTTTGCACCTGATGTCACATTCATCACCAAGGATTTTTGCACAAGCACTTTATTCATTTTATTTTTTGGATTGATTACTATTTTTTGGACTGATCATGTTATCTTAAGAATATTATTGTCTTCTTATACAGTTTTGTGGTGTGATTGCAACCTTTGCACGTTTTTCATTTTCCATTTACGTGGACTGATTTAATTACCTTCTTGGTACATTTGCATCATATGTTGTTCATCTCATATTGAGTAAGCACCACATTATCACCCTTATATTTACTAAGACAAACAATCCAACATAAAATAAAAAAGATTCAAATTGCTGGGATCAATCCACTGCTAATACAAATACTAACATACAGTACATGAGCATACCTTAAGCCATGGCCATTACGCATTTATAGCACTAGCTATATACATAACTAGATCCCAGCTCATAAAAAAATATGTTTATTAATCAATAAGATAAAATCAATAAAAAATCCATATGAAAAAGTGTAAAAAAAACTATAGAAATTCAGATAGCCAGGAATGGTATAACATATGTAAATGTAACTACATGGAAATGGTAATGCCGACCTGACGAGAGAAAAATGGACATGTGGAGTATACATGTAAAAAGATCTAATCATGTATGCCCTATATTATATGTGCATGATGTAAATAGGCAAAATAATTGCTATCATAATAAATATCAATGGTACTTAATGCTTAACAACATGCGAGAGGAAACCCTTAATATTATAACAACTAATGTGTTCTATATGAAACATCCGAACAAACATTAAATATGATACATGAAAAAGAGTGAAAAAAATAAGAAATAAGCCTCAAGATATAAATAGGGAAAGGGAGGGGGTCTATATATAGTAATGGGTGATATCCCACTCATAATAAAGCCCTTTCAATATACTAGTATCTCATTTAACCATCCAATAGACCTCCCTTTTGTTTAACTACTTAAAGACCACCTACCACAGATATACTGCGGCAGGATGGCTCTATTGCCTGAAGCGATGTACCTTATGTTATTTCATGCAATAGACAGCGGGGGTGCCAAGGGGAGATCCAATCAGCGGGTCCGGCAGGACCGATTGTTCCTCAGAGAGGCAGAATGGCGATCTGCCTATGTAAACAAAGCTGATTGCCGCTCTGACAGGGAAGAACACAGTGATCTTGTCTTTCTGCTAAGCAGGAACACAGATCTCTGTGTTCACCCAGTCAGTCCGTTCCCCACACAGTTAGAAAGAACCCCCTAGGGACACACTTAATCCTTTGATTGGGCCTGGTGTTAACCCCTTCCCTGTCAGTGTTATTAGTACAGTAACAGTGCATATTTCTAGCACTGATCACTGTAATAATGTCACTGGTTCCCAAAAAAGTGTCAAAAGTGTCTGTTAGGTGTCTGATTTGTCTGCCACAATGTTGCAGTCCTGCTAAAAATCACTGATCACTAGGGATGAGCCGAACACCCCCCGGTTCGGTTCGCACCAGAACCCGCGAACGGACCGAAAGTTCGCACGAACGTTAGAACCCCATTGACGTCTATGGGACTCGAACGTTCGAAATCAAAAGTGCTCATTTTAAAGGCTAATTTGCATGGTATTGTCCTAAAAAGGGTTTGGGGACCCGGGTCCTACCCCAGGGGACATGTATCAATGCAAAAAAAACTTTTAAAAACGGCCGTTTTTTCGGGAGCAGTGATTTTAATGATGCTTAAAGTAAAAAAAAAAAAAAGTGAAATATTCCTTTAAATATCGTACCTGGGGGGTGTCTATAGTATGCCTGTAAAGTGACGCGTGTTTCCCATGTTTAGAACAGTCCCTGCACCAAATGTCATTTTTAAAGGAAAAAATCTCATTTAAAACTGCTTGCGGGTTTAATGTCATGTCGGGTCATGGCAATATGGATGAAAATCAGTGAGACAAACGGCATGGGTACCCCCCAGTCCATTACCAGGCCCTTTGGGTCTTGTATGGATATTAAGGGGAACCCCGCACCCAAATTAAAATAAGGAAAGGTGTGGGGCCACCAGGCCCTATATACTCTGAACAGCAGTATACAGGCGGTGCAAACAAGACAGGGACTGTAGGTTTGTTGTTAAGTAGAATCTGTTTGTAATTTTGAACATTTTTAACGTGTTTAGCTCCAGCCAAAAAATCTTTTCTAAGCTTTTTGGAAAACATAGGGAAGGGTTATCACCCCTGTGACATTTGTTTTGCTGTCTTTCCTCCTCTTCAGAAGATTTCACCTCACTTTTTTGTCCCAATGAAAAATGTTTTTTGAAAATTTGGGTTTTTTTGTGGAACAAGGATTGGAAAGCATCAGTGGAAAGGAGAAATTGTTTTCCCATATTAACTCTTACAGGAGAGAATTTCCCTTCCTAGGGGTAGATTTCATCTCACTTCCTGTTGTCTCCTTCCGTTTGCAAGTAGGAGTCGTTTGTAAGTTAGATGTTTGAAAGTAGGGTCCTGCCCTATATACTCAGCAGAAATTTGGGCCTTAGGTGTTGCTGTGGCCACAACACTGTAAGCCCTCACAGGGCCCTGCTGTGAAATATTAGATCAAGAATTGTAATTACATGCCCCTGTTGAACAGGAGCTGAAAAATTAGGCCTTAGGCACTGGTGCTGGTGCCACAACACTGCAACCCCTCACAGACACTCTAGTTGGAACGCAGGAACGAGCCCTGCTGCAAATTATTGCTTCAAAAATTGTAATTACACGCCCCTGTTAGACAGGGGCAGAAAAATTGGGCCTTAGGCACTGGTGCTGGTGCCACAACACTGCAACCCCTCACAGACACTCTAGTTGGAACGCAGGAACGAGCCCTGCTGCAAAGTATTGCATCAAAAATTGTAATTACACGCCCCTGTTAGACAGGGGCAGAAAAATTGGGCCTTAGGCACTGGTGCTGGTGCCACAACACTGCAACCCCTCACAGACACTCTAGTTGGAACGCAGGAACGAGCCCTGCTGCAAAGTATTGCATCAAAAATTGTAATTACACGCCCCTGTTAGACAGGGGCAGAAAAATTGGGCCTTAGGCACTGGTGCTGGTGCCACAACACTGCAACCCCTCACAGACACTCTAGTTGGAACGCAGGAACGAGCCCTGCTGCAAAGTATTGCATCAAAAATTGTAATTACACGCCCCTGTTAGACAGGGGCAGAAAAATTGGGCCCTAGGCACTGGTGCTGGTGCCACAACACTGCAACCCCTCACAGACACTCTAGTTGGAATGCAGGAACGAGCCCTGCTGCAAAGTATTACATCAAAAATTGTAATTACACGCCCCTGTTAAACAGGGGCTGAAAAATTGTGCCTTAGGCACTGGTGGTGACGCCCAGAACCAAAAATGTTCTTACAAGCTATCAGCGTGATGATTGAGGAGGAAGAGGATAATTACTCAGGGATAGTCACTCAGCATCAGCATAGGCAGTCTTTGAAGGGATCTGAGATTTCAAAAAAAATTATTCGGTTACATCAGCATCAGGTGCTTGGTAGCTGGTGGTGATCCAAGACTCATTCATTTTTATGAAGGTCAGCCGATCGACCGAGTCGGTGGACAGACGCACCCTGTGATCGGTTACCACGCCTCCAGCAGCACTGAATGTGCGTTCCGAAAGAACGCTGGATGCAGGACAGGCCAGTAGCTCAATTGCATACTGTGCAAGCTCTGGCCAGTGATCCATCCTCAAGACCCAGTAACCCAGAGGATTTTCGGTGGGAAAGGTGTCCAAGTCTGATCTTGCCCCTAGGTATTCCTGCACCATGTAAAACAGACGCTGGCGATGGTTGCTGGAACCGATCATACCTTGGGGCTGCGGACCAAAAAATTGTCTGAACGCATCGGTCAGACGGCCACCTTCTCCACCGCTCCTTCTTTGACTGACCGAAGCCTCAGCAACACGTTGTCCAGAAACAGGAGTTTGTAACCTCCCAGTCTCTGGGAACGCGTTGCACAGACCTTTCTGCAAGGCCTCCCGAAGATGTTTCATCCTCTGCTCCCTCTGCGATGGCAAGATAAGGTCCGCAACCTTACCCTTGTAACGTGGATCAAGGAGGGTTGCCAGCCAGTATTGGTCCTTCTCCTTGATACCACGAATACGAGGATCCTTACGCAGGCTTTGCAGGATCAGGGAGGCCATGCAGCATAGGTTTGCTGAGGCATTCGGTCCGGAGTCCTCTGGGTCACTAAGAACGACATGGTCCGCAGCCACCTCCTCCCAGCCACGTACAAGTCCATGTGTTTCTTGGGACTGATCCCTTAAAGACTGCTGCTGATGCTGAGTGCCAGGCTCCACCTCCATACTGACACAATCTTCCTCCTCCTCCTCTTCCTCCTCGTCCTCTTCCTGTGTGATCGGCGGGCACGCAGGAACACTGTCTGGATAAAGGGGGCCTTGAGAGCTAAGGAAGTCCTCCTCTTCCTGCCTCTGTTCTGCCTCAAGTGCCCTGTCCATTATTCCACGCAGCGTGTGCTCCAACAGGTGGACAAGGGGGACAGTGTCACTGATGCATGCACTGTCACTGCTCACCATCCTCGTGGCCTCCTCGAATGGTGACAGGACAGTGCATGCATCCCTGATCATGGCCCACTGGCGTGGGGAAAAAAAACCAAGCTCCCCTGACCCTGTCCTGGTGCCATAGTCGCACAGGTACTCATTGATGGCCCTCTGCTGCCTGTGCAGCCGCTGCAGCATGGCCAACGTTGAGTTCCACCTGGTGGGCATGTCACAGATTAGGCGGTTCTTGGGCAGGTTAAACTCCTTTTGGAGGTCCGTCAGCCGAGCACTGGCATTATATGACTGGCGGAAATGCACACAGACTTTCCTGGCCTGCCTCAGGACATCCTGTAAGCCCGGGTACCTGCCCAAGAACCGCTGCACCACCAAGTTAAGGACGTGAGCCAAACAGGGCACATGGGTCATTTGTCCCTGTCGGAGGGCAGAGAGGAGGTTGGTGCCATTGTCGCAAACCACCATTCCTGCCTTAAGTTGGCGTGGCGTCAACCACCTCTGAACCTGCCCCTGCAGAGCTGACAGAACCTCTGCCCCAGTGTGGCTCCTGTCCCCCAAGCACACCAGCTCAAGCACCGCATGGCATCTTTTGGCCTGCGTACTTGCGTAGCCCCTTGAACGCCTACGGAGCACCGCTGGTTCCGAGGAAGAGGCCATGGAGGAAGAAGAAGAGGAGGGGGTGGAGGAGAGAGGTGTGTCACAATCAGCATTTTGGAGGCGTGGTGGCGGAACAACCTCCAACACTACTGCACCTTGTCCTGCATCCTTCCCAGCTGCCAGCAGAGTCACCCAATGCGCCGTGAAACTTAGGTAACGTCCCTGTCCATGCCTGCTGGACCATGAGTCAGCGGTAATATGCACCTTACCGCTGACCGCCCTGTCCAGCGAGGCATGGACATTGCCTTCCACATGCCGGTAGAGAGCCGGAATCGCCTTCCGTGAGAAAAAGTGGCGTTTGGGTACCTGCCACTGAGGAACCGCACATTCCACAAACTCACGGAAGGGGGCAGAGTCTACCAACTGAAAAGGCAGCAGTTGAAGTGCTAGCAATTTTGCCAAGCTAGCATTCAACCGCTGGGCATGTGGATGGCTGGGAGCAAACTTCTTTCGGCGGTGCAGCAGCTGGGGCAGGGAAATTTGCCTGGTACAATCTGACGTCGGTGTACCAAAAGCAGATTGCCCACAAGTACTTGGCTGTGACACACCTAATTCTACACCTTCATTCCTCTCACTGCAGGTCTCAGAGAGGACTGAAGGTCTAGTGGGGTTGGAAATCTCAGCTGATGAGGAGCAAGGAGAGATCCTCTTTGTTCTTTGGTGTGGGTCTTTTAGATACGCTTGCCAACGAACTGCATGGCAGGTCAACATATGTCTGGTCAAGCATGTGGTACCCAAGCGGGAGATGTTTTGGCCACGCGAGATACGCTTGAGACATATGTTGCAAATAGCAGCGGTGCGATCTGATGCACTCGTCTCAAAAAAGGCCCACACCAAAGAACTTTTTGAATAATGCGCAGAGACTGCAGCGCCCTGCACATGTGGAGCTTTGGGGTGTGATGCAGTCAATGTGCTGCCCTTAGGCTGGCCCCTGGAGGGCATCCTGCCTCGTTGGTGATGTGCTGCCGCCTCCTCCTCCTCCTCCTCCTCCTCCTCCTCCTCTCTCCTATCAGGCACCCACGTTGAGTCAGTGACCTCATCATCCCCTCCCTCCTCATCACTGGAGCAAACCTGGCAGTATGCTGCAGCAGGGGGAGCATGACTGCCAGATTGCTGTCCTTCTTGGGCACCCCCTCTGTCCGCGCTCATGTTACTGCCTTCATCGAGCTCAGTATCGTCATCAGAGCCTTCCAAACGCTGGGCATCCTCCTGGAGCATGTACCCAACACTGTGGTCAAACAGTTCGAGGGAATCCTCATGAGGACATGGTGGAGCTAGGGAAGGAGTCACTGATGACATTGAGCTGAGGGAAGAGGCCGCTGCTTTGCCAGACAAAGCACCCTGGGCATGGGTGAGAGAGGATGAGGAGGATGAGGACGGCTTGGTCATCCACTCGACCAAGTCTTCCGCATGTTGCGGCTCAACACGGCCAGCTGCCGAAAAAAAGGCCAAGCGTGTCCCATGGCCACGTGCTGATGAGGATGCACCGTCTCCGCGACCAGCACTAGACACAGAGCCTGCTTGCCCTCTCTTATTGGCTTGTGACTGTCTGCCTCTCCTTCTTGGCCTTCCAGACATACTAATGGCCTGTAGCTGCACTAAGCTGGGATAGAACACCTGTAATTTTCTTCAAGTAGCTTTATATACTGTAACCAGACAAGCCTGCCTGTCAGTAGGAAGATAACAGGAACGGATCTAGCTGAACACTGTGAGCAGGACGCACTGTACTAAATGTAAATAGTCTAGCTGCCTGACCGTGGTACTAATAGGATCAAATAGAACACCTGTAATTTTCTTCAGGTAGCTTTATATACTGTAACCAGACAAGCCTGCCTGTCAGTAGGAAGATAACAGGAACGGATCTAGCTGTACACTGTGAGCAGGACGCACTGTACTAAATGTAAATAGTCTAGCTGCCTGACCGTGGTACTAATAGGATCAAATAGAACACCTGTAATTTTCTTCAGGTAGCTTTATATACTGTAACCAGACAAACCTGCCTGTCAGTAGGAAGATAACAGGAACGGATCTAGCTGAACACTGTGAGCAGGACGCACTGTACTAAATGTAAATAGTCTAGCTGCCTGACCGTGGTACTAATAGGATCAAATAGAACACCTGTAATTTTCTTCAGGTAGCTTTATATACTGTAACCAGACAAGCCTGCCTGTCAGTAGGAAGATAACAGGAACGGATCTAGCTGTACACTGTGAGCAGGACGCACTGTACTAAATGTAAATAGTCTAGCTGCCTGACCGTGGTACTAATAGGATCAAATAGAACACCTGTAATTTTCTTCAGGTAGCTTTATATACTGTAACCAGACAAGCCTGCCTGTCAGTAGGAAGATAACAGGAACGGATCTAGCTGAACACTGTGAGCAGGACGCACTGTACTAAATGTAAATAGTCTAGCTGCCTGGCCGTGGTACTAATAGGATCAAATAGAACACCTGTAATTTTCTTCAGGTAGCTTTATATACTGTAACCAGACAAGCCTGCCTGTCAGTAGGAATTTAACAGGAACGGATCTAGCTGAACACTGTGAGCAGGACGCACTGCACTAAATGTAAATAGTCTAGAAGATAACAGGAACGGATCTAGCTGAACACTGTGAGCAGGACGCACTGCACTAAATGTAAATAGTCTAGAAGATAACAGGAACGGATCTAGCTGAACACTGTGAGCAGGACGCACTGCACTAAATGTAAATAGCAGGAACGGATCTAGCTGAACACTGTGAGCAGGACGCACTGCACTAAATGTAAATAGTCTAGAAGATAACAGGAACGGATCTAGCTGAACACTGTGAGCAGGACGCACTGCACTAAATGTAAATAGCAGGAACGGCTCTAGCTGAACACTGTGCGCAGGACGCACTGCACTAAATGTAAATAGCAGGAACGGATCTAGCTGAACACTGTGAGCAGGACGCACTGCACTAAATGTAAATAGCAGGAACGGATCTAGCTGAACACTGTGAGCAGGACGCACTGCACTAAATGTAAATAGCAGGAACGGATCTAGATGAACACTGTGAACAGGACGCACTGCACTAAATGTAAATAGCAGGAACGGATCTAGCTGAACACTGTGAGCAGGACGCACTGCACTAAATGTAAATAGCAGGAACGGATCTAGCTGAACACTGTGAGCAGGACGCACTGCACTAAATGTAAATAGCAGGAACGGATCTAGCTGAACACTGTGAGCAGGACGCACTGCACTAAATGTAAATTGCAGGAACGGATCTAGCTGAACACTGTGAGCAGGACGCACTGCACTAAATGTAAATAGTCTAGAAGATAACAGGAACGGATCTAGCTGAACACTGTGAGCAGGACGCACTGCACTAAATGTAAATAGCAGGAACGGATCTAGCTGAACACTGTGAGCAGGACGCACTGCATTAAATGTAAATAGTCTAGATAGAAGATAACAGGAACGGATCTAGCTAAACTGAATACAGTGTATATATATATATGCAACACCTGGGATGCATATATATACACAATACACTGTAAGTGCAGCTAACTGACTGACTAATCTGCCTAATCTATCTAACTCAAATCAAATGACACTGTCTCTCTCTCTCTCTATCTCTCAGCACACCGGAACACACACTACACAGGGCCGCCGTGCAGGCGGCCTTATATAGTGTGGGGTGTGTACTAAATCCCCTGAGCCATAATTGGCCAAAGCCACCCTGGCTTTGGCCAATTACAGCTCTCTCTACTGACGGCGCTGTGATTGGCCAAGCATGCGGGTCATAGTGCATGCTTGGCCAATCATCAGCCAGCAATGCACTGCGATGCCGCAGTGAATTATGGGCCGTGACGCGCCACACGAATTTAGCGCGAACGGCCCATAACGTTCGCAATTCGGCGAACGATCGAACAGCCGATGTTCGAGTCGAACATGGGTTCGACTCGAACACGAAGCTCATCCCTAATCAAGAATTGTAATTACATGCCCCTGTTGAACAGGAGCTGAAAAATTAGGCCTTAGGCACTGGTGCTGGTGCCACAACACTGCAACCCCTCACAGACACTCTAGTTGGAATGCAGGAACGAGCCCTGCTGCAAAGTATTACATCAAAAATTGTAATTACACGCCCCTGTTAGACAGGGGCTGAAAAATTGTGCCTTAGGCACTGGTGGTGGCGCCCAGAACCAAAAATGTTCTTACAAGCTATCAGCGTGATGATTGAGGAGGAAGAGGATAATTACTCAGGGATAGTCACTCAGCATCAGCATAGGTAGTCTTTGAAGGGATCTGAGATTTCAAAAAAAATTATTCGGTTACATCAGCATCAGGTGCTTGGTAGCTGGTGGTGATCCAAGACTCATTCATTTTTATGAAGGTCAGCCGATCGACCGAGTCGGTGGACAGACGCACCCTGTGATCGGTTACCACGCCTCCAGCAGCACTGAATGTGCGTTCCGAAAGAACGCTGGATGCAGGACAGGCCAGTAGCTCAATTGCATACTGTGCAAGCTCTGGCCAGTGATCCATCCTCAAGACCCAGTAACCCAGAGGATTTTCGGTGGGAAAGGTGTCCAAGTCTGATCTTGCCCCTAGGTATTCCTGCACCATGTAAAACAGATGCTGGCGATGGTTGCTGGAACCGATCATACCTTGGGGCTGCGGACCAAAAAATTGTCTGAACGCATCGGTCAGACGGCCACCTTCTCCTTCTTTGACTGACCGAAGCCTCAGCAACACGTTGTCCAGAAACAGGAGTTTGTAACCTCCCAGTCTCTGGGAACGCGTTGCACAGACCTTTCTGCAAGGCCTCCCGAAGATGTTTCATCCTCTGCTCCCTCTGCGATGGCAAGATAAGGTCCGCAACCTTACCCTTGTAACGTGGATCAAGGAGGGTTGCCAGCCAGTATTGGTCCTTCTCCTTGATACCACGAATACGAGGATTCTTACGCAGGCTTTGCAGGATCAGGGAGGCCATGCAGCGTAGGTTTGCTGAGACATTCGGTCCGGAGTCCTCTGGGTCACTAAGGACAACAACGTCCGCAGCCACCTCCTCCCAGCCACGTACAAGTCCATGTGTTCCTTGGGACTGATCCCTTAAAGACTGCTGCTGATGCTGAGTGCCAGGCTCCACCTCCATACTGACACAATCTTCCTCCTCCTCCTCCTCCTCCTCGTCCTCTTCCTGTGTGATCGGCGGGCACGCAGGAACACTGTCTGGATAAAGGGGGCCTTGAGAGCTAAGGAAGTCCTCCTCTTCCTGCCTCTGTTCTGCCTCAAGTGCCCTGTCCATTATTCCACGCAGCGTGTGCTCCAACAGGTGGACAAGGGGGACAGTGTCACTGATGCATGCACTGTCACTGCTCACCATCCTCGAATGGTGACAGGACAGTGCATGCATCCCTGATCATGGCCCACTGGCGTGGGGAAAAAAAAACAAGCTCCCCTGACCCTGTCCTGGTGCCATAGTCGCACAGGTACTCATTGATGGCCCTCTGCTGCGTGTGCAGCCGCTGCAGCATGGCCAACGTTGAGTTCCACCTGGTAGGCATGTCACAGATTAGGCGGTTCTTGGGCAGGTTAAACTCCTTTTGGAGGTCCGTCAGCCGAGCACTGGCATTATATGACCGGCGGAAATGCACACAGACTTTCCTGGCCTGCCTCAGGACATCCTGTAAGCCCGGGTACCTGCCCAAGAACCGCTGCACCACCAAGTTAAGGACGTGAGCCAAACAGGGCACATGGGTCATTTGTCCCTGTCGGAGGGCAGAGAGGAGGTTGGTGCCATTGTCGCAAACCACCATTCCTGCCTTAAGTTGGCGTGGCGTCAACCACCTCTGAACCTGCCCCTGCAGAGCTGACAGAACCTCTGCCCCAGTGTGGCTCCTGTCCCCCAAGCACACCAGCTCAAGCACCGCATGGCATCTTTTGGCCTGCGTACTTGCGTAGCCCCTTGAACGCCTACGGAGCACCGCTGGTTCCGAGGAAGAGGCCATGGAGGAAGAAGAAGAGGAGGGGGTGGAGGAGAGAGGTGTGTCACAATCAGCATTTTGGAGGCGTGGTGGCGGAACAACCTCCAACACTACTGCACCTTGTCCTGCATCCTTCCCAGCTGCCAGCAGAGTCACCCAATGCGCCGTGAAACTTAGGTAACGTCCCTGTCCATGCCTGCTGGACCATGAGTCAGCGGTAATATGCACCTTACCGCTGACCGCCCTGTCCAGCGAGGCATGGACATTGCCTTCCACATGCCGGTAGAGAGCCGGAATCGCCTTCCGTGAGAAAAAGTGGCGTTTGGGTACCTGCCACTGAGGAACCGCACATTCCACAAACTCACGGAAGGGGGCAGAGTCTACCAACTGAAAAGGCAGCAGTTGAAGTGCTAGCAATTTTGCCAAGCTAGCATTCAACCGCTGGGCATGTGGATGGCTGGGAGCAAACTTCTTTCGGCGGTGCAGCAGCTGGGGCAGGGAAATTTGCCTGGTACAATCTGACGTCGGTGTACCAAAAGCAGATTTCCCACAAGTACTTGGCTGTGACACACCTAATTCTACACCTTCATTCCTCTCACTGCAGGTCTCAGAGAGGACTGAAGGTCTAGTGGGGTTGGAAATCTCAGCTGATGAGGAGCAAGGAGAGATCCTCTTTGTTCTTTGGTGTGGGTCTTTTAGATACGCTTGCCAACGAACTGCATGGCAGGACAACATATGTCTGGTCAAGCATGTGGTACCCAAGCGGGAGATGTTTTGGCCACGCGAGATACGCTTGAGACATATGTTGCAAATAGCAGCGGTGCGATCTGATGCACTCGTCTCAAAAAAGGCCCACACCAAAGAACTTTTTGAATAACGCGCAGAGACTGCAGCGCCCTGCACATGTGGAGCTTTGGGGTGTGATGCAGTCAATGTGCTGGCCTTAGGCTGGCCCCTGGAGGGCATCCTGCCTCGTTGGTGATGTGCCGCCGCCTCCTCCTCCTCCTCCTCCTCCTCCTCTCTCCTATCAGGCACCCACGTTGAGTCAGTGACCTCATCATCCCCTCCCTCCTCATCACTGGAGCAAACCTGGCAGTATGCTGCAGCAGGGGGAGCATGACTGCCAGATTGCTGTCCTTCTTGGGCACCCCCTCTGTCCGTGCTCATGTTACTGCCTTCATCGAGCTCAGTATCGTCATCAGAGCCTTCCAAACGCTGGGCATCCTCCTGGAGCATGTACCCAACACTGTGGTCAAACAGTTCGAGGGAATCCTCATGAGGACATGGTGGAGCTAGGGAAGGAGTCACTGATGACATTGAGCTGAGGGAAGAGGCCGCTGCTTTGCCAGACAAAGCACCCTGGGCATGGGTGAGAGAGGATGAGGAGGATGAGGACGGCTTGGTCATCCACTCGACCAAGTCTTCCGCATGTTGCGGCTCAACACGGCCAGCTGCCGAAAAAAAGGCCAAGCGTGTCCCATGGCCACGTGATGATGAGGATGCACCGTCTCCACGACCAGCACTAGACACAGAGCCTGCTTGCCCTCTCTTATTGGCTTGTGACTGTCTGCCTCTCCTTCTTGGCCTTCCAGACATACTAATGGCCTGTAGCTGCACTAAGCTGGGATAGAACACCTGTAATTTTCTTCAGGTAGCTTTATATACTGTAACCAGACAAGCCTGCCTGTCAGTAGGAAGATAACAGGAACGGATCTAGCTGAACACTGTGAGCAGGACGCACTGTACTAAATGTAAATAGTCTAGCTGCCTGACTGTGGTACTAATAGGATCAAATAGAACACCTGTAATTTTCTTCAGGTAGCTTTATATACTGTAACCAGACAAGCCTGCCTGTCAGTAGGAAGATAACAGGAACGGATCTAGCTGAACACTGTGAGCAGGACGCACTGCACTAAATGTAAATAGTCTAGAAGATAACAGGAACGGATCTAGCTGAACACTGTGAGCAGGACGCACTGCACTAAATGTAAATAGTCTAGAAGATAACAGGAACGGATCTAGCTGAACACTGTGAGCAGGACGCACTGCACTAAATGTAAATAGTCTAGAAGATAACAGGAACGGATCTAGCTGAACACTGTGAGCAGGATGCACTGCACTAAATGTAAATAGTCTAGAAGATAACAGGAACGGATCTAGCTGAACACTGTGAGCAGGACGCACTGCACTAAATGTAAATAGCAGGAACGGATCTAGCTGAACACTGTGAGCAGGACGCACTGCACTAAATGTAAACAGTCTAGAAGATAACAGGAACGGATCTAGCTGAACACTGTGAGTAGGACGCACTGCACTAAATGTAAATAGCAGGAACGGCTCTAGCTGAACACTGTGAGCAGGACGCACTGCACTAAATGTAAATAGCAGGAACGGATCTAGCTGAACACTGTGAGCAGGACGCACTGCACTAAATGTAAATAGTCTAGAAGATAACAGGAACGGATCTAGCTGAACACTGTGAGCAGGACGCACTGCACTAAATGTAAATAGCAGGAACGGATCTAGCTGAACACTGTGAGCAGGACGCACTGCACTAAATGTAAATAGCAGGAACGGATCTAGCTGAACACTGTGAGCAGGACGCACTGCACTAAATGTAAATAGCAGGAACGGATCTAGCTGAACACTGTGAGCAGGACGCACTGCACTAAATGTAAATAGCAGGAACGGATCTAGCTGAACACTGTGAGCAGGACGCACTGCACTAAATGTAAATAACAGGAACGGATCTAGCTGAACACTGTGAGCAGGACGCACTGCACTAAATGTAAATAGCAGGAACGGATCTAGCTGAACACTGTGAGCAGGACGCACTGCACTAAATGTAAATAGCAGGAACGGATCTAGCTGAACACTGTGAGCAGGACGCACTGCACTAAATGTAAATTGCAGGAACGGATCTAGCTGAACACTGTGAGCAGGACGCACTGCACTAAATGTAAATAGTCTAGAAGATAACAGGAACGGATCTAGCTGAACACTGTGAGCAGGACGCACTGCACTAAATGTAAATAGCAGGAACGGATCTAGCTGAACACTGTGAGCAGGACGCACTGCATTAAATGTAAATAGTCTAGATAGAAGATAACAGGAACGGATCTAGCTAAACTGAATACAGTGTATATATATATATGCAACACCTGGGATGCATATATATACACAATACACTGTAAGTGCAGCTAACTGACTGACTGTTCTGCCTAATCTATCTAACTCAAATCAAATGACACTGTCTCTCTCTCTCTCTATCTCTCAGCACACCGGAACACACACTACACAGGGCCGCCGTGCAGGCGGCCTTATATAGTGTGGGGTGTGTACTAAATCCCCTGAGCCATAATTGGCCAAAGCCACCCTGGCTTTGGCCAATTACAGCTCTCTCTACTGACGGCGCTGTGATTGGCCAAGCATGCGGGTCATAGTGCATGCTTGGCCAATCATCAGCCAGCAATGCACTGCGATGCCGCAGTGAATTATGGGCCGTGACGCGCCACACGAATTTAGCGCGAACGGCCCATATCGTTCGCAATTCGGCGAACGGGCGAACAGCCGATGTTCGAGTCGAACATGGGTTCGACTCGAACACGAAGCTCATCCCTACTGATCACAGCCAACACCAGTAAAAAAATTTAATAAATAAAAATGCCATAAAAAACACACATTTCATTTCTTGTTTTTTGAATTAGGTCCTCTTTACATCCATACTGAACCTGAAGGGTCTGGTATCAACATTGTGGGGTGATATCAAGCAATTCTTTTTTTTTTTGCAAACCCAGCACTGGGTTAATACTGAACAGGCAGTTTATCCCTAAGAAGATGTTTTATCAGCCCTGTCTGTTGGACTACAACTGTACAACCTACGCCTCACCATCCCTCTCCAAATGCATAAAGTGATATCCTTCCTAGCAAAACTCTGTATGTATTTATGTGAGGCATGTCTAGATGAAAAAGAATTGCCTCTCAGCAGCTGCCACTGCTCCAATTTTACAAGCCTGGTGATGATATCAAGGAAGTAACAAACGCTGCTTCTGGCTACAAGAATTAGGTAAAACAATACAGCTGGGACATGCTCTAGAGGAGATGATGGAGGTTTGGGGTTAAACTTAGAAAAGCATGGAAATACCTTTTGATGAAAATGTAATATGCCATAAAAGACCAAATTGCAATATCAGATCTCATTATCTGTATCAAACATACCACATATTCCTAAGTGTAAAACTTTGCTAAACAACTTTACTAGTAGAATGTAATAGAGCACAGCTAGATTGCTGTACCCAATAAAAAAACTTTAAGATGACCCAGAAAATCTCTGTCATTACAGGAAGCTGGAGTTTTATGTGTAATTTGCTCCAAACAAATATCTAGTATGTATGCATTCAGTAAAACCCATATCTCAGAGCATCTTTAGTGAGTGTGTAATCTCTTCACTTTAAACCTTTAAATGAGTAGAAATATGCTGCATTTATCCAAATAGCTCCGTCTGTTGATGGTATATATATATTTTATTAAGTTACTCAGGTCTGTAAGACATTCGTCTGAGTGAAACTGCCAGCAGCATAGGAAATTGTGTTCTTGAAGCCAATTGAGAATTTCTAAGTTGCTAGGCAACATATGTATGTTATCCTCTAGGTTACACAGTATTCTGACACAGATATTTACTCACTTAGCTTTCCTCAGTACCATTGACAACAAACAATTTTGGTAATTATTGTTGTGTCATTTTTACCAAAGCTGTACCCTTTGTGATCATCTCTAATGCTATGGTTGATTATAAATTATTTGCCACATCCATAAATGTTGTGCTAAATTAACTAAAAAGGAAAAATAAGTATTACTTTTTTCAGAAGTGCATGGTATGTGTTATAGGTAAATATGTATTGTTTGTGTTATATGCATTGAGTTTGAGGTCTATGCTTATCTGTAGTGCACTAATCTTTGAAAGCTGAGCTTATGATTTCAAGAGGTCTTTAAATGGTAACTATGTATTTAAAAGTAAAACTTAAAACATGCTTTTCAGGTTCATGAACAGTTTTTAATGTCTTATTTATGAAAAGACCAGTTACATATTGAGACAACCCAGTTAAGGCTAAATGTATACCTCTGGATTGCTACTAGAAAAGTCACTATAGTGGTGTATTGAGGTGACGGATTTTGCATCCACAACATTAAAAAAACATCTTCTATGGCACAGCAAGCCATGGAAGCATTCAATGGTAAGAATACAAAGAAGCCATCATGTGATAAAAGTGAATGAGGTACTTTGTTTTTAGGTAGGGATTGTTGGAAGCAAGGCGTGAAGATGGGAGAGAAACCCTTTTGGTTTCTTGGTGCAACCAGCACTCTATGACAATAACAAAAGTAGAAAAAAACACATATTTCTTTTGGTGGCCTGTTCCAGAAGCGCCTTTGTTATATGATATTTCTCTTTTGTTCTTTACATTTGCTTATAGATCTAAGATAATTTTCAAATTCTACTCAAGATGGGTGGTGGTGCAACCAGGGACCTCAGATGTACGTTTCTGACAGTTCCATCAGCATATTTATCACTACCATGTTTGATTTCACATTTAGTCGTTCCTTTATTTTGTGCTATGCTACTGAGTAATATTTTTTTTCAAGCTTCTCAAGCTGTAAAACCTGATCCAGAGTTATATATTTTGTGTATATTTACCTTCCCTTTTCATTTCATCGAATGGTATATTGTGATAAGCAAATTATTTAATAAAGTGTTACTAAAGGCAAAACTTTTTTTTTCTTTTTTAGATACAGTAAGGGAGGGTTATAACCCCTGTACATTTTTTTGCCGTGTCCCATTGGGGAGATTTCCCTTCACTTTCTCTTTCATAACCAAAATAGGAAGTGAGAGGAAATCACTCAAAAGAGAGGGCATCCTGGGGTGTCACCAGGGTCACCAAAACTAGTGTCCCCATAGGTTGATTCCCCCTCTGGATTATGATAACGGTAAGCAGAACAAATAGAGGGTGTGAATCTCCCTAAGAAGGGTACACATAGTAATGAAAACCTGACAGGTGTTGTAATCCCTCTCCACTCTCCATCTAAAACTAAAGATAATGCACCAGGTGATAATGGTATTACTTTTATAACATAGAAGCAAAATAAAAGGTCTGCAGTCACCAGTGATACACCTCCATCCCTACATACATATGCATCATCTACACACTCTCCCCACCCTAGCACTCACCTGGTGCTTTATTTGCATTCCCTGCACTTCTTTGTTTCATTTAAAACACTGTTTTTCACTCAACCTTTTCCCTTTTTCTTTCCCAGACAAACACATTTTTTCAGGATTTATTTTCTTACCTATGGTCTCTATGTCTGCTCCATTATTGGATCAGGTTAGTCCACTTATGTTTCTATACAAATAACTGTACAACTTTTGTCTATTCTGCTTTTTCAGTAAAGCTTGACACATATACTTATGCTAGAGCATACATGCTCTCATACAAAAATATTATTACATTATAAAACTTGATGTTCATCTTACTAAATTTGGCACATCATTGAGACATATACATCTATGTTTACAGCTGATATCTATCAAGCTACATACTGAGACAATAGGACCATTCACCTTCACTTATGCCATGTCTGCCGCTTGGCATCCCCCTTGGGGGTACCCATGTCTGTCTTCTCCCCCTCAGCTCCCGTGCCATACTCGGGCTGCTGCCGTCCATTTGGGGGTTCAGCGATGGAAACTCTGGTTTTGTTCATTGGTAAGTACTGGGCGGTTTTGCTCTGGCCCATTCTGCCATTGTTCTTACATTTACCACTGTGACACATCTTTTTGTCTATTTAGATACATCTCATCCGCATCCACCCCTGATGAGTGAGCAATGATCTTGCGAAACGCGCGTCGGCTTTTCTGATGCGTGCATTTGTATATACTGCATTGTATAACGTTTGTATCAACTTTATTTATTCTCTTCATTATGTGCAAATCCATTAGCTGAGCTAATATGCTATATTATTCACGTATGTATATTATTTTAATAAACATTTATACTGCTATTACTCTTGTTACTCAGTGGCTAACTGTGACCACCTCATTTAAAGTCCCAGGGCGACTCTCCTTTTTTTGCATACTTTTATAACATATAGCATTATGCAATTGCCAATGTAATGATCACATTGGATGTACCTAAAAGGAGGCTTCACCAATCTTCACTGGGAAGATCAGTGTATTGAACTTTCTCTGCTTTCTGCTGACAACCAGTCTCCGCCTCTCTAAGCCTCTTATGCAGATGAGAACAGAGGCCATTTGATCACCTATAAATAAAATAAATCAAAATAAAAATAAATAAATTATATATATATATATATATATATATATATATATATATATATATATATATATATATATATATATATATACACACACATATACACAGTATCTCACAAAAGTGAGTACACTCCTCACATTTTTGTAAATATTTTATTATATCTTTTCATGTGACAACACTGAAGAAATTACACTTTGCTACAATGTAAAGTAGTCAGTGTACAGCTTGTATAACAGTGTAAATTTGCTGTCCCCTCAAAATAATTCAACACACAGCCATTGATGTCTAAACCGCTGGCAACAAAAGTGAGTACACCCCTATGTCATCCCAGAAGGAAGCCTCTTCTAAAGATGATGCACAAGAAAGCCTGCAAACAGTTTTCTGAAGACAAGTAGACTAAGGACATGGATTACTGGAACCATGTCCTGTGGTCTGATGAGACCAAAATAAACGTATTTGGTTCAGATGGTGTCAAGCGTGTGTGGTGGCAACCAGATGAGGAGTACAAAGACAATTGTGTCTTGCCTACAGTCAAGCATGGTGGTGGGAGTGTCATGGTTTGGGGCTGCATGAGTGCTGTCTGCACTGGGGTGCTGCAGTTCATTGAGGGAACCATGAATGCCAACATGTACTGTGACAAACTGAAGCAGAGCATCTTCCCTTCCCACCAGGGACTGGGCCGCAGGGCAGTATTCCAACATAATAACGACCCCAAACACACCTACAAGATGACCACTGCCTTGCTAAAGAAGCTGAGGGTAAAAGTGATGGACTGGCCAAGCATGTCTCCAGACCTAAACCCTAATAAACATCTGTGGGGCATCCTCAAGCGGAAGGTGGAGGAGCGCAAGGTCTCTAACATCCACCAGCTCCATGTTGTCGTCATGGAGGAGTGGAAGAGGACTCCAGTGGCAACCTGTGAAGCTCTGGTGAACTCCATGCCCAAGACAGTTAAGGCAGTGCTGGAAAATAATGGTGGCTGCACAAAATATTGACAATTTGGGCCCAATTTGGACATTTTCACTTAGGGGTGTACTCATTTTTGTTGCCAGCGGTTTAGACATTAATGGCCGTGTGTTGAGTTATTTTGAAAGGACAGCAAATTTACATTGTTATACTAGCTGTACACTCACTATTTTACATTGTAGCAAAGTGTCATTTCTTCAGTGTTGTCACATAAAAAGATATAATAAAATATTTACAAAAATGTGAGGGGTGTACTAACTTTTGTGAGATACTGTATATATATATATATATATATATATATATATATACACATACACGCACACAGATAGTGTGCTTTGCATTTCTCTTGTAAGAGTTCCCATATACTTTATTACAATGCATGTTATGAGAAATCCACATTCACATGGAAGATGGGCGGATGTGCTTTGTCCAGTGCCCTGCATGCAGTTTTATATTATATATACTGTTCTTTCTGAGTGGAAACTGGAGATTGTCCATAGCAACCAAAAAGTGTCCCTTTACGTCAAAAGTGGCTTTAGACCAGCTAGAAAACAGCGTGATAGTGAATCATGGGGAAATTTATTTTATTATTATTATATATTTTTTTTTGATTATTTATATTTATTTATTATATTATAATTTATGATTTTGTGTTTCAAACTTCATCATACCCGGGATATCTACTAGACTCTTTGGTGGACAGATTTAAGTGTGTTATTGTTAAGAATTACAGGCCTACAATATAAAACGCCAAATTTCCATGCAAAATAATTGTACCGCTTTCAGCACCTAAAATCCGAAATAATCATACAGCCAGGGAGGCTAGTAATGGTGCTGGCTAGGTGCATGCTGTAGGAGCTCTAGGTCTCCAATCCCCTCTAATGGAGCAGTACTAAGCCTCCTATAGACAAAAAAATATATGAAAAACCGCGCTAAAGAAACCAAAAAAAATAAATTAAAAAAGTGATGGCAAAAATGTTTGGCAACTAGCCATCCTATTGGAAGCCGCAATTAATATGTACAACATCAATACACACATACATAAGAAAATGTAAAAATCGCGCTACCCAAAACTAAACCTAAATCTATATGGTGATATATGAATGTGAACCAAAAATAATATAAAACAAATAGTAAAATTAATAAACAGTGCAGATAATACGGACGTCAAAATAAAATGTTTGACATCATCAAGTGCTCAGTAATCAATGCACAGTGTGATATGCTATACACCAGTGAGTAATAAATATAAAGTACATCAATGAGTGAACAAACGATAAATTAATTCTTGTCTCCGAATGTTGAGTGAAATCCACCACCACAATCAACAGGAATGCGCTCTTACCAGAACACCATGAGGTGACGTCAGCGCGTCACTCCGCTCTACGTGTTTCGTAATTACTTACGTCGTCCAGGGGCATGGGCGGTGTGCTGTGTCACCTCCTAAAATACAAACAGGGAGCGTATCAAGCCTCGTTCCGAGCCGACACATGAACAAACGCATGCGCCGTGGTACAACAACATTGCTCTGCAAGTAAAGAGACCCAAACATTCGGGCAGCTGAGAAGCATAACCCAGAACCTTCACATAAAAGAGATTGCAGAGTTCACCTGGATAGGTGGGATGAATCCAAAAAAATACTAAAAAAGTGATAAAAAATATCGACGAATAGTCTCCCCCACCGGAACGAATTCCAGTGTGTCTAAAGGTGTCACACCCAAAGTTAGCACAGGCGACCTCTAGTGGTTGCTAAAAAATTGTTAGTCAGTGTAATTAAAAAATATATATATATAGGGAGTGGTTGAAAACTCCCCAGGTAATGTGGGTAGATGGTGGTGATCCACACCACTCTAATCAGGACCACCACAAAAAACACAAAATAAAGAACATTGCTAAATATACCCTAAGAATAAAAAATAATTACAGAATAAATGTGTGTACACTTAATGAGTACCTCCAAGTGACACAGCGTGCACCGTAAAACCGGAAGTGAACTACAAAGTATAAGGGTGTCACGTTGTAAAAATAAAACGAGCAGCACCAAGTGGGCAGCTAAAATAATTGACCTGCCCAAGCCACATGAAAGACCATAAAAACTTGATCAATCAAAGTGGCCAATGTGGTGACTAAGAAAGAATAAAAATAAAAATAAAAGTTACCATATGCACAACACTCAAGATGCATCACCCAGATTGATCTCTAATATATAGAACCCCCTAAGTAAATTGTTACATATAAAGGCTCAGAACGAGAACCAGTCGCCAGATGTATAAACGATATGCACAATCACAATACATATAATCATCAAATAAAGACAATAAAAGTCGTACAGACAAATTGACAAAAATGAATGTGGATGATGACCCAAGTCAATGATTCAAGAGTTGTTGATGAATGCATTGACATCAATATCCACATTCAGACCAAAGGGCACAAAAGTTTTAAGGCGATACACCCAGGACATTTCCAACTTAGAGATTTCTCTAACTAGTGAGCTACCCCTCCAATGGAGTGTATATTTGTCTATCCCCATATAGAGTGTGTTAGAGGGGTCCCTGTGGTGTGCCTCATCGTAGTGTCTAGAAACTGAGCGATTTTTGAACCCCCTTCTGATGTTGCCAATATGTTCATTTAGTCTAACCTGAAGAGCCCTTTTAGTTCTCCCCACGTATTGAAGCCCGCAGGGGCATTGGATGAGATAAACAACTCCCTCAGAAGAACAGGTGATAAAGGGTTTTACTTGAAAAGAGCGTGAAGTACTAGTGGAGACAAATCCACTGATCTTCCTGTCCCTGCAGCTGTTAAGGGAGCAAACTTGACACTTCTTACACCGGTAGTATCCGGTAAGATTTTGAAAGAAATGTCTGTGCTCTCTTGGGGGATCCTGAATGCTGGGAGCAATTCTGTTACCCAGGGAGGAGGCACCCTTAACGACTATCTGTGGCTTATCAGATAGTAAGTCCCTCAAAACTTGGTCATTGCTAAGCAAATGCCAATGTTTCTGATTTAATTTTTTAATTGTTCGTGACTACACTGAATATGTAGTGATAAAAGGTAAGGATACTTTATTGTCCATCAACCGTTGTGGTTTATCCACCAAAAGGGACGACCTGTCCATTTGTCTCACCTTTTCTAAGGTCTGGGATAGTATTTGTGGGTCATAACCCTTTTCCACAAATCTATTTGATAGAACAGCTGCCTGTTCATCAAAAACAGTCACCTCAGTACAGTTGCGTCTCAACCTCATAAATTGGCCAAAGGGGACAGCTCTAAGCCAAGGTTCGTAATGGCAACTGTCTGAGGAGATGTAAGAATTTCGAACCGTCACCTTAAAAAAAAAAAATGGACGTGATGAAATTCCCTTCTTTAACAGAAATGGTCAGATCCAGAAAGTTAAATTCCTGTAAACTTGCCTCAAAATTAAATCTAATACCCCTATCATTATCATTGAGGAGTGTCATAAATTCTAGCAAATCAGACTCAGTGACATCCCAAAGGAGGAGGATGTCATCGATATATCTAGCCCATAAGACCACTTCCAGTCTATTTTGGGCTCCGATGACATCCTCCTCCCACTTGGCCATAAATAAGTTGGCCAAGCTGGGGGCATATTTAGCCCCCATAGCCACACCCCTATCTTGTCGAAAAAATTGCTGCTCAAACAAAAAGTATTTGTGAGTGGCAGCAAAATTCAACAACTCAATGATGAAATTTATCTGTGTTGAAACAAGATTTGAATCTCTCTCAAGGTACAATTTAACAGCCTCTATACCATTATTCCTCATCAATTAGGTTTAGAGGCTGTTAAATTGTACCTTGAGAGAGATTTGAATTCGGGCCTGCATATTTGTTTATATTTGCTCATATTTGTTTCACATGTACTGACACTTGTTTAATTACATTTGTGCGAGGATACGTTTATATCCATCACTGCAGGGTACACTTATATACACTTAACCACCAGTGGACAAGCACATGTGTATAATTTAGTTTACACAGGACAGGTATCCCTTTATTATTAATTTATTTTTTCTTTGGTACCAGAGCACTTATTTAATACCTTCCTGTACACTTATCTTGTGATATAGGGTAGCGCCAACCACCCCACTTTCTTACCTCTACTTACCGTAAGTTCCCTTGGGAACCCAATAGGGGGGGCTGCAACCCGCTATATGTTTACAAGAGTAGAGGAAGTTGAAAAAAAAACAGACAGTCACACAAATATAATAAAAGAACTAAAAGTAAAGAAATAAAATCTTTAAAAAGAGAACAACCGGAGCAGGCATATAGACTAGAAGACCAAGAGAACAGAGACAGAAGGAAAAATCTAAAAATTTGAGGCCTTCTCAAATCCAACCAGATGGAAGATTTAACAGAAATAGGGAAAATTGTTAACCCAATACTAGGTAAAGAAGAAACAAATGCAATAAAAATTGAAGACTAAGAACACCGAAAGGAATTCCGATGGAGAGCTCAAGAGATATTATAGTCAGATTCGATAATTGGGAAAAAAAAAAACGAATGTGGGGAAATATGAGGGGTAAATCACCAATTAAATTTGAGGAAAAGACCATACAAATTTTTCAGGATCTTTAACAAGAAACTTTAAGAAGAAGAAGGACGTTAAAACCTCTATTGAAGGTGCTACAGGAACATGAAATCCAGTATAATTGTTTTTATACTGGATTTCAGTCTGATAGGTAGGAGAAACGGACGCTCTGCAAAATTCAGGTTTATAGAGGAAATTAATGACTTTTGTAAAAAATTGGAAATCCCTATGCTAGATCGTCCAAGGGAGATAACTTTAAGACAAGAAATATCTACACAAGAAGAAGAGCAGTGGCAGTTGATCTCTAAGCAAAATATAACTAAAGCGACAACAACAAAATTAACTCAATAAAAACAGTGAAGTTTGGACTGGGGGAATGGGGGGGATAGAAGAAAGGGAAAAATATATATATTGAGGGGAAGGAGACTTGGACACTCAGTGAGCCCTGGAACCACCTCTCTGACAGTAGGGGAGGTTGAGTTACAGTGCCAGACAGAACTCCACCTTGGGCCGGAAAGAGCAGAGGGGTAAGGGAGTTATCAAAGAAAGAATTAGAAAGCTGCTCAAAGATCATGAGGTCAAAATACCAACAAATAAGTGGTAGGAGTAGGGGATGGGGATTTTGGGGAGATATGGTTTGTGGATCTCTAAGTGCTGGTCGTCCTTCGGGTGCCGTTTGGGGAGGGTTCCCCCCTCCCTTTTGGGGGGGCCCTGGGGGGTGGGAGAAAAGGAGGAAAAATGAATGGTATGAATTTTGTAACATATAACGTAAGAGATTTAAATTCCTCAGAAAAAAGACATATTTAGCAGCACCTGATATAAAAAGATACTATAAAGCAGTTATAATAGCACATATGGTGGAATGGACAAATGTAAAAAAGCAAAAAAAGGTATTAAGATGGAAAACACTTTAAGCATGACACCCTTGCAAAAGAATATTTGGATGCCATGGAAATTTAGAACATTAGAGCCAGAATCATATGAATTGACTAGGAATGTATTTAAGATATGGGACTTAATTTATCGACAGGGAAAATTGAAATATAATTCACCCTTAATTTCACTCACAGGTACTAATTTTTTTATACTAGGGAAGGAGACACTTTTTGGCAGTAGAATGGGTAACGCACAATTAAAAGATGATATCGAACAGGGGAAAATAAGGACACTCCAGGAACTAAAGTATATAAATGGATGGAAGCAGATTAGCGAGTGGGAATACTTACAGTTAAAACATTTTGTAAATACACTTCCCCAACCAATTAGGGATGGAAAGAAGTTGAACACATTAGAAAAACTTTGCAGCACATAAACACCATTAAAACGTGGTGTCATGGTTATGCAGTAATGTTTGTCTGTCAGCTTACCTCTTCTCCATGTGTTCACCTTTAGAGTCCAGCCACTCTTCCTGGCTGCTTAAATAATCTCTCCTCAAAGCATGGATCCAACCCAGCCCCTATCAGGGAACTCTATATTAACCTGTGCACTGCAAGTCAGCCCTGCTAATCAACCATTGTGTGATTTGGCTTCCGTGTGCTCATTGCTCTGTGTCCTACGTCTGATCCTGTTTACTGATCTTGGCTTGTTCTTGGCTATCCCTGCTTGCTTGTGACCCTGACCTTTTGGTGTGTTCGCTGTCTATTCTTGTCTGCTAGTCGCCCTGACCTTTGGCTTATCTCCTTACTATTCCTTGTTGTCCTGGACTGCTGCCTCCTCTCTGTCCTCCTGTAGCCTACTGTGAGCGTGAGCTGGGAGACCCTGGGGGCCGCGACCTGGAGCCAGTTGCAGCACAGTCCATCCTCGCCATTAGAGGCTCTGGTGAACACCTGCTGGCTATTAGACTCTGCGCCCTGGGGAATCTTATGCTCTAGCTCCTAGTGAGATCCATATTGGTCTGCAGTGGTCCTGCCTTCCTGAACCACCCAGAGTTCCATCTGAAGCAGTCAGCGATAGGATCCACTACCTTAGCAGTGAACTCCAGACCCGAATGGGGTGCATCTGTCACCTGGACTCAGGTGACCTGACACATGGAATATCCCAAGTACTGTATATACTCGAGTATAAGCCGAGGCAACTCATTTTACTACAAAAAACTGGGAAAACTTATTGACTGGAGTATAAGCCTAGGGTGGGAAATGCAATTAAAAATCAGGGTGCCAAAGAAAATGTATGTGTGTTCTTGTCACAGTCTAGAATTATACATTTCCATATTAGAATACATTCTCAACCAACAATTTTTTGTTCAGCCAGAGAAAAGTTTTAAAACTGGCAGATATAGCAGAGGGACACAATGGGAAGGTTGCCACTTCAGACACAGGCACACACATGTGTACAGACGCACACACACACACTGACACACACAAACACATGTACACAGACACACACATGTAAACAGAAACACACATGTACACAGACACACACATGTACACAGACACACACCCAACCCCCCGCCCACCTTACAGCCCTTACTTGTTAGGTGGTGTTCCTTGTCCCACTCCCAGCTCCTGTGCAGGACACACGAGGGGTGCACATGCAGGAATTTAGCAGAGGGGGCAGCAAAGAGCCGATGTCAGTTCAATAAAAACTCACACACATCCCAAAAGCCAGCGCAGCCACGGAGCTCTCCTTCACCCGCCCCTGCTTTCTCCCATCCCCTCCAGACCTGCCTCACTGGAGTATAAGCCGAGGGGGGCTTTTTCAGCATAAAAAATGTGATGAAAAACTCGGCTTATACACGAGTATATATTGTATATAGAATCCTGATAGATCTAGAAGGACAGGGGCCACCACCTTTTACAGAAAAATGATAACAGGAAATGGGTAAAAAATTGGAGTAGTAGAGAGAATGATAGGAGCAGTGCATAACTATGCAACAGATATAAATACAATAGAAGCGAACTACAAGTGTTTGGTGAGATGGTATCTCACGCCAGAGAAAATCTATAAATAGCAACAAGACAAATCCCCACAATGTTGGAGGGAATGTAAACAAATCGGTACAATAGACAAACAAAATATTTGGGGGGCACACCCTAAAAGATTCATTAAAGATGGTGCAGCCATAAGACCATAAAACAGAACAAAATATTACAGCGCACACATGCAAAACATGACATTTAACTCCTGCAAGGCTATTTAAAACACCTGAACATTTAAAAAAAAATGGGGATTTGGTCACACCATATTGCTATATGGTGCTTAAGCCCACTTACTGCGACAAAGTACCACATTATAAGTGGGTCCTATGCTATCCATAAAATGTCCAAAAGCATCTTGTAGGGTGTGCCCCCCAAATATTTTGTTTGTCACCCACTCCTTCATCATTGCCTCTCATTAGTGTCCACCTGTGATATAGGAGGAGTCCTTTAGTTCTCTCATATAGAGGAGTGTATTTCTCCCAAGGTTCAGAGAAGCAGGATCTTCCATTCTATTGATATCATAGGACCCACTAATAATGGGGTACTTTGTTGCAGTAAGTGGGCTTAAGCACTATATAGCAATATGGTGTGACCAAATCCCCATATTTTTTGAAAATGATCAGGTGTTTTAAATAGCCTTGCAGGAGTTAAATGTCATTTTTTGCACATGTGCACTGTAATACTTTGTTCAAATCGGTACAATGACATTCATTTGGTGGGATTGTCCAAAAATAAAAGAATACTGGCATGAAATAAAAGAATATATAGAAGAAATAACGGGGGAAAAGATTTTAAATAACCAGTTTTTGGACCTGTTTGTTTCACGGTACAAAAGATGCAAAAAAGCACTATAGGAAAATGTTAACTCCATTTCTATTAAATGCTGCAAAAGACTAATACCAACCAAAAAAAGTTATATGTAGGAAAATCACATATAAAGGAGTGGTTGGAAAGAGTGGATTATATCTGTAAGATGGAGTACCTAAGCAGCAGAGATGAAGGACAGGTGGAAATATATAATAGTATTTGGGAAAGATAGCGGGTATTTAAGTTATCTGGGAAATTTGTGGAGGGGATAGAGGAGGAGGTCAGCGAAATTTAAAATAAGAGAGACGGTTGAGGGCAAACCAGGTGTGGAGAAGGGAGGGTGGAGGTTGGGAAAAAACAGGAAGGGAAATTATGTGTGTTTATATAGTTGTAGATTGTATTCTTTTAGTCTTTCCTTTTTGTATATGGAAAACCAAATAAAGTTTAAATAAAAATAAAAAAAGAAGCTGATTGGCTACCATGCACAGCTGCAGCAGATTCTGAGTGTTCAAGTTTCAGTAAGTCTCCCCCATAGACTGTACACTTTGCGAGTGCAGTTGCACTAATTCTCCCCAGAGCTTAGTAAATGTGGAAAAGCCCTGCTGATTTCCATCTTCCAATGATGTGCAAGCAAAGATTTTTTTTTTAATTTTCCTTGCACCTGATCGGGTATTCTTTACAAAGTGAAGCTTTACCACTATACATTGACTAAGGAAAATTAGCACTTGAAGAGTACACAGTCTATTTGCCTTTAGAAAATCAACCCATTAGTCTTTAGGCTGTAGAAGCAATGCTTTACAGACACCTGACCCTACCCCACTAACACTAATAAGAAACACATAATTATAAATAAATATTAAAGCATATCTAAGCCCCAAAACAAAAAAAACATGAATATATTGCAGCTTACCAGTCTTTAGATGCAATGGCATCACGCGTTTTCTTTTTTTGGGCCTTTTTCCTCTATTTTCACCTGGTAATGCTGTGAATAATATATTTTCCTGTCCCTTCCTGTCCTCACTTCTCCATCATATGCATGGGACATCTATAGTTGTCACACAGACTGGACTTCAAACATGTCTTCTTTTGTTTATTCCTATTACATGTTGAGTTGGTAGGGCTAATAGTTTACAAAATAAGATAATAGTGTTTATGTTGTATTTTCATCTCATAGAAAGTGTGCAAGGAACTGCATTTCTGTCCAGATAAACATTTAATTTCTGTGCTTAGCCTGAAAAATAAATCTACTAAAACCATCATATCTAAGGATTAGTAATCTGCAAAATATTACATTTTTCTTTTGGGGTTTAGAAGTGAAACCCCTCTATTAACCATGGTACAGAAGATACTGTAAGATACTGTAAGATAAACTCCAAGCTACCAAGATATACTTGACCATACTGTGAGTCAGTATATTGTGTAGTAATTGATTACATGATCTTTATTCTTTATAGGTACACTACATAAAGAAAAAAAAAAAGAACACCGCTCTGTTAAAACCTCCCCTTTATTGCCAATCTAAAATGGGTCTTGTTGCTGCTCCTTTATCTGACATCACACCTGCAGGGCCCATGGCCACACCATCAGAATGGGACGTGGCTGCATGAGGTATCCGGCTACATTCCAGCCCCGAAGGCTTGAGTTCCCAAAAACACAAACCAGCCCACCAGCAATGGAAGAAAGTATGGCCAGATTTATCACTTCTTGCCTTTCTCCGTAAGAATCTCTACTGTGCATGGCCATCTCTGATCTTAAAAAATAAATGAATGTTTTTAATAGTATGTAAAGGTTACTGTACACGTGCTCCTGTCACAGAAGCAAGTAAAATACAGAAAACTTTCAGATGGTTTAGGGCCAATGGTTTGCCACTGAGATGTGTTTAAAGTGGAGTTCCACCCACTTTTACAACTCTTCAGCATCCCTCACTAAACTGTGCACTGTAAATGAATTGGATATTTTTTTCATTTTTTTTCTCAGCACTTACTGTATATCTGCTGTATTCATTTTTCACTTCCTCCTCCCTGGCCGCGGCCCATCACATCATTTCCTGTTTGCAATGCCTTCTGGGAAGGGGCGGCAACTTCCTCTGACACTGCCGTTGCTATGGAAACCTGACCTGAAACCTATTACACTGCTTGTGCTGCACTGAGCATATGCAAGATCTGCAAGGATGAGATCCAGGAAGAAATACAGTCTGGCTTCAGATGCCCAGACTTATGCTGGCCACGGCCTGCTGTAAGTTTATAAAATAACAAACTACTGCTATAAACTAACAAAACAGATCTTAGCTTACAGACTAACTTTACTTGAATACATTAAGCTTGTGTATTATAGGGGTATTTTTATTTAAAAAGTATAATTTCGGCCGAAACACCACTTTAAGACTTTTTTTGAATTGCTAGTGTAAAAAACCTTCTGTGTGTAGCAGCCTCTCTAGCACCCCCTAATTACTTACCTGAGCCCCATCTCTCTCCAGCGATGTCCACGAGTATATTAGTCATCCTGGACTCTCCTCCTGATTGGCTGAGACACAGCAGTGCCAGTGGCTCTGGCATCTGTCTGAATGGACACACAGAGCTGTGACTCGGCTCGAGTGCCCCCATAGCAAGCTCCTTGCTGTGGAGGCACTCGACAGGAGGGAGGGGCCAGGAGCACAGAAGTAGAACCCAAGAAGAGGAGGATCTGCGCTGCTCTGTGCAAAGCCAACTGCACAGAGGAGGTAAGTATAACATGTTTGTTTTGTTTTTTAAATAAGACTTTACAATCACTTAAATGTCTTTTCCCAACCCACTGCTAGCAGTTTCCTTTAGCAGTGGTGCATTGTTGGAAAGGGTATAAATATTCAGTGCTGGCTGATGTAAGCTCTCTTCCCCCTCAGACTTTGGCCTGGGGAGGGTGCATGTGATGGGGCGGTTGCCATAGGACAGTCTGCCTAAAGGGGGTCTGGATGTCTTTATACCTGGAGATGAGGCCTGGTACTTCTGATCCTAACTGGAGGCAGGATGGAGTCCCAGGGAGGCTGGTTGACTCCCCTACATAAGATTAGGAACAGTATAGAGTTCCAATGAGGTTGGTCGACTCTCCTGGAGATAAATGGCTTACAGTACATTGTTCATAGAAAGATAGTAAAACACACTAGTGTCAAATGTTGTGAAAAGTGGTGAAAAAAGAGAACAAATGGAAGATTGGAGTCTGGAGTTTGAAATTGCACAAGTAAAATGGTGTATCTGAGGTTGGACACTAATTTCTGCGTGGAATACGATTCATTAACTCTTAAAAGGACATCACTTATATAGGTATACTTTTTTCACTGGGTGATTAGTATTAAGAGTACAAACATTTAAATGAATTTAAACCTAGGTTACATTGTGCTACCAGGAGGTGAAATTTATTTACTCTTGTTTTATAGTTATGTTTATGGTTATGGTCATGGTTATGGTGGAAGCATATATGTGATTTACTGTTAATATCCTCCGGGGCGCTAAATGTCAAGTTGTTGAATTAGTAAAGGACAAAGGAAAGCCTGGAAAAAGCACAATGGAAAAAAAACCGTCTGCCTACACAAGCCTTTAGACAGTTAGCATAGAAAGCTAAGAAATAAAAATTCAATTTTGCTTGGCATATCGAAAGTACAACCTAGCCTGTCATTTACAACATCCATCACATGGTTTGGTTTACCTCATATATCAAGAGCCTGAAAGAAGACGTGTATGTATTGCCCAAAGCAATCAGCCTTTTCCTATTCTCTAAATCCTAATAGATGAATGGCAGGGTGAATCTGATTGCTGTTGGCAATACAGGCACGTTTTTTCTTTGGGAAACCTTGATAAACTAGACATCCTGTTGTACCTATGTCATCTCTCTGTGGGCATCCAAGAATACTTACCATGTCAGGTATAAAACAAAACAAAAAAAAAGAGATCTATGGGCCTACAAGCTTGCTGGTGGCTGGCTGGTAGGATAAAGAAAAGTAAAAATTAAATGAGAGGGAATAGTTGTAACCAATGTAATTTAGGAACTGCACAGAAATACAAATAACATTTACTACTAGAATGTCTAAATATATACTCTCGTACAGCTATCATGTCAAGATTGCTAAAATATCCCTTTCTTTGTAGTAGAAGCAAATCCAGTGTCGAAGAGATTAATTTACTTTCCAAACTTCAAGAGTTTTTATGTTGCACCCTCATCTGCATTTACACATAATTAATGTTTATATTTTGTAACTACTATAGCCTTACATATTGCTGTCTGCTTATTATTACAGTGACAACAGGCTACAATAATTAGAATATCTTGTATGCATTTGAAGTGCAGATAACATTTTTAAACTCCACTGTAAAAAACTGCTAGCTGTATTGCCCTGATTAATCTTGTGCACATCTTTATATTAATTTCATGTTTAATTTATATTTAAATGAAGATAGGAAATCTGCATTTTAATTAATGCCAAACGATTAAAGCCATTTATTATAGTTAAATGAAGAAAATCCCAATTGTCCTTCGCCATAAAATACTAGGAGCAGGTACATTTTATAGAGATAGGCGCGCAAAAGGAAAACATTTTATTTTGTATCTGCCTAGGACAAATATATGCTTTCATTTACCAAAACATATTTGTGTACGTGATTCCCTTTTGCACAATATACACACTCACCGGCCACTTTATTAGGTACACCCGTTCAGCTGCTTGGTAACACAAATTGCTAATCAGCCAATCACATGGCAGCAACTCAATGCATTTAGGCATCTAGACGTGGTGAAGACGAATTGCTGAAGTTCAAACCGAGCATCAGAATGGGGAAGAAATGGGATTTAATTGACTTTGAACGTGGCATGGTTGTTGGTGCCAGACGGACTAGTCTGAGCATTTCAAAAACTGTGATTTTCACACAAAACCATCTCTAGGGTTTAACCGAAAAATATGAAAGGATGGGAATCCCATCAGAATAGAAATATAGTAGTACTCACCACATATATTAAAGGGGGTGTGATCAAAAAACTATGTATAAAGGAAAAATAAAAAACTAAATGACACACCAGGCACACCAAACAGAGTAAACTACAAAAAAGTTTATTAAGCTATACAAAGCTGAACACAGAAAAAAAGTGTACACAACCACCCCTAAAAGACAGATATGGTGGAAATACCGGTAAGGGGATCCCACCAATTTGTCTGTACCCTCCCTGTAAACAGTATATAATCCCTCACAAAAAAAGGAGAAGAAGCCCGCAAGTGGGGGAAGATCCTCCCTACCCCAATAGATAGCACACGCCTATAGCACCTATGAAACCCCCTACTACCTGAGATGGCAGGCTGAACCATACAGTTCCTGAAGGGACAGCGTGATAATGCAAATGCACTAGATATTCACGCTGTTCCCAGACACAAACAGCTCAATGGCTAACCATGGTATCTGCAGTCAGTCAGTCAAAGGAAAAAATGGGTGGTAAAAAATGGGTGGTAAAAAATAGGAACAAGTTGGACAAAAACAAAAAACAATGGAAGGACAAAGAGTATATATGATATGATGATAAAGTGCTGTGATATAGGATGAAACAAAGGGGCCTGATTCCGCCTGGTAGAAAATTGTATCCTGAGATGTAAGTCCATCCAAAAGTATCTTCCTGTGTTATTAGAAACAGGGATATATCAAGTGTCCAGTATAGTTTTTGCCACTGGATATAAAAGCGGTGTGTAACCACACAAATGGGGACAAGTGAGTGAATAGATATGCACTATACCCATATGCTAAAGAGTCTATTATAAGACAAAATGTCTTCACGGCGGAATAGCTGAATGAATGCTAGATAGGGACACAATTCCAATACACAATTGATAGCTGTATGTCCTCCTTATATTGTTGCAAGCATAAATGCAAAAAAAGTGTATATGCAAAAAGGCCAGGGTTACTCACTGATGGTAGAAGAATATGGATGTCCCTCAAAGATAGACGACCTGGATGCAGATCTGTATGATATGTATATCCAGATGATATTCCAATATGTCTATATTTAAATGCAAAGCATCAGTGCCTCTTCACCTAGGCTGCTTGGCTGATCAACAGGGCTGTGTTCCATTCCTTGACACCTGCTGCTGGTCTGATCCATGGTAATTAGTATGAAAATGCTCTATGCTGGGAGAGCACCCCCGCCATGCACCCCCCCCCCCGCAGTCTACACTGACATATGGAATCGAGGTACTGAACCATTACCTGACTCATTTCACTTGGATACGAATATATCCTCTTTTTCATACTAATTACCATGGATCAGACCAGCAGCAGGTGTCAAGGAATGAAATTGACTGTTGATCAACCATATCTGTCTTTTAGGGGTGGTTGTGTACACTTTTTTCTGTGTTCAGCTTTGTATAGCTTAATACACTTTTTTGGAGTTTACTCTGTTTGGTGTGCCTTGGTCATTTTGTTTTTATTTTTCTTTTATACATCTCTAGGGTTTACAGAGAATGATCTGAAAAAGAGAAAATAACCAGTGAACGGCAGTTGTGTGGACAAAAGTGCCTTGTTGATGGTCAGAGGAGAATGGACAGACTTGCTCGAGATGATAGAAAGGCAACAGTAACTCAAATAACTACTCGTTACAACTAAGGTATGCAGAATACCATCTCTGGATGTACAACACATCAAACCTTGAAGCAGATGGGCTGCAGCAGCACAAGACCACACCAGGTGCCACTCTTGTCAGCTGAGAACAGGAAACTGAGGCTACAATTTGCACAGGCTTACCAAAATTGGACAATAGAAGAATGGGAAAACGTTGCCTGGTCCGATGAGTCTCGATTTCAGCTGCAACATTCAGATGGTAGGGTCAGAATTTGGCGTAAGCAATGTGAAAGCATGGATCTATCCTGCCTTGTATCAACGGTTCAGGCTGGTTGTGTAATTGTGTGGGGATATTTTCTTGGCACACTTTGGGCCCCTTAGTACAAATTAAGCATTGTTTAAACACCATGGCCTACCTGAGTATTGTTGCTGACCATGTCCATCCCTTTATGACTACAGTGTACTCATCTTCTGATGGCTACTTCCAGCAGGATAATGCACCACGTCACAAAGCTTAAATCATCTCACCACTGGTTTCTTGAACATGACAATGAGGTCACTGTACTCCACAGTCACCAGATCCCAATTTAGCAGAGCACCGTTGAGAAGAGGTGGAAAGGGAGATTTGCATCATGGATGTTAAAGTGGAGTTCCACCCACTTTTACAACTCTTCAGCATCCCTCACTAAACTGTGCACTGTAAACAAATTGGATATTTTTTTATTTTTTTCTCAGCACCTACTGTATATCTGCTGTATTCATTTTTCACTTCCTCCTCCCTGGCCGCGGCCCATCGCATCATTTCCTGTTTGCAATGCCTTCTGGGAAGGGGCGGCAACTTCCTCTGAAACTGCCATTGCTATGGAAACCTGACCTGTAACCTATTACACTGCTTGTGCTGCACTGAGCATGTGCGAGATCTGCAGGGATGAGATCCAGGAAGAAATACAGTCTGGCTTCAGATGCCCACACTTAAGATGGCCATGGCCTGCTGTAAGTTTATAAAATAACAAACTACTGCTATAAACTGACAAAACATACCTTAGTTTACAGACTAACTTTACTAGAATACATTAAGCTTGTGTATTATAGGGGTATTTTTATTTAAAGCGGGGGTTCACCCACACCGCCAAAAAAAAAAAAATATTAAAAGCCAGCAGCTACAAATACTGCAGCTGCTGACTTTTAATACATGGCCACTTACCTGTCCCAGGGTCCAGCGATGTCGGCAGGGGACGCAGAGAACCCGCTCGGTTCTCGGCAGCTGCCGCCGCCATCCTAGGTGAGGGAATCAGGAAGTGAAGCGTTGCGGCTTCACTTCCCGGTTCCCTACTGTGCATGCGCGAGTCGCGCTGCGCGTCCCAAGTGGTCCCCGCTCTCTCCTGGGAGCTGTGTGTTCCCAGCAGACAGCGCGGTGGGGACGGGAAGAGGCATAGACTCCCATGGGAGTCTATGCCGGAAGTGGGTGCAAATACCTGTCTTAGACAGGTATCTGCACCCCCCTCCCCCCTGAAAGGTGCCAAATGTGACACCGGAGGGGGGAGGGTTCCGAAAAGCGGAAGTTCCATTTTTGTGTGGAACTCCACTTTAAAAAGTATAATTTTGGCCGGAACACCACTTTAAGCTGACAAAATCTGCAGCAACTGTGTGATGCCATCATGTCAATATGGAACAAAATCTCTGAGGAATGTTTCCAACACCTTGTTGAAGCTATGCCATGAAAAATGACGGCATTTCCGAATGCAAAAGGGCATTGGCAGTGCACTGAAATTTGTGACATGACTGAGAAAATAAGGTAAATAAATAAATAAAAGAATTCCCATGCATGTATATCCAATTGAACAAAGATATTACTGTGTTATGTACCAAATGCTCTTATCTGATGGCACTAATTAACTAGTTATTACTGTATATGCAATTCATGAACCACATAATTGTAATTGATTATGCCAAAGAAAAGGAAAGTCCCATAAGGATGTGTTTAAACCGTTTTATATATATATATATATATATATGTTCCTATACTTTATATCCTCATATTACACTCCGTGCATATTCCACTGTAACATTGGGCATTGGGTACTATTCCAAATGCAATGCAATGTGCGATGCTAAGATGTGTAGTATCATATGTTACCTCAATGCATAAGACTGAATCAGTCAAACATTCTTGACTGTTTGTTGCACTTTGTAATAATGAAATTGATTTATTAAAAGAATGTAGCCTCATAAGAGTGGAGGACACCCAAACTCAACTTGGAACACTATACATGAAGTGAAGGGGAAATCATCACTTCTGGGATATCACAGGGATATCTGGGTTACACAAAAAGCCAGCTCCACAGGCTATTTACTACACAGAAGTTGATTTAACCACTTGCCACCCGCCATACAGCAATATGACATCGGCAAAGTGTCGCCAGGATATCAAACCGCTGCGATCGTTGTTGTGGTGTGTCAATCTGACACACCCCAACTCCGATCTAGGTAAAGAGTCTCTGACAGAGACACTTTACCACGTGATCAGCTGTGTCCAATCACGGCTGATCACGATGTAAACAGCTAAAGCCGTTGATCGGCTTTTCCTCACTCGTGCCTGACAGATGCGAGTAGAGGAGAGCTGATCAGCTGCTCTCCTGACAGGGGGAGTCTGTGCTGATTGTTTATCAGCACAGCCCCCCTCGGATGCCCACCCAGGACCACCAGGATGCCACCAGGACCACCAGGGATGGCCACCATGCTGGACCACCAGGTATGCCACCCTAGACCACCAGGGAAATGCCAATCAGTGCCAAAGTAAAATGCCTGCCAGTACCACCAGTGATACTTATCAGTTAAATCCATCAGTGCCAGCCATCAGTGCCCATCAATGCCCATCAGTGCCCAGCAGTGCCATCTATCAGTGCCACCCATAAGTACCCATCAGTGTTGCCTATCAGTGCCAATCAGTGCCCACCAGTGCCACTTTTGAGTGCCCATCAGTGCCGTCTATCAATGCCCATCAGTACCGCATATCAGTGCCACCTATCAGTGCCCATCAGTGCCGCCTATTAGTGCCCATCGCCAGTGTCCATCAGTGCCACCTCATCGGTGCCACCTCATCGGTACTGCCTTGTCAGTGCCCATCAGTGCAGCTTGTCAGTGCCTGTCAGTGAAGGAGAAAACATGCTTATTTACAAAATTTTATAACAAAAACAAAGAAAAACTTTTTTTTTTTCAACATTTTTGGTCTTTATTAGTTTAGCAAAAAATAAAAACCACAGAGGTGATCAAATATCACCAAAAGAAAGCTCTATTTGTGGGAACAAAATAATAAAAATGTAGTTTGGGTACAGTGTAGCATTACCACGCAATTGTCATTTAAAAAGTGACAGCGCTGAAAGCTGAAAATTGGCCTGGGCAGGAAGGTGCGCATAGGAACCAGGTTCCATTTTTTTTGTAAAAGCTTAATTGAACAAGCTGAAGTTAGAAGTTGATTGGCTACCATGCACAGCTGCACCAGATTTTGCACTCTCCAATTTTAGTAGCCCCACTGTTGACTCTCTTTGGGACAGCATTAGAGACACATTTCCATCCACAGACACAATGCAGTTTAAAAACCCACTGGTCATGTCTCTGATCTGTCTGCTTCCCTTTCCTTTCTCGTTCTCACTTTCTCCCCTCACATCTCTTTCTTCCTTGACAAAGTTCCTTTAACCCATGGACATTGTAGATTAAACTTTTTTGTTAAGATAGATTGTTTTCAGCTTAATGTGCGTTCCCTAGGAGATTAGGCTGGAGCTCTGCCCCACAGACCTGTTCTCCCTTTTTACACTCTCTCTGGGGGTAGACTCTCCCATATCGAAAAACATCCAACTGATTTCTCAGTTCTACACATGGCAATGACTCCAAGGGGGTTATATCTTATATGTATGTTGCATGGAGGGAAAGAGGTTTTCAGTGGCATTACATGGGTCTGCTATCCACGCTGATGTCATTGGATATTTTACTCACCTGACGGTTCTGGAGATTGGAGAACCCTTGGCTTAATACTTTTTTTTTTTTTTTTTTTGTTTAAAGACTGATGGCCTCCATGTGTTACGTTCTCTTGTTATTTGTGATATGAGCGATAACTTTTCCTCCCCCTTCAAATGCCCTCAATGTTCTTGTGGATGATTTGTAGATAGCTTTTGGTGTTATCTGTCTGTGCACTGGTCATTTCTGTACATATTGCTTTTGATCATTTTCAAATAAAAATCATTGAAAGAAAATACTTTGTTATACTCTGTATAACTTTCCTGTTTTTTTTCTATTTGACAAAAAACAAATAAAAATTTATTGAGAGTAAAGAGTATTTCCCTTTATGCTGCGAAACCTAACCTACAGCATAAAAATAGCAATAATTATACTTATCCCCTTAGCACCGACCGTACGTATATATGCGGCCTTGGCTTTAAGGGGTTATACTGGGATGATGCCAGCAGCTGCATGCATCATCCCAGTACTGTTTTTTTAGAGGGCTTTCACACCGAGCCATGGGGAGCAGCGGCGGTAAAGCGGCGGTATTTTTAGCGCTGCTTACCGTCGTGCTATTTGGCTGCTAGTGGGGCGGTTTTGACCCCCCCGCTAGTGGCCAAAAAGGGGTTAAATCTGCCCACAAAACACCACCAGAGAGGCGTTTTGCCAGCAGTGGAGGAGCAGTAAACCCACCGCTCCAAAGAAGCGACTGGCATGGCGCACTACTCCAGTGTGAAAGCCCTCGAGCTTTCACACTGGAGACAATGGAGCAGCTGTTTGAGGGCAGATTGCAGGCGCTATTTTTAATGCTATAGCGCCTGCAAAACGCCCTCTGTGTGAAAGGGGTCTTAGAGCGGGTGGTCAGGTCTTCAGGGATAACAGCCAATGCAGCTAAAAGCCGCTCGGCCGTTATCCCGAAGGAGCAAGAAGTAACAATCCCCCTCCCGCCGCCTTCCGCTGCTCTTCCTGGGCCTCCCGCCCCACCGGGAGACCCGATCCATGATCCGACACTTTCATCGGCTAGAGTGAGACAGCAAGGAAGCCGGAAACGGCTTTGTTCCAGTCTTCTTTCTGTAAACACGGAAGCAACGTCAAAACGTCACTTTTGGTTTACTCGGCTGCCAATAGCGTCGTTTAAAAAAAAAAACTACAGTATTCAGAGTCGACATTTTTGCCAATCTGAATACTTTGAAGTGTAAAAGAGGAATTTGGGGTCTTTTAGCCCCCCCGATCCCTCCATAAAGAGTATCTGTCACCACCTATTACTGTCCCAAGGGATGTTTACATTCCTTGTGACAGCAATAAAAGTGATCAGATTTCATTTTTTTAAAGTGACAATGTAAAAAAAAAAAAAAATTTTTTTTAAAGTGCCCCCATCCCCGCGAGCTTGCGCTGCAAAGAAAACACACACATAAGTCGCGCCCGCATATGTAAACGGTATTCAAATCACACATGTGAGGTATCGCCGCGATAATCAGAGTAAGAGCAATCATTTTAGCACTAGACCTCTCTGTAACTCTAACCTGGTAACCGTTATTTTTTTTAAAGTGCCGTCTATGGTGATTTTTAGGTACCGTAATTTGTCGCCATTTCACAAGTGTGTGCAACTTCAAAGCATGACTTGTTAGGTATCTATTTACTCGGCGTGTCTTTATTTCCAAATAATTGCGTTTGAAAGATCGCTGCACAAATACAGTGTGACATAAAATGATCACCATTTTATTCTCTAGATTCTCTGCTAAAAATTATTTATTTAATGCGGGGGGTTCTGAGTAATTTTCTAGCAAAAAATATGGATTTTAACTTGTAAGTAACAAATGTCAGAAATGGGCTTAGGCATGAAAGGGTTAAAGTGATTGTAAAGTCTTCTTTTTTTTTTTTAAATAACAAACATATTATACTTACCTCCTCTGTGCAGTTGATTTTTCACAGAGCAGCCCAGATCCTCTTCTTCTCGGGTCCCTCTTTGCTGCTCCTGGCCACTTCCTCCTATTCTGTCAGCAGCTTCCTATGGGGGCACTGGAGCCGAGTCACAGCTCTGTGTGTCCATTCAGACATGGAGCCCCGACCCAGCCCTGCCCTCTCTCTCCCCTGATTGGCTGACTGACTTTGATTGACAGCCACAGGAGCCAATGGCACCGCTGCTGTGTCTCAATCAATCAGGAAGAGTTTCCCGGACGACTTAGACATTCGTGGACATCGCTGGAGAGAGATGGGGCTCAGGTATGTAATTACAGGGTGCTGGGGTGGCTGCTACACACAAAAGGTTTTTTATGTTAATGCATAGAATGCCTTTACAACTCCTTTAACTTTGGTTGATCAGTCTGTTGCTATGTTGCAATCTTTCCACATAAAACTTCTCATGGTACAGATTATGTTTAGGGAATCCACCAGGAAAAGCGTTGTCTGTTTAGTAATCACATGTCTGGCCTGAGTGTCACAGAAAAAGTAGTTACTTCAGTTGCTGTCTGTGAATAATGACATTTACTGCCCAGCAAAAAGTGTCCATTTTCGTAATTAAAGGAAAATATTTTCTTATTTTAGAACAGAACTCTGTTGCTGTACTACAGTGGAAGGAAATGGGCCAAAATATGTAAGCCCCCTTACAGGCTGTTCTCATTACAAACTAAGGTGAGGTTATATCTCAATCACCTAATCATACTATATGCATGCATTTATTTTATTTAAACATGATTGTTTTTTTTTAAAGTAAACACAGTTTTGCCTTATTTGCTAAACTAAGCAGATATTGACTTAGTGAACAGTCTCTACTGCTTTATTAACCATTTCTCGCCGGGAGGGAATACATGGACATCCTCCCGTTTCAGTGGTTATACCAAGCTGATGCCTGCACCTACAGGTATCAACCCAGTATCGTTCTCTTCAGCTGGTGATTCCCTTCACCATAAGAACAATCATAGCGGCAGTTCAGCTGCTTGATTGTTCTTACAGGCGATGGGAGGGGATGTTCCCCCCTCCTGCCACCCTCTAGTGCTTCTCTCAACTCACCTGTGTGATCAGTGAGCCGGAGAAGGAATCCAACGGTGGCAGAAGTTGACCATAGAGATTTTTGGGGCACAGATGGTCCCCAGTCATCTCTCATTTATAATGTTTGGGGGTTCTGAGTAATTTTCTACCAAAAAATTATGATTTTTACATGTAGGAGCGAATTTCCAGAATTGGCCTGGATGGGAAGTGGTTGTAAACCCCAGTGAATATTTATTGCCATTGAAGAATTCCTATACACATTGAAGCATGTTCAAATTTCCTGCAATACTTTGATCTTTGCTTTTGCTGGAAAACATTTGTACTGTGCATAATTGCCTTTATTGTAAGATACTTTATTGTATACGCTATAAATGTTTTAGCATCTTTCTTCATAAATACTTTGTCAAAAGAAACCTGATAAGGATAAACACATACAAGTTTTGTATTTAAAATACTCCCACATGAATTTCAGGAATCATGCTTGAATAAGCATTACTTTAATGTAGCACATTATCTTTGCTCATTTCTGCATTCTCTAGTCTGAGTTCAATTTAATTAGTGAGGGAGCATGTATTGTACGTGTCTAGATAGCACCTACTCAACTAGAGTCACTAAAGCGTATTTGTCAAACACTCAATCGGTTCCTTGAAGATATTTCCTTCAATAAAATCTTGTAGGAACCTAATGAGCTAGATTAGTTCCCTTACATAATCCTGCCTAATGCTAAAGGATTGTCTAATGATAGTTCATTTTCTTTTTTAATGAGAAGCATGAATGTATACAACACATTTTTTAGTGTACTATCCATGATACTTTTTTATTTGCACTAACATTTATATTTTCAGGACAATCTTTTTGGGGAAGGGGGTTCCCTCTTCCCTCTTCTCAGTCAAAGCAGTAATGATATATACACATGATTGTTGTTAAAGAGATGATCTGAACCCCACAAAAAATTAAAAGTCAGCAGCTACAAATACTGTAGCTGCTGACTTTTAATATTAGGACACTTACCTGCCTAGGGTTCCCGCGATGTCGGCACCGCAGCTGATTTTAGGATCCGCTGTCAGGTGCTGCCACTACCATTCCTGATAAGGGAGACTGGAAGTAAAGCCTTTCGGCTTCACAGCTGGTTCCCTACTGTGCATGCGCAAAGCGCGTTGCGCTTTCTAATTGGCCTGGTGGCTGAGGTAGGAGGAGGGGGCCAGAATTCTGAGGGACGGCGCTGCGGCGCAGTCTCCGGAAGCAGGAAAGGGGGACCTGTCAAAAACAGGTACCCATTCCCCCTCCCCCTGAAAGGTGCCAAATGCGGGACCGGAGGCGGGGGAGGAGACAGATAAGCAGAAGTTCCATGTTTAAGTGGAACTCCGCTTTGAGGGAAGAAAAAGAATGGGCTATTAAACTGGTTGGCATTGTAGGAGATATTCTCTTTGACTTTTCAAGGCAGTGTTATGCTATTATAAATGGTGGTGTCCTTCACGCTATTGTGAGATAAAAGGAGTATGGTGACAATCACAAAAAAATAATATTAATAACTAAAACGTTAACTAGCTGTGATGATATCTAAACAAAGACTGCAGCAAAATCAAAAAGTGTTCACATTACACTCTAAAAATCGTGAAAGTCAAAAGATTACGTGCATCAAATCTATCACATAAAACTTGATAAAATAACTCCCATAAAATATAAAGTATAATACTTGTGCATAAGTGTGCAAAAACAATGTAATTAACACCAAAAAGTCCAAGTGAATTAGTAACTCAATACTATTATATTGGGATGAAAAAAGTTAATAAATGGTGAATTGCATCAGCTGGGATCAGATGCATAGAAAGATACATATATGATGGTAATGTTGATAATGATCTTCATATAAAGACTGCCTGCCTAAACAGGCTCTCAGAACTCTCACCTTAAGAGAAGTGAATTCGGGCATCAATGGATATCTTTAAAATGGTGTTGTGCGTTATAGCGTGCTGGTACAGTGATGGCCGAATTGTCTTCTCAATCTGACAGTCACCTGTTAACAAAGAAGGGGTTTTCCCACCTAGGCTATACCGGCCCAGTGGGGAGAGGGGGAGGAGAGAGAAAGCCTCCAATTGTGTAGTATTTTAAGTAAAATCTTTTATTTGTATCTCAAAGGTGGTCTCTTACATTAAAATAGCATAAACACTGAAGGATCGGCGTCCGAGGCACCTCCTTACGTGACTTCCGGTAAAGTCTGCTCTCTGCCACGCCCTACACGTTACGTCACCACTCGTGACTTCATCTGGGGAACCGGATTGGCCCGAGAGGGATGCTATTTATGTTGTGTAATCGGAAATAGTGTAGCGGCCATTTTTGTTGTGGTTTTCGTCTCTATATGTAATAGCGGCCATCTTAAAGGTGGCACTCTGCGCGGTCCGCGGCCATTTTTTGAAGGATCAAGTTAAAAATAGGCGTGCAATTGTATGCAATCACAAATGTTACTCTAATGTTATTGTAAAATCTATTAATACTGTGTGTTCTATACATGATTGAAATAATACTAGCAAATTAGTGGTTATGAAACAGTAAATAATATGGTAGATATTGTGATATCTCGGCCATTTTCTTGTGGTTAATGAAAATATATAAATATAGCCATCTTTATGGTGGTGAACCCACACAGATGGCGGCCATTTTTCACAATGTTCACAATGGGATAAAAACATTATTGGTGTAATTGTCGATACATGACAGGGAAGTGTAATAAACACTAAAAATAGTAATAAATATTTAAATTTTCAGGGGCGCATGCGCGGAGTCACCCAAGATGGCCGCTGGCTGTTAGTGCTCCACTCCACCACGGCCCAACGTTAGCCACCGAAGCGGCAGAAGCAACCCACGGAGTCATCTAAAATAGATGACCTCGAGAACAGGTCGAGACGCTATAATTTTAGGGTGCGAGGCCTCCCTGAATCAGAGAAAAATGTTCATGGTGCAGTAAAGACCCTATTACGGAACCTTATACCGGACATCACGGAACAACAACTTGAACTGGATAGAGCGCACAGAGCCCTTCAGCCCCCCCGCTCAGATGGGCTCCCTAGAGACATAATTGTGAAAACCCATTTCTACTCCATCAAAGAGGAGGTAATGAGAAGATCTAGGGGCCATGAAAATCTTACTCTGATGGGGCACAGGATCCAAATTTTCGCAGACTTGTCACCATACACCGTGCAAAAAAGACGCTCTCTCAAACCTTTAATCCAACCACTGCTGGACAAAGAAATCACTTATCGTCGGTCTTTCCCGCTTCGATTAAATTTCTCCTATAGGAATAAGAACTACGGCATTTGCTGAAGGGGAACGTCTACTTCTGCAATTGGGACTGATTCCTCAAGATCCGGCTTCCTTACAGAACAGCAGGAGCACCTCATCATCTACAAAAAGGCCACCACCAGCAAGTCCGCTGCAACACAACTGGCTTAAACAGAGCTCCAAACGCTCCAAAGAGAACCTTCCACCATGACAGACTATTCTCTAGTTGGACCCAGTTCCTGTTCCGGAGACCCCCGAGGGACTTACCGGGCTGAAGATAACCCTTAAGGGACATCCCCTCTTCCTCATGTCTATACCCTCTACAAGGATACCTTATGTCAGAGACATTCCATTTCTCTGCAGTAGCTCACACTGCTGCTACCATCTCGGGGTTCACTGACCCACCAATAGTGGACTCTGTGTACCCATGAGATGGTGGCTGAGGCGGGAGGAGGCTTCTTGTCTTCCCATAAGAGGTTGTATATAAATAGCCATCCCTGGCTATTGTTTCAGTCTGAAAGGTCCATAGGGGTACTTGGTCTTGATGACCCTCTCCTCACCAGCAAAATCCACAATAGCACTTACGTTAGTTTATTCTCTATTTTTATACCATTTTGTTCTCCTTATGGGCCTGATCTCTACGACAGACCCTACCATTTACTTATCACTGATGGCTCGCTGGAGCCCTGAAGTCCGGTTAGGACAGTATAACCCTATTTTACACTCATCCACTAGATGACAGGGTTGCTCCGCTTTCTTGCTCTCCATAATGTTCATTTAGGTTCTTCCTTTAATTGTTTATTATCTTCCTGGTTAGGTTTAGTTTATGGAAGTACTAACTAAAAGTTCCCATATTATTAGAAGTATAGATATTGAGGTGGCGGGGCCGTGGAGGACTCAGTGCACCTCTAACTGAATCCAAGTGCACTAGATTGCATTTGGATCCTTGCCTGGCTGCCAATCAGTTGGTAACCAGCCCTCGTAGGTGACGAGTTAGATATGGGTAGTTCACCCTACCTGGGGGTTGGGAAGGGGTTAGGGAGCCCCTATTTGTACAAGCGCTGCTCTAATTACATGCATGACAGATTTGTGTGTAAGTTCTGTGTAACAGGCCTAATCTCCATTTTTCTCTCTCTCTCCACTCTACTCCCTCTTTCCCTTGCCCCCAACTCGAGAGTCTCCAGGTTCTGCGCTCGTTCGTGGCTTCTCCTCCCAGGTCTTTCATCTCAATCAGGACTCCTACAAGCAAACATCGAGATGAACTACTTTACAAATTCAGGTATGTCCCTCTCCATAAACGCACCCCCACAACATACAAGTCATGGCTGATAACCGCAAGGCTCGTCCAACACTTAATTTTACCTCCCACAACACTCAAGGTTTGAACTCCCCTGTTAAGAGAAGGAAATTGTTCCAAATATACCAATCCATGCACATGGATATTCTTTTTTTACAGGAAACTCATTTCCCAATCTCATATAAACCTACATTTCTCCATCGCAACTTCCCCCAATTTTTTATCGCATCAGCTCCCAACAAGACAAAAGGGGTGGCCATATGTCTTGCGAAACACATCAATCTCTCTCAATCTAACACGATTATAGACCCCATGGGACGGTACTTGCTAGTTTCAGGGACCATAGATGGTTCATTATACACCTTTGTCTCATATTACACCCCTAATAAAGGCCAGCGGGCTTTTTTTGATTCCATGCTACACAAACTCTGTCCTCACTTCAACGGAACAACTATCTTGGGGGGTGATTCAAATTTAGCCTTTGACTTCTCAATGGATAAATCAGGAGAGGGTCTAAAGAAACTCAAACGCCCTACTAAACAGAGTGTTAAAGTGGCGCAGTTGCTACACGAAGCGGGATTGGTAGACGCCTGGAGGGAAACTAACCCTCGTACTAAGGATTATTCTCATTTCTCTGCCCCCCATAATTCTTATGCCAGGATTGACCACATCTTCATACAAGCCTCTATGATTCCTGTGATTATTAAATCCTGGATTATAGACTCCCCACTGTCTGACCACTCAGTAGTCACTCTGTCCACCCATAGATCAGGCCATAGAGAACGCAACCGCTGGCGCCTGCAGGAATCCCTCCTCAACGACCCCATACAAGCCACCATAATAGAGAAATCTATTAAAGAATACTTCACATTAAACGCCACGTCGGATATTTCCCCATCCATAGTTTGGGCTGCTCATAAAGTGGTAATCAGGGGGAAAATAATGCAACTAACAACTACACTGAAAGCAGAACACAAAAGCGATACGATCAAACTGACCGCAAATTTTCGTGAACTTGCTAAAGCTCATAAACTTAATCCTACTGCGGAGTCTATCCCTATCCCAGTTAGATAGAGCCCGGGCCCTCCTTAACCTGAACCTAACGACAACAGCAGAAAGACACCTCAGGTGGACTGGGGCGCGTTTCTACTCACAGAAAGATAAAATAGGTGTGAAACTGGCGGTTAAACTCACTCCTAAGCCTCGCTTACTGATGTTCCCTAAAATTGGATTGAACTCAGGTGACCTTTCCCAGAACCCTACCAAGATCATGGAAACCTTCCAACAGTTCTACACGAAACTTTACAGACCCCAAAGTCAACGTTCTGATCTATCACGGGATGATTTCTTTAATTCCCTGCCTTTACCCTCATTGTCCCTAGAACACAGGAACTTACTTGAAAGCCCCTTCTCGGTTCCAGAAGTTCTAGACACCATTAATTCCTTGAAAACTGGCTCCTCCCCCGGACCAGATGGGTTTTCCACCGGGTACTATAAAAAATTTGGGGAAACCTTAGCCCCTCATCTCACAAAGCTTTTTAACTTTGTTAGGGAAGGACACCCTCTGGGTCCTGATCTAAATGCTGCATACATTTCTGTGATCCCCAAGCCAGGGAAGGATCCGAGCGAGGTCAGAAATTACAGGCCGATCTCCTTAATCAACAACGACATAAAGATTATTATTAGATCCTAGCCAAAAGAATTGCCAGTTTTATCCCCATATATATAAAGAATGATCAGGTAGGGTTCATACCTGGAAGACAAGGCCCAGACCAGATCAGAAGGACAATAGATGTAATTTCCCTACTTAAATCTGGCTGGGATGGAGGCTCCCCACAAACAGGTTTTATTCTTTCTATCGACCTCCACAAAGCATTCGATTCAATCGACTGGGAATATCTTTCTGAAACCCTTAGACGTTGGAACTTTGGCCCCCATTTCCTAAATATAATTAACTCCATGTACTCTAACCCCTCTGCCCAAGTTCGGCTAATGGGAAGATATTCTTCCTCCTTCCCAATTGGGAGGGGCACTAGGCAGGGCTGCCCCCTATTGCCCCTTCTCTTTGCTATGGCCATTGAATCACTGGCCATAGCGATTAGATTGAACCCTGATATTAAGGGGGTGACTTGCGGAGAACAGGAACATAAATGCGCACTTTATGCGGATGATCTCCTGCTGTATATCACATCCCCTATAATAACCACTCTGAACATTTACAAGGTCCTGAATTCTTTTAGCAAAATATCCGGATTAAAGGTTAATATTTCCAAATCTATTGCCTTAAACATAACTGTTAATCTCGACATAAAGACACAACTAACTAATAACTTTGAATTCTCCTGGGCTTCCATGACCATTCCTTACTTAGGGATTAATTTAACCCCAGATGTTAATAACCTCTTTAAAGCCAACTACCCTTCCATGTTTAATAAGTGTAGAGGGGATTTACTACGGTGGTCAAGGTGTGGTCTTTCCTGGCTGGGGAGAATTCACGCAGTGAAGATGACCCTCCTTCCCCGCCTCTTGTACTCATTTCGCTCTCTACCAATCCCACTTCCAAGGACTGTTATTCGAAAGTTTCAATCAGAGATTACTCGATTTATCTGGGGTAAAAAAGGTTAGAGATGTCCCTCCAAGATACTGTATCGCCTTAAGACACAAGGAGGCTTAGGTCTCCCGGATCTATGGAACTACTTCCAGGCGGCGCTATTGGCGCAAATCTCTATAGTTTTTTTTAAAGGACCAAAACCCGAGTGGCTTTCAATGGAAAGAAGAGCTACACCCCTCAACACCATAGACTTCCTCCTATACTGTGACCCTTCTGCCAGACCAGCTATACTGGCCCCCACTCTCTCTCACTCCATAGCAACATGCACCAAACTACTACAACAAACCTCCCTTACATCACAGCTCAAACCACTAGCCCATCTATTCCACAACACAAAATTTACTCCAGGAGCAAATATTAGAGCATTCCGATGGTGGACCGATAAGGGTCTTTATCGGATCGGACATTTCCTAACTCCTGCTGGCCCCCTTACTATATCATACTGCAAGCATAAACTAGAAATGCCGGACACGGAACAGTTCCGTTTTAAACAAATCTCACACTTCTTACATTCTATCTGGGCTAACAAACTGGAACCTCCCTCAATAACCCCTTTTGAGCATTGGTGCTCGAATCTAATGGATCAAAAAGGGGGAATCTCCGTGATTTATACTGCACTACAGACAAACCTGAACAAACCATCATACGCAAAGACCTGGGAGTAGGATACAGGCAAAGTTTGGCAGATGGCAGACTGGCTCAGATCCTGGACGCACTCCTACAAAGGTATTTGTAACATTTCCCTCATAGAAGTCAGTCTAAAGGTCCTGTCCAGATGGTATTATGTCCCATCCAAATTAGCAACAATATACCCTGGCACCTCTCCTCTTTGCTTCCGTGGGTGCAACCTAGAGGGCACCATGCTCCACATTTGGTGGACTTGTCCCCGCATCAGATCCTTTTGGAAGCTCATATTTCGTACAATAAGCAAACTCATTAAGGTATCGGCTGCCCCTAATCCACATATTGCCTTATTTAATCATGACATACCCAACACACCTAAACAGTTACGAGCACTATCATTCTTTATTTTACTGGGTGCAAAAATCACTATAGCAAAAGCCTGGAAGAAACCCACGGTGTCCTTCCAGGCTTGCAAGAGGAAAATATCCTGGATCATGTCCCAGGAACAAATAGTCGCGAAGCTAAATGACAAAGTCGAGAAATTTAATACCATCTGGGAACCTTGGGCCACATTTTGCAACATATCCCTTGTACCGGGTTTGGGACCTGATGCAGGTTTAGCCTCTGCTATTAAATAAACCTCTCTCTCCACCTTATCAACTCCCCCTTATTCCTCTTTTCAATCTCTCTCTGTCTCCCCTTATCAAGTTTGATTAGACCCCGTTATTTCTCAGGTATAACATGATCTCTCGGATCAATGAGCGGAGTTCTCGGGACTTTGCTGCTTGGGGTGTCCGAGGGATCCACCACCCCCTCCCAGGATGACGAATGGGCATCTCGGCATGAAACAGAAATGGGGGGTTTTGTTCTGTTAACCCTCCATATCTTTCTATCCCCCAAAATTGAAGATGTGTAGGATCCTGATTATGTACTGCTGCGAAGAGTTTTGATACGTTATGTTTGGGGTTTACTTTTTTAATGTTTTGGATGTGTTCCTTAACCCTAACTTTGAGGGCTCTCTTGGAGCGTCCTACATATTGTAGTTTACAACTGTAATGTTTTGGATGTGTTCCTTAACCCTAACTTTGAGGGCTCTCTTGGTGCGTCCTACATATTGTAGTTTACAACTTGTATACGTACTTCAGTGCAGTTGTAAACTACAATATGTAGGACGCAGCAGTACATAATCAGGATCCTACACATCTTCAATTTTGGGGGATAGAAAGATATAAAAGTTCATGGAGAGGTAGTCACAAAATCAGAAGTATTAGCCAAAAAGAGTCATATTGGATACATACTTTACGCACATTAATTCCCAGAGGTATGAACGTGGAGTTCGACCTAAACTGTTTTTTGAGTAATTTCTAACATTTTATGGATTTTATAGATTATATTATTGTATTTATGGAAGAATATATTTTATTCAAGGTGCTATATTTGCTATTTAATCAGGTTTTAGATCTATGTTTTTATTATTGTTATTATATTATTAATATAGTTTTTAGAAATTAAGACATACATATTTTGCCCATCACAAAATTTAAATATTTATTACTATTTTTAGTGTTTATTACACTTCCCTATCATGTATCGACAATTACACCAATAATGTTTTTATCCCATTGCGAACAGTAACATGATAAAATATATACAATTTATCCACCCAAAAATGGCCGCCGTCTGTGCGGGTTCACCACCATAAAGATGGCTATATTTATATATTTTCATTAACCACAAGAAAATGGCCGAGATATCACAATATCTACCATATCATTTACTGTTTCATAACCACTAATTTGCTAGTATTATTTCAATCATGTATAGAACACACAGTATTAATAGATTTTACAATAACATTAGAGTAACATTTGTGATTGCATACAATTGCACGCCTATTTTTAACTTGATCCTTCAAAAAATGGCCGCGGTCCGCGCAGAGTGCCACCTTTAAGATGGCTGCTATTAGAGACGGAAACCACAACAAAAATGGCCGCTACACTATTTCCGGTTACACAACATAAATAGCATCCCTCTCGGGCCAATCCGGTTCCCCAGATGAAGTCACGAGTGGTGACGTAACATGTAGGGCGTGGCAGAGAGCAGACTTTACCGGAAGTCACGTAAGGAGGCGCCTCGGACGCCGCTCCTTCAGTGTTTATGCTTTTATAATTGATTTTAATGTAAGAGACCACCTTTGAGATACAAATAAAAGATTTTACTTAAAATACTACACTATTGGAGGCTTTCTCTCTCCTCCCCCTCTCCCCACCGGGCCGGTATAGCCTAGGTGGGAAAACCCCTTCTTTGTTAACAGGTGACTGTCAGATTGAGAAGACAATTCGGCCATCACTGTACCAGCACGCTATAACGCACAACACCATTTTAAAGATATCCAATGATGCCCGAATTCACGTCTCTTAAGGTGAGAGTTCTGAGAGCCTGTTTAGGCCGGCAGTCTTTATATGAAGATCATTATCAACATTACCATCATATATGTATCTTTCTATGCATCTGATCCCAGCTGATGCAGTTCACCATTTATGAACTTTTTTCATCCCAATATAATAGTATTGAGTTACTAATTCACTTGGACTTTTTGGTGTTAAATACATTGTTTTTGCACACTTATGCACAAGTATTATACTTTATATTTTATGTGAGGCATTTTATGGGAGTTATTTTATCAAGTTTTATGTGATAGATTTGATGCGCAAAATCTTTTTACTTTCACAAGTGTTATGCTACTACTACTTGAAACGCATTAGTCTCAGAGAAAAAAAAAACATAGACAACAATGGTAATTAAATTGGGAAAGCTGTTATGATAAGCGCAGCAGAGAATGTTTTACCTTCAGTGACTGAAGCAGGCTGGATTGTTTTTAAGGCTTCTGGTCAATTTTTATCATTGTACCATTGAGAGTATTCTTTTCCACTGCGCTGTAGGGTGGATTGCCAGTTGCAGGGCAGAGGATAAGAAGTGCCTGTCTCGTGTGATGAAAATAGCACAGTGGATCATAGATACAGAGCTATAGAATTTGGACACAGCATATGCCAGTGTACAGTGTGTTTGTCCCCTTACCATCAGGGAAAAGATATAGGACACTCAAAATGCACACTAATCGCTTAAAGTATGTTTTTTTTCCTAGTGCTGTATTTTCCATAACCCCACCAGATACAGAATTTTAGGAATTCTATGTGGAATTTTTATTTATTTTTTTAAATAAAATTTTATATTTTATTATATATAAACAGATATTTGGGCATGTGCTAGGAGTATGTATGTGTGGTTGTGTTGAGAAATGCTTTATTGGCGCATGCGCGGATGCCTGAGAGGTTAGTTATGCCTGCTTAGAGCTCCGCTCCGAGGCCATTTACGCCGGAGGACTACAGGTCCCAGAGACGCCGAAAATCATCAAAACTACCTGGCACTTACCTGTAAAACACCAAGGTACTATTAGAATGGTTCTGAAAGGTACCAAATCTAAATTTAAGTCCGGTAACATTAAAGAAACGCTGGCCCGGCCGTTATCCAAGATGGCGGCGGCAGTTACCTCACAGCCCAGCACCTCACATACTGCCAAGCCACTGAAACTTAATACAAGCACTATAGATTTTTCTGGAGAGTCTGATACAGACATAGGAGGCTCACAATCAGCATCACAAACAGATTTATTTAAAAAATTTGAGCAAATATTACAAAAAGCCCTGAAACAGACGTCAGACCACATAACAGATAAATTAACAAGGGAAATTAGAGAATTGGGGCAAAGAACAGCTGAGTTAGAAATAAGGATGGATGATCTGGAAAGCCAAACACAGCAATATGAATCAGAATTTATGAACCTGAAAGAAGAAAATGCTGTATTACAGTCACGTTTAGAGGACCAGGAGAATAGGGATCGTCGGGCCAACTTGCGGATTAGAGGTATCCCTGAGACTGTCCTTGATGTTCAAGCCCCTATTACTGCACTATTTCAGGAACTACAACCTGGTATCCCAATAGAGAGATTAGAAATGGATAGAGTGCATAGAGCTTTAGCTCAACGTAGAATAAATGGTCCTCCTAGGGACATAATTGCTAAAATGCATTATTATCGCACTAAAGAACAATTGCTTGCAGCAGCCAGAGGAAAGGATTCTCTCACCTTTCAAGGTCATGTATATCAGCTTTTTGCAGACCTTTCTCCTATTACAGTGGCAAAAAGACGTGCACTCAAACCCCAGTTACAAATACTTCAGCGTCATCAAATTACTTATCATTGGGGTTTTCCTTTTTTGCTCAGATTTACACATTTAGAAACTAAATATATATGTCGCTCTTCAGAGGAATTGCAGTCATCCTTGATCGAGTTGGGCCTAAGGGACCAGGATTCACCTAAAGATTTACCACGCAGAAGGTCAGCCTCAGGATCACCTAAGCAAAATGCAACAGGAGTACATAACTCTCCCACCTCTTCGCGTCAGAATCTACATAAGCGAGGCCGCTTTGACAACTCTTCCCCTAATAATGAAGATTCAATGGACTGATATATATATTTTTTTTATATATATATCTGTTAAAGAATGTCTTCTATTCGAATCTTTAGTATTATATTATAATCTGTTTAAGTGAACCCACTATCCACAATACCAATGTTTCAGGTTTTTGGACTTCCAGTCTAATCCTTGTTTCTATTGTCATCCATAATTTTTTGAGAAAATATATTTCTGTTTTTCCCTTTTTTTTTTTTTTTGACAGCTTTTAATAATCATTTTTTGATTACACTTTGGTATCTGGATATGACCAACACTTAATATCCTATCTGTTAATAAAATGCATGTGTATGTATGTGTATGTTTATATATATATATATATATACATATGTGTATGGGTGTATATATGTTTGCATATATATTTTTTATTTATTTATTTTAAAAAATATATATAATTTTTTTTTTTTTTATTATGTGTATGTGTATGTATATGTATGTATATGTGTATGTATATTTGTGTGTGTATGTATGTGTATGTGTATATGTATGTATATATGTATGTATGTGTATGTATGTATATATATATATGTATATATGTATATATATATATATTTTTTTTTTTTTTTTGTCACAATTATCATATAAATAAACAATCTTAAGGCCGGTAGCGATTTAAATAATTTAGTTTGCCTAAGATTGCGTCTAGTATTATAAGTTAAAGTAGTATATTTTAATGGAGCTGTAGTTCTCCGGCGAAGTTCGTCCTTTCGGAACTTCTTGTTGCCCCCCTCTCCATCCTCGGACTCTCGCTGCTATTATGTGGGAGTCTGCGGATGGTTTTGGAGCCTCTTGGAGTTTTTTGATTACTCCTCTAAGTTGCTCCCTTACCCTAGAATTTTGCTTTTTTTTATGCTTAAAATGTTATTATATTAGGGTTACTCGATTGCAAATTGTTCTCTCCTATTCTGTCCTTTCTTTTCCTTTTCTTTCTCTTGGGGTGGTGTCCTTGACTCTAGTTATTAATTGTATTCTATATGTTGTGATAGTCATCTCTGATCTATTATGGCCCGGATAAATATTCTATCCTTGAATGTTCAAGGATTTAATATTCCACATAAACGCACAAAAGCAATGAGATCTTTCTCAGCCAAGAAGGCACACATTATTTGTTTGCAGGAAACTCACTTTACAGATAAAGCTACTCCTAAATTTCTTTCCCCCTCTTATCCACAATTTTATACCGCCTCAACCACAGTTAAACAACGAGGGACTCTTATCGGATTTCATCGTTCTATGCCATTTACCCTTTTAACTCAACTGAACGATCCGGAGGGAAGATATCTACTTCGCACAGGATATATATTGGATATGGCTGTCACATTAGTATCATATTATGCACCGAATAAGAGACCAGAGTCCTTTTTGTCCCATCTTTTCCAAATTGTAGAAACCCACAAATTTGGCACTGTAGTTTTATGTGGAGACTCAAATGCAACAGTTTTCCCCTTCTTAGATAAGTCTCCTCCGGCACCCATCAATAGGTCTATTAAAGTAACTCTTCAACATCTACTTGCTAAACATGGTTTGGTAGACACATGGCGAGAGCTTAATCCTACTAGTAGACGTTTTACGCATTATTCCTACCCACATAAATCATTCTCACGTATAGACCATATCCTAATCCCTTATAGCATGACCCCTGAAATTTTATCTTCAAGCATTCTACCCTTTACATGGACAGATCATTGTGCGATACGCACATCCATTGCATCTACAATACCCAGATCCCACAATACTAATTGGTGTATTAATGACTCCACATTAACTCACACTTCCCGTCGTAGTGAAATTGAAATAGCACTAAAGGATTATCTCTCTTCCAATGACACCGGAGATATTTCTGACACCACATTGTGGGAAGCTCACATAGTGGTTATTCGTGATAGACTGATACAACAAGCTACAAACCTCAAAAGAGAACGTAAACTTTTGTTTGCAAAGTTGGAAGATAACTTTAACTCTTGTCATTCCGCCTTTCAATCATCCCCGAATGCCATTAATAATACTAAATTAGACAAAGCTCGTCTTGATCTGGATTTATTTTTAACTGACTCAGCAGACAAACTTATGCGTAAACGACAACACATTCAATACCTTAATGCCAACAAACCCACCACCTCTTTGGCAAGAACTTTGAAATCAATAGATCGAATACGGACCCCTATACGACTGAAAACGTAACGTGATGCATACATTAGTAATCTAATTAAAATATTAGAAATATTTCGATCTAATTTAGCTAAAGTGTATTCCTACACTCATGATTTTTATCAAATCAATGCAGATATTCTTTTCTCCAATGTCAAACTCCCTACTCTAGCTAATGAACAATGAGAGAGACTTGAGTGTCCTATCACAAATATTGAAGTTCAGAATGCTATAAAAAGTTTGAAACTTCATAAAAGACCGGGCCCTGACGGGTTTTCGGCATCATATTATAAAAATTTTGAGCACATCTTAACTCCAGTCTTGACTAGAGCCTTCAATTCTATCTTGGCAGGACACTTATAAAATCTATTATAGTTATGATTCCCAAACCCCGTTCAGATACTACCTCTTGGACTAATCATCGCCCTATATCCCTACTCAATTTAAATATTAAATTGCTTGCCAAGATATTGGCATCTAGATTGAACAATATTATATGTCAACTTATACACAGGGACCAAATGGGTTTTATGCCCAAGAGACAGGCAGGAGATAATATAAGAAGAACCCTTTTACTCATTCATGCAGCTAAATCCAGACGTATCCCAACCTGCCTCTTATCTTTAGACATCAAAAAAGCATTTGATTCAGTCACCTGGCCTTATATGCAGTATATGCTTCAAAAATGGGGTTTTGGAATACATTTTCTGACCTGGGTTTCCTCTCTTTATAACAATCCGACGGCTTATATTAAATATGCTGGCTACAAATCGGCAATGCTCGATATTAGAAGAGGCACGAGACAAGGCTGCCCCCTATCCCCGCTGCTTTTCGCTCTACTTATAGAACCTTTAGCACAATTAATCAGATCTAATCCAGACATCAAAGGTATTGAATTAGGTGGTTATCAACACAAGCTTTGTCTTTTTGCAGACGATATTCTTATTTTTTTATCACATCCCCACATTTCCGCCCCTAATCTTCTTAACATACTTGATAAATTTGCACATATTTCAGGGCTCTTTGTAAACCCCGTTAAATCAAATGCGCTAAATATATCGTTATCATTATCAGATCTTCAACAGGCTCAAATTTCTTTACCATTTAATTGGGTCTCTCATCAATTACCATATTTAGGAGTATACCTCACATCCTCACTTTCTGACCTTTTTGCAGTCAATTATCTACCTCTATTGAAACAAGCCACAGGCCTCATGAAACCATGGTCCTCTCTCCCATTGTCATGGTTGGGATGGATAAATACTATAAAGATGTCGTTATTACCGAAATTTTTATACCTATTTAGAGTACTTCCGATTTCTATACCATCATATTTCTTTAGAATTACACTTAAAAGTGATGTCGTTCATTTGGGGTAATATTAAACCCCGTATATCTAAATCTACTCTTTACCTTAGCAAAATATGTGGGGGCTTGGGGTTACCAAACTTTTCCTCTTATTACCATGCTGCACAAATATCAATTTTATCTAAATACCATTCTAGGGAAGAAATACCCCTTTGGGTAGCTATTGAATCTATTGATAGCGACCCCATATCTGTAGCCAATTTGTTATGGATGCAACCTAGAGATAGATCTCATCTACTTAACCCCATTACGAAGCATTCGTTAACTATTTGGGATAAGTTTGGTAAAACTCATATGCTTCAATCTATGCACAATCCCCTTCTTTCTTTTCTAGGGAACCCAGCCTTTTATCCTGCTTGGAAATTTCCAAAGTCATTTTCTGCTTGGTCCTCTACAAACTTGGTCAGATTATACAAGCTAGTCAATTGATAAATTTCAAGCATTCTCTACTTCATGTGATAACTATGAATTACCTTGTAATGAATTATTTTGTTATCTACAAATCAAACATTTTTATACGCCTCTCCTTAGGACCGGTACTACTCTTAATCAATTGTCTCAATTTGAACATATTTGTATGAGTGACCCACATGTTAGAGGGATTATTTCACTCATTTATCAAAATCTCATTAATACTCCTAATGATATACTTCCGTCTTATACTGCTAAATGGGCAACAGATTTAGGACAGACCTTCACCATCGATGACTGGTCTAATATATGGCTGGCTACCAAATCCTCATCCCCTAATTGCTTTGCTCTTGAAACTAATTTCAAAGTTTTGGTGCGTTGGTATTTAGTACCAGCTAGGATAGCAAAATTTACTCCTTCTTATCCTAATAATTGCTTCTGAGGTTGTTCCTCACCAGGTACCCACTTGCATATATGGTGGCAATGCCCGATTGTGCAAGAATTCTGGAAAAACGTATTTGCCATGGCATCTAAAGCTTTAGAAATTCCTATAACACTGGATCCAGCCATTGCACTTCAAAATCTTAAACCGGACAACATAACCCGTAATCAATTCAAATTGCTCATTCAAATCAATACTGCAGACAAACAAACTATAGCCAAAGCATGGAAGTCTAATACACTGATTGTGGCAGAAGTCAAACATAGAACGAACAAGGCCCTCATTTTCGCAAAAATGACAGCTATCGAAGATAATAATATTAATAAATTCCGTATGATTTGGCAGCCATGGGTTAAGCACTTTTTTTCTTCCGATTTCGACCAGTCATTGATGTTACCCTATTAAAATTCCTGTAATATTGATGTATTATTGCTTATGTATGTCGGGAGCCAGGACACCACTTCGGGGGATTCTTTCTTTTCTTCTTTTTTCTTCTTATCTTACTACCTGTTTCTCTTAGATTCCTTTAATTTCTAGGTCAAACCTATGTAATTTTTATTTAATATTCAGCACTAAGGTTATAATGCCCGTATAAGTCTCATATTCTTTTCTCTTCTTTCTCTACTAACTTTTCCTTTATTATTTATTACGCTAATGATAATTATGGGATACTTTTACAATTTACTTAAATGACTCATATCTCATTATCAATGAGTAATGCCTTTATGCATATTAGACTTTCACAATTTTTCTCCTCCAATAGTTAAATATAGTCAATAATTTGTAATGAGAGTATCACTCCTTTTTCTCGTTCTCCATTTAAATTTTTTCTCTTTTCTCTCAGGTATACTATATGGACTAATTCCTATTTGTAATAACAATTTCATTTTTGACTATCCATGACCCACCTATCCACAGTTTGAGCCCAAGAGGGGTGGATAGGTGGTCTGGAGGCATACTTTATATATCTCATATATAAATATTGATTCATATTTGGGTCCACAATTTATTGACTAATTTAAAATTATATCTATTATCTCTGCTTTCACCTCACCTGCGAGAATTGTTTTAGTATAGACTATATAGATATGTCTCTATTGTTCATATATGTATCCCTTGTTACGATATCTGATATACTTTGTCTTTTCTTATGCAAAATTTCAATAAATATATTGAACAAGAGAAATGCTTTATTGATATTGTAAAGAATATCCTGATAAATGTTGTATGTATACAATGACAATAAAGTATATTATATTACCTTATCTTATCTTATCTTTACTTATCTTATCAGGAAAAGAGTGGGCTATGGAATGGGGGTAGTAAAGCCCCATACACACGGGCAGTATGTCGGTAGATATTTGCAGGTACAAAAAATACCAGCCGACATTCTACCTGTGTATATGTCAGTCTGTCCGACAGAAGCTCCCCCTGTCAGAACACAACAAGTCAGCAAGGGAAATCGCTAGACTAACCTTGCATTGTTAGTACCGTGGCTCCTGACCGGAACTTTCAGGTTTTTTCCCTTGTCAAATTTGTTTATTGTTTTGAATAAAATAAAGGAGGACAATCTGAATTTTACAAAGATTGTGGTACATTTTCAAAGGGTAACAAACAAATGACTTCAAATGGAAAAAGACAAATAAAAATTTGAATGCAATATTGCGCTATATAAGCATCAAATGTCATATAATTGAAAAGAAAGAGAAAGGTAGATTGTTGACTATCAGTCTGATTAAAAACAAGGTTATTAACAAATCAGTAAAGCAAAACTACATTTCAGTGGGTCTGAAGAACAACTCGGTGAGTACCACATAAGAACTGATAAAAGGGAAAGAAAGGGTCATGAATAAGGAGTGATAGAATAGAAGAAGTAAAGAAAAGGGAAAAAATACAGTGGGAATAAAGGGTAAATTTGATAGAGGTAGTGCAGTTTCCACCGAATGAAGGGTGATGAAAGGGTAAATGAAGTACTATTACCATGGCAATATTAACCGGTTCAATACAGGACATTTTCTCCCCCTTCCTTCCCAGACCAATTTTTAGTTTTCAGCGCTGTCACACTTTAAACAACAATTGCACGGTCCTGCGACGTTGTACCCAAACAAAATTGATGTCCTTTTTTCCTCACAAACAGAGCTTTCTTTTGGTGGTATTTGATCACCTCTGCAGTTTTTATTTTTTGCGCTATAAACAAAAGAAGAGTGACAATTTTGAAAAAAACACAATATTTTTTACTTGTTGCTATAATAAATATCACAATTTAAAAAAAAAAAAAAAAAAACAATTTTTTTCCTCAGTTTCGGCTGTATTCTTCTACATATTTTTGGTAAAAAAAAAATCACAATAAGCGTATATTGATTGGTTTGCGCAAAAGTTATAGTGTCTACAAAATACGGGATAGATTTATGGCATTTTAAAAAAAAAAATTATTTATTTATTTTTTTTACTAGTAATAGCGGCGATCGCAATTTTTTTCATGACTACAACATTATGGCGGACACATCGGACACTTTTGACACAGTTTTTGGGACCATTCACATTTATACAGCAATCAATGCTATAAAATTGCATTGATTACTGTATAAATGTGACAGGCAGGGAAGGGGTTAACCACAAGGGGGAGATGAGGGGTTAAATGTTTCCTAGGGGAGTGATTTTAACTGTAGGGGGGGGACGCACAAGGGGAGGGGACCGATCTGTGTTCCTCTGTACTGGGAACACAGATCAGTCTCCTCTCAACTGACAGGACGTGGATCTGTGTGTTTACACACACAGATCCACGGTCCGGCCCGGTTAACGGGCAATCGCGGGCGCCCGGCGGACATCGCGGCCACCGGGCACATGCACCGGGTCCCGAGCAACGCGGGGGCGCACCCTAGACGGCTGGGAAGCCCAGGCCGTCATATGACGTCCACCCAGGATGGGAGATCCCATCTGTGGACATCATATTACTATGGCCGGGTAGGGAAGTGGTTAAAGTGTCATCAAAGTCAGGAGTAGGGATGAGCCGAACACCCCCCTGTTCGGTTCGCACCAGAACATGCGAACAGGAAAAAAGTTCGTTCAAACACAACACCGTTAAAGTCTATGGGACACGAACATGAATAATCAAAAGTGCTAATTTTAAAGGCTTATATGCAAGTTATTGTCATAAAAAGTGTTTGGGGACCTGGGTCCTGCCCCAGGGGACATGGATCAATGCAAAAAAAAGTTTTAAAAACGGCCGTTTTTTCAGGAGCAGTGATTTTAATAATGCTTAAAGTCAAACAATAAAAGTGTAATATCCCTTTAAATTTCGTAGCTGGGGGGTGTCTATAGTATGCCTGTAAAGGGGCACATGTTTCCCGTGTTTAGAACAGTCTGATAGCAAAATGACATTTTGAAGGAAAAAACCCATTTAAAACTACTCGCGGCTATTGCATTGCCGACAATACACATAGAAGTTCATTGATAAAAACGGCATGGGAATTCCCCACAGGGAAACCCCGAACCAAAATTAAAAAAAAAATGACGTGGGGTTCCCCCTAAATTCCATACCAGACCCTTCAGGTCTGGTATGGATTTTAAGGGGAACCCCGCACCAAAAAAACAAAAAAAAACGGCGTGGGGTCCCCCCAAAAATCCATACCAGACCCTTATCTGAGCACGCAACCTGGCAGGCTGCAGGAAAAGAGGGGGGGACGAGAGTGCGGCCCCCCTCCTGAACCGCACCAGGCCACATGCCCTCAACATTGGGAGGGTGCTTTGGAGTAGCCCCCCAAAACACCTTGTCCCCATGTTGATGAGGACAAGGGCCTCATCCCCACAACCCTGGCTGGTGGTTGTGGGGGTCTGCGGGCGGGGGATTATCGGAATCTGGAAGCCCCCTTTAACAAGGGGACCCCCAGATTCCGCCCCCCCGTGTGAAATGGTAAGGGGGTACTTACCCCTACCATTTCACAAAAAAACTGTCAAAAATGTTAAAAATGACAAGAGACAGTTTTTGACAATTCCTTTATTTAAATGCTTCTTCTTTCTTCTATCTTCCTTCATCTTCTTCTTCTTCTGGTTCTTCTGGCTCTTCTGGTTCTTCCTCCGGTGTACTCGTCCAGCATCTCCTCCGTGGCGTCTTCTATCTTCTTCTCCTCGGGCCGCTCCGCACCCATGGCATGGGGGGAGGCTCCCGCTCTTCTCTTCATCTTCTTCTTCATCTTCTTCTCTTCTTCCCTCTTCTCTTCTTCATTTTCTTCTCCGGGCCGCTCCGCACCCATGCTGGCATGGAGGGAGGCTCCCGCTGTGTGACGGCGTCTCTTCGTCTGACGGTTCTTAAATAACGGGGGGGCGGGGCCACCCGGTGACCCCGCCCCCCGTTATTTAAGAACTGTCAGACGAAGAGACGCCGTCACACAGCGGGAGACTCCCTCCATGCCACCGGCATGTCACTAGGTGACCCCGCCCTTGTCACCCGGTGACCCCGCCCCCCTCTGATGCGCGGTGCATTGACGGGACTTCCCTGTGATGTCACGGGGAATGCCACAGGGAAGTCCCATCATGTCCAGTGCGTCAGAGGGGGGCCAGGTCACCAGGTGGCCCCGCCCCCCGTTATTTAAGAACCGTCAGACGAGGAGACGCCGTCACACAGCGGGAGCCTCCCTCCATGCCAGCATGGGTGCGGAGCGGCCCGGAGAAGAAAATGAAGAAGAGAAGAAGAGAAGAAGGAAGAAGAGAAGAAGAAGAAGATGAAGAGAAGAGCGGGAGCCTCCCCCCATGCCATGGGTGCGGAGCAGCCCGAGTAGAAGAAGATAGAAGACGCCGTGGAGGAGATGCTGGACGAGAACGCCGGAGGAAGAACCAGAAGAACCAGAAGATGAAGGAAGATAGAAGAAAGAAGAAGCATTTAAATAAAGGAATTGTCAAAAACTGTCTCTTGTCATTTTTAACATTTTTGACAGTTTTTTAGTGAAATGGTAGGGGTAAGTACCCCCTTACCATTTCACACGGGGGGGGCCGGGATCTGGGGGTCCCCTTGTTAAAGGGGGCTTCCAGATTCCGATAAGCCCCCCGCCCGCAGACCCCCACAACCACCGGCCAGGGTTGTGGGGATGAGGCCCTTGTCCTCATCAACATGGGGACAAGGTGTTTTGGGGGGCTACCCCAAAGCACCCTCCCAATGTTGAGGGCATGTGGCCTGGTACGGTTCAGGAGGGGGGGCCGCACTCTCGTCCCCCCCTCTTTTCCTGCGGCCTGCCAGGTTGCGTGCTCGGATAAGGGTCTGGTATGGATTTTTGGGGGACCCCACGCCGTTTTTTTTTTTTTTTGGCGCTGGGTTCCCCTTAAAATCAATACCAGACCCTTCAGGTCTGGTATGGAATTTAGGGGGAACCCCACGTCATTTTTTTTTTTAAATTTTGGCCAGGGTTCCCCTTAATATCCATACCAGACCTGAAGGGTCTGGTATGGAATTTAGGGGGACTCCCACGTCATTTTTTTCTTTTAATTTTGGTTCGGGGTTGCCCTGTGGGGAATTCCAATGTTGTTTTTATCAATGAACTTCTATGTGTATTGTCGGGAATGCAATAGCCGCGGGTAGTTTTAAATGGGTTTTTTCCTTCGAAATGTCATTTTGCTGTAAGACTGTTCTAAACACGGGAAACATGCACCCCTTTACAGGCATACTATAGACACCCCCCAGCTACGAAATGTAAAGGGATATTACACTTTTATTGTTTGACTTTAAGCATTATTAAAATCACTGCTCCTGAAAAAACGTCCATTTTTAAAACTTTTTTTTGCATTGATCCATGTCCCCTGGGGCAGGACCCAGGTCCCCAAACACTTTTTATGACAATAACTTGCATATAAGCCTTTAAAATTAGCACTTTTGATTTCTCCCATAGACTTTTAAAGGGTGTTCCGCAGCATTCGAATTTGCCGCGAACACCCCAAATTGTTCTCTGTTCTGCCAACTTGCGAACAGCCAATGTTCGAGTGGAACATGAGTTCGACTCGAACTCGAAGCTCATCCCTAGTCAGGAGATAAAAAATGTTTAACCCAAGATAACCAAATTTGCAGGTCCGATCAATCTCAGTTGCTTCCATTTTAGCATGACCAAGGACTCTATTGTTCTGTGAATGGTTTTGGCTACAATCAGTTTTTGAGCTTTCCATGCCTTAGCTATGGTTTGTTTTGCGGCTGTTAAGAGCTTTAAAAGACGGCAAAATTTATTCTGTGTAATTCCGTTGGGTTTTAGATTCAAAAGAGCTTTAGCAGGATTAGGTTGTATAGAAATTTTGAACACTTTAGAAGCTAAATCAAAAACTGCCTTCCAAAATTTTTGGGCTATTGGACAATCCCACCAGGGACATACAGTCAGGGGAGGCAGGTGAGGCAGAGCAGAAAAAAAAGATTGAGCATTGAGGGTCATAGCTGGGTGACCTGGGGTCACAGAAACTAAGTCCTACCCCACCACTGGTCAAAATTTGGGGCTCCTGGGACCGGAGATACAGGGCTCCTTGTGCAGCCTGTCAGAAGCTACATACAGAGCGGCCAGTTTAAATATAAGCTGGCACACTCTGTTTGCAAAAGACTGAGAGGATGAGCTTACAGTGCCTCTCACTTCTTGTCAGAGGCCCTGTGCTCAATGGAAAGCTTGGAGCCTTATAACAATGGTAAAGTACCATTGGCCCCAGCTGTCCAATAAAAATGCTGCAGTGGAGGCTGTCCTCTCACTGCAGTGTCATAGAAGGGATAATGTGTCTAAAAGACACATGCTTCCTTCCAGCCCTCTTAACTACAAGGAAAAACATGGGTTTATGGTTATAAGGTTTACCCATAATCCCATGTTTTTCTCACACAGTTAAGAGGGAGAATGAGAATCTTCTACTACTGAAAAGGTACTGTTTTAAACAAGCCAAATCATATTATTATTATGCTATATGCTATAATAATTTATTATTTAGCTATTTACTGTGAAATTACTGGTTTGAAGTTATAACTTCAAACTTCAGTAATTTGTCCATTAAGCCACCTGCTTGAGTACAGATTTAGAAAATATAGTAAATTACCTTAAAAACAATATATAATAATTATTTGGATATTACTTACTTACAGTAATCAACCCCTTGCCACCCAGGCCAATTCTGACACTTCTCTCCTACATGTAAAAATTATAATTTTTTTGCTAGAAAATTACTCAGAACCCCCAAACATGTATATTTTAGCAGACATCCTAGGGAATAAAATGGTGGTCATTGCAACTTTTTATGTTACACTGTATTTGTGCAGCAATTTTTCAAATGCATTTTTCTTGGAAACAAACTGTTTCATGAATAATAAAAATAAAAAAAACACCAAAGTTAGCCAGATATTTTTTGTATACTATGAAAGATGATGTTATGCCAAGTAAATAGATACCTAATATGTCACGCTTTAAAATTGCGCACACTTGTGGAATGGAGCCAAGCTTCAGTACTTAAAAATCTCCATAGGCAATGCTTTAAATTTTTTTACAGGTTACATGTTTAGAGTTACAGAGGATGTCTAGTGCTAGAATTTTTGCTCTCGCTCTAGTGTTCGCAGCGTATGTAACCTGTGTGTATCTGGCTCTGATACTAGCTAGTGCCTCACCAGCCACTGATCTCACTGCACATCCCTGAATCCCACCATATATGGAGTTGGGTGCCAGGATCTGAACAGCCACGAAAACAAGCTGCAGGGTAATCAGGAGCATATTTCACTATCCTAGCAGGAATTAAATACCAACGAGAAAGCACCTTATAATTTGTTTCCACAGCAACAACATTAGAGGAAGCAGATTTAGTGGCTCACCATATACTGGACCATTCAGTATCATCGAATGAGCTGTTTAGATCTTGTTCCCATTTAGAAACATAGGGAGGGGGGCTAGTATCAAAACTGGTAGAATTTGCTTATAAAGAATCAAAACAAGTCCCCTGATATGTGGGACATAATTACATATATGCTCAAAACGCGAGATCTTGGGGAAAAAAAGTGCATGATTGTAGTTATGGTTGGAAAAAAAAATGGAATCTGTAACAGAATAATTCTGATTGGGGAAGTCCATAATGTTCACATAGTATAGGAAAGGAGTGTAAAGAAGAAGCGGATACAAATTTATATAATCTAAATAGATTAGCTGCACTTCATGCATTAAAGGAATTAGGGGAAATCCAGGCAGGGTTAAAGGCAGGGTTTTCAATAAAAGCAAGAAGTGGTATATGGGGTGATTGAAGGCCGAGAGTGGGTTTGAATCTATCCCAGATGGATAAAGAGTGTTTTGTGATAGGATTGCGGATAGAGGTGCAATCAACTGGACATAAACATGACATATTGGCTACTGAGATACACAGTCGCAGCCGACAGACTCTACTGCTACCCAAAGCGGAACTTCCTTTACTGCATGGTATTTAGGTAAATGTGCAAGTTGAACTGTATGATAATAGGCAGAAATATTGGGTTGACCTAAGCCTCCATGTTGTTGTGGAAGACAAAGAGTGGATTTAGAGGTATGAGTTTAGCTGTGCCCCAGATAAATGAGATAATTCTACGCTGAATAAGTCATAAATAATGGGATGGTACTGAAATTGGCAGGACTCTAAAAAGGTATAAGAATTTGGGTAAAATAGCCATCTTGATTGCATCAATTTTGCCTATTAACCATTTCAGCCCCGGAAGATTTGGCTACTCAATGACCAGGCCATTTTTTGCGATACGGCACTGCGTCACTTTAACTGACAATTGTGTAGTCGTGCGACGCTGTACCCCAATGAAATTTATGTCCTTTTTTCCCACAAATAGAGCTTTATTTTGGTGGTATTTGGTCACCTCTGGGGTTTTTATTTTTTGTGCTATAAACAAAAGAAGATCGACAATTTTGACAAAAACACAATACCTTTTACTTTTAGCTATAATAAATATCCTAAATTTAAAAAAAAAAAAAAAATTCCTCAGTTTAGACCAATATCCATTCTTCTACGTATTTTTGGTAAAAAAAATTGAAATACGCGTATATTGATTGGTTTGTGAAAAAGTTATAGCACCAACAAAATAGGGGATAGATTTATGGCATTTTTATTATTATTTTTTTTATTCATAATGGCGGCGATCAGCATTTTTTTATCGGGACTGCGATATTGGACAAATCGGACACTTTTAACACATTTTTGGGACCAGTGACATTTATACAGCTATCAGTGCTATAAAAATGCACTGATTACTGTATAAATGACACTGGCAGGGAAGGGGTTAACACTAGGGGGCGATAAGGGGTTAACTGTGTTCCCTGGGTGTGTTCTAACTGTGGGGGGGTGGAACTGACTAGGGAAGAAGAAAGATTGGTGTTCATTCTTAGTATGAACACACAATCTCTCTCCTCTCCCTTGAGAGAATCGGGATTTGTGTGCTTACACACACATCCCCATTCTCATTCTGTCACGAGCGAATGCAGATGCCTGGCTGTCATTGAGACTGCCCTCACATCAGCTCCGGGGACACGCTTCGGGTACGCGCGTGTCTTAAAGAGCCAACATACAGCTAGTATAACTGCGGCAGCTGGTCCAGAAGCGGTTAAGAATAAGGAGATAGAGGACCGTTGTGTTAACAATTCAGTAACCTGTTTCAGTAACGGAGGGAAGTTAGCTGAATATAAATCGGTTATTTTAGCAGTAAGTTGTATTCCTAGGTGTGGGAGTCAATGTGGTGTCTATGCAAAGGAGAGCGAGTTTTTAGCAAGTTGAAGTTCAGCAGGAGATAGGGAGATGTTGAGTGCAGTGGATTTTTGGTAATTAACTGTCAGACCTGAAACGTTGGAAAAACTGTCTAAGATAGAAAGGAAATTAGGTGCTGTGATATGGTGAGAGGTCATAAAGAGTAAGATGTCTTCAGCAAAAAGGCAGACATTTTGATGATATCCACCTAATTCAATACCTTTTAATGTTTGGGTCCGATCTAATCAATTGGGCAAGAGGCTCAATGATGAGAGCAAAAAGAAGTGGGGAAAGATGGCATCCTTGACAGGTGCCACTTCCAATAGAAAATAGGTCAGATTTAAAACCAGCATATTTGATATATGCTTTTGGTTTATCATATGGGGATCAAATCCACTTAAAGAAATGGGGTCCAAACCCCCATTTTTGAAGAGTGTACTGAAGATAGGACCATGAGACTGTGTCAAAAGCTTTTCTAATATCGAGGGAAAGAAAACATGCTGGCAAACGTCTAGATTGAGCAAGTAACGAAGCTCTGCGAACAGTGTCACCTGCTTGGCGTAAGGGGATAAACCCAACTTGATCATGATGAATAAGTTCACCTGTCACCTGATTCAAATGAGTTGCTAGTATTTTGGCTAAAAGTTTTATGTCAAGGTTAAGGAGCAAAATAGAACAATTTGTCCAGGAGGTTGTCTCAGATTTAGGTTTAGATAACAGAGATTATAGCCATTAAAGATTCTGAATGAAAAGAATGTCCCTTCATCAACAAATTTAAGGCTTCAGTCAGGATAGGAGTTAAAACATCAGAAAACTTCTTGTATAAAGAAGCTGAAAACCCATCTGGGCCAGGACGCTTATTAGGTTTTAAAGCTTTGATAGCCATACTAACTTCCGCTGCAGAAATTGGGCACTCAAGTCTTTCACGATGAGTATGGGAAAGTGTTGGAAGTGTGATATTGGAAAAAAGGGCATCAGCAGCTGTGTGAACAAAGTTATGGTTAGAGTATAATTTGGCAAGATTTGAGCGAAAGGTGAGTAAAAGTTTGACAGGATTACTATAATTATCTTGATTTAGCTTAATTTGCGCAGATGTTGTGGGTTTATGCAGTGGACGCAAGGTTCAAGCTAGGGTATCAGATTTGTTTGCCTTGAGATAATAGAGGTGTTGTGATTTGCATAAAATTTTATCTGCACACTAAGAAACAAGTCAAACTCTAAATGGGCCCTATCGAGTTTAGCTTTAGTGGAGGGAAAGGGAGAGTTTTAAAATGCGTTATGGCAAGAATTTAAAATCAGTTTCTAATTTTTGGTGGAGAAGTTTGCGCTCACGTTTGAACACCCTTGATTACAGGTTATTGGGCTTCCCAAAGAGTGAGTGGAGAAATATCTTGAGAAGTATCATTTTGATATCTACACACGATTGGACATTCCGACAACCAAACCGTGGATTTTTTTCTGACGGATGTAGGCTCAAACTTGTCTTTTCATACACACGATCACACAAATGTTGTCGGAGATTTCGAATGTCAAGAATGCGGTAACGTACAACATGTACGACGAGCCAAGAAAAATGAAGTTCAATAGCCAGTACGGCTCTTCTGCTTGGTTCTGAGCATGCGTGGACTTTTGTGCGTCGGAATTATGTACACACGCTCGGAATTTCCGACAACAAAGTTTTTTTGTTGGAAACTTTAAGAACCTGCTCTCAAACAGTTGTTGCCGGAAATTCCAACAGCAAATGTCCGATGGAGCATACACATGGTCGGAATTTCCGACAACGCGCTCACATTTGCCGTCGGTAAATCCAGTCGTGTGTACAACCCATTAGTGAGATAGTCAATGGGAGCAAGCTTGATATCTGAGTGGGATGTGTGAGTTAAAATCGAATCGTTTATACACCAGGATGTATCTCATGCTTTTGGGACAGGGAAGGAAATGGTAGTACAAACTGCACTATGATCAGACCAGCTAAAGGGTATAATGATAGAGGAAAGGATTTCTGGTGCCATACTTATATTTAGAAAAATATGATCAATCCTAGAGAATTATTTATGTGGATGAGAGTAGTAGGTAAAGCATCTGCCAGCTGGGTTAAGATCACGCCAGGAGTCAAACAAGTTATATTCAGAAAGAAGTTGTTAAAATGAAAGTTTAGAAGGACTGGAAGAGGGACAGGGTGGGGATTTATCTAATAAGGGAAAGAGGACTTGGTTTGAATCTCCCCGTAGTATCACGGTACCTCATTTTTGGGTATCAGCTACATGGAAAAGATGAGAAAGAAAAGAGGTCGGGTGTTTAATAGGAGCATAATATGATACTATGGTTACCGCTACATCTGAAATGTGTCCAGTAGGTATAAGATAACGGCCCTTCGGGGCTTTAACTTCAGATGTTGGTTCAAATGGGGTTGTACGGTGGAAAGCTATGAGAACTGCTCCATTGTTTAGTAACTGCTGAGGCTGTAAATACTCCTGGATAAGAGGTACTAAAAAATTTGGGGGTGGCTTGAGCTGTAAAATGAGTCTCTTGTAGACAAAGAATGTGGATTTTGGCTGCAGCAAAAGAGCAGAATGCCTTGGTATGTTTATGTGGTATATTAAGTCTTTGGACATTTAAGGTCAAAACATTTAGGGGGGCCATAATACAGATGTTAGGAACTGACTAACAGATAATTTAACGATATATAATGGTACTGCAACTACCTCAGGAGAAGACGTAGGAAAAAAGAAAGAATAGAAGAAAAGAAGGAGAACTAGCTCTCGTAGAGCAAATGTATTTAAAATTTGCAATATGGTATAGAGAGCGAAGGACAAAACACAAGGGTGTACTGGAGGAGCGACAAGCGGTCCACCAGAGGCCAAAAGGCTACCGCTTGATACCCACATAATATTAATGGGGATCTGAGGGTAGCTAACAGTGGGCGCAAAGACACATCCAAAGGGAGCACTGCCAACAATAAAAATATAATACATATAGAAAGTTGATAACTACACCCAAGAGGGGGGGGGGTAAATATTAGGAAAAGGAGCAACCACGTAACATAAAGCATCAAATATAACAATAAAAAAAAAGAATAGCACAAGGCTATGTAATAAAGGAAAAGCTGGTAGCATACTGCTATCAGTAAAAGGGAGGCCAGCAGTTGAAGTATATGAGTCAAATAACAGTTATGTACTTGCAAAAAGCAAGATAAAACAAATAAAGCAGGATAACTTTTGTAACGAGCCCCTTGCTCGCTCGGTTCCACTCTCCCGACACTCCTCTGCAGCTATTGAATCAGATTGCAACGTCTGATGGTTCGGTCATCCGATGCTCCGGGACTAGAACTACAGCTCTGTGCCGTTCTAGTCCAGTTGTGATAGCTCAGAACAAACACCAGGCAGGCTGTATGTAAGTTCAACCAGGAATCTCCTTTATTGCAAAATACAGGCTTTTATACACTCAAAGTGGAGGTGCAGACCTCCTGCTCATATTACTCTAACAATACAGCTGTAACCTAATTAACCTAATTAACATGAGCTAATTAACTAATCCCTTTAGACAGCCTAGATGACTCAGACATGACCGTTAGGCCAGACTGGCCGTCTTGTAGTTCAGAAAATCCAATCAACATTATCACAATCAACATAGACTCTTCTTCACACAATAGCAGAGTTAATTAACACAAATAACAATGGGGATCTATTGACTCTAAGATCCCATAGTAGACTTATTTACAATACACATTTTAGCAGACAACAGACAGACAGCTGTTGGAATTTACATCAGCATCTCCTAACAGTATCTGTCCCAGCATTATGAATCAGCCACTATTCCAATATGGCAAATCCAGGGTCCCCAGAGTCTGTGTGTCCTGGGGGACCAGGACCCGAATCCACAGTAATACCACCTCAAGGGTCCCCAGGCATACAGCTCACAAAGAGCACCGTTCCCCCAAATGCAAGGGCCCCCGATCGATCGGCAAGAGGCTAGCATACAGTCCCCTCCAAAAGTCTCTCTCCCAGCTAGGTCTGTTACAACTTTCTAGCCATCTGAATGACTAGATGGCCCAGGTATATTGACAACTGGCATTGGATCAAGAAATGAAGATGATCAGTCCACAGAGTCTTAAGGAACTGGTGTAGGAGAAGCAAAACAACCACGCTTTAATTGCCCCTGGCGACTTCTATCACCTCCATTAGCTGCTGGTTTTTGCAGAGTGGGAGTCTGATCTTTTTGCATGCTATTTTGGTTGAGAGGGCATTCTAAAAGTCTTGTAAGAAAGACTGAAGTTCTTCAGCAGAATGGCAGACATATTTAAAGCATTGGTGTGGGAAACAAATAAAACCCCATTGATATGCGATTTGATGTCACTGTAGAACTTAGAGAAGCTGCTTCAAAACCTGTCTTTTAGATATAGTGAGCTAGCAGAGGTCAGAAAATAGCTGATAAGTATGTCCCTGGAAGGTCAGCATACCTTTCACTCTAGCTGCAGCCAGGAGTTGTTCTTTGGTGTGAAAATAGTGAAATTTGGTTATTATATTGTGCAGTGGTCCATCAGCTTTACGTGGTGTGAGGGCTCTATGAACCTTGTCCATTTCCATTTGTTCAACTGGCTGTAGTTCTTGAAATAGGGCCAACATGATAGCTTGTAAATCAGTGACAGATTAAGGAATCCCACAAATATGTATCTTAGAATGCCGAGCCCTAATTTCATAATACTCTAAATGGGATTGGAGGACTAAATTTTCCTCTTTGAGAATATCAATTTCAGTCATATAAGCTAGTGTGCTATTTTCCAGTTCATCAACCCTTAATTCAAGGTTAGCAGTGCATTGGCCCAATTCCCTGATTTCTCTAGTCAGACTGTCTGTAATATGATCTGAAGTGTGTTTAAGGGCTTTGTGAGGCATTTTTTTCAAATTGCCTCAGTACAGTAGAATGTGCAGGGTCTGTAAAAGATGTAAAATGTGGCGCTTGTGTTGATGAATCAGAGTAAAATTCCTCCTGTGTTACAGCTATTACCTTAGAGCAGTGAGAGGGTTTCACAGAGTGTGAGATAACAGGAGGAGAGGATTGAGCCGGTGCCATTTTGTCTGAAGCCTGGGCCAGCGCATCTTTGATTTTTTTTTGGCTTCATTCTCGGGCTGGAACATCCGAGAACCATCACCTGAGGTAGAGGGGTTTATCACTGGTTAGGCAGTGAATTTTTGACAGCAAAGCCGAGCTGGGACGTGATAGAAAGTGGCAGAAGCATCTCTTCAGGAGTGGAGCACTAAGCTGGCATATCTGCTCAGTCAGGCTTCATGCCCCGCCCCTGCTGTCAGTTTTTTCCATGCAACCCGTAGGGTTGCACTAAAAAAAACTGTAGTGTGTACCAGGCTTAAGTGTAAGAAGCAGAAATAACTGCAGAAACTTCCAAGAGTAGTTTTGTATGTGCGAGCGGAGCACTAAACTAAAGATATCCACATTGTGGACCATCCCAAATAAACATATGTCTACAAAAGAGAGAAAAAGGAAGAAAGAAGGGAAAAAGCTGCAAAACTATACAACATTCAAAATAACAGTGATGTTGATTTATCTTTGCACTTTTCCTATGTATCCTTTCCCTTTAAGGCTTCATGTACACTGCTGCTGGTAAATGAATGTTTAGTGCAGTTGGGCATTTTTTCAGCTGCCCCTGAACTCTCCTCTATGTTATCTTATCAGTACATGTACATGGGGTCATTTATAATAGTTTCTAGGCAGTTGAGTTCAGAAGCATTTTTGGGAAAGCAAAAAAATGCATTCAGAAAAGATGTTCAGAGGTATTTGAAAAGCCAAATGCTTGTAACAGCTTGTAAATGCGTCTTAACGTGGTAACTCGCGTTTAGCCACATTTCGTTTACAGGCGTTTTTAATGGAAATACATTTTTGACTATTTGAAAAAAAAAAATAATAATACATTTTAGAAACACTCCTAAATGCAAACATGGCTAAACGCTGCATTTAAACACGGCAAAACAGACATTTTTAAAAGTTGTTTACTATCTGTCAAGTTAAATCATCCAGGGGAGGTTGTAAAATGTCCCGTGTACATTAAGCCTAAGAGGAATTCCAGAGTGCACATATGGTGTTAGTATGAAGATAATGTGTTTTTTCCCTGTCCCCTTAAATTTTTGATGCTATCAGTTTGATAATTAACTTGTCAAAGAGCATAGTATGCTCGAAATTGTTGCTGTTACTTTTATATGAAATAAAAACAGAAGTGTCCTGCAACCACTTAGCTTTGGATTCCTGCATATAGGAGGTGTAATGTGGTTTATCTTTATGTTGACCTAGGAGCCTGACAGGTAAAACATTGCATGTATGTAAACATATATGTATACACTCATAAAAGTTTAGATGCATATGTGTGCTTACTGCTTATACAGTACTCAGGCTATCTGCATGGAGTGACAGGACATTAGTTGTTACTTACTGGATTAATTTAGTATGAGTATATATATATACTGTGTATGTATACACAGAAAAGTGAGCACACCCCTCACATTTTTGTAAATATTTTATTATATCTTTTCATGTGACAACACTGAAGAAATTACACTTTGCTACAATGTAAAGTAGTGAGTGTACAGTTTGTATAATAGTGTAAATTTGCTGTCCCCTCAAAATAACTCAACACATAGCCATTAATGTCTAAACCACTGGCAACAAAAGTGAGTACACCAATAAGTAAAAATGTCCAAATTGGGCCCAAAGTGTCAATATTTTGTGTGGCCACCATTATTTTCCAGCACTGCCTTAACCCTCTTGGGCATGGAGTTCACCAGCGCTTCACAGGTTGTCACTGGAATCCTCCTCCATGACGACATCACCGCCATGCTTGACTGTAGGCAAGACACACTTTTGCATCATCTTTAGAAGAGGCTTCCTTCTGTGACGACAGCCATGCAGACCAAATAGATTAGTGGTGTGCGGCATATGGTCTGAGCACTGACAGGCTGACTCCCCACCCCTTCAACCTCTGCAGCAATGCTGGCAGCACTCATACGTCTATTTCCCAAAGACAACCTCTGGATATGATGGTGAGCATGTGCACTCAGCTTCTTTGGTCGACCAAGGCGAGGCCTGTTCTGAGTGGAACCTGTCCTGTTAAACCGCTGTATGGTCTTGGCCACCATGCTGCAGCTCAGTTTCAAGGTCTTGGCAATCTTTTTATAGCCTAGGCCATATTTATGTAGAGCAACAATTATTTTTTTCCTCCCTTAAGAAACCCACGGCACAAGTGGGTGAAACATGTCGGTGTGTGCGCCTACACATGCCCTCTGCCGATAGCCAACCTGGGCTTTTCATCACTCTTTAGTCCTCATCCTATTTCCGCGAACTGGAAATCCATGAACAACTAAATATCGTCTAAACAGTCTTAATTACCATATGTGAGTCGCGGAGCCTTCGGATGAGGCTGCGGGGATGAATCATCCACAACCTCCACCTATCTAGCTGGATTTCCATCTGGTGGTTTAATCAATTGCCTTTTTGAGTCTAGCATCTGGTAAGCAGGCCTTTTGTGTGGCGTTGGTGCACTTACTAATCCCTTCACTGGTGGAGGTTAAGCTGATGTCCCATACATCTGCAGAATTGCACTTGCTAATTTACTATCTGGTAAGCAGGTTCTCCGTGTGGTGTGCTGCACTTATTGATTTCTTCACTGAGGGGAATACAGGGGTGGAGACGTGAAGGCAGTTGCTGCTGCTGTCTATTCACGTGTGCACCCCCAAAATTGGAAGTTGGGACTATCACGGTACTCGATAGTAATATACAGTTACAAGAATCTAAAAAGATGTGTAAATTTTTAATAATTGAAATACAAAAATACAAACATAATATATACATACAATAATAAAATCAAGAATATATACCACACTGAATACAATGAGTGGGGCCCACAAATTTTTGTACGGGGGGTGTATACAAGACTTTTGTCTCGACCGGTTTCGCGGTCGGAACCACTTCTTCAGGAGGAACAAGTCTATAAGGTAATTAGGACAACTTTAATACATGAACACATTAAACATATGCAGCAAACATAAGTAGTCACAGAAGTAGTCACAAACCATAATACAGAAGAGGTAAAATTGAGGACAAGATCACCCACTCAGGCAGGTTCAGTGGGACAGCAGGACCCAACACAATTTCCCCCGCGGCAGACACTTTGTGAACAGACTCTGGTTTGATAAGGAATAAATAAAAAGAATATGGTGATTGAAGTGATGACAATGTCATGTGGGGAGGTATAGTGCAGGGGAGTGCACACCCAATGGAGGGAAGGTGAACCCGGGGTGGTGAAAGTGAGGAGAGGGGGGAGGGGAGGGGGGAGGGGGGAGCGGAGGGGAATGGGAAAAAAAAAGGGGGGGGAGGGGAGGGAAAAGGGGGGGGAAAGAGTAATGGGGACAAGAAGGAAGGGAATTGGGAGGAAGGGAAAGGGGAAGAGAGAGGAGGGGAAAGGGAAGAGAGGAATGGGGGGGAAGGGGGGGGGAGGACCAATGGGGAGGGAGAAAAAGGGGGGAAAAAAAAGGGGGGAGGAAAAGAGCCAGGGAAGGGAGGAGGGGGGAAGGGAAAAGAGAAGACCAGGGGAGAGGAATGTGATGTGAAGGAAGGGAGGGGAAAAGGGGGAAGGATAGGGAAGAGGTGAGGGATAAGGAAGAATGGGGGGGAGGGAAATTGCGGAGGAACACTAGGTATAGAGGTGTTGGGAGTTGTGAATTATACGGAAAATTAAGGAAATAGCCAGCTGGCACTCACCGGATATTAAGTGAGCCAAGATTATATGCATGAGCTGTAAATAATAAAGGGTGCTGTAGGTGGGCAGCATCAATGGATAGCATAGGAGGAAATCAGTGTTCAATGATTGAACCTCGGGATTTTGGGGTTATAATGATGCTGGGCACCATAAAGTATGGCCACTTCAGCTAAAAAGTAAAAAAATATAAAACACAATAAAACAATGTGCCCAGTATGGATGGACCACAGCCCCAGGGATCAGAGGTAGAGGGAAGATGATACAGAACACACAGGGAGGGAGAGAGAAGAGGAGACAGGAACTACTGCAAGATTGGCAAGGGTGTAGATATGAAGGAGAGATAGAAAGGCAATGAAAAGGGGAGAGAGGTATCACAACCCTGTGAGGATTAGGGACAAGCAGCACATAGAGGAGGGAAGCCAGGAAGTCATGAGAGCGTATCCCTGCACCTATTATAGGTGCACGCCGACACTGGAGACAGAGCAGGAGTGTGGGGAAGGATGGAGGCTGCATAATACGTAGCAGTGACAAACTGACCTTAGGGGAGGTGATCTATCCAGACAGCTCAGCGCGGGAGTCCATCAGCTCAAACAGCGGTCCTATCAGGGCTGCTATAAGGGCTCCCCAACACGGAAGTCAGAGCACACCAATGTGGGCAGCCTCTGACGTAACCGGGTCTGTTTGCCCGCACTGCGCAGGTGCATGATCGCGTGCTACTGCGCAAGCGCGCGCTGGTGTCAAAGGCATTACAATCCAGGACACACAGTCGCAAGCAGACCTACATAAGGCTGCCAGGGCAAACACATGTCCGCCGGGGGGAGAGGAGACAGGGATCCCGCAAAACACCACCACCGCTGAGAGGGAGGGGGAGCGCGTCCTCTTACAGCAAACAGATAACAGGAATCAGTTTAAAAAAGGGGGGATACAAATAAATAATCAAAAGGTTGTAAGCTATATGGACATCTCAGGGGATATCACCCAAGGACTGTCATTGATCCTAATTTCGGGATGATGGTACCTGCACTAGCTTTATACTAATCTGTAATTGAGGCCTTACCCTTATCTTTTGATTTCTTCACTGGTTGATGGTTCACATACCTATATGATTTGCACTCAATATTTGCTATTTGGTAAGGAGCCCCTCTGTGTGGTGCTAGCGGTTATCAATTTAAACAATGGGTGTATAATTTATGAAGGAAAATATTTTTTTTACAATGTGAGTGTCACTTTTATTTACATATGTCACAATAATTTATGTGTCAGTATTACGCTATGTTGCCATTTATTTTTTTGGGATAATTTTAGTGGATTTAATGCACATCCATCGTGAGTGTTAAGTCGTTAGACCCTACTGTGACTGGTTTACATTAAGGCCCAGGCGGGGTTACAGCCACCTGCTTGATTGGCTTACAATCTGGTAAGCATACCATCTATCAGTTGGGGATACATTTCGCTTTACCCTATCACAGAAGGTTAATTTCCCGAAGTTGGGACTATTAATCTGGACTTTTTAGAATCACTATTCTTATTCACTTTATAAAGATTCATTTGAATTTTTGAATTTATTTCATTTTTAAGAGTAGCTTTTTTATTTCCAATTATTTTTTTTAGCTCCTCCACAGAGTTCTTTACCATGAGGTGCCATGTTGAACTTCCAGTGACCAGTATGAGAGAGTGAGAGCGATAACACCAAATTGAACACACCTGCTCCCCATTCACACCTGAGACCTTGTAACACTAATGAGTCACATGACACTGGGGAGGGAAAAAGGGAATGGGCCCAATTTAGACATTTTCACTCAGGGGTGTACTCACTTTTGTTGCCAGCTCTTTAGACATTAATGACTGAGTGTTGAGTTATTTTGAAGGGACAGCAAATTTACACTGTTGTACAAGCTGTACACTCACTTTTTACATTGTAGCAAAGTTTAATTTCTTCAGTGTTGAACATGAAAAGATATACTGTATATACTAAAGTATAGGCCGATCCGAATGTAAGCCGAGGTACCTAATTTTACCACAAAAAACTGGGAAAACATATTGACTCGAGTATAAGCCTAGGGAAAATGCAGCAGCTACTGGGTAAACAATGCCCATCTGCAGCCTCACTGTGCCCATATGCAGCTTCACTGTGCCCATTTGCAGCCTTGCTGTGCCCATTTGCAGCCGTACCTTTGATTGCTAAAACAGCGGGTGTCTCCCGCTGTGTTAAGCAGTCTGTTCGGCGGCCGTTTATTGTAACAAAGCCCCACCTCCTCCTCGTCCGTGATAGACGGAACACTGATACAGTTTCCCAGCATTGTATCAGTGTTCCATGTGTGTATGTGTATATGTGTGTGTGTGTGTATATATATATATATATATATATATATATATATATATATATATATATATATATATATATATTATACCTGTATATAATGTTTTGTGTCAGGAACATTATATGTACAAATTGGTCAAGATGTAGCTGAATCCTAAACTTGATTGCTAGTGTATAAACCAAACTATCTGGTAGATTCTTTTAGAAGACTCCTGCTGGGTTCAACTGTTTCAAGCCAAGTTCAAATAAAAGTATATTTTACAATGGTAAGCATCTCCCTTCTTTCCTCTTCAGAACCAAACACACTGGTGTTACATTTGGTGGAATAGCTATTGGCCAAATAAATAAATCCTACCAATATATTGTACACACACACACACACACACACACACACACCTTAGATATGTTGGTTTACAGATGTTCCTAGATATCAAGGTCATATAATGATCCCAATATGCCTATCATTTAGTGCTATAAAGCTGCATATTTTGCCTGATTTTTGTGCAGAACATGCTAAGTTAGATTGGTTGATAAACTTTATTGTAATTTTTTATGTGAAAGGTCATCTTAAATAATATAATTATATTCCACTGAGGGACAGAAAATTGAAACATTTTCATACCAGTGATAAAAGGGACTATTTAATATACTTTTCTAGTGTTGTAGCTATGAGTCATTGTATATGTCAATGTGAAATAATTGATACAATAAATTTTATACAAAGGGTGGTTACGGATTCCCTCTATTGCATATATGTATTAACTTGTCTATTCCCATAATTAGCTAGTCTATTAAAACTCTGATAAGCACAATGATATAAGGTTAACAAATACACTGCTTAGTAACAACGTCTTATTTATTTCCCAAGAAAATAGGAAAACACTAATGAAAATACTAAAGAAAGATATTACAAAGCATATAACACCGGAACATAAAATACAAGAACATCAAAGATACTTATCGCATGGTCTTCTCAGCTGGGTTTAAAATGGTAGAGAGAAAGCCATGCGGCTCAGAGAGCCACCAGGCTTGAGCCAAGAGAAAAAAGGGTAGAGAGAGAAAGCTCTCTGATTCGTTCAGTCCTTCAATACTTCAATCATACACCATTCAGACCCAACCCCATTGCCATCCCATCTAAACTTTTGATGAATCACAGTACTTATGGGGCAGTCCTCCTCAATATATTATATTACTGTCCGTCCTGCTGTATTGGCCTCTAGGGGCAGCATTGTCCAAGTGTCATGTCTATATATCTTCAATGTCTGTCACGTACCTGGTCGGAGTCTGAAATTATGAGGTCAGCCTCTCTTGTATCTCCGGCCCTGGACCCGCTAAGAGTGGAGACAGAAGGAACCAAGGGACTGGAGGAATATGAGTGCATGCAGATGTAGCCCTGGAGGCCTAAAGCAAATGATGTGACTCTTGGAAGACAAAGTCACAGCAGGTCGCTGGAACGAAGATGCAGATACTCGGGTTGCAGAGTGAAGCCAAACATCAGACAGGAGCGTAGTCACAAGGATAGCCAGGTTCAGTAGCAGGCGGCAGCAAGACACCAATTCATCAGGCAGGAGCAGGGTCAAATAGAAACCCGGGATCAGGAACCGATAACCAGAAGTATAGGAGAGTCCAGCAGCAAGGTCAGGGATAGCCAAGGTTCAGCAACAGGTAACAGGCAGGTAACAACAACAGGATACGGGTACAGGAACAGCTGAAGATCTGTCAGCAACTGTCAGAAGTCAGTGCGCCCCTTAAATAGGCCGTCTGGCACCAAAGGGTAGCGTGGATGTGCTCCTACAAATGCGCACACCACTCTGCGCATGCACATCTGCGATTGGCAGAATTCTGTATGCGTGCGTGCGCCCGGAGCGCAATGGCAGTAGTCTTACAATGCCTTTTGGTCCTTTTATCTTCTGTAGCAGGACATTCATCTTGTCAGCTATGGTCCCTTTTAAGATTGCTTGCAGTGTTATAACAGACGTTCAGGAGCCAATCGTTGTTCAGCCTTGATGGAGACCTGAGCTCTTCTTTCAGATATACTACAAAGACATTCTAGACTGCCCCCAAGAAAGCAAAGGCTTGGTTGTATCAACCAGAAAGAAACTCCAGAAATATGATATTAAATCATCATGCCTTCCAATATTAGCTTTGTGCCTAAAGGGCGCATATCACCCTTCTTCAGACACGGCTTCTATGGAACAGTCACAAATTGTGAGTATAGCCTCATGTAGTCAAGGGTAATAGAAAGTAAACCGTACCATCATCCAAATTAATATGTACAAGGAAAAGAGAGTGGGACATAGGGGACAGTGGCTGATGTTGGCCCCATAATGTTCGCACCCTAAAATAGGCTGGACTATACCGGTACAGATAAACGATGATAGACAATATGTATAAAAGAAATTTATTACAAAGGGAATACATGGTATATATAATAAAATGCAAAAACAGAGATTCAAGGTTCAACAAAGAATATCTGTAAATTACAAGGTATTGACTGGTCTGGGTCTCGACTAGTTTCGCGATATTATCGCTTCCTCAGGAGGACCAATCTATAAGACAAATAATATAATGCAATACAAGCAAAAAGATATACAGTACACTACAAGTAGTGATCATAAAAAGCAGCATGTAGAAAAGGGAAAAAGTAAAACATAATAGCTAGTTCGGCTTACCCTATAATTGGGTGATCGTGTGCGGCACCGGGCCGCCCAAAAAACTCTCCCCCGCGGCGGACAAGGGGGATAATGTAGAGCCCCCTAAATGAAAAGCATAGCATGAGTAGGGGGCCACAAAGATAGCTGATGAAAGGATACGATGGATTTAGCCATACACAAATAGAAGGGACGGAAGGGGGGAGGGAAAGAGAGGGCTAAGGGAAAAGGGGAGAGGGAACTGGGGGGGGGGGGAGGGGGAGAGGGGGGAATGGAAGGGGGGGGGAGGGGAAGAAAAGGGGGGACGGGAAGGGGAGAGGGGAAGGGAGGGTAAGGGTAGTGAAGCAAGGAGAAGGAAAGGGGGGGAGGGGAGGAGGGGAAAGGGAGGGGGGACAGGAACCAAGAGGAAACACCGGGGAGGGGGTGGTGGAGGGAGAAGGAGAGAAGGGGGCAGGGGACAGGGTGAAGAGGAACAGGCCATACACAGGGAAGGGGAGGATAGGGGAGGGGGGGGAAAAGGAAGTAGACAGGGGGGTTGCACTAGGCTAGTAAATAATTGAAGCGTGTAATGTAGCTCACCACAACGGTTGACCAGAGGGTAACAAAGGTGCTAGCCACGAGGAGACTTGCAGTGGCGCGGGGGTCGGGCGGCCCATAATGAGCAGGGGAGCCAAACATTTCCAAACACTGGGGCATCGTGTAGGGTACAATGTGTGGAAGCCCACCACTAGGGGCACATAACCACACGGTTGCCTGGGAGTCTGTCAATAAAACAGTATCAAATGTAACATGAGATACAGGATAAAATCCATATGAAGGTATCTATAATAGATAGCATCGGGTAAAGGATAGTATCCGAGGTAAGAGAGCATACAACGTACCTATAGATGTACACCAGTGAGGTGTTGAAGGCCTCCTTTTCATCCCAGCCCCACGTCAGCAGTCTATCATGGAGAGAGCTCAGATGCTCACTCACAGGCCCGAGGGCCCATTAAGTGAGCTCCCCAACCCGGAGACGCCCAAGACGCCGCCGGCCGGCAAGCGTCTGACGAACATTATGGGGCCAACATCAGCCACTGTCCCCTATGTCCCACTCTCTTTTCCTTCTATGGAACAGTCCATAACTGTCTTATCGTCCATAACGGTCCTAACGTGTTGTGCTTCCCAACATGTGCTGCTTTGCCACTGAGTGACACACCACCATCATTCTTCAGTGACAGCTTCCATGTCACCATTCTGTGTCTTCTACTTTCCGGTATCAAAACAGGCAAGGTGTGTCCATTCACTCACCATTCACCAGCACACACTCAGAGCAATGTATTCACCAGCTTTCAGATGCAGAGTCTCAAGGAGGGCCTTACTCTCCCATATTACCAACCTAAAATGCACATATATCACACTATACCATAACATAAATCAACCCATTACCATAATATATGCGACCCATCAAATTACGCACCCGCTCCCAACCTCCTATAACCCTTTACTGTAAATACGGGTCAGGATTAGGCAGGCTTGCTCACAATGGCCTTTCCTGCCACAATTTTGGCACATCAGCGGTATTTCACGACTCCGAATTGGCAGCAAAGCTTATAACTTGTACAAAGAGACCTTACCGTCAATTTGTCCCTCAACTTGCATAGATAAATGGGAGACCCTTCTATATAAATATCGAGTCTAACACATACAAACCTAAAACAATGACAAACCACAAAATTCCATCCCTGTGCCTGGATTTCAGAGACCATGCCCAGGGTATACCATGCACCTCTACCTATTTTTAGGTTCAAGGAACACCCTAGTTCCATGACTAACGTTACATTGGTATCCTTTAGGACAAAGAAACAAACTCCCAAATAATACCCAGGTGCTTCCTTCGCAGCAATGATCTCTCCATCCAGAACCCAGAGTGAAATATCTTCCCAACCTTTCTCGTTCACCACTATGTATTGACCTGGCATACAAAGGACGTCATGGTCATGCCTTCGACAGAGGGAAATATCAACCTGCTTTCAGCTTCCATCCTCTCTGATCACATGTGGGTAATTTAGCCTCAGATGCAACAAGGTAGAATCCCCAGTCAGTAAGCCCATTGATGCCACCAAATACACAGACTGAGTCTGCACTTCTGTATATGGGATCAATCAGGCAGCATAACACCTTTCACAATCCAAACTAGCACAGCCCATCCAGGCATTGGACCACCACTTTGGATTAGTGTAAGTGACATGTTTTGGCAAAATCTTACTGAGCTGTGATGCTAACTCATAAGGCCACTGCTCCTCATACAGAGACTGTACAATCAGTTTGATGTTGGTTGATAATTCCGCCTGCCCCTGCGTGCACGCCAGAGCCTATGACAGATATCTGTCCTGTACCATCACACTCTTTACCAACCTCTTAACATGGTTGACAAAATCTGGAGCCACTTTAACCTGGGTATTTATGTGACTTTTTTAAATGTTATTAAGGATGCCACCAATCACTCTGAGTAACAAAGCCTCGTTTAAGCTATGGCTGAGAGTTTGTTCCTCAGGATACCGATGTCCCCTCCATTAACAACACCCATCCCAGCTCCTATTCTCCCCAATATAGTGCTGAATAAGTAAGTGCTGAGTAAGCCACTGGTACAATAACCACACTTGATTCAGTGTATACACAGCACATATAGGGTAATCAGTTTTTATCAACCATTGTGAGATGGTGAAGTGCTATGTGGCGAAGGCATACTGTAACCCAGTAGCCAGTGAATGTTCCCTTTATCTAATGGAGCATGCTCCCGTGTATAGTCACTGGCCTTACCTGTGCAAGGTTCCAACCTCTCAGGCTAGACATCAAAAATGCATATCTCCCCCATATCCAGCTCTGGCATCCCACATGTCCAGTAAATAGGTAATTAAACCACCTCTTTCTACCTCTCTTAATCGGAATTCCAAAATAGCAATCAACACCTCACTGGTGGAGGCTAACCATAAAACTTCAGTAAACCACTACATGGTAAATGGTCTGCAATTAGAGTATACTAGAAGTTGACACCCAGGTATCACACTTTACTCATGGACTTGTTCTGAGGTTTGCTTGATATGTGTAGACTCATTACAACTTAGAGAAGTTTGCCATGGAATCTATGCTTATTAAACAGATGCAAAGAAAACCCAAAGTCTCCTGGCAATTTATCTTAGTCTAAAAAACTGTAGTTGCCAAATCTTGAAAAAAGCAACAAATAGCTTGGAGGCATACAAACTTAAATGAATTGGATTATGATTATCCACAAGCTTTAGGCTGGGTTCACACTGCTGTGTGGAACAGCTCACAGCAGGGGCCCGGTGCATCCCTGTTCACTATTTCAGGTCCAATTTTGGGCTAAATTTTGTGCTGAATTCAGACCTGAAATGGACCAGAAGATGCACAGGACTACTGTGCAGTTCGCTCCACAGCCGTCCTGGAGCTGTGTGAACTGGCTCTACTGAGAGCTGGTCACAATCTCCTGACATGCAGATTGGATGAGCATCCAATTCGCAATAGTATGACCCCAGCCTTAAGGCTGAACTCTAGCCCAGAACACCTTATACCCTTGCAGTGACGTCCCGCACCTGAGCAGCTTTGAGAGGAGGCTGCAGATAGAGGCAGCCTGCTGCAGCATGAAATACAGTAAGTATTTCTCCTTATTGCAGCACCAATAGACATTTAACCTTTTCAGTGGGGGGTGCCCCATTGTAATGCTATTTTTTGCTCCAGCTTGAAGTTTTACATAGATGGAGTTTATTTACCAAATGTGCACAGTGCAAAATCTGGTAAGGCTGTGCATTGTAGCCAATCATCTTCTTACTTAACTTGTTCAGTTAAGCATTGGAGAAATAAACCTGCAAGCTGATTGGTTTCTATGCAGAGCTAGACCAGATTTTGCACTCTCCAGTTTTAGCAAATCAACCCTGTCTAATATAATAAACTAAATACGACATATATCAGTAGTAAAAACATAATTTTTACAACATTAACCATGTAACCAAGGCTATAAACCCTCAAATTAGAATTAGTTCCATCAAAATATTATGCTTTCCCACAGATTATATATACCGTATGTCAGCATCTGATCTATTTGGTCTTATGTTGTTATATTCAATGTTCTATTGGATTAAAAATGTCAATAAAGAAAAAAAACTATTGCAAGTTGAAAACCAGTACATTTCTTAATAAAACCCAAATGCAAAACCAGTGCTTTGCTACTATCTTTAGAGCTTTGGGCTTTTTTATGATCCCTTAGCTATGTCTCTCCAGTCTTATTTATTATGAAGCAGTATGCCTTTTATAACTCTTACTTAGTGCTCATCTGTTCTGAAGCTTGAAGTCTCTGATTGTTGGCTTTATTAAATATAAAATGCTTCTTTTTTCTTATTTTATTTTGTTGTCTGGCATTCATTATGAAAACCTAGGAAGCCAGTGCTATTTTTAGAGCTGATTGGAATGAAACAACAAAATAAAAAAATCATCAGTAGCATGCAACAACTGTACAACAGTATTATTTGTCAAGTTTTCACTTCTTACTTTTCACTCGAGGCTGTGCTCAATATAAAGTACATCAAATTATGAAGATCCTCCAAGGAATTTGTTTTTTATTGTACTGTTGTGAGTTCCTACAGCCTGCTGGGTAAGATTTTATTTTCAACTGTCTCATGACAGTTTTAAACATACGATACACCTTGTTGAACAATATTAACATTTCTGATAGCAGTTTTGACAAAGGGGCTGGTGGATATCTGGCATGCATTAGCAGATTCTACAGTTCTTCTGAGAACACAATATAGTGAGGGAAAAAAGTATTTGATCCCCTGATGATTTTGTACGTTTGCTCACAGACAAATAAATGATCAGTCTATAATTGTAATGGTAGATTTATTTTAACTGTGAGAGACAGAATAGCAACAAAAAAATCCAGAAAAACACATTTCAAAAAAGTTATAAATTGATTTGCATTTTAATGAGTGAAAATGGAAAATGTATTATCAAATACTTACCGTAATTTTCCTTTCCTGATGGACTCCATGGCAGTCTACGCGTGGGTTAACCCCGCCTCCTTTCCAATGCTATAGGATCCCATTCCCATAAATTTGAGCTCACCGCTAGGGACTCCTTTCTGTAACTAGCTGACTCTTGACCTATGGGTGGGAACTCCGACTGCCATGGAGTCCATCAGGAAAGGAAAATTATGGTAAGTATTTGATAATAAATTTTCCGTTTTCCTGACAGACTCCATGGCAGTCTACATGTAGGAAATAACTAGCCAGACCACACAGGTGGGTATGCTGACAAAAGAAAAATTTAATTTGGCCCATAAACTGACAGGATTTTTAAACCAAAGTTCACAGAAGATAGTGAAGCAGGCTCTATGCAATAATGAGACTTATAGGTATTGATGGAGGCCCAAGAGGCCGCTTTGCAGATGATGTCTGGAGCCACATGCCGAGCTGCTGCCCTTGAAGCCGCCATCCCCCTGGTGGAATGAGCTGTCACCGCCTGTGGAGGAGCCAATCCCTTTGCCCTATAAGCCTGCTGGATAGCCTGGACTATCCAGGCCCCAATTGTTCTAGTTGAAGCTCACTTCCCTCTCTTGCTACCAGAGTGTAGAATAAACAGGTAGTCAGAGCATCTAAAGGAGGAAGTAACTTGTAGGTATTCCTTCAGTATTTCGCCTACATCCAGAGGATGAACTTCGGAGGACCCCAGGGTCCTGAATGTAGGCAGGATGATTTATTGGTTCTCATGGAACACTGAAGTGACTTTTGGATTTGAGCCGAGCACAGGGATGAGGACCACTCGTTCCGGGAAGAAAGTCAAAAAGGGTTCTTTATGACCTAGGGACCCGATCTCAGAAACCCTCTTAGCTGAGGTGATGGCTACTAAGAAAGCAACTTTTTGCAGAAAGGTCTTTGATAGACAGCGGGGAGGACCCCATGGTATTGAGTCCAGACAGTGAGTTGAGAACAAGGGGATGATCCCATTTGGGGAATCTTGGCCTCCTTTGGTGTCTGAGTCTTGATGCCCCCGGAAGAACTGCCAGATTAGAGGGTGAATGGCCCATGATGTTCCAACAAGGCCAACAAGGCTGAGACTTGTACGCTAAGAGAGCTGATGGATAGAGATAGATATAGGACGGATTGAAGGTAGCTCAGGATTAGGGATGAGCCGAACACCCCCCCGGTTCGGTTCGCACCAGAACCCGCGAACGGACCGAAAGTTCGCACGAACGTTAGAACCCCATTGACGTCTATGGGACTCGAACGTTCGAAATCAAAAGTGCTCATTTTAAAGGCTAATTTGCATGGTATTGTCCTAAAAAGGGTTTGGGGACCCGGGTCCTACCCCAGGGGACATGTATCAATGCAAAAAAAACTTTTAAAAACGGCCGTTTTTTCGGGAGCAGTGATTTTAATGATGCTTAAAGTAAAAAAAAAAAAAAAGTGAAATATTCCTTTAAATATCGTACCTGGGGGGTGTCTATAGTATGCCTGTAAAGTGACGCGTGTTTCCCATGTTTAGAACAGTCCCTGCACCAAATGTTATTTTTAAAGGAAAAAATCTCATTTAAAACTGCTTGCGGGTTTAATGTCATGTCGGGTCATGGCAATATGGATGAAAATCAGTGAGACAAACGGCATGGGTACCCCCCAGTCCATTACCAGGCCCTTTGGGTCTTGTATGGATATTAAGGGGAACCCCGCACCCAAATTAAAATAAGGAAAGGTGTGGGGCCACCAGGCCCTATATACTCTGAACAGCAGTATACAGGCGGTGCAAACAAGACAGGGACTGTAGGTTTGTTGTTAAGTAGAATCTGTTTGTAATTTTGAACATTTTTAACGTGTTTAGCTCCAGCCAAAAAATCTTTTCTAAGCTTTTTGGAAAACATAGGGAAGGGTTATCACCCCTGTGACATTTGTTTTGCTGTCTTTCCTCCTCTTCAGAAGATTTCACCTCACTTTTTTGTCCCAATGAAAAATGTTTTTTGAAAATTTGGTTTTTTTGTGGAACAAGGATTGGAAAGCATCAGTGGAAAGGAGAAATTGTTTTCCCATATTAACTCTTACAGGAGAGAATTTCCCTTCCTAGGGGTAGATTTCATCTCACTTCCTGTTGTCTCCTTCCGTTTGCAAGTAGGAGTCGTTTGTAAGTTAGATGTTTGAAAGTAGGGTCCTGCCCTATATACTCAGCAGAAATTTGGGCCTTAGGTGTTGCTGTGGCCACAACACTGTAAGCCCTCACAGGGCCCTGCTGTGAAATATTAGATCAAGAATTGTAATTACATGCCCCTGTTGAACAGGAGCTGAAAAATTAGGCCTTAGGCACTGGTGCTGGTGCCACAACACTGCAACCCCTCACAGACACTCTAGTTGGAACGCAGGAACGAGCCCTGCTGCAAAGTATTGCTTCAAAAATTGTAATTACACGCCCCTGTTAGACAGGGGCAGAAAAATTGGGCCTTAGGCACTGGTTCTGGTGCCACAACACTGCAACCCCTCACAGACACTCTAGTTGGAACGCAGGAACGAGCCCTGCTGCAAAGTATTGCATCAAAAATTGTAATTACACGCCCCTGTTAGACAGGGGCAGAAAAATTGGGCCTTAGGCATTGGTGCTGGTGCCACAACACTGCAACCCCTCACAGACACTTTAGTTGGAACGCAGGAACGAGCCCTGCTGCAAAGTATTGCATCAAAAATTGTAATTACACGCCCCTGTTAGACAGGGGCAGAAAAATTGGGCCTTAGGCACTGGTGCTGGTGCCACAACACTGCAACCCCTCACAGACACTCTAGTTGGAATGCAGGAACGAGCCCTGCTGCAAAGTATTACATCAAAAATTGTAATTACACGCCCCTGTTAAACAGGGGCTGAAAAATTGTGCCTTAGGCACTGGTGGTGGCGCCCAGAACCAAAAATGTTCTTACAAGCTATCAGCGTGATGATTGAGGAGGAAGAGGATAATTACTCAGGGATAGTCACTCAGCATCAGCATAGGCAGTCTTTGAAGGGATCTGAGATTTCAAAAAAAATTATTCGGTTACATCAGCATCAGGTGCTTGGTAGCTGGTGGTGATCCAAGACTCATTCATTTTTATGAAGGTCAGCCGATCGACCGAGTCGGTGGACAGACGCACCCTGTGATCGGTTACCACGCCTCCAGCAGCACTGAATGTGCGTTCCGAAAGAACGCTGGATGCAGGACAAGCCAGTAGCTCAATTGCATACTGTGCAAGCTCTGGCCAGTGATCCATCCTCAAGACCCAGTAACCCAGAGGATTTTCGGTGGGAAAGGTGTCCAAGTCTGATCTTGCCCCTAGGTATTCCTGCACCATGTAAAACAGACGCTGGCGATGGTTGCTGGAACCGATCATACCTTGGGGCTGCGGACCAAAAAATTGTCTGAACGCATCGGTCAGACGGCCACCTTCTCCACCGCTCCTTCTTTGACTGACCGAAGCCTCAGCAACACGTTGTCCAGAAACAGGAGTTTGTAACCTCCCAGTCTCTGGGAACGTGTTGCACAGACCTTTCTGCAAGGCCTCCCGAAGATGTTTCATCCTCTGCTCCCTCTGCGATGGCAAGATAAGGTCCGCAACCTTACCCTTGTAACGTGGATCAAGGAGGGTTGCCAGCCAGTATTGGTCCTTCTCCTTGATACCACGAATACGAGGATCCTTACGCAGGCTTTGCAGGATCAGGGAGGCCATGCAGCGTAGGTTTGCTGAGGCATTCGGTCCAGGGTCCTCTGGGTCACTAAGAACGACATGGTCCGCAGCCACCTCCTCCCAGCCACGTACAAGTCCATGTGTTTCTTGGGACTGATCCCTTAAAGACTGCTGCTGATGCTGAGTGCCAGGCTCCACCTCCATACTGACACAATCTTCCTCCTCCTCCTCCTCCTCTTCCTCCTCGTCCTCTTCCTGTGTGATCGGCGGGCACGCAGGAACACTGTCTGGATAAAGGGGGCCTTGAGAGCTAAGGAAGTCCTCCTCTTCCTGCCTCTGTTCTGCCTCAAGTGCCCTGTCCATTATTCCACGCAGCGTGTGCTCCAACAGGTGGACAAGGGGGACAGTGTCACTGATGCATGCACTGTCACTGCTCACCATCCTCGTGGCCTCCTCGAATGGTGACAGGACAGTGCATGCATCCCTGATCATGGCCCACTGGCGTGGGGAAAAAAAAACAAGCTCCCCTGACCCTGTCCTGGTGCCATAGTCGCACAGGTACTCATTGATGGCCCTCTGCTGCGTGTGCAGCCGCTGCAGCATGGCCAACGTTGAGTTCCACCTGGTGGGCATGTCACAGATTAGGCGGTTCTTGGGCAGGTTAAACTCCTTTTGGAGGTCTGTCAGCCGAGCACTGGCATTATATGACCGGCGGAAATGCACACAGACTTTCCTGGCCTGCCTCAGGACATCCTGTAAGCCCGGGTACCTGCCCAAGAACCGCTGCACCACCAAGTTAAGGACGTGAGCCAAACAGGGCACATGGGTCATTTGTCCCTGTCGGAGGGCAGAGAGGAGGTTGGTGCCATTGTCGCAAACCACCATTCCTGCCTTAAGTTGGCGTGGCGTCAACCACCTCTGAACCTGCCCCTGCAGAGCTGACAGAACCTCTGCCCCAGTGTGGCTCCTGTCCCCCAAGCACACCAGCTCAAGCACCGCATGGCATCTTTTGGCCTGCGTACTTGCGTAGCCCCTTGAACGCCTACGGAGCACCGCTGGTTCCGAGGAAGAGGCCATGGAGGAAGAAGAAGAGGAGGGGGTGGAGGAGAGAGGTGTGTCACAATCAGCATTTTGGAGGCGTGGTGGCGGAACAACCTCCAACACTACTGCACCTTGTCCTGCATCCTTCCCAGCTGCCAGCAGAGTCACCCAATGCGCCGTGAAACTTAGGTAACGTCCCTGTCCATGCCTGCTGGACCATGAGTCAGCGGTAATATGCACCTTACCGCTGACCGCCCTGTCCAGCGAGGCATGGACATTGCCTTCCACATGCCGGTAGAGAGCCGGAATCGCCTTCCGTGAGAAAAAGTGGCGTTTGGGTACCTGCCACTGAGGAACCGCACATTCCAGAAACTCACGGAAGGGGGCAGAGTCTACCAACTGAAAAGGCAGCAGTTGAAGTGCTAGCAATTTTGCCAAGCTAGCATTCAACCGCTGGGCATGTGGATGGCTGGGAGCAAACTTCTTTCGGCGGTGCAGCAGCTGGGGCAGGGAAATTTGCCTGGTACAATCTGACGTCGGTGTACCAAAAGCAGATTGCCCACAAGTACTTGGCTGTGACACACCTAATTCTACACCTTCATTCCTCTCACTGCAGGTCTCAGAGAGGACTGAAGGTCTAGTGGGGTTGGAAATCTCAGCTGATGAGGAGCAAGGAGAGATCCTCTTTGTTCTTTGGTGTGGGTCTTTTAGATACGCTTGCCAACGAACTGCATGGCAGGTCAACATATGTCTGGTCAAGCATGTGGTACCCAAGCGGGAGATGTTTTGGCCACGCGAGATACGCTTGAGACATATGTTGCAAATAGCAGCGGTGCGATCTGATGCACTCGTCTCAAAAAAGGCCCACACCAAAGAACTTTTTGAATAACGCGCAGAGACTGCAGCGCCCTGCACATGTGGAGCTTTGGGGTGTGATGCAGTCAATGTGCTGCCCTTAGGCTGGCCCCTGGAGGGCATCCTGCCTCGTTGGTGATGTGCCGCCGCCTCCTCCTCCTCCTCCTCCTCCTCCTCTCTCCTATCAGGCACCCATGTTGAGTCAGTGACCTTATCATCCCCTCCCTCCTCATCACTGGAGCAAACCTGGCAGTATGCTGCAGCAGGGGGAGCATGACTGCCAGATTGCTGTCCTTCTTGGGCACCCCCTCTGTCCGTGCTCATGTTACTGCCTTCATCGAGCTCAGTATCGTCATCAGAGCCTTCCAAACGCTGGGCATCCTCCTGGAGCATGTACCCAACACTGTGGTCAAACAGTTCGAGGGAATCCTCATGAGGACATGGTGGAGCTAGGGAAGGAGTCACTGATGACATTGAGCTGAGGGAAGAGGCCGCTGCTTTGCCAGACAAAGCACCCTGGGCATGGGTGAGAGAGGATGAGGAGGATGAGGACGGCTTGGTCATCCACTCGACCAAGTCTTCCGCATGTTGCGGCTCAACACGGCCAGCTGCCGAAAAAAAGGCCAAGCGTGTCCCATGGCCACGTGCTGATGAGGATGCACCGTCTCCGCGACCAGCACTAGACACAGAGCCTGCTTGCCCTCTCTTATTGGCTTGTGACTGTCTGCCTCTCCTTCTTGGCCTTCCAGACATACTAATGGCCTGTAGCTGCACTAAGCTGGGATAGAACACCTGTAATTTTCTTCAGGTAGCTTTATATACTGTAACCAGACAAGCCTGCCTGTCAGTAGGAAGATAACAGGAACGGATCTAGCTGAACACTGTGAGCAGGACGCACTGTACTAAATGTAAATAGTCTAGCTGCCTGACCGTGGTACTAATAGGATCAAATAGAACACCTGTAATTTTCTTCAGGTAGCTTTATATACTGTAACCAGACAAGCCTGCCTGTCAGTAGGAAGATAACAGGAACGGATCTAGCTGTACACTGTGAGCAGGACGCACTGTACTAAATGTAAATAGTCTAGCTGCCTGACCGTGGTACTAATAGGATCAAATAGAACACCTGTAATTTTCTTCAGGTAGCTTTATATACTGTAACCAGACAAGCCTGCCTGTCAGTAGGAAGATAACAGGAACGGATCTAGCTGAACACTGTGAGCAGGACGCACTGCACTAAATGTAAATAGTCTAGAAGATAACAGGAACGGATCTAGCTGAACACTGTGAGCAGGACGCACTGCACTAAATGTAAATAGCAGGAACGGATCTAGCTGAACACTGTGAGCAGGACGCACTGCACTAAATGTAAATAGCAGGAACGGATCTAGCTGAACACTGTGAGCAGGACGCACTGCACTAAATGTAAATAACAGGAACGGATCTAGCTGAACACTGTGAGCAGGACGCACTGCACTAAATGTAAATAGTCTAGAAGATAACAGGAACGGATCTAGCTGAACACTGTGAGCAGGACGCACTGCACTAAATGTAAATAGCAGGAACGGATCTAGCTGAACACTGTGAGCAGGACGCACTGCACTAAATGTAAATAGCAGGAACGGATCTAGCTGAACACTGTGAGCAGGATGCACTGCACTAAATGTAAATAGCAGGAACGGATCTAGCTGAACACTGTGAGCAGGACGCACTGCACTAAATGTAAATAGTCTAGAAGATAACAGGAACGGATCTAGCTGAACACTGTGAGCAGGACTCACTGCACTAAATGTAAATAGCAGGAACGGCTCTAGCTGAACACTGTGAGCAGGACGCACTGCACTAAATGTAAATAACAGGAACGGATCTAGCTGAACACTGTGAGCAGGACGCACTGCACTAAATGTAAATATTCTAGAAGATAACAGGAACGGATCTAGCTGAACACTGTGAGCAGGACGCACTGCACTAAATGTAAATAGCAGGAACGGATCTAGCTGAACACTGTGAGCAGGACGCACTGCACTAAATGTAAATAGCAGGAACGGATCTAGCTGAACACTGTGAGCAGGACGCACTGCACTAAATGTAAATAACAGGAACGGATCTAGCTGAACACTGTGAGCAGGACGCACTGCACTAAATGTAAATAGTCTAGAAGATAACAGGAACGGATCTAGCTGAACACTGTGAGCAGGACGCACTGCACTAAATGTAAATAGCAGGAACGGATCTAGCTGAACACTGTGAGCAGGACGCACTGCACTAAATGTAAATAGCAGGAACGGATCTAGCTGAACACTGTGAGCAGGACGCACTGCACTAAATGTAAATAGCAGGAACGGATCTAGCTGAACACTGTGAGCAGGACGCACTGCACTAAATGTAAATAACAGGAACGGATCTAGCTGAACACTGTGAGCAGGACGCACTGCACTAAATGTAAATAGCAGGAACGGATCTAGCTGAACACTGTGAGCAGGACGCACTGCACTAAATGTAAATAGCAGGAACGGATCTAGCTGAACACTGTGAGCAGGACGCACTGCACTAAATGTAAATTGCAGGAACGGATCTAGCTGAACACTGTGAGCAGGACGCACTGCACTAAATGTAAATAGTCTAGAAGATAACAGGAACGGATCTAGCTGAACACTGTGAGCAGGACGCACTGCACTAAATGTAAATAGCAGGAACGGATCTAGCTGAACACTGTGAGCAGGACGCACTGCATTAAATGTAAATAGTCTAGATAGAAGATAACAGGAACGGATCTAGCTAAACTGAATACAGTGTATATATATATACAACACCTGGGATGCATATATATACACAATACACTGTAAGTGCAGCTAACTGACTGACTGTTCTGCCTAATCTATCTAACTCAAATCAAATGACACTGTCTCTCTCTCTCTCTATCTCTCAGCACACCGGAACACACACTACACAGGGCCGCCGTGCAGGCGGCCTTATATAGTGTGGGGTGTGTACTAAATCCCCTGAGCCATAATTGGCCAAAGCCACCCTGGCTTTGGCCAATTACAGCTCTCTCTACTGACGGCGCTGTGATTGGCCAAGCATGCGGGTCATAGTGCATGCTTGGCCAATCATCAGCCAGCAATGCACTGCGATGCCGCAGTGAATTATGGGCCGTGACGCGCCACACGAATTTGGCGCGAATGGCCCATATCGTTCGCAATTCGACGAACGATCGAACAGCCGATGTTCGAGTCGAACATGGGTTCGACTCGAACACGAAGCTCATCCCTACTCAGGATATCCTGGATTCCTGGGTCTCTGAATGCTCTGCCTGCAGCGGATGAGAAATCAACAAACTTAGCCCATATTCTGCCATAGACTTTTTTTGTACTTGCCTTCCTTGAGCTCATGAGGGTGGAAATCACCCTTAAAGCGCACCCAAGGGATTCCAGCCTTTCCCTCTCAAGAACCAGACCATCAGTCTCAGTAATGCCGGACGAGGGTGCAGTGCTGCCCCCTGAGAAAGAAGGCCCGGCCTGAGAGGAAGCGGCAACAGGTCCCAGAAGCTGAACTGAGTCAGAAGGGGAAACTATGGCCTGTTTCGCCAAAATGGTGCTACTGCCACTATCTTGACTGCTTCTGCTTGAAGTCTCCGCAAGAACCTGAGGATGATCGGGAACAGGGGAAAGGCGTATGCCCTTTTGAAGTTCCACTGATCTGTCAGGGCATCTATTCCGAAGACCTGGCTGCAATGGCTCTGAGTGTAATATTTCTTGACCTTGAAGTTGCAGGGGGACGCAAAAAGGTTCACCTCAGAAATCATTCCCAGGGACAGAATCCAGTTGAACGTCTGCCTGTGAAGAAACCACTCGTTGTTGTCCAGCTGTGCGCGGGACAGAAAGTCCGCTTGGACGTTCTGGACTCCGGGGATGAAGACAGCTGAGATATTGGATAGAATTCTTTGGGCCCAAGACATGATGGGCTCGACTTCCTGGAGTAGGGTAGAGCTCCGTGTGCCCCCTTGCCTCTTCACATAGGAGACTGCTGTGGTATTGTCCATCCTTAATAACACTGACTCCCCTTTTAGGAAGTGAGAGAAAGATTGAAGGGCACACCAGGCTGCTCCAGGACATTTGAGCCCGGGTTGTGAAGATGTGCCTTGTGCAAGTTCTGATCTGCAGAGGGCTCCCCAGCCCGCCCCGCTGGCATCGGTCATGACCGTGATCTATGAGATGGGGGCAATGGAGTGGCAGGTAAGCAGGTTTTTGCTCTGAAGCCACCAGAAAAGGCTGTTCCTCATCACTGCTGTTATGTGAATCGTCTGATCATTGTCGTCTGATTTCCATTGCTGAAGGAAGCCTGTCTGAAAAGGGCGCAATCTCCACAGGGACCACTTGACCATGGGGGTCATAGAGACCATCGTGCCGATGATTTTTAGGTACTGTGAGGCCCTCAGGCGAGAAGAGCTCAGAGCCTGTGAAACTCTCTCTCGGATGACAGGAATTTTCTCCACTGGGAGAGAGATGGTGCTTTCCACTGTGTCAAACTGGCCCCCCAAGTAAATCAGGTGCTGGACTGGTTTTAGATGGCTTTTTTCCAAGTTTAGCAGCCACCCAAAATTGATCAGTGTGGAGATCACCTGCCCCCTGTGGACCAACAGTTGCTCTTTGTCTTGGGACAGCAACAGGAGATCATTGAGGTAGTGATACAGACGTATCCCCTTTGTTCTGATGAGGGCCACCACAGCCAAAAGAACCTTTGAAAAAACTCGAGGTGAGGTTGTCACCCTGAAAGGGAGGCAGATGAACTGAAGATGTTCTTGCCCGACTTGGAACCGGAGGTACTTGTGGAATTCCTCTGCCACTGGCACATGGAAATAAGAGTCTTTTAAGTCAATTGAAATTAGCCAATCGCCCGACTGCACGTTTTGCTGGATGGTAGACAAAGTTTCCATTTTGAATCTCTCATGTTTTATAAACTTGTTTAGGAAAGTTAAATCTATCACTGGGTGCCATGAGCCACTTTTCTTTTGAACTAAGAAGAGAGGGGAGTATACCCCCTGGAAGTAGTCTGAGATTGAGGCCACCCAGACATGCCGGAAGAGAAGCAAACAAGCCCCTACCTGACCCGCCTGGGCGGACGCACTCTCAAAACAATTTCGCCGACTCACGTCCACTGGACGCCTAGCTCTTAGTGGACTTTCAGAAGGGTGCCTGCCTCTGCTCCAATTTTTTCTGAAGTCCCAGCCGGGTCTCTAAGAGTGTGCTTCCTTTGAACGAACCAAACTGCGTCTTCTGTGCTGGGGTCTCTTCTGACCGAACAGACACTTATCCTGAGGCAAGAAGCCCAACCTTCCACCCGTGGCCCAGGCTATAGCATTATCCAGCTTGTTGCTAAACAACGAGGACTCCTCAAATGGGATCTTACACGAGGCTTGCTTGGATGGCGGGTCAGCGAGACAGGGGCATAACCATAAGCATAAGGCCTGCTTAGCCGTGACCGAAGAAAGCATAGTCCAGGCCAGCAGGCGGATAAGATCAATAGACGCCTCTCCCAGGAAGGCCACTGCTAGCTTCAGCACCTGAACCACTGGGCCTGTGGCCAGCTCTTCTGAAACGCCCCTGAGAATGGAATCCATGTTCTCCATCCAGGCTTCCATAGCCTTGGACATAGCTGCCAAGGCCAGAGCAGGTTTGCAAGCCATGCCAGCTAGCCTGTAAATTCTCCTGAGGTCTTGATCTATTTTGCTCTCAAGACCATCCTTGAAGGATACAGAATCTTCTAAGGGAAGAGTAATGTGTTTAGCTAGACACATCAATGCTGTGTCTATGAGAGGAGCGTTTTCCAGGTACCTCACTTGAAGGGGTATAATCTGAAGGTTTTGTTTGACAAAGACGTTTTCTTGTCTACTCTGCTCTACCCTTCATTAATGATATCCTTTAATTCAGCAAGGAGTGGAAAGTTAGAACATTCCTTCCCCAGGTGTTTAAAAAACTTCTTTTGCTTAGCCGGAGGAGTGGAAGGGTCTTCCCATTTAAGGGCCTCTTTAACTGCTCTGATTAGGGGCGAAACCAGGGAGAAGTTGAAGCCTCCAACAAATTTGTCACCTTCCAATTCACTGTCCGAGGAATCAGGAGAAGCACTGTAGGGCTGGGATGGGCCCAGATCCTCCTGGGCTTCGTCAGCCACGGAGCCAGATAGGGTGGTGGACTGGCTCCGTGTGTGGGTTGTACCCCATTCCTTTAGGGCTTGTTGCACCACACGCTTAACAGGAGACTCCATCTGTTGATTTTCTCTTTTTCTTTTCCCCAATCGCTTGGGCGTAACATGCATCACATTATGACTTGCCCTCTGGGACTCGTGTCCCACATCCCCAAAAGGCTCTGCGCAGGTGTGCATCCGCTACACGATGAGTGAGCCGATGTCCGCCGGCCACCCACATTCGCTTCACAGAGATCCAGAACGGCTTGTAAACAAACAGATCCCCATTTTGACAGGGGAGTAGAGAGAGATCTCCTGTTCCTAGTGATCAGGAACAGTGATCTCTCTCCTCCTCCTGTCAGTGCCCTCCCCCCACAGTTATAAACCCCTCCCAGGGACCAAATTTAACCCCTTGATCACCACTAGTGTTAACCCCTTTCCTGCCAGTGTCATTTATACAGTAATTAGTGCATTTTTATAGCACTGATCAGTGTATAAATGTCACTGGTCCCAAAAAGGTCCGATCTGTCCGCCGCAATGTCGCAATACCGCTAAAAATTGCTGATCACTGCCATTATTAGTAAAAAAAAAAAAAATAATAAAAATGACATAAATCTATCCCCTATTTTGTAGATGCTATAACTTTTCTGTAAACCAATCAATATACACTTATTGCGTCTTTTTTTTAACGAAAAATATGTAGAAGAATACATAATGACCTAAACTGATGAAGACATTTTATTTTTTTTATGGATATTTTTTATAGCAAAAAGTAAAAAAATTAGGTTTTTTTTTCAAAATTGTCTGTAATTTTTTTGTTTATAGAGCAAAAAATAAAAAGAGGTGATCAAATACCACTAGGAGAAAGCTATATTTGTGGGAAAAAAAGGACATCAATTTTGTTTGGATACAGCGTCGCACGACCACGCAATTGTCAGTTATAGCAACGCAGTGCCATATCTCAAAAAATGGCCTGGTCATTAAGGGGGAAAATCTTCTGGTCCTTAAGTGGTTAACAGAGTGCTCCTAATCTCAGCTTGTTACCTTGTATAGAAGACACCTGGGAGCCAGAAATCTTGCTGATTACTTATTTCACTCAATAAAATGCAAATCAATGTATAACTTTTTTGAAATGTGTTTTTCTGTATATTTTCATCTCTCCCTCTTAAAATAAACCTACCATTAAAATTAAAATTATAGACTGATCATTTCTTGTCAGTGGGCAAATGTACAAAATCAGCAGGGATCAAATACTTTTTTCCCTCACTAAAGGATTGGTGGATATTTGACATGCATCAGCAGATTCTACAGTTCTTCTGAGAACACAATAAGATCACCTTTAGTATGCCATATTATATCTCCGATACAACTGTTCCTAACGCAGGCTTAGCAGCTAAGGGTGGGAAAAAAGTTGCTGGGCATTTCAGAGGGTTCTTGAAATTTGTTTTACTATTAGCAGGTTGCTAGTGTTATCTAGGTGGCTCATAGGATAGCGAGGGCATCTGTTTATAATATATTGAAAATGCATTACATCCTGAAGATAGAGTAAATTACAGGGATCAGAAAAACTAACTTCTGCTTTATTGGCATAAACAAAACAATACTTGAACACTTTTATATATTTTTTTTATTTCCCTGACAGAGCAGGTAAAAGATGTGTACACTACTGTGCAGTAAGACTACCTTTTATATAAATAATGGCTACAGTTCTCTAAAGCTGGCTATCCACAAGTAGATGTACTGTGAATATAATAGATTAAACTTCCACGCTACCACTGCTAATACTGTGTCACTGTATAGATATCCAACATACAGTAGCTGCAGCAGACACCTGATATTGTGCTCCCACAACTATGTAATAGTGACTAATAATAAAACAGTTGGTGCTGCACTGCTGCTGTGTGTGCAAATTGGTGCGTATGTAAACTAAATGTGCAACCTGTGCAATATATTCAAGTAAATATTATGTAAACACACTAATATTCATGCAATCAAAAAACTCTAAACTTGTGCAAAACTGTGCAAATAAGCAATGACTAAGGTGCAAGCTATACGAAGTAATATAAATGCAAACATGTTCATAGGCAAACCAATGTATTATACACACAAATCTCACAACTCTAATAATACCACGCTGTTGAATTTATAAAATGTATAAAAAAACGATGATCAGTGTAATAGCAATAAAAGTTCATATGAACCAGAATAAAAGAGTCTCTGGTGTAGTTTATTTCCCGTCACCTCAAGTGCAAATGTGCTTCTGTATCACTTGTATGCAGGGTTGGGACAAGGGGTGCACAGTGGTTTACAGTATGGATGCGGGCACCAGGGAGCTCATTCTGATACAAGGCATTTTGACAAGCGGGTGACTGCTGGGGGTAACATGCCCTAAGTTCGCACTCAATGGGGGGAGGGGGCGCAGTTTGGCTCTATGCCCTGGGAGCTGGGTGATCTTGTCCCGGCACTGCTTGTATGTATTGATATCACCACTGTGCTCTCAGAACTCTCACCTCCTGTACACTTGTTTCAAAGAATATATTGGTTTTGTTGGTCTTCCTGTATCCTCTCTCCACTAGGTACCCTCCAAGGATTTCTCCCAATGTTTAAGTCTGCGTGGTAGGTGGATTCTCCTTTAAGACAGCCTTATCTGCACAGTTCTTTGGAATTTAACTCAATTGTCACTCTACACTTCTAGATAAGCAACCTGCTATCAATATACCAAGCAGAAAAACCTGGTCTGGTATTTTTCAAAAGATTTAATTACCTAATATTCATCTCCTTTCATTGACCCAGGAAATACATATTTATATCAACACATCTCTGTTGATAACAGTCTAGCTCAACACTGATAAACTTTTGTTACATGCATTGATTTCCTGTTATAGCAGAAATGAGAAAAACCAAAAACCTTCATGAGAGCCCTTAGGTCAAACCATTACTAGTAGACAATGAGCACAAGGAGAAGCTATAACAAAGGCATGTAAGATAAGGTTCTAATATAGTTCACAGATTTTCAGATTGGTATTCAAAAAGAAGGAGGCACATTGAAATGATATAATATTTCTTATGACAAAGGTGTGCAAACAACACAAAAAATCAAGAGTGAAGCAGGAAATTAGACTAATTTAAGATTAAATGACCATTCTCTAAACTGAAAACGCCCTTTTAATAGCTTTTTAGAGTGAATAAGCAACAATAGGCTCAACTCACAAAGCCAACCCGAATACTATTATTTATTTATTTTTAAAGTGAAAGTTAATTTCTGCTGAATCCAAACAGATTTTAAAGTTACAGTCATGTGGGTTCATTAAAGAGTATTATCTTTAAGTTAAAGCTTTGTAAACTGAGACTTTTGTCTAGTACTATCTGTGGAAGTCAGGAAAATCATCTATGTAAAACATCCATTAATTTCATCACGCAGTTTTAATTTAATGACAAAAATATGACAAGGCAAAATACAATATATATAAACGATCAATATAGATATTGTAGCAGTGAACAATTTACTTTGAAGAGAAGCTTTATTGTTTTGAGTAGGAAGAATGCAAAGTGCAGCTCTGTATAAAAACCAATCAGCTTCCCCTTTTTTTTTTTTTGAACAAGCTAAAGTTAGAAGCTGATTGGCTACCATGCACAGCTGCACTCTCAATTTTTAGTAAATCAACTCCAGTGTTTGTTCCTTTGAGGGGTGTTTACCACTGGCTCTGTCCCATGTAGAAATACAACCTCCCAGCCCTAACATGACAATCAGAGATCTGCTTTTAGACAATCCCTGAAAAACCTCCTCTTCAGAGAAGCCTATCCTACCCACACATAACTGTATTTTAATTTTCTCCATCAGCTCATCCCCCACAGGTATTACCTTTTGTTTCACTTGACCCTCCCTTCTAGATTGTAAGCTCTAATGAGTAGGGTCCTCTGATTCCTCCTGTATTGAATTGTATTGTATTGTAACGGTACTGTTTGCCCTCATGTTGTAAAGCGCTGCGCAACCTGTTGGCGCTATATAAATCCTGTTTAATAATAATCTGTGGTGAGCTCAGCTTTCTTGTTATCTTCTCTGGAAAATTAGCATTATGAGTTCATTTTGAGAATGCAGTCCAGAGAAAGGGTGGAGTTAACTGAAAAGTGTCCAGTTCACAGAAGAGTCCTTTGCTGTAAAACAAGTCATGAGGGGGGCCTAGCGTGCAAGCCGGATGGACGTGTGAGACCGGAGCTCCGGCGAGATAGGGACAGTAGCGGCACATAACAACCATCCAAAACTGAAAACCACACGGTCTGGCAGCGGGCAAGCTTGGAGACCCCACAACTATGTCCAGGAAGCGGAGAAAAGAAGGGAAGGTCCAGTGTCTCACGGACTTTTATCCCCCAAACAGCAAAGCAGATGGGCAAGATGGCACCGAGGCCTACTCCTCGCCGGCGGCCCCAGCACAACAACGATCATCTCAAACAGGTAATCGTTCTCAAAATAAAGGCTCCCCAAGGGATAAGATGTAATATCCACCCTCCCCATCCACCTGCAGTCCAGCCAAAACAGGCTGGATGCTGACGGATTCCATAATACAGGGAGCCCGGTCTCAGATTCTGGGGAGGACACCAGAGAACTCCCAGAGTTGATCGAATCTTTCCCCACACAAAACCAACCAGTACTGGACACAGTATTAAAAGAGATGCTTCTATCTTTGAGAAGCACATTACAATCTGGCATGGCAGTGTATATGCACCGTATGAACAGAGATATACAGGATGTGGGGAATAGAGTGGATCATATAGAGACAAAAATGGGGGAATGTGCTTCCACTATTAATGACTTGGTCGACGCTCAGGAGGAAACTGAAGCAGACAATGAATGGATCAAAGCAAAGCTTGCAGACATGGAGGACAGATCCAGAAGGAACAATTTAAAAATTAGGGGGATCCCTGAATCTGTGCAACAACAGGATCTGGGCCCATACACTGCCACTTTGTTCAAATCTCTTATACCAAGTCTTACGGACTTAGACATTACCATTGACAGAATTCATCATCTGCCTAAGCCGTCCCACTTGCCAGACCTGATACCTAGAGACGTAATACTCAGGCTGCATTTCTTTCATGTAAAAGAACAACTCATGTCCACAATGAGAAGACAAGAGCAGATTCCGTCACAGTATCACAATCTGCAATTTTTTGCAGACTTGTCACAGTACACCCTGCAAAAACATAAAAGCTTGAATGCAGTGACGAAAGTATTACGCAACCATAAAATTGTGTACAGATGGGGGTATCCCACAAAGATAACTATCACTAAGGGCAACCGCACTTACACAGTGACATCCCTGGAGAAGGGCATCAACCTTCTGAAAGAGTGAGGTATCCTCCCTGACCCCCCGAAAGGAACTGCGGCCACTAGCACTCCGCGCCACTTATCACAAGAATGGAAAATGGTTACAGCAAAAAATGCCACCTCTCATTCCTGAACAAATAAGGATGGACTATATTCTTTTCTTTTAGTCCCTGACTAATGTCCTCAATATTGAACTTATCCCCCAGTTACATGTAACAGCAAACTACTGTCCTTGGGTATTTTTTACCCCCCATATATGTTGCATCAATTGCGATGTACCAAAGTTGAAAGTTAACAACCCTTTGTTTTTCTTTTTGGTTATACTCTATCTTTTTTCTATGTTCTTGTCGTTGTTTTTGGGATGTAGGCAGCGTTGCTTTACCCACACTCCCACTTCTTCCACACAGGAAAGACAACAGAAGCTTCTACTATGGGAATCAGCTCTCCATTTGACCTCCAAGGCTGAACAATCTATTTTACGCCAAAAGATAACCTTTCTTATGACCTACACAAGTAAGTCTACACTAACACATAGCATCCTAATTGCACCAAGCTTGTGTGGACTAAGTACTGAAATTGAGATGATGGTCTTAATTTTAAAGCTTACCTCATATAAAACCAATGCCTATTAACATAATCTCCATTAATGCTAAGGGGCTCAATCACCCCGTGAAACGCAAATCACTATGGCAAGAAGCATTGTCACATCAATGAGATATATTATGTGCTCAAGAGACTCACTTTTGCAGCCAAGCACCGCCGAAATGTACCCACAAAAGCTTCCCGCATGTTTTCACTGCCAATGCGGATTCTAAAACGAAAGGCATATTAATAGCCATAAGAGATTCTGTAGCATTCACTCTACATCAGGAAATCCAAGATCCTCTGGGTAGATACCTAATTCTGATATGCGAACTGAACTCTTCAATATACACCCTAGTAACTGTTTACTCCCCTAATAAGCATCAAGTACACTTCTTTAACAAATTAATGAGAAAAATTAGAAAGTGTCAAAGAGGTCCGCTTATACTGTGCGTTGATTTTAATGCTACCCTGGATCCATCAATATACTCTACATCTAAATCCATCCGCTACACTCCTATGCTATCAGCTTCCCTCCACAAGTATAATTTATATGACGCCTGGCGTTGCTTTCATGCCAACGAAAAAGACTTTACATTTTTTTCTGCACCGCATAAAGTTTATACAAGAATTGATCTCTTCTTAGTGGATCAACATGTTTTATTAGGTACCAAAGCAGTATCTATCAACTCTATAATGTGGTCAGACCACGTGTCTATAGTACTGACATTATCGGATTCTGCTTCTCCCAGACCCAGCCCAATTTGGAGAATTAACACTTACTTGCTACAGCAACAAGACTTTAAGGAACGGATTAACAGCCATTTAACTAATTTTTTTGCTGAAAATACGGGCTCTTTACAAAGCCCTTTTACATTATGGAACGTCCACAAAGCATTCATAAGGGGCATTTTTATACAACTGAGTGCAAGGGTGAAAAGACAGAGGCAGCAACGACTGACTGAATTGTTAAAACATATCTCTGAATTGGAAACCCAAAAAAAAAAAAATTACTCCCAAAATATATCCCAAAAGTTAACACAACTTAGATCCGAATTGAGAATATACCTATTAGAAAATTTTGAGAAAGCCACTAAGAGACTCAAAATGACTTATTATGTGAACGGAAATAAGGCAGGAAATTTTTTAGCACAGAATATTCAAGGTCATAGGTATAAATCGAGAATACCATTTATAATACATCCATCCACCAATCAAAAAGAATATCACCCACAAAAAATTGCTGATGCTTTTAGCCACTATTATAGATTTCTTTACAATTTAAAAGACGACCCATCCACTATTCAACCCACCCCTGACGCAATTAATGACATTTTAGGTAAATTATCCATACCGAAACTAACTACACACCAGATCCAATCTCCTAACCAACTATTTACCGATGCAGAAATACATAAAACCATTGACTCACTCCCTACGAATAAATCTCCAGGATCGGACGGTTTCTGTGGAGAATACTATAGAGAATTTAAGACCTTACTGACTCCCTTCTTGACTCATATGTTTAGTTCAGCAGCTGCCTCTGCCTCTTTCCCTCCAGAAATGCTAGAGGCTTTAGTTGTGGCCTTGCCAAAGCCGGGGAAGAAGCCCACCTCTCCTTCAAATTTTAGGCCAATATCTTTACTAAACATTGATCTTAAATTATATGCCAAGATCATAGCACTACGTCTAGTTGACATTCTGCCTAACCTTATCCACCCTGATCAAACAGGCTTTACAAAATATAGACAAACTTCGGATGCAACTAGAGGCATGATTAATATCGTCCATATGGCGGGGGTGCACCAGAGGCTTTCTCTGCTTCTGGCGTTGGATGCGGAGAAGGCCTTTGACCGGATACATTGGCTATACCTAACCAAAGTATTAGAATCATTTGATTTTGTGGGACCTATCCTCTCTGCCATTATGGCTCTATACTCTAGTCCGTCCACCAAGGTCTATATATCTGGAACTATCTCAAAACCTTTCAGTATATCAAATGGTACAAGGTAAGGATGCCTGTTGTCCCCTCTAATCTTTAACTTATGAATGGAACCCCTAGCCATATATATTAGAAGTCATCCAAATATAAAAGAATTTCCCGTTGGTAATGATACTCCCTCTATAAGTTTATCCGCAGATGACATTATCATGATATTGACAGAGGTGGACTCTTTCCTTGCAGCGGCACATGAGGCATTAAACTTATTTAACAAAATCTCATATTACAAAGTCAATGAAAATAAATCATATGTTTTAGGTTTGGGAATAGACAGTACTACTAGCAATAAGCTTAAATCACAATTTCCGTACAAGTGGACTACAGAAGGGATAAAATATCTAGGAATAACACTAACAGCTGATACTAAAAGAATAGCAGAAACAAACTATACTCATTTTTTACTAAACCTAAACCAAAAACTGCAAACAATAAAGAGAGCAGAATTCACATGGTCCGGCCGTCTTGTGGCCTTTAAAATTATGATACTCCCCCAATTCATTTATTTATTCAGGGCCCTTCCAATACCAATCCTAGATAGTTTCTTTGTCAGAGCACAATCCATGGTTAATGGATTCCTTGGGCAAGGAAAAAAGGCTAAATGTGCATTCCATAAACTTATAAAATCTAGAATGACAGAAGGAGTGGGACATGTCCTACTGAAGGACTACTATCTTGTGGCAATTTTGGCCCAACTAAAATACTGGTTTCCTGGAAATCATATCTCAAGATGGCAAGAATTGGAATCTTTCCAATCTTCTAATCATAGATTATATGACCTAATATTGGCCAGCAGAATGATGCCACACTCTCCCCCCAAACTTTCACCCACAATGGAAGCATCTATTAACACATGGAAAACATTCCTAAACACTCCTGTCACTGATACACCTCTGAAATCCATTCCCCTTCCTATCACCAGTTTACAATTGCTGATACCAAATATAAATATTAAACATTGGGAATCCAAAGGCCTTAAAACAGTTGAAGATCTTTACATAGGCCCTACAATAAAGACTTTTAGAGCAATTCAACTGGAACACAATTTAGATTCCAAAGAATATTATGCGTATTTACAAATATCACATTTACTGTCCTCTATTAATGATACCAATACAAATATTTTATGGAAGGTTGATCTATATTTTACAAATCCTACGACCTCCATCAAAGACATCTCCTTATTTTATAACCTTTTGCACCAGAAATCAATATTCAGCAAGACACCTTCTATGAGGACTTGGGAAATTGAATTCAATATATCCTACACTCTAGAGCAATGGAAACAAGCAATCTCGTCCATATACAAAGCCACCAGAAGTGTTAACTTGTGGGAACTATACCAAAATATACTCTTAAGATGGTACTTAACCCCTACACGATTAGCAGGATTCAACCCCCATATATCTCCACTATGCTGGAGAAAGTGTGGCCAAAGAGGTTCCATTATACATATATTTTGGTCATGCCCAAGATTGAGAACCTATTGGTCCGATGTCTTCCATCTCATAGAGCATATTACCAAAGCCCAATCCTATCATACCTCCAACATGGCTATTCTATCCTTGGGAATAGATACGGTACCTCACTCTATGAGACATATAGTCACCCAGATCCTTACCAGTGCTTGTCTTGAGTTGACGAGAAGAATGTTAAAAGTTTAAACACCAACTCTTAGTGACGTGATCAGAACCACTAATCTTCACATTTCATACGAACTTATGTTTGCCGCCTCCCAGGGCGCTTACACATCCAAAAGTCTGATTTGGAAACCATGGATGGATTGGTATCATACATTTAGCACCAAGTGAGGGAGGGAAGAAAGGAAAAAAAAAAGAAAAAAGAAGAAGACTCTTTCCACTATAATCTATAGACCACTAGAAACCTACAACTCACAAGTATACATACATAGCAAGTAAGCATTGCCACATCCCAATCCCGTCCCCAAGGCATGCATTCCTTATATATTTATACTAGATATCTTTTTTTCTTTTTTTCCTTTTTAAGTAAAACTGCCTCTTTACCACCTCTTCATATAATTATTGTTTTACATAGAGTTGAAGCATAACATTACCTTGGTACAATTACATCTGAAATACACAACTAAGTCTACGTGGAGGTAATAGAGATAGGATGATGTTAACAGAGTATGCGCTCATCTACCGAGGCACAGAGTGTTCCCATTGGGGTGCCGGGTGGAGGAGATGCACATTTAGAAATATACCAATATTAATCCTGTCTTGCTACCTTACATATATATATATATATATATATATATATATATATATATATATATATATATATATAATTCCAGTTAAGATGTTATTGATGTGAAAAGTTTTTACATTAGAACAATAATAGCACATTTCTATGTATACGACTACTACCTGTATAGTATTTCTCTCCTTTTGTTTTACCTGTTGTTATAAAATTCAATAAAAACTATTGAAACTAACAAGTCATGAGGGAAGACCTCTCCACCAGAGTTATGGACAATGGGAAAGGCTGCATGGAGTACCACACCCCTACCCCACTACACACAAAACTTAAACAAAAGGAGTTTTACTTTAATTTCACCTTAATTCATGTAAGGCAAACTTTTCAGTAGAAAGAAGAGAGGTTTCTTTTCTAGGTTCAAAGTTAATTTTTATGTGATTACTTGCAAAATAGAAGTCATATTTCCACAGAAAATGGTTCTCTGAGACTTAGTTTAATTGCACCTGTCATATGGACATAGACGGGACATCTATTCCAAATACATTCGATATAGCATTTTTGGAAGCAAATTGCTCAACCCTGTATTATTGTGATGGGGAAGATTGTTCTCTATTACTTAAATTGCTTTGTTGTTGCTTTGTTTCTGCTTAAGTTCAAAATACAACTTGACCTGCCACTATTTATCATAAACTCAAGCAGATCAGGGGATTATGTCTAGAGCAATGTCAGGAAGTCTGTAGCACCTCCTCTGTTACAATGGGGTGGATTTACTAACAGCAAACAAGCTGTTTACTTAGCAAGGGAATTTGCTCTTTGCAAAGGACTTTTCCCCAGAGCTTAATGAATGCAAGGAAAAAAAAATGCTTGCACGTCATTGGATGATGAAAGCCAGCAGAGATTCATTACATTCACTAAGCAAAATTCCCTTGCAAATGCAGCTTCTCCTACAAAGTAAACAGTCTATTTGCCTTTAGTAAATCAACCCTTATTTTGTCACGCTGTAATAAACTTGACCTAACAGTACACTGTCAGATAAGTATATTGGTGTAAAGCCGGTCATAGATGATTGATCCATCCACGACTTGGGTATAACCAGCATGTCGAATTTTCAGCAAGCATTTATTGCCAGTGGCTATAGCTGCTAGCAATAATCATTGTGTTCTCCAGCAGGGACAGCTCCCCGTGCTCCCCCTGCTGGTAGAACACAATAGCTTCATAGGAGGGTTTTTCCCATCAATACTGACAGTGTTGATGGGGGAATCGACCCATAGTTGCAGAAAAGAAAATTACATCATCTATGGCCTGCCTTAGGTTTATTCTTTTAAAAGATAGGACAAACCAAATATCATACAGTATTCATCATCAAGTGTGAGATGCTGAACAATGCAGCTGAGCAAAAATTACCCTGATTTTGTCATACATTGGCAAAATATCAAAGACTACTGATGCTAAACATTTCTATCTCCTCTTCCCATATATCTGGTGTGTTTGCATACATGTACAGAATTGACTGCCTAATGCAATTTGCCCATAATTAGCCTATTCAAAAACAAACTTAAAGGAGTTGTAAAGGCAGAAGGTTTTTTATCTTAATGCATGTGCATTAAGATAAAAAGCCTTTTGTGTGCAGCAGCCTCCCCAGCCCCCCTAATATTTACCTGAGCCTCATCTCTGTCCAGCAATGTCCACGAGTCCCTCGGCTGTCCGGGAATCTCCCCCCTGATTGGCTGAGACACAGCAGCAGCACCATTGGCTCCTGTGACTGTCAATCAAAGTCAGTTAGCTAATCAGGAGAGAGAGGAGGCCGGTCTGAATGGCCGCTCAGTGACTGTATGGACATACAGAGCTGCAGCTCGGCTCGGGTGCCCCCACAACTAGCTGCTTGCTGTGGGGGCACTCGACAGGAGTGAGGGGCCAGGAGCAGTAAAGAGGGACCCGAGAAGAGGAAGATCCAGGTTGCCCTGTGCAAAACCACAGGTAAGTATAACATATTTGTTATTTAAAAAAAACAGGACTTTAAGCTGCTTATACATGCAGCAGGTTGGAAAAAAAAGCTGACAGATCCCTACATCCACACAAGCAATGTGCTATTGTATTCCGACAGCAGGGGACTCCCCCTGCCAGAATACACTGATCAGTGCTGGAGCCATTGGCTGCAGCGGCAGATCGAATGCTGGTTCTGCAGCAGGATTGTTAAAAAAATGTTGGTTGTTAAACTGGCTTCTGTTGAACAGAGAGGGGAACACACACATTGGAATTTGGCCAGTTCCTGCTGAACCAGATGAATTTTGATATATGTATACCCTGCTTAGTCTTTAAATTCAACACCTAGAACAAAGTATCTAGAATCGCCTTTGAAACACAAACTGACCAAAAGTATCTGACTTTAGAATCATGTTTTATAGGCTTTCTGGATGGACCAATTAAATAATATAATCATAGTAATAAAATGATTGAAGTTTAAAGCATAGATTTGATTTGAATAGTTTTCTTTCCAAGTCGGTTGGATACAATAGACTTTTAGAAAACAAAATGTTCTCATCTTATATCAATAGAAAAAAGAGAGTGAAACCACTTTTCATGTAGAACAATTGAAAAAGTGAATTGCATCAAGCCTTTATAATGACTGACTTGTTTTTAATCTCACAATTGCCCTCCTGTAATACTGGATCTCAATGACTGTATTCATTTAAGCTTGTCCACGTTGCAATAAAAGAAAGCATGGTTTTATCTGTCTGTGACAGTGCTGTTGTTGCAAGGCTAAAAAATAATTACGTATCTTGTTCAGGAGTTGGATTGTATGTCAATTACCATGTCTTTTAAAGGTGAAAACATTGTTAAGGTAAACATTTAGGCAAGAAGAATTAAATGAAAACTACCTGGTCTGCTTGTTGTAAAAATAGCCAGTGACAGTGTGGAAAACAAACTTTTTTGTCCTCAGTGGATACATAAGATAGAAATCTTCATGAACATAACAGAGAGGAAATGGCTGGCTCAAAGTGTATTCAAAGAGTGGCAAATGTGCTCCTGTAATGCATTTATGAAAGGGCTATATCTCATACAATATCACACAAATATTTCTGGTTGGTTCCAGAAAGATAAGATTGGAGGGCACAAAAACAGCACAAGGGAATGACCTACTTATGAGCATCACCCAAAGTTCTCCAAACTAGCTTATCATAATTACCATATTGATGATGCTCCAGTGCCAGTGTCCTATGTGAGTTGTCTTTCTAGACAACTCAATGATGGTTAGACATTCTTTTTAATCTATTTATTTTTTGTGTTCTGGCAAAATAATAACATTTTAAAAGAACTTGAATGTGCTCATATAAATAAGCAACAAGTATGAGGACACACAAATCTTGGCATATTTGACCAGTTCACCTGCCCAAACCCCTGCTGCAAATGTAAATAAAGCAGCTGGCAGGCAAGCATTGTAATTTGATAGTCCATCATGAGAACAGGGAAACCGTGTTGGGTGAAGGGTTGTTGTGACTGACAAATGATCTACAGTATATCTCTAAACAACGTGGCTGGTGTATTTACATTTTATATTTTTGACAATAAAGAACTTTTTTACAGTATGGGTGTCTTTATCTTTATTTGCTTCTAATGCCCCATACACACGGTCGGATTTGGTTCGGACATTCCGACAACAAAATCCTAGGATTTTTTCCGACGGATGTTGGCTCAAACTTGTTTTGCCTACACACGGTCGCACAAAGTTGTCAGAATTTCCGATCGCCAAGAACGCGGTGACGTAAACCACGTACGACGAGACTAGAAAAGGCCGGTTCAGAACCAAGTGCGGCACCCTTTGGGCTCCTTTTGCTAATCTCGTGTTAGTAAAAGTTTGGTGAGAGACGATTCGCGCTTTTTCAGACTCGTGGCTTTCAGATCGTTTTCTGCCATTAAGTTTGTGCTTGTGGGTTTGTATCTGCTCTTCAGTGCGTGCAGTCAGTTCGTATCAGAGTTTTCTGTGCGATCTTGCCCGCTTGTTGCTGTTTTTCAGGTCGCTCTTCCTAGGCCTTGCTGTTCTTCAGTGCGTTCTGTTACTTCGTTCTGAGCAGCCGACCGTTTTCTAGCCATGTTTCGTATGCGTACTCCTCGTAGAGTTCGTGCTGTGCGGGGGCTTGGTGTTGGGGTCCTGACCTTGACACAAGTCCAGTCCATGAACAGGGTGGGGAGGAGTTCATGGACCAAGAATTGGTTGCTTCAGCGTGACCAGTTCTGTCATATGCCTTTGCTCCGTGAGATCCGTGAGAATAATCCTGATGATTTCAGGAACTTTCTCAGGATGACGGACCCCGTATTTCACCGTTTGTTGGCTTCGCTGACCCCCTATATTAGCAGGCAGGATACCTGCATGAGGCAAGCCATCACTCCGGAGCAGAGGTTGGTCGCTACCTTGCGGTATTTGGCCACAGGGAGAAGCCTGCAGGACCTCAAGTTCTCGACAGGCATCTCCCCCCAGGCTCTGGGGATCATTATCCCAGAGACCTGTTCTGCCATCATTCAGGTCCTGCAGAAGGAGTATATGAAGGTAAGATTTTTATCCTTTTATATCACATTTTATTGTATTGAATGTTTGATAATATATTGTATTTCTTCCCTCATTCCCTAATTACCATGATTGTAATATGCTGTGAATGTCCCCTTTGTTCTCATGCATGCTGGATTTTTAGGTAATTATTATTTTATGTCCTTCATACATATTTGCCCTTCAATAACCTCTCCAGCATGGTCTTTCCTGGCCTATATTCACCTCATGTAGTCACTTAACAATGTATTTTATCAGCTCCATAGTAGTGCTTTACCCCAAACACCCCCTAAAATGTTTGGAAATGTTATTTTTGATTTAAATTCAGGTAGAGTGCCAGAGGCTTTTTTTTTGTGGTGTCCCCAAATTTTTTGTAACCCTCCCTCCCCCCAACTGCTAAGTCAGCTGATCACAATTCTCTATCCTCAATCTGCTGACTTTGCCAAACCCATACACACTATACCCACCTCTTTACTGGTCAGATTTATGGATGAATTCCCCAAAGCATGTAGTGCAAGGGCCTGCCTGTATACTTTCCAATGGTACTGTTTAAAGTTTTTGTATCCTATTATTATCTTGATAGGTAATAGCAGAATGTTCAAATGTCCTCAAATGTGTACAGTGTGTATTTATATCTTTGTATTATGACACTTCTTACCTGTCCAGTGGTCTGCCAATAGTGTAACTAAGGAGGGGCTGTTCCAAGTAATACCCTGTATTTAGGCATTCATCTCTCAATGAAGTGAAGAGGGTTACCTGTCCAAGAGCCCCCCCCTATAATGTTAGAAATGGCCCATGAGAGGGGGGAGGGGGAATATGATAGGTGTATCTTATACTTTGTTGTTGTTAAATTCCCCTTAGTAAATGCTATCTGGAGGTTGCCCCATAATGTTTGTGTCTAATCTGCTTGCCATGTTTCTGTGAAAAAATAGTAATGTTTATTGTTTTTTCCTCAACAGTTTCCTTCAACGCCACAGGAATGGCAGACTGTGGCCTCCCACTTTGCCCAGCGGTGGGACTTTCCTAACTGCGGAGGGGCAATTGATGGGAAACACGTCCACATCGTCCCACCACCCAACTCAGGGTCGTACTATTATAATTACAAGGGGTTTAATAGTATAGTGATGTTGGCGGTGGTGTCGGCTAATTACGAGTTCTTGTATGTGGACGTGGGGAAGAATGGCCGGATGTCCGATGGTGGAGTGATCGCCCAGACGGAGTTCTACAGGCGTCTCCAGAATGGCAGCTTGGACTTGCCACCTCCAGAGGACAATGTTGAAGGTCTCCCATTTGTGTTCGTTGCTGATGAAGCATTTGCGCTGGGGGACCACCTGATGCGGCCATTCCCGATGAGGACCCTCACCCCGGAACAGAGGGTTTTTAATTACCGGCTGGCCAGAGCCCGAAGAGTGGTGGAGAACACATTTGGAATCCTGGCCAGCCGATTCCGATTATTTCTGACACCCATCCATATGGCGGAGTATAAACTGAACCATATAATACTTGCCTGCTGTGTTCTCCATAATTTTTTAAGAAAACATTCAGCCAACTATGCTGGCTCAGTTGGGCCTGAGGCCGGAATCCCTAATCCATCAACACTGACGGCGCTTGAAAGTGGCCGTCCTGGCTTGCCCTCCCTGAATGCCCGTGATGTCCGGTTACGCTACCTGGAGTTCTTTGCGGGTAGGGGGGCTATCAATATGCCAGACAATCTGTGACACCTTTTTCAAATAAAAAACAACCAAAAGAAATTCTTTGTGGACATTTACTGCTTGTGTTTGTTTTAGCTGACCCTGACAGAAATGTGTTGAGTGCAGAAAATGTCGTGATTGGGTAACCTTATAAAAATCAGTGTTGGCTGGTACTTCCTAAATGCAAAAACACATTTCACTACAAGTGCACTTTCAACTGCACTGAACCTGCACTTGTAGTGCAAAGTGTATTTGCCCTTAGGAAATAACCCCCATTTTTGCATAAAACAGCAATTACATCACCCCAAAAGTGTTGTAGTGTTGAGACAATAATCCACACATTCTTGAGTAAGGCACTTTTTTATACCTGCACAATCACATGTGCATTTCCCAATGGTTTTTAAAACAAACTAACATGTTTGTTGTATAACAATGTTTGCAGTAGCATTATCAAAAATCGAAATATCCATTTCAGATAAAACAGGCCTGTGTAAAACCAACAAGAAAGCCAAAAAACTTGAACTTACAAAGTTCACATTAGGTAAAACCTGAAGGCTATATCAGACATCAGTATTTAGGAACTGGGTTTGATATAGCGTTCAGATGGGGGGAAATCACCCCTGGAAAAGCCAGATTTGGAAGATGCACACCAATTTACGAATGTCAACATGTGCTATCTGGCATCAGGGGGGATCAAGGGACGTGTTTAGGGGGAGCAAGCCCTTCCTCAACGCTACTTTATAATTGAGGAAGGGGTTGCACCCCCAAAATGCGTCCATTGATCTCCCGTGATGGCAGATAGCACATGTTGGCACACTGTGTGCATCCTCCAAATTTGGCTTTTCTAAACATTGAAAAAATTTTCGTACGATAAAACAGGTGATTTTGTGGGGTTTAAATTCGCCCCAAAACATCAATGATGTTATTATTTTTTTTAATAACATCACTGATTTGTTGCTGGATGTTTTGCAATTGGAGATTACACCCCATGATCTCCCCGATCAGTATCTGGGCACTTTCAGATGTAAAGCGTTCTGGATCACGATCACCTAAAAAGAGATAAAGAACAAAAAAAAAGGTCTCAAAAATCTGCCACCATCCATCTCTTTTACCTGAGCCTGTGGTCGCAGACACTCACCTGTTGTGGTGCCAATCTCCACCACGTCTTCTTCTTCCTCCTGCTCAGCTTCTTGGGTTGGTATTTCCCCTTCTTCCAGAGGGGGGGGGGGTCTCTGGTCTCCTGGGATGAGGGGTGTCCGAGTCTTTTCTCCCCTATGTAAAACAAAAATGGTATAATTAGCACACAGATATTTGATGGCAGAACTAGAAATAGGAAACATTGCTTGGAAGTGGGGTACAATTGTCTATTTTAGCAGAGTTCCAAGATGTACTTTTTTTATTGACCTTTGTCAAGCTGCAATACTTTACCTGTTTAGTACAAGCTTCACAGATGTAGCCCCCCCTATAGTATACACTGGAGCACCTGTGTGGCCCCCCCTAATAAAAATGGTGTTCTTGTGTCCCACACTAGTGCTCCAGTGTCCAGATGTGAAAACAGCTGCTGAGTGTCCTCTCCTTACACACAATCTAGTTTGCATTTCAGTCTAGTAACAAACCCATCTACACAAACAAATATTTGGCATCCAAGTAGGCCCCCAAAAATGTGTGAAAATGCATATGGCCTAAACAATGGTGTTCTAGAGGCCGAAAGAAAAATGTTTGATACGAATGAATAATGGGCCCATGAACATTAAAGTTGACCTTTTTAAACGTTACAATTAATAAAAGCATATGGAGCAGAACGAACGTAATAAAGACAGAAAGAATAGGAACACAGCACAACTACTTACTTTTTTGCAGCACTCTCCGGATCTTTCAGTACTGCTCTGGCTCTCTCAACTTCAGGTCTGACCACCGCTTCCTGAGCTGATCTTTAGATCTTCGTACCCCAAAATTCCTCTCAAGACTCCTGACCACTTTCGCCATGATCTTGGCCTTTTGGATGTTCGGGTTGGGGTAAGGCCCAAATTTTCCGTCATAGTCGGACTTCCTCATGATGTCGACCATCTCCAACATCTCCCCAAACGACATATTTGTGGCCTTAAAACGTCTCCTTCTGGATCGGGACGTGCCTGGATCCGGGCTTTCCTCCTCCTCCTCCTCGTTGCTAGAATTAGCACGCACCTGTTGTAACTCCGCCATGTGCTCTTCACTCACTGCGCCGAACGAAAAGGGGCGGGGAATACACTAGAAAGAACGTCAGGGGCGGGCGGAGTTACACGCATGCGCAGTGTGTATAAAGCGTAACACGCGTGCGTATTACGTACGATCTGTGAGCGGAGGAAGGAGCATTGGACGCGCCGATCATAAGAACGAAGGTAAGAGACAAACTTGTGCCTATACTGCTTCTAGATTGAGGCCTATATTGTAACAAGATTAGGAGAGTTTTGTCTGACATTAGGCTTTGTCTTGTGTTGTGTCTTGCAGTGAACATGGATATCTTAATGAAAGACAATGACTTCATGTCAGTATTCATAGAGATGCTAAGTGAGCTGCCCTGTCTGTGTGAGATTAAACACCCCCATTTCAAGAACCAAGCAAAGAGGAAGGCAGCACTGGAGCAATTGTGTGAAATTGTGAAGCAGGTGACCCCCACGGCAGACATCACCTATTTAAAGAAATTAATTGGTGGCCTGAGGAGCACATATCTAAGGGAGCGCAAGAAGGTCCTGGATTCACAGAGATCCGGAGCAGCAGATGACATCTATGTCCCCAGGATGTTGTACTACGACAGGCTGCACTTTCTGGCAGGCCAGACTGAACCCAGGCCATCCCTCTCCAGTCTTCCTTCCACGCTTCCTTCCCCCCCGGCTGAGGCTTCTGACGCCCAACCTGGGACTTCCAGGCCACATGTGGAGGAGCCCAGATTGAGCCAGGTATAGCATTCCTCTAAATATTTCTGCTTGTCCAATCAATGATGTTAACTAGATGTTAGTTGGGAGTACTCATTTAGGATTGTGATTGATGATGCAAAAACTAAAACCATGTCCCTTTTTCATACACAGGGAAGTCTCAGCCAGGAGGTGGCCGGGCCGAGCCGGCTGGCTGATATCAAGGTCCCTCCACCACCCCTGAAAAGAGAAAGTGGCAGTAGGAGGAGTACCCTAGAGGAGGCTGCTATAGCATTCTTTTAGAGGGCTATAGAGGTCCTGGGAGCACCCCACACCATACAGGAGAACATTGCTGCCTTCATAGCCTATAAAATGCAGAGGATGGAGGAGGGCCAAAAAGCCATGTGTGAGGCCCTCATATTGGAGGCTCTGGAGAAAGGTATGAGGGGCCAAATTACACCTCACACACATCTTTGGGATGGTCCTCCTCCTCCTCCTGCAGGTCCTCCTCCTCCTCCTCCCTCTCCTCCAGGTCCCCCCAGTCCTCCTCCAGGTCCCCCCAGTCCTCCTCCTCCACCAGGTCCTACTCCTCCTCCTGCCACATCTCCAACTGCACAGCCACAGCCGGGAAGGAAGCGTGGAAGGAAGACCAGACAGTGATTGCCCTGGGTTCAGTCTGGTCGGCCAAAAGATGCAGCCTCTTGTGGTACCACAGCCTGGGGACACAGATGTCATCTGCTGCTTTCTAGATCTCTGCGAATCCCGGACCAGACTGGCCTCCCTTACATATGGACTCCTCAGGCCACCAAAATTGATGTCTGCCGTGGGGGTCCCAGGCTTCGCTAATTTCTCCTGTTGATCCAGTGTTGCCTTCCTCTTTGTTTGGTTCTGATCCCTTAATAAAGGATTTTTGTTTTGAATTATACTCTCCTATGTGTTTTACTTCAAAAAGGACAGTTTGTTTGTGAGGATTCAGGTACATTTCAAATATACAATGTGAAATGAACAAGGGACACCAACACCAAACAATCTCCTGGAGATTAAATAATAAAAGATATCAATGGTGTTGGGGTAACTTGACACACAAAACACACCCAAAAATATTCTGGAGTAAAAATAAAAATAATATTGAACAAAGATCAGCCTTGGAAAAAATCCAAACATTAAAGAAAAAAAAAGGCTTAAAATCCAAAAAAAAAAAAAAAAAAATATATAAAACTGTCAGATGTGACAACTAATAACAATATATTCAGGGAATCCCACTAAAAAAACACAAATAAAAGTTTGTGAGAAGTGTGTGTGAATATGAGCAGCAAAACTACTTAATTCTTGTCACATTATAAAGAAGAAGAGAGTGCGCTGTATTAAACCATTTTGAACATTGCAGCGTGACGAAAGTGCTGTATCCATTGCAAACGCTAAGTTTACCAGAACGAGCTGTCCCGTGTCGGAATTTTTTATCTGAGCATGCGTGGCACTTTGTGCGTCGGAACAGGCCACACACGGTCGGAATTGACACGATCGGATTTTGTTTTTTCGGAAAATTTTATCTCCTGCTGTCCAACTTTGTGTGTCGGAAAATCCGATGGAAAATGTCCGATGGCGCCCACACACGGTCGGAATTTCTGACAACACGCTCCGATCGGACATTGTCCATCGGAAAATCCGACCGTGTATACGGGGCATAACTCTTTGTACTAATGTACCCTGCTTCCAGACACTTATAAAAGGAAGAAATTGGTGTAGTGGCTCCTCCTAAAAATTGAACCAAATCTCCCCATTTCAAGGTACCCTTCAATGCTGAAAGGCAATGCTTGAAATATACATGAAAAGGTAACCCAAATGTGTAGCGAGCCCCTGGCTCGCTCGGTTCCACTCTCCCGACACTCCTCTGTAGCTATTGAATCAGATTGCAACGTCTGATGGTTCGGTCATCCGATGCTCCGGGACTAGAACTACAGCTCTGTGCTGTTCTAGTCGAGTTTTGATAGCTCAGAACAAACACCAGGTAGGCTGTATGTAAGTTCAACCAGGAATCTATCTTTATTGACAAAATACAGGCTTTTATACACTCAAAGTGGAAGTGCAGACCTCCTGCTCATATTACTCTAACAATACAGCTGTAACCTAATTAACCTAATTAACATGAGCTAATTAACTAATCCCTTTAGACAGCCTAGATGACTCAGACATGACCATTAGGCCAGACTGGCCGTCTTGTAGTTCAGAAAATCCAATCAACATTAGCACAATCAACATAGACTCTTCTTCACACAATAGTAGAGTTAATTAACACAAATAACAATGGGGATCTAATGACTCTTAGATCCCATAGTAGACTTATTTACAATACACATTTTCAGCAGACAATAGACAGACGTGTTGGAATTTACATCAGCATCTCCTAACAGTATCTGTCCCAGCATTATGAATCAGCCACTATTCCAATATGGCAAATCTAGGGTCCCCAGACATACAGCTCACAAAGAGCACCGTTCCCCCAAATGCAAGGGCCCCCGATTGATCGGCAAGAGGCTAGCATACAGTCCCCTCCAAAAGTCTCTCTCCCGGCTAGGTCTGTCACATTTCTCCCCTTTTGGCAGGAGACTAACACAGGAGGAGACTCCAGACGGGTTGACTCCGAAGTTAGTCAGTAGTTCCAGTCCTCTAATGCCTGTACCCACACAGTACCCCAAACAAATTGTTCCAAACAAATCATTACTCACCCAGCCAACCTCTGCCTCTCTCAGAGAACATATCTGCCTCTGGGGAGAGGCCTGGACTGGTCCTTCTCCCTGGAGTCCTTTCTGCCGCTGGAGAGAAGACAGGGTGTCTGGGCTCACTCCGTCATGCTGTTGGGGATCTGGGCCGACTGCCCAGCATCCCTGGGGTATACAGGTGGAGACTGAAGTCCCATCCACCTTCACAGGACAACCATGCTCTGTTAGTTGAGGGCAAAGTCCAGCAGTACTCGGCCTGTTGCCAGCTCTTCTGCTGGAAACCCCACACCATCTGCTCTGGCTAACTGTTGGGGAGGGACAACGAACACCTCCTCTCCCTTCTCCCCCTGTATCCTGATCTGCTGCTGGGAAGTGACCACCTCCTTCTCACCCTGAGCCTCCAGAACCGACGCAGGTGTAGGGCAGAGATCTTGGACCCTCTGTCCGGTTGCCAGCGCTTCAGCTGGGGAAGTTCCTTGTAACTTCACAGATACTTCTGTTGGTGCTGGGCAGAGCATAGTGAAGTTTGGCCCTAATAACAGCTCTTTTTCTGCTGGAGGCTCACCAGGTTGTTCTTCCTCAGCAGAAAAGTCTATCAAATCCCCTGTCTCTGCAACTGGTGTCTGGGGATAAAGGTTCACCATCTCCTCTCCGTGGAACCCCGAAGATGCTATCAGTGCTGGGCAGAAGTTAGCAGAGCTCTGCCCTGTTGTCAGCACTTCAGGTTTGGGGACGGCAATCTTCAGATTTTCCACTGCCGATTCTCTGGCATTCTGCTGGACAGGCACATTCCTCCATCCAAGATCATCCAATGCAGAAACAGGTTCATCAAGGTCAGTCAGCACTTGCTGCATCCGCCATAAGACCTTCGCCTCCATAGCTGCGGGGGCAGGTTGGCAAAGTACACCGTTACTGCCACATTGTCAACTCTTTAGCCAGGATTTCAGAGTTGTCAACTGGTATTTCCTGATAGTCCCAGGCAAAGGGAGCACCACCCTGCTGCTGAGCAGAGTCTAACAGCTGTTTGTAGGCGATCTCCAACTCCCATTCCTGAACGGCCAGAAACTCCAAATCTTCCAGTGCCCAGTGCACTTCTGAGACATTCAGTCTCCGCTCTCTGTGTTCCATTATTTCCTTCAAACGCCACTCCCGATCACTTCCAAAGTCAGGGTCCCTGGACAGCCTCCAGTATAACAATCCCGGCCCATCGTAGTCAAAGCCTTCCGTGGGGCTGTCATCCGCCGTCCATGGGCACACTTGGGCTACATACCACTGGAGGGCTCTGTAGCTCTCGTCTAACCGCATTTCTGCCCGGATCAGCCTGCTTAACTCGGCTGTCCACTCCTGGTTCGGCTGTTCCCCCAAAAACAGCATTCGCACTTCATACTGCGACCAGTACCTCACATGGACGGAGGGGAGAACTTTTCCCTGGTGTCGCTGCTCACGGGCTAGCGCTTCCTTCCAGAGCTCAGAGTGGACAGAATCAAACCATCCTAGCAGGACCTGCTCTGATACTGGTCCTCTGTGCTGTATCTCCTCTCGCAACCTCCTTCTGAATTCCTCATCCATGGTGGCTGGTATTTCTCCTCTCCTGCTATCCTGCTACCTTGGATCCAGGTGATGGTTTGGATGTGTTCACGGCAAGGAAGCACGATCCCACCATTCCCTCCACGGCTCTCAAGTAAGGCTCTCCTGCAGGCTGGTTTGGAGTGTCCCAGTAACTGGAGAGCAAATCCCACCGCTGCCAACCAATGTAACGAGCCCCTTGCTCGCTCGGTTCCACTCTCCCAACACTCCTCTGCAGCTATTGAATCAGATTGCAACGTCTGATGGTTTGGTCATCCGATGCTCCGGGACTAGAACTACAGCTCTGTGCCATTCTAGTCCAGTTGTGATAGCTCAGAACAAACACCAGGTAGGCTGTATGTAAGTTCAACCAGGAATCTATCTTTATTGACAAAATACAGGCTTTTATACACTCAAAGTGGAAGTGCAGACCTCCTGCTCATATTACTCTAACAATACAGCTGTAACCTAATTAACCTAATTAACATGAGCTAATTAACTAATCCCTTTAGACAGCCTAGATGACTCAGACATGACCGTTAGGCCAGACTGGCTGTCTTGTAGTTCAGAAAATCCAATCAACATTAGCACAATCAACATAGACTCTTCTTCACACAATAGCAGATTAACACAAATAACAATGGGGATCTAATGACTCTTAGATCCCATAGTAGACTTATTTACAATACACATTTTCAGCAGACAATAGACAGACAGGTGTTGGAATTTACATCAGCATCTCCTAACAGTATCTGTCCCAGCATTATGAATCAGCCACTATTCCAATATGGCAAATCCAGGGTCCCCAGACATACAGCTCACAAAGAGCACCGTTCCCCCAAATGCAAGGGCCCCCGATCGATCGGCAAGAGGCTAGCATACAGTCCCCTCCAAAAGTCTCTCTCCCTGCTAGGTGTGTCACAAAATGTATCCTGATTCTTTAAATCCAACTTACTTTACCACCCCATCTTAATACTATAATTGCCCAAAAATATACTAAAACAAAGGTTGGGAGTAAACTGGCCGTTTTCGGACCCTTTATTTAAAATCTAATCAATCTAACAATTATGTAAATAATAATAACACCAGCAACAAAAATGTAACCTTTTTGGTTGCCAATCCTTGGAGGCACTACGTATCAGAAATATTTCCTTGTATCTGAGTAAACCATTTACACAGTCCCTGCCACACTGCACTGACTCAGGCATGACTTCTGCAGATACACCATTGTACTCCAGTTAATCCACCGTAACTGGTATACCACCAGGGACCCATACCTTAGATGTGTCCCAATCCTCTAATTACAGCAGATTATTTAAAATGCTTCCAAAGACTCAACCACCACACCGCAAAGTGTGAAACCTCACATCTTTGTACTCCACCACAAATGTGATGCCCGCTGTATCCCGTCCTGCAGGCCCAGTGACCACAGATTCCTGCTCACTGCATTCAAATAGACCCCCCACTGCGGAGATACCTCCACGTGTCCACTTCAAGCTCCCGATGCAAAACCCCGGTACGTGTTATGAATCTCTTAACCTCCTTGTTAGCCTTCACTCGTGCCCTGTTGAGCTTTGCCACTGACCTGGCAAGACGCCAGGTGGTGCGGCTCACCATGTCCGACCATACCAACACTGTATCTGGAAATGCCATCTGCAAACGTAGCATGTCAAACTTGACGTCACGTATGAGGCTTCTGCTGGACCGAACTCCCAGGTCGTTACCTCCCGCGTGTAAGACTAAAATGTCAGGGGCCCTGTCCCATCTAGTGACTCTGTTGACCTCTGGAACCACCCTGCTCCATAACAACCCAGGAACGCCTATCCACTTAATACTGGCCTCAGATCTAGGAAAGCCCAACTGATGACCATTAGGCCTAATGTCAGCCCTCCTAGCCCCCCAATGCACAAATGAATGTCCCAAGATCCACACGAGGCAGGCAATATCTGAAAAGAAAATACAACACATAACATATAACACCAGAACAAGCTATAATAACTGCTATGTATTTAAAGGGGACAAACAACACAACGCCCCCTACCGGTATTCACCCACCGCGGCCACCGGGCATATGGGCGACCCAGGAATTTGCATTCATTTTACATGCTCCCCTTTTCCATCTTGATCTGTCTTGGATTTACGGATAAACAACATAACAGAAACCCCATTGCAGTGGATGTCCACCACTGACAAACCCCAATGCGCTGCCTTGGACGGATTGACTAATTCCCCCACCCTAAGGGCCCCATACAAAGCCAAGGCAAAATCCACCCTGAACAGCAAGGTTTCAAAGCCGGACAAACAAACTGTGGACATCTGTAGGAATAACGATTGCAAAATATCAAAAGTGATAGGCCAATAGCCTCTAAGGGCCTGTTTTACCAAAAAAATTTTGGTAAAATCAGGTATGCCCCGCATTTTAAACCAAAAGTCCAGGCCGGCCAATTTTCGGTTCATGGCGGAAATAGATACACCGGCTGTGAGACAATGGCAAACAAAATAAACCAACAAATGTCTGAATTCAGAACCTTCTCTATCAACCCCAGCCTGCTGCATTAGCTTATCCCATTCCCTCCAGACCTTAGTATAGAAGGACCAGGTTGAAGAGCTCAAGGAGCTTCAAAACAAATTGGAGGCGATTCCAATGCAATCTGCCACAGCTGACTCGGACAAGGGGTTCCGTGTTGCTCCGTGCCAGGTGCCAACTTTCGGAACCTGTCCACCTGAAAACAGAAAATAGCGTCAGCCACCATGTTGGCATAATACGGCATGTAAAATTAAGCTTACGATGCGATGAGCAACTGTAGCTTGTGAAGCTGAATTTTGTGTTTCCCAGCAGCCAGACGGACCTCTTCCTGTAGAGCATGCAATTTGTCGTCAGGCAGACAACACTGCATTGCCCGAGAATCTATCTCTATACCCAGAAACTTGATAACCTCTACCGGGCCTTCGGTCTTGTCTGCCGCAAGAGGAATACCAAAATGCTCTGCTATGTGCTATATCATAGGCAGCAACACGCCGCATAAATTACAGGATGGAAGGCCAACTAATAAGAAGTCATCCAGGTAATCAATCACTGAATTGACACCTGCCACATCCTGCACTACCCATTTGCGAAAAGAACTGAAGGTTTCAAAAAAGGCGCAAGAGACGGAGCAGCCCATAGACAGGCAGCTATCCACGTAAAAGGCCCCCAACCATTTGCAGTGTAACAGATGAAAGCTGCACGGGTGAACTGGTAGTAACCAAAAAGCCAACTCAATATCGAACTTCGCCATAAGGGCCCCCTTGCTGTAGTGCCTTACCCAATACACCACGGCATCGAACAATGTATATGACACCGCACATGCTTCGGGGTCAATGGCATCATTGACTGAGCCATCTTTTGGAAAAGAAAGATGGTGGATCAGGTGAAACTTATTGGGCTCCTTATCAGAACGACACCCAAGGGCGAGACTATCAAATTATATAAGGGGGATGCGGAAACGTGCCACACATGCGGCCCGACAAAATTTCCTTAGCTAGTTTCACAGAAAACACTTGAGAGTGTAACTTAGCAGGTTGTCGGCCGCTGGGGGAATCTGAGTAAGGGAGCAAGCTATCACAAACTCCTCCATGAAACCCGCATGCAACAAACGAGCTGCAGGCCAGTCCAGGTATCTATTTAGAAAGGGGGCCATCCTGTCCACCTTCACTGGAGTCCAGCTTTTTTCCTGCAGCATCTCGGGGACGAGCCTTGCTGGCCCTAAAGCAACATGACAAGGGGTGAGGCCCCCCCGCAGTGAGAGCATTCGTGCAACTAGTGCCGAACTTGCATGAACCTTCATTAAACTGCCAACATTGACCTCGCCTTTTTGCAGCCGGTTGTCCAGGGGCGGTAGGGCTCCCGGTCCCCGCTGGAAAAAATGAAGTCGAGGCTCATGGAGAAGACATAAGTCTCATCCACAAACTAATATCTTTATGATCCCAGCGCAGTGAGGGATGTATTCCCTTGCGTTGACAGAACTGCTCATCATAACGCAGCCAAGCTATGCCACCATAAACACACTGGGCCTCGCTAATGGAATCCAGATAACAAAAAAGCGGATAAAAAATATTTTCAGGGGATTTCTCACCGATAGCCAAAATGGCGAATACCTGCAGCCAATTGTTAAACGTACGTGGAACCAACCTATAATGCCACTTCTCTTCATCTTTCTCTAGACTCTTCTGGTTTTACCATACCTAAATGAAACTTTTCCAGGGAGAGCAACGTGAAGATCTCCACATATTCCCCCTGCCAAATTTTTTCCCGTATCTCAGATTTGAAGTGAGCTTCCAGAGGACCTTCAAAGCAGACATACACTTCCGTGCAGGACTCTTAGTAACCTGTGTCGCCGCCCAACCCGCCCCCAGGGAGTCTGAAACCCAAGCCGACATTGGCGTAGAGCTCACCGTCGTGCCCGCATCAAAGCTTCAGACCAAAGAATGCAGCCGGCCCAAAAGGTCCAGTACGGCCGCAGCATCACCTGTCCAGCCTAGGCCTGCCGTCCCGTGTGAGGGAGGGGGGAGGCCCAGCCTCCTACCTGTGGAGTGACACCAGGACCCACCTCTGGTATCTGCCCACCCTGAGAAACCAGAACAAGGAAATCAGAAAGCTGCAAAGAAGGGACAACATTAGACGATGACTTACCAGGCCAACCAGGACGAGGTCACACAGCCACCATTCTGGAATTCCCCATCCACAAATTCTGTAGGGAGACATCCTCTTCTACACCGGACAGCTCGCCCTCAGAGCAGGAGGAATCCTGGCAACCTTCAGGAGGCTGGACTGGCGATGATAAGCCACTCGTGGAAGGACCCGGCTGTTCGCTGTCCCGTCTGCGTCTCTGACCTCCAGGACTGCTGTGCCCGACTGTAGCTATGTAGCTCCTCTTCAACCCCCCGCTGTGCCGACCTGAACCAGACTGGATCTGGGTGTGATGGGGTCACTGAACGCTCTACCCGACTGGCCATGACCTGTGGCACAACTCATCCCTTGCTGAGCCAACATTCCCGGCGCTGTTACCATCAGGGATGGGGCCGCACTCTCTCCAGTCTTCCTCTTCTCTGGGACTGGGGGTAGGATAGGGCTGCGTACCCGTCCCACCGAGCTCCACCCCTGACAGGGATTCCTTCCAGCACCCACGCCCGTTCCAGCTCAGGGTGGCTGGGTCAGCTGGGCTGGAGGGTCCAAGCCTGGGCTCCCAATATGGCACTGAGCTTGCAGGGATTGTGAGGGGCTGAAGCATTCCAGGGGGAGCGCCTGACGAGCACATCTCACCTGGGTGCCTGCCAGAACCATGGCGGTCATCCCTGCAGGGCTGCAATTTGGCTCTGCAGCCGATTGGTCCCCATGGATTCTGCCATCAAGTGGAACTATTCAGCCAGGCACCGTGAATCCTCCATCAGGAACGCAGGGGGAAGGGCTCCGCACAGAACGATTATCTCCTCGTGTCTGCTGGGCAGATATCCTGTCACCCCTGACCTCCCTCACTCCAGCTCCTGCAGTACCTCCCCCACCACTTAACTGGCCAATCTACGGCCTGCTCTAGTGGCCTAGCAACAGTTTTAACCCCCACTAGCCTGGGTCCCTTGTGCCCCTATTCATGCAGCCCTGCACTTCTATTTTCTTTATTTTGCAAGGCGCTGTGATGTAACGGGGCCAGGTGCTTACTGCTCTCCCTTTCCTGGCCACCCAGGCTACATGCTTGGATAAGTTTCCGGTTGAAATTTTAAGGAAAAGCCTACAAGTGTACCGTCACTTCAAAAAATGAGGAAATTGTGTGGGTTTTCCTTAAAATACCAACCAGGCCCTTATCTAGGTATGCAGCCAGGGTAGCCAGGAAAAGGATAGCAGAAAGCATGCAGCCCCCTTTTATATACCTTACCAGGCCATGTGCCTTTCAGCAATGGGGGAGGTACCTTGGAAAGGGCAGTGACCAGCTCACCATGCTTTTTTCAACAATAGATTTCCTATTAGCTTTGAAAAATGGCAGAAAAAAATAGCTAGTTTCAACTCCAGTAGACTTCAGTGGAGTTCACCACTAAGTTTGGTGTTCACAGACTTCCAGCTGGATTCTCCCAAAAACTGAACCCTTGGCCCGGTTTTCTCATCTCTACATATAACTTACTGGTTTATAAATCCAATCAGCATGAAAAATGAACGTATACAACAATTTTAGATATTGTGAACCAAGGTAAGACATTCACTGCCTTTAGGGTCCATTCACACCAGGTGCAGTGGGAATGTGTTGGGTGACTATTCCAGCGTAGTCCCACCGCACCTCCACCACGTGACAAGGCAAAATGGTTGCAGTGGTGTGTGGGGGGGTATGTGCTTAAAAAAGTAATGCATTCAGTAAGGAAACAGTAGATATCAGTACATCAACACCGCGCTGTTCCAGCTGGACTGCACCGCATACCAGCACTGTGTTGCAATGCAGTGGCTAGAGTGAACAAGCCCTTGGACTGCAATTTTATCAGAAATACCCAACTGTCATAGAAGTCATTACATTGTAATACTAACATAAAATCACACACATAGGTTGGACTTGATGGACTTTAGTCTTTTTTCAACCTCGCCTACTATGTAACTATGTATGTAAGTTCTCAATATTTTTACAATGCAATGCAATTTACAATAAAAAATCCAAATTCCAACATGCACAATGTAGTATTATTGCAAATACCTATGCCTATCTTTTGATAGAGAGGATAAATATACTCAATATGTACACAATAATAACAACATTGCCACATGTCCCATAATAACAGTTACTGTTCATGTTGAAAGCCCCACGCCTTGAAAAATGCATATATTGGCACACTCAGAAGAGGACTCTTGAAGTGTAAAGTCATTCTTGAATTTGGTAGAACTTTTTGTTTTAAAGAATTTTAACAAGTTAAATACATGGTTACAGTACATACATAGTTAAATAGTTACACACAAGGAATATAAATAGACTATTCCTTGTGTATTTGTGGGTTCAAACTTCCCTGTGGGTGAGAATTAGGAAAGCTACACTTTTTGTAGATGCTGACTTTTAATAAACACAAAAATGACTGGAGCTCTGTTTAAATAAATTAGATTTTGTGAAAGAAATGTGTTATGTGCAGTTTGTAAATTCAAATCTATACTGCCAAATGCAGTGGACATGTTCTAAGAAACTGCACAATTCTGTATTGTGTCATATCAAGTTGTATCACATTTACATTGGTCAGGCCATGCACTTTTGTACACAGTAGGCATGCTGTCTATGAGGTTTTAATAAATAAATACGCTCTATAAATACCGTTAAAAAACACCATCCTGTGAGCCAAATCAAGCATGAAAGTAATAAGAACTGGTCATATCCTGAGCACCATTACACACATGTCCTTATGCAGTGTGTTGGACAATTTACTTAATTAAAGAAGTACAGCCAAAGCTAATTTCACTGCACTTCCCCTGTGGATCACAGTAGTGCAGTTTGTTTTGCATTCCTGTGCCCCGTTTTCAGCAGACAGTGGGCCTGAGCCTGCTGTCGGCTGACGTTACAGAGCTGGTCCAGGCTGGGGAAAGATCGGGACCATATGATCGGGGTCCACACAGAATCCTGAACTGACACCCGCTTCAGCCTCTTCCGCCTGCTCCAGAGCCCAGCGCTCCAGTGAGCACAGGGGGTGGCAGAGCAGAGAGCCGGTGACTGAAAGTCACCGGCTCTCTGCTCACAGAGCACTGAGCATTCAGTTTGGACTGATTGTATGATGTATGATTCCAAAAAAAAAAAAAAAACCTGACTTCTCTTTTAAGGTTTTTTTTGTTTAAAGTTTCATGTCTATAAAATCTAATTTAACAATACTTGGATAAATTCTCATTATTTTAAGCTGGATTGGAAAAAAAAATGATAAATAGTTATTTCAAAAAAGTGTCATGTGTTTATTTTGACAATGAATCACTAACCACATACATTAAGGAAGACAGAGTCCATTGAGACTGACATGTAATTGCTTTAATTACTGTTGATGTTGCAGAGACAGTTCTTGTATACAATAAATGTCACAGTGACATTTTCTAATTTGCTGAAACAGGATACAGGAGGTGTTTGGAGCTGGGAAAAAGCACAGACAATTTTAGGCCATCACATTTAAGATCACGAGTTTTTGGTGTTTTATCTTAAACGCATTTTATGGGTGATGTAATGAAATGTGTTGTAATATTAATTTCCAAAATGGTGAAGAGTAAATGTTTTTCAAAGCATTAACCACTTGACTTCCGGAAGGTTTTCCTCCGTTCATGACCAGAACATTTTTTACTATTTAGCACTGTGCTACTTTAACTGGAAATTGTGTGGACATGCAACACTGCACCCAAATTAAATTTATATAGTTTTTTTTTTTTTTACACAAATAGAGCTTTCTTTTAGTGGTATTTAATCACCACTGGGTTTTTATTTTTTTGCTACAGTATATAAATGAAAAATACCAGAAACTTGGAAACTAAACATGTTTTTCTTAGTTTCTGTTATAACATTTTGCAAACAAATAATCTTTCTTCATAAATTTACGTCAAAATGTAGTCTGCTACATTTCTTTGGTAAAATAACCCAAATCAGTGTATACTATTTAGTCTGCGTGAAAATTATATGGTCTACAAGCTATGGTATATATATTTGAAAACTGATCAATCCTGCTCTACTGATTGCTTATCCTATTTCTTGAGGCCCTAAAATGCCAGGACAGTATGAATATCCCACAAATTACCCCTTTTTGGGAAGTAGACAGTCCAAGGTATTTAGTAAGAAGTATTGTAAGTTTTTTGATGCTGTAATTTTTTGACACAATTTTTTGAAAAATTAAGAAACTAAATAAAATTACTTTTTAACTTTTTTTATACTGTCACCAATGCAGTACAGCATCATCATATAACTGGTGTGGTGGTAATCAGGGATATTGGCTGGTGACAGTATGTAAAAAAACAAAGTAAATAATTTTTTATTAAATTTTTAAAACTTTTTTCTTTTTTTTTTTTTTACATTTTTTTTTTATTTTGTTTACATTTTTTAACATACATTATCATGTTTTTAACATTTCATATGAGTAGTTTAGTGTCACTAAAGTGACACTATACTACTCTGTGGGGGTGATCAGAGATTTTTTTTTCTTACACTGTGATTGCTTGCCGTTTCAACTGTCAGGAATGGCTTTCATTTATGACTCATTGTTTACTACTGTGATGCTGTGATTGGCCATCGCTATCACATGGTAGAGGGTGTTGTGATTGGCTCAAACACAACAGTAAACAATGATGTCATGAATGAATTCCATCCATGACTGTTGTTTACTAGGAAGTTATGTGATGCACAGTGATCACGTGGTATCCTGAGACCTGATACCAAGGACTGCAAACTGCTATGTCCAGTGGACACTGCAGTCATTGATTGTGCTGCTGCGCACCCCAGGGCAATGTACTGGTATGTCGCAGTGTCTGCTCAAGCCGCCAGCCAGCAGTAAAATTTATGTTGGCAAGTCAACAAGTGGACAAAATCCGACTTTCATAGTTGTTCAGGCTCACAGAAAACTTGTACTCAGAGGCTTCCAAGCTGGCAGTTACACTTTAAAGCTATATTTCAGGCAACCAGCACAATACATGGATAATAACATATAAGGAAAATTGTTTAACAAGCTAAAGTATTTGCACTTCTATGCATCCAGTACTGAGATTTACTTAAAAAGCGAGGAGGCCTGATTTTTTTTTTCTTTTGCTAGTTTAGTTAAAGTTGTTGTAAACCTTTCCATATATGAAACAAATCCTCCTACATGAGTTGTACCTGTTTATCTGCAGTCTTCTCTTCTCTACAGCCATTCAAAGTCCAGCATTTATAAAGCTTGTCTGAGCTTTCAGAAAACAGTGATTGGGGAGCTGACATTACACATTGCAAAACTCACTTAGGAGAGCTCTAAGAGCTGATTGGAGGAAACACAACTTCCTTCACACAGCACACAAGAACAGAGCTGCGGCTGTCAATCACAGGCTGTGTGCCGGAGTTCCCTCCTCTGTCACCTTTTTCTTTTGGTGTCAGAAAAAATTGTCAGAAGTGATTCATGTTGATAGCAGAGGAATGAAGCAGGAGGCAGAAATGACACTTAAATCAGACAAGTACACACTATAGAGGGATATGCTTTGTTTATATTTCCTGTCTGAGGTTTACAACCACTTTAACTAACACTTAAAGTGATTGTAAACGATCACCTCGTAAAACAACCTATTCAGTTTAAAATAAAAATGAAATGCAAAACATTTTTGTATAGATAGAAAAATACATTATAAATACTTTTTTTCCCTTTTTTTATAAGTGATCACATTTCCTCTGTTCTCAGCTGCATAAGAGCTGGGGGAGGAGAAGCAGCGGCACACTGAGCTTCCCAGTGAATGGCTGTTCAACAGGGGTGTGTCAGGACAAGTCTGATCATTGGAGGAGAGTGGGCTGAGTTCCCAGCATAGCTAGAGAACTAACCACGGTTTGCTCTCCTGCTTAGTGTGGTCAGTTTTTAATAGGAGAGCAGAGGGACTGGCGGGAACACCAGGGATTTCACACAAAGGAAGCAATACAAAGAGAACAGGATACTTTCTCATACAAGTACATGGTACAGCAGGCACATATCCGGAATAGAAAGTGTTGGGGTAACAAATGCCTTAAAGGCTAAGTTCACCTTTCGGGCACAATGTAATTTTTTAAAATAAATAGAAACATTTTCTAGTATCTTTTCTGCAAAAGTCATCCAAATGTGAGACAAACCATTTCTTTATTTTATTTTCAAATTGTAAAACAGTAAGATAGTAGCACAAATATACACATTCCCACAAACAATAAAGAGCATAACCAAGGTGAGACATTCACGGGTTCCACACAGGACATAAAACACATAAAACTTATCGCAAGTTATTAGCTCCAGCTGAGAATGAGAATCCCATGTTGAATTTATCTAAATACCGGGGGGGGGGAGTGGGGGGGGGGGTAACACATAGGGTAGAGGGAATAACTGTGTATCAACATAGTACGTTGAAAACATGTTAACGAAACATATCCTGGTCAGCAAGCCTAAAAATAAACGTAAGTATTCCAACACAACTAAATAAATTATCAAAATTCTAGCAACAATTGTTTATACAAGTCAGAGGATTGAAAGTCTATCCATAAGGCCCAGCATTTATAGAATTTTTGGTAAGGTTTGGCACACTGATGGTTCCACTCCTCCGCCTCCATAATGTCTTGTACCCTCAACAGCCATTCAATTGTGGGGACCAATTGGGACTTTCAGTGAATGGGGATGAGGTATTTACCAGCATTAACGAGGTGAGGCATCAGGGGACGTTTAAGAGACCCTACCGACTTCACAGTGTCATGGCATAACATGGGTAAAGGGTATTCAACAAACCGGTGGTTTGTCACCTTAATAATTAGGTTATAGACCTCAATCCAAGAAGGACAAATAACAGGACATTCTAGCCACAGATGTAGGATAGTACCTTTCTGTTCACAACCTCTCCAACAGAGATTCGGCACTGATGGAAATATTCAAGACAATTTGTCTGGTACTCTATACCACCTGGACAAAAACTTATAACAACATTCTTGAGTTTCGGAATTGACAGGGGAGATATGGACCAGCGTGGTAATCTTCTCCATGGTACTCTCAGATAACTCTCTGTCCAGTTCCCTCTCTCATTCCCTGATGTAATAGGGGGTCATAGTAGTATTCTTCTCCAGTAGAGGTTTGGAGAGTAAACGGGTGGCGTCATCCTTGTCCAGGCACATAGATCCAAATCTAGTCAAGGAGTCGTTAGGTCTCAAGCCCTCACGTAATGTCCTAAAGAATTTAGTTAACCACTAGCCTACCGCCCACCGTCATATGACGGCGGGACGGTAAGCCTCTTGTTCTGGGTGGACGTCATATGACGTGAGCCCATTTAAACAGGGCATGCGCGCGATCGTGAGCACGCAGCCCTGTACTGTCGGTGGCGGCGTGTCACCGAGACACCGCTCGTCACCGACAGGGGTAAACAGCCACTGGGCATGGCTGTTTACCACGTGATCGACCGTGATGAAGTCACGGCCGATCACTAATGGTACATCCCCGCATTGCACAGCGCATGCGTGCGATCGTGAGCACGCTGCGCGTGCACGTCGGTCGCGGCGTGTTCCCGGGAACACTGCTCGTCACCGACGATAGTACACAGCCATTGGCCAGGGCTGTGTACCATGTGATCGGCTGTGATCCATTCACAGCCGATCACTAACTGTAAACAAAGAGCTGTCACTAGCTGTTACTAGCCCTTCTCTCCTCACACACCGTTTCCAGTGTGAGGAGAGAAGAGCCAGGAGCAGTGAGTTACAGATCTATTTTGTAGTGTCTGCACCAACACCACACCTGTCCCATCGCCCCCCCCAATTGTCATCTGTCACCCAACAGTCACCCCATAAAAAGTGCACCTGTCACATAGAGACTGCCATCAGTGACCATCAGCGGTGCAACCGTCACCCATCAGTGACCTGCCCTGTCACCCGTCACCCACCAGTGACCTGCCCTGTCACCCGTCACCCATCAGTGACCTGCCCTGTCACTCGTCACCCACCAGTGACCGTGCCCTGTCACCCATCAGTGACCATCAGCGGTGCACCCGTCACCCATCAGTGACCGTCGCCTGTCAGTGACCGTCGCCTGTCAACAATCTGTGACTATCACCTGTCACCATCCGTGGCCTGTCACCCATCAGTGACCGTGCCCTCTCACCCGTCACCCATCAGTGACCGTGCCCTGTCACCCGTCACCCATCAGTGACTGTGCCCTGTCACCCATCAGTGACCATCAGCGGTGCACCTGTCACCCATCAGTGACCGTCGCCTGCCAACTGTGACCATCGCCCATTGCACCATCACCTCTCAGTGAACGTCACCTGCCACCCATCGCACAGCCCATCAGTGACCGTCACCTGCCACCCATCTGTCACCCGTCGCACAGCTACCCGCCACACAGCCATGTCCAAAAGAGGATATACTAGTGAGGAGGCATTCCAGATCCTCTCTATGACTGATGAGAGCACCGGGCAGTTCTCATCAGAGTCCAATTCTGATTCAGAATCAAATTCGGCATTTGAACTGATTGAGAGTAGCAATGATTCGGATGAAGAATGGGTCCCTCCTAAAAGGGCACGACACTCTGGAAACCAGGAAGCCACCAGCAACCAGGATTATATTCCCAGGCCCAGTACCAGCTCTGCCGCCAGAAATAGGCCCCAGGAAGAAAGGCCCAGTACCAGTGCTGCCGCCAGCAATAGGCCCCAGGAAAAAAGGCCCAGTACCAGTGCTGCCACCAGAGATAGGCCCCGCGCACAAATGCCCAGTACCAGTGCTGCCACATCACACCTGAGTACCAGCACAGGAAATTCAGCTCCCCCAATAGGAATGAGCTCCAAGTTCGAGTCGAACTCATGTTCGACTCGAACATTGGCTGTTCGCAAGTTCGCCGAACAGCGAACAATTTGGGGTGTTCGCGGCATTCGAACACCCTTTAAAAGTCTATCGGAGAAATCAAAAGTGCTAATTTTAAAGGCTTATATGCAAGTTATTGTCATAAAAAGTGTTTGGGGACCTGGGTCCTGCCCCAGGGGACATGGATCAATGCAAAAAAAAGTTTTAAAAACGGCCGTTTTTTCAGGAGCAGTGATTTTAATAATGCTTAAAGTCAAACAGTAAAAGTGTAATATCCCTTTAAATTTCGTAGCTGGGGGGTGTCTATAGTATGCCTGTAAAGGGGCACATGTTTCCTGTGTTTAGAACAGTCTGACAGCAAAATGACATTTGGAGAAAAAAAACCCATTTAAAACTACTCGCGGCTATTGCATTGCCGGTTAGACAATACACATAGAAGTTCATTGATAAAAATGGCATGGGAATTCCCCACAGGGGAACCCTGAACCAAAATTTTTTTTAAAAATGACGTGGGGTCCCCCTAAATTCCATACCAGGCCCTTCAGGTCTGGTATGGATATTAAGGGGAACCCCGGCCAAAATTAAAAAAAAAATGACGTGGGGGTCCCCCTTAATTCCATACCAGACCCTTCAGGTCTGGTATGGATTTTAAGGGGAACCCCGCACCAAAAAAAAACAAAAACGGAGTGGGGTCCCCCCAAATATCCATACCAGACCCTTATCCGAGCACGCAACCTGACAGGCTGCAGGAAAAGAGGGGGGATGAGAGCCCCCCTCCTGAACCGTACCAGGCCACATGCCCTCAACATTGGGAGGGTGCTTTGGGGTAGCCCCCCAAAACACCTTGTCCCCATGTTGATGAGGACAAGGGCCTCATCCCCACAACCCTGGCTGGTGGTTGTGGGGGTCTGCGGGCGGGGGGCTTATTGGAATCTTGAAGCCCCCTTTAACAAGGGGACCCCCAGATCCCGGCCCCCCCTGTGTGAAATGGTAAGGGGGTACTTACCCCTACCATTTCACTAAAAAACTGTCAAAAATGTTAAAAATGACAAGAGACAGTTTTTGACAATTCCTTTATTTAAATGCTTCTTCTTTCTTCTATCTTCCTTCATCTTCTTCTTCTGGTTCTTCTGGCTCTTCTGGTTCTTCCTCCGGCGTTCTCGTCCAGCATCTCCTCTGCGGCCTCTTCTATCTTCTTCTCCTCGGGCCGCTCCACACCCATGGCATGGGGGGAGGCTCCCGCTCTTCTCTTCATCTTCTTCATCTCCTTCTCTTCTTCTTTTCTTCTTTTCTTCTCTTCTTCTCTTCTTCTCTTCTTCTCTTCTTCATTTTCTTCTCCAGGCCGCTCTGCATCCATGCTGGCACAGGGGGGAGGGCCGGGATCTGGGGGTCCCCTTGTTAAAGGGGACTTCCAGATTCCGATAAGCCCCCCGCCCGCAGACCCCCACAACCACCGGCCAGGGTTGTGGGGATGAGGCCCTTGTCCTCATCAACATGGGGACAAGGTGTTTTGGGGGGCTACCCCAAAGCACCCTCCCAATGTTGAGAGCATGTGGCCTGGTACGGTTCAGGAGGGGGGGCCGCACTCTCGTCCCCCCCTCTTTTCCTGCAGCCTGCCAGGTTGCATGCTCGGATAAGGGTCTGGTATGGATTCTTGGGGGGGACCCCACGCCGTTTGTTTTTTTTTGGCGCGGGGTTCCCCTTAAAATCTGTACCAGACCTGAAGGGTCTGGTATGGAATTTAGGGGGACCCCCACGTCATTTTTTTTTTAAATTTTGGCCGGGGTTCCCCTTAATATCCATACCAGACCTGAAGGGCCTGGTATGGAATTTAGGGGGACCCCCACGTCATTTTTTTTTTAATTTTGGTTTGGGGTTCCCCTGTGGGGAATTCCCATGCCATTTTTATCAATGAACGTCTATGTGTATTGTGGGACCAGCAATGCAATAGCCGCGAGTAGTTTTAAATGAGTTTTTTCCTTTGAAATGTCATTTTGCTGTCAGACTGTTCTAAACACAGGAAACATGCGCCCCTTTACAGGCATGCTATAGACACCCCCCAGCTACGAAATTGAAAGGGATATTAAACTTTTATTGTTTCACTTTAAGCATTATTAAAATCACTGCTCCTGAAAAAACAGCCGTTTTTAAAACTTTTTTTTGCATTGATCCATGTCCCCTGGGGCAGGACCCAGGTCCCCAAACACTTTTTATGACAATAACTTGCATATAAGCCTTTAAAATTAGCACTTTTGATTATTCATGTTCGTGTCCCATAGACTTTAACGGTGTTCGCGTGTTCGAACAAACTTTTTTCCTGTTCGCATGTTCTGATGCCAGATGGTCTTGTCAACCCAACATGGCTGCCTTCCAACTCGGGATCACCAAATATTCCCCCTTTCACAGCACAGCCAGGTGTGCAGGCCAACACCCAAAATTTTACAGAGATCTATTTTTTTCACCTGTTTTTGCCCGACACTTTGCTGCAGTTTATTGTGGACCAGACAAATTTGTATGCCCAGCAGTATATTGCCAGCAACCCCCAATCCTCTTATGCCCGTCCGTTTGAGTGGAGAGATTTGAATTTGGAGGAGTTCAATTGTTTTTGGGCCTCACCCTAAATATGGGGCTTACAAAAAAAAATGAAGGACATACCTATTGGTCCACCCACCCCATCCACCATATGCCCATGTATTCTGCCGCAATGTCCAGGTCCCGATATGAGATGATTATGAGATTCTTTCATTTTAACGACAACACCCAGTGCCCTCCCCGCAATCATCCAAATTCCGATAAACTATACAAGATTCGCCCACTGATAAATTTATTTTCCCAACGATTTGCAGAACTCTATGTCCCCGAAAAGAATATATGTGTGGATGAGTCCCTGGTACCATTTTCAGGCCGGCTAGGAATAAAACAATATATTCCTAGCAAAAAGGCCAAATATGGAGTCAAAATTTACAAGCTGTGTGAGAGAGCCACGGGATATCTATATGCGTTCCGAATATATGAGGGAAGAGATTCCTAGCTCCAGCCCCCTGAGTGCCCGGCCTACATGGGCACAACTGGAAAAATCGTATGGGACCTGGCTTACCCACTTCTGAAAAATGGCTATCATATATACCTGGACAACTTTTATACCAGCCTGCCCCTTTTCAGACACCTATATATCGAAAAAACCCTGGCCTGCGGAACCTCAAGAAAAAATAAAAAAAATAGGAAGGGCTTCTCACAATCCATAGTGAACAAAAAGCTGCAAAGGGGGGAAAGAGCAACACTGAGATGTAATGAAGTGCTGGCCTTGTGGTGGAAGGATAACAGGAACGTGCACATGATGTCCACCATTCATCATGACACTACGTTGTATTTCAGCGAAGACGAGGTCCCATTGAAAAACCGACATGTGTCCAAGACAATAATCTCTACATGGGGGGGGGGGGGGGGGTGGATTTCTCCTTGTCAAAAGAAGTTTATTGAGTATACAATGTTATAAAGATACATAAAGTAAGTTTACAAGGATCTATAAAGTAAGCTCATTGTTTTACAGTAGGGTTTCTATAGGTAAATATCATGAAATTTCAAATATTAAACATTGGGTTTACGTAAACCTAAATTAAAGATATATATAATTTCCTTAGTTACTTTTGTAGGTATTTAAATGATTTATACCTACTATACATATTGTTTACAAGTAGAGTGTATATAGGTCAAATAAATTCTGATAATGAGCTTTAATCGTAAGGTGGAGAAAAGGAAAGAAAAAGAAGAAAAAGGGTTGAAAGGTAGAGGTATGGTCCACAAGGTTGTCCCGCTCGTCAGTTTATTATTCTTTTTAGTTCTCTTTGAAGCCTTAGAATGGGTGTCTCTGTAAGTCATTTAATCTGTTACCATGGCAACAGGACAGAGTCATTGAAGTTTGACAGGAACTGTTGTTTTATCCAAGGATGCCAAAGTTTTTCAAATTTTGGAATTTGATTTTGATCGATGGCTACCATCTTAGCATGGGACATTGTATTATTCATTCTGTGAATTGTTTCTGCTAGTACCAATGTAGGAGATTTCCATGCCTTGGCCACTGTTTGTTTTGCAGCCGTTATTAGTTGGATCATAAGTTTGAATTGAGAGAGTGTTAACCATTCCGGTTTTAGATTAAGTAAAGTTAAATATGGATCTGGTTGTATTATTTTTTTAAATATTTTAGATGCAATCATGAAGACTTCCTTCCAGAAGGTTTGGATTACTGGGCACGTCCACCATATGTGTAAATATGTGCCTATTTCTGGGCATCCTCGAAAACAAAGAGCTGAGGTATTAGGTGAATATTTTGCCACTCTAGCGGGTACAAGGTACCAGCGAGTTAGGACTTTATAATTTGTCTCCAGTGCTAAGATGTTGGGTGAAGATGACTTAGATGTGAGCCATATGTTAGACCAGTCCGTGTCTTCTAAAGTTCGTCCCAGGTCCTCCTCCCACCTCTGAACGTAAGAGGGTCTATTAAGATTTGCTACTCCATATAATTGATTATAAAGTGATGAAATTGTACCTTTAGCAAATGGATCTTTTGTACAGATTGATTCAAAAATGGATAATTGGGATAATGGTGTATCCCCCTTTAGGAATGGTGTATAGAAATTTTTGATTTGGAGATATCTAAATATCTCAGAGTTTGGTAGATCATATTTTTCTCTAAGCGATGGGAATGAAAGGAATGATTTAGATGCTATGAAGTCATTTAGTGTCTGAATGCCTGATGTTGTCCAAGCTTTAAAAGAATTTGGGTAGATCCATGCCGGATAAAAGGCCAGATTTCTGATAAAAGAAAGGAGAGGATTGTGTGGAGATTGTAACTGATATTTGGTTTTTAGTTTATCCCAGAGAGATAAGAAGTGTTTAGTTATGGGATTATGAATTTTAAAGCGGTCTTTAGGATCAAGCCATAATAAATTTGATATTAATAGAGGGTCATTTTCTGAAGCCTCTATAAATACCCATAATGGGATTTCCTGTTTTGCATGGTATTTGGACAGACTGGCCAAATGTGCTGCTCTGTAGTAGTTAATAAAATTAGGGTATCCCAGGCCTCCTTTATTTTTGGGAAGATGTAGTGTGTGTATAGGTATACGTGGTTTAGAAGAGCCCCATATAAACGAAGTTGCTCTTTTTTGTACTATTCTCAAAAAATAGGAAGGAATTGGAATAGGGAGGACACTGAATAGATAAAGCAATTTGGGTAGAATAGTCATTTTGATTGCATTAATCTTCCCTATCCAGGATAAAGGAAGTTGCGACCATTGTTTTATTAGATTTGTGATCTGTCTTAATACAGGAGGATAATTGGTTGAGAATAAGTCAGAATGAGATGCTGTTAAATGAATTCCAAGATATGGGATTGATTTTTCTGCCCATGTGAATGGGAGTGCAGCCCTAGCCGGGATCAATTCCATGTTTGTGAGTGAAATATTAAGCATTAGGCATTTCTTAGGATTAATCATAAGGCCGGATAGAGCTGCAAATCCATCAAGAGCTGGTATTAAGTTAGGACCAGAGACCTGTGGTGATGATAGAAAAAGTAATATATCGTCTGCAAATATACATAATTTGTGTGTAATACCTCCTACTTCAATGCCAGTTATAGTATAAGGGCAAATAATAAGGGAGATAATGGGCAACCCTGTCGGGTACCTCTTTCGATATTAAAGGCTTCAGATTTGTATCCAGCATATTTTATATAGGCTTTGGGTTTATTATATAATGCTTTGATCCATGTTAAAAAGTGGGGTCCAAAACCCCATTTTTGTAATGAATATTGCATATATTGCCAGGATACTGTGTCAAATGCCCTCTTAATATCGAGAGATAGAAAACATAAAGGGATTTTCCGTTTTTTAGCAATATGTGCCAATAACACTGCCCTGCGTATATTATCGCCTGCCTGTCTATTTGGCATGAAGCCTACTTGATCTCTATGTATTAATTTTCCTATAATGCTATTAAGGCGTTTTGCTATTATTTTTGCTAATAATTTAATATCGAGGTTTAACAGAGAGATAGGCCGATAATTCACACAGGAAGTATCATCAGAAAGGGGTTTTGGGATCATACAAACAATTGCCATTAGTGTTTCTTGCCGAAAAGAATGTCCATCTAGAAGTTTGTTAAAAGTTTCAGTGAGAATGGGAGAGAGTATTTCTGAGAATGTTTTATAGTATAAAGCCGAGTAGCCGTCTGGGCCTGGTCTTTTGTTAAGTTTTAGGTCTTTTATGGCGTTAGCAACTTCATCTATAGTTATAGGCTCATCCAAACTGCTTTTTTGATTCTGAGATAACTCAGGTAAGGTTATTTTTGAGAAGAAGGATTCAGCCTCTGTAGGATTAAATTTATTGTTTGTCTTGTATAAAGTTGCGAGATGTGAGTGAAATTTATGGACTATTTTAACTGGATTACAAGTGTAAACATTTTTTGATAATTTCAAACATATTGGTTTGAAAGATTTGTTAGTTGAATTTAATGCCCGAGCCAAATATGTACCTGGTTTGTTTGTATTCATGTAGAAATTGTGTTTGGAGCGTTTGAGGGATTTATCAACTGACTCAGTGAGAAATAGATCGTATTCCAATCTAGATTTTTCCAGATGAGATTTTGTACTCTGAGATGGATTATCTTGAAATGATATGTAGGCTGCATTAAAATTGAGTTCTAGTTTTTTTGCTAGATTTTTGCGTTCCCGTTTAAATAGTGCCATTTGTCTTTGTATTGTACCACGCAAGACAGGCTTATGAGCTTCCCACAGTGTTATTGGGGAGATGTCTGTTGTATTATTAATTGATATGTATTCCTTTAAAGCTTGTTCAATGGCCATCTGATGTAGTGGGTGTTTGAGCATTATGTCCGGTAAGTACCACGTTGGGTCATGTGCTTTTGGTATGGCTGAGGCTATAGTAGTGTATACTGCATTATGGTCAGACCACGGAATCGGAATTATATCTGATGCAATAATTTCTGGTATCATTCCTATTGTTAGAAAAATATGATCTATTCTGGTGAAGGTTTGATGAGGGTGCGAGAAATAAGTGAATTTCTTTTTCATTGGGTTACTTTCTCTCCACGAATCTACCAGATTGTATTTGGAAAGAAGTTGAGAAAAAGGTAATCTAGAGGTTATTTTGGATGGTGTAAAAGGTGATTTATCTAGAAATGGGAGGAGGACCTGGTTCTAATCCCCACACATTATCACTGTTCCTATTTTGTGTGTATTAATCACTTGTAATATATGTGAGAGGAATGGTGTAGGTTGTTTGTTGGGAGCGTAGTAGGAAATCACCGTGATTGCTGTATCCATTATATAACCCATGAGTATCAGGTATCTACCTTCTGGGTCTTTAATTTCTGATGATAAGGTGAATGGTGTGGATCGGTGAAATGCAATTAGAGTTCCCCTTTGCTTGGTACAGGCAGAAGCCGTGTAAATTTGTTGATAAAAAGGAGAAATATATTTTGGAGTAGAATCTTTGGTGAAGTGTGTTTCTTGGAGGCATACTATGTGAGCTTTCTTGTTATGGAAAGTACGGAAGGCTTTGGTCCTTTTTTGAGGGACATTTATTCCCTGAACATTCAGGGAAAGTATATTCAGTGGTGCCATGGCAATAGATCAAATAGTTTTGACTTACTTTTTGTTATGCAGAGCTGACTGCGCAGATCAACCTGTGTGGACTGAAGAGATGAATAGATAGAAAAGAAACCAGTGAATTCTGGAGTAAAGAGTAAACAAAAAACATATGAGATTAGATGATACATTGTATAAATTATTTTTTGCAAGTAATCACAATTTACCCGTGAAAGAGAATAAATATCTCTCTCAGGGGAATAAGTGCCTTCGTCACACTCCCACATAATATGGTTGGGAGAATGAGGAGGGCTAATGGGGGTACACGGATCTTCCGCTTACAGGAGAGAAGTGCTATGTCAAAAGACATCAAAATGATGTTTCATTAATTGGAGTGCAGAATATAGTTTTTGTTGAAATTATTTATTCCAGGGTGGTTGTATATGGTTAGTCTTGCCCTAGGCTAAATAATTCAGTTAGAAAGGTACTGTTAATAACTTTGGTATTGATGAAGATAGTTTGAATTATTTTGGGATTTTAACCCTTTTAGAGTAAACAATTACATATTTTATTCATATGTAACTGTTTAGATATGTTAACTCATAAAATTGAGGTTGTATTGCTTCAGATTAGAATAAACAAAAACATAATTCTAGGAACTAGTTAGGTAATAATATATTTGTTTTAAGAAAAGAAAGAAAAAGCTTCCATTACTTCTGGATTATTGAACATATTTGTCCTAAAAAGTAATAAATCTATTGTTATTACCTGATAATATATAACTGAACAAGAATTTCCTTATTTCACTTATATATTCTAAGGCTATATGAATCAGAAGTAATAAGAAATATAACTGGAATGTAACATGATCCCACACAGTGTGTGACTATCAGAATGAAGTTACATTCAGTTATAAATATAGGTTTTTTATAGAGAACCATCTCTTAGTATAATAAATGAAGAGATATCAGGAATTAGGATGTCAGTCCATTGAATCTTCTTGGTCCATGGATGATGTGGCATAACGGCCTCTTTTGTGAGAATGGTGATTCCCATTTTGTTCTGAAATTTTCTGGGTGCTGCCTGAAGGTGAAGATGATGCCATTCTTCTGTGTGTGGGAGTGTTGCTGCTTGTGGGTTCTGTCAGATTTAATTTTAAAAGGGTTCATCTGCTGATCTGCTTCTGTAAATTGTACCTTGGTAGTTAAATCTGACTGAAAAGGGGAAGCCCCATTGATACATAATGTTGTGGCGTTGCAGTTCCATTAGTTGGGGTTTCATGGATCGTCTTTTAGTAATAGTAAGTTGGGATAGGTCAGCAAAAATTTGATAATTGTGTCCTTGAAAATTAAGTTCCTTTTTTTCTCTTGCAGCAATTAGTATTTGTTCTTTCGTTCTGTAATAATGAAATTTTGTGATTATATCACGTGGGGGTCCATCTTTCTTTTTGGCTGTGAGGGCTCTGTGTACTCTGTCCAGTTCTAAACGTTCAATAGGGATATCTGGCTTTAGTTCTTGTAATAGAGCAGTAATAGTAGATTGCAGGTCTGTCACAGTTTCAGGTATTCCCCTTATGCGCAAGTTTGAACGTCTGGCTCTATTTTCATAATCTTCGAGCTTAGTTTGAAGTATTAAATTCTCTTCTTTTAATTGTTCCAATTCTGTTATATTTTCTTGGGTTGTAATTTCAATTTCATCCATTTTTATTTCTAGGGCTGCGGTGCGGTTTCCCAGCTCTCTTATTTCTTTGGTTAGGCTTTTTGTTATTTGGTCTGAGGTTTGTTTTAAAGCCTTATGAAGCATCTTTTCAAATTGTAATAATATTACTGGGGATACTGAGGAGGCTTGTGGAGAAGTTTGTGAGAGGATTTGTTCTGTATCTGACTCAAATGGAGAGTCTTGCTGTGACATTTTCTGTCTGTGAGAGCGCCCTGATGCTGTATCTTGTGAGGTGACTGGAGCTGCTTCAGCTGCAGTGAGTGCCTGTGAGCTCTTTGTGAGGTGATTTTTATTTCTGCCACGGTTTCCTCCCAGTACCATATTTCCTGCCCAAACTTTCACAGTTTGTTCCCTGGGGCAAAAAGGTTCAAATGCATACCTTTTGAGCCTGCAGGCTCCGCTTTGTCCTTCTCTTCTCTCCTCAGCGGTGTGGAGCTCTAACAATGCATGTCGGCTCCGCCTCCTCTCCCCAGAGCAGTGTTTCTCAACCTTTTTTTTTTTTTTTAGCAGTGTTTCTCAACCGGGGGTGGATTTCAATGACCAAATGATTCAGCCCTATTTATCAATAAGGAGGTCCCGATTCTGGTACAAGAAGGTAGCAATTTATCTAATCCATTTGGCCATTTACAATTCCTATATAATCTACACAAAATCCACAGAAAGCCCCGCCCCCTTCCTAAAATTCATAGAAGTAGTAGTCACGTCCCTCATCTATCAACAAAGACCCCTCCCAGAAGGACTTCGTTCTAAAGCTGTTAGCCGACTTCATGAACGCCACTTCCTGTACAACATTCCACCATCGGAAGCAGGCTGAAGACGGCAAAAAAGATGTCGCGTGTGCAGCAGAAGAGGTTTTCGAAAAGATACCAGCTTCCATTGTCCCCAGTGTCCCTCCCAACCTGGCCTTTGCATTGGTGAATGCTTCGAACTGTATCATACATCCCTAAGTTATTAGCCCATATTTTCCCCATTTTCGCTGATCATTTTCCATGCTTCCCCAAATAACCATGCCACTGCCTTCAATGTGAACTGACCCTAGCCTGCTTTTTGACTATGCCTCTGCCTACCGTTTGGACTGCTTCCACATGAACTGACCCTGGCCTGTTTTGACTATGCCTCTGCCCACCGTTTAGACTGCTTGCTCATGAACTGACCCTAGCCTGTTTTGTGACTATGCTTCTGCCTACCGCTTGGACTGCTTGCACGTTAACTGACCCTGGCCTGATTTATGGACTATGCTTTTGCCTACCACTTGGACTGATTTGTTGCCCTGCTACTATAGTACACAGGGGTCTCACATATGTGAGGGGCTCCAGAATAGTTTTTCCGGATGGAGATAACAATTTTTTTGTTTTCTCCCGGTTTTGTAATTTCCGGATTAGGGTCTGGAGTCCGGAGGCTTCATAGAGATTTGGGTGGGTCAAAGCCTCTACCCCTGTGCCCCTGTGCACAGGTCTTACCCGATTGCGGCCCTCAGCCTTCTGCTGACTTACTGCCATCATGCCTTTGCCTGCCGCATGAATGGACCACACCTCTGCCTGCTACCTGGACTATGCAAATAATTTGCTGTAGCAAGAGGCAGTATGTTTATGAAGGGCTGGAGAGCGGTACAATAATGAGTGTCTTCAGGTAACAGTGTACCAGGACCAATATTATGGCTGTGCTGGCTGTCTCTGCCTGGACAACTCCTATGGACTGTGCTGTGCCGACTATAGACAATATTCCTGCCTGCTGCCTGGATAGTTAATATTGCTGTCGCTAAGCACATCCCTGACTGCTGCCTGGACTAGTGCTCTCTTCTGTGGACACTACTAAAAGCACAGGTAATACTTTTTTTTTTATCCTTTCCGCAATAGAATTTATTTTGGATTGTAATTCTTGGTATGTACATGCTATGTGTTAGAAATATGAAGGGCCTTCAAAAATGATAGGTTGCCAGAAAATTATCTATGTAATGTATGCTCCTAGAACGCCTGAGGGTGCTACTTGGATGTTGGGCCTCTGTATGTGGCCAAGCTGTGTAAAAGTCTCACACATGTGGTATCCCCATACTCAGGAGGAGTAGCAGAATGTATTTTGGGGTGTCATTTTTGCTATGTGTTGGAGATATCTTATAAATGGACAACTTTGTGTGAAAAAAATGCGTTTTTATTTTTTTTCCACATTTTCCAAAAACTTCTGGAAAAAAAATAACCGTTCAAAAGACTCATTATGCCTCATAGATTATACGTTGGGGTGTTTGCTTTCCAAAATGGGGTCATTTTGTGGGCAATTCCATTGTCCTGGTGCTCCAGGGCCTTCAAAAGTGTAATAGGTGGTTGAGAAATGAGATGTGCAATTTATGCTCGTAGATCGCCTGATGGTGCGACTTCAATGTTGGGCCTTTGTATGTGGCCAGGCTGTGTAAACGTCCCACACATGTGGTATCGCCATACTCAGGAGGAGTAGCAGAATGTATTTTGGGGTGTCATTTTTGCTATGTATTTGCTATGTGTTGGAAATATCTTATAAATGGGCAACTTTGTGTAAAAAAAATGCGTTTTCATTTTTTTTCCACATTTTCCAAAAACCTCCGGAAGAAAATAACCGCTCAAAAGACTCATTATGCCTCATAGATTATACATTGGGGTGTTTGCTTTCCAAAATGGGGTCATTTTGTGGGCAATTCCTTTGTCCTGGTGCTCCAGGGCCTTCAAAAGTGTAATAGGTGGTTGAGACATGAGATGTGCAATTTATGCTCGTAGATCGCCTGATGGTGCTACTTCAATGTTGGGCCTTTGTATGTGGCCAGGCTGTGTAAAAGTCCCACACATGTGGTATCCCCATACTCGGTAAGAGTAGCAGAATGTATTTTGGGGTGTAATTTGTTGTATGCATATGCTCTGTGAGAGAAATAACCAGTTAATATGACAATTTTTATAAAAAAAACAAACAAAAAAAAACAAATCTTCCATTTGCGAAGAATTGTGGGAAAAAATTACAACTTAAAAAAACTCACCATGCTACTTACTTAATACCTTGGAATGTCTACTTTCTAAAAAGGGGTCATTTGGGGGGTATTTGTACTTTTCTGACTTGTTAGTACCTCAAGAAAAGAGATTCACCTGATGTACTGAAGGCCTGATCAGATGTTTTCAATTTTCAGTGATTGGCACCATAGTTTGTAGACTCTATAACTTTCACAAAGACCAAATAATATACACTAATTTGGGTTATTTTTACCAAAGATATATAGCAGTATACATTTTGGCCAAAATTTATGAAGAAAAATTACTAATTTGCTAAATTTTAATGACAAAAACAAAGAAAAAGGCAATTTTTCACAAAATTTACGGTCTTTTTTTATTTATAGCACAAAAAATAAAAAACCCATTAGTGATTAAATACCACCAAAAGAAAGCGTATACACAATAAAATCCTTATAGACTTACACTCCATACCTTTAGGTACCTTGGAATACTTCACTGAAGACCTAACACTTGACAGCTGGTCAGAGGCAGGAGCTGTTAATATTGGACATCTACTTGACAAAACCAATCTCCTAACCTTTGAAGATTTGCAGAAACGCTTTGGTTTACCGCACAGCGACTTTTACAAATATCTGCGTATTCGGAACATAAAAGGGTACATACTTAAAACGGAGGTAAGGGTTCCACAAGAAGCTCTTGCTTTCTGCACATCTCCAGCACCTACGAAGAAGGGCATCTCATACTTCTACCGACTCTTTTTACTCTCTCCACCACAGGAAAAAACTCTGTCCATGAAGAAGTGGGAAAACGACCTCAACTGCATTTTTAATCAAGTGCAATGGAACGCAGCAACTAACAATATACTAAAATTCTCATATTGTACAACGCATTGGGAATCACACTTAAAACTAATACACCGCTGGTACTACACTCCAATTCAGCTTTCCAAATTCTCCAAAAATACCTCCCCACGATGTTGGAGGAATTGTGAAGAATCAGGATCCCTAATTCACATCTGGTGGCATTGCCCCAAGATTCTTCCCTTTTGGAGGAAGGTATTCCACTTCATCTTCTCCATCACTGGCAATAACTGCCTTCCGGACCCAGCCATGGCTCTCCTATTACTGAACTGTGACCGTTGGCCTAAGAACTATCTCCCCTTAGTGCTCCATTATCTAACGGCCGCTAAGAAATCAATAGCTTCATGCTGGAAACAACAAGACCCCCCAGAATTCTCCTCTTTCTTAATAAATCTCAACACTCAGAGCCAATTCGAACTCCTGTTCTCCATTAAAAACGGCAACAGTCAACTCTTCTGCACACAGTGGTCAGTATGGCTTCAACATCCATTATGTACGGTGCACATGTAAAGGTGACATGACTCTCCTTCTGGTTTCCCTAGGACGTCACCCTCCTAGCCTTACCGTCCTCCTTAATGTCTCCTACTATACCTCTCTTCCCCCTTTTATGAGATGTACCCAGCTAATGTTCTCTTATTAACCTTTCCTTATACTTTCCATGCCTTAACACTGTTAAACGACTTTGTTGCATAATCCTATTGTACTACTGTACTCTGCAGTTATAACATTGATTGTGATATATTTTGTGAACTCTGCTTCAAAAATAATAAACAATATTGAAATAAATACCACCAAAAGAAAGCTCTATTTGTGTGAAAAAAAGGACACAAATTTCATTTGGGTACAGTGTTGCATGACTGAGTAATGGTCATTCAAAGTGTGAGGGCACCGAAACTGAAAATTTGTCTGGGCAGGAAGGGGGTTTAAGTGCGCTGTATTGAGGTGGTTAATTGGGTATGTTTCCAGGTGTCCTAGGGAATTCTGTCAGGGACTTTAGGTTAATACCCATCATAAAATGAAAGCAACTCGTTTCTTGAGCTCCACCCCAGGATCTAAAAAAGGCCAAGTCCTCCCCAGGGGTAAACCAAGGGTATCCTCCTAATGGAGATATTGGGCCATTGGATATTGGCAGTTGAGCCAGGGAGAATTTCCTATTTAGTCCATCCCAGATAGTGAAAGACAAGCCATTTAACACTGACAGGGGAGTTAACAATGATCTACTTTTATTCATGTATGTAAAACTGTTTCCCTAAAAGAAAAAAATGTTGCTGTAGCTGCTTATGAAGTGTTAGCTGGAGCTTTGCTTCAATTCGTTTAGTATATCTAAATCTTAGTATATCTATATCTAAATCTAGTAAAACTACTGTAAATCTACCCTCCCCCCAGACTGAAAATGCTGCTGCCCAAAAGTATCTCTGTTGCTCCTTCTTCCAGAGTATAGGCACTTTAATATAGGAGGTATGCTACTGGCCAGACCACCAGGTGAAAACAGAGTTTAAAAAGCCTAAAAAGAAAACTAATGCAGCCACCACATCTAATGATTGGTAAGCTGCAAATCATTTTTAGTTTTTGTGTTTCATACCACATTAATAAAGAGCAACAGAATGCCTTTAGGGTTAAAAACAGTAATTGATATCTAGTCATGTGATTGTGCCTTGGATTGGGAGGTACAGTCTGTAAAAATATGATCAGTGGTGTCCTGAAGTCAAGAGAAAATATTCCTTAGACTTCTCTCAGTAAGTTGGTGCGGGAACGCACTGAATACCTTCAGCTGTCATTGTGCTTTTGCTGGGTGTCCAGTGCATCCTTGTACCTCTAGGGAGGAGTAGGCTCCTTCCAAGCATACCTGCCTTAATCTATCCATCATTATATATGTGCTGCAACTTGGGAGACTCTCATAATTATAGTTAGGACTGCAGTACACTGAGGTGTCATGACGCGGCCGCTGCAGCTTATGCAAATGTGTGCAAACGAAACCCCTTGTTTTTAACATGTTAGACAGGACAATTTGTTTTGATTCAGGCTGGCTGGTAAGTTAGTTGGGAATTTGTGTTGGTCTTCTCTTACCCTGTAAATGTGCATTGTAGAAAGGCTGCATCATGGGACTGAGCTGTGTAACTCATAGCCAAGAATAGAAAAACTACTGTGTAGGCACTTTGGCACGTTTGAGCTAGCCTCTCAGTCCAGAAAGTAGACACTGACCTTAAATCATGCCAGAACTAAGATTGCAACGGCTTCCAAAAGAAAGTTAAATGTATAGTCTTGGTGAGTACTTTGTGCTCTGTGAAAGGTAATAAATACTGACCTTCTTTTCTGTAGATTTGTAGACTTTTTGTCATGCTTCTTATATTATCGTCAGCTAGAACCCTACTAGCACATTGTATACGTTTCTTCATGTTATGACCTATAAGCCATAATGATTCATTAAAAATGTATAGAAAGTGAAAGGTAATAAATACCTGTATGCATTAGTGCTTATTCACATCAGTCGACACATGCTTTTTTTTGTGAAATATTTTTTATGGATTTTCTTGACAGAGAATAACACATAGAAAGAACAATGATTGTACAAAGGCATATGACATTATAGTCAAACAGCTATCATAGTCACAGAAGAAAATCAAATTCTTGTTGAATTCTTGGAGCCAGCATATGTCCTAATGGAGAAAGCATATGTTCTAATGGACACCTGAAAACTTATAATAATAATAACTGGAGGAGGATAATACAGGAACAAAGATATTATTGCTACCATCAGTCGCCCCGGATGGATAACTAAAAGAGTATGAGCAAATATATCAGAGGTTATGTTTTGCATAATGTATGTGTTTGGTGTGCATTGTGAAGAGAAGTGAGATGTGTTGTTACAACACATTGCATTGTTTTTTTCAGTGGCGTAGCTAGCACATCTGGCACCCGGGGCTGGACATTTTTTTTCACAAGAAAAATAGTATGTGGCAATATAGCAGCGTCACCCCAAAACTGTGGGTGTGGTCAGATTGCATCAAGAGTGGGGAGGGCTTAAAGGGCCATGTGCTTTAATGACTGTGCCACAAGCGAGTATGCATCAGACAGTACAAACCTCAGTATACTAATTTTAATAAAATAAAACTGTTCTGTTGCATATCCTTTACTACACACAGGTAACCATAAAGTGACATTAAAGTCTTGTTTTTTGTTTTCTTTTTCTAAATAATAAACATGTTATACTTACCTGCTCTGTGTAATGGTTTTGCATAGAGCAGCTTGGATCCTCTTCTTCTCGGGTCCCTCGCCAGCACCCCTGGCCCTTCCCTCTTTCTGGGTGCCCCCACAGCAAGCAGCTTGTGTCCATTCACACGCGGAGCAATGGCTCGACTTCGCTCCCTCCATCTTCTGATTGGCTCACTGGCTGTGATTGACAGCAGTGTGAGCCAATAGCTCCTGCTGCTGCCAACAGCCAATCAGGAGTGCGAGTACCCAGACAACCAAGGCTCTCGTGGACATCGCTGAATAGAGAGGGGGCTCAGGTAAGAATTAGGTGGGGCGGGGGGGGGGCTGCTGCACACAGAAGGTTTTTTACCTTCATGCATAGAATGTTGTGCCTTTACAACCACTTTAACAAACCATGTGCTGTACTTAGAATACAATAGTCAAGATTAAGAAATGTAAAACACAGTGGGGGGAATTTATCAAAACTGGTGCAGTCGAATTTGGACCAGCTGTGCATGGCAACCAATCAGCTTCTATATTCAGCTTGTTCAGCTTTAAAAATGAAAGCTATGAGCTGATTGGTTGCCATGCACAACTGTTCCAAATTCTGTCTGCTCTAGTTTTGATACATTCCCCTAAAGGCTAAGCAGACAGGTCCTGTATGCTGAGCCACTTTTTGTTGCATCTGCATCCACCAGAGAGCTTCACCTATAGAAGTAGGTGCACAAATCCAAATGCAGACACTGTAGATTTGGATACATGCATTGCATCCCTTCCTGTCTGCATATCAAATTTTGACATTCGACTGTCCATGAAGCTGCTGCGTCCCAATTGACTTTGACTGGCCTGCCTGCACAGGGATGAATAGAACACCATGCATCCCCACACGGTACACGACCATCACACTGGGCATGGACGCATATGCTCCATGTAAATGAGGCCTAATTGTCATGTGGGCCAAATAGCAGGAAAGAGAAGATATTGGGTAATTAAAAGAGAAGTATGGGAATTTTATTTATGAATCATACTTACATAGGTAGATGCTGCATCTGTCCCCCACCGACTCTAAGGCTGAGAACCGAGTAATCAAACAGCCGATCACTCAGTTCTCAGTGCTCCCTAAGCAGAGAGCTGGTGGCTGTTAGTCACTGGCTCTGCTCTGCCCCCCCCAGTGCTCACTGAAACACTGGGATGTGGAGGGGGCGGCAGTGGCCGGATCAGACTCTCAGCAGCTCGCTGAGAGGCTGAGCTGGGTGCTGGTCCAGGCATGTGAGCAGATCCCAACCATATGGTTGAGATCTTTCCCCAGCCTGGACTGATTCTGTGACATCAGCCCAGAGCAGGCTGAAGCCCGCTGTCAGCTGAAAATGGGTCACAGGGATGAGCCCAATATTCGAGTCGAATGTAGGTTCAACCAGTACATTGGGTGTTCACCCGTTTGCCGAATTTAGAACATTATAGGGCGTTCACGGGAAATTTGAGTGCCCGTGGAACGCCCCATAATGAACGGCGAGACCGCCAATGCACTGTGAGATTGCCGATTGGCCAAAGCGTGCACCTGACCTGCATGCTTTGGCCAATCACAGTGTGCTCTACTGTGAGAGCCAGGATTTTAAGGGGAACCCCATGCCAAAATGAAAAAAAAAATGGCGTGGGGGTCCCCCCAAAATCCATACCAGACCCTCATCTGAGCACTCAACCTGGCAGGCCGCAGGAAAAGAGGGAGGAACGAGAGAGCGCCCCCCCTCCTGAACTGTACCAGGCCACATGCCCTCAACATGGGGAGGGTGTTTTGGGGTCACCCAAAACACCTTGTCCCCATGTTGATGGGGACAAGGGCCTCTTCCCCACAACCCTTGCCTGATGGCTGAGGGAGTAGGCGAGCGGGGGGCTTATCGGAATATGGAAGCCCCCTTTAATAAGGGAACCCCCAGATCCCACAACCCAATGTGAATGGGTATCGGGTACATTGTACCCCTACTCATTCACCAAAAAAAGTGTCAAAAAATTAAAAATGACTGGAGACAGTTTGGGACAAGTCCTTTAATTAAAAAAAATGGCCCGCATTGTAAATTCATCTTCGATCACAGCACTGACGGACCGAGAAAAAAAAACAGAAAAACTCTGATTCAATGGGATATGAAAGGGGATTTTGCCTCATCTAGATGGCTAAATGATATGATGAAAATATTATAATTTATTATAAGGAAAGTAAATAGACAAAAGTAAATGCACCTCCACTATGACAAACAGTGATTAACCATCAACCAACCCCAGTGACACACAACAAATAACTGCCTAAGCCAAAAGTATGTACAGGAGTAAGAGGTAATCATAATCGTAAACAAACCAGGGTCATACACGGGAGATCAAGCAGATTGGGCTGGGAACAAGAGAGGGTAACAGGAGACAGGGGGAACAAGTGGAAGGGATCAGGCTGCAGGGCAGGGGTACAAGAACGGATACAGGGTCACAGGATAACAGGATAGCAGGATAACAGGGTCAGGATCAGGATACAGGATACAGGATCATACAGGATCACAGGCTAGCGAACATAGGTCAGGGCTCAAGAAAAAATACCAAGGCCAATGTGTGCAGCATCTACCGTGTATATATACACATCTCCTGCAATCAGACTCAGGTGACGCCTGATTGCAGGAGATGATGTCAGCTCCAGACTGCCGGGAGACAACCATTGGTGGACACCAGTACTGCGGCCCATAGATCTGACAGTGCTACCAGCAGGTAAAACCTTTCCTGACAGTCCCATAGACTTTAATGCTGTTCGCACAAATTTTTTGCCTGTTTGCAAATTCTGGTTCGAACCAAACTGGGGGGGGGGGGGGCGTTCGGCTCATCCCTAGTCACAGGAGTGCAAAACAATCTGCACTGATGTGATCAACAGGAGAAGTACAACCATACAAGATTTGGCTGTATTTCTCCTTTAATAAATCTATCACACTGTCTCTCTGCTGCTGTTTGGCATTACTTGCGACAATTGATAAATGTCCCCATTTATGTTGTGACCCTCCAGGGCCCAGGCAGGCTCTTCCTCAGCCCAGGCTTTAAATCCAGGCTCTCTCTCCCGGAAGCTGTTTGGTCCTTCATGCACCCTCTTTCCTACTCCAGAGGGCCTCCACGATCCCATTCTCATAGTCTAGGGCCTCAAGACCCCCTTTCCTAATCTGGGACCTCCAGGCACCCCCTCACCTAGTCCAGTATCTCCCTTGCCCCCACCTATCCAGGGGCCTTTGTCACACCAACCACCATTTCCTAGTCAATATCCTCCTCTGCACCCACCCCCCCCAATCCAGGGCCTCCTCTGCACTCCTTTGCTAGTCCAATGCCTCTTTTACAGCCCACCACAAAATAAGAGCCTCCTCTGGATGCTCCCTGCTCTCCGAATTCAGGTCCTTTATCAACCCCACTTTTCAAGTCCAGGGCCTTCTCTACGTCCCCCAATCAAGGGGCACTGTGTACTTCCCTCTTAGTCCAGGGCCTCCTCTGTACCCCCCACTTCAGCACCTCTTCTGCACCCCCCTCCACTACTCCAGCACCTCCTTTGCACCCCCCAGTCCAGGGACACCTCTGTACCCCCTAGTCCAGGGCTTCCTCTGCACCACCTCAGCCCAGGGCCTCCCATGTATTCCCCTCCTAGTTCAGGGCCTTCTCTGTATCCCCCAGTCCAGGACCTCCTCTGCACCCCCAGTCAAGGGCCTCCTGTGTACTCCCCTCCTAGTCCAGGGCCTCCTCTGCACCCCCCCCCACACCAGCACCTCTTCTGCACCCCCCTCCACTACTCCAGCACCTCCTTTGCACCCTCCCAATCCAGGAACACCTCTGTACCCCCCTGTTCTGGGCCTCCTCTGCATCACACCAGCCCAGAACCTCTTCTGCATCCCCCAAGTCCAGGGTCTCCTCTGCGCCCCCCCCAGGTCAGGGCCTCCTCTGCACTCCCAGCCCATCAGGACTTTCCCTGCATCCCCCATGTCCAGGGTCTCCTCTGCACCTCTTCCAGGTCAGGGCTTCCTCTGCACCCCCCAAGCCAGGGCCTCCTCCACACTCCCTAGCCCAGGGCCTCTTCTGCACCCCCATCAGCCCAGGGTCTCCACTGCACCCTCCAGACCAGGGGACTCCTCTAACCCCCCAAGTCCGGGGCCTCCTCTGTACCCCTCATTAGCCCAGGGCCTTCAACTCACCCCCCCAGCCCAAGGCCTCCTCTGCCCCCCAGTCCAGGGCCTCCTCTGCACCCCCCCAGTCCAGGGCCTTCTTTAAAGCCTCCCCTTCTCTGGGATGCCTCACACATAAAAGACATAGGCTGTTTAGGCACTGGGCAGGAATAGGAGGGAGACCTGCCTGTCCATTACACTTGATCGGGCTGCAGTGTCACCCTTAGAGCAGTGGATCCCAGTGTGGGTGGGAGCCGCACCCCTGGCGGCACCCCCCTAGATGTGTCACCCGGGGCAGGCACCCCAACCCTGGCCCCCCCTAGTTTCAGGCCTTTTTTTTAACTCATAAAATAAGATTTCATTCAATTCCATGCACTGCCATGCATTTTGGCATGCTGTGGTTCAGTCACATGCAGTGAGGTGTGTTGCACAAATTGCATGCATGCTGCATTTTTATGCAACTTGCCTGTATAGTGTGAATAGGGTACATAGGAAATAATTGTTTTCCACGTGCCCTTGCATGGAGCCTGCATTGTGCTACACAGATCAGTGCAGCTCAATGACTATAGTGTGAACAAGCTCCAACTCCTACACAATTTAAAGCTTACATTCACTTAACATGGCAAAAATATCTGACATTCAGTCCGCTTTAAATTTAATCAAATAAATCTATTGCAGAGACTCACAAGGTCACAGTTATAGCCATAATTCTAGGATATGTTCAACATTCATTCAGGTGTCTACCTTATCTCAACGGACATCTTAAAGTTCTCCCTTTGTCTTCTTCGAGTGCACCTTCCATTAGTTTATTAGTAGTCTGGTTTTTGTTTCATTTAATTAAAACTGCAACCTTTTATACTGATCATTGAATCAGCCACCATAATGTTCCAGTGCTTGATTTGAAAGAGAATATGCTATGTTTTAAACATCATTTATTTAAATATTTATGAAGGCTGAACTTTTTTTTTGGAAGTGCTCTCATGCTCTACTTTCCCTTTGTCAAACAGAAAGTGTATTTAGCCTGTTTTAAGATGATGACAGATTGTAAACATCTTTCATGATCATTACAGTATTCACTCGCTTACAACATTTCTTGTCCTATCCAGATGGTACAAGTCAAGTGGGATGCTTTGGTGAATATTCTGAGACGGGAAACTCCATCTGGCACCACAAAACAGTTGCAAAGTGTTTACAGTAAATTATTTTATTGTGTTGCTAGCATTTTAAAATAAAATTAGCGAAACAATTGAAGATATTCTTAAAACGACTGACCAATATTCTTATTCTCATTTAGTGCATATGTTTCTTTTTAAGTCAGTAAAACTCCTCATATGAGCTATTGGCTAGGATTCCTCAACAGATACTTTATTTTAAAGTGGAATTAAACCAAAAACAAAAAATGTAATAAATTGCAGCTCACCAACTCTTATGCCCCGTATACATGGTCGGACATTGATCGGACATTCCGACAACAAAATCCTAGGATTTTTTCCGACGGATGTTGGCTCAAACTTGTCTTGCATACACATGGTCACACAAAGTTGTCGGAAAATCCGATCATTCTGAACGCGGTGACGTAAAACACGTACATCGGGGCAGTAGCCAATAGCTTTCATCTATTTATTTATTCTGAGCATGCGTGGCACTTTGTGCGTCGGATTTTTGTACACACAGTCGGAAATTCCGACAATGGATTTTGTTGTTGGAAAATTTTATAGCCTGCTCTCAAACTTTGTGTGTCGGAAAATCCGATGGAAAATGTGTGATGGAGCCTACACATGTGATGAGATGTGGTGCATTTGTTTTCTTTCGGGTTTTTTTTGGCTTTTTTACCCTTTATTTTTACCTTGTGATCCGGCCAGTAAGTCTATTATTTTTCAACTTACTTTTACAGAGTAACAGTTAGAGGATTGAGACAAACCATTTACCACTGACAGGGGTCAGCTTTTATTAATTCATGTAAAAACGTTATCCCAAAACTATTTATAAAGTGTTAGCTGAAGTTCAGATTCAATTTGTTCGTCAAACCCATCTAAATTTCCTAGTCTAACACTACCCTCCCCCCAGAATGACAATGCTGCTGTCCAAAGGTGTCTGCTTTACTACTTCATGCCACGTACACACGACCGGACTTTCCGGCAGCTATGGTCGGACGGCTTCATCTGACTTTTTCTTTCTCAAATTCTGACGGACCTAGAAATAGAACATGTTTCAAATCTTTCCGACGGACTCAGTTCCTATCGAGAAAACCGTTCGTCGGTATGCTATTCCGACGGACCAAAAACGACACAAGGGCAGCTATTGGCTGCTGGCTATTGAACTTCCTTTTTCTAGTCCCGTCATATGCCATTGCGTTCTAAACTAATGGACTTTGGTGTGATCGTGTGTAGGCAAGTCCGTTTCAGTGGAACTCTGTCGGAACTCTGTCGGAAAGACCATCAGAGTCTACTCTCACTGAAAGTCCTGACGTGTGTACGCGGCATTAGACATTATGGGGTTAATTTACTAAAGGCAAATAGACTGTGCACTTTGCAAAGTGCAGTTGCTCCAGAGCTTAGTAAATGAGGCAAAGCTTCACTTTGCAAAGAGTACCCAATTGCGTTTAAGGAAAATAAAAAAAAACAGCATTTTTGCTTGCACATGATTGGATGATGGATTGGCTTCTGCTCATTTACTAAGCTCTGGAGCAGCTGCACTTTCAGAGTGCAAATGCACTTTGCAAAGTATACAGTATACTTGCCTTTAGTAAATCAGCCCCTAAGTGTATTAGTGGTAAAATGCAGGAAACAAAGAAAACAAATGCAGCCACCGCAACTAAGGATTAGTAAACTTAAATATATTACATTTTTATTTTGGGGGTTATACCACTTTAAAGCAAATTATAATTTGTGTTTTGGAAACAGTGGAGAAAATAATAACCTATGTTTGTTTTTTATGGCTGTCTGTGTCCCCACTAGGAGACTTACATTTACATTAGAAACAGCTTTGGCCACTGCTAATCTTTAGAATTATACACTTCCTGTCCCTGGGTGTCTACGCTCACTCCTCCACCAGATATATCGCTGGAGCAATGGTTGTCACCCAAGTTGGAGGACTAACATGTTCTCTTTATCTACAACATATGGGCATGATGGGATTAGTAGTTTACATGAGAAAAATAACATTGTTTTGTCTTTAGTACAACTCACTGGAGATAACAAGCACTTGAAATGGCATTCTCTTGTGTGGCATAACAAGAAAATAAGTCACTTCACATCAAGTTTTCTTTGGCACTTTACGCTGCAAGTAGTGCACACGTTAAAATTAAGACAGCCCTTTTGAATGTGCTGCCAATGCAAACCATCATGGAAAAAACATATCTTTTTCGGGAATGCAATGTACAGCACCCAGGTCAAAATGAATGTCACTCCAGTGAACCAATGAGTGTTTGTACAGTAATGGAGATATGAATCTGGACTTAGTGTACACTCCTCAGGGCCCCACCCCAACCCCTAACATACTAAACCTTTTTGTTATTGGTTATTCCTGTCAGCACAGCAGCTCCCTGGACATACAGTATCTCACAAAAGTGAGTGCACTCCTCACATTTTTGTAAATATTTTATTATAGCTTTTCATATGACAACACTAAAGAATAGGGATGAGCTTCGAGTTTGAGTCGAACTCATGTTCGACTCGAGCATCGGCTGTTCGCCAGTTCGCCGAACAGCGAACAATTTGGGGTGTTCGCAGCAAATTCGAAAGCCGCGGAACACCCTTTAAAAGTCTATGGGAGAAATCAAAAGTGCTAATTTTAAAGGCTTATATGCATGGTATTGTCATAAAAAGTGTTTGGGGACCTGGGTCCTGCCCCAGGGGACAAGGATCAATGCAAAAAAAAGTTTTAAAAACGGCCGTTTTTTCAGGAGCAGTGATTTTAACCTCCCTGGCGGTATGATTATTTCGGATTTTAGGTGCTGAAAGCGGTACAATTATTTTGCATGGAAATTTGGCGTTTTATATTGTAGGTCTGTAAATCTTAACAATAACACACTTAAATCTGTCCAAACCAGAGTCTAGTAGATATCCCGGGTATGATAAAGTTTGAAACACAAAAACATAAATTATAATATAATAAATAAAAATAAATAATAAAAAAAAATAAAAAAAAATAGTAATAAAATAAATTTCCCCACAATTCACTATCCCTCAATTCTGCAAGTGTTCTAATTTACTATCGCTGTTTTCTAGCTGGTCTAAAGCCACTTTTGACGTAAAGGGACACTTTTTGGTTGCTATGGACAATCTCCAGTTTCCAGGTAGAAAGAACAGTGTATATCATGTAAAACTACATGCAGGGCATAGGACAAAGCACTGGGGACAAAAGGGATGTGAAATCATTTCATACAGTACTGTAATCTGTAAGATTACAGTACTGTATGTGTTATGATTTTTACTTTTTTTTTAATTTGCCGCCAGGCTCCGCCCCCGTGCGTCGCGCCGCTCGCAGGGAACGGAGCCTGGCACAGAGAGGCTTCGGAGGAGGACGGAGCCCTCGGACACTGCGGGGGACATCGCAGGATCCCGGGGACAAGGTAAGTAACGCCGCCCCAGGATCCTGCAATGCGATCCCGAGTGTGGCTCGGGGTAACCGCTAATGGGACTAAATTTTAACCCTGAGCCACACTCGGGAAAACCGCCAGGGAGGCTACTAATGCCTAAAGTGAAACAATAAAAGTATAATATTCCTTTAAATTTCGTACCTGGGGGGTGTCTACATTATGCCTGTAAAGGGGCGCATGTTTCCCCTGTTTAGAACAGTCTGACAGCAAAATGACATTTCAAAGGAAAAAAAGTCATTTAAAACTACTCGCGGCTATTAATGAATTGCCGGTCCGACAATACACATAAAAGTTCATTGATAAAAACGGCATGGGAATTCCCCACAGGGGAACCCCGAACCAAAATTAAAAAAAAAAAAATGACGTGGGGGTCCCCCTAAATTCCATACCAGGCACTTCAGGTCTGGTATGGATATTAAGGGGAACCCCGGCCAAAATAAAAAAAAATGGCGTGGGGTCCCCCTCAAAATCTATAACAGACCCTTCAGGTCTGGTATGGATTTTAAGGGGAACCCCACGCCAAAATTGAAAAAAAAAATGGAGTGGGGTACCCCAAAAAATCCATACCAGACCCTTATCTGAGCACGCAACCTGGCAGGCCACAGGAAAAGAGGGGGGATGAAAGAGCGGCCCCCCTCCTGAACCGTACCAGGCCACATGCCCTCAATATTGGGAGGGTCCTTTGGGGTAGCCCCCCAAAACACCTTGTCCCCATGTTGATGGGGACAAGGGCCTCATCCCCACAACCCTTGGTCGGTGGTAGTGGGGGTCTGCGGGCAGGAGGCTTATCAGAATCTGGAAACCCCCTTTAACAAGGGGACCCCCAGATCCCGGCCCTCCCCCCTGTGTGAAATGGTAAGGGGGTACAAAAGTACCCCGACCATTTCACAAAAAAGTGTCAAAAATTTTAAAAATGACAAAAGACAGTTTTTGACAATTCCTTTATTTAAATGCTTCTTCTTTCTTCTATCTTCTTTCTTCTATCTTTTATCTTCCTTCGGTTTCTTCCTCCATCTTCTTATTCTTCTGGTTCTTTCTGGTTCTTCTGGTTCTTCCTCTGGTGTTCTCGTCCGGCATCTTCCTCTGTGGCGTCTTCTTATCTTCTTCTCCTCGGGCCGCTCCGCATCCATGATGGCATGGAGGGTGTGACAGACCTAGCCGGGAGAGAGACTTTTGGAGGGGACTGTATGCTAGCCTCTTGCCGATTGATCGTGGGCCCTGGCATTTGGGGGAATGGTGCTCTTTGTGAGCTGTATGCCTGGGGAACCTTGAGGTGGTATTACTGTGGATTCGGGTCCTGGTCCCCCAGGACACACAGATTCTGGGGACCCTGGATTTGCCATATTGGAATAGTGACTGATTCATACCGTTGGGACTCCTACTGTTAAATGCTAATGTCATCAATTCCAGCTACCTGTCTGTTGTCTGCTAAAATGTGTATTGTAAATAAGTCTCTAGTATGGGATCTAAGAGTCATTAGATCCCATTGTTGTTTGTGTTTAATTAACTCTGCTATTGTGATAATGTTGATTGGATTTTCTGAACTACAAGACGGACAGTCTGGCCTAAAGGTCATGTCTGAGTCATCTAGGCTGTCTAAAGGGATTAGTTAATTAGCTTGTGTTAATTAGGTTAATTAGGTTACAGCTGTATTGTTAGAGTAATATGAGCAGGTCTGCACCTCCTCTTTTATTGTATAAATAAGAATGTATTCCTGTCAATAAATATAGATTCCTGGTTGAACTTACATACAGCCTGCCTGGTGTTTGTTCTGAGCTATCACAACTGGGTTAGAACGGCACATAGCTGTAGTTCTAATCCCGGAACACTGGATGACCGAACAATCAGATGTTGCGATCTGCAATCTGATTCTATAGCTGCAGAGGAGTGTCGGGAGAGTGGAACCGAGCGAGCAAGGGGCTCGTTACATTGGTTGGCAGCCGTGGGATTTGCTCTCCAGTTACTGGGACACTCCAAACCAGCCTGCAGGAAAGCCACGCTGAAAGACTTACTTGAGAGCCGTGGAGGGAATGGTGGGATCATGCTTCCTTGCCGTGAACACATCCAAACCATCACCTGGATCCAAGGTCCAGATAGCAGGAGAGGAGAGATACCAGCCACCATGGATGAGGAATTCAAAAGGAGGTTGCGAGAGAAGTAGATATAGCACAGAGGACCAGTATCAGAGCAGGTCCTGCTAGGATGGCTTTATTCTATCCGCTGTGAACTCTGGAAGCGCTACCCCGTGAGCAGCGACACCAGGGAAAAGTTCTCCCCTCCATCCATGTGAGGTACTGGTCGCAGTATGAAGTGCGAATGCTGTTTTTGGGGGAACAGCCGAACCAGGAATGGACAGCCGAGTTAAGCAGGCTGATCCGGGCAGAAATGCGGTTGGACGAGAGCTACAGAGCCCTTCAGTGGTATGTAGCCCAAGTGTGCCCGTGGACAGTGGATGACAGCCCCACGGAAGGCTTTGACTACGATGGCCTGAGATTGTTATACTGGAGGCTGTCCAGGGACCCTGACTTTGGGAGTGATTGGGAGTGGCATTTGGAGGAAATAATGGAGCACAGAGAGCGAAGACTGAATGTCTCGGAAGTGCACTGGGCATAGGAAGATTTGGAGTTTCTGGCCATTCAGGAATGGCAGCTTGAGATTGCCTACAGACAGCTGTTAGACTCTGCTCAGCAGCATGGCGGGGCTCCCATTGCCTGGGACTATCAGGAAATACCAGTTGACAACTCTGAAATCCTGGCTGAAGAGTTGACAATGTGGCATAGTAACAGTGTGCTTTGCCAACCTGCCCCCGCAGCTATGGAGGTGGAGGTCTTATGGCGGATGCAGCAAGTGCTGACTGACCTTGATGAACCTGTTTCTGCATTGGATGATCTTGGATGGAGGAATGTGCCTGTCCAGCAGAATGCCAGAGAATCGGCAGTGGAAAATCTAAAGATTGCCGTCCCCAAACCTGAAGAGCTGACAACAGGGCAGAGCTCTGCTAACCTCTTCCCAGCACTGATAGCATCTTCTGGGTTCCACGGAGAGGAGATGGTGAACCTTTATCCCCAGACACCAGTTGCAGAGACAGGGGATTTGATAGACTTTTCTGCTGAGGAAGAACAACCTGGTGAGCCTCCAGCAGAAGAAGAGCTGTTATTAGGGCCAAACTTCACTGTGCTCTGCCCAGCACTGATAGCATCTTCTGGGTTCCACGGAGAGGAGATGGTGAACCTTTATCCCCAGACACCAGTTGCAGAGACAGGGGTTTTGATAGACTTTTCTGCTGAGGAAGAACAACCTGGTGAGCCTCCAGCAGAAGAGGAGCTGTTATTAGGGCCAAACTTCACTGTGCTCTGCCCAGCACCAACAGAAGTATCTGTGAAGTTACAAGGAACTTCCTCAGCTGAAGTGTTGGCAACCGGACAGAGGGTCCAAGACCTCTGCCCCACACCTGTGGCAGTTTCAGAGGCTCAGGGGGAGAAGGGAGAGGAGGTGTGTGTTGTCCCTCCCCAACAGTTAGCCGGAGCAGATGGTGTGGGGTTTCCAGCAGAAGGGCTGGCAACAGGGCCGAGTACTGCTGTCTTCTGCCCTCAACTAACAGAGGATGGATTTCCTGTGAAGGTGGATGGGACTTCAGTCTTAACCTATATACCCCAGGGATGCTGGGCAGTCAGCCCAGATCCCCAACAGCATGACGGAGTGAGCCCAGACACCCTGTCTTCTCTCCAGCGGCAGAAAGGACTCCCGGGAGAAGGGCCAGTCCAGGCCTCTCCCCAGCGGCAGATATTTTCTCTGAGAGAGGCAGAGGTTGGCTGGGTGAGTAATGCTTTGTTTGGAACAATTTGTTTGGGGTACTGTGTGGGTACAGGCATTAGAGGACTGGAACTACTGACTAACTTCGGAGTCAACCCGTCTGGGGTCTCCTCCTGTGTTAGTCTCCTGCCAAAAGGGGAGAAATGTGACAGACCTAGCCGGGAGAGAGACTTTTGGAGGGGACTGTATGCTAGCCTCTTGCCGATCGATCATGGGCCCTGGCATTTGGGGGAACGGTGCTCTTTGTGAGCTGTATGCCTGGGGACCCTTGAGGTGGTATTACTGTGGATTCGGGTCCTGGTCCCCCAGGACACACAGACTCTGGGGACCCTGGATTTGCCATATTGGAATAGTGACTGATTCATACCGTTGGGACTCCTACTGTTAAATGCTAATGTCATCAATTCCAGCTACCTGTCTGTTGTCTGCTAAAATGTGTATTGTAAATAAGTCTCTAGTATGGGATTTAAGAGTCATTAGATCCCATTGTTGTTTGTGTTTAATTAACTCTGCTATTGTGATAATGTTGATTGGATTTTCTGAACTACAAGACGGCTAGTCTGGCCTAAAGGTCATGTCTGAGTCATCTAGGCTGTCTAAAGGGATTAGTTAATTATCTCGTGTTAATTAGGTTAATTAGGTATTGTTAGAGTAATATGAGTCGGAGGTATGCACCTCCACTTTTAGTGTATAAAAGAGCCTGTATATTGCAATAAAAGAGATTCCTGTTTGAACTTACATACAGCCTGCCTGGTGTTTGTTCTGAGCTATCACAACTGGGTTAGAACGGCACATAGCTGAAGTTCTAATCCCGGAGCATTGGATGACCGAACCATCAAATGTTGCAATCTGATTCAATAGCTGCAGAGGAGTGTCGGGAGAGTGGAACCGAGCGAGCAAGGGGCTCATTACAGAGGGAGGCTCCCGCTGTGTGACGCTTCTCCTCTTAAATAACAGGGGGCAGGGCCACCCGGTGACCCCACCACCCTCTGACGCACAGGGACTTGACGGGACTTCCCTGTGGCATTCCCGTGATGTCAGAGGGGGCGGGGTCACCCGTTACGTAACCCCTCCCCCTTCTGACATCACGAGAATGCCACAGGTAAGTCCTGTCAAGTCCCCATGCGTCAGAGGGGGGCGGGGTCACCGGGTGGCCCCGGCCCCCATTATTTAAGAACCGTCAGAAGAGGAGAAGCGTCACACAGCGGGAGCCTCCCTCCATGCCATCATGGATGCGGAGCGGCCCGAGGAGAAGAAGGGAAGAAGACGCCGATGCCGCGGAGAACACCGGAGGAAGAATCAGAAGAACCAGAAGAACCAGAAGAAGAAGAAAAAGATGGAGGAAGAAACCGAAGATAGAAGAAAGAAGAAGCATTTAAATAAAGGAATTGTAAAAAACTGTCTCTTGTCATTTTTAACATTTTTGACAGTTTTTTTGTGAAATGGTAGGGGTACTTTTGTAGGGGGGAGGGCCGGGATCTGGGGGTCCCCTTGTTGAAGGGGGCTTCCAGATTCCGATAAGCCCCCCGGCCGCAGACCCCCACAACCCCGGGCAAGGGTGGTGGGGATGAGGCCCTTGTCCCCATCAACATGGGGACAAGGTGTTTTGGGGGGCTACCCCAAAGCACCCTCCCAATGTTGAGGGCATGTGGCCTGGTACAGTTCAGGAGGGGGGCCGCTCTCTCGTCCCTCCCTCTTTTCCTGCGGCCTGCCAGGTTGCGTGCTCGGATAAGGGTCTGGTATGGATTTTTGGGGGGACCTCACGCCATTTTTTTTCATTTTAATTCTGGCCGGGGTTCCCCTTAATATCCATACCAGACCTGAAGGGCCTGGTATGGAAATGAGGGGGACCCCTAACGTCATTTTTTTTAAAAATTTTGGTTCGGGGTTCTCCTGTGGGGAATTCCCATGCCGTTTTTATCAATGAACTTTTATGTGCATTGTCGGACCGGCAAATCATTAATAGCCGCGAGTAGTTTTAAATGACTTTTTTTCCTTTGAAATGTCATTTTGCTGTTAGACTGTTCTAAACACGGGAAACATGCACCCATTTACAGGCATACTATAGACACCCCCCAGGTACGAAATTTAAAGGGATATTACACCTTTATTGTTTGACTTTAAGCATTATTAAAATCACTGCTACCGAAGAAACGGCCGTTTTTAAAACTTTTTTTGCATTGATCCATGTCCCCTGGGGCAGGACCCGGGTCCCCAAACACTTTTTATGACAATAACTTGCATATAAGCCTTTAAAATTAGCACTTTTGATTAATTATGTTCGTGTCCCATAGACTTTAACTGTGTTCACATGTTTAAACAAATTTTTGCCTGTTCGCAAGTTCTGGTGCGAACCGAACAGGGGGGTGTTCGGCTCATCCCTACTGAAGAAATTACACTTTGCTACAATGTAAAGTAGTGAGTGTACAGCTTGTATAACAGTGTAAATTTGCTGCCCCCTCAAAATAACTCAACACACAGCCAATAATGTCTAAACCCCTGGCAACAAAAGTGAGTACACCCCTAAATGAAAATGTCCAAATTGGGTCCAAAGTGTCAATATTTTGTATTGCCACCATTATTTTACAGTACTGCCTTAACCCTCTTGGGCATGGAGTTCACCAGAGCTTCATGGGTTGCCACTGGTGTCCTCTTCCATGCCTCCATGGCGACATCATGGAGCTGGTGGATGTTAGAGACCTTGCGCTCCTCCACCTTCCATTTTCCCCATGTTTGAAACTGTAACAAAGTTTTCTTCAGTGTTGTCACATGAAAAGATATAATAAAATATTTACAAAAATGTGAGGGGTGTATTCACTTTTGTGAGATAATGTATATAACACAATACTCTTGCATGAGTATGGTAGCCCGGCACCTATAGGAGTGGGGGTTCACTTCACTGGGGGTATTGTTTCAAGCCTTGTTGCACTCTAGGACTGGGACAGCCTAGTGCATTATCCCACATTTATCCCACAGGAGTCAGAGCTGAGGCAGAGTCAATCCTTCGTCCCCCACAATTTGAAGACTGCTGATTCCAAGACTGTATAGTTATGGACAAGTGGCTTGTATGAGCTTGTGGGTAGTTTTTATCATTTTATTATGTAATAAATACATGTGGGATAATGCACTAGGCTGGTGTGTCCTCTTTCTTTCCATTCCGTGGAGATATATTTCCATGTTCTAAAAAAGTCTGTTCCGACCTGTGCGGTGGTGTCTCATGCATCTGGTGCAAAACCCAATTGACCTAACTGGAAGGCCTGTCAATAGGTTTGTGGGTTACATGTGGACCTGCCGTTTAAGTTAATAAAATGGGGCCAAACATGCATGGGGGCATATTGCAGTGATTGGGAAATTTTTAGAATAAAATCATCATGAAGGATATGCAGTACCTGACTGCCATACTGCTCTTCTTCCTTCAATACTTCGAGTCACTCACCCACCCCTGGTTTGGTTTGCACTAGAACTTGCGAACAGACAAAAAATTTGTGCAAAGTCTATGGGACACAAACGTGAAAAATCAAAAGTGCTCATTTTAAAGGCTTATATGCAAGTTATTGCCATAAAAAGTGTTTGGGGACCTGTATACTCCCCCAGGGGACATGTATCAATGCAAAAAAAGGTTTTTAAAACTGACATTTCTTCAGGAGCAGTGATTTTAAGAATGCTTAAAGTCAAACAAGAAAAATGAAAAATATTCCTTTAAATATCTTGCCTGGGGGGTCCCCTTAGTCTGCCTGTAAAGTAGCACATTTTCCCCATGTTTAGAAAAGTACAGCAGCAAAATTACCTTTCTAAAGGAAAAAATGTCATTCAAAATTGCTCACGGCTGTAATGTATTGCCAGATCCCGACAATATACATAAAAAATCATTTAAAAAAACAGCGTGGGTTCCCCCCAGTCCATACCAGGTTCTTCGAGTCTGGTATGGATATTAAGGTGAACTCCAAGCCAAATTTCTTTTTAAAAATGGCATGCCCCCCCCCCAAAAATCAATACCAGACCCGAAGGGCCTGGTATGGACGGCGGGGGTCCTGTCGTTTTTTTCTTAATTCTGTCATAGATCTTCCCTTAACCACTTCAATACACTATATTATAAATTGTACACTGCACTATATACCCTGCACTGTATTATATATACTACACTGAGTGCACTATATATTCTGAACTGCAGTATATATACTATACGGACTGCACTATATAATCTGAACTGCAGTATATATACTATACGGACTGCACTATATACTCTGCTGGGCCTTAGGTGTTGGTGGTGGCACTGGCAGAACACTGTAACCCCTCACAGTTACTCTTGTTGGGCGCAGGAACGGGCCCTGCTGTTAAATATTATTTCAAAAATTGTAATTACATGCCCCTGTTAAACAGGGGCATAAACATTGGGCCTTAAGTGTTGGTGGTGCCAGAACACTGTAACCCCTCACAGTTATGCCCCGTACACACGGTCGGATTTTCCGATGGAAAATGTGTGATAGGACCTTGTTGTCGGAAATTCCGACCGTGTGTAGGCTCCATCACACATTTTCCATCGGATTTTCCGACACACAAAGTTTGAGAGCAGGATATAAAATTTTCCGACAACAAAATCCGTTGTCGGAAATTCACAAACACAAATCCGATGGACAAAGTGCCACGCATGCTCAGAATAAATAAAGAGATGAAACCTATAGGCCACTGCCCCGGTTATAGTCCAGACGTACGTGTTTTACGTCACCACGTTCAGAACGATCGGATTTTCCGACTACTTTGTGTGACCGTGTGTATGCAAGACAAGTTTGAGCCAACATCTGTCGGGAAAAATCCTAGGATTTTGTTGTCGGAATGTCCGAACAAAGTCCGACCGTGTGTACGGGGCATTACTCTTGTTGGGTGCAGGAACGATCCCTGCTATTAAACATTATTTCAGAGGCTGCTTGCCCTCTTTTAGTGACCTGTGAGCATCTGCCTCTCCTTGGAGGCCTTTCGGACATGATGGGTATTTTTTTTTTTTAAGACCTCGCTACACTGTATTATATACCGTGTACACTGACTGAAGTGGATTTGAAACTCTACACACTGTATTATATACTGTGTACACCGCTGAATGCACTGTATATATAGGCTACGCTGAATGCAGAGTATATACAGTATCTCACAAAAGTGAGTACACCCCTCACATTTTTGTAAATATTTTATTATATCTTTTCATGTGACAACACTGAAGAAATAACACTTTGCTTCAATATAAAGTAGTGAGTGTACAGCTTGTATAAAAGTGTACATTTGTTGTTCCCTCAAAATAACTCATAACACACAGCCATTAATGTCTAAACTGCTGGCAACATAAGTGAGTACACAACTAAGTGAAAATGTCCAAATTGGTCCCAATCAGCCATTGTCCCTCCCCGGTGTTATGTGATTACAAGGTCCTAGGTGTGAATGGGGAGCAGGTGTGTTAAATTTGGTGTTATCGTTCTCACTCTCTCATATTGGTCACTGGAAGTTCAACATGGCACCTCATGGCAAAGAACTCTCTGAGGATCTGAAAAAAGAATTGTTGTTCTACATAAAGATGGCCTAGGCTATAGAATATAGAATTTACACTGTATATATAGGCTAAGAGTATATATCTATCTATCTATAGATAGATATATAGATATAGATAGATATATATATAGATAGAGATATATATATATATATATATATAGATATATATATATATATATATATCTATATAGATATATATATCTATATATCTATATAGATATATATATCTATAGATATAGATATATATATCTATATAGATATAGATATAGATATATATATCTATATCTATATCTATATATATATATATATATATATCTATCTATATAGATATTAGTCTGACTATATATATATATATATATATATATATATATCAAATACACTGCCACTTGCTAACTAACCTGCCTGCCTAATCTAGCTCAATCTCTCTATCTCCATCCACTATAACACACTATACGGGTGCTGTAAAAGCAGCCTCATATAGTGTGGGGCTTGGACTTAGTCCTCCTGAGCCATGATTGGCCAAAGGCACCCTGCCTTTGGCCAACTATGGCTCTCGCTGAGGAGTGTGCTGTGATTGGCCAAAGCAAGCAGGTCAGGTGTATGCTTTGGCCAATCATCATACAACAATGCACTGTGGTATTACAGTGCATTATGGGGTGCTCAAATTTGCCACAAATTCCCCATAATATTCGCTGTTCGGCTAACGGGTGAACACACGATGTTCGAGTCGAACTTAACCACTTGCCGACCGCCGCACGACTATATACGTCGACAGAGCGGCACGGGCAGGCAAAAGGACGTGTATGTACGTCCTTGCCTGCCCGCGGGTGGGGGGTCCGATCGGACCCCCCCCCCGGTGCCTGCGGCGGTCGGCAAATCTCCCCCGGCGATCGGAGGTGAGGGGGAGGCCATCCATTCGTGGCCCCCCCCTCGCGATCGCTCTCAGCCAATGGGATCATTTCCCTGCCTCTGTATTGTACACAGAGGCAGAGGAAATGATGTCATCTCTCCTCGGCTCGGTATTTTCCGTTCCGGGCCGAGGAGAGAAGACTGCAATGTAAGTGCACCAACACACTACACACAGTAGAACATGCCAGGCACACTAAACACCCCGATCCCCCCCCCGATCCCCCCCCAATCACCCCCCCCCCTGTCACAAACTGACACCAAGCAGGTTTTTTTTTTTTTTTTTTTTTTTTTTTCTGATTACTGTATTGGTGTCAGTTTGTGACAGTTACAGTGTCAGGGCAGTGAGTGTTAGGCCCCCTGTAGGTCTAGGGTACCCCCATAACCCCCCCTAATAAAGTTTTAACCCCTTGATCACCCCCTGTCACCAGTGTCGCTAAGCGATCATTTTTCTGATCGCTGTATTAGTGTCGCTGGTGATGCTAGTTAGGGACGTAAATATTTAGGTTCGCCGTCAGAGTTTTATAGCGACATGGACCCCCATATACTATCTAATAAATGTTTTAACCCCTTGATTGCCCCCTAGTTAACCCTTTCACCACTGATCACTGTATAACCGTTACGGGTGACGCTGGTTAGTTTGTTTATTTTTTATAGTGTCAGGGCACCCGCCGTTTATTACCGAATAAAGATTTAGCCCCCTGATCGCCCGGCGGTGATATGCGTCGCCCCAGGCAGCGTCAGATAAGCGCCAGTACCGCTAACACCCACGCACGCAGCATACGCCTCCCTTAGTGGTATAGTATCTGTACAGATCAATATCTGATCCGATCAGATCTATACTAGCGTCCCCAGCAGTTTAGGGTTCCCAAAAACACAGTGTTAGCGGGATTAGCCCAGATACCTGCTAGCACCTGCGTTTTGCCCCTCCGCCCAGCTCGGCCCAGCCCACCCAAGTGCAGTATCGATCGATCACTGTCACTTACAAAACACTAAACGCATAACTGCAGCGTTCGCAGAGTCAGGCCTGATCCCTGCGATCGCTAACAGTTTTTTTGGTAGCATTTTGGTGAAATGGCAAGCACCAGCCCCAGGCAGCGTCAGGTTAGTGCCAGTAGCGCTAACACCCACGCACCGTACACCTCCCTTAGTGGTATAGTATCTGAACGCATCAATATCTGATCTGATCAGATCTATACTAGCGTCCCCAGCAGTTTAGGGTTCCCAAAAACGCAGTGTTAGCGGGATCAACCCAGATACCTGCTAGCAACTGCGTTTTACCCCTCCGCCCGGCCCAGCCCAGCCCACCCAAGTGCAGTATCGATCGATCACTGTCACTTACAAAACACTAAACGCATAACTGCAGCGTTCGCAGAGTCAGGCCTGATCCCTGCGATCGCTAACAGTTTTTTTTGTAGCGTTTTGGTGAACTGGCAAGCACCAGCCCCAGGCAGCGTCAGGTTAGTGCCAGTAGCGCTAACACCCACGCACGCACCGTACACCTCCCTTAGTGGTATAGTATCTGAACTGATCAATATCTGATCCGATCAGATCTATACTGGCGTCCCCAGCAGTTTAGGGTTCCCAAAAACGCAGTGTTAGCGGGATCAGCCCAGATACCTGCTAGCACCTGCGTTTTGCCCCTCCGCCCGGCCCAGCCCAGCCCAGCCCACCCAAGTGCAGTATCGATCGATCACTGTCACTTACAAAACACTAAATGCATAACTGCAGCGTTCGCAGAGTCAGGCCTGATCCCTGCGATCGTTAACAGTTTTTTTGGTAGCGTTTTGGTGAACTGGCAAGCGCCAGCGGCCTAGTACACCCCGGTCGTAGTCAAACCAGCACTGCAGTAACACTTGGTGACGTGGCGAGTCCCATAAGTGCAGTTCAAGCTGGTGAGGTGGCAAGCACAAATAGTGTCCCGCTGCCACCAAGAAGACAAACACAGGCCCGTCATGCCCATAGTGCCCTTCCTGCTGCATTCGCCAATCCTAATTGGGAACCCACCACTTCTGCAGCGCCCGTACTTCCCCCATTCACATCCCCAACCAAATGCAGTCGGCTGCATGAGAGGCATTTTTATGTCCTCCCGAGTACCCCTACCCAACGAACCCCCCCAAAAAAGATGTTGTGTCTGCAGCAAGCGCGGATATAGGCGTGACACCCGCTATTATTGTCCCTCCTGTCCTGACAATCCTGGTCTTTGCATTGGTGAATGTTTTGAACGCTACCATTCACTAGCTGAGTATTAGCGTAGGGTACAGCATTCCACAGACTAGGCTCACTTTCACAGGGTCTCCCAAGATGCCATCGCATTTTGAGAGACCCGAACCTGGAACCGGTTACAGTTATAAAAGTTACAGTTACAAAAAAAGTGTAAAAAAAAAAAAAAAAAAAAAAAACACAAACAAAAATATAAAATAAAAAATAATATTTGTCGTTTTATTGTTCTCTCTCTATTCTCTCTTTCTCTATTCTCTCTATTGTTCTGCTCTTTTTTACTGTATTCTATTCTGCAATGTTTTATTGTTATTATGTTTTATCATGTTTGCTTTTCAGGTCTGCAATTTTTTATACTTTACCGTTTACTGTGCTTTATTGTTAACCATATTTTTGTCTTCAGGTACAGCATTCACGACTTTGAGTGGTTATACCAGAATGATGCTTGCAGGTTTAGGTATCATCTTGGTATCATTCTTTTCAGCCAGCGGTCGGCTTTCATGTAGAAGCAATCCTAGCGGCTAATTAGCCTCTAGACTGCTTTTACAAGCAGTGGGAGAGAATGCCCCCCCCCCACCGTCTTCCGTGTTTTTCTCTGGCTCTCCTGTCTCAACAGGGAACCTGAGAATGCAGCCGGTGATTCAGCCAGCTGACCATAGAGCTGATCAGAGACCAGAGTGGCTCCAAACATCTCTATGGCCTAAGAAACCGGAAGCTACGAGCATTTTATGACTTAGATTTCGCCGGATGTAAATAGCGCCATTGGGAAATTGGGAAAGCATTTTATCATACCTATCTTGGTGTGGTCAGATGCTTTGAGGGCAGAGGAGAAATCTAGGGTCTAATAGACCCCAATTTTTTCAAAAAAGAGTACCTGTCACTACCTATTGCTATCATAGGGGATATTTACATTCCCTGAGATAACAATAAAAATGATTAAAAAAAAAAAAAATGAAAGGAACAGTTTTAAAATAAGATAAAAAAGCAAAAAAATAATAAAGAAAAAAAAAAAAAAAAAAAAAAGCACCCCTGTCCCCCCTGCTCTCGCGCTAAGGCGAACGCAAGCGTCGGTCTGGCGTCAAATGTAAACAGCAATTGCACCATGCATGTGAGGTATCACCGCGACGGTCAGATCGAGGGCAGTAATTTTAGCAGTAGACCTCCTCTGTAAATCTAAAGTGGTAACCTGTAAAGGCTTTTAAAGGCTTTTAAAAATGTATTTATTTTGTTGTCACTGCACGTTTGTGCGCAATTGTAAAGCATGTCATGTTTGGTATCCATGTACTCGGCCTAAGATCATCTTTTTTATTTCATCAAACATTTGGGCAATATAGTGTGTTTTAGTGCATTAAAATGTAAAAAAGTGTGTTTTTTCCCCAAAAAATGCGTTTGAAAAATCGCTGCGCAAATACTGTGTGAAAAAAAAAAATGAAACACCCACCATTTTAATCTGTAGGGCATTTGCTTTAAAAAAATATATAATGTGTGGGGGTTCAAAGTAATTTTCTTGCAAAAAAAAATAATTTTTTCATGTAATCAAAAATTGTCAGAAAGGGCTTTGTCTTCAAGTGGTTAGAAGAGTGGGTGATGTGTGACATAAGCTTCTAAATGTTGTGCATAAAATGCCAGGACAGTTCAAACCCCCCCAAATGACCCCATTTTGGAAAGTAGACACCCCAAGCTATTTGCTGAGAGGCATGTCGAGTCCATGGAATATTTTATATTGTGACACAAGTTGCGGGAAAGAGACAAATTATTATTTTTTTTTTTTTTTTTTGCACAAAGTTGTCACTAAATGATATATTGCTCAAACATGCCATGGGAATATGTGAAATTACACCCCAAAATACATTCTGTTGCTTCTCCTGAGTACGGGGATACCACATGTGTGAGACTTTTTGGGAGCCTAGCCACGTATGGGACCCCGAAAACCAAGCACCGCCTTCAGGCTTTCTAAGGGCGTAAATTTTTGATTTCACTCTTCACTGCCTATCACAGTCTCGGAGGCCATGGAATGCCCAGGTGGCACAAACCCCCCCCAAATGACCCCATTTTGGAAAGTAGACACCCCAAGCTATTTGCTGAGAGGTATAGTGAGTATTTTGCAGACCTCACTTTTTGTCACAAAGTTTTGAAAATTAAAAAAAGAAAAAAAAAATTTTTTTTTTTGTCTTTCTTCATTTTCAAAAACAAATGAGAGCTGCAAAATACTCACCATGCCTCTCAGCAAATAGCTTGGGGTGTCTACTTTCCAAAATGGGGTCATTTGGGGGGGGTTTGTGCCACCTGGGCATTCCATGGCCTCCGAAACTGTGATAGGCAGTGAAGAGTGAAATCAAAAATGTACACCCTTAGAAATCCTGAAGGCGGTGATTGGTTTTCGGGGTCCCGTACGCGGCTAGGCTCCTAAAAAGTCCCACACATGTGGTATCCCCGTACTCAAGAGAAGCAGCAGAATGTATTTTGGGGTGCAATTCCACATATGCCCATGACCTGTGTGAGCAATATATCATTTAGTGACAACTTTGTGCAAAAAAAAAAAAAAATAAAAAATAAATTGTCACTTTCCCGCAACTTGTGTCAAAATATAAAATATTCCATGGACTCAACATGCCTCTCAGCAAATAGCTTGGGGTGTCTACTTTCCAAAATGGGGTCATTTGGGGGGGGTTTGTGCCATCTGGGCATTTTATGGCCTTCAAAACTGTGATAGGTAGTGAGGAGTAAAATCAAAAATGTACGCCCTTAGAAATCCTGAAGGCAGTGATTGGTTTTCGGGGCCCCGTATGCGGCTAGGCTCCCAAAAAGTCCCACACATGTGGTATCCCCATATTCAGGAGAAGCAGCTAAATGTATTTTGGGGTGCAATTCCACATATGCCCATGGCCTGTGTGAGCAATATATCATTTAGTGACAACTTTTTGTAATTTTTTTTTTTTTTTTTTTTTTTTTTTCATTATTCAATCACTTGGGACAAAAAAAATGAATATTCAATGGGCTCAACATGCCTCTCAGCAATTTCCTTGGGGTGTCTACTTTCCAAAATGGGGTCATTTGTGGGGGTTTTGTACTGCTCTGTCATTTTAGCACCTCAAGAAATGACATAGGCAGTCATAAATTAAAGACTGTGTAAATTCCAGAAAATGTACCCTAGTTTGTAGGCGCTATAACTTTTGCGCAAACCAATAAATATACACTTATTGACATTTTTTTTACCAAAGACATGTGGCCAAATACATTTTGGCCTAAATGTATGACTAAAATTGAGTTTATTGGATTTTTTTTAGAACAAAAAGTAGAAAATATCATTTTTTTTCAAAATTTTCGGTCTTTTTCCGTGTATAGCGCAAAAAATAAAAACGGCAGAGGTGATCAAATACCATCAAAAGAAAGCTCTATTTGTGGGAAGAAAAGGACGCAAATTTCGTTTGGTTACAGCATTGCATGACCGCGCAATTAGCAGTTAAAGCGACGCAGTGCCAAATTGTAAAAAGTGCTCTGGTCAGGAAGGGGGTAAATCCTTCCGGGGCTGAAGTGGTTAAGTTCGACTCAAACTCGTAGCTCATCCCTAACAAGTATTATGCAGATAAATACTTCTTACTTTACTCTGACCTGGTCTCCTTACCCAGTAATAGCCTTCCAAACAGTATTAAATAAAGGTCAATAGTGGGAGCCCCCACTGGCCTTTGTAATTTTATTTAATTAGCGTTTAATCGAGTTGTAGAAGTACCTTAACAAATTAAAATGTTACTAAACCCAAGACCCTGCATTCACTATATCTGGTCTCCCACAGTACACAGAACATGGAAATGCTTGTGACTTCTATCACCTCCTGGTTAAAGCTTGTAGGAGGAGTTTTCATACTGCACTGAGCTGTTCTATCAGGATCAAGGACCCCTGACCCTCTGTCTGAACAGTGCTGATTGGCCCTGTGCTGATCACATGCACTCTCCTAAGTAAAAAAAAGAACTCTATAGCAATACACACCAAACTGAGCATGTGCAGCCTGATTCCAGTAACTCTGTCTTATCTGAACCTGTTCTGGAGTCAGTAGAAGAAGAGAAGGATCTGTGCATACAGGATCAAGCAGCATTTATACACAATAAGAGGATTAACCCCTTAGGTTCCACAGTGAGTGTAACAAGCATGCTTTACTGCATATACACACTGATTTTACTGTTGTGGGTTGTAACACTTTAAGCTTCCTTAAATGCTTTGATTGTTTTTAAAAACAATAGCATGTAGTAACATTTTAAGGCCTACTTCTAGATAGAATTACATTTTATGCTTTTATTTCCTATTCATACAACAGCAAGTGTTATGATATAAAAAATAGAAGCTTTCTGCAAATACAGGTTGTTGTGATGTTAAAATCTCAAGTGCTTTTTACATCTTTATTAACCAGTCTTGTGACAGGCATGGTTTGTATGCCTGTAAAAAACACATAACATGCCCTCTATTTCTATTTTCCCCGCCACTGTTACTGGCACAGGACAGTAATATGGCATCCATTGCAGTGATTGCTGTCAACTACTGAGCGGTGTTTGTAAACAATTTTCAGAAGAAGGATTCAGAAATACAATATAACATTACTCTGTTTCATACTAAGAAGAAAGGGGTGACCTTTGATCTTAAAATTGTATTTTTGTTTGTTTTTTTATTTGTCTCTTTTTAACCCTTAGTTAACCCCTTCCCTTCTCTTCTTTGATTTTTTTATTTTTTTTATTTTTTTTTTACATTTATATTTATACTACTTGTTTGTTTGTTTTTTAATACTTTTGCATTACCTTTTTAGGGTCATATTAGGAATTTTCTAAATTGAAAAGAAAGCCTTTACAGTATATGTAAACACATTTGCAAATATACCAGAATCATAATTTTAGAGTCAGTTTAAATGGGATAAATTATATAATAAATGTATACTTTTATCTACAGTAATAATATGTTTAAAGAATGTTGTGTTTAAATAAAGTGTGTTTTTTTGTTTATAGACTAGAAAACTTGTCTGGTTCCTAGGGGTTTACAGGTGCGAGAAATTAAGTGGTTAATAAGGGTGCTGTGAAAAGCTCAAATGCAACATGAGAAAATAAAGATTTTGATTCTTGTTTAGCTCTGAATTTGTGGCTTTGTATGAAATCCTCATCCAGTTTTCACAGTGGCAAGGAGAAAGACAAGGTTGATTAAATTGCAAGCTTTCTTTATCACCCAGAGGATTTGTATAGATTTGAAAATGTCAGACAAGTGAATGACATAAACGTGTCAATTACAGTGTTACCATCAATACGACATCATCGTTTCTAGTTAGGGCCACCTTATTTCTAGTAACAAATTGTTAGTAAAAAAAAATTCATGCTTGGATAGTGTTTGTGTTGTTAAAGGATTCTTCTTCAATTCCTATTATTTTGAAGTATTCTGGTCACTGTCTTATCCTTTTTTGTATATTTACACACTCATTCTGGGCAAAATATAAACACTTAAAGTGATTGTAAATGATCACCGTAAAACAACCCATTCAGTTTAGAATTGAAATGAAAGGCAAAACACATGCGTACAGATAAAAAAAAAAAAAAGATTATAAACGCCTTTTTTCCCTTTTTTATAAGTGATCACATTCCCTATGTTCTCAGCTCCATCAGAGCTGGGGGGGGGGGAGAGAAGCAACAGCACACTAAACGTTCAAGTGAATGGCTGTGCACCGGGGTGGGAGTCAGGACAAGTCTGATCATTGGAGGAGAACACACTGAGTTCCCAGCATAGCTAGAGAACTGACCACGGCGTGCTCTCCTGGTTAGTGTGATCCATTTCTAATAGAAATGCAGAGAGACTGGCAGGATCACCAGGGATTTCACACAAAGGAAGCAATACAAAGAACAGGATACTTTTTCATACAAGTAAATGATACAACTGGTACATACAGTATCAGGAATAAGAAATGCTGAGGTAACAAATACTTTAAGCCTAGTACACACTGCTAGTTTTTTTTTGTTCAACCCAGCAGGTTGAACTTAAAAAACTGACAGCTCAGGTCAGGGCCGCTGTACTAACAATCTGATGTTAGTACCGCTACCCCCCTGCTGTTCTATTGTGTTCTGACAGGGGGATGCCCCCCTCGCCAGAACACACCAGTCAGTGCTCAAGCTGTCAGCCATTGGCTGAGAGTACTGACTGGGAGCTGGTCGGTAGACCTTTTTCTGTCATGCGCCTTCGACAGAAGCCTGCTTCAGTTGGACCGACACAAATCATTCACTAAATTAGCAGGTGACTCAGCGCTCCACTGGCAGACAAATAGTCATTTAAAATCCAGAAGACATATGCAGGAGGGTGTTAAGCTTGATAGGAGAATTATTGTTTACATGGCTTCTGTTGGGCCAGCTGCAGTACACACAGGCCGAATGTCGGCTGGTTTCTATTGAATCAGCCAAGGCTGCTGAACTTTTGGCCCCTGTGTGTGGGCTTTACACTTTCCATGTCTTCTAGATAAGATAAAGAACTGGAGTGCAGTCACTGAACTTAAGCCTGCCCATAAACAAATCAGTTTTTTTTTATTCAACCAGCGGGTTAAAAAAAAAAAAACTGACTTGATTCCTTCCTCCACACATTTGAGGTGGGTAGTTGAATCCTCGTTATGTCTTTCTATTCTGACAGCTGGGAGACTTCCCCACAATCGGAATACACAGATCATTGCTGCAGCCTATAGCCTGCAGTGTTTATCGCAATTTTTCTTTTTACAACAAGGTGGATGAACAGAAGTCGAATAGTAAATTGACTTCTGTTCAACCACAGTGTCTATACTATGAACTGGCCAAATTCCGATCTATGTATGGCCAGCTTAACAGAAGATATCATGGCCACTTCTAACCATAAGCCAAGAGTGGCAATTAGAAACCTATAAACCTTTATCTGAAGATTATTTTAGACTATCTATTTATAGTATAAATTGGAAAAATGCTGCGCCCATAACATTAAATACATAAATGGTTAAACTAGTCCATAAATTAATAAATCAATAGTCCATGATTTAATTCAGGTAGTCACCACAGTGACTTCACACAAATTGGAAGAAGTGACCGACCACCATATAAATTGCCTGCTTACCAGATAGTAGGAAACAAGAAGCGATCGGCTGTAACCCAGTCACGGCCTTTATCTTGCAAAGATGGCTGATGGACACACATAGGGATGCACCTGGTATTGGGCCTGATGGTAACAACCCCCTAAGCGTCCAGCTGGATCATAGCTATGCTTGAGATGTACTCCGGGAAAGCTCTAACTGTTTTCTTTAGTTTGAAGAACAAACATCCTTCCCACACCTTCATACATCAGTGTTGCATCTGGAAAGCTCTTGATTTCTATACTGGTAAGCTGGGCATGCTTCTTTGTTCTTGTCAGCTGCTCTATCTGGAGGTCTGCAAGTTTTACCTTTTGCTGAGTATCAATCACTTTGGCCTGAAGTTCTCTAAAGGCCTTTTTCAGCTCTAGGTCTCAGTTTCACCATTTATGTATTTAATGCTATGGGCGCAGCTTTTTTCCAATTTATCCGTTATTCGTGTGTATCCCACTATTGGGTTGCTGCCTTGGTCTTGTTCTTTCCATTTACAAGTCTAGCCCAGTTTTTTCCATTTTCCTATTTCTAGTGTAAAATGTTTTTTTGCACTATATTCATTATGTTTCTTGTCATGTTAGGCCCTCCTAACTATATTGTTGAGCTCTACATTCTCTACTCAAGCAACATGAGGTACATACTTGACTAAAGACTATACTGGCCCGTTATAGTATATGCTTTATATACATGTCTCTTGCTTTAATATTGTTTATTTCTTAAAACTAATATGTACATTTTTGCTCTTTATGTAGCTTAAAGTCAACTTGTCTTGTGATAAAATCTAAAAAAGCAACCTTATGAGAGCACATATTGGCTGCATTATTTAATATGCAGATTTCATTTTTTTTTTTTTTTTTATCCAAGTATAGGCATTCTACCATGGCATTCTAAAATAAGATGCTGGTATTTTTCATTATGTATATTGTGGGATGCCTTGAAAAGGCTATACTTGCTAAAAAACAGAAACAATATAGGAAACCCATTAACTTTGATGGTTATGGGCAGCTTTTATTTTGTCCTATGATTTAAGAGTGGCATTCAGTCTTGTTCTCCTTCTGTGGTGTCTTCCTTAAATACCTATGTTGACAAAGGCCCTAAAAACTGGATTGTGCATTAAAAAAATGTACAATGGGAGGCGCATGCGCGGCATCGAGGACGATGGACTCCTGAGTCTGTAGCTCCGCTCCACCCGGGACTATAACGGCTTCCTGAGGGTCATTAACAGCACCTTTAGCCTCTATTTTTGCACCCCTCAAGCCACCATCACTCGGTGCATGCCGTCGAGGAGAAAGAAATCCCGAGGATCCTCTCAAAACACCCTGACCCACTATCTCCTCCGCACGAGGGAGCGGTTCAGCATGCCTCAAGATGACGCCGCCGGGAAAGGGGAATCTCCTGCTCCTTCCTCTCCGCCTCGATCGAATCCCTCTCCATCCGCAAGTACGGCGGGTGAGTACCATACCGCTCTTTCTAAGGCGGATTTAGATGTCAGCCTGGAAGCCATGTACACCAGATTGGCCACTAAATTTCAAACGGAGCTGCACAAGACATCTCACACTCTGTCACAGGAGATCGCAGTCTTAGGCTCATGTACTGAGCTCCTAGAAACGAAACATGACGAACTGGCCCTGGCCTACAATGACCTCAGTCGCGAACATGAATCCCTAGCCTTAGCTCTGACAGCTATTCAAGCACAAGTCGAAGACCTCGACAATAGAAATAGATGCAATAGTTTGCGTCTGAAAGGCATCCCTGAGACGGAAACTGATCTAATCCCGACTGTGATCAGACTGTTTAAATCACTCCTTCCAGAACGGGACTCTGCGGCTTTTAAATGTGACCGCATTCACAGGGCACTGCGCCCGAAACCTCCTGATGATAAACCCCCTAGGAACGTTGTCCTCTGTATGAAGGACTTTCTCACCAAGGAGGAAATTCTGAGAGCTGCCCGGAATAAGCCACGGATAACACTTGATGATCATCTTATCCAGATCTACCCGGATATCTCCCCAGCCACCCTGGACAGGTGAAGAAGTCTGAAAGAAATCACCACTGCACTTCAATCTGCTCACATTCGCTACAGATGGGGATTTCCATTCAAACTACAGGTCCCACATAATGGCACCACCTTCTCAGCTACCACCTTGCAAGAGGGTCAAGAGATTCTGGTAAAACTTGGTCTCTTAGATGCAGCTGCAATTCGCCGTCCCCCCTCTACACCTCGCCCGGCTCCCATCTGGCAAACACCACCACCCAGGAGAGATAGAAGGAGAATTCATTATGACATCGGAGAGGACCTCGCCATCCCACCACGCTGAAAGCGTTGCTGACTTCCACTATTGTCTCCTTAAGACACCCTGCACTTACCTCGTTCTGCATTTTTTAAGAGTGTCTGTCCCTCGGAGCTGCGCTATGTGCACCCCACCCAGCAAGAAAGGGTTTTTTTTTTTTTCTCCCCCAAGCTCCTTTGGTTTTTCTTTGGTCCGTTTGGGGCACTGTATAATCAGTTATTATTTTAGTTAATCAGCCCCTCTAGAGTTCCACTCTACAACCCCTTAGTGGGTTTTTGTAGAACTGCTGGGAACGAGACCTAGTTGTCTCGCGAGTAACTGTATTTTGTGCCAGGTAAAGTTCTTTTTACCTTTTCTTTACCTGACCCGGTTTAGATGTGGATTTCCATGTCCTTTTCTTGTTCTCTTTGTTGTTGTTTTCTTTTTTGGTTTATAAGAGATGATTGCTTTTCTTTTTTTGCTGGTCAGCCAGTTCACAGCCTGATATTTTTTTTCAGCATCTGGTCTTTATGTGAAAATACCAAGCCTACCCTAGAATATATCCTCTATCTTGAAAATGTATACGGTATTTACAATTGGTTGGGTGGGATTGTGGCGGTACCCCTGCTGGATATGTTATATTTTAGCTTGAGAATACACTTTAACCTCCTAGTAGGGTTTATTCTGAACCCTCTCACACCCGATAGAGTTCATATAACTAAAAATGGTTATTACTTGTATTTCACATAATGTGAAAGGATTCAATTCCCCCATAAAGAGACGTAAGGCCTTTGACATGTATGGGCTCCTTGGAGCTAAGATTCTCCTGATACAGGAGACACATTTTTCCCATTCCTCACACCCTAAATTCTTCCATAGGAACTTCCTCCAGTCGTTTTACTCCCTTTACTCATCCAAAAGCAGGGGTGCCGCCATTTTTTTACACGCTTCTCTCCCCATGGAGGTAAAACATTGCTTCAAAGACAAGGATAGCAGATTTGTGATTATCAAAGGTGTGTTACATAATAGAGAAATCACAATTGCCAGTATATACGCCCGCAATGAGGCACCTGCATCCTTTTTCAAATCCTTTTTTGATAAGTTGATCTCCTTGAACTCTGCTCATATCATAATAGGAGGGGATTTCAACTTAGAGGCCAACCCTACCCTAGACAGATCCTCCTCCACTAAGATCTCCAAAGCGTTCCCCAGGTCTCTTACTCAAGGCCTTTTGGACCACCAGCTGGTGGACACCTGGAGAACGCACAATATGGGGCTCAAAGAATTCACCTTTTACTCTCACCCCCACAATAGTTACGCCAGGTTGGATTACATTTATACCACCCCCATTATATTGGCAAACTCCAACAAGGCCACGATCCACCCCTGCGTCTGGTCAGACCATCACGTAACTAACGTACTAAATTTATAGGGTTGGCCCCCACACCATACACATGGAGACTGAACGAAGCTTTACTCTCAGACGGTGTTGCTGAATCTGAGACAGCTAAATCGATAGAGGAATACTTTTCCCTAAATGCTCTCCCTGACACCCCCCCTTCCATTTTATGGACAGCCCATAAGGCAGTCCTGAGGGGTAAACTAATCAGCATAGCCTCATCCCACAATAAAATTCACAGACAAAAATTCTTACCCTCACCACAGAACTAGACCGCATATACAAAAACACTAATTTGTTAGGCCTGGACTCAACTAGAAAATTAATAGACCAAAAGCGCCTTGAATTGGACTCCCTTCTGTCCTCTAGAATAGAAAAAGACCTACGTTGGTCCAAAGCCAAATTTTTACTGCACAACAACACCGCTTCCACTTTGTTTGCAAGAAAGTTAAATCAGACATTCCGCCCCACACATGTATATAAACTTTCCTCAAATACAGGTCTACCTACCTCCCATCCCAAGGAGGTACTTCAAATTTTTGAACAATTCTATTCCTCCCTTCTGTCTCAGAATACAAAATCCCCAACTACAGCGGATGACTCTTGGTTCCAGGACATTCATATCCCCACTCTCTCACCTACCCAAGTTGAGAAGCTCAACGCCCCTGTCACCTCCTCAGAGGTTCTTAACGTCATTAAGTCCCTTAAGGTGGGCTCTGCCCCTGGCCCAGATGGCTTTTCAGCCATTTACTACAAAAAATTTGCCACCCTACTCTCCCCCGGCCTAGTTCAACTGTTTAATTGGATCTTACAAGGAGGTAACTTTCCAGAGGAGATGCTGCTGGCAAATATGTCCCTGATCCCCAAACCTAACAAAAATCACTTACTCCCCCAAAATTATAGGCCGATTTCGGTCATGAATAATGATGTAAACATTTTTAGCAGAATCCTAGCGGACAGGTTGGCATCTATAATTTCCTCTCTTATCTCACCTTTCCAGTCAGGATTCATACCCCATAGATTTATAACAGATAACATTAGATTAGCCTCTAACATTATCCAAGACTCCAACTTAAATTCCCATAAACTCTTTTTACTCAGCCTGGACATACACAAGGCGTTTGATAGCGTCTCCTGGAGCTATTTATATTCGCTTCTACAACATATGGGATTTTGGGAGGAATTCCTACAGGGGTTTTGAGCCCTTTATGTAAACCCTAAAACTCGAATTAAAATCCCGGGCTGTAGTTCCGAATTCTTCTCCATAGGGTGGGGCACTCGGCAGGGATGTCCACTTTCCCCGCTAATTTTTGCCCTTGCCCTGGAACCCCTGGCTATTGCGATTCTTAACAACCAAAACATATCGGGTTACACCAGGGGCCCCTCTTCCTATAAATTCTGTATGTACGCAGACGGCGTCCTTCTGTTCCTAACAAATCCCCACATTTCCCTGCCGAATCTCCTTCAAACCTTATCGTATTTTGCGGGAGTCTCCGGCCTCAAGATTAATGTCTCGAAATCAGTCGCCCTCCCGCTGGGCTTTTCTCCAGCAGAGGTGCAACAATTTAAAAGTGCCTTTCACTTTGTGTGGAAGGAAACCTGTCTATCATATCTGGGCATTGATCTGGCGGGAGACTTTAGCAAACTTTTTGACCACAACTACCCCCCCCATGATCTCTAAACTGAAGAAAACACTTCAATCATGGTCTCAGCTCCATATCTCTTTTCTCGGCAGAGTCACAGCCCTTAAAATGGTAATACTTCCCAGGTTGTTGTACCTATTTCGTTCCCTTCCAATTAGAGTATCTAAATCATACCTCCTCACCCTTCAAGCCCACATGAATAAATTTATCTGGCAAGACAAACCTCCCAGACTTGCTAGGGAAACCCTCTATCGTTCTACTAAGAGGGGGGGCCTGGGGGTTTCCCGTATTTGGTTATATTATATTGCTTGTAGATTTGCACAACAGGCCCAGTGGAACATTAGAGACTCCAAGGTCCCATGGGTCAAATTTGAGCAGGACTCTATTGCCCCACTATACCTACCTGGATTATTGTGGTCCTCCAGCCCCCCCCTCACAGAAATATCTAACAAAAACCTCATAGTCACCATAGGTCTGAAACTCTGGAATACATATAAGAGGAAATATAATCTCTCCTCTCAGCCCCCCGGGGTGCCTCCTATGTTGGTGACCTTAGATTTCCCACTGCCTTTGCTCACCCGGAATTATTTGAAGGGTGGACCCAACATAACCTGATCATTTTAGGGGATTTCCTTGAAGATTCCAAATTTATTTCATTTTCTACCTTTAAATCCCGTTTTCTTATTCCTGACAGAGAATTCTATCATTTCCTTCAGATAAGACATTTTTTTCAACACCATTACCTCTCCCCCCAATCTGACCACTCGACATTATATGAGGACCTGTGTCATACTGCTCCCCGTCAAAGGGGCCTTATCTCACAGATCCATGGCTCCTTGGTATCTGTAGAGGACTCTCTGTCCCTGAAATACCGATCTCAATGGGAACAGGATCTAGCATTGGACCAGGATGTTATAGACTGGGATAGGGGATGGTTGAACATATGTAAATGTTCAAAATCCCTCACTATAAAAGAGACAGCCATTAAACTCATAACAAGATGGTATTATACCCCAACACGTATACACAAGATTTATCCACAGTCTTCTCCCAATTGCTTTAGAGGTTGCTCCCACTTAGGCTCATACATACACACTTTCTGGGAGTGTGAGAAGTTACAACCCACCTGGAAAGAAATACTAAAATTGATTGAAAAATTAGTAGGAAATCCCATTAATCTCACTTTCCATCATTGTATCCTATTTCAGGATATTCCAGATATCACCAAACCCTTGATGAGGTTAATTCACTCAATATGTGTCGCTACGCTTTGGGGTATAGCCCTTCACTGGAAATCCTCCTCGATCCTTTTTGCACAAATCATTTCTCGTATAGATTCTATGAGGATAACCGAGAAAATATTTCACACCTTACATGACTCCATACCTATATTTGATGCTAAATGGAACCCTTGGTTCCTTCTCAGGCTTCAAGACTGACCATGTTACATCATTTTTGAATAAGCTACATTTTTCTGTTCTTCATTCTCTTTCTTTTATGATTTGTTTCTGGTCTCCTCCCCTTTGGTTTTATTATGATATTTTTGCTGAATTAGGATATCCTCCCAGTACTGAATGTAATTCAATTTACCATAACAGTGATATACTGCTCATAGTCTCAACTGTGAATGTACATTCTTTATTTGTCCTCCTACGGTTATTATACTTCCCTGAAGGATATTGTTTCTAATGCTACTTTCTATGTACGTGTTTTTTTTCTTTACTATTTTCAATAAAAAACTTTTGAAAACAAAAAAAAATGTACAATGTGTACAAAATATACAAATATGTCAAAGCAGACTGCATCCAAGGTAAAAAAAAAAAACAATCATTAGGCCCCTTTCACACTGGGGCGGCGTCGGCGGTAAAGCACCGCTATTGTTAGCGGTGCTTTACCGTCGGTATTCGGCTGCTAGCGGGGAGGTTTTACCACCTCTAGCGGCCGAGAAAGGGTTAAAAACCACTGCAAAGCGCCTCTGCAGAGGTGCTTTGCCGGCGGTATAGCCGCGCTGTCCCATTGATTTCAATGGGCAGGAGCGGTGAATACACTGCTCCTTCACCACTCCTTCACCGCTCTGAAGATGGTACTAGCAGGACTTTTTTCCCGTCCTGCTAGCGCACCGCTCCAGTGGGCTTTCACACTGGAGAGGCTGTTTCAGGTCAGTTTGCAGGTGCTATTATTAGCACAATAGCGCCTGCAAACTGCCCCAGTGTGAAAGGGGCCTTAGTAAACTTTCATAATATTTTACATAATATGCATATTTTTTAGATTTGAATCTTCAGAAAATTCTCACCACTTTAATTCCTTAACTGTGACAGGGTATTTTAAAGAAAGTAGTCTGGAGAGCTGAAGTCTTTAAAGCAACAAATCATGGAGGACCCATGTGGTGGTGACAAGGACATCAGGTAAATGTTTAGGGATGGGGGGAAGGGGGGTTGTGAATGCACTGGGATTTTTTATGTTAATGCTGTGAATAAATGAAGGTAAAAATGTTTAGCCTTTAGTACTAATTTAATTCTGTTCAGTCTTCTGAGTCAAACACCCCTTTTCTACTGCATAGCCAGGCCGGTGACATAATTTTTTTCATCTACAGTTAAGCAATAAAGCCTAGTCAAAAACACCCACCAGCCTGTAGACAGCTGTGAAAGAAGCACCACAGTATTGATAAAAAAAAAAACATATTGCTCACTTTCTTCTATCTCTGTATTAGCAAGCTCCTACAAATCAAATGAGAGATTTCTGCAAAGTAATAGAGAACAATTTGCTCACAGTGCTAGCCCTCCATCTGCCAGTCAATGTCCTGTTATAAAGGGGATAACAGAAAATGATTATTGCTTATAGGACAGATTATCCAATGTTATAAACCTAAAGGAAATTAACATTTAACTCTTAGTGCTTTTACAATGACCCTGATTGATTGGATCCCCCTAACAATCTAATTTAACATTCACAGCCTCAGGCAGAAAAATGTACAGAACCTTGCTGAGGCTTAGATATAAAGAAAATGTTCACTTTTCAATGAAGTTTACAGAGCCTAATGTTCTGTGTTCTTGAGTGGTGCTTTATGCATGAGAGAGGTCCTCTACCTCTTCATGCTCTGCCCATAAGAGGTGCTATGAAGTCCCACTACGAGCTTTGTAAATGTAGCTTACTTTAGCATCATTATTCTATGGTTGTACAGTGATGAAGAAGCAACCAATGGGATCAAGTAAATTGTCAGCAATAACAGCCACTGAGAACATGACCTACCAATCCTTGCCAAAGGAAAGAGGTTTTGGTAATATTGTTCATGGCACCATGTTATCTTCCTTAGCCTATGATGGCATTAACTGCTGTCAATGAAGAAACTTCTACATGCAGTGCCCTAGGCAACATAACCTCTGATAAGACATATTTTACAAAAATGTCAAACATCTGATTTAGATGCAGAGTCTGTAGCTGATCTGTTCTGTATCTACAAGCAGGAAGATGTCAAATGCAACAGAAATAACTTCACATCTATAAGAAAACCTAAGAAAATTGCCTAGCAGCAAAGCAACCAAGGTCTGAATGAAAAAGTAGTAATATAAAAATTAAAAAAAACCTTAGAAAATGTTCTTTACACAGGGAAATATGTTTTGAATAAGAAAGAATGTGAATTTTTATATTATTTTAAAATTACATTACCGGTATATATATATATATATATATATATATATATATATATATATATATATATATATATACACACATACGGTAAAACCTTGGTTTGAGAGCATTTTGCAAGACAAGCAAAATTTTTTAATACATTTTAACTTGATATACAAGCGATGTCTTGATAGGTAGCGTCATGTCATGACTGAGTATAAAACAGAAGAGAGGCGCCTCTAAGTGTAGCAATATGGTTACATTTAACCACTTCAGCCCCGGAAGGTTTTACTCCCTTAATGATCAGAGAATTTTTTGCGATACGGTACTGCGTCGCTTTATTTGACAATTGCGTTGTCGTGCGACGCTGTACCCAAACAAAATTGATATACTTTTTTCTCACAATCTTTTGGTGGTATTTGATCACCTCTGCGGTTTTTATTTTTTAACAAGAAAAGAGCATCAATTTTGAAAAAAAAACAATATTTTCTACTTTTTGCTATAATAAATATCCCCAAAAATGTTTTAAAAAAACAAATTTCTTCATCAGTTGAGGCCAACATGTATTCTTCTACATATTTTTGGTAAAAAAAGAATCGCAATAAGCGTATATTGATTGGTTTGCACAAATGTTATAGCGTCTACAAAATAGGGAATAGATTTATGGCATTTTTTATTAGTAATGGTGGCAATCTGCGATTTTTAGCGGGACTGCGTCATTGCAGCGGAAAGATCGGACACTTTTTTGGGACCATTAACATTTATACAGCGATCAGCTATAAAAATGCACTGATTACTGTGTAAATATCACTGGCATGGAAGGGGTTAATGCTAGGGGGCGATCAAGGGGTTAAATGTGTTCCCTAGGTGTGTTTCTAATTGGGAGGGGATGTGAATGACTAAAGGAGGAGCCATATCGTTGTTCCTACTTAGTAGGAACAGGTGATCTGTCTCTCCTCCCCTGTAAGAACAGGGATTTGCCGTTCTGGCTCTTGTGCATGCTATCGGGCACCAGAGTGATTGTGCCTGCCCGCCACGTGCATCGGGTCCCCCGCCTTGCCTCTGGCAGCACGCGCTTACCTGCTATGGCTCTTTAAAGGAGCTGCCGTATATATACGACGATTCGTGCAGGAGAGCCATCCTGCCGCCGTATATGTACAGGACCCGGTCAGGAAGTGGTTAATGAAGGTACCACATTTAGCAACATATTGCTACACTAATGCCCTGTACACACGGCCGGACATTGATGGGACATTTCAACAACAAAATCCAAGGATTTTTTCCGACGGATGTTGGCTCAAACTTGTCTTGTATACACACAGTCACACAAAGTTGTCGGAAAATCCAATTGTTCTGAGCGCGGTGATGTAAAACACGTACGTCAGGACTATAAACGGGGCAGTAGCCAATGGCTTTAGTTTCTTAATTTATTCTGAGCATGCGTGGCACTTTGTGCTTCGGATTTGTGTACACACGATCGGAATTTCCGACAACGGATTTTGTTGTCGGAAAATTTTATAGCAAGCTCTCAAAATTTGTGTGTCGGAAATTCCTATGGAAAATGTGTGATGGAGCCTACACATGGTCGGAATTTCCGACAACAAGGTTCTATCAAACATTTTCCATCGGAAAATCCTATCGTGTTTACAGGGCATTAGAGGCTCCTCACTTCTCTTTTATTCTCTGTAGATGGATTTTGGTTCTAATCCCCTTGTGGAGGCTTTCATTTGTGGATGGACATTTTATGGTTACACAGCCTGGTCACATTGCTATAATCTTTTTATGTGGACTATAAACTGAAGGACCTATGAATAAATGGTTGTGGAACTAATCATTTGAGTTTCCATTATTTCTTATGGGGAAATTTGCTTTGATATACAAGTGCTGTGGATTACAAGCATGTTTGTGGAACTAATTATGCTTGCAATCCAAGGTTTTACTGTATTTACATTATAATTATTTACCAGCATGCATATTTATACTGCCTACTGTAAATGATAAAGATGTTACTAAGGAGTTCTGTAAACATACAAATCTACAAGAACACAGGCTAAGTGAATATAAAAAAGTTTATGGAAATCCAAAGAAAATATTTTATTTATTAAATGTTATGCTGTTTGTTACTGAAAAACTCAGACTGTCTAGGCAGTTAGATAAGACTCTACCACTAGACAGTCATCACAATTTACAACCACATATGGACATCAACTGTGCGAGACACAAACAGGTACTCTTGGGTAAAATTAGGTTCCCTAAATCGGTAGTTCTTGCTATGTTAGAGGGCTAGACATCATTTAAACAATAGTACTTGGCTGCTAATTTTCTCAGGACTGTTTGTACAGTTTGAATCCTATGGAAAAGTTGTCTAGATATTAAATAATCACATTATCATTTTGTAGGATTAGAGCTAGGTTTTAGGGCACAGTGGTAAAATGGTTGACAATGTCAAATGCACACTGGACATTTTTGCCTTCTATCCTAGACCCTTTTCTTCCTGGCAGTGGTGTTTTGGCAGAAAAAAAACGTTTGACGGTTTAGGCGTGTTAAGGCACATTAAGCGCTTGGGCGATAATTTGTTTCACTGGCCACAATAACAATTTATTCAGGCCATTGAAATGAATTAACGCTCAAACGCTAAATGCACCTAGCTTTAACATGCATTTAGATGCGTTAACACACATTTACCCGTGTCAAGCTTTTTTCTGCTAAAAAGCCGCTGCTTCTGGATGCACAAGCAAGGGGTTTTTTTTTGTCTGCCTTGAGACTCCTCTGGGCCTCTATGTGTGCATGGACACATAGGCTAACATGCAGAGCCTGCCCCTAAAGAAGCATCAAAAATGTCCAGTGTTCATAAGGCCTAATAGATGTGCCACGCCGTCTTATCCAATTACATACAGAAGACCAGAAACACAAATAGGTTTTCATGGCACCAAGTACAAAAAATTACAACTAATTTTAAAAAGTTTGTTCTTTATTTATAACTGTAATAAAATCATATTTAAAAAAGGGAGATTTTTTTTTCATTATAACAAAGACTGATTTTGAAATACATAATATTGATGCCCCAACCCACTATCACAAATGTTATATCATGCATAGGATGACCAATGGCTATATCTTATACATGTTACAGGTTTTGACAATCACTATCGCAAATAAAATCTTTGAAATTCGAGAGGAGGGAGGAAGAGGGGTCAATCAATAGATTTATCTCTATGTGTTACACAACCAAAACAACCAGCTTCCTCAGGAGCACATAATCTCAGAATCTACAGTTCAATACAAAGAAGAATTAATTTATTTATTTATACATAATATACCACATGATATGAACAATAAAGTATATACATAGGTTCTTACCCAATCATGTGTGGCAATCTGGATGCAGACGCCAGCCCCCAACCCCAGGACAGGGCATCGCCCCAAGAGCTAATCTTAACCCCATGTATAGCCACTGGAGCCCACCAGGCCTCTGTAAAAAGTGTCTCCCAACTGCAGCATCACCTAGAATGGTGGTATGCATGCAAAGTATTCATGATAGGAATTCTTTTGTTTTTCCAAAAGAATATGTATAACTAAACCCACCACTAAAAATGATTATTTTACAGCTTACCAGTCCTTAAATGTGGTGGCTAAAATAGATTTCCTTTTTTTCAGGGTAAGCATGAAATAACAATGTTATCTTTCTTTTGTAAACTACTAGTCCCTGGTAATCTTTTGAATAACACATTTTCTGTTTCTGGATGGCTGTTGTTCACTCCTCCACTGTATTTATGGCAACAGTTGCCACCCAGGCTGGTCTTAAATGTGACTGCCTTTGTTCATCTCCATTACATGGGGGATAGGAAGCAGAGTGGGATCCAGAAGGAAGACAACATCATTGGGTGCATCCAGTTTAGCCCAAAGGAAATGACAAGGACATTGCATTTCTGACAATATTAATGGGTATTTTCTGTACTCGCTTTAAGTGTTTTTAAAATAAAGCATCTATTTTAAATGATCTATTTTTTTATTCAATAAAATAATAAACATGTTATACTTACCTGTTCTGTGCAATGATGTTGACATCATCACCTCTGCCTTGAAATAATCCTCAGATAGATAAGTTTACTTCCTTTCTTGTTCAATATTTTTATTGAGTTTCAAGCTCATCACAGAAGTTGAAATACAAAAACAATTATTACAGAACACATCAAGGTTCATGCAATGCACCAAGAAAAGTTGAATTAACAGGGATTACATTGCAATGCTAATGGATATTAATTATTTCAACAGTTATCAAAAGCAAACACAATGATATTCATGACTGACCTAAGCAAACAAGAATTGTGTTTATGAATTGAAGAGGTCAATCGAGGTAAGCCGGAGCATGCATCAACGTCAGCCAGGGGACACATAGGGGGTCATTTACTATAGCGCCAATATAAGATCCTGCAGTCCTAGAAAATAGCGCCCAATTAAGTCCAATTAGGACTTCAACACTCAGAAACTGGGTGCACATGCAAATAGAAAGCGTGCTATTGCTGGCGAACATACCTGTCAGATTGGCATATGCAGGAATAGTGGAAGTAAATGGGACTCGAACCTGCAAAATCCAAAGTTCTCACTGAAGGCTTGTATGCAAGTTCTTTGCCATAAAAAGTGTATGGGGACCCGGGTCCTGCCCCAGGGGACATGTATCAACTAATTTTTTTTTTTTTAAACGGCTAAAGCGAAACAATAAACATGAAAAATTCCTTTAAATATTGTGCCTGGGGGGTGTTCTTAGTTTGCCTGTAAAGTAGCACATCTGGCCGATGTGTGGAACATTGCTGCAGCAAAATGACATTTCTAAAGGAAAAAATGTCATTTAAAATTGCTCGCGGCTGTAATGTATTGCCAGATCCTGGCGAAATAGATAAAAAAAGGAAAAAAACGGCATGCTTCCCCCCCCAGTCCATACCAGACCCATCAAGTCTGGTATGGACATTAAGGGGAACGCCACGCCAAAATTAAAAAAATGGCGTGGAGGTCCCCCCAAAATCCATTCCAGACCCTTATCCGAGCGAGCGCCCCCCTCCTGAACCATACCAGGCCGCTTGCCCTCACATGGGGAGGGTGCTTTGGGGCCCCCATGCTGATGGGGACAAGGACCTCATCCCCACAACCCTTGCCCTGTGGTTGTGGGGGTCTGCGGGCGGGGGGCTTATCGGCATCTGGAAGTCCCCTTTAACAAGGGGGCCCCCAGATCCCGCCCCCCATGCTGATGGGTATCAGGTACATTGTACCCCTACACATTCACCAAAAAAAGCAGTGAAATGTGACAAAAGACAATAGCTGTTTTTTGACAATGTCTTCTTCTTCCCCCGCTTCTTCCTCCATCTTCCTTCGGTCTTCTCCTTCTTCCTCCAGCTTCTTCTTCCCGTGCTTCTTCTACCATCTTCCTCTGGCTTCTTCTTCCCCCACTTTGTCCTCTGTTCTTCTTTCTTCACTGCTGCCACTCCCGCTCCCGCTAAAGATTCAAAAAACAAACCTCCTCCGATGCTGCAATGGGGTGGATGACGTCATTCCGAGACCCCACACCTTGTGACTTCACCGCCCGGGGCATGATGGGTCAGTGATGTCTCAAGGGGGCGGGGTCTTCGGCTGACATAATTTGGTGGCTACGCCCCATAGTTATATATGAACTCTGCGCTATGGAAGCAGACAGATCGGCTGGTCGCAGCGTCGTCACAGGGTCACTATTTTCATGTTCAGCGGGTCGGTGGCAGGAGCAGCGGTGGAAAAAGACCAGAGGATGAAGCGGGGGAAGAAGAAGGCAGAGGAAGAGGGAGAAAACCGGAGGAAGATGGAGAAAGAAGCCGGAGGAAGATGGAGAAGATCGGAGGAAGAAGCAGAGGAAGAAGAAGCTGGAGGAAGAAGGAGAAGACTGAAGGAAGACCAGAGGAAGATGTAACAATAAGCAGGGGAAAGAAGAAGACATTTTTAATAAAGGAATTGTCAAAAACCGGCTATTGTCTTGTCACATTTCACTACTTTTTTTGGTGAATTGGTAGTGGTACAATGTACCCGATACCCATTCACATAGGGGCAGCCTTGACCTGGGGCCCCCTTGTTAAAGGGGGCTTCTAGATTCTGATAAGCCCCCCGCCCGCAGACCCCCACAACCAATGGGCAAGGGGGACCTTGCACTATTTCCATGTTGAGGGCATGTGGCCTGGTACAGTTCAGGAGGGTGCTCTCTAGTCCCCCTCTTTTCCTGCGGCCTGCCAGGTTGCATGCTCAGAAGAGGGTCTGGTATGGATTTTGGGGGGCCCCTATGCCATTTCTTTTTATTTTGGGGCGGGGTTCCCCTTAAAATCCACACTGGGCCTGAAGGGTGGACCCCCACGCCTTATTTTTACTTTGGACCTGAAGGGCCTGGTATGGAGTTTGGGGGGACCCCCACGCAATTTTTTTAAAACTTTAGTGCGGTGTTCCCTTAATATTTATACCAGACCCAAAGGGCCTGTTATAGACTGAGGGTGGAACTCACACCGTTTTTTTCAATGATTTTTACCTATATTGCCAGGATCCGACAATACATTACAGCCGTGAGCAGTTTTAAATGACATTTTTTCCTTTAGAAATGTAATTTTGCTGTGGTACTGTTATAAACATGGGAAAGATGAGCTACTTTACAGGCAGACTAAGGAGACCCCCCAGGCACGATATTTAAAGGAATATTTCATTTTTATTGTTTCACTTTAAGCATTATTAAAATCAATGCTCCTGAAAAAATTGCCATTTTTAAAACTTTTTGGGGGGGTTTGCTCTGAATCCATACTAGACCTGAAGGGCCTGGTATAGACCTGGGGGGAACCCCACACAGTTTTTTTTTTTGCAATTTTTTTTTTGCCGGAATTTTTTTTTTTACTTTCCGTGGGGAAGCCGCTGACAGCTGATGACTCATTGGTTGTTAAGGATGCGGCAGCTGGCCTCCCGGCCCCTCAGTTAGCAACCAGCTATATACAGTGTTAAAATAAGAAAACACATCAGAAATCGACTTACAAACGCAACAGTTGCATTTCTGGTGCGGTTCCATTGAAATCTATTACCCGCAAATTGCGGGAAAAAAGTCCCATACCATTTCCAAAAACCCCATGGCCGCAAAACGCATAGATGTGAAATAGTAATATAGGAAACCACGTTAAATGGACTGTAGAGCGTTTCTGCAAACTGCAAAATGCACTAAAAAATGCATAGGTGTGAACCTAGGGTCAGAGCCAGTTCACACTGGAGCGATGCGGGGAACCCTGTGAATCCAATGCGGGTTCCCACATCGCATGCAACTCGCTTGCAGATCACACTGCCATATGCGAATTGCTGGGAGTGTCATTAGAAAGCTAAGGACACCTCCAAATCAGTTTGCATATCGCAGAGTGAACTGCAAATTCAGACAGGAATCGGAAAGATTACACTGGCATTGATTAAAATCTCATTACATTCGTTGCAAAAAGCACTGCAAAATTGCAGGACTTTCAGTTCGCACAAGTGTAAAAGGGGCCTTATGGACCTCAACTTGCATGAAAAGTCACGCAAGTATGAAAGGAACCTAATGAGATTCATTGATAACACCTTAGAATTAGGCCCCATTTTGCACTTGTGCGACCAATGCCTGTGTAATCTTGCGGTATATGGACCTCAAGTCGTGTCAAACCAAAGTAGTGCAGGGACTAGGGATGAGCCGAACTGATGAGCCCCCCTGTTCGGTTCGCACCAGAACATGCGAACAGGAAAAAAGTTCGTTCAAACACGCAAACACCGTTAAAGTCTATGGGACACAAACATGAATAATCAAAAGTGCTAATTTTAAAGGCTTATATGCAAGTTATTGTCATAAAAAGTGTTTGGGGACCCTTTAAATTTCGTACCTGGGGGATGTCTATAGTATGCCTGTAAAGGGGTGCATGTTTCCCGTGTTTAGAACAGTCTGACAGCAAAATGACATTTCAAAGGAAAAAAAGTCATTTAAAACTACTCGTGGCTATTGCATTGGTGGTCCGACAATACACATAAAAGTTAATTGATAAAAAGGGTATGGGAATTCCCCACAGGGGAACCCTGAACCAAAATTAAAAAAAAAAATGACGTGCGGGTCCCCCTAAATTCCATACCAGGCCCTTCAGGTCTGGTATGGATATTAAGGGGAACCCCGGCCAAAATTAAAAAAAAAAAATAACGTGGGGGTCCCCCTAAATTCCATACCAGACCCTTCAGGTCTGGTATGGATTTTAAGGGGGACCCCGCACCAGAATAAAAAAAAACAGCGTGGGGTCCCCCCAAAGATCCATACCAGACCCTTATCCGAGCACGCAACCTGGCTGGCCACAGGAAAAGAGGGGGGGACGAGAGAGTGCCCCCCCGAACCGTACCAGGAGGGTGCTTTGGGGTAGCCCCCCAAAACACCTTGCCCCTATGTTGATGAGGACAAGGGCCTCATCCCCACAACCCTGGTCGGTGGTTGTGGGGGTCTGCGGGCAGGGGGCTTATCGGAATCTGGAAGCCCCCTTTAACAAGGGGACCCCAGATCCCGGCCCCCCCTGTGTGAAATGGTAAGGGGGTACAAAAGTACCCCTACCATTTCACTAAAAAACTGTCAAAAATGTTAAAAATGACAAGAGACAATTTTTGACAATTCCTTTATTTAAATGCTTCTTCTTTCTTCTTTCTTCTATCTTCCTTCATCTTCTTCTGGTTCTTCTGGTTCTTCCTCCGGTGTTCTTGTCCAGCATCTCCTCCGCGGCGTCTTCTTCCCTTCTTCTCCTCGGGCCGCTCCGCATCCATGATGGCATGGAGGGAGGCTCCAGCTCTTCTCTTCATCTTCTTCTCTTCTTAATCTTCTTTTCTTCTTCTCTTCTTCATCTTCTTCTCTTCTTCATCTTCTCCTCCGGGCCGCTCCGCATCCATGCTGGCATGGTGGGAGGCTCCCGCTGTGTGACACGTCTCCTCTTCTGACGGTTCTTAAATAATGGGGGGCGGGGCCACCCGGTGACCCCGCCCCCCTCTGACGCACGGTGACTTGACGGGACTTCCCTGTCATGGGGAATGCCACAGGGAAGTCCCGTCATGTCCCGTGTGTCAGAGGGGGGCAGGGTCACTGGGTGGCCCCGCCCCCCATTATTTAAGAACCTTCAGAAGAGGAGACGCTTCACACAGCGGGAGCCTCCCACCATGCCAGCATGGATGCGGAGCGGCCCGGAGAAGAAGATGAAGAAGAGAAGAAGATGAAGAGAAGAGCGGGAGCCTCCCTCCATGCCATCATGGATGCGAAGCGGCCCGAGGAGTAGAAGGGAAGAAGACGCCACGGAGGAGATGCTGGATGAGAACACCGGAGGAAGAACCAGAAGAAGAAGAAGATGAAGGAAGATAGAAGAAAGAAGAAGCATTTAAATAAAGGAATTGTCAAAAACTGTCTCTTGTCATTTTTAACATTTTTGACAGTTTGTTAGTGAAATGGTAGGGGTACTTTTGTACCCCCTTACCATTTCACACAGGGGGGAGGGCCGGGATCTGGGGGTCCCCTTGTTAAAGGGAGCTTCCAGATTCCGATAAGCCCCCCGCCCGCAGACCCCCACAATCACCGGCCAGGGTTGTGGGGATGAGGCCCTTGTCCTCATCAACATGGGGACAAGGTGTTTTGGGGGGCTACCCCAAAGCACCCTCCCAATGTTGAGGGCATGTGGCCTGGTACGGTTCAGGAGGGGGGGCGCTCTCTTGTCCCCCCTCTTTTCCTGCGGCCTGCCAGGTTGCGTGCTCGGATAAGCGTCTGGTATGGATTTTTGGGGACCCCACGCCATTTTTTTTTTCAATTTTGGCGCGGGGTTCCCCTTAATATCCATACCAGACCCTTTGACTTTAAGCATTATTAAAATCACTGCTCCTGAAAAAACGGCCATTTTTAAAACTTATTTTTGCATTGATCCATGTCCCCTGGGGCAGGACCCAGGTCCCCAAACACTTTTTATGAGAATAACTTGCATATAAGCCTTTAAAATTAGCACTTTTGATTTCTCCCATAGACTTTTAAAGGGTGTTCCGCGGCTTTCGAATTTGCCGCGAACACCCCAAATTGTTCGCTGTTTGGCAAACTTGTGAACAGCCGATGTTCGAGTCGAACATGAGTTCGACTCGAACTCGAAGCTCATTCCTAGCAGGGACAAATTTGAGCCACTTGCAGGATGCATAAGTCAGAATAGGGCCTAATACAAAGGTATTATCAATAACTCTCATTCACACTGCTGCGACCTGAAAGTCACACTATTTTGCTGCCACTTTGGTGCTGCAACTTGGCCCCAACTTGGGTCTGTGTATTATTGCGCCCTATGTACCTCAAGTCACATGAAAGTCACACCCAAGTAGTACAGCGACTGCTTTGATGTTGTTGCAACTTGAAATAGCACAGATATGAATGGTTATCATTGAGAATCATGGGGTACAACTTGTCATGCAACTCGGAGGTCTAAATTTGCTGGAAAAGTCGCCCAAGTGTGAAACAAGTCATATATTTTAATAGAAAGGAGCTCTCATTTATATTTTCATAGTCCTTACTGATTTACATCAGCAGAACAAATGCAGGAAGTGATGTGTGCACATGGGCCAAAAGAAAAAGTGTGGTGATGCCAAACAAATTAATGAACCCCACCCACATCAAATCTAACTACTACATTCACCCCCACATTGAGTAAGCACAAGTACATATCCTACACTTATCAGGCAAATGAGCAGCACCTCCTCTTTGCTAAGGAGGGACCTCGCCATGTCCACCTAGAGATCCTGACCAGCACAGGAACTTCCGGGTGATTACAAAGACTCATTTTCGGGTCAGAGTGTGAAACCACGATTAGAATTTTGTATTTTCGTTAATTTGCAGATATGCAAATCCAGGGCCGATCCTAGGGTCACAGGTGCCTGGGTGCAGAAATATTTCTGGCGCCCCCACATTGGTGTGGTCATTTTAGTAACTCCTCCCCTTTACAAATAATTCTATGGCAAAGACTCAACCACAGAGATGCTCCACCACGAAGTCTTCATTACCCTGGGATCCTTACAGGTACAATAAACAAAATACAGGAAGAGAAGCAAGAGTACTTTATTGGGACATGGAGGGGGGCCTCTCTGATGGAGACAGAGAGTGCTTCTGTTAGAGAGTCTGTTAGAAAGAGCCCCCAGAAATACTACAGACATGATACAGGAGATGATCAGAGACTGCAGACATAGTACAGGAGATGGTCAGAGACTGCAGACATACTACAGGAGATGATCAGAGACTGCAGACATAGTACAGGAGATGATAAAGACTGCAGACATAGTAAACTAGATGATCAGAGACTGCAGACATAGTACACTAGATGATCAGAGACCACATACATAGTACAGGAGATGGTCAGAGACTGCAGACATGGTACAGGAGATGGTCAGAGACTGCAGACATGGTACAGGAGATGGTCAGAGACTGCAGACATGGTACAGGAGATGGTCAGACTGCAGACATGGTACAGGAGATGGTCAGAGACTGCAGACATAGTACAGGAGATGGTCAGAGACTGCAGACATAGTACAGGAGATGGTCAGAGACTGCAGACATAGTACAGAAGATGATCAGAGACTGCAGACATAATACAGGAGATGGTCAGAGACTGCAGACATACTACAGGAGATGATCCGAGACTGCAGACTAAGTATGAGCTCCGGCGTGTTCGCAAGCTGCACGTGCAGAGCCCGCCAGGAAGTCGGCAATGCGCTGCGCTAATCACAAGCTGTGAGACATTTCCCGATCTCTGCATCCGCAGATCGGGAAATGTCTCACTGCTTGTGATTAGCGCTGTGCAGTGCCGAGTTCCTGGTGGGCTCTGCACGTGCAGCTTGCGAACACGCCGGAGCTCATCCTTACTTCAGACATAGTACAGGAGATGGTCCATTAGACCCCTTTCACACTGGAGGCGTTTTTCAGGTGCTTTAGTGTTAAAAATAGCACCTGGAAAAAGCCTTACCTACAATCCCACTGTGAGAGCCCGAATGCTTTCACACTGGATCAGAGCACTGGCACGACGTACAAAAAATTCCTGCAAGTAGCTTCTTTGAGGCGCCTTAGGAGCGGTGTATACACCACTCCTAAAGCACCCTTGTCCGTTGAAATCAATGGGCGATGCCTGCAAAGTGCCCCAGCAGTTGCGCCTTTGAACCCTTTAGTGGGGGTTTAAATGTACTTCTAAAGCGAAGGTAAAGCACCACTAAAAGTAGCAGCGCATTACCGCTGATGCCCCCGCACTGTCAGTGTGAAAGGGCTCTTAGTACATCTCATTAAACATCACATCTGTAGATGAACTACTGAGGTGCAGGAAGGGACAGGGCCTGTGTATCCTATTGTAATCTATCATACCATAAAACATCTCCTAGCAGGGGCAGTCCCAGAGCAAATCTAAAGGTGTGCAGGGGATGCCATTCCTACACACAGCACACTGACTCACCTCAGTTCTCTCTCTGTGCAGCCCGAGATAGAGATGGGAGGGGGAGGCATTCCAACTGGAGTTGGTAGAGACAGTGTGGGATCCCAGTGTGAGGAATTTATTCCTGCACATCAGCAGCCACTGACTAGAACCCTTGTGTCAGGAAGAGGAGCGCCCCTCCCCCGAGCACTGCCAAGCTGGACGGGCTGCCCTATGCTCACACTAGAGTTCTGGACAGACACTCACAAGGAGAGAAGGAGGGAGGGGAGAAGTCTGGCTCTTCGGCGCCCCACCTCTGCAGGCGCCTGGGTGCAAAGCACCCTTCACACCCTGGGTAGGATCGGCCCTGTGCAAATCTGTATTTCTACATACAACAATATTTAACCTCCTGACATCCGGCCGTAGCCGAATGACGGCTTCAGCGCGGATGTCAATTCCCGGGAGGGATGACTGGCCTCATATGACGGCCTCCCCTTTCCTCGCTCCCCGTGCGCGCTCACGAGCGCGCAACGGGGAAATTCTGTGTTGGCCGTGTCCCTTGGACACAGCCAATCACAGATCGCTGTAAACGGCCAATCACAGCGGCCGTTTACAGCGCGATCGCTGCCTCCAATGAGAGATGATCTCAAATGTAAACATTTGAGATCATCTCTCATTGCCAGCTCTCTCTCCTCACACAGAGACAGCGTGTGAGGAGAGAGAGATCTGTCAGCGATCTGTGAGTGTGATTTACTGTGCCTACAGTGCCCATAATAACAGTGTCTATCATAACAGTGCCCATCATAACAGTGCCCCATCATTACAGTGCACCATCAGTACAGTGCACCATCAGTACAGTGCCAATCGGTGCCCACCTGTGCCAATCGGTGCCCACCTGTCTGCCCAGCGATGATCAGTGTCCAGCTGCACATCTGCACAATCAGTGACCACCTGTGCCACCTCATCAGTGCCTACCTGTGCCACCTTATCAGTGCCCACCTGTGCCACCTCATCAGTGCCCACCTGTGCCAATCAGTGCCCATCTGTGCTGCCTCAGTGCACATCTGTGCAATTAGTGCACATCTGTGCCGCCTCATCAGTGCCCATCTGTGCTGCTCCATCTGTGCCGCCCCATCTGTGCCGCTCCATCTGTGCCGCCCCATCTGTGCTGCTCCATCTGTGCTGCTCCATCTGTGCCGCCCCATCTGTGCCGTCCCATCAGTGCCTAGCTGTGCCACCTCATCAGTGCACATCTGTGCAATCTCAGTGCACATCTGTTCCACCTCATCAGTGCCCACCTGTGCCACCTCATCAGTGCACATCTGCACATCTGTTCCACCTCATTAGTGCACATCTGTTCCACCTCATCAGTGCACATCTGTTCCCCCTCATCAGTGCCCCTCTGTGCCACCTCAGTGCCCATCTGTGCTCATCAGTGCCACCTCATCAGTGCCCATCAGTGCAGGCTTAGCAACCATGGCCAAAAGAAGCTTTTCCGCCGAGGAGGTGTACCAAATACTGTCCCAGGCCGACGAGAGCAACGGGGAGCTCTCTTTTTCGGATTCCCTTTCCGACTCAGATTCTGAGTCGGACATAAATTATGAGCCAGTCCTCAGTAGTGGAACACTGAGTGACTCAGAGGAGGAAGAGATTTGGCCCGCCAAACGAAGGCGTTCTGGTGGGGAGGCAGTGGCATCTACCAGCACGGCAGTCCCATCCACCAGCACGGCAGTGCCATCCACCAGCACCGCAGTGCCTCGGCAAGAAAGGCCAAGGACCCATGCCAGCCTTCCCTATGCCCTGCAGAACCCCTTGTGGCTTCCTCCTAATTCAGGAGAAGCCAACATTCCCCCTTTCACTGCCCAGCCAGGAGTCCAGGTGAACACGGAGAATTTTTCCCCAATAGATTTTTTTAATTTATTTTTTACCGAGGATATGCTGTCAAGTATTGTGGCCCAGTGCAACCTTTATGCACAGCAATTCATTGCGAATAATCCAACGTCCTACTATGCCCATCCCTACGAATGGAGAGACCTAAAGGTGGAGGAGTTGAAGGTTTTTTTAGGGCTCACATTTAACATGGGACTCACAAAAAAAAACACTTTGCTGTCCTATTGGTCAACCCACCCCCTCCAACACATGCCAGTATACTCCAAGGTAATGTCCAGAAACAGATACCTCATGATATTGAGGTTTCTTCATTTCAACGACAATACCCAGTGCCCTCCCCGAAATGACCCAAACTATGATAGACTTTTCAAAATTCGCCCACTTTTAAATTATTTTTCTGCACTATTCCCCCTGCTGTTTACCCCTCACAAAAACATATGTGTGGATTTTAAGTTTAGTGGCAGGCTTAAAATAAAGCAATATATTCCCAGTAAAAGGGCCCGCTATGGGGTGAAGGTATACAAATTATGTGACCGAGTCACAGGTTACTTGTATGCCTTCAAAGTGTACGAAGGGAAGGACCCCCAGCTGCAAACCCCTAATTGCCCAGACTACTTGGGATCAAGCGGGAAAATTGTTTGGGACCTCACATACCCCCTCCTGGAGAAAGGCTACCACCTGTACGTAGATAACTTCTACACATCTCTGCCCCTGTTCCACTACCTGCATCGGAAGAAGACGCCTGCATGTGGTACCATTAAAAAGAACCTGAAGGGCTGTCATCGAAGTCTGGTCAATAAAAAATTGAGAAAAGGAGAAACGGCGAGTCTACGAAACAACGAGATTTTGGCAGTGAAGTGGAGAGACAAAAGAGATGTTAACATGTCGTCTTCAATCCACGATGATACCTTCATTGAAATCCCCAGAAGAAATGGCCCCATACAGAAACCTAAATGCATCTTTGATTATAATTTGTTTATGGGGGGAGTCGACTTGAATGACCAGATGCTGGAACCGTACCTTGCTACAAGACGGACATACCATTGGTATAAGAAAGTCACAATTTATTTTTTTCATTTGGCCATCTACAATTCTTATGTCATTTATCGTAACTCCACCCAAAACCCCAAACGCTTCCTTGGCTACCAGGAGGAAGTTTTCACTGCCCTTACATTCCCGAACGGCCCCCCAGAAAATATCCGATCAGATGTTCTAAGTCGACTCTCCGAACGCCACTTTCCAGATAAGATCCCTCCCAAACCAACAGGCCAACGACGGCAAAAAAAATGTAAGGTGTGTACCAGAGCTGGATTCAGAAGAGACACATCTTATTATTATGCACAATGTCCTTCTGAACCAGGCCTCTGCGTAGGTGAATATTTTCGTCATTACCATACTTCACTAAATTATTAATGAAGTATGGTAAACGTAAGCCTCTGTTCCTGCAATTTACCTTCACACCCCTTATGCCACAGCCTCCTCTGTAACTGTCCCTGGCTTGTTATTTGACCACGCTTCTGCCTAACGATTCTGTACATACCTCTGCCTGATCTGGAACTGACCCTGGACTGTTATTCGACCATGCTTCTGCCTAACGATTCTGTACATACCTCTGCCTGATCTGGAACTGACCCTGGACTGTTTGACCATGATATTTGCCTGCCTCTTGGACTGATCTTGTACCCTGATACTGGACTAGTAGGTTCAACACAGGGGTCTCACATATGTGAGGGGCTCCAGAATTGTTTTTCTGGATGAAGAAAACATTTTTTTTTGTTTTCTCAATCCTAGATTAGGGTCTGGAGACTCGGAGGCTTCAAAGAGATTTGGGTGGGAGAAGCCTCTACCCCTGTCCCCATTCTGTCCTGAACGAGGCCCTACTTCTGCCTGTAGGACTTACTGCCATCATGCCTCTGCCTGTTGCACTGACCACACCACATGGACCTGCCTACTACCAGGACCAATATTTTTGGCACTGCGGACAATATCTCTGCCAGCACTGACCCTGGACTTTATATGGACAGTAACCCTGCCTGCTGCCTGGACAATTGTGTTCGCTGCTGCTGACCAAGTCCCTGCCTGCTGCCTGGACCAGTGCTATCCTCCTGTGTACAACTGCGCTACTACAACCACAGGTAATCTTTTTTGTTTACGCTTTGCTCAGCATAATGTATTTTGGGGTGTAATTCTTGGTATGTGCATGCTATGTGTCCCTGGAACACCTGACGGTGTTCCTTGCATGTTGGATCTCTGTATGTGGCCAGGCTGTGTAGAAGTCTCACACATGTGGTATCGCCATATTCAGGAGGAATATCAGAATGTATTTTGGGGTGTCATTTTTGCTATCCAAATGCTATGTGTTGGTAATATCTTATAAACGGACAACTTTGTGTAAAAAAAATGTGTTTTAATTTTTTTCCCCACATTTTTCAAAAACTTCTGGAAAAAAATGAACCATTCAAAAGACTCATTATGCCTCATAGATTATACGTTGGGGTGTTAGCTTTCCAAAATGGGGTCATTTTGTGGGTGTTTCCATTGTCCTGGTGCTCCAGGGCCTTCAAAAGTGTAATAGGTGGTTGAGAAATGTGATGTGTAATTTATGCTCCTAGAACACCTGATGGTGCTCCATGCATGTTGGGCCTCTGTATGTGGCCAGGCAGTGAAAAAGTCCCACACATGTGGTATCGTAATACTCAGGAGGAGTAGCAGAATGTATTTTGGGGTGTCGTTTTTGCTATCTAAATGCTATGTGTTGGAAATATCTTATAAACGGACAACTTTGTGTAAAAAAATATGCGTTTTCATTTTTTTCCACATTTTCCAAAAACTTCTGGAAAAAAATAAACCGTTCGAAAGACTCATTATGCCTCATAGATTATACGTTGGGGTGTTAGCTTTCCAAAATGGGGTCATTTTGTGGGTGTTTCCATTGTCCTGGTGCTCCAGGGCCTTCAAAAGTGTAATAGGTGGTTGAGAAATGTGATGTGTAATTTATGCTCCTAGAACACCTGATGGTGCTTCATGCATGTTGGGCCTCTGTATGTGGCCAGGCAGTGAAAAAGTCCCACACATGTGGTATCCTAATACTCAGGAGGAGTAGCAGAATGTATTTTTGGGTGTCATTTTTGCCATCTAAATGCTATGTGTTGGAAATATCTTATAAACGGACAACTTTGTGTAAAAAAAAAATGCGTTTTCATTTTTTTCCCCACATTTTCCAAAAACTTCTGGAAAAAAATAAACCATTCAAAAGACTCATTATGCCACATAGATTATACGTTCGGGTGTTAGCTTTCCAAAATGGGGTCATTTTGTGGGTGTTTCCATTGTCCTGGTGCTCCAGGGCCTTCAAAAGTGTAATAGGTGGTTGAGAAATGTGATGTGTAATTTATGCTCCTAGAACACCTGATGGTGCTCCATGCATGTTGGGCCTCTGTATGTGGCCAGGCAGTGAAAAAGTCCCACACATGTGGTATCGTAATACTCAGGAGGAGTAGCAGAATGTATGTGCCATTTGTGGTATACACATGCCATGTGAGAGAAATAAGCTATTACAATGACAATTTTGTGGGGGGAAAAAAAAAAATCTCAATTTTGCAAAGAATTGTGGGAAAAAAATACAACATCAAATAACTCACCATGCCTCTAACTAAATACATTGAAATGTGTACTTTCCAAAAAGGGGTTATTTGGGGGGCATTTGTACTTTCCTGGCTTGTTAGGGTCTCAGGACATCAGATGTGATAATTTTTTTATGATTTGCACCATAGCTTGTAGACTCTAAAACTTTCACACAGACCAAATAATTTCCACAAATTTTTGGTTATTTTTACCAAAGATATGTAGCAGTATAAATTGTGGCCAAAATTTATGAAGAAAAATAACGAATTTGCAAAATTTTATCACAGAAATTAGGAAAAATGTGTTTTTTTTCAAAATTTTCGGTCTTTTTTCATTTATAGCGCAAAAAATAAAAAACCCAGAGGTGATCAAATACCACCAAAATAAAGCTCTATTTGTATGAAAAAAGGGACAAAAAAATCATTTGGGTACAGTGTTGCATGACTGAGTAACTGTCATTCAAAGTGTGAGAGCACTGAAAGCTGAAAATTGGTCTGGATAGGAGGGGGGTTTAAGTGCCTAGTAAGCAAGTGGTTAAAGGCAAACGTAAGCGAGTTTGATAAGAAATGGTGTCCCTGGGATTACAGCAGGTGAATTACAAAGACAAAGACCTGCCAGCACACCGCTCCAGCGTGAAAGCCCAGAGTGAGAGGAGAGGTGCTTCATCGGTGCTTTGCAGGTGCTTTCCATCTGCATGCACATAAACAAAGCAACAGTTTTCTAAGCATATGTACCTGTGCAGTGTAAAGCCTAGAATTTTAAATGTCCAAGTCCCTGGGCATGATTAGTGCTAACAAACATTAACATTAGACAGCCCCTGGCTGCAATGAGCTTTCAATCTAAAGTCCAAAAATAACTTTCTTACATTAGAGACTATTTTGATGGGAGACAAATAAAATGCCAGCATGTCTTTTGATTGTGGTGAGAAACACACACAGGGAGAACATATAAACTTCCACCCAAGCATTTGGATATTGGGGAATTGAACCAGCAACCCCAGTGCTCCTAGATGGAATTGCTACCCACTTAGCCAGCAGGCAGCTTCACACATGTTTTCTGCATCTCTGTGATGTGAACCAGCCCTAAGTCCATAGTCATGCTCAGTGTCACAAGCAATATACAATATATTGGCCAAAGTATTGGAACGCCTGCCTTTATATGCACATGAACTGTAATGGTATCCCAGTCTTAGTCCATAGGGTTCAATATTGAGTTGGCCCACCCTTTGCAGCTATAACAGCTTCAACTCTTCTGGGAAGGCTATCCACAAGGTTAGGAGTGTGTCTATGGGAATTAGGGATGAGCCGAACACCCCCCGGTTCGGTTCGCACCAGAACCTGCGAACGGACCGAAAGTTCGCACGAACGTTAGAACCCCATTGACGTCTATGGGACTCGAACGTTCGAAATCAAAAGTGCTCATTTTAAAGGCTAATTTGCATGGTATTGTCCTAAAAAGGGTTTGGGGACCCGGGTCCTACCCCAGGGGACATGTATCAATGCAAAAAAAACTTTTAAAAACGGCCGTTTTTTCGGGAGCAGTGATTTTAATGATGCTTAAAGTAAAAAAAAAAAAAGTGAAATATTCCTTTAAATATCGTACCTGAGGGGTGTCTATAGTATGCCTGTAAAGTGACGCGTGTTTCCCGTGTTTAGAACAGTCCCTGCACCAAATGTCATTTTTAAAGGAAAAAATCTCATTTAAAACTGCTTGCGGGTTTAATGTAATGTCGGGTCCTGGCAATATGGATGAAAATCAGTGAGACAAACGGCATGGGTACCCACCAGTCCATTACCAGGCCCTTTGGGTCTTGTATGGATATTAAGGGGAACCCCGCACCCAAATTAAAATAAGGAAAGGTGTGGGGCCACCAGGCCCTATATACTCTGAACAGCAGTATACAGGCTGTAGGTTTGTTGTTAAGTAGAATCTCTTTGTAATTTTGAACGGGTACATTTTTAACGTGTTTAGCTCCAGCCAAAAAATCTTTTTTAAGCTTTTTGGAAAACATAGGGAAGAGTTATCACCCCTGTGACATTTGTTTTGCTGTCTTTCCTCCTCTTCAGAAGATTTCACCTCACTTTTTGTCCCAATGGATTGGAAAGCATCAGTGGAAAGGAGAAATGTTTTTCCCATATTAACTCTTACAGGAGAGAATTTCCCTTCCTAGGGGTAGATTTATTCTCACTTCCTGTTGTCTCCTTCCGTTTGCAAGTAGGAGTCGTTTGTAAGTTAGATGTTTGAAAGTAGGGTCCTGCCCTATATACTCAGCAGAAATTTGGGCCTTAGGTGTTGCTGTGACCACAACACTGTAAGCCCTCACAGGGCTCTGCTGTGAAATATTAGATCAAGAATTGTAATTACATGCCCCTGTTGAACAGGAGCTGAAAAATTAGGCCTTAGGCACTGGTGCTGGTGCCACAACACTGCAACCCCTCACAGACACTCTAGCTGAACACTGTGAGCAGGACGCACCCCACTAGCTTGTAGGTTTAGCTGAACACTGTGAGGTGGACGCACCCCACTAACTTGTAGGTTTAGCAGAACACTGTGAGCAGGACGCACTGCACTAACTGTAAATAGTCTAGCTGCCTGACTGTGGTACTAATAGGATCAAAAGAACACCAGTAATTTTCTTTAAAATACTGTAACAAGACAAGCCTGCCTGTCAGTAAGAAGATAACAGGAACGGATCTAGCTGAACACTGTGAGCAGGACGCACTGCACTAAATGTAAATAGTCTAGCTGCCTGACTGTGGTACTAATAGGATCAAAAGAACACCAGTAATTTTCTTCAAAATACTGTAACAAGACAAGCCTGCCTGTCAGGAGGAATATAACAGGAACGGATCTAGCTGAACACTGTGAGCAGGACGCACTACACTAAATGTAAATAGTCTAGAAGATAACAGGAACAAATCTAGCTAAACTGAATACAGTGTATATATATATATATATATATATATATATATATATATGCAACACCTGGGATGCATATATATATACACAATACACTTTAAGTGCAGCTAACTGACTGACTGTCCTGCCTAATCTAGCTAACTCAAATGAAATGACACTGTCTCTCTCTCTCTCTAAGCACACCGGAACACACTGCACAGGGCCGCCGTGCAGGCGGCCTTATATAGTGTGGGGCGTGTACTAAATCCCCTGAGCCATAATTGGCCAAAGCCTCCTTGGCTTTGGCCAATTATGGCTCTCTGTTAAGGCGGCGCTGTGATTGGCCAAGCATGCCGGTCATAGTGCATGCTTGGCCAATCATCAGCAAGCAATGCACTGCGATGCCGCAGTAAATTATGGGCCGTGACGCGCCACACGAATTTGGCGCGAACGGCCCATATCGTTCGCAATTCGGCGAACGATCGAACAGCCGATGTTCGAGTCGAACATGGGTTCGACTCGGACACGAAGCTCATCCCTAATGGGAATATTTGACCATTCTCCCATAAGTGCATTTGTGAGGTCAGGCACTGATGTTGGACGAGAAGGCCTGGCTAAAGGTCCATACACATGATAGGACTTTTTGACAACAAACATGCAAATTCGCTGTTTTAAGGCAACATCCTACCGTGTATATGCTCCTTCAGACAAACTTTTTCAGTTTTCATCGGACAAATGTTGGCTGTGCAAACAGACAAACTTTCCGGCAACAAAAGTCCTATGGTGCAAAATCCTATCGTATGTACACAAGTCCATAGGACTTTAGTCCAAAGTACAAACACGCATGCTCAGAACGAATGCAAAAGATCAGACAACAATGCAGAAGTTGACCAAAGGGTGGCGGTAAAGAGCTGAAAAACCACGTGATTTGGTGAAAGCTGGCTGAAAAAGTCCTGCTGTGTGTATGCTTAATTAGTTTACGGCCAACGCCCTTCGTACAAAAATCGATGGGAAAGTTTGTACAAATTTCGATCGTGTGTATGAGGCTTTATAGTCTCCGCTCTAATTCATCCCCAAGGTGTTCTGTTGTGTTGAGGTCAGGACTCTGTGCAGGCCAGTCAAGTTCCTCCACCCTAAACTCACTCATCCATGCCTTTATGGACCTTGCATTGTGCACTGGTCCAAATCATTTGGTGGAAGGGGGATTATTATGTGGGGTTGTTTTTCAGGGGTTGGGCTTGGCCTCTTAGTTACAGTGAAGGGAACTCTTAAGGCATCAGCATATCAAGACATTTTGGACAATTTCATGCTCCCAACTTTGTGGGAACAGTTTGGGGATGGCCCTTTCCTGTTCCAACATTACCGTACACCAGTGCACAAAGCAAGGTCCATAAAGACATGGATAAGGGAGTTTGGGGTTGAGGAACTTGACTGGCCTGCACAGAGTCCTGACCTCAACCTGATAGAACACCTTTTGGCTGAATTAGAGCAGAGACTGTTTGCCAGGCCTTCTCATCCAACATCAGTGCCTCGCCTCACAAATGTGCTTCTGGAAGAATTTGTCAAACATTCCCATAGACACACTAAACCTTGTGGACAGCCTTCCTAGCCTTTCCAGAAGCTGTTCTAGCTGCAAAGAGTGGGCCAAATAAAATTTTAACCCTACGGACTAAGACTGGGCTGCCATTAACCACTTCCCGCCTGGCCTATAGCAGATTGACGGCTGGCCGGTGGTTCAGTTATCCTGACTGGGCGTCATATGACGTCCTTCAGGATAACAGCTGTCGCGCGCCCGTGGGGGCGCACATCGCGGCGATCGGTGGAGCGGTGTGTCACCATGTGGTCAACCGTGGTCAACATCACCTGGTGACCACACCCCCTTATAACATCACAGTCCCAGCATGCCCCGGGACTGTGACGTCACAAGGGGACGGGGTCACCGCCTATATAAGTCATTGCGGAGCGCTCACACAGCATTACAGTGGGAGAGAGCGTCGTGTCAACATCGGAAGAAGAGAAGAGGGAAGAAGACGACGCAGAAGTCCAGGCCACTGCTAGCAAAAGAGCGGCAGAAGATAGAGGAGGAGTCGGCAGAAGACTCGGACACCAGGAGAAGAGGTCGAACACCGGGAGAAGAGGCCGGAGATCGGGAGAAGAACCGGAGGCCGGAGAGAGCGGCGAAGTCGGAAGAAGACCCCCGAAGTTGGAAGAAGACCCCCAGAGCTGTCTAATAAATTACTTTAAAAACCCGTGTAGTGTGTTTTTTTATTGACACTTTTTCCTAGTTGAATGGGTAGGGGTACGATGTACTCCATACTCATTCACATAGGGTGGGTGGGCCAGGATCTCGGGGCCCCCTTATTAAAGGGGGCTCCCAGATTCCGATAAGCCCCCCGCCCGCAGACCTCGACAACGGCCAGGGTTGTCAGGAAGAGGCCCTTGTCCTCATCAACATGGGGACAAGGTGCTTTGGGGTGGGGGTGCGGCACCCACCCCCCCATGTTGAAGGCATGAGGCCTGGTACGGTTCAGGACGGGGGGCTCTCGCTCTTCCCTTTTACAGCAATTCTTTCACTCTTCCCCTCCCCTCCTTCTATCCTATCTCCCAAATTCTATCCTTACCTTTCTTTTCTCAAAATTACCTAAACCTACATCCCCATCCTGGAGCCATCCTGGAGCTTTGCAGGCTTCAGTACTAACCTCAACTCACAATAGTGTGGACATATAAAGTAAAAAAGTGTATGTACTTTACATATATTGCTGAAGACATTGCATAGTTGTATGATATCGCTTGTTTCTCACCATACATACAGTTGCTCTGTTTCATGTTTATTGTATACAGTGTTTATACTTTTGTTAATTTTTTTGTTTTTTTTATTGTTTGCTGGTCCAGAAATATTTAGACAGAATAAAGGTGAATAAGGCACCTGGACCAGATGGCATATACCCAAGGGTCCTAAAAGAATTGAGCTCTATCATGTGTCTCTCCTCATTGGTTCACTGGTGGTGATAGACAGCAGCGAGAGCCAATGGCTCCCACTGCTGTCTCAGCCACCGAGTAGGCAAAATCCCTGGAGAGCTGAGGCTCTCTTGCAAATCGTTGGATCGTGATGGGGCTCAGGTTAGTATTGGGGGGGGCTGCTCAACACAAATGGTTTTCTACCTATGTATATGCATTAAGGTAAAAAAACCTTCTGCCTTTAGAACCACTTTAACTATGTTACAGTGCAACTATGTTCTGTTGAATGGGCTGGGGGCATTGCTTATGTATACAGTTTTTCCCCAATAGATCTCAGACAGGGTTTTGGTTTTCCAGCACCCTGTGTCTGAAAACTTTGAGCAATTTGGCTTGGCTGGCTCAGGAAAGCAGTCTCTGAAGACCAACATATTATTAGTCTTAATTACTTTTATTTTATTTATCTCTGAACTGGCAGTATTTCTGAATGAATTCACCATTGCCATATATTAGGAAAGTGTTGCATTTTAGAAGTAGCTGAATTTGTCACATGCATTGGAAGCAGATGTAAAATAATTTCAAGTCTTTTTTAAATTTGGTGTAAGACAACCATAAACAGCAATAATGCCAAAAAAGTGTTGCATTGCCTATAATAAATCAACCCCTGTAAACCTTAGGTAGTCATTAATGAATATGATAAAATACCTTTTCTTTCCTGGAGTCTGAGCTGTCAGACTCTGTTGTTGCTGCTTTTTCAAAAAGATTTCCTTGTCATGTTTCCCTTTATGCAACTATTACACTTTGTTATTTGACTGCATGAGTGAATTTTATGCCACTGGCATTCTGATCTTCAGCTAGCTTCTTTATAGTTTTAGGATTCCTGTGTCTGGGACGACAGTGTCCGGTTCAAATATTGTTCCTCTTTAAAACAGTTAACCACTGCACTTTAGATAATACAGTTGATTTAAGCTGCAAGGGATGTTATGGACTAGTACTTTAAACCCTTAACCCTTTCGCTCCCAGGTTTGTACATCTTACGGCTCCACTTGCCCATCTCCGGGCCCAGGACTGGCATAGGAGGAAAGCTGACCTGACACATGCCTGCTTCCCTCCCCTTCTTGTTGCTGACCCGGACATGACTGTCCACGGCATTATATTCAGTGGAGCACAGGGGAAACATCCAGGATCTTTTAGACCCCAGATGGCTCATTATAGCGAACCTGTCACAAAAAAAATTCATCCCCTATGTGATGGAAAAAAAAGTTAAGCAAAACAACATTTTTTTGAAATTGTAAAAAATAAAATTACACCCAAGCACATAAAATCCCCCCCCCCAAATATTTTTTGAGGCCCCAAACCCCCACATGCACACACATACAAAACACAAACGCATACGTTTGGAGCACCTACGCATGAAGACGTCAAATGCAATACACATGTTATTGTAACAGTAAACTGAAGACCTGGCTTTTAAATAGTCGCCTATGAAAAATATAGGGTGCTGAATTTTGTCACCATTTCACGGGCGCAAGCAAATTTAAGGTTTGGCATGGCATGTTGGCTCTCTGTTTACTCGGTGCAGCCTTATCTTTTATATTTTATCAACAAATTAGGTAATTTATAGCATTTGTGTACCCTAAAATGATCTTTATAGTATTTTTTACTGAATCTTTGCATTTCCTAGACCTTTGTGGAAATATTGTGTGACATAAACATGAAACTGACACTATTTTATTCTCTAGGGTGTCTGCTTTCATAAAATATATCATGTTTAGGGGATTTTATGTAATCTTTTGTCCTAAAATTGTTTTTCATACATCTGTGCAAAAAAAAAAAAAAATGCAAACACAGTTCTGGCAGCGAAAGGGTTAAGTGAAGTAAAAAAAGGGTAGTTCCGCTTAATCCCTATGATTAAGCTCCCAAGGGGCACTGGTGGCATGGCCTGGCTGGAGTCCGTTCTAAGGCTTCCATTCATCTCACTTCATGCACATGGGTCTGCTTCATGATGTGCAGCTTATGGATCTCTTTATTTGACATTGCTGCCTCTTAATAAACCCTTATTTAGGTATGCAGCTGGATGGACAGGAAAGATAAGGCAGAAGGTATGTATCCCCCGCCCTCATGCTCGGGTTTAGTTTGAATAGGGTTCAGGGAATGTGACTAAAGTTCAGGTGCTGATTTCAAACCCCATTGAAGCCAATAGATGTAAAATGTAAAATATATATGTAAAAAAATATTCAGCATATAATATAAAACAAATAAAAATCCAATCAAGTGAAGCAAAGTCTTTTCAGGTGCAAAATGTTGAATAATAATGATAAAGTTCAGTGCAAAAATAGTGTTATAAAAACACAATAAAAAGTGACAGTGTAGATTGATCCAAATTCAGTGATGTGGTATTAATTCATGCAGTCCAAAAAATCCAAGTAAGTGATCAATCCACCAATAAGTGAAATGGCTGCTCACTCAATAAAGGGAACATCATGTAGTAGATCAGCCACAGATTAACATACAATCTCCATTAATCCATCAGGTGATCGGTCCGATCTGCCCACACACATAGAAGGTAATGAAAACACCTTATGGTGTAGTACCAAAAGTACATTTATTATGAGGCCCTTGTCCTGTCAAATGTGGCATAAAGTACCTTGCAAGGCTTTGTGAATTTTTAAAACTTCCCTCTAAGCTACATGAAAAGTCTCTCTGTCCACTGAAGGGTATCTCATTTTTTTTTTTTGCATTGGTCCTCCATGGCAGTGCCCAAGCTCCAGTGCCTAAGGTAAGCCAAAAAAGACCACTTAGACCTAAATACTGCAACCTCGGAGGAGGTTTCCATACTGATATAAACTAGGTATATACCAAGAGCTATGAAAAACTGACTGATCAGCAAGTGCTGCAAATGTAAGTATCAGTGGATAGAGGATTGTTCTAAGAGAACTCTTGAATAGGCACAATGACAGTGATTGTCTTTAATAGTTTAGCTTTAGCCTTACCATTTTCTATTATGTTTGTAAAGCACAGCATGGTTTCCAGCCATCACATTCTGCTTTCTAGAAGAGAATGGGGCTGGGAAGAGTAGGGTCATTTGCTCTGCAGGCCAGTGTTAGTAATACTGATGGCCCTTAATAGAAATACTTCACTATTCATATATCAATTAGATCAGCACCCACTATCACTGACACATGGTGGGTATCATATAGCTACAGTCTAGGTGAGCAAAAATAGCATCTGGTAGAGGGCAAGTCTTTCTGTACCAATTTCCATTACAGCTCTGGGATATTATTTGACTGAATGCCAAAAGCTGTAAAGAAAGCTGATGCTAGGAAATATGATGCTGTGCATTCTAATAATTCATGAAAAAATAGCATGTCCATTACTCAATGTGGCACCATGGTAGGGTACACTTTCTTTGGGCCACATGGTTCCTATCATGAAAGGGGTGATTGAATGTGTTTGTTTACCCCAGAACAAGGATTCTTGGTCTCCCCTGCTGTTTTTACTTTGTTCATCATTTAATTAATTACACATTGCATCTGTTTTTATGTACTATGATACAAGTTCTTTTTTACATACACATTTTTTCAAGTTGAGGCATCATTCTCATGAGGTGGATCCACTGCCTCGGAGTCCGCCTCTGTCCGCCAGCTCAGCTGGAGATCTCTCCGTTGATCTCCGCCGAGCCACGGATGACAGGTCTCTCTCTGCTCACTGAGCGGAGAGGGGCTTGTCGAGCGCAGCTAGTTACTATGGAGAGATCGGACGAAAACAGACAGCATGCCCGTTTTCATCAGATCTCACCCAATCCGATCCGCTAGGAATGGATGCGAACGTAGGGGCATCTGTCTGATTTTAACGGATCGGACTGGGTCAGCGGACTTGTCACCACTGACATCCGTCGCTCCATAGACTAGCATGGAGCGCCCGTTCAGGTCTGCCGTCAAAACTGACAGGTGGACCTGAATGGTCCAACAGTGTGAAAGTGTTATACAAATGAGTTGTAATACATGTATGGAAAGTGAAAGTGACACTAGTTTTTTAGATGGTTAACAGTGAAGAAGGACATTATTTCAACCATGCCCCTTAGAAGAATTTGAGCTAATAAAGCATGCCAAGATATGTGTGATTGTGGTGTTGCATTACCCCCATGTCTGTCATACTGGTACCTCTATTCCACACCCTAATACTGCTGCATTGCCTATATCATCCGATGATCGGTCATGTTACACTGTACCCAAATTACATTTTTATTCTTTTTTCACACAAATAGAACTTTTTTTTCATGGTATTTAATCACCGATGGGGTTTTTATTTTTTTATGCTACAAATAAAAAAAGACCAAACATTTTCAAAAAATGCATTTTTCTTACTGTCTGTTATAAAATTTTGCAAATAAGTAATTTCTCTTGATAAATTTTGACTAAAAATGATGCTGCTACATTTCTTTGGTAAAAATAACCCAAATTGGTGTTTATTTGGTGTTGGCAGTGATGGGGGACAGACAGATTTTTTTTTATTGGGGCACTGAAATGTGTATAGGTACAGGGGTATATTAGTGGTGCTTGGTGTACTTTATGGGGTGATCTGTACAAGCTCTTTGTGTAAAATCATGCTCACACAGAGAGCTGTCACAGATCTGCAGATTCCCCCTCTTCCCCCACTGCACTGAGCTCTCACTGAGCTAGGCGGGGAGACCTGTCACAGAGACACACGTCTCTCTTTACATTGTGATGATTGGACACAGCCGTCAGGTGATCGGGAGGGCCAATCACAGCGCCCATATCCTGATCTCTGCTCAGCTGGATCCTGTGATCATAATGATCACAGGATTGAGCTACAGCGCGCCTCGTGGCCACGCTGCGAGCACTCATTCTGAGAGATGTTCCTGAACGTTCACTCAGAACGAGGAAAGGACCACTCGGCCGTTTATGTACAGTGGCCGGGTGGGAAGTAGTTAAATTACATAATCTACACTTTTCAGTCACCTTTTAAGCAACAGAAAGGATCTGCTTTGTGATATACTTCATAAATGCTAATGCAATAATGCTTAGAATGTTTTTGGGACTTTGTGATATTCTTGAGAATACTTGGGTATTCAGATGGGCTGGTGACAGGTACTTGGGTACTCAGATGGGCTGGTGACAGGTACTCGGGTATTAAGATGGGCTGGTGACAGGTACTCGGTTATTCAGATGGGCTGATGACAGATACTCGAGTACTCAGATGGGCTGGTGACAAGTACTCGGTATTCAGATGGGCTGGTGACAGGTACTCTGGTACTCAGATGGGCTGTGACAGGTACTTTAATGGGCTGGTGACAGGTGCTCTGATGGGTGGTGACAGGTCCTCTTTATTGGGGGGGCAATCAGTGTGTTTGGTGTATACTGTAGGCCGTAACTAGCTGTTACCGTAATCATCTCTATACACGATCAGTGTGTGAGAAGGAGAGCCTAGTAACATCTCTTTACCGTGGTTTGTTAACATTCTGTGACCGGCTGTGATTGGACACAGCCGGTCATGTGGTAAAGAGCCAATTTCATTGGCTCTTTACCACGATCGAGGATGGGCTGTGTCAGTGTGACAAGCCTTGTCCCCGATCGCTTGTCACACGGGACAATGCATGTGAACGGATGTGATTGGACACAGCCGGTCAAGTGGTAAAGAGACGATTTTTATTGGCTCTTTACACTGATCTCGGATGGGTTGCTTCCTGAGGAACATGCCTCATCCCCGATCATCGCACTGCTCATATGACACCTGCCCAGAGGGACAGAGTGTTCCTGCGGACGTCATATGACAATGGCCTGGTATGGAAGTGGTTAATTAATCATGTGATCTGCAGGCTTCCAGCCATGTATATTCACATAGACAGCAATAGTAAACAGCAGAACAATGAGGAACTGCTCCTCTGTCAATCACGATTCTAGATTCACCTTCGCATGGCTTCAGGAGTGTCACAAGCAGTGGCAGTGCATCCATAGAGGGTGCAGGAGCGCCGTCAATCTTCAATAGATAGATTCATGCATTGCATGAATCTATCTATTATCGTCACTGCCGCCCCCTATTCAGGTGTCCGGCCCCTTGTAAGGTACCAGGCATCTGAATTACAGCGGCGGGGGTGTTTTTGGAAGTGCCTGATTAGAGCCGTTGGCTCTAATAGGCGTCCAGATTAGAGCCGCGGGCTCTAATAGGCTTCCAAATTGGTAAACAGCGGGCGCACTGCTGTGCGTTCGCTGCTTACACAGTCCTGTCTTAGGGAATCTAATAAATTGCTTCCCTAACACTGACCCGCCTCTCAGCCAATCAGGTGTACCAGGTATGGTTACCTGTCACCTGATTGGCTGAAGCGACAGGCGCTATGATTGGATGTCTATTGGGTGTCCAATCATAGCAGAAGAGGACGGGAGAAGATATCGAGGACTCGGAGGGAGCGTGGAGGAATGCGCTGACCCGAGACAGGTAAGTGCTGATGGCAATTGATGGGGCAAAATGGTGGCAATTTATGGGGCAAACTGGCGGCAATTGATGGGGCACACTGGCGGCAATTGATGGTTACAGTGGCTGCATTTGATGGCACAGTGGCTGCGTTTAATGGGCACAGTGGTGGCAATTTATGGGTGCAGTGGCTGCATTTGATGGCACAGTGGCTGCATTTGATGGCACAGTGGCTGTGTTTGATGGGCACAGTGGTGGCAATTTATGGGTACAGTGGCTGCGTTTGATGGCACAGTTGCTGCGTTTGATGGCACAGTGGCTGCGTTTGATGGGCACAGTGGCGGCAATTGATGGGCACAGTAGCTGCATTTGATGGACACAGTGAAGCTGCAAGTGATGTTTTTTTTTTTTTTCCAGTTGCACCCCCTCCCAAAAATGTTGTGCACCAGCCGCCACTCGTTACAACGGGTGGCTGAAATAACTAAATAGATGTATTTATACCTTAAAGCGGTTGTAAACCCCGCTTGGTAATTTGTACCGATGGTAAGCCTATAATAAGGCTTACCTGTCGGTAAAATTAATATCTCCTAAACGTGCACTGTTTAGGATATATTCACCCTAAATGCAGCCAGTGACATCACTGACGCATGTGCTCTGAAGGTCCGGCATTCGTGCTGGAACTGAGGGTTCCCATGCTCATGGATGGGAGTGACATCAGCGCTGCCCCGGCCAGTTACATAGACGGAGCTGGTGAACTCTGAAAAAAGACAGGGGAAACATGTCAGCCCTCTCAGCGGTGACTTTACAGCATTAGTTACAAGGTAAGTTTTTCATAATTTGCTAGTAAGCGATGCATACAAGCACATTATGCCATTGCCTTGCAAGTTTTTTTAGAACATCCGCGGTTTAAGACCGGTTTAAGGAATGTATATGCCCATGTATAAAAATAAGCATTGCTTGCATGTGGTTTAACCACTTTCCACCCACGCTATGGCCGATAGATAGCAGTGCCGGGAGGGCATCAATAGACATCCTCCCATGATCTCGCTGCTCGCATGCCCCCTGTGGTGCACACCCGGCGCACTCTGTGAACATCACAGCGGCCCTTTACCACCTGATCAGCTGCCAGCCAATGACAATTGATCATAAAACAGAAGCTGGTTACAATCAGTGTGAGGAGAATAGAAGAAAGTCGGTAACTCGCTACTGTTACAGGGACATCGGTCCCAATCTGTGCCCTCCAGTGCTGCTAAATGGTGCCAACCAGTGCCACCTATCTGTGCCCACCAGTGCCACCTATTAGTGCCACCTATTAGTGCACACCAGTGCCCACCAGTGCCCCCTATCATTCTCCACCAGTGCTGCCAATCAGTGCCCACCAGTGCTGCCAATCAGTGCCCATCAGTGCCTCATCATCATTGTCACCTATCAATGCCACCTACCAGTGCCTACCAGTGCCCATCAGTGACATCCTATCAAGGCGAATCAGTGCCATCTATCAGTGACCATCAGTACCATCTCTCAGTGCCTTCCCCTCAAACCCTTGCCCGGTGGTTGTGGGGGTATGCGGGCAGGGGGCTTATCGGAATCTGGAAGCCCCCTTTAACAAGGGGACCCCCAGATCCCGGCCTCCCCCTATGTGAATTGGTAATGGGGTACATTGTACCCCTACCATTTCACAAAAAAAGTGTCAAAAATGGCAAAAAAAACAAGAGACAGCTTTGGACAAGTTCTTTATTAAAAAATAAAGAAATAAAAATGTCCCACAATATAAATTCACGCTGCCCGATGGACCGAAAAAAAAACAAAACACAACCGTTCCACCTCCATGGGAGGCTCCCGCCAACTGATGCTTCTTCTCTGTGCCAATTCTTATATAGCTGATGGCAGGGCCACCCGGTGACGTAAATGGGTGACCCAGCCCCCCTCTGACGCCACGGGGAAGCCACGGGAAAGCCACCGTAGCATCAGAGGGGGCGGGGTCACCCATTTACGTCACTGGGTGACCCGATGACGTAAATGGGTGCCCCGCCCCCCTCTGACGCCATGGGGAAGCCACTGGATAGCCCCCGTGGCATCAGATGGGGCGGGGTCACCAGTCTACGTCACCAGGTAGCCCCACCCTCAGCTATATAAGAACTGTCACAGAGAAGAAGCATCAGTCGGCAGAACGGTTGCGGGTTTATTTTTTATTTTTCGGTCCATCGAGCGATGTGAATTTACATCGCGGGACATTTTTGTTTCATTATTTTGTAGCCTCCCTGATGGTATTCCTGAGTGTGGCTCGGGGTTAAATTTCAGCTCCATTAGCGATAACCCCGAGCCACACTCGGGATTACATCTCAGGATCCTGGTGCAGGTTACTTACCTTGTCCCCAGGATCCTGCGATGTCCCCCTGCGGTGATTGTGGGCTGTGTCCTCTGCCCTATAAACAAAGAAGAGGAAAGTTTAACCCTGCGCTTACACAACAGGACAGCAGCTCACACAACAAACAAGGATTTTGTCAAAATTTATGTGCATAGACAAGTGTATAGATTTTAAGAAACTTAATGATGTAACTTATATAAATTTATGAAAATGAAAAAAAACGTCTATGTCGATTAACAATAAGTTCAAAGTGTGACAAATTAACAAGTAAAGTCTCTGATGTTCCTCGGGTGTTTCTTAGACTGCAAAAGACTGATGTTAGTCCAAAAGGTATATAATTCCTTATTCACCACGTGGATAACGCATGCAAAGATGTATGTGTGATGGACCCTCCACATAGAGAAAAGTGAAGGCTTACCAGAAGGATTGAACTCATAGGAACGTACGGTCAATGAGTCAATCTAGCTTGTATCACCAACAGGCAATCAAAAAGAAGGACCTCTCAACTGGATGGCGACAAAACTCCAAACATATCCAGACTCCTGACGGAACTATCTTTAAAATGGATTGCAAACCTTCCCGTAGATCATCTCAGAGGGATAGCCCATATGAAAATAAAGGAAGGGGGGCCACATAGCATAATACCGTTTTGTAAAGCAAATTTATTAAAATAAGTAAACAACTTACATTTCAGTAGTAAAAAAAAAAGCGCTTCAAGTAAAATTATGGCAGGCAGTGGAGTCCCCCGACGCGTTTCGTCTTATAAGACTTCATCTGGGGTACTCACCCACTGCTGCCATGCCCCTTAATATAGATATCATAGCCCCCTTAATGAGGATCCAGCTCGTATCTAAAATTGATAGGCACTTCCGGGTTTAGCCAAGATGGCAGACCCGCGTGCGTTCCAAGCCTCTATTTGGTATGTGTATATGCGTTCCAGCGTTATACTAGGATATTATTGTAAACTGTAATAAGATTAGGAATGTAGGAATGAATAAAGACAGAGACCACTTCCTTGAAGAGACATCCCCAATATATAAAAACTAATAAAATTGCTATCATTCTCTAGTGGAGAATATGATCCGAGATAAGGAAAGCGAATGGCCGGACTTGCATCACCGCGTCGAGTGGGACAAACGCACGTCACTTCCCTTCTCATGGACCGCTGGGAGTAAACAGCGGTTCAAGCCTCATTTTGGTAATCATCCACCCAGTAACAGGGCGTGCGTCGCCGCGTCGGGTGGGACGGACGCACGTAACTTCCCTTCTCATGGGCCGCTGGAAGTAAACAGCGGTTCAAGCCTCATTTTGGTAATAATCAACCTAGTGACGTCGGTTAAGCTCTATACCGACGACATTGGGAAACCACAGTGTGTAGTAACATAAACTAGGATCTGCGCAGCAAAAATGTGAACTTTAATTGAATAAAAGAATATGTGTAAATATGAAAATAATATATCAATAGCAGTTATCACTCGGTGTATCCAATATGTGGTGATATCGTGATGGGAAAATTTTATAAAAGGTAGCCTACTAAGATAATGAGAATTGAACAGTGAAAGAAAGATGAAAAATTGAGAAAATAAGGAAAAATGAAAAAAATATAGAAAGCGGCGGGCATCGGCTGTCTCCGCAGCGGCAATCGGCTATCTGGGATCCACCGGAGGGTATCTGAACTCCGCTCGCCATACGGCCTAACACCATGCCGAAGCCTGCGGCCTGTCGTTCCAGCTCCCGGGCTCATCAGTGGCCACAGTGAGTAACAACAATCTTCCTACCACCTCCCTGTATAGCGGAAGCCCTTGACAGCGTCCACTTGCTGATTCATCCCCTGTGCCCAGTAGATCACACGAAGCCCCGATAGGAGCGGCACCCACTCAGGCGGCAGCCTTGTAGGAAAGACCGCGGCTTTGGCCTACACCCGGAAGCCGGCGGCCATATTGGGACTCCTTCTACACCTCATCATTCTCTTTTTCATCACTCTTCCAGAACGGTGTGTGAACGTGGGCATAGCACAATCTCACCCAGTCACCTCTCCCCCCAGCTGATCTGCTAAAGCAACCTTCACAAAAGCCACCTCTATTGGATAGGTGGACAGTTGCAACCATAGCCTATTAAGATGGCGGACACCTAAGACCTAGGCTCTGGCCCTCATCCGTACATCAAAACTTCCCGCTATGCTACTTTAGCAACCACAGACCCGGGAGTTATATCCACTGTTCGGGGATTCACTTAGCTACATCTCGACCGGTTTATGGGGAAGATTGGTGATCAGAGGCACGTATATCGAGGTCACAATTCACAGGATGCAACCAAGCCCAACCAGTCTATGGATCGCTTTCTCCGTAAGCCGCAATCCCCAGCTCCAAATATTCCATCATACGCTGCGGTCCTAACTGATACGATCGCGACTAATACGATCACATTGGCTAGTTCCCCTTCGCCCACCACAGACCAGCCCTACATTCAGGATCTACCCACCTACCCGTACCCCCCACCAATATGTCTCAACCTGTGACAGTGGACGTGTTGGACACCAAGCTGCAAGCTTTGCTCCACAGCATCACCCAGACCATCACCAAAGAAGTCAGCAAACTTGCTCATGAACTTAGGGGTGAGATAGACCAATTGGGGGAGCGCACAGATACGCTGGAGTCCAAGTTTGGTCCACTATATACATGCACTGGAAGAAGAAAATGTCACTTTAAAAAATTCAGTTACACAACTACAGACGCAACAAGAGGATCTCGAAAACAGGGAGAGACGTCAGAATCTACGGATTCGAGGGGTCCCCGAAAATGTCCCTGACAAGGAAATTCGTCCCTATCTCTTGGACCTCTTTGTAACGCTTGCTCCCCACATTCCTGACATAGACTGGCGACTCAACAGGGCCCGCAGATCACTGGCTCCTAAACCCCCTCCAGGTGCCAATCCCAGGGACATCATTGCTCGCTTTCATTTCTATGAGAGCAAGGAGGCTCTGACCATAGCTACCCATAATAGATCCCGAGTGGAGTTTAAAGGTGCGAAGATTCAAATTTTTAACGACTTGTCTCCTATTACCCTGGGAAAACGTCGAGCTCTAAGACCAGTTACATCCCACCTACAACAACATCAAATCCCCTATAGATGGGGTTTCCCCTTCCGCTTGTCAGTCAACAAAGATGGGACTCAACATTCAATGAGAGACTTGCAGGAATGTGAGTCCTTTGTCAGGAACTTAGGACTACCCCCGATCCCGGATGAAGATTTTCAGCCCAAAATCCCACCTTCCCAGATTCTGTCCACACCTGCGAAGATCTGGACCCCAGTTCGTCAAAGATCGCGGAAAACACCTGTCACTCCTCTAGGAGCAACATCATCAAAGGGTCTCACCTGAGGTTCCCATTTGACTCGAATCTGGTTTTCCCTTTGCCATGCTGGGCCACGTTCCTCTTTTACCTTACACGGCCTCGGACTCCCTGTTCAAAGTCCACAGTTCTACCTTGGTTGCCTTACAATTCATATAACCCTCGACTCTATAGCCATCTATATGTTACAGGTGGATTGTTCTGTTAATTGATGTTCGGTTGGGGCCGAGCCTACGTATCTTGTTTCGTAGGTTGACATGCCCCCCCTTTTTTCCATTTTTTCCATCATGGTCACGACCCAAAAAGGTGACCCCCTTGGGGAAAAAAAAAATTTTCTGATTTTTTTTTTCTTTTTCCTTTTTGATCCTATTCAGGTTCTAGTTTTATTTTTTATTTTTACATTTGTTTTCTATTTTTTTTTTTTCTCTCTGGCTTTCTTTTTCCAAAAACTTTTGTAAGGGATCTTTTTTTTGATCCAATATTGGTATACAGAGGCTCCTTTGCTATTTTTTATACATGTCCATCTGAATGCATATATTGTCTATGTTTCAACTTCCCACTTATCATGGTATACACATCTTCGCCCTATTGTGATTGCTCCCACTGCTTTGTGCTCATATTTAAAAAATGGCTGTAAGTGTTTTTTCCTGTAACGTTAAGGGTTTAGGCTCTATACGCAAGCGTTGGCTGGCGCTGAGGGAGTTCAAATCTTCAAAGGCTGATGTGATCATGGTTCAGGAGACGCATTTTAAGACAAACGGTACATTTAAATTTGCTTCTAAACAATTTCCTACCGCCTTTATAGCCTCTGACCCTTCTGGGAAGGCTGGGGTAGCTATTTTGTTAAAACGCTCCTCATCTATTCAGGTAAGATCCTCTTACACTGACCCCCAGGGCAGATTTATCCTCCTGAATTGTGATCACAATAACGTCTCCTTCACCCTGGCCAACGTTTATGCACCCAATACAGGTCAGATTGGGTTCATGGATATTTTCTTTGATCAACTCCAGTCTTTATGTCAACCATATTTAATTATTGGAGGAGACTTTAATATGTGTATGTCACCTACTAAGGATAGACTCGCCCTTTTTTCACATGCTCCATCCCCTCAGGTTCAGCGGCTTTCCACGGCATTCCGGAAATTGATAAGATCCCACAATCTGTTTGACACGTGGAGGATAAAACATCCACTAGCCAAACAATTTACCTTTTATTCTCCACCTCATAAATTATATACCAGACTAGATCATTTCTTTGTCTCAGCCCCCCTTTTACCCTATGTGGTGAATTCCGAAATACACCCTATAACATGGTCTGATCATGCACCCATCGCTCTAGATATCCTTCTGTCAAAACCTACACCTAGAACATGCTATTGGCGCCTTAATGAGTCTCTTCTCAAGGTACCTGAAATACATCTCCACTTACAGGGAAAGTTGAAGGAATTCTTTGAACTTAATGAGGGTTCAGTCTCTGGGGCGTCCACCCTATGGGAGGCCCATAAGGCCTTTTTCAGAGGAGAATGCATCTCTGCAGGCTCTCGTTACAAACGTGACCGTGAACTTCAGAGAACGTCCCTCTTAGACAATCTGTCTGAAGCAGAGAAACACCTACTCAGCCTCCCTACGGTGACCCGCCTCAGAGCAGTGGTCTCTCTGCGCAACCGCATCAAATCCTTGGATCTGACTAAGTTTACTAAATACAATTTATGGTCCAAGCAAAAGTTTTATGAGTTTGCTAACAAGCCTCATAGAATGTTGGTTAACAAACTAAGACCTAGAGCATACACTTCCACTCCTGACCATTTAATAGAGTCTAACGGTGTTCCCACATACTGCCCTCGTAATATGTCAAGGGTCTTTGGTGACTTTTACCAAGGCTTGTACAATTGTTTATCAACAGACCTGAATTTTCAATTCACCCAGGATAAATTTGACTCCTTCGTAGAATCCTTGAGACTCCCCACGATCTCCACTGAAGATCGCATAGGCCTAAATGCCCCCATTTCTGTGGAAGAAATCACTGAGGTAGTGAAACAACTCCCTAATCATAAAGCGCCTGGCCCTGATGGACTCTCCTACCCCTACTTTAAAGGTTTTCTGCCAGTTCTATTACCCCACATGGCTAATCTATTCTCCTCGCTAATGTCAGGTACAATACCCCACTCCCAATTCCTCCACGCCTTCATTACAGTCATTCCAAAGCCCGGGAAAGACCCCTCTTTACCTGATAACTATAGACCCATTGCCCTTCTTAATTCTGACTATAAAATCTTCACTAAAATTTTGGCCAACAGACTCTCTTTGCTCCTCCCGTCGCTTGTACATGGGGACCAGGTCGGGTTTGTCCCCTCTAGACAGGCAGGTGACAACACTAGGAGAACGATCGATCTTATCGATCTCCTGACGAAAACTAAGAAGCCTGCCTTGATTCTTAGCCTAGATGCTCAGAAAGCGTTTGACTGCTTGAATTGGTCATTCATGTTTGCTATCTTACGTAAATATGGCTTCTCCGGTCCCTTTGTACAAGCGTTAAAAGCACTTTATTCCTCTCCTTCGTCCCAAGTGCAGATGGCTTCCCATATATCTCCATCATTTACTCTAACTAATGGTACTCGCCAGGGCTGTCTCCTATCTACCCTTCTATTTATCCTTAGCTTAGAGCCCCTGGCAGAGGCCATTAGATCCCATCCAGACATAAGTGGAGTCCGGTTGAGACAACGGGAATACAAATCATCACTCTTCGCAGACGATATCCTCTTAACTTTAACCCATCCTCACATATCACTTCCCTCACTTCACACAACTTTAGCCTTATTTGGGAATATTTCCGGTTATAAAATCAATTCAACCAAAACAGAAGCACTCCCTATTAATATCTCAGAAGATGCACTCTTGACCCTACAAGGTAATTTTAACTACCGATGGTGTCCTAAGTCACTAAAATACCTTGGAGTCTATTTGACCCCTTCGTATTCTACCCTTTTCCAAGCTAATTTTCCATCTATGTTCACTGAAATCAACAACTTATTGAAAACCTGGACGAAATTCCCTCTCTTCCTCTTAAGAAGGATAAATGTCCTTAAAATGTCGATCCTCCCAAAACTTTTATACCTTTTCGAAACCTTGCCAGTGATGATTCCGTTGTCACAGCTCAAAATCCTACAGAGAAGTTTTCTAAATTTTATATGGGATAATAAATCACATAGAGTGGCCAGCTCAGTACTTCTAACTTCCCAAAATAGAGGAGGCCTAGGAGCACCAGATATAATCAAATATTATTATGCTACACATTTGAGGGCTATAGCCTCTTGGACATCCAGGTTTGCTCCTAACCGCTGGTCCGAAATTGAGATGAGCATTACAATCCCAGCTCATCCATGCAGTTTATTATGGCCATCTACAGATAAATCCTTCGCCCAACTACGCAAGATATGCCTAAATCCAATGCTGTTTACCCTCTCAATTTGGAAAAAATGTTCGGGCAAATTTTCACTCACATCCCATTGTTCCCCTTTTAATAAACATCACCTTTTAATCCAGACATTCCGGATAGCCTATCCTATGAAGCCATGTTGCCCTGGACAAAAGCAGGTATATTCCAGCTACGCCATATATTTCATCCGATAACACGCAAAATACTTACCTTTTCAGAACTACAATCTAAACATGGAATTCCGCGGAATCTCTTTTACTCATTTCTTCAAATTCAACATTTTTTCTCCAAAAAACTACCACAACTGACACTTTCTATACCCACACAATTTGAATTGACATGCTCCAGAGGCCCTCATGAACCTGGCCTGATCTCCACTATATACAAAATACTGCAAGAAACTCCCCCCCTTACAGAACACACCCACGCATACATGCGTAAATGGTCCCACATCTTAGATCGGCCTATTGCTCTACAAGAATGGAGGGAGATTTGGGAAGCTACTTCAAAAGTATCCAGATGTGTGACCCACAAAGAAACAGCCTACAAAGTCTGTATGTTTTGGTATAGGACTCCAGATTTCTTGTTGAAGCATAAACTGACAACTTCAGGCTTATGTTGGAGATGTGGTGTGTCCATAGGCACACATTATCATATATTTTGGGATTGCTCGTTCTATTGCCTTTTTGGACACAGATCCACATATCATTAGAGAAGATCTTGAACATCTCTATCCCCTTTCACCCAATACACCTTCTGCTAGGCCTTCCGATCCCAAAAATGACCAAACACCATAGGAAGTTGATGGCTTTCATCTTACTAGCAGCTAAACGGGCCATTCCCCAATGCTGGTTGACCAAAGCTCCCCCTACTTTTGCTCAATTTCTAAATAACACAGGTGATATTCGTAGGATGGAACATCTTACGGCTATTATTGAAGAAACCCTTCCTAGTTTCGATAAAACATGGGAACCGTGGGATGCTTCTGAATATAATTTGGAGAAACCCAATCAGACATGATGTTCATGTAGCTAACCAATACCTAGAATAATTTAATGCTGGTCTTTTTTTTTCTCTCCTACACTAGATGTGTATATTTTATATGTCAATCACTAGTTATACTATTCCTACCCTTGTTTATTCATAGAATGTGATGAAGTGGTTTCCTTGAGATGGACTTCTTTCTTATGTTATTCCATTTAATATATGTGTATATTGTTATATCATTGTATAACATGGTAAACTTTCAATAAACAAACAATTAAAAAAAAAAAAAAAAAAAATGTAAGTGTTCCAATGTGAACCCAAAACACCTATCGATCCAAAATGTTGATAAAAAAACCATATAGTGTCCCTATCAGCAAGTGAGACCATGAAGCGTGAATGACTGACCTATGCCATTGAATGCTATGGTGTCTATATGGTGATAATTCAATGTGTCCTGACTCCAAAGAAAAGGGGCCGGAGAGTGTGAAAAATCTTTATAGTGAAAATGTCAATGAAATCTTTCTGTGTATATAAATTTGACCTCCATAGATCCGAGATGTATTCTCAAAAGAGTTCTACACAGTTATACATCAACATACAAAACCTCTACTTTCTCTCAGGTGAATATACTAAGAGTCATTGATAAATGCATTTATATCGATTTCCATATTCATACCCCTTGGGGAGAGGGACTGTAGCTCATGTATCCAGAATGTCTCTAGACGGGAAACACCCCTGGTCTTAGCACCCCCTCTCCAGGCTGGGGTATATTGGTCAATAACTAGAAATTGTGGACCTAGTGGGTTGCCGTTATGGAATTCCTTGAAATGTCTGGGTACGCTATGTTTCGACTTCCTCCCTTTAATGAGGGCAATATGTTCACCTACTCTTCTGGTGAAAGTTCTCGTTGTGCGGCCAACATATTGTTGGCCACATGGACATGTAATCAAATAGACTACATATCTGGAATTACATGTACAGAAAGGCTTGATAGTGTACCTTTTCCCTGTAACTGTCGATGTAAAATCTGTTGTTTTGCGTCCCATTAATGCATTGTGTTGACATACAACACATTTCCTACATGGAAAAAACCCAGTCCAGTTATGGAAAAATGAAGGACGCACTGGAGGGTTAGTAACATTGGGTGCTACTAGGCCACGTAGGGATGGTGCTCCTTTGAAAATTAGTTTGGCTTGTTCAGGTAACATTTTACCTAGAATATTATCTTGCTTCAAAACCCCCCAATGCTTTTTCACAATATTCTTGATTTGTTTATGTTGCACTGAATATGAGGTTAACATTGCCCACTTAAATGTGGAATCTGGTTCTCTTTCGGGTTTCGCCTCAAAAAGGGAATTCCTATCCATATTGGTGACTCTCCGGAGGTCTAATTCCAGAGTGGTGCTATCATACCCCTTGTCGAGAAAACGTTGTTTTAAGATAATCGCTTGTTCTATGAATACATCTAAATTTGTGCAGTTCCTACGAAGACGCAGAAACTGACTACGGGGGACTGCCTTAAGCCAAGATCTATGGTGACAGCTATCCCTGGGGATAAAGCTGTTTTGATCTGTTGGCTTGAAATAAGTATTGAATTCAAATTGTTTATTAACGATCTTAATTTCTAGATCAAGGAAGTGGATCTCATTTTCACTAGATTCATATGTTAAGGAGATACCTCTATCATTTGTGTTAAGGTATTCGAAAAATTGTTTCAATGATTCTGGAGTACCACTCCATAGGAGGAGGATGTCTTCTATATATCTAGCCCCAGAACCAATGAAGTGGTTCCATGGGTATAGACGACATCCTCCTCCCACTTGGCCATGAAGAGGTTCGCAAGGCTCGGAGCGAATTTCGCTCCCATGGCCACTCCACGTTGTTGTAGATAGTACCGTTGATCGAACCAGAAATAATTATGTTTGGTTGCGAATTCAAGCAGCTCTATCAAATAATCACATTGAAAGGAAGCCAGAGATTCTTCCCGGTAAAGGAAATGTCTGACAGCCTCTATGCCTCTCTCATGCGGTATGCACGAGATCCCTGAAGATTTTTACTGCAGGAGTGATAGGGACAGGAGGGACGAATAGGGAAGGGTTAGATAATCCCGAATGTACAGTGCCTGAGGTAGCTGCTGGGTAATCTGTCCGAGTGGGATTGGAAATCAAGTACCTTTGGATATTAATTTTACGTATAAATTTGTGGACGTCGATAAACGTATGAAATTTATTTAATTTCTTAGGGGGGGCGTATTTGAGACCTTTATCAAGCACTAATATTTCAGCGTGAGTGAGTGCCTGGGTACTCAAATTAAATACCCCTTGTCCTACTACACTCTTTTTCTCTTTTCTTCTCTGTAGTCTCCTCCCCCCTCAGCACCCTCTCTTGGGTCTGGACCCCTTTTTCTGGCGTGTCGGTCCTTGTGAAAACCCTGATTATGATAGGTCATAGGGTTTTGAGTATACGGAGGATCTACATAGCTACCTCTCCTGTTTTAGAGGTATGGGTATCTCTAAGAGGTGAGTATCTATTATAGGTGCGGATTGGGGAGGAGGGATAGCAATAATATGGACTTTCGTCACGATATGAATCGGGACGTGTCTCATGTCTTGAAAATGGGGGGCGTTGGGGTTGGTTGTCGTACTCCCAATAGGGACATGTGACAGAGTGATGTACATCCCCTCTAGGGTTACCCCTACCGCCACGTTTCCCTCTAAGATAATTTTATCTTTCATGTTTATTTTTTCTACTTTCTATATTTTTTTCATTTTGACGAAAGTCCATATTATCGCTATCCCTCCTCCCCAATCCGCACCTATAATAGATACTCACCTCTTAGAGATACCCATACCTCTAAAAACAGGAGAGATAGCTATGTAGATCCTCCGTATACTCAAAACCCTATGACCTATCATAATCGGGGTTTTCACGAGGACCGACACGCCAGAAAAAGGGGTCCAGACCCAAAAGAGGGTGCCGAGGGGGGAGGAGACTACAGAGAAGAAAAGAGAAAAAGAGTGTAGTAGGACAAGGGGTATTTAATTTGAGTACCCAGGCACTCACTCACGCTGAAATATTAGTGCTTGATAAAGGTCTCAAATACGCCCCCCCCTAAGAAATTAAATAAATTTCATACGTTTATCGACGTCCACAAATTTATACGTAAAATTAATATCCAAAGGTACTTGATTTCCAATCCCACTCGGACAGATTACCCAGCAGCTACCTCAGGCACTGTACATTCGGGATTATCTAACCCTTCCCTATTCGTCCCTCCTGTCCCTATCACTCCTGCAGTAAAAATCTTCAGGGATCATGTTCTTGATGATTTCGCTAGACTGCCAGAAAAACATATTCGACATTCATCATTGCCAAAAAAAGGATTAAAATCCTTGTGTGCACGCAAAAATTTAGTTGTCCGCCCAGCAGACAAGGGAGGAGGAATAGTGGTACTTGATAAGAGCCAATATGATGAGGAGATGTACCGGATACTGAGAGAACCAGACACTTATGTAGAACTCTCTAACAATCCCACTAATATATATAAAAAACAACTACAGACTCTTATAACTAAAGGTTATGATTCTAAGATCCTAAACAAAAAAGAAAAAGCTTTCCTGATACCTTCTGCGCCAAGAATCCCCACTATATACTATTTGCCAAAAATCCACAAAAATCCGGTGTACCCCACAGGGAGGCCCATCGTGAGTGGTATTAATTCTATCACTTCCAGAATAGGCAAATATATTGACTTCTATTTGCAGCCTATTGTTACAAAGACACCCTCTTTCTTGAAAGATACCAGTTCCACGATTAAACGTTTGGAAGGGATTCAGCTACAGGAAGGTTTTATTATGGCCACAGCGGATGTGGCTTCGTTATACACGTGCATACCGCATGAGAGAGGCATAGAGGCTGTCAGACATTTCCTTTACCGGGAAGAATCTCTGGCTTCCTTTCAATGCGATTATTTGATAGAGCTGCTTGAATTCGCAACCAAACATAATTATTTCTGGTTCGATCAACGGTACTATCTACAACAACGTGGAGTGGCCATGGGAGCGAAATTCGCTCCGAGCCTTGTGAACCTCTTCATGGCCAAGTGGGAGGAGGATGTCGTCTATACCCATGGAACCACTTCATTGGTTCTGTGGGCTAGATATATAGACGACATCCTCCTCCTATGGAGTGGTACTCCAGAATCATTGAAACAATTTTTCGAATACCTTAACACAAATGATAGAGGTATCTCCTTAACATATGAATCTAGTGAAAATGAGATCCACTTCCTTGATCTAGAAATTAAGATTGTTAATAAACAATATGAATTCAATACTTATTTCAAGCCAACAGATCGAAACAGCTTTATCCCCAGGGATAGCTGTCACCATAGATCTTGGCTTAATGCAGTCCCCCCGTAGTCAGTTTCTGCGTCTTCGTAGGAACTGCACAAATTTAGATGTATTCATAGAACAAGCGAATATCTTAAAACAACGTTTTCTCGACAAGGGGTATGATAGCACCACTCTGAAATTAGACCTCCGGAGAGTCACCAATATGGATAGGAATTCCCTTTTTGAGGCGAAACCCGAAAGAGAACCAGATTCCACATTTAAGTGGGCAATGTTAACCTCATATTCAGTGCAACATAAACAAATCAAGAATATTGTGAAAAAGCATTGGGGGGTTTTGAAGCAAGATAATATTCTAGGTAAAATGTTACCTGAACAAGCCAAACTAATTTTCAAAGGAGCACCATCCCTGCGTGGTCTAGTAGCACCCAATGTTACTAACCCTCCAGTGCGTCCTTCATTTTTCCATAACTGGACTGGGTTTTTTCCATGTAGGAAATGTGTTGTATGTCAACACAATGCATTAACGGGACGCAAAACAACAGATTTTACATCGACAGTTACAGGGAAAAGGTACACTATCAAGCCTTTCTGTACATGTAATTCCAGATATGTAGTCTATTTGATTACATGTCCATGTGGCCAACAATATGTTGGCCGCACAACGAGAACTTTCACCAGAAGAGTAGGTGAACATATTGCCCTCATTAAAGGGAGGAAGTAGAAACATAGCGTACCCAGACATTTCAAGGAATTCCATAACGGCAACCCACTAGGTTCACAATTTCTAGTTATTGACCAATATACCCCAACCTGGAGAGGGGGTGCTAAGACCAGGGGTGTTTCCCGTCTAGAGACATTCTGGATACATGAGCTACAGTCCCTCTCCCCAAGGGGTATGAATATGGAAATCGATATAAATGCATTTATCAATGACTCTTAGTATATTCACCTGAGAGAAAGTAGAGGTTTTGTATGTTGATGTATAACTGTGTAGAACTCTTTTGAGAATACATCTCGGATCTATGGAGGTCAAATTTATATACACAGAAAGATTTCATTGACATTTTCACTATAAAGATTTTTCACACTCTCCGGCCCCTTTTCTTTGGAGTCAGGACACATTGAATTATCACCATATAGACACCATAGCATTCAATGGCATAGGTCAGTCATTCACGCTTCATGGTCTCACTTGCTGATAGGGACACTATATGGTTTTTTATCAGCATTTTTGATCGATAGTTGTTTTGGGTTTACATTGGAACACTTACATTTTAAGGTGGTGTTTATCACCACTTCTTAAATGAATATTTTTTCACTTTATTTTATTTTTCACTATTCACTTTATTATTTTTTATTTTATGTTTCATTTTTCATTTTTTATCTTGTATATTTTTTTTTTTTAATTTACATTTATTACCTAATTTACTTTATTTTTATCTTAATTTTATTTTTATTTAGTTTATTTTATCTTTCATGTTTATTTTTTCTACTTTCTAGATTTTTTTCATTTTTCCTTATTTTCTCAATTTTTCATCTTTCTTTCACTGTTCAATTCTCATTATCTTAGTAGGCTACCTTTTATAAAATTTTCCCATCACGATATCACTACATATTGGATACACCGAGTGATAACTGCTATTGATATATTATTTTCATATTTACACATATTCTTTTATTCAATTAAAGTTCACATTTTTGCTGTGCAGATCCTAGTTTATGTTACTACACACTGTGGTTTCCCAATGTCATCGGTATAGAGCTTAACCGACGTCACTAGGTTGATTATTACCAAAATGAGGCTTGAACAGCTGTTTACTTCCAGCGGCCCATGAGAAGGGAAGTTACGTGCGTCTGTCCCACCCGACGCGGCGACGCACGCCCTGTTACTGGATGGATGATTACCAAAATGAGGCTTGAACCGCTGTTTACTCCCAGCGGTCCATGAGAAGGGAAGTGACGTGCGTTCGTCCCACTCGACGCAGTGACGCACGTCCGGCCATTCGCTTTCCTTATCTCGGATCATACTCTCCACTAGAGAATGATAGCAATTTTATTAGTTTTTATATATTGGGGATGTCTCTTCAAGGAAATGGTCTCTATATTTATTCATTCCTACATTCCTAATCTTATTACAGTTTACAATAATATCCTAGTATAACGCTGGAACGCATATACACATACCAAATAGAGGCTTGGAACACACGCGGGTCCGCCATCTTGGCTAAACCCGGAAGTGCTTATCAATTTTAGATATGAGCTGGATCCTCATTAAGGGAGCTATGATATCTATATTAAGGGGCATGGCAGCAGTGGGTGAGTACCCCAGATGAAGTCTTATAAGACGAAACGCGTCGGGGGACTCCACTGCCTGCCATAATTTTACTTGAAGCGCTTTTTTTTTTACTACTGAAATGTAAGTTGTTTACTTATTTTAATAAATTTGCTTTACAAAACGGTATTATGCTATGTGGCCCCCCTTCCTTTATTTTAAAATGGGCTATCCCTCTGAGATGATCTACGGGAAGGTTTGCCATCCATTTTAAAGATAGTTCCGTCAGGAGTCTGGATATGTTTGGAGTTTTGTCGCCATCCAGTTGAGAGGTCCTTCTTTTTGATTGCCTGTTGGTGATACAAGCTAGATTGACTCATTGACCGTACGTTCCTATGAGTTCAATCCTTCTGGTAAGCCTTCACTTTTCTCTATGTGGAGGGTCCATCACACATACATCTTTGCATGCGTTATCCACGTGGTGAATAAGGAATTATATACCTTTTGGACTAACATCAGTGTGTTATTGCTAAGAATTACAGACCTACAATATAAAACACCAAATTTCTATGCAAAATAATTGTACTGCTTTGAGACGCAAAAATCTGAAATAATCATACCACCAGGGAGGTTAACCTCTTACCCACTGGGCACTAAAACCCCCTTCCTAACCAGACCAATTTTCAGCTTTCGGTGCTCTCACATTTTGAATGACAATAACTCAGTCATACAACACTGTACCTATATGAAATTGTTGTCCTTTTTTTTACACAAATAGAGCTTTCTTTTGGTGGTATTTAATCACCTCTGGGTTTTTTATTTTTTGCTCTTTAAAAGAAAAAAGACCGAAAATTCTGTAAAAAATGCATTTTCCCTCGTTTCTGTTATAACATTTTGCAAATTAGTAATTTTTCTTCATAAATTTTGGCCAAAATGTATACTGCTACATATCTTTGGTAAAAATAGCCCAATTAGTGTAAATTATTTGGTCTTTGTGAAAATTAGAGAGTCGACAAGCTATGGTGCCAATCTCTGAAAATTGATCACACCTGATGTACTGAGACCCTAACAATCCAGAAAGATACAAATAGCCCTCAAATGACCCCTTTTTGGAAAGTAGACATTCCAAGGTATTAAGTAAGAGGCATGGTGAGTTTTTTGACGTTGTAATTTTTTCCCACAATTCTTTGCAAAGATTTTTTTCTTTCACAAAATTGTTATAATAGCAGGTTATTTCTCACACACAGCATATGCATAGCACAAATTACACCCCAAAACACATTCTACTACTCCTTCGGAGTACGGCGATACCACATGGGTGAACCTTCTACACAGCGTGGCCACATACAGAAGAGGCTTCTCCTCTTCTGACGGTTCTTAAATAATGGGGGCGGGGCCACCCGGTGACCCTGCCCCCCTCTGACGCACGGGGACTTGACAGGGACTTCCCTGTGGCATTCCCCGTGACGTCAGAGGGGGCTGGGTCACCCGTTACGTAACCCCGCCCCATTCTGACATCAGGGGGAATGCCAAAGGGAAGCCCCCGTGTGTCAGAGGGGGCGGGGTCACCGGGTGGCTCCACCCCCCCATTATTTAAGAACCGTCAAAAGAGGAGAAGCGTCACACAGAGGGAGCCTCCCTCCATGCCATCATGGATGCAGAGCGGCCCGAGGAGAAGAAGGGAAGAAGACGCTGCGGAGGAAGATGCCGAACTAGAACACCGGAGGAAGAACCAGAAGAAGATGGAGGAAGAAACCGAAGGAAGATAGAAGATAGAAGATATCAGATAGAAGAAAGAAGATAGAAGATAGAAGAAGAAGCATTTAAATAAAGGAATTGTCAAAAACTGTCTCTTGTCATTTTTAACATTTTTGACAGTTTTTTTGTGAAATGGTAGGGGTACTTTTGTACCCCCTTACCATTTCACACGGGGGAAGGCCGGGATCTGGGGGTCCCCTTGTTAAAGGGGGCTTCCAGATTCCGATAAGCCCGCCGCCCGCAGACCCCCACAACCACCGGGCAAGGGTTGTGGGGATGAGGCCCTTGTCCCCATCAACATGGGGACAAGGTGTTTTGGGGGCTACCCCAAAGCACCCTCCCAATGTTGAGGGCATGTGGCCTGGTACGGTTCAGGAGGGGGGGCGCTCTCTCCTCCCCCCCTCTTTTCCTGCAACCTGCCAGGTTACGTGCTCGGATAAGGGTCTGGTATGGATTTTTGGGGGGACCCCACGCCAATTTTTTTTTCTTAATTTTGGCCGGGGTTCCCCTTAATATTCATACCAGACCTGAAGGGCCTAGTATAGAATTTAGGGGGACCCCCACATCATTTTTTTAAAAAACTTTGGTCCAGGGTTCCCCTGTGGGGAATTCCCATGCCGTTTTTATCAATGAACTTTTATGTGTATTGTCGGACCGCCAATTCATTAATAGCCGCAAGTAGTTTAAATTACTTTTTTTCCTTTGGAATGTCATTTTGCTGTCAGACTGTTCTAAACATGGGAAACATGCGCCCCTTTACAGGCATACTATAGACACCCCCCAGGTACGAAATTTAAAGGAATATTACACTTTTATTGTTTCACTTTAAGCATTATTAAAATCACTGCTCCCGAAAAAAGAGCCCTTTTTAAAACTTTTTTTTGCATTGATCCTTGTCCCCTGGGGCAGGACCCAGGTCCCCAAACACTTTTTATGACAATACCATGCATATAAGCCCTTAAAATTAGCACTTTTGATTTCTCCCATAGACTTTTAAAGGGTGTTCCGCGGCTTTCGAATTTGCCGCGAACATCCCAAATTGTTCGCTGTTCAGCGTACTAGCGAACAGCTGATGTTCATGAACATGAGTTCGACTCGAACTCGAAGCTCTTCCCTATTGCTGGGTATGACTGGGTATGGCTGAGTATGGCTGAGTATGGATGGGATGGCTGGGTACAGTTGAGTATGGCTGGGTATGGCTGAGTATGGATGGGTATGGCCGAGTATGGATGGGGTGGATGGGATGGCTGAGCATGGATGGATGGATGAGTATTGCTGAGTATGGATGGATGGATGAGCATGGATGAATATTACTGATTAGGGATGACTGGCTGAGTATAGATGGCTGGCTTAGTATGGATGGCTGAGCATGAATGGCTGAGCATGAATGGCTGAGCATGAATGGCTGAGCATGAATGGCTGTGTATGGATGGCTGTGTATGGATGGCTGGGTATGGATGGCTGAGTATGGATGGATGAGCATGGACAAGTATTGCTGATTAGGAATAGCTGGCTGCGTATGGATGGCTGGCTGAATATGGATGGCTGAGCATAGTTGGCTGAGCATGGATGGCTGGGTATGGATGGCTGAGTGCAGGAATGGACACAGAGCAGCGCTGTGGGCACTACACATCCAGCCCACAGCGCTGCAGCACTCGATTGCTCCCCTCTCTCCTCATACTGTACCGATCGGTACAGAGAGGGGAGAGAGGAACTGGACATGACGCCGGTTTGTTTACAAGTGATCGCTCCGTCAGTTGATGGACTGATCACATGGTAAATGCCTGCTGTCAGCATTCCGCTATAACATGGTCATTAAGTGGTTAATAAAGGACTTTTTTTCTTTTTTACCATTTTTGACACTTTTTTGTAAAATGGTAGGGGTACAATGTACCCCATTACCAATTCACATGGGGGGAAGCCTGGGATCTGGGGGTCCCCTTGTCACATACCCCCACAACCACCGTGCAAGGATTGTGGGGTAGAGGCCTTGTACCCTACCCCAAAGCACCCTCCCCATGTTGAGGGCATGTGGCCTGGTATGGTTCAGGAGGGGGGGGCGCTCTCTCGTTCCCCCTCTTTTCCTGCGGCCTGTCAGGTTGCATGCTCGGATAAGGGTCTGGTATGGATTTTGGAGGGGACCCCTACGCCATTTGTTTTTATTTTGGTCCAGGGTTCCCCTTAAAATCCATACCAGACCTGAAGGGTCTGGTATGGATTTTGGGGGGGACCCCTACGCCATTTTTTTAAAATTTGGTGCAGGGTTCCCCTTAATTTCCATATCAGACCTGAAGGGCCTGGTGTGGATTTTAGGGGGACCCCCACGCATTTTTTTTTTTTTACATTTTGGTTCAGGGTTCCCCTTAATATTCATACCAGACCCAAAGGGCCTGGTAATGGACTGGGGGGGAAACCCATGCTCTTTTTTTCAATGAGTTTTATCTGTATTGCCGAGACCCGACAATTCATTACAGCTGCGATCAGTTTTCAATGACAATTTTTCCTTTAGAAATTTCATTATGCTATGGTACTGTTCTAAACACGGTAAAAATGCACCAATTTGCAGGCATACTATAGACACCCGCCAGGCACGATATTTAAAGGAATATTTCATTTTTATTGTTTCACTTTAAGCATTAAAAAAATCACTGCTCCCGAAAAAAATGGCCATTTTTAAAAAAAATTTTTGCATTGGTACATGTCCCCTGAAGCAGGACCCAGGTCCCCAATCACTTTTTATGACAATAACTTGCATATAAGCCTTTAAAATGAGCACTTTTGATTTTTTATGTTAGTGTCCCATAGACTTTAATGGTGTTCCGTCAGCTTTCGAATTTGCCGCGAACACCACATATTGTTAGCCATTCGGCGAACAGGCAAACACCCGATGTTCAAGTCGAACTTACATTTGACTCGAACATCGGGCTCATCCCTAGTGGTGAAGGAAGTTTAGAAATTTTATCTATCCTAATATCACCGTTGAGCGGGTGCATGCTTCAAACCTCTTTTGACACATGCAAACTGAACTCACTTTTGCACAGTGTGATTACCTTCACCCTTTATTAGCTACATTATAATTATTTACCGTTTATGTTTTAAAGCTCAAGTTCATGTTTGGCACACAGTCCATCTAGTACTGAGAGAGCGCTGTTAACTGCTTGCTGACCGTCGGCTGTTATATGACGGCCAGGCGGCGCAGCTTTCATTGCGGGAGGGCGCCGGCGGTAATTGCGCACGCCGTGTCACTGGGGACCCAAAGCGTGTGCCCGGCGGCCGCGATGTCCGCTGGGCACCTGCGATTGCCCCATAACACAGCAGAACTGTGGATCTGTGTGTGTAAAGGTGAGAGGAGACCGATGGTGTGTTCTCAGTACAGAGGAACACCGATCAGTCTCCTCCCCTTGTGAGTCCCCTCCCCCTACAGTTAGAATCACTCCCTAGGAACATAATTAACCCCTCGATCACCCCCTAGTGTTAACCCCTTCCCTGTCAGTCACATTTATACAGTAATCAATGCATTTTTATAGCACGGATCGCTGTATAAATGTGAAAATGTAAGGTGTAAATGTAAAATGTGTCAAAAGTGTCCGATATGTCCGCTGCAATATCGCAGTCATGATAAAAATCGTAGATCGCTGCCATTACTAGTAAAAAAAAAAAGTAATAAAAAAAATGCTATAAATCTATCCCCTATTTTGTAGACGCTATAACTTTTGCGCAAACCAATAAATATACGCTTATTGTTATTTTTTTTTACCAAAAATATCTAGAAGAATACATATCGGCCTAAACTGAGAAAAACATTTGTTTAAAATAAAAAAAATTGGATATCTATTATAGTAAAAAATATTGTGTTTTTTCAAACTTGTCGCTGTTCTTTTGTTTATAGCGCAAAAAATAAAAACCGCAGAGATGATCAAATACCACCAAAAGAAAGCTCTATTTGTGGGGAAAAAATTATAACAGTTATATTTATAACAGTGTTGCATGACCGCGCAATTGTCATTCAAAGTGTGACAGCACTGAAAGCTGAAAAATGGCTTGGGCAGGAAGGGGGTGAAAGTGCACTGTACTGAGGTAGGTAATGCTGGAATGATTTTATATCCTTTTTGCAAACTATGAAAAATGTTTTTTTTTTTTTCCAAATTTTTGGTACTTTAGCAAAAAAAACAAAACAAAAAAAAAACATGTGGTGATTAAATACCACCAAAAGAAATCTCAATTTGTGTGAAAAAATCATAAAAATGTTGTTTGGGTACAGTGTTGCATGACTGTGCAATTGTCATTCAAAGGGTGACAGAAAATTGGCCTGGGCAAGAAGGGTGTATAAGTGCCCAGTAAGTGGTTAATTTACAAAACACTGTTTATATTTAGAATGTTTTTTTTTCTTTCAATCAATCACATGACCGTTAAAGCTCCACCCACAAATTGCACATAGACTAAAGCTGGCCATAGGCAGTTCAAATCTTTGGACTGACTGAGATTCGAGCCATGTATGGGCAGGCTGATTGTACCTAAGTTGATCGATCGATCAACTTGGGTACAACCAGCATGTCCGATTTTTCTACATGCGGTCAACGCCAGATGCTTTAGCCTGACATGACTGATTCTAAAACTACCTAGAAAAGGTATTTACAAGCCTTCTAATTCACCGTCTTGACCTTGTTTTTAATTATACCATACACTGCATATTAATTAAAGCATGTGCATGTGGGTTTAATGACATGTTAAGACGTGTATATGACAGTATTATTTATTACCATCTGTATGTCCATGTAAAGTTTTGATAGTAATCTTTTTTTTTGGCAGTATACTATGCATAACATTTACACAGTAAATGTATTTTTAAAATAGTGCAGGGCAATACAATCATGTAGTTTGAATAGACTTGTAACAAAGAATAAGGTTTATGACTTTTATACTTTTGTTAGTTCTCTTATGAGATTTATAGGTATGTATTCACCTTGCATATTATCTTTATAGTGGTATCTGAGCGTTGATAATAATTTTACCTGAGGTTCTTTACCCAGAAAGAATTGACTCTCTGTAATATTGAAACAATTGCATGGCAATATTCCCTGTTTGGTTTGTAATGGGATGCTCAATATTAACTGTAATATAACACAGAAGCTAGATTTCTTGCCTCAATTAAAGCTTTATGAAGAAACAAAATCACCAAAGGTCTTTTTGAAATAATGTTTCTATAGAAATTCTAAGGTACTGCACGTATAATTATGTTACCATTTTTTAACTTTATTAAAGTTTGCAATTTAGACTCTGTTATATGTTATGTATGTACGTTGTATTTTTATTTTTTTTTACACTAAAATGAATTTTTAACCTCACTTTCCATACTATCAAAAGGCTTTGCAATGTAAAATGCCTTGCTTTTTATTTTAGTTCCCAAAGGGACTGCATGTGCACTGCTACTTTTCCTTTCAAATCATGATGAATTTAAAGTGGTCGTCAGTTCCCAAGAGTGATAGCAATGCTGGACTAGTAAGTGTATAGTATTTACAGTTGTGGTGAAAAGTTTTGAGAATGACACAAATATCAATTCTCACAAAATCTGCTGCTTCATTGTTTTTAGATCTTTTTGTCAGGTGTTACTATGGTATACTGAATTATAATTACAAGCATTACATTAAGTTTATGCAAAGAGTCAATATTTGCACCCTTCTTTTTCAAGACATCTGCAATTCGCCTTGGCATGCTTTCTACTTCTGGGGCACATCCCGACTGATGGCAGCCCATTCTTGCATACTCAATGCTTGGAGTTTGTCAGAATTTGTGGGTTTTTTTGTAGGGCTGGGAAAATTAAAGCTTAATTCCTCGATTAATCGTTAATTTTTTGATCTGCCTGTTTCCGGGTCTTCAGGGAGTTCCGTCGGAGTTCCGTCAGAGATCCGGTGACGTCACGGACATCAACATCACCGGACTCCTTCCCCCTTCCCCAAGTGCCTCTGTCTGCTAATGAAGGGAAGGGGGGAGGAGTCCGGTGACGTCGATGTCTGTGAAATCATAAATTGAGGAAGACAGATCCTAATGATTTGATTGATCTCACTGGTCAAAGTATTCAGATAAACATCTATGTAAATCCTGGGCTTGGCTATGAAAATCAACATATCTGAGGGCTTTCCTGGCTGTAAGTCAGTTTGACGATGAACTGACATTGATTGGTTATCCAGCAATCAAGAAACATTTATGATGAGGGCACTTTTTTTCCAAAGAGCTGACACTTTGCTGTCTCAGCAGGTGATGGATGTCTCTGGCTCTCCATCGGTCCCCCTGATGCACAATGGTGCTATTTAAATAAACTGTAGGGTGACGCCGTAGCCCAGCCCCGCTGAGGTAGTTCTGAGGAAGTTCTAATTGAACGTAATGCGTATGGGGGAGGAGCTACGTCAGCTAAAAGTAGTTAGATCTGTATGTGCGTTATACTTCATCGAAATTAGTTGATTAATCGATTTAAAAAAAAAACGATTAATCGAACACGAAAATTTTAATCAGTAACAGCCCTAGTTTTTTGTTCACCAGCCTCTTGAGGATTGACCACAAGTTCTCAATAGATTTAAGGTCTGGGGTGTTTCCTTAGCATGGGCTCCAAATTTCCATGTTTTGTTCCCCAAGCCACTTAGTTATCACTTTTGCCTCATGGCAAGGTGCTCCATCATGCTGGAAAAGGCATTGTTCGTCACCAAACTGTTCTTGTATGGTTGGGAGAAGTTACTCTCGGAGGATGTTTTTGTACCATTCTTTATTCATGGCTGTGTTCTTAGGCATTATTGTGAACCCCCTCCCTTGGCTGAAAAGCAACCCCACACATGAATGGTCTCAGGATGCTTTACTGTTGGCATGACACAGGACTGATGGTAGTGCTCACCTTTTTTTCTCCGGACAGGGTTTTTTCCAGATGCCCCAAACAATCGGAAAGGGGATTTATCAGAGAAAATTATTTTCCCCAGTCCTCAGCAGTCCAATCCCTGTACATTTTGCAGAATATCAGTCTGTCCCTGGTGTTTTTCCTGGAGAGAAGTGGCTTCTTTGGTGCCCTTCTTCATAGCAGGCCATCCTCCAAAAGTCTTCTCCTTACTGTGCGTGCAGATGTTCTCACACCTGTCTGCTGTCATTCCTGAGCAAGCTCTGCACTGGTGGTGCCCTGATCCTGCAGCTGAATCCACTGTAGGAGACAGTCCTGGCACTTGCTGGACTTTCTTGGCCACCCTGAAGCCTTCTTCACAAAACAGTGGAAATGTTGTTTATGGGATTAAGTTAATTTTCATGGCAAAGAGGGACTTTGCAGTTAATTGCAATTCATCTGATCACTCTTCATAACATTCTGGTTCTGGATATATGCAAATTTCCATCATAAATCTGAAGCAGCAGACTTCGTAAAAACAAAAATTTCTGTCATTCTCAAAACTTTTGGCCACGGCTGTATAGCCAAATCTTTAGTAAGAGTTTTGCATATACCCTGTTTCCCCCAAATAAGCCCTAGTTAAAGTCCTTGTAGGTCTTATTTTCACGGTAGGGCTTCTTTTTGGGGAAACAGGGTAGGGCTTTTTTGGGTGGTAGGGCTTATATTGCAGCCATCACCGACAATCACGCTAGGTCTTATTTTCGGGGAAACAGGGTAATATTGAAGGGTACTACCCCTGTATGTTTTTTTGTTTATTTATTTTGCTGTATGTGTACCATTGATCTATTGTTCACTTCCTGTCCTTGACAGCATTACTGTATCACTGTGGTATAATAGGTGTGGGAAAAGAGCAATCTGACTTTCTGTTAAAATGACTTTAAGTGCATAAATAGTTATATATGAAAAAGCACAATATGGAGTGTTGTTTCACAGTGACCAAGAAAAATTAAGTAATCATCATTTTTTATATGTTATTAGTACAGTAGTACAAATGTGTTCATTGGTGAATGATATCTAATTGTCATAGCAGAAACAGAAATGGCTTTTTTTCTTGTTAGTTTGTTAGTGGATATGTGTAGTTTTCTGATTGTGTGTATGACAAACTAAAAAAATTTCGATGCTGCATTATACATATAAAATGTTATGTTTTTTCGAGGCACATGCACGGCAGCTCCGAAGATGCTCCACTCCCTGTAATAGCCATCGGAGCGTCTGGAGCGCTCCCCAGAGCACCTAACCGGGACACATAAGCGGGGGAGACCCCCCGGGAACCCCCTGGTAATAACAGTGCACGTTAGAGGGAATTTGGAGGGGCAGATGAAGGCGGCCAGCTATGCCAAGATGGCGGCGGCTCCACGAGGCCCGGACAGCACAGAGGGAGATGGGGACTCCATAGCGGACCAGGACACCCAGCCTCCACAGTCCCCAGGTATGGACTTTCCGCCCCTGCCCACCTCTCCTTCATCCACTGAGTCCCTCTTGGGCAGGATGGGTCTTGGCCTCCCATCTACTCCTATAACGGACCCCCACACAGGACTTTTACTATCAGTAATTGAGACATCCGCAGCCATCCCTGTGCCCTCAGACTTCCCCTCTATGATGGATGCCTTCTCCCAGCTGCTCTCTAAAAGCCTGGCCCTAAATGCAGTCCAAATTACAGCATCCATCCATGCGGATCTGCAGCAAATAGGGCAAAGAATGGATACAATTGAAAAGAAAGCTGACCAAGCTGTTTCACACATTAATCAAACCTCAGCGAGGATACAGGACATGCAGGAACAACTTGAAACAGCATTTGCAAAGATCGACGACCTCGAGAACAGATCGAGACGCTACAACTTTCGCATCCGCGGGCTCCCCGAATCAGAAAAAGAGGTGCATTAGTGTGTGAAAACCCTGCTGCGGAACCTTATTCCTGATATCACTGAGCACCGCCACAGGGCTCTGCAATCCCCTCGCTCGGATGGTCTACCCAGAGACATTATCGTTAAGCCCCATTTTTACTCTGTGAAGGAGGAAGTTATGATGAGGTCCAGGGGTGCAGATAACCTCAAATTGCTGGGACACAGGATCCAGATCTTTGCAGACTTGTTGCCATACACGGTACAAAAAAGGCGCTCCCTCAAACCATTGCTTCAACTTCTGCTGGAAAAGGAAATCTCGTATCGGTGGTCCTTCCCCCTGCGTCTGAATTTTTCCTACAGAAACAAGAACTACGGCTTTTCTTCTTTCACTGAGGGTGAACGCCTGCTTCTCCAGTTGGGCCTGATTCCTCTGGATCCATTGCCCTCCCAGAACAGCAGGAGCTCCACTTCGTCCACGAAAAGGCCTCCGCCTGCAAGTCCGCTACAACCTACATGGCTGAAGCAAAGCACTAAACGTTCGAAGGAAAATCTCCCTCCATGACGTCCTGCAATATCCATGGTTCAGGGGTCTGATCCAGTTATAGCCTTCTGTTTTATTCAGAACTTCAGAGTTTCTCCCAGTTCTCTAAAGGTCCCACATCTGAGATCTCCCTTGACGGGTTATGTTTGTTCAATTTAGCATCCCTGAGAGTAATCCTTTTTTCTATGTGATCTCACAATTTCTTATACCAAGTGGACAGTTTTTTTTTGGTATCCTATCTCTTTTTAGGCACGGGTTGAGCTTCTTACCCCTTCTCACAGATCACACTGGACCGCTTTGCAGGCTCAGGGCCCAGGCGATACAGGGTCATCTCCAAATTTTTATACAAGAGATGTGGACCTAACGGTTTTTCAGTCCTTGGTATCCCCGATAATACGTGTTCACCAGCCCTCCCGGGCCCTAGGGTTAGGGGGGTCCCGGGGAGGGGATGGAACCTCTTGTTCAGCTCCCAGCTGATGGTATTTTGTTTCTTATTGTTTTTTAGAGGTGGGAGCGCTCAGTTCTTTTGAGAAAGGTTAGACCATTTTATGGTCTTAAGTTGCTTTACTAATCAGGTGGCGGGGCCGTGGTGGACCCAATGCACCTCAAGTAGAAACCAAGTACACTGATAGTGCCTTGGGTTTCTTTTCCGGAAGTCCTACTGTTTGGACTCCAAACCTCTCAGGTTTAGGATATGGCATGGCTAAACCATCCTACCCCGGGGTTTGGGGGGGTCTGGGGACCCCCATTTCATTATAATTTGTTTATTTTGCATGCAGGAATGTATTATGATTCAGATTAATGCAATCATTTCTCTCTCTTTTCTTCTCTCTCTCATCCCTCTCGACTCCCTCTCCTTTTCTCTCCACATGAGCTGGTCCGCACTTCGCTCCCGCCTCTGGCCTCTCCTCCCAGATTTCACGTACTCAGCATTCTCCTACCTCAGGGATCTCAAGGTAACCTTCACCCACCGGTCAGGTAAGACCCTTCACACTAGTAGGACTTCGTACCACCTACTTTATGCCTGAACACTTAACCTTCTCCCCCACCCTCAAAATTAGATCACATAACACCCAGGGTCTGAACTCCCCCATCAAAAGGAGAAAACTGTTCCAACTCTATCAGTCTATACAGGCGGAAATCCTCCTCTTACAAGAGACTCACTTTCCCATTTCCTACAATACCACTTTCCTTCACCGACACTTTCCCCAATTCTTTTTGTCCTCTGCGCCCAATAAAGCAAAAGGGGTCGCAATCTGTTTTGCTAAACATATTAATCTATCTCAACCTGTGACAGTTGTAGACCCCCAAGGACGTTATTTATTGGTCTCGGGGAATATTGATGGGGAACTTTACACTTTTGTTTCATATTACTCACCTAACAGGGGCCAGAGGGCTTTCTTTGAATCTCTACTCCACAAACTTGAACCCCATCTAAAGGGCACAACATTTTTGGCGGGGACTCAAATATAGCCTTCGACTTCTCCCTAGACAAATCTGGATCTGGGTTGGCAAAATCTAAACGTCTGTCCAAACAAAGCGTCCGAATAGCAAAGCTAATACATGGGGCGGGCTTGGTGGACATTTGGAGGGAAATTAATCCTCCGGCAAGAGACTACACGCATTTTTCGGCACCCCATGGATCCTATGCCAGGATAGACCACGTCTTTACGCGCTCCAATTCGATCCCTTTACTTGTAAAATCCCGGATCGTGGATACACCTTTATCAGACCACTCTATGGTCACTTTGACAGCCCTCAGACCATCGGGACATAGAGATCGCCCGTGTTGGCGTCTACAGGAATCTATTCTTAGCGACCCCATTCAAGCCTCTATCATAGAGGAAGCAATTAAGGAATACTTTTGCTTAAACACTATGACGGATGTCTCCCCAGTGACGGTGTGGGCGGCACATAAATCTGTGATTAGGGGGAAACTAATGCAATTGGCAGCTAAACTTAAAGCAGAACATAGAGCAGGTATGGTTAAATTGACGGCAGAATTTCAATTACTCGCAAAAGCCCACAAACTCAATCCCACCCCGGATTCATTGGCTAACCTGGACAAAGCTCGGGCCCTTCTTAATTTGTCCTTAACTACAGCTGCAGAAAAGCACCTCAGATGGACGGGGGCGCGTTTCTACTCCCAGAAAGACAGGATAGGTTCGAAACTGGCGGTTAAACTTAGCCCTAAACCTCACCAACTAGCCTTCCCCAAAATCAAATTGCATTCGGGAGATCTAACTCAGCATCCTAAAAAAATTATGGAAGAATTCCATCGGTTCTATTCGGAACTCTACAAACCTCAAGGTCCCTCATTAGGGCAGCCACAAAGCAGTTTCCTTGATTCATTAAGTTTACCTGCAGTGACTAAAGAACATAAGGACCTGTTGGACAGCCCGTTCTCACCATCAGAGGTCCTCGATACAATCAAAACTTTGAAAGTTGGGTCCTCTCCTGGTCCGGACAGGTTCTCAACCAGGTATTACAAAAAATTCGGTACTACCTTGGCACCTCATCTCTCTAAGTTTTTTAACTTTCTCCGGAAGGGCTCCCCTTTGGGGACAGATTTAAACACAGCATATATTTCGGTAATTTCCAAACCGGGGAAAGACACAAGCGATGTAGGGAATTACCAGCCTATCTCACTAATTAACAATGACATCAAGATTATGACCAAGATTTTAGCAAATAGACTAGTGAGCTTTATCCCTTCTTACATTCACGGAGCTCAGGTAGGTTTTATTCCGGGGAGGCAGGGACCCGATCAGATTAGACGGTCCATAGATGTGCTCTCTCTCCTTAAAGCACAATGGGATGGGGGTCCTCCACAAACAGGCTTCCTATTGTCGATTGATCTTCATAAAGGTTTTGACACCATAGATTGGGGCTACTTGTCAGAGATTCTGAGAAGATGGGGCTTTGGCCCTCACTTCATGAACCTAATCCACTCCATGTACTCCAAACCTTCTGCTCAGGTGAGACTAATGGGCAGATACTCAGCATCATTTCCCATTGGTAGGGGGACCAGACAGGGGTGTCCTCTTTCCCCCTCCTATTCGCCATAGCCATTGAAACCTTAGCTATAGCTATTAGAACCAATCCTGATATTAAGGGGGTGACCTGCGGTGACAAGGAACACAAATGCGCCCTATATGCAGATGACCTCTTGCTTTACATAACGTCTCCTTTAATTTCTACGCCAGTCATATTTGGGGTTCTGAACTCATTCAGTAGAATATCAGGCTTGAAGGTCAACATGTCCAAATCCACGGCCTGAAATGTAACGGTCCCCCCCAAACTACTATCACAGCTCACTCATAACTTTGTGTTTTCCTGGGCTCCTAAGGCCATCCCCTACTTGGGAATATACCTGACCCCGGATATCAAAGACCTATTTTAAGCCAACTACCCCCCAATGATCACCAACAGTGGTCGAAATGTGGTCTTTCCTGGATGGGAAGGGTGCATGCCGTAAAGATGACTCTCTTGCCGCGCCTCTTATACTTATTCCGATCGCTACCAATCCCGCTCCCGAAGAGCTTTTTGGGGAAATTCCAATCAGAGATAATTTGCTTTGTCTGGGGAAACAAGGGGTATAGATGTCCATCCAAAATACTTCTCCACCTTAAGTCCCAAGGTGGCTTGGGCCTCCCGGACCTCTGGGGTTACTACCAGGTGGCACAATTATCACAAATCTCGATGATCTTTTCTATGGAAAGGTGGGCAACACCCCTCAATACCATTGACTTCCTCCTATGTTGTGACTCCAAACAAAGACCAGCTATAATGGCCCCTACCCTTCCACTCTGTCTCTTTAAGCACCAAACTATTCACTCATACCTCTATCATATCCCCCCTAAAACCTTTGTCCCACATTTTCCACAACCCTAAATTTCCCCCGGGACTAAATATACAGGCTTTCCAATGGTGGATGGATAAAGGTCTCTACCGGATAGGTCACTTCCTCTCCCAATCTGGCCCTCTTACCTTAAACTACTGAAAACGTAAGTTAGACATGCCCAATTTGGAACAGTTTAGATTCACACAAATCACACACTTCCTAAACGCTATTTGGGTCTCCAAACTCCCCCCCTTAATTACCCCCTACAAGCATTGGTGCTCTAACACTTCAGATCAAAAGGGAGGAATTCCACTAATATACACCACATTACAGACGAATCTGGGCAAGCCGAGCTACGCGAAGGCCTGGGAGGAGGACACGGGCAGGACGTGGCCGACAAAAGAATGGTTCCGGGCCTGGATACGCTCCTTCAGAGGTATATGTAACATATCCCTTATTGAGGCTAATGTAAAGGTTTTGTCCAGGTGGTACTATGTCCCCTCTAGACTAGCTTTGATCTACCCTGGGACCTCACCTCTTTGTTTTAGGGGCTGTGAGCTAGTCTATGCTACACACCTGGTGGACTTGTCCCCGCATTAGAACCTTTTGGCGGAAAATCTTCCACACAATTAGCAAATTAGTAAAGGTTACAGTAGGCCCCAGCCCCAACATTGTCTTGTTTAACCAAGCTATCCCTGATATACCTAAACATCTACAGGCTCTCTCTTTTTTTGTCCTTTTGGGGGCAAAAATCACTATAGCTAGAGCCTGGAAGAAAACCACGGTATCTTTCCAGTGTTGCAAACGAAAGGTGTCTTGGATCATGTCCCAGGAACAAATAGTTGCTAAGTTGAATGACAAAATGGAGAAATTTTATGCTATATGGGAGCCTTGGGCCATGTTCTGTAATATTACTCTCATTCCGGGGATGGAGCCTAGTTCCGGACCTGCTCCTGCTTTAAGCTAATCAACTCCCTACCCTTCTTCTCCTCTATCCTCCATTTTCCCATGTTTTCTATCCCTATTCTCTGGATCCTTGTAGCCTCTTGGTTTTTCTTTTTTTTTTTAAGTACTAAGAAATTTTAACCCCTTGGGCAGGGAAAATATGGGAGACGGTTGGATGAGACGTAGGAGGGACCCCTTCACAGCTTGATAAATTTTAATCTTGGCCTACATATCGGTCTAGACTTGGAGGGCTCCGCCTTTATAGCTCTCCCTCTTAGACCTTATAATCCTGGGGGTGGCGATGTAAGCTGGGGAGATCCTTATCACACCTACAGGAAGATCCCACTGGGGTAGTGTGTGAGGGCCCCCAGGGCGTCCTGGCGCTCACCCAGCAGGAACACATTCTCAACCATGGTATCCTACTCCAGCGGTGTTGGGCTCCCTCCGACTGCTCTGACCTGAATATATTGATTTATTACTCTGGGCCTATCCTTATTCCCCTGGAGCATTCTACCATTTACTCAGGAAAATACCATAGCTTATCACTACCCTCATACAGCCACTATAAGCCCCCTAGCTCGCATACATAGTGGTTTGACTTTGAATGTTTACCCTCTCTCCACCCTATTCACCCAAGGCAAAAGTCACTGAGAGGTTCTGATACAGTGAGGGTGGCACACTATAGGGCTGGAAGGGTTTAAAGGATGTTTTTCAGTATTTGGTAGCACTTATGAAATGATTTCCTTTCATTCTGTCCTTATTCTGATCCCGTATTGTACTTCTTCTCTCCACTTTTATCTCAAAACAGTCTTGTTGTTTAGTATCCAGACAGCTGTAAAGATCTAGCAAGCAATTGCATGTATCTGTCTCAGGACTTTATTGTATTCTGTTTATATGCAACTTGATGTTATATGTGAAATTTCTCAATAAAATTGTTTTACAATTAAAATGTTATGTTTTAATGAAATGCAAGTGGCAAAGTCATTACTTTCAGTGGATCCTGCTAACATCATTAAAGCCAATCTTCACCCTCTGTTGGATGTTCCCCCCTCTCGACCCCTCCTTCCCTCGTTTACACAAATAGGGCAGTATTTAGTTTACCTAATTTTCTAGGAAACAGCGTGGCCCTGCAACTCCATGTACATCATTCTTCTAGGCACAGTGCTTGCTATACTTCCGACACTCCGAAACTGGACCTTCTGGTCTTAGCTTAACCAGCTGCAGAGTTGCATGCATTTACTCTGCCCTCCTCTCCCTTCTGATCAATCACAGAGTGCTTTGTATTATGTGAAGAAATTAACTAAATACAAATCCTTCTGTGAATGGGGAGGGGGTGGGCAGAGCTACTGCTGTGTTTGAAAGTAGCATCAATCCTAACTCCAGTATTGTAATAGCTGTATTCCCAGAGCTCAGTAAAACTGTCAATTGTAAATAAAAGAGATAAGTCCACAAGGTGACATGCAGTGTTAATTTAGTCACCAAAACAATTTCCATCATTGTTTTCATCAGCTACATGATGTCAGCATCAAAAACTAATGAAAATAAAATTTTAATTAAGTCAATTGACCAAAACTATGACAAAAAATCAATTCCAATTTTCGTCAACAAACGAAAAACTAAATGAATACCTGAGTGTGAAATATCTATGTTCACAACCGGTTTGTAACTTTACCTATGTGAAAACAATAAAAAACTTTTGAGAAAAAAAAGAAAATGTGAGGGAAGGATGTTTACCAACCTGAACTTCTGTTTTCCTCTAAGCTCCACCTTTCTGTTCAAGCCCCAGCCCCCTGACTCTATCGGCAAGCTGCATTGGCTGAGAGACGCAGGCTCCCATCAATCCTTTCCCTTTCCTGTGCAGTTCCACACATTACACTCAGTCACACTATCTATTTGGCGCCCTCTGCTGCCTTTTCTAAATCAACAATACAATTCCATCCCAAGCCTATAATAATAACACAATAAACTTTAAACATGCATGGTACAAATCCACTACTATATAAGAATAAGTAGGGGGTGTGACAGACTCAATCAGGACAGGGGCTTTTGGAGGTGACTAGGGACTAGCCTTCTACCCACTGATTATGGCCCATGTAGGATTTTGTCTGCTTCTCCCGGTCAGTGTATGATAAAAAGCTCAGTTCATCCTATTATTCCATGGAGAGAGCAGATGATTCTCTAATTATGGACATGTGATGAAAGTTAAGAGTGAGGCTTGGATTAATTATCTGAATACAGACAATAAAGATTCCTTTCTGAAAGGGATGGAAAGATGTAATATTAATCTTGTGCAGGTTAATGGTCAGAGGAAATATGGTGGCCCTCCTGTAGACTGGGTTGGAGAAGCTCCTCCACTTGGGACAGAAATATTTATCAACAATCTCCCTCAAGAAATCTATGAAGATAAATTAATTCCACTTTTCAGACTGTTGGAATATTGTATGAGTTTTGTCTTATGATGACTTTTTTTAACAGACAGATTACACAAGTGAAAGTCAAACTGAAATACAGCCTGTGTAATGTACTTGTTGCTAGGCAGTCTGGGGTGGGCTTCCTGACTAAGTAAAGCTTGTCTGGGTGCCTGGCTGTTGATTAGCTTACTGTTAATTAGGACACTGTTTAACTAGGTTACTGTTAGCTGATAGCTGTTCATTAGATGTACGGTTAGAGGTACTGATGATATTACTGTTTAAAGTTTGCATTGTTTAGGATAATGTGATCAAGCTCTTATCTGATTTTGTGTGGTATAAATTCTGTGTGAATTTACAAAAAAAGAGAGCTTCTGTTTGCACCTAAGTTAGTGTCTGCTAGTTCTTGGGTGCAATTCTCAACTATAATACCTGGTTCCTGGTTCCACAAGTAAGTAAGCTGTATCTTGGCAGAGGCACCCAGACGGGGTGCCAGGCGATCCATTATAGGGAAGCATCTACTGAGTTGCTGAAAAAAAGGCTTTTCCTATTTATTTTTTTAATAGTTAATGTTGGTAATATATCCAGGTAATATGTGCAATGGCATTACAGCCAATAAAGTTAATAGTTGTTTTTGTGTTTTTTTTGTTTTTTTTTAAAAGTTGCACTTCTGTTTGTCAAAAAGCAATATTTTTCGTTTGTTTATGAAACTTGGTTTTATTTATATAGATGCTATGTCACAATGGCTAAAACTGTGTCTGTAGGGCATGTCCAAACCTTAACATCATAAATAATGAGATTTTTACTCGAAGAGTTTGGAAATTCTAGAGAAATTCTTAAATAATACATTAAAAGTTAACTAAATCCATTAGATTTTAGTTGACTATGACTAAAACTAAACTGAAATTTGATGTAAAAATTAACACTGATGGCATGAACCTTGCTGACTTGACCTACAGTAAGCCAGCAGATTTTAGAAAGGGATTAAATTATTGGAGTTCAGCTTTAAGCTGCAGAGCAAAATACATTCTCAATTGATACATTAAAAACACTCACATTGAGGTTAAAAACGATCAGCATGAGGAAAATCCTGCAACGGTGCGTCTCCTTGCTCGCTGGTTCAACAGGATGTGTCACTCAGGAAACGATAGAAAGCCATTCGCCGGCTCTAAACACTCTGTGGCTCAGATGGTAATACAGAGGAGAGGTCTGAGGCACTCATGGGCTGCAGCAGCGTTTGTCAAGCTTTGTCAGAGCTTGACAAATGAGCGTGCCTGTCCATTCCACTGACAGTGCACAGGCTCAGAAACGGCGTTGCAAACACTTCCGGTGACATCAGACGCCGCTGTGGTTGTGCGAACATATAGGACACGAATGTGAAGTATCAAAAATGTTCATTTTAAAGGCTTATATGCTAATTATTGCCATGAAAAGTGTATGGGGACCTTCGGGTCTGGTATGAATATTAAGAGGAATTCCACCCCAAATGAAAAAAAAAAAACAGCGTGGGCTCCCCCCCCAAAAAAAATCCATACCAGGCCCTTCAGGTCTGGTATGGATTTTAAGGGGAACTACATGCCAAAATTTAAAAAAAAAAATGCCATGGGGTCCCCCCCAAAATCCATACCAGACCCTTATACGAGCAAGCAGCCTGGCAGGCCAGAAAAGGAGGGTGAAGAGTGAGCGCCTCCCCTCCTGAACCATTCCCCCAAAGCACCTTGTCCCCATGTTGATGGGTACAAGGGCCTTGTCCCCACAACCCTGGCTACTGTATACAGTATCTCACAAAAGTGAGTACACCCCTCACATTTTAGTAAATATTTTATTCTATCTTTTCATGTGACAACACTGAAGAAATTACACTTTGCTACAATGTAAAGAAGTGAGTGTACAGCTTGTATAACAGTGTAAATTTGCTGTCCCCTCAAAATAATTCAACACACAGCCATTAATGTCTAAACCGCTGGCAACAAAAGTGAGTGCACCCCTAAGTGAAAATGTCCAAATTGGGCCCAATTAGCCATTTTCTCTCCCCAGTGTCATGTGACTCGTTAGTGTTACAAGGTCTTGGGTGTGAATGGGGAGCAGGTGTGTTAAATTTGGTGTTATCATTCTCACTCTCACATACTGGTCACTGGAAGTTCAACATGGCACCTCATGGCAAAGAGCTCTCTAAGGATCTGAAAAAAAAAATGTTGCTCTACATAAAGATAGCACAGGCTATAAGAAGATTGCCAAGACCCTGAAACTGAGCTGCAGCACGGTGGCCAAGACCATACAGCAGTTTAACATGATAGGTTCCACTCAGAACAGGCCTCACCATGGTCGACCAAAGAGGTTGAGTGCACATGCTCAGTGTCATATCCAGAGGTTGTCTTTGGGAAATAGACATATGAGTGCTGCCAGTATTGCTGCAGAGGTTGAAGGGGTGGGGGGTCATCCTGTCAGTGCTCAGACCATACGCCGCACACTGCATCAAATTGGTTTGCATGACTATCGTCCCAGAAGGAAGCCTTTTCTAAAGATGTTGCACAAGAAAGCCCGCAAACAGTTTGCTGAAGACAAGCAGACTAAGGACATGGATTACTGGAACCATGTCCTGTGGTCTGATGAGACCAAGATAAACTTATTTGGCTCAGATGGTGTCAAGCGTGTGTGGCGGCAACCCAGGTGAGGAGTACAAAGACAAGTGTGCCTTGCCTACAGTCAAGCATGGTGGCGGGAGTGTCTTGGCCTGGATGGGTGCTGTCAGCACTGGGGAACTACAGTTCATTGAGGGAATCATATATGCCAACATGTACTGTGACATACTGAAGCAGAGCATGATCCCATCCCTTCGGAGACTGGGCCACAGGGCAATATTCCAACATGATAACGACCCCAAACACACCTCCAAGACGACCACTGTCTTGCTAAAAAAGTTGAGGGAAAAGGTGATGGACTGGCCAAGCATGTCTCCAGACCTAAACCCTATTGAGGATCTGTGGGCAGATGCATCCTCAAAGAGAAGGTGGAGGAGCGCAAGGTCTCTAACACCAGCTCCATGATGTCGTTATGGAGGAGTAGAAGAGGATTCCAGTGGCAACATGTGAAACTCTGGTGAACTCCATGCCCAAGAGGTTTAAGGCAGTTTTGGAAAATAATAATGGCTACACAAAATATTGACACTTTGGGCCCAATTTGGACATTTTCACAATACAATACCAAATTCCCTAGTATACCAGCTAGCCAGCAAAATAAAACAAGTCTAAACTGTTTCAACAAGTTGTATTAGGTTTACATTGTATGTATATTTGCAAATATATGTGAAGTCGCACTGCCACGTCAAGGCCCCTCCGCAAAGTGTGGTCCCTAACACTACTCTAATGTTGTTTCCAAATTGAGACATTTATGGCAATAAATACATTTATCAGCGAAACTAGTGAAAAAATGTTGATAAAACAGAGGTTTTTGTTGCTTATATTGAAGGCTCAGGTCCTGCATGGGAACTTTTTCCACAGTAGGAAGGTTGTTCCCATTAGCAGCCGCATCCTGCAGGACTTTATGCGAGTTGTGGCAGGTGCTAACTGCGCATGCACCGTTCCAAAGCCTGCCGTGCTTGGTAAAGTTTGTATACGTTCGCCCATTTTCAACCAGGCGGGCGCATGCACAGTTATGCAATGCTGCCATCTGGCACCCTTTTTAAATGGCAGGCAGTGGAGCTCCATCTCACCACAGCAGAGACAGAGAGGAGGACATTGATGCCAGGGTCTTGGTGGCGGCTCCTTATCACAGCAGAGAGAAGGACACCGTGAGGGGGTAATATAAAAGGGGGCAGCCGCAGAGGAGGACACTACTGTGGGAGGGGGGTGAAGGGGGCAGAGGAGGACACTAATGTGGGAGGGTGAAAGGGGCAGAGGAGGACTACTGTGGGGGTGTGAAGGGGCAGATGAGGATACTACTCGGGGGGGTGAAGGGGGTAGAGGGGGACATTACTGTGTTGGGGGAGGTAAAGGGGGGCAGAGGAGGACACTGATGTGGAGAGGTGAAAGGGGCACAGCAGGACACTGCAGTGGGAGGTCATGATATGAAGGGGGGCAGAGAAGGACACTACTTGAGGGGGGCAGAGTGTGATGCAAGTGCAGTGATGCAATGGCGTTGTCTGGCACCATTTTTAAATGAAAGGCAGTGTAACTCGATCTCGCCACAGCAGAGACAAAAAGGAGGACACTGACGTGAGGGTCTTGGTGGCGGCGCCTCGTCACAGCAGAGAGAAGGACACCGTGAGGGGGTAATATAAAAGGGGGTAGCCGCAGAGGAGGCCACTACTGTGGGAGGGGGGTGAAGGGGCAGAGGAGGACACTGCTGTGGGGGGTTGAAAGGGGCAGAGGAGGACTACTGTGGGGGTGTGAAGGGGCAGAGGAGGACACTACTCTGGGGGGTGAAGGGGGCAGAGGGGGACATTACTGTGTTGGGGGGGTAAAGGGGGGCAGATGAGGACACTGATGTGGAGAGGGGAAAGGGGCATAGCAGGACTGTCAGGAACGGTGTCATCTCTGGTTTCACCTGCTGGTGGCACTATTACATTCAGCACCAAAAGGGTGTAATTCCAGTGGCCACCTGCGGGTGTCTCCCTGCCTGGACTTCTGACTTGCCATCAGCACACCTGTCATGGGTCTGCTGGACTATATAGACCCGCCCTGAACTAAGCCTCAGTGCTTCAGAATTCCTCTACTAAGCCCTTGTCCCGACTCTTGTTCCAGCCTGTTCCTGTTTGTTCCTGTTTGTTCCTGTTTGTTCCTGTTTGTTCCTGTTTGTTCCTGTTTGTTCCTGGACCCCGTTTGTGTATCCTGTCCTTGAGTCCTGTTTCCTGTTCCCTGCTCCTTGGTCTGCTTCATTATTCCTGGTTTCTGTTCCCTTGTCGCTTTTGCCCATGCCTTATTTTTTATTTCATGTTTCTTTCCTTGCTCGTGTATTATATTAGTTACATAGTTAGGTGGGTTTGGGGGTTTGCTGTGTTTTCACTATTTACTTGTTTTTGGTTTGCTGTCTTGATTTCATGTGTGTCTTTATCATTAACAATAAACATACTTTTTTCTTCATTTACTCGTTTGTCCCTGATTCCTTGGTGCAGCTCAGCGATCTGATCACCTGCATTTGATGTTGTGTATAACATCCCCTGGCAGAATTCTGAAGCCATACAATCAGATTGGTTGCACCTGGGAATTGGGGCCTGAGTCCCAGCTATTGTTGAAAGATGGATTTTGAAAGTATTTTGTATTTATCGCTCCTGGCAACTGATGACAGACTTTTGTTATCAGACATTGGCTGAATACACTAGGGAACAATTGTTAGAAGGCATCCGTCTAGCTCATGTTTTTATTGATCAAGGCAGTTTTTTGTTTGAACATGTGCAACCATTAATTAAGATCTGTACTGAGTTGGCCCTGTCTGATGTCGCTGGGGGAGGTGATGACTATACACCCCCTTTTAGTGCAGCTCAGGTAGAATTGTTAGTTTGGCTGTTGGAGGATGTTGGAGGCTTTTTTTTTTTTTTTTTTTCAACAATATTCAGCTTGTCCTCAGCAGGTGCTTGCAAAATGCATTGAATCAGTGCAGTCTCTGGTCAGACAAGCTAAGTGCAGACCTGATTCAGTGCAATCATTAATACAGGCCTGGTCAAGTCTGTTGCACTCAGCCCCTGTTAGCTCCCAATATACCTTTCTACCAATGAAATACCAGTACCCTGTTTCCTCCTGTTGCACCTACCCTGCCTTTAACTCCCCTGCTGCTTCTCAACTGCCTCCATCAGCTCCACTAAATCTTCCTTCAAAACCTGCTCCCTCTGTTTTGCCATCCTTTCACTCTTCACTTCTACCAGCTACATTCACTACATACAGCCCTGTACCCATTTATAAATCCCCAGTGGCTAAAACCAAGGAAGTTTTTCCCAACCCATACCATCATGCCAGTATCCAATCCTGCCTCCCCACCAACTGATCTGTTCCAGCCTGATGTGTTCCTGTATGCTGCCCAGCCTGATGTTCCGATGCCTGCTGTTGTGCCAGTACCTGCTGTTCTGCCTGATGTGCCAGCGCCTGTGCCTGCTGCCCAGTCTGAAGTGCCAGTACCGGCTGCCCGGTTTGAAGTTCCAGTACCTGCTATCCAGTCCAATGCACCTGCTGTTCAGCCTATTGTGCCAGCGCCGGTGCCCACTGCCCAGTCTGAAGTTCCAGTACCAGCTGCCCGGTTTGAAGTTCCAGTACCTGCTATCCAGTCCAATGCACCTGGTGTTCGGCCTGTTATGCCAGCACCTGCTGTTCTGCCTAATGTGCCAGCGCCTGTGCCTGCTGCCCAGTCTGAAGTTCCAGTACTAGCTGCCTGGTTTGAAGTTCCAGTACCTGCTATCCAGTCCAATGCACCTGCTGTTCAGCCTGTTGTGCTAGTACCTGCTGTTCTGCCTGATGTGCCAGTGCCTGTGCTTACTGCCCAGTCTGAAGTTCCAGTACCTGCTGCCTGGTCTGATGTCCCGGTGCCCACTCTCCAGTCTGATGTGTCCGCTGCGCAGCCTGACGTGTTCCTGTCCGCTGCGCAGCCTGACGTGTTCCTGTCCCCGCTGCCCAGCTTGCTGTGCTTTTGCCCGCTGCCCAGCTTGCTGTGCCACTGCCCGCTGCCCAGCTCGATGCGGATGTGCCACTGCCCGCTGCCCAGCTCGATGTGCTTTTGCCCGCTGCCCAGCTCGATGTGGATGTGCCACTGCCCGCTGCCCAGCTCGATGTGCTTTTGCCCACTGCCCAGCTCGATGCGGATGTGCCACTGCCCGCTGCCCAGCTCAATGTGCTTTTGCCCGCTGCCCAGCTCGATGCGGATGTGCCACTGCCCAGCGTGATGTACCTCTGCTTTCTGCTCAGCCTGATGACATGGTGTCTGCTAAAACTGTTCCTGACTGATGGCCATCTTGCCACTGTGTCAATCCTGTCTGTCGCCCGGCCTGAATGTAATGCTTCTGTGTGGTCTGCCTCCGATGGTTTCTTGCCTGTTACCCTGCTAATTTTCATCTCCGGATCCAAACTTCCTGACCCGGGTGGTGGGGTGCGTGTCCTATTTTTATTGATGGCACGTCACCCAGTGAACTAAAAGACTCTGGTCTTGGAAGTGTGAAGAAGTCCGCAGACTAAGTAGGGAAACATTTTAGGGTGTTTTTGCACCCACTTGGACTGTCGTACCCAGGGCTGAATGGAGTGTCCGGAGGCCACTCCTTTAGGAGGGGGAACTGTCAGGAACGGTGTCATCTCCCGTTTCACCTGCTGGTGGCACTATTACATTCAGTAACAAAAGGGTGTAATTCCAGTGGCCACCAGCGGGTGTCTCTCTGCCTGGACTTCAGACTTGCCATCAGCACACCTGTCATGGGTCTGCTGGACTATATAGACCCGCCCTGAACTAAGCCTTAGTGCTTCAGAATTCCTCTGCTAAGCCCTTGCTAAGCCCTTGTCCCTGCCAGTACCTGCTCTTGTTCCAGCCTGTTCCTGTTGGTTCCTGGACCCGTTTGTGTATCCTGTCCTTGAGTCCTGTTTCCTGTTCCCTGCTCCTTGGTCTGCTTCATTATTCCTGGTTTCTGTTCCCTTGTCGCTTTTGCCCATGCCTTATTTTTTATTTCATGTTTGTTTCCTTGCTCGTGTATTATATTAGTTAGATAGTTAGGTGGGTTTGGGGGTTTGCTGTGTTTTCACTATTTACTTCACTATTTAACAATAAACCTACTTTTTTATTAATTTACTGTCCCTGATTCCTTGGTGCAGCCCAGCGATCTGATCACCTGCATTGGATGTTGTGTATAACATCCCCTGACAAGGACACTGCAGTGGGGGGTCATGGTATGAAGGGGGTCAGAGAAGGACACTACTTGAGGGGGTGCAGAGGAGGACACTACTGTGGGGGAGGGTGAAGGAAGGAGGCAGAGGAGGACGCTACTGTTTGAGGCAGTGTTACCAACCGTCCATTAATTTATAGGCTGCCCATAAATGTCTGTTTCTGGCAGCGGTGCCCGTAAAAAAAAAAAATGGCTGTTCACAGCCTCTAAGCATCTCTTGTATCATGTCCGCAGCCTCTAACCATCTCCTGTACCATGTCCGCAGCCTCTGACCACCTCCTGTACCATGTCCGCAGCCTCTGACCACCTCCTGTACCATGTCCGCAGCCTCTGACCACCTCCTGTACCATGTCCGCAGCCTCTGACCACCTCCTGTATCATGTCCGCAGCCTCTGACCACCTCCTGTATCATGTCCACAGCTTCTAACCACCTCCTGTATCATGTCCGCAGCCTGTAACCACCTCCTGTATCATGTCCGCAGCCTGTAACCACCTCCTGTATCATGTCTGCAGCCTGTAACCACCTCCTGTATCATGTCCGCAGCCTGTAACCACCTCCTATATCATGTCCGCAGCCTCTAACCATCTCCTGTATCATGTCCGCAATCTCTGACCATCTCTTGTCTTTTATCATGTCTGCAGTCTCTGAGGGGGAGCCTGGAGAGGAGTCAAGAGTTGGAGCGTCTTCGGGATGGGGGTCACGGGAGACGTCAGACATGTGTGGACTGTGGAGAGGAGACTATAGGCTAAAACCAGAGCCACAGAGCTGGAGCCGACTGACTGAGCCCTGCAAGGTGCACCTGAGAGGAGGTAAGTGACAGTGCTGCCAGGCCAGTCTGAGGGGGGTCACTGATGTAAGAGTGATTGAATACAATAATGTAAGAGGGCACTGATATAAAGTTTCCCCCTTATATCAGGACGCTGATGCTGATGTGAAGGAGAACTCTGATGTAAAGGGCAATGCTGCAGACCCTGATGTAAGTGGGAACTCTGATGTAAAGGGAGACGCAGTGGACACAGTCACCAGAGCCCCTCTTATATCAGAGTTCCCCTTTAGATCATGATCTGCAGCATTCCACTTTATGTCAAAGTTCCCTTGCACTGTAAGGGGAATCCTGCAGACTCTGAGGAGGAACTCTGTGCTGGCTGGGTTATATTAACCTGACCTTCATATAAATGGAAAAATATGGGTTTTGACTTTTATTTAACTTAAACACATTGCAAACACATTGCTAATAGCACTAGCTACATGTTTATAGTTTAAATATTGATATTTGCACTGTTTAGCACAGAATACGGCCATTTTAGGTACTTTTTTGCAGTGTCAGTGGGGGGGTCTTGGGTAGTTCCCACACTTTTTTCCCAGGGCTTGACCCCTGCATATATTTTCAAACATATGTGAACTTACACAGCACTCCCACAGCAGAGTGTGTGGATCTACTTTATGGCTTGCACTTGATCACAGTGACATCTCACATAATCTATTCTCTTCTTAAGTCTTGGGTGCTTGTAGTGATACAGCTAATGATGTTAATAAAGTTTGGAAAGTCAATAGCACTTGAAAGGATTATTTTTATCATTTATTGTGAGAGTTATGTCATATTATTCCAGTCAATATATTATTGCCAACCTCCCATTATAGCCAGTTCAAAACACACCTTAAAAAAGTAATGTCCTCCAACCTCCCCTTATATCTGGTCCAAAACAAGACTGTAAAAAAATTACCAGCCTCCAACCTCCCCTTTTAGCTGATCCAACACACGTCTGAAAAAAAACTGGCCTCCAGCCTCCCCTATAACCAGTTCAGCACACACCTGAAAAAAAAATACTGGCCTCCAACCTCCCCTACAGCCACTCCAACATACACCTAAAAAAAATACCAGTCTTTAACCTTTCCCTATAGCTGGCCCAACATATGCTTGAAAAAAGGTACCCACCTCCAACCTCCCCTTTTAGCTGATTCAACACACACCTGAAAAAACACTAGCCTTCTGACCTCCCCTTATAGGCAGTCCAGCACACACCTGAAAAAAATACTGGCCTCCAACCACCCCTATAGTTAGTCCTAGAGACACCTAAAAAAAAAAATACCAGCCTCCAATCTCCCCCTATACTGTAGCTTGTCCAACACACACCGGAAAAAAAGCACCATCCTCCAACCTCCCCTTTTAGCTGATCCAACACATGCCTGAAAAAAAGTAACAGCCTCCAACCCCTTTTAGCTGATTCAACACACATCTGAAAAAACTCTAGCCTCCGACCTCCCCTTATAGCCAGTCCAACACAAACCTAAAAAAGTACCAGCCTCCGACCTCCCTTTTAGGTTATCCAACAAACATCTGAAAAAATACTGGCCTCCGACCTCAGCTTTAGGTGATCCAACACACATCTGAAAAATTACTGGCCTCCGACTTCCCTTATAGCCAGTCCAACACACGCCTAAAAATATAACCATGCTACAATCTCCCCATATAGCTCATCCAACACACACCTGAAAAAAAGCACCATCCTCCAACCTCACCTTTTTAGCGGATCCAACACATGCCTGAAAAAAATACTGTCCTCCAACCTCCCCTATAGCCGTCCAACACATGCCAAAAAAAAATACCAGCCTCCAACCTCCCCTTATAGCTGGCCCAACACACGCCTAAAAAAAAAAATAGCTAATACACCCCCCCAATAAAAAAAAAATACACATTGACTAGCCTATCAATACGCACTACACACTGACTACCCTATCACTATGCATTACACACTGACTGCCCTGACTGCCCTATCACTACACACTGCACACTCACCCGGTCCATCTGTGAAGAGAAGAAACATTATTACTGACGACTGTACAGTGATAGCTTTTCTATTTGAAATGGTTATGCACACTCAGGTGCTGGGAGAATATAGGACCAATGTGTGGTTCATATACTTACTGTCTCCATGTCATATGGTGGGCTTACTTCTCCAGCCTTCAGTTTCACCCAGTTAAAAATGGGTGGCTTCATAGATCTTTAACATGCATCTCTCTTGCGTTTGGGAATTTGCATGGTAGCTGTAATAATACACAAAATAAAGGTTAACATTGGTACAAAGGCTATAACTATGTAATTATTTTTTTAATAAATATTAATAAAATAGCCATTTTATGGCTGGCTATAGATGGTCTTTACTTACTTTGTCCCCTATGAGGTCCTTGAGATCTGTGCTGAAATCCTCTGGGAAACTTGGAAAATGGTTGCAGATTGAGTCTGCGAGCACATCATCGGTGCCTGAGTCGGTGCCTGAGTCGGTGCCTGAGACTGTGTTTGAGTTGGTGAATGGATATTCTCTAGTCGCCATCTGATAGACTATAACTCCCAGGGAGAAATAGTCAGGAGCAAATCCATATGGCATTTTCAAATGAACCTGTAGAATGATCATCACTGGTTGCTTTACTGACAAGAAGGGAAAAGCAAAATGATCCAATACTCACTTCTGGTGCCATGTAGAGTGGAGTTTTGGCATAGGACGTCAGGGCCCGAATGGAATGTACATTTATTTATGATTTGCCAAAATCAGCGATTCGCATATGTCCGGCACTATCTAGCAGAATGTTTTCTGGTTTGATATCCCGATGTACAATTCCTGAAGGAACTGCAAGCCACAAATGATCTAGGCAGTGAGGAATCTGGTGGAGAGATAGAAAAGGTTTATAGAATGCATTTTTTATGGTAATCTAATACAGAAAATAACAAATAATTGATCCTAATGCTCCAATTATCAGGTATAGTCATTAGGGATGAGCTTCGTGTTCGAGTCGAACCCATGTTCGACTCGAACATCGGCTGTTCGATCGTTCGCCGAATTGCGAACGTTATGGGCCGTTCGCGCTAAATTCGTGTGGCGCGTCACGGCCCATAATTCACTGCGGCATCGCAGTGCATTGCTGGCTGATGATTGGCCAAGCATGCACTATGACCCGCATGCTTGGCCAATCACAGCGCCGTCAGTAGAGAGAGCTGTAATTGGCCAAAGCCAGGGTGGCTTTGGCCAATTATGGCTCAGGGGATTTAGTACACACCCCACACTATATAAGGCCGCCTGCACGGCGGCCCTGTGTAGTGTGTGTTCCGGTGTGCTGAGAGATAGAGAGAGAGAGAGAGAGTGTCATTTGATTTGAGTTAGATAGATTAGGCAGACAGTCAGTTAGCTGCACTTACAGTGTATTGTGTATATATATGCATCCCAGGTGTTGCATATATATATATATACACTGTATTCAGTTTAGCTAGATCCGTTCCTGTTATCTTCTATCTAGACTATTTACATTTAATGCAGTGCGTCCTGCTCACAGTGTTCAGCTAGATCCGTTCCTGCTATTTACATTTAGTGCAGTGCGTCCTGCTCACAGTGTTCAGCTAGATCCGTTCCTGTTATCTTCTAGACTATTTACATTTAGTGCAGTGCGTCCTGCTCACAGTGTTCAGCTAGATCCGTTCCTGCAATTTACATTTAGTGCAGTGCGTCCTGCTCACAGTGTTCAGCTAGATCCGTTCCTGCTATTTACATTTAGTGCAGTGCGTCCTGCTCACAGTGTTCAGCTAGATCCGTTCCTGCTATTTACATTTAGTGCAGTGCGTCCTGCTCACAGTGTTCAGCTAGATCCGTTCCTGCTATTTACATTTAGTGCAGTGCGTCCTGCGCACAGTGTTCAGCTAGAGCCGTTCCTGCTATTTACATTTAGTGCAGTGCGTCCTGCTCACAGTGTTCAGCTAGATCCGTTCCTGTTATCTTCTAGACTATTTACATTTAGTGCAGTGCGTCCTGCTCACAGTGTTCAGCTAGATCCGTTCCTGCTATTTACATTTAGTGCAGTGCGTCCTGCTCACAGTGTTCAGCTAGATCCGTTCCTGTTATCTTCTAGACTATTTACATTTAGTGCAGTGCGTCCTGCTCACAGTGTTCAGCTAGATCCGTTCCTGTTATCTTCTAGACTATTTACATTTAGTGCAGTGCGTCCTGCTCACAGTGTTCAGCTAGATCCGTTCCTGCTATTTACATTTAGTGCAGTGCGTCCTGCTCACAGTGTTCAGCTAGATCCGTTCCTGTTATCTTCTAGACTATTTACATTTAGTGCAGTGCGTCCTGCTCACAGTGTTCAGCTAGATCCGTTCCTGCTATTTACATTTAGTGCAGTGCGTCCTGCTCACAGTGTTCAGCTAGATCCGTTCCTGTTAAATTCCTACTGACCGGCAGGCTTGTCTGGTTACAGTATATAAAGCTACCTGAAGAAAATTACAGGTGTTCTATTTGATCCTATTAGTACCACGGTCAGGCAGCTAGACTATTTACATTTAGTACAGTGCGTCCTGCTCACAGTGTTCAGCTAGATCCGTTCCTGTTATCTTCCTACTGACAGGCAGGCTTGTCTGGTTACAGTATATAAAGCTACTTGAAGAAAATTACAGGTGTTCTATCCCAGCTTAGTGCAGCTACAGGCCATTAGTATGTCTGGAAGGCCAAGAAGGAGAGGCAGACAGTCACAAGCCAATAAGAGAGGGCAAGCAGGCTCTGTGTCTAGTGCTGGTCGTGGAGACGGTGCATCCTCATCAGCACGTGGCCATGGCACACGCTTGGCCTTTTTTTCGGCAGCTGGCCATGTTGAGCCGCAACATGCGGAAGACTTGGTCGAGTGGATGACCAAGCCGTCCTCATCCTCCTCATCCTCTCTCACCCATGCCCAGGGTGCTTTGTCTGGCAAAGCAGCGGCCTCTTCCCTCAGCTCAATGTCATCAGTGACTCCTTCCCTAGCTCCACCATGTCCTCATGAGGATTCCCTCGAACTGTTTGACCACAGTGTTGGGTACATGCTCCAGGAGGATGCCCAGCGTTTGGAAGGCTCTGATGACGATACTGAGCTCAATGAAGGCAGTAACATGAGCGCGGACAGAGGGGGTGCCCAAGAAGGACAGCAATCTGGCAGTCATGCTCCCCCTGCTGCAGCATACTGCCAGGTTTGCTCCAGTGATGAGGAGGGAGGGGATGATGAGGTCACTGACTCAACGTGGTGGCCTGATAGGAGAGAGGAGCAGGAGGAGGAGGAGGAGGAGGAGGAGGAGGAGGCAGCAGCACATCACCAACGAGGCAGGATGCCCTCCAGGGGCCAGCCTAAGGGCAGCACATTGACTGCATCACACCCCAAAGCTCCACATGTGCAGGGCGCTGCAGTCTCTGCGCGTTATTCAAAAAGTTCTTTGGTGTGGGCCTTTTTTGAGACGAGTGCATCAGATCGCACCGCTGCTATTTGCAACATATGTCTCAAGCGTATCTCGCGTGGCCAAAATATCTCCCGCTTGGGTACCACATGCTTGACCAGACATATGTTGACCTGCCATGCAGTTCGTTGGCAAGCGTATCTAAAAGACCCACACCAAAGAACAAAGAGGATCTCTCCTTGCTCCTCATCAGCTGAGATTTCCAACCCCACTAGACCTTCAGTCCTCTCTGAGACCTGCAGTGAGAGGAATGAAGGTGTAAAATTAGGTGTGTCACAGCCAAGTACTTGTGGGCAATCTGCTTTTGGTACACCGACGTCAGATTGTACCAGGCAAATTTCCCTGCCCCAGCTGCTGCACCGCCGAAAGAAGTTTGCTCCCAGCCATCCACATGCCCAGCGGTTGAATGCTAGCTTGGCAAAATTGCTAGCACTTCAACTGCTGCCTTTTCAGTTGGTAGACTCTGCCCCCTTCCGTGAGTTTGTGGAATGTGCGGTTCCTCAGTGGCAGGTACCCAAACGCCACTTTTTCTCACGGAAGGCGATTCCGGCTCTCTACCGGCATGTGGAAGGCAATGTCCATGCCTCGCTGGACAGGGCGGTCAGCGGTAAGGTGCATATTACCGCTGACTCATGGTCCAGCAGGCATGGACAGGGACGTTACCTAAGTTTCACGGCGCATTGGGTGACTGGCAGCTGGGAAGGATGCAGGACAAGGTGCAGTAGTGTTGGAGGTTGTTCCGCCACCACGCCTCCAAAATGCTGATTGTGACACACCTCTCTCCTCCACCCCCTCCTCTTCTTCTTCCTCCATGGCCTCTTCCTCGGAACCAGCGGTGCTCCGTAGGCGTTCAAGGGGCTACGCAAGTACGCAGGCCAAAAGATGCCATGCGGTGCTTGAGCTGGTGTGCTTGGGGGACAGGAGCCACACTGGGGCAGAGGTTCTGTCAGCTCTGCAGGGGCAGGTTCAGAGGTGGTTGACACCACGCCAACTTAAGGCAGGAATGGTGGTTTGCGACAATGGCACCAACCTCCTCTCTGCCCTCCGACAGGGACAAATGACCCATGTGCCCTGTTTGGCTCACGTCCTTAACTTGGTGGTGCAGCGGTTCTTGGGCAGGTACCCGGGCTTACAGGATGTCCTGAGGCAGGCCAGGAAAGTCTGTGTGCATTTCCGCCGGTCATATAATGCCAGTGCTCGGCTGACGGACCTCCAAAAGGAGTTTAACCTGCCCAAGAACCGCCTAATCTGTGACATGCCCACCAGGTGGAACTCAACGTTGGCCATGCTGCAGCGGCTGCACACGCAGCAGAGGGCCATCAATGAGTACCTGTGCGACTATGGCACCAGGACAGGGTCAGGGGAGCTTGGTTTTTTTTCCCCACGCCAGTGGGCCATGATCAGGGATGCATGCACTGTCCTGTCACCATTCGAGGAGGCCACGAGGATGGTGAGCAGTGACAGTGCATGCATCAGTGACACTGTCCCCCTTGTCCACCTGTTGGAGCACACGCTGCGTGGAATAATGGACAGGGCACTTGAGGCAGAACAGAGGCAGGAAGAGGAGGACTTCCTTAGCTCTCAAGGCCCCCTTTATCCAGACAGTGTTCCTGCGTGCCCGCCGATCACACAGGAAGAGGACGAGGAGGAAGAGGAGGAGGAGGAAGATTGTGTCAGTATGGAGGTGGAGCCTGGCACTCAGCATCAGCAGCAGTCTTTAAGGGATCAGTCCCAAGAAACACATGGACTTGTACGTGGCTGGGAGGAGGTGGCTGCGGACCATGTCGTTCTTAGTGACCCAGAGGACTCCGGACCGAATGCCTCAGCAAACCTACGCTGCATGGCCTCCCTGATCCTGCAAAGCCTGCGTAAGGATCCTCGTATTCGTGGTATCAAGGAGAAGGACCAATACTGGCTGGCAACCCTCCTTGATCCACGTTACAAGGGTAAGGTTGCGGACCTTATCTTGCCATCGCAGAGGGAGCAGAGGATGAAACATCTTCGGGAGGCCTTGCAGAAAGGTCTGTGCAACGCGTTCCCAGAGACTGGGAGGTTACAAACTCCTGTTTCTGGACAACGTGTTGCTGAGGCTTCGGTCAGTCAAAGAAGGAGCGGTGGAGAAGGTGGCCGTCTGACCGATGCGTTCAGACAATTTTTTGGTCCGCAGCCCCAAGGTATGATCGGTTCCAGCAACCATCGCCAGCGTCTGTTTTACATGGTGCAGGAATACCTAGGGGCAAGATCAGACTTGGACACCTTTCCCACCGAAAATCCTCTGGGTTACTGGGTCTTGAGGATGGATCACTGGCCAGAGCTTGCACAGTATGCAATTGAGCTACTGGCCTGTCCTGCATCCAGCGTTCTTTCGGAACGCACATTCAGTGCTGCTGGAGGCGTGGTAACCGATCACAGGGTGCGTCTGTCCACCGACTCGGTCGATCGGCTGACCTTCATAAAAATGAATGAGTCTTGGATCACCACCAGCTACCAAGCACCTGATGCTGATGTAACCGAATAATTTTTTTTGAAATCTCAGATCCCTTCAAAGACTGCCTATGCTGATGCTGAGTGACTATCCCTGAGTAATTATCCTCTTCCTCCTCAATCATCACGCTGATAGCTTGTAAGAACATTTTTGGTTCTGGGCGCCACCACCAGTGCCTAAGGCACAATTTTTCAGCCCCTGTTTAACAGGGGCGTGTAATTACAATTTTTGATGTAATACTTTGCAGCAGGGCTCGTTCCTGCATTCCAACTAGAGTGTCTGTGAGGGGTTGCAGTGTTGTGGCACCAGCACCAGTGCCTAGGGCCCAATTTTTCTGCCCCTGTCTAACAGGGGCGTGTAATTACAATTTTTGATGCAATACTTTGCAGCAGGGCTCGTTCCTGCGTTCCAACTAGAGTGTCTGTGAGGGGTTGCAGTGTTGTGGCACCAGCACCAGTGCCTAAGGCCCAATTTTTCTGCCCCTGTCTAACAGGGGCGTGTAATTACAATTTTTGATGCAATACTTTGCAGCAGGGCTCGTTCCTGCGTTCCAACTAGAGTGTCTGTGAGGGGTTGCAGTGTTGTGGCACCAGCACCAGTGCCTAAGGCCCAATTTTTCTGCCCCTGTCTAACAGGGGCGTGTAATTACAATTTTTGATGCAATACTTTGCAGCAGGGCTCGTTCCTGCGTTCCAACTAGAGTGTCTGTGAGGGGTTGCAGTGTTGTGGCACCAGCACCAGTGCCTAAGGCCCAATTTTTCTGCCCCTGTCTAACAGGGGCGTGTAATTACAATTTTTGAAGCAATAATTTGCAGCAGGGCTCGTTCCTGCGTTCCAACTAGAGTGTCTGTGAGGGGTTGCAGTGTTGTGGCACCAGCACCAGTGCCTAAGGCCTAATTTTTCAGCTCCTGTTCAACAGGGGCATGTAATTACAATTCTTGATCTAATATTTCACAGCAGGGCCCTGTGAGGGCTTACAGTGTTGTGGCCACAGCAACACCTAAGGCCCAAATTTCTGCTGAGTATATAGGGCAGGACCCTACTTTCAAACATCTAACTTACAAACGACTCCTACTTGCAAACGGAAGGAGACAACAGGAAGTGAGATGAAATCTACCCCTAGGAAGGGAAATTCTCTCCTGTAAGAGTTAATATGGGAAAACAATTTCTCCTTTCCACTGATGCTTTCCAATCCTTGTTCCACAAAAAAACCCAAATTTTCAAAAAACATTTTTCATTGGGACAAAAAAGTGAGGTGAAATCTTCGGAAGAGGAGGAAAGACAGCAAAACAAATGTCACAGGGGTGATAACCCTTCCCTATGTTTTCCAAAAAGCTTAGAAAAGATTTTTTGGCTGGAGCTAAACACGTTAAAAATGTTCAAAATTACAAACAGATTCTACTTAACAACAAACCTACAGTCCCTGTCTTGTTTGCACCGCCTGTATACTGCTGTTCAGAGTATATAGGGCCTGGTGGCCCCACACCTTTCCTTATTTTAATTTGGGTGCGGGGTTCCCCTTAATATCCATACAAGACCCAAAGGGCCTGGTAATGGACTGGGGGGTACCCATGCCGTTTGTCTCACTGATTTTCATCCATATTGCCATGACCCGACATGACATTAAACCCGCAAGCAGTTTTAAATGAGATTTTTTCCTGTAAAAATGACATTTGGTGCAGGGACTGTTCTAAACATGGGAAACACGCGTCACTTTACAGGCATACTATAGACACCCCCCAGGTACGATATTTAAAGGAATATTTCACTTTTTTTTTTTACTTTAAGCATCATTAAAATCACTGCTCCCGAAAAAACGGCCGTTTTTAAAAGTTTTTTTTGCATTGATACATGTCCCCTGGGGTAGGACCCGGGTCCCCAAACCCTTTTTAGGACAATACCATGCAAATTAGCCTTTAAAATGAGCACTTTTGATTTCGAACGTTCGAGTCCCATAGACGTCAATGGGGTTCTAACGTTCGTGCGAACTTTCGGTCCGTTCGCGGGTTCTGGTGCGAACCGAACCGGGGGGTGTTCGGCTCATCCCTAATAGTCATGTATACTCAAAATAACTAAATCGTGTCGAAAGAAAATATTATGATAATGGCATAATTTAGCATAATACATAGAAGTGTTTTATAGGGATATTTCATAGGGATACTATCATTTTGTGATAGATAGATTTTATGACTAAATGCAGTGGTGGCCCATCCATAGGGGGCGCATGTGCGCCCCCAAAGCTTTTCACAAAAAAAGGTAACTTTAAGACTTTCCAGGCGCCGGGACACATGGCGGTCTATGGGAAGCTGATTTGCCCGTGTTTAGGACGTGTTCGGGGCACAAGCGGTGTGCCCGCAAACACCCCAACTCTAAACTCATTTGTCTCTGGCTCCTGTACTGTTTTTTTTTTTTTTTTTTATTGGCAGGGACCGGACGGCTGGGCGGTGCTTTTTTGGCACTGCAGCAGAACTTCCAGTTTCCTGGCTGGCTCACTGTGTTGTGGAGAGTGACTGACTGGGACCTGGGACCCTGTAATGTAAGGCGGGGAGCGGATCACTGATGCGGCGTATGGGCACGGAGCTGGCAGTGCTGAGTCTGAGCTCAGTGTATATAAGGTGAGTATGGGGATCGGAGGTGACAGTAATGTGCATCGCTGAGTGTGTGTCTCTCTCCCTCCTGGGCTCTTCTGATAGACTGCTTTCAAGGGAGTCTGTAAGTAATTCTCACTGCCTGTGCATTGGGGCCGCATCACAGCTGGCTGAATCCTCTTTGCTCCACTTTCCTTCTACTGAGCTGCTCCATATCCTCCAGCTTCCGCCCTGCTCACAGTGACTATGGAAAAGTTTGAGAGCTGTGAGTAGGAGAGCCAGGAATAGAGAGACAGAGGCTAGCATTCTGTGCTGGAGGAACAAGAGAACGTAATGTAAAAATAAGGGGAAGAGGAGGAGGCAGTCCGAGCAGAGCAAGCAGCTGAGGGAGCAGCTGAACATTGTTCACTGATAGACCTGCAATATCCTCTGTGATAACCCTGCCCCCCCCCCTGCACCAACAGCCCTTCTCTGCCCTCACACACAACTGAGAGTACAGGGAAGGCTGACAGGCTTTAGTGGATGTCTCCTGGTGCTGTGAGCTGAGCTGAGGAATTGGAGTCTCTCTCTCTATCTTACAATGATCTGTAAAGCTGAGCTGTAAACTATATGTCCTGTGAGGCTGAGCTGTATACTATATGTCCCGTGAGGCTGAGCTGTATACTATATGTCCCGTGAGGCTGAGCTGTATACTATATGTCCCGTGAGGCTGAGCTGTATACTATATGTCCCGTGAGGCTGAGCTGTATACTATATGTCCTGTGAGGCTGAGCTGTATACTATATGTCCCGTGAGGCTGAGCTGTATACTATATGTCCCGTGAGGCTGAGCTGTATACTATATGTCCCGTAAGGCTGAGCTGTATACTATATGTCCCGTGAGGCTGAGCTGTATACTATATGTCCTGTGAGGCTGAGCTGTAGACTATGTCCTGTGAGACTGCACTGAATACTCCTGACACTACGGGAGGAATATATAAGGGGTGTGGCTTATTAGAAATGGGAGGGGTCAAAAAGGAAGGGCGGGGTCTGGCGCCCCTCCATCCTAAAACTTCACCAGCCACCACTGATTGAATGTGATTTGTACAATCTCTCTTAAAGTGTATGTAAGGCCTAAACCAAAAGCAATAAAATAAGCTTTGCCACTCCATCCAAAACTACAAAAGAAGTTTTACATTTACAAACTAACTTTATTTGTCAGGAATCAGTCTCACTAGAAGTTTGCTAAGATGTCTGGTGCCTGGGACGTCTGCTTAGTGTGTGATTGTACATGTGTGGACATAGCTTTGGTAGGACAGCATACTGAAAGTCAGACCTTCATGCCACAATTTGGTATCTAGAACAAGCCTACACTTTCATGTAATCTATGTACAGTACTATAATTTACCTACATCTCTATTGTCATGGTACCCCATTGTCTTATCTACCTCATATCTAGAACAAGGCTACACATTGATGTGCTCTATATACAGTACTATGTTATACCCCCATCCCTATTATTATGGTACTCCACTGCCTTACCTTGTCAAATCAATAGGTAATGGTGCAAAAAACTTTAAGAAGTCCTTCAGCTTTCCACTATGCATGTATTCCATGATGAAGAATAAGAGATCCTGTGCAGAGGAAAAAAAGATCCAGGTTATAGAAATGATTCACTATGCGAATCCCTATGCAGCTTTGTATAGGTTGTGAAAAAGGTAGGTGTCGGGGGGCGTGGCCAGCCGGGATAGCAGATGGACGCTTAATTCCACAGCTCTGAGCCAGGGGACAGAATCCAACGACATCAGCTGCAAAAAACGAATCAAACCTACCCATCCACACTCCTCACAGTCAGGGGACAACAAGGATGTCTTCCAGGAAGAGATTTACAGACCACATACCACAAAAACTCACCGAATTTGCTTACAAGCCGGCGGGATGGAAAATCCAAGATGGCGCCGGCCAGGCCGCGCCGTCCACAGCTTACACGGACCTGCCGGATGATGAGACAGATGATCCTCAGGATACAGGTACCGTGGATAATCTCCCCCATACCCCAGAAGGGGATCCCAACCTAGGCAGCCCAGCAAAGGCAAAAATGAGGATAGATGCGATGCCGCAACGGTCGCGGTACTCGCAAATTGAGGCCCAGGCTCCCACCCAGTACTCACTAGACCAGGCCTTACAATCCTCTATGGCCTCCTTCCCCACCTCAGGGCAGCCGGTCATGGACACAACGCTCAAGGATATGCTCATATCCCTGCAGACCTCCCTCATGACAGATCTATCATCCCTCTTCCACAAGATCACTACTGACATCCACTCTCTGGATGATAGAGTGACAAACGCTGAGAGAGGAATACATGCCTGCACCTCCACAGTGAATGACACCATTGAAGCCTTTGAAGCTGTTAGAGAGGAACAGACATGGATGCGTGCCAAGCTGGCCGACTTAGAAGACAGATCTCGCAGGAACAATGTTAAACTGAGGGGGGTCCCCGAGTCCATACTACCCGCAGATCTGCCACGCTACGCAAAAGAACTGATACACTTAGTTCTCCCTGAGGCCTCCCCGAGAGACGTCATCGTAGACAGAATTCATAGAATTGCTAAACCATCCCATCTAGCTGCCTCAGTCCCCAGAGATGTCCTGATGAGGGTTCACTTTTACCACATCAAAGAAAAACTGCTCATGGGACTCAGGGCTAAATCGCCATTACCAGCACCTTACACGGGAATTCAGCTATTCCCTGATCTCTCAAATTATACCCTCCAAATGAGGCGCCATTTGAACCCAATCACCAAAGGCCTACAAAATCACAAGCTGCAATACAAATGGCGATACCCAGCCACCATTCTCATTGTCCGCAACGGTCAAACCCACGCAATTGGGGAACTAGAAAAAGGCCTGAAGCTACTCCATACCTGGGGCATAAACCCAGAACCACCTAATCCTGCTCAGCATAACAGAATTTCATCCTCTCCCCGCAGACAACTAGATCAAAACACCAAGTGAAAACTTACAAATACAACAAAGCCAATAATAGCAACAACAGTTCCCCTGTGCTATGGCTATCCTCCACTACAGTCTTCTGCTACCCGTGGTAGTGACTCTTTGTACCCCAATACAGAGGTCCACAGGTGCTCAGCACCCCCTCTGTTTGTTTTTCTATTTTTTGTTCTTTTTTCTTACAAAGTTTTTTTTTTTTTTCTCTCTTGCAACGCTATATCCGCCACCTCTCTGCTAGCAAGCTAACTCACCAGCTCACAACACAGAGCTCTCTCAAAATTTTCATTGTTACCCAAAGTACACATGATCTTTATTTGTTTATAACTGCCTTGCTACCTAACGTATTGCTCTATTTGCAGTCTACTAGTCCATCCTCACCTTGGCCCCCTGGCCAGCCAGATACAACGCTCACCGCTCTTGTATACGGGACCCAGCTGAACTGACTCTCGGACTTCCATACCGCACCCTACCCATCACATCGACCGGGAAAACAAAAAACCAGCTCATCACGAGATCGCCTAACTGTAAGTGTTACTAGAAGCTTACACCACACCCACACCCACAAGATGCCGTTTAACATCCTTTCACTCAACGTCAACGGGCTGAATCATCCAGCCAAATGCCACTCACTATGGAAAACCGTCAAAGATCTCCAGAGTGACATCATTTGCGTCCAAGAAACCCACCTACTAGCTCCCAACACTCCCCTGTGTAAAAATCGTCACTTTCCAAACATATTCCACGCAACTCATTCTACCAAGACCAGAGGGGTCATGATAGCCGTCAAAGATACCATAGACTTCCAACTCTTAGAAATAGTCCCAGACCCCGAAGGACGCTTCATCATCCTTATCTGTACCATTAAAAGAGCAACCTACACCATCATCAACCTATACGCTCCGAATACTCACCAATTGAGATTCCTACGCAAGATTATCCGTACATTAAAACCCATCCAAAAAGGCCACACAATTGTGTGTGGGGACTTCAACCTGGTCCCAGATGTGTCCCTGGACTCCACCGCTTCAGCGAAGAGATGTGAATCGCCTCTAAAAGCGTTCATACAAACCCATGACCTGTATGATGTCTGGCGCTGCCACCATGGCGCCGAACGTGACTTCACCTTTTTTTCCCCCAGACATGGTTCTTACTCCAGAATTGATTTGTTCCTGGCTGATAAACGTAACTTACAAAAAATATCTCAGTCTGTAATCCACACCATGGCATGGTCGGACCACGCACCCACCTCAATTACCATCCAAGATCACAATCTTCAACATAATACATTCCTATGGAGGCTAAACAACTCCATAATTCAAAATAATAAATACACACCAGAAATTTCAGAACACATTTCAGAATTTTTCTCGTTGAATAAGGGATCGGTACCTGACCCTGCCGTGGTGTGGAGCGCTCATAAAGCGTACATGAGGGGAATGCTCATTAAATTAAGCTCTCAACATAAGCGACAGAGGACGCAGCGCATAGATAAAATAACAGCCCAAATAGCGGACCTAGAAAAGAAACACAAATGTGACCCTCAAAACCCACTTACAAACCAACTACTATCCCTAAGACAGGAACTGAAAACCCTTCTCCTTCACTCATACGAATTCCTTCAAAGGAAATTTAAAGCATCTTCATACTCTACTTCCAACAAGGCAGGGAAGACTTTAGCCCAAAGACTCAAAGGAAGACGAAATAAAGCTAGAATAACACTACTTAAACACCCCCACACCAACACCCCATTGACCAATCCCCAGGACATTGCCGATGCTTTCAGCACCTACTATGAAGACCTATACAACTTAAAACATGACCACCATACCCCCCAACCCACACAAGACGACATTAACAACATCCTCACTAAAATCAAACTGCCCAAACTATCTACCGACCAACTGACCGCCCTGAACGCACCATTCACCGACCTGGAAATCAAGACTACTATTGACTCATTGCCTAGTGGCAAAGCACCAGGTCCAGACGGGATAACAGGGGAATACTACAAAGTGTTCTCCAAACAACTAATCCCATACCTTACAGATCTCTTTAACCACGCTGCCTCCTCTGCTAGCTTCTCGAAAGAATACTTAAAAGCGCTTGTAATAACCATACCAAAACCAGGGAAACAGTCGGATGCCCCCCAAAACTTTCGCCCGATCTCCTTACTCAACTTAGACCTAAAAATTTACTCCAAAACCATTGCCAACAGACTAAACGAAATTATGCCAACTATCATACACCAAGATCAGACTGGCTTTACCAAAGGCAGACAATCTTCAGATGCCACCAGGAGAATGCTAGACCTTATCCACCATGCTGAATCCACTGGAACGCCTTCTCTGCTTCTTTCCCTAGATGCAGAGAAGGCGTTCGATAGAGTTCACTGGACCTATCTAGAAGCAGTCCTACACAAATTCGGATTCCAGGGACGAATCCTAACAGCCATCCTAGCATTGTACTCTAACCCTGAAGCCCAAGTGTTCACAGAAGGCATGCTCTCACGCCCATTCCCCATCACAAATGGCACACGCCAGGGCTGTCCCCTCTCCCCTCTAATATTTAACATGCTTATGGAACCCCTGGCTGAACACGTTCGCTCCCACCCTAACATCTCAGGCATGCGTATAGGCCTCTCACACCACAAAATAAGCTTATTCGCGGACGATGTAATATTAATCCTTACAGATCCGACTGTCTCCCTGGCAGAAGTACAAAAACTCCTCAATTGGTTTAGCTCGATTTCGTATTACAAGGTTAATGTGACCAAATCATTCATATTAGACATAAACATAAACACCACCATGAAACAGCTCCTACAACTACAATACCCATTTAAATGGGCAGAAACCGATATATCATACTTGGGCATTCAACTCCCGAGAGAAACTAAGAAAATTTACTCGAGCAACTACATACCACTCTTACAACAAATTCAATCAACTTCCCAACAAATAGCAAAGCACGAGCTCTCATGGTCGGGCAGACTTGCAGCATTTAAGATGATATGCCTCCCCCAAATACTTTATCATTTTAGAACCCTACCTATACCACTGCCAACCACCTTCTTCAAATCTCTCAAAACTACTTTCAACAAATACTTATGGAGCGGGAAAAAACCGAGGAGTGCCCAACACAACTTAGTAAAACATAAACTAGTCGGTGGAACAGGATCTATAGACTTCGAGGACTATTACCTAGCGACAATCCTAGCTCAATTACCTTCCTGGTTCCAATCACAATCCACTACACTTTGGGGACAAATTGAAAGCTCCGCATTATCTCAACCAAACTTGAAAACTTGGTTACTTAGTATTCCACTGGGAACCATAATACCAAAGGCGTTTCCCCCGACCATGAGAGCTTCGGCACTCGCATGGAAGAAATCAGTATCCTTACTGACCCCTATTCCCGTCACATCTCCAGGGCACATCCCCTTGGAATCCCTACATCACACGCTACCAGAAATCTCTCTATCAACTTGGACCACCAAAGGCATACTTCTCATACAAGACCTAATACATGACAACCACATTAAATCATACGCACAACTCCAATCCGAATTCAATCTAACAGCATCAGACAAATTCACTTACATGCGCCTACACCACTATCTAAAAACCCTACCCCTCCCCCTCTACAATATCCACCCTAAAACCTGGGAATACCTTACCAACACAGCCACTAAAACCAGAGGTATATCCTACTTCTACAACACTCTCCACAACAAAAGTACCTTCCTTAAACTAAAACCCCACCAAAATTGGGAAAAAGATTTAGATCAGCCCTATACGGAAGACCAATGGCAACTTGCCCTCAAAACTATATACAAAGCCACTAAATGCACGGCCCTGTGGGAACTCACACAGAAAATCACACTACGTTGGTACATCACTCCAGCCAGAATTACGACCTTTAACCCAAAAATCCCTAATATATGCTGGAGATGTCATTCTTCTCCTAGCGACATACTGCATATACTCTGGACATGCACTAAACTCCACAACTACTGGGAAAGAATTTTTAGTTTAATCTCTCACATAACCCAAATTAAAATCCACCCCTCCCCTGCATTAGCGATACTTAACCTAACTATAGAATCAATCCCACATTCATTCAGACCAGTGGTCACTCACATCCTCCTGGCGGCAAGACTAAACATAACCAGACAATGGAAGTCTGACAATCCCCTGACAATAACCCAAGTCATTGACTTAGTAGCCCTTCATTACAGCTACGAGATCATAACAGCTATGCACACTGGCCAGGCGACGAAAGCACACAAGAACTGGCAACCATGGACTGACTGGACTACACACTGCGCAAACCACTAACCTAAACACTGATACCCACCTCCTCTTCTTGACCGAGCAATACCTTTCTATAGGCAAGAGAAACAAGTTCTATGCAACAGCTAGTTCTAACTAGCACATATTTATCAATATTAACATATGATAGAAGGGGCCTCTTCACTCCTGTGGCACTAAAGGTCCCATTTGGGGTGCGACTCTAGTGAAGAGGTCTACAACTAAAAAACTACGAAACTACGGTTAATAACATTGATAGTCTAGAATCCACAATGGATATATGTTAAATAAAAGTTATAACCAACCAAGGTTGGTAAAATGTTATAATTATTGAACTCACAAATTGAACTGTATTCCTTATACTGTCTAATTGGAATGTCATTACACGACATACTATGTCCAATGGTATAATGTATAATCTGTATGAAAATCTTTCAATAAATATATGGAAGAAAAAAAAAAAAAGGTAGGTGTCAGTTACAGCGGTATTCTGAGAGGATGACCATTTAACACCGACCTCTTCCACAAAATCAATAGAAGGTAGAGTCACTTACACACTTCCTTCACACACTTCCTTCAGTATGTGGCTCTCGTTGAGGGCATCTTTGTAGTCTGCTCTTCTTGGTCAGGATTTTAACAGCCAACGGTTCATCAGTCGAGTGTGAGATGAAAAAAACACCTGAAGAGAACAGAGGGAGAGAAATTAGAGCTGACAATTAAAGAAGTTCATTCCCATTTAATACTTTATTTATGGGTCCACAATAATTGTAGAATCGCCATAATGTAATTTTTATCATCACAGGGTCTACAATGGTGAAACAGCTGAAATTCTGGGACCTTCTCTCACTCCTGGCTGGAGATATAAGTCAATTAGGAATCCACCAAGACAGGTTAGATCAGCCCATTTCACTACAACTCATTCCATCATGAAAAAGTTGTTGTTCTTGAAACATTTCACCACCCTGATTCCTTCTCTGTTATATAAAGTTACACACCTATTTAAACATTGAGATTAAATCAGCTAAATACACTGCAGATGCATCAAAAGAAAAAGTATTAAAATCTGTTTTAATTAAAAAGCAGTAACAACCTGAATAGAAAAATCTGTCCCCTGCCCCCCTGAAGCAGTGGTTTCTATAAAGAGATTTGCACTTCTTTTTCTGAATCAGAGCCCAGAGCTCTCCAATCAGCTTGGAATATGAGCTTTGATGATTGGAGAGCTCTAGCCCTGGCTTGCAAACCACTGTAGAGAGACCACTGCTTCACAAGAGGCTCTGCTCTGTAACATGCTGGTAAGCGAAAGGCTTTTCTACTTAGCTGCTAAAGAAAAAAATAACTATAAACACCTTTTGTGTTAATGCACCTGGAATTAATTTATCTGAATAAATTAAAAGATTAATTTGGACTTTAAAGTATATGTTCATCTCTGCAACAGCCACACAGACAGAAATAAAAATACTTTTCTTTAGTAGAGTAGGGGATATGTGTCTGTGTCCTTGCTGCAGATTTTCCACCACTTCCTGTTTGAAACCATTGTCAGCAGGACAGGAAGTAAGGGGAATCTCTCATGTAGCCCTGGATAACGATAAAGCTAGACAGGGGTTCAGATCCTTTTGCACTATATCTGAACATTTTTAAATCAGAGAAAAGATATGACCACTTACCTTTCTGAAGCTCCACTTTCCTAGAAGGTGATGGAATATGAAGTCATCCAATGTCATTGGGATGATCTCCTTAGTGCTGGGGCACTGATGGTCATGTTTTGGTGGCGTCTCAATATGGATTTCACATGTTGCTGGAGTCTCAACGTGGACTTCACATGTTGCTGGAGTCTCAATGTGGACTTCACGTTGCATCTGCGGTAAATACCGTGTACATCTGCAATAAAAAAAAAAAGGAATCCGATTTAGAACCTTCACCTACATTTGATAAATTTTTCTTTGAACATTGAACATAGAACATTAAATTATAGGAAGTAAAGTTCAAAACTCCATTGCCAGGGACAATATATAAAACCTGCCATGACAGGGACACAGAGACAACTTTTTTTGCCCTTCTCATAAAAATCCTGGTTGCCTGGAACTTATCTCGACCCACTGGATGTGATACTTTCTACATGTCACTGAGTCATGGTGTATTATCCTGCTGTCTGTCAGCAGGATAATGCGCTGCCAACAGTGAATACTGTTTTAATGAAAGGGTGTACTTGGTTAGCAACAATGTTATGGTGGCACAAGTCAATTAACATCCACCTGAATGGCAGGACCATGGTTACCCATCAGAACATTGCCCAAAGCATCACACATTCTCTGTCGGATTTCCTTCTTACTACTTCTAGTACCTCTTCTTCTAGTACTTCTTATTATACTGCATCCTGGTGCCATCACTTCTTCAGGTAGGCAAGTCATCCATGTGATGAAGAAAATGTGATTCATTGGACTTCAATTCTGATGATCACATGCTTACTTTTAGGTGCTTTTGGTGATGGGACCATGCAGCTATACAGCCCCATACAGCCCCATACACCACAAACTGTGATGCCCATTTTTCTTCATTCAGAGCTCTGTACTGAGGCCATGACTCCTTTTCCCATGCGTGGGGGTGAAGTCATTGCGGCTCAGGCATTCAAATAGCTGGAACCCGCAAACCCGAAAAGGAAGCCCAGGTGAAAATGAAAGCCCTGACAGCGGTGACTGCGCACAGTTGGAGGACTTCATTTTAAGGTAAATCTGTGATAATGTGATAGTATGTGGTGCATATTATGACATTATCCTGTAGGGGCTCATATTTTTTTTTTTTGCGGTTTACTACCACTTTAACCACTTCAGCCCCGGAAGAATTTACCCCCTTCCTGACCAGAGCACTTTTTGCGATTCGGTGCTGAGTCACTTTAACTGACAATTGCGCGGTCATGTGACGTTGCACCCAAACAATATTGATGTCCTTTTTTCCCCACAAATAGAGATTTCTTTTTGTGGTATTTGATCACTTCTGCATTTTTATTTTTTGCGCTGTAAACAAAAAAAGAGCGACAATTTTGAAAAAAAATGCATTATTTTTTACTTTTTGCTATAATAAATATCCCCCAAAAATATATATAAAAAAAAAAATTTCCTCAATTTAGGCCGATATGTATTCTTCTACAAATTTTTGGTAAAAAAAATTGCAATAAGCATATATTGATTGGTTTGCGCAAAAGTTATAGCGTCTACAAAATAGGGGATAGATTTATAGCATTTTTATTATTTTTTTTTTACTAGTAATGGCGGCGATCTGTGATTTTTATTGTGACTGTTACATTATGGTGGACACATCGGATAATTTTGATACATTTTTGGAACCATTGGCATTAATACAGCGATCACTGAGATTAAAAATGCATTGATTACTGTAAAAATGTCAATAGCAGTGAAGGGGTTAACACTAGGGGGCAGTGAAAGGGTTAACTATGGTCCCTGAGAGGTGATTCTAACTAAAGGGGGAGGGACTAACTACAGGAAGTGACAGATCATGGTTCCTAGGTAATAGGAACACACAATCTGTCACTCCTGTCATAACAGAACAGGAAAGTGTGTGTTTACACACACTCGTCCCTGTTCTGTGTCTCCAGCCCACGATCGCTCTGAGCCACTGAGAGGCTGAGCCGGCCGCTCCCATCCCCTCCACAGCCCAGTGCTCCAGTAAGCGAGGAGGGGGCAGAGCAGAGAGCTGCTGACTGACAGCATCCCAGATAGCAAGGATAACTTGCCACAAATTTGTGGCAGTGTTGAATTGTAAGTCTGTTAACTTGCTGCACATTTTCACTGGCACATTGTACACTTGCAGAGCACTTGAAGCACAAGTTCTAGTTGACACTTTTCCAATTTGAAGCAAATGTGTGTGTCAAGTAGGGATGAGCCGAACACCCCCCAGTTTGGTTCACAGCAGAACTTGCGATCAGGCTAAAAAATTGTGCGAACACTGTTAAATTCTATAGGACACGAACATGAAGTTTCAAAAGTGCTATTTTTAAATGCTTATATTTAAGTTATTGCCATAAAAAGTGTATAGGGACCCGGTTACTGCCCCAAGGGACATGTATCAATGCAAAAAAAAGTTTTAAAAACGGCTGTTTTTTCAGGAGCAGTGATTTTAATAATGCTTAAAGTGAAACAATAAAAATGAAATATTCCTTTAATTATTGTGCATGGGGGTCCTCTTAGTCTGTCTGTAAAGTCTTTCCTATGTTCATAACAGTCCCACAGCAAAATTACATTTCTTAAGGAAAAAATTTCATACAAAATTGCTCGCGGCTGTAATGTACCAGATCACGGCAATATACATAAAAAATCATTGAAAAAAACAGTGTGGGTCCCCCCCCCCCCAGTCCTTCGGGTCAGGTAATGATATTAAGGGGAACCTCGCGCCAAAATTTTTTTTAAAATGGTGTGGGGGTCCCCCCAAAATCCATATCAGGCCCTTCAGGTCTGGTATGGATATTAAGATGAACCCCGCATCAAAATTTAAAAAAACAATGAACAGAATTTAGAATTACAAACTAATTCTGAAATCATAATCAAGCCTTCCGATAAGGGCGGAAACCTGGTTATTATGGGATTTTCCCAATATGTAACTGTGTAAGAAAATTCTTATGAACCGTAATTGGTATCGTCCTATCTCAAAAACAGTTATTGATAACTATAATGCACAATATCGTGCCATCATTTTCAAGGCCTACCATCAAGGTGTTATTGATCTAAATACCTTGAATTTTTTGAATGTTAGGGACCCAAAGATCCCCACCTTTTACGCATTACCCAAGTTGCATAAATCTGACTGAACCCCCAGGACGTCCCATAATTTCAGGCTGTTCCAGCCTTACAGAAAATGCCAATTCCCTAGTAGATAGTTATCTTCAACCCCACGTTACTTCACTTTTTTCGTATATTAAAGATACTATTGACCTCCTGAGAACTATTGATGGCATTTCCCTTCCCCCCAACACCTGGCTAGTAGCCCTCACTCGTTATTCGAGCCAACACAAAGAAATCGGACAAATACTGACTAAATTTTGGCCATTTTTGTCAGCAGACCCAATTGCAAGGAAATATATCAAGAACCTTCCTGAAATTACCTTCAGATGTGCTCCGTCCCTCAGGGATCGTCTGGTTCATAGCCATTTTGAAATTTTTCCAGCTACCATAACCCAAGTTAATTGGGGCACCTGTGGGGCCTGTGATGTCTGCCAATATGTCGATCGAAAAACTAAATTTAAACTTCCTAATGGTAAATGGCATTCTATCCAATGTAGGGTCACCTGCCAGACACCACGGGTTATTTATCTGGCTCAGTGTCTGTGCAGTGGCTTCTACATTGGGAGCATGAAACGACAGTTTTTCAAATGAATACGAGGCCATATTAAACCAATCAAAAAAAATAGGATGTATACTGCCATCAGTCGACATGTTGGCATACATCATGATTTCAATCCCCAATGTATCAAATTTTTGGCACTTGAACATGTCCCCCTGGACTCCCGAGGGGGCGGTGTTGACCGTATTCTGTTACAGCTTGAGGCTCATTGGATTTACGATCTCAAAGCTACATTATTCCCTGGATTTAACGAGAGCCTAAGTTTCAAGTCCTTTCTTTAACTTCAATGAATGTTTGCCCCCTAGGGCATTTCTCTTCATTGGCTGTTTTCCATGTTTGGCTGTTTTCTTTTGTGTCAGTTTCCCCCCCCCCTTCCCTTTGTTCTCATGTGCTATTGTTTTTATTTATTTAATATTATTGCTATACAAGTATCCTTGTTTATGAATAGCATTATGTTAATTATTAAATATATATTTGTGTTTTATTTTCTTCCACTTAAATACCATTCGTTATATAATATACTTTTTGTGAGTGAGCTTGGTTCCCCATATAGACACCCAGACAGGCCAGAGTTTTTGTGTTCCTGCTCTTGTGCCCCTCTGCCTCCCTCAGTGATTCTCTTCCAGCCCTGCCATGCCGATTCCCGGTTCCCCTTTTCTCCCCTTTGAGGATTAGGTCCTTAGTGGTCATACAGATGCCCAGGGCATGCTTTGTCATCTTAATGCATGCCCACTTTATGCTAGCTGCGCCTCCGGGTCTCCCTAATCCTATGGGTGGCAGTTTGTGCCACCCTGGATTACACCTTCATCGGTGTTTGCTTTCCATCACTGCATCCCCTGGGCTTTTGTGAGGATGCTATAAATAAATGATAATGTAACAGCGCTAAAGTCGGAGGATATAACAGAAAAATAGGTCCAAGATGTATGAATGGATCACTCTCTCTATAAATGAAAACAATAATAATCCATAGAGGAAAAAAGTCTATGATGTGTAGATGATCCGTAATAAGGGTAAATGTGGGAGCCAGGAAAGTCTATGCAGCTGTGATACCAAGGGCAGCTTCCTGTAGAGTGAAGTCAGCTCTCCATACGTACATAAAAATCCAAAAGAGAAAGCGCCTCATTCAGTATCAAAGATTTATTAAGATGTAAAAGCAATTAAAAACACTTACATAAAAGTAAACAGATTGCCGCTTCCATAAAGAAATGAACCCAAAGTGTGTCACGTATCCAGTTTAGTGGGGCTGATGTACACCGAGCGGACGGCCGCGGACCTCCGCTCAGAGATGCCGGCTGTGTGGGCGAAAATATGGGAGAGTTACTTCCGCGTTCCAACAGACCACGTGGATGATGACGTCACTAAGGTCATTCAGGTTCGCTGGGGACCACTACGCGTTTCTGAGCATGCGCAACGCCCGTAATGAGCATGCGCGCTCCTTTATCAAGTGTGTCTAGGGGACGCAAACCAGGAAGCTTAAATAGCTCAATGTAAAAGGCAATTACCAATCAAATAGGTTGGAATCAAAGGAAAGGGGAGGGGAAGCAATGTCTGGGAGAGTTAAAAGACTATAATGAGGGTAAATTCTTTATGAATTACGGACTTGTGTGAAAATAAATCAAAGACTCATATACAAATATATGTCATGAATTTCTAAAAGGATAAAATATTAAATAATGAATAAATAAAAAGATTATATCCAGAATGCGGTCAAGAGCATATAGTACAATGAAAAATATATAGGTATATATGTATATAAATATAATTTTTTTTTTTTTTTTTTTTTTTTTAAAAATTTTTCTGCCCCTGTTAAACAGGGGCAGAAAAATTGGGCCTTTGGTTTTGATGGTGCCACAACACTATAACCCCTCAGTTACTCTTGTTGGGCGCAGGGATGGGCCCTGCTGTTAAATATTATTTATACATTTTTTTTATACATTTATTTTTCAATTATATTTATATACATATATACCTATATATTTTTCATTGTACTATATGCTCTTGACCGCATTCTGGATATAATCTTTTTAGTTATTCATTATTTAATATTTTATCCTTTTAGAAATTCATGACATATATTTGTATATGAGTCTTTGATTTATTTTCACACAAGTCCGTAATTCATAAAGAATTTACCCTCATTATAGTCTTTTAACTCTCCCAGACATTGCTTCCCCTCCCCTTTCCTTTGATTCCAACCTATTTGATTGGTAATTGCCTTTTACATTGAGCTATTTAAGCTTCCTGGTTTGCGTCCCCTAGACACACTTGATAAAGGAGCGCGCATGCTCATTACGGGCGTTGCGCATGCTCAGAAACGCGTAGTGGTCCCCAGCGAACCTGAATGACCTTAGTGACGTCATCATCCACGTGGTCTGTTGGAACGCGGAAGTAACTCTCCCATATTTTCGCCCACACAGCCGGCATCTCTGAGCGGAGGTCCGCGGCCGTCCGCTCGGTGTACATCAGCCCCACTAAACTGGATACGTGACACACTTTGGGTTCATTTCTTTATGGAAGCGGCAATCTGTTTACTTTTATGTAAGTGTTTTTAATTGCTTTTACATCTTAATAAATCTTTGATACTGAATGAGGCGCTTTCTCTTTTGGATTTTTGTGAGGATGCTGGGTCTATTCACATTCGTTCCTACGATATCTGTGGATGGACTTGACTCCTCCCTCCCTCGCATAGCCTTATGGGTGATGTAGTCTTAAGGATTTCCTGGCATCCTGCGCATGCGCTTTGGCGTCTTTTCATCCGGCTCGAGCCGGTGACGTCACACGCCAGCTCGTTGGAGGACAGATAAAACCAGCTGTTTGTTCAGCCAGAGCCGGAGGGCTACTCTCTATTATGCGGCGCTTATAAAACTGGTAAGCCTGGCCCCAGCCTGCTACTTGTATGTTATCCTTTTTGATTGATTCACTTATTACATACTATCCTCATTAATCTCATCTCAGTATTGTCTTATGAATGTTACTTATCTACACAACCCAGGGTTTTATTATTATTATTATTATTATTATTATTATCGCTCCTTCCACCTTATAAATCAAGATTTACCGGAGACATTCTCTCCCTATTAACTCTTTAATAAACTTAGCTGTCCTTGTTACCTCAGATCTTTCACTATCATACACTAGAATTCTCTTGTAATCTCACTCTTGACAACAGCTATGTTTCATATTTACATCTGCTATATTAGAATTTAGATTTTCCTTTTCTATGTCTTTCAGCCTGATTCCTGCACTTAATCTCAAGCAGGTATTTCAAAGCTGCTCTTAAGCCTTTCTATTTTATGGACAGACAAGTATATTACTTTGTAAGTATTTATTATGAGACAATTGTTCCCCCTGTTCTATACCTATTTGAACCAGACATTCATTTTAATTTAGTCAATAATTCTACAATGATTTTTTTGTTCTATAGTCTCGCCCTTCTGTCCTCTATGGCCACAACTCTGACCGATTTCCTCAACCCGGGGTAGCTTGGGGGATTGTTGAGTCCGGCCTGGTTTGTTGCTGGTGGCAACTGTTTGGGGAGTGGTTTTATCTGTGGTGTTCTTTGGAGCCCAAGCTCACCTATTATTTTTTATTTATATAACTCATATGTTTGTTACAATAATTTATTGTTTCCATTTTGTTTAGTGTTCTCATTTGAATCCTATCCTGACTTGCGCATCCCCTGAAGAAGCAAATAGTGAAACATGTTGGGTTAGTGTGCAATGTATTTTCCTCCGATTTTGAATTGATCATTCAATATGACCACCAAATATTTATCATTGTGAATATTTATTTTGTATCTTTTAACTTTGTAATAATAAAATTTATTGGTTATTTTAATTTATGTATTTTTCCTGCATCCTCATTGGCACCATCAAAATCCCCTCAACCTCTAGCTCTTTTCTAAAAAAAACAATGGCATGGGGGGTCCCCCAGGAACTATATACTCTGACCTGCAGTATATATGCTGTAGGGACTGCACTATTTACTCTGCAGAAGAATTGGGCCTTAGATGTTGGTGGTGCAGGAACACTGTAACCCCTCATAGTTACTCTTGTTGGGTGCAGGAACGGGCCCTGCTGTTTAATATTATTTCAAAAATTGTAATTACATGCCCCTGTTAAATAGGGGTAGAAAAATTGTGCCTTTGGTTTTGATGGTACCACAACACTGTAACCCTTCACAATTATTCTTGATGGTTGCAGGAACAGGCCCTGCTATTAAATATTATTTCAAAAATTGTAATTACATGCCCCTGTTAAACAGGGGCATAAAAATTTGCCCTTGGGTGGTGGTGGTGCCACAACACTGTAACCCCCCTCACAGTTATTCTTGTTGGGCGCAGGAAATGGCCCTGCTGTTAAATTTTATACCAAAAACGGTAATTACATGCCCCTGTTAAACAGGGGCAGAAAAATTGGGCCTTTGGTTTTGATGGTGCCACAACACTATAACCCCTCAGTTACTCTTGTTGGGCGCAGGGATGGGCCCTGCTGTTAAATATTATTTAAAAAAATGTAATTACATGCCCCTGTTAAACAGGGGCAGGAAATGTTTGCCTTGATGGTGGTGGTGCCACAACACTGTAACCCCTTACAGTTACTCTTCTTGGTGCAGGAAAGGGCCCTGCTGTTAAATATTATTTAAAAAATTATAATTACATTCCCCTGTTAAACAGGTGCAGAAAAATTGGAGCTTTGGTTTTGATGGTGCCACAAACACTGTAACCCCTCACAGTTACTCTTGTTGGGCGTAGGAAAGGGCCCTGCTGTTAAATATTATATTAAAAATTGAAATTGCATGCCCCAGGGGCAGAAAAATTGGGCCTTGCGTGGTGGTGGTGACCTAAACTAAAAATATTGTTAGAAGCAAGCATCATGATTAAGGAGGAATAGGATAGGCATCATAGGCAGTCTTCGAGGGATCCCAGATGAAGAGCAAATTCAATCAGTTACATCAGCATCAGGTGCTTGATAGCTGCTTATTCAGGACTGATTTATTTTTATAAATGTGAGCCTATCAACAGAGTCTGTGGACAGGCACACTCTTTGATCAGTTACAAACCCTCCAGCAGCACTAAATGTGTGTTCAGAAAGCAAGCTGGATGCAGGACAGGCCAGTAGCTTGATTGCATATTGAGCAAGTTCTGGCCAGTGGTCCATCCTTAAGACCCAGTAACCCAGTGGATGCTATCCATAGATGGTTGCTTGAACCTATCAGACCTTGGTGCTGAGGACTGAAATTGTTTAAAGGCATTGGTCAGCTGGCCACCTTCTCCACCGCTCTTCCTCTGACCGAATGAAGCCTCAGATACAAGTTATCCAGCACCAGGAAATGGCAACCTCCCACAGTCTGGAAAAGCGTTACACAAACTTTTCTTCAAGGCCTCCTGAAGATGTTTCATCCTCTGCTCCCTCTGCGAAGGCAGGATGAGTTCTACAACTTTACCCTTGTAACGTGGCTCAAGAGGGGTTGCCAGCCAGTAATGATCCCTCTCCTTGATACCACGAATCATAGGGTCCTTTCCCAGGTTTTGCATAATCAGGGAGGCCATGCAGCGTAAGTTTGCAGAGGCATTCAATTCTGATTCCTCTGTCACTAAGGATCACATTATCTGTAACTACCTCCTCCCAGCCATGTAAAACTGCTTGGGTTTCTGGGGACTGAAAACCATCCCTTGAAGACTGCTGCATGTTATCGTCTACATCCATGCTGACACAATCATCCTCCTCTTCTTCCTGTGTGTTTGGTGGCCCCTCAGGAATTCTATCTGGATAAAGGGGGCCTTGAGAGGAAAGGGAGTCCTCTTCCTCCCACTGTTCTGCTTCAAGTGCCCTGTCCATGATTCCACGAAGCATGTGCTCCAACAGGAAGACTAGAGTGACAGTGTCACTGATGCATGCATTGTTGCTGCTCACTATCCTTGTGGCCTCCTCAAATGGTGACAGGACAGTGCATGCATCACTGATCAGTAGCCACTGGCATGGCGAAAAGAAGCCAAGCTCCCCTTACCCTGTCCTGGTGCCATACTCACACAGGTACTCATTGATGGCCCTCTGCTGTGTGTGCAGCCGCTGCAGCTTTGCCAATGTTGCGTTCCACCTGGTGGGCATGTCACAAATGAGGCGGTTGGTGGGCAGGTTGCATTCCCTTTGAATGTCAGCCAGCTGAGCACTGGCATTGTATGACCAGTGGAAATGACCACAGACTTTTCTGACCTACCTCAGGAGATCTTGTAAGCCTGGGTACCTGGCCAAGAAACGCTGCACCACCAAATTCAGGATGTGTGCCAAACATGAAACATGGGTCAAGTGTCCCTGTCGGAGGGTGAAGAGAAGGTTGGTGCCATTGTCTCATACAAGCATTCCTGGCTGAAGCTGGCATGGCTTCAACCCCCTCTGAGCCTGCCCCTGCAGAGCTGACAGAATCTCTACCCCAGTGTGGCTCCTGACCCCTAGGCAGACCAACTCTAACACCTGGCACCATGGCATCTTTTAGCCTAACTGTTTGCGTAGCCCCGTGAGCGCTTAGGAAGCACTGCTGGTTCAGAGGACAATTCTGCAGGAGAGGCCATAGAGGATAGAGGAGGGGAGCATACAGATGTTGTGGCAGAATCACCACCAGCTTTTTGGAGGTGTGGTGGCAGAACAACCTCCAACACTGAACCCTGTCCTACATCCTTCCTCGCTGCCAGCAGAGTTACTCAATGCGCCATGAAGGATAGGTAACGTCCCTGCCCATGCCTGCTGGACCATGAGTCAGTGGTAATAGGAACCTTACTGCTGACTGTCCTGTCCAACGAGGCCAAAACATTGCCTTCCACATGCTGGTAGAGAGCCGGAATGGCCTTGCGTGAAAGAAATGGTGTTTTGATAGCTGCTTATTCATGGTGCTGTGGTACAGCACATTCCACAAATTCAGGAAGGGGGGCAAAGTCTACCAGCTGAAAAGGCAGCAGTTGCAGTGCTAGCAAATTGGCCAAGCTAGCATTTAGACACTGAGGATGAGGCTGGGACCGAATTTCTTTTTTACGGTTCGGCAACTGGGGTAGGGAAATTTGCCTGCTGAAATCAATTGATGGTGAACTGCTAGCAGATTGGTTGCAAGTACTTGGGACACCTATTGCTATACCTTCATTCCTCTCAGTGCAGGTTTTTTAGAGGATTGGAGGTATAGTAGGGTTGGAGATTCCAGATGAGGAGCAAGGAGAAGTCTGCCTTTTTCTATGATGTGAGTCTTTCAAGTGCTGTTGCCAACGGACTGCATGGCAGGTCGTCATATGTCTGGTCAAGCATGTGGTGCCCAAGCGGCTGCTGTTCTGGTCACACTTGATCTGCTTCAGACATAGGTTGCAAACAGCAATGGTGCGATCTGCTGCACACATGTAGAAAAAGGCCCACACCAAGGAACTTTTAAAAGTCAGCGGGGAGTCAGCAGCTCCCTGCACCTGCAAAGCTCTGCGATGTGATGCAATAGGGTGGCTGCCCTTAAGCTGACCCCTGGAGGACATCCTGCCTCAATGAAGTTGTGCCTCCTATTCCTCACTTTCCTCCTCTCTTCTCTTAGGCACCCAAGTAAAGTCAAAATAGGATAATGTGTAACGTGGACAATCCGCGCTACCCCCAAACAAATAAAGTGCCAAAAAATTGTTGCTGCATAACTTGAATGAAGGTGCTGCAACCTAAAAAAAAACATGAACACAAGGTTTTGACAAGATGTATAAATGAAACTAGGTGCGCTACCTGAACGAATACAAACTTATGCGAAAGTCAGTGAAAAAACCCCACATTAAACCTTGCCTATAGGCTGAATTGGAAGTAAATAAAAATAAATATATGTGAAATCAATTAAGTGTAAGATCCATCAAGGGGCTTGATAGCGTGTGTTTCGCGGCTGTGTTTTTCGTTTGAAATATTTTTTGCTCTGCCAATGCTTTTTATGATGTCAGCCGTCCATCGTGTGGAAATAAAGGGATTTTATTAACCTGCTGCACTATGAAGCGCCTTCTTTCCTCTTTTTAATGCTTCACCATATGCTACGAGCTGTCCTTTCTGGATAAAGGGTATAAGGAGAATATTGCAGCTTGCTGCACCAGCACTAGTGTGTCCAGAACTGCCTGATGAGGAGGGAATCCTGTCGGACGTCTGAATCAGCTGTTCTTGTTTGACGATCTGACACACTTGAGCCCTTAAAGATCTCTGTAATAGGGATCCTACATATCTGGTAAGCAGCTCCTTTTACTTTTGTTTGGCATATGGAAATATATGATCAAGACAATATCCCCCTTTTGATTGAAGGACTTGTTCCCAGTGAAGTCTCACACCATTGGGTGTCATCTTATAAGGACTCTATCAAGCCCCTTGATGGATTTTACACTTAATTGATTTCACATATATTGTATATATTTGTATTTGTTCAGGTAGCGCACCTAGTTTCATTTATACCCAAGTACAGTCAGTGACCTCATCACCCCCTCTCTCCTTGTCACTGGAGCAAACTTAACAGTATGCTGCAGCTGGGGGAACATGACTTCCAGTTTCTTGTCCTTCTGTGGCACCCCCTCTCCCTAGGTTCACGTTACTCCCTTCCTCAACCTGGGAACCAACATCGGACCCATCAAATCGCTGCGCATCCTCCAGCAGCATGTAACCAACACTGTTGTCAAATAATTGATATTTTAGCTTTTCTATTTTAATAAATCCGCAAAACTGTCAAAATTCTGTGTTTTTCTGTCAATATGGGGTGTTGTGTGTACATTAATGAGGAAAAAAATGAACTTAAAAGATTTTAGCAAATGGCTGCAATATAACAAAGAGTGAAAAATTTAAGGGGGTCTGAATACTTTCTCTCTCTCTCTCTCTCTATATATATATATATATATATAGTGTGTGTGTGTGTGTGTGTGTGTGTGTATGTGTGTATATATATATATATATATATATATATATATACACACACCGCCTGAAGTGTATTAGAAACTGTATTATATACTGTGTACACCGCCTGCACTGTATTAGAAACTGTACAGCGGCTGCCCTGTATTATATACAGGGTACACCGCCTGAAGTGTATTAGAAACTATACACCACTGAATGCACTGTATATATCGGCTACACTGAATGCAGATATATATATATATATATATACACACATACAGAATATATACATACACACACACACACATATATATACACTCTGCATTTAGCATAGACACATTATATATACACACACACACACACACACACACACTCTGCATTCAGTGTAGCCGATATATACAGTGCATTCAGTGGTGTATAGTTTCTAATACACTTCAGGCGGTGTACCCTGTATATAATACAGGGCAGCCGCTGTACAGTTGCTAATACAGTGCAGGCGGTGTACACAGTATATGATACAGAGTGTACAGTTTCTAATACACTTCTGGTGTACACAGTATATAATACAGTTTCTAATACACTTCAGGCGGTGTGTATATATATATATATACACACACACATGCTCTGCATTTAGCATAGACATTTTATATATATATATATATATATATATATATATATATATATATATATATATATATATATATATATATATATATATATATATATATATATATATATATATATATATATATATATATATATATATATATATATATATATATATATAGTATGTGTAATATCTCACAAAGATGAGTACAACCCTCACATTTTTGTAAATGTTTTGTTATATCTTTTTATTTGACAACACCAAAGAAATAACTTTGCTACAATGTAAAGTAGTGAGTGTACAGCTTGTATAACAGCGTACATTTGTTGCCCCCTCAAAATAACTCAACACACAGCCTATAATGTCTAATCCACTGGCACCAAAAGTAATACACACCCTAAGTGAAAATGTCCAAATTGGGCCTAATTAGCCAGTTTCCCTTCCCAGTGTTATGTGACTCATTAGTGTTACAAGGTCTCAGGTGTGAATGGGGAGCAAGTGTGTTAAATTTGGTGTTAGCACTCTCACTCTCTCATACTGGTCACTGGAAGTTCAACATGGCACCTCATGGCAAAGAACTCTCTGAGGATCTGAAAAAAAGAATTGTTGCTCTACATAAAGATGGCCTAGGCTTTAAGAAGATTGCTAAGACCCTGAAAATGAGCTGCAGCATGGTGGCCAAGACCATAGAGCGGTTAAACAGGACAGGTTCCACTCAGAACAGGCCTCGCCATGGTCGACCAAAGGGGTTGAGTGCATGTGCTCAGCGTCGTATCCAGAGATTGTCTTTGGGAAATAGATTTTTAAGTGCTACCAGCATTGCTGCAGAGGTTGAAGGGGTGGGGGGTCAGCCTGTCAGAGCTCAGACCATATGCCGCACACTGAATTAAATTGGTCTGTATGGCTGTCGTCCCAGAAGGAAACCTCTTCTAAAGCTGATGCACAAGAAATCCCGCAAACAGTTGCTGAAGACAAGCAGATTAAGGACATGGATTACTGGAACCATGTCCTGTGGTCTGATGAGACCAAGATAAACTTATCTGGTTCAGATGGTGTCAAGCGCGTGTGGCAGCAACCAGGTGAGGAGGACAAAGACAAGTTTAGCTTGCCTACAGCCAAGCATGGTAGTGTCATGGTGTGGGGCTGCATGGGTGCTGCCTGCACTGGGGAGCTACAGTTCATTGTGGGAACCATGAATGCCAACATGTATTGTGACATACTGAAGCAGGGCATGATCCCCTCTCTTCAGAGACTGGCCTGCAGGGCAGTATTTCAACATAACAACCCCCAAAAACACCTCCAAGAAAACCACTGCCTTGCTAAAGAAGCTGAGGGTAAAGGTGATGGACTGGCCAAGCATGTCTCCAGGCCTAAACCCTATTGAGCATCTGTGGGGCATCCTCAAACGGAAGGTGGAGGAGCGCAAGGTCTCTAAGATCCACCAGCTCCCTGATGTCATCATGGAGGACTGGAAGAGGGCTCCAGTGGCAACCTGTGAATCTCTGGTGAACTTCATGCCCAAGAGGGTTAAGGTAGTGCTGGAAAATAATGGTGGTTACACACAATATTGACACTTTGGGCCCAATTTGGACATTTTCACTTAGGGGTGTACTCACTTTTGTAAGATACTGTATATACTAGACTGACATACGGTATATATATATATATATATATAGTCAATCTCAAATACACTGCACTAATTAAATAACCTGCCTGCTTAATTTAACTCAAGCTATCTCTCTGTCCACGCCACCAACACTACACGCAGCCACTATGTAAGCAGCCTTGTATAGTGTGGGGCGTGGACTTTTATGGCTCTCTCAGCAGAGCGCACTGTGATTGGCCAAAGCATGCAGGTCAGGTGCATGCTTTGGCCAATCATCATACTGCACTGCAATCTCGCAGTGCATTATAGGGCGTTTTGCGGCGTTCAATTTTCCCACAGAATGCCCCATAATGTTCGCTGTTCAGCTAACGAGTGAACACCCGATGTTTGAGTCAAACTTACGTTCGACTCGAACATCAAACTTATCCCTAGTGGCAAGTCTCTAACAAGTGCAAAGTTGAAGTGGTGAGTCTACAGCAAGAGCTCTGCAAGTCTATAGCATAAAAGTTCAGTCACAGTGACCCCTGTGGTGGGATGAATATTGCACAACATAACTGAACAAGAACTTGGAGCAGACTTGCAGAATGTTTGGAAAGAAAGTTGATCTGGAGTCATGCAATGCAGACTTGCTGCAATTGTGCAACAGGCATGGAAGCCTGGCAAGTCTAGCAATAGCTTAGCAAGACATTTTCAAACATGCAGCACAATTACTTGCTATCTGGGTCTCTAGGAAACCGTGAGCTACTAACAATTAAGGATGTTCGAGTCAAACGTAAGTTCAAATTCAACATCGGGTGTTCACCTGTTCGCTGAATAGCAAACAATTTGGGGTGTTCGTGGCAAACTCGAAAGCCGCAGAACACCCTTTAAAAGTCTATGGGAGAAATCAAAAGTGCTAATTTTAAAGGCTTATATGCATGGTATTGTCATAAAAAGTGTTTGGGGACCTGGGTCCTGCCCCAGGGGACATGTATCAATGCAAAAAAAAGTTTTAAAAATGGCCGTTTTTTCGGGAGCAGTGATTTTAATAATGCTTAAAGTGAAACAATAAAAGTGAAATATTCCTTTAAATTTCATACCTGGGGGGTGTCTATAGTATGCCTGTAAAGTGGCATATGTTTCCCGTGTTTACAACAGTCCCTGCACAAAATTAAATTTGCTAAAGGAAAAAAACTAATTTAAATGTATTTGCGGCTATATTGAATTGTTGGTCCTGGCAATACGCATAAAAGTCATTGAAAAAAACGGCATGGGATTCCCATACAGTCCATTACCAGGCCCTTTGGGTCTGGTATGAATATTAAGGGGAACCCCAAACCAAAATTAAAAAAAAAAAATTGCGTGGGGGTCCACCCAAATTTCATACCAGGCCCTTCAGGTCTAGTATGGATATTAATGGGAACCCTGTGCCAAAATTTAAAAAAATGGTGTGGGGTCCCCCTCAAAATCCATACCAGACCCTTCAGGTCTGGTATGGATTTTAAGGGGAACCCTGCGCCAAAAATTTAAAAAACAATGGCGTGGGGGTCCCCCCAAAAATCCATAGCAGACCCTTATCTGAGCACGCAACCTGGCAGGCTGCAGAAAAAGAGGGGGGATGAGAGAGCGCCCCCCTCCTGAACCGTACCAGGCCACATGCCTTCAACATGGGGAGGGTGCTTTGGGGTAGCCCGTCGGCAGAGCAAGAGAAGAAGACTTTGTGGGACATTTTTATTTTTTAATAAAAGACTTGTCCCAAGCCGTGTCATGTCATTTTTACCATTTTCACACTTTTTTTGTGAAATGGTAGGGGTACATTTGTACACCGTTACCATTTCGCACAGAGGGAGAGGCCAGGATCTGGGGCCCCCTTGCTAAAGGCGTGGGACCCCCATGCCATTTTTTTTTTTTAATTTTGGCGCGGAGTTCCCCTTAATATCCATACCAGACCTGAAGGGCCTGGCATGGAATTTGGGAGGACCCCACGCAATTTTTAAAAAAAATCTTGGTTCAGGGTTCCCCTTAACATTTATACCAGACCCAAAGGGCCTGGTAATGGACTGTGGGAGAATCCCATGCCGTTTTTTTCAATGACTTTTATGTTTATTGCCAAGACCAACAATTCATTATAGAGGCGAGTACTTTTGAATGACTTTTTTTCCTTTAGAAATGTCATTTTGTGCAGGGACTGTTGTAAACACGGGAAACATGCGCCACTTTACAGGCATACTATAGACACCCCCCAGGTACAAAATTTTAAGGAATATTTCACTTTTATTGTTTCACTTTAAGCATTATTAAAATAACTGCTCCTGAAAAAACGGCCATTTTTAAAACTTTTTTTTGCATTAAAACATGTCCCCTGGGGCGAGACCCAGGTCCCAAAACACTTTTTTGACAATACCATGCATATAAGTCTTTAAAATTAGAACTTTTGATTATTCATGTTCGTGTCCCATAGACTTTAACGGTGTTCACGTGTTCGAACAAATTTTTTGCTTGTTCACATGTTCTGCTGCCAACCAAACTGGGGGGTGTTCGGCTCATCCCTACTAATAATTAAGAAATTCACAAAAAAAAAAGTGACAGCTACTAAATTCTGCTGCAATGAATCAGTTTAATGGCCATAAACTCGGTGGGGAAAAGGTACAAGTTGAAGGTCCCAATATAGAATAAAGCATTTGAACAGTATCAGTGGTTTGTTTATCTCCAATGGCCTTATTAACTTTTCAGCAGGTTTTGTTTTTAATTATTAAAGTGTTACTAAACCCACTACAGTAAAATCTGTCTGTATATGTAGTAAAGCATGCTTGTTGGACTCACTGTGGAATGTAATCATTGTGTAAAAAGTCTGTTTGATCCTGTCTTCTCTGATTCTCCCCGTCCTTTACTGTCCCCAGTCCATTTGCTGATATAACAAAGCCCTAGGGGGCACTAAGCACATTCTCAGTTTGGTGTGTATTGCTAGATTTTTTTTTTTTTGTGAGGGTACATGGCATTGGCACAAGGCCAATTAGCACTGTCCATACAGAAAGGGGTCATGTAGCCTCATAGGACAGTCAGAGGAGAATGAAAACACTTTAAGTGTCATCATGTGTATGGGTACCAAAAATCTGGGACATTGACCTTACCATACATACTGTATGTAAAACAAGAATTCCCTACAAGAACCTCAATTTTTTGTCCTTGTCTAATATTAATGCATATCATACCAGATATAATATGAATTCTTTGAAGAGATGTGAGTTACATTGTTTAGCTTACTACAGAATGAACGAATGCACTTGGATACCCAAGACTACCGTTTTCAGCACACAAACTTTCACCAATATCAATACCAAACAAAAAAAGCATTGAGCAAGCACTGTGCAATCTATCTTTAATAATAACCTTAGGAATTCATGTTTACCGAATGTATTAAGCCTATTGAAGAAGGCACAAAATCAATAAATATCCCTAACAGCACACACACCCATATTTGTCCAATGCAAAACAGTATTGTTTTTTTTTAAACAGTACTAGATAAAAGGGAATTTCTTACTACGCTGTTTGTGCTGCTTACATTTCCTTTCAGCAGACTGATGGTCACTGGACTCTAATTTCTCTAATGCAGTGATAAATGAAACTACAAAAAACATAGCTTTTAAGTCACAATGCTGCCTTCCAGAAGTCAGTAGAGACCATCACACAGCATTTTGTGAGACTTTAAGGACAGGCAATCAAAGGGAACTTTCTGTTTTATAAACATTGTGTACCGATCTCAGTACCTTCTGGTAAGCATTCCCCTGGCTCTATTCTAATTATCCACTGCTTTAAATGGGGGAAAGCGTTAGGCAAAGTTTAGTGTCCATATTAGGAATATATCCAAGTCCCAGAGATATGGTATTATTATTACAGTTATTTAAAACCCTCAAATCTGTTATCAAAGTAATACAATTCTTTATTGTGAAAATGGCTAATTATCTTCCAGTTGTCTTATTCTGACAAAAAAAATATTCAGAATAGTGCTTAATGAATTTAATGTCTCTGATAAATGTTCAGTGGATTCCCCTAAGGCTGACACGAGTCTCATTTAACTATGACTAAGATGAATGTACAGAAAAGCAAATATTACAAGCATCCTAACAGTTATTACACATCTACAAGCCACAGGTAGAAGCATAAAACAACAAAATTAGCCATTCGCTTCCATGCTTAAAATAATGAAAAAGGCTGCTAGAGGTTTTAAAGGTATGTTAGCAATTAGTAGTCATACAAGAGAAGGCATGTGTACCTGAAGTAGTATGTGGCCCAGGCTGTAGCTGCCTTGTCCTACTTAGAGGGGGGATCTCTAGGCCTATAGTATAGGACAGTGATGGCGAACCTAGGCACCCCAGATGTTTTGGAACTACATTTCCTATCATGCTCATGCACTCTGCAGTGTAGTTTAGCATCATGGGAAATGTAGTTCAAAAACATCTGGGGTGTCAAGGTTCGCCATCACTGGTATAGGAGCTCTGAGTTACATTTCAGTAAACAATACATGTGAATATAGAAAATGCAAAAACAGCAAGTAAAACTGGAGCCTGAAACTGCAGCCATACTAGTAAAGCCAGTAAGCCACCCAAAATAATCTTTTTGTGGTATTATATACGGCAGATGGAATACTCCTGAAGATGACCAGTTATCAGTAAGCATTAGTAATAAATTGAATCTCCAAAATGTTATAATACTGTGGCCCTACTTCTCAGAGAGTACTTATTTTTTATTATTTACTTGTATCCTCCTCCTGCCAGATCAGTAGTGTTGGGTGCAGCTCCAGGCTTTAAGGCCAACCCATTTGCTGCTTGAGCAAGTAAAGGAAGAGGACAGAGTTCCCTTCCCCCTTCATTTTGAATATTTACTTAAAGACTTGTGTCAAAATATTAGAATGTCACAATGAATATCAGATGGCTTTGAAGTTATGTGTACTGACCTGTCACATTTCGACAGTGCTGATAACAGACACTCAAAAACTGTGATATTACAAAGGTGTCAGAATTACATGAAAGACTTAAAGTGGAACCCCCTCTAAAGTTTAAAAAACCTCCTTGAACCTGCCACGTCCTGTATTCCCCTCTCTCTCTGCGGACCATAAAAATAAGGGCTGCTGAGCCCTGACCACCATGGTCAGAGTATGTCCCTATATCACCCGCAGGCCTGCTTTCAGCTCTCCTTTCTCCACCTCCTCCCTGCCTGTCAGCTCCTTGTCTGTGTCTCTGTCTCTGCCCCCCCATCCACGCCGCTATTTGTACAAATACAATTTTATAAATGGTCCCTGCCAGCCCCTCCATTATTGTTAGGCATAGCACACTGTAGTAGTCTTTTATAAAATTGAGGCTTGTAAATACTGATCTTCAGGACAGTCACGTGACTCTCGGACAGTTTCCAGGGCTACTGCAGGAGGGGCTGAGCAGCCATGTGACCTCCCCAGCTGATGTCAGAGGGAGATCTTGGCCCCTCCTGCAGAAGCCAAATATCAAGTCACGTGACCTGTCTGAAGATGCAGTGTGCTATGCCAGGCTCTAAAAGAGGGGCTGGCAGTGTCTGTTATATGAGTTAACAAACACTTTAAGTCCTGCTAGATCACTTCATGCTGGCCCCTTTCGCAGGAATAGCTATGTAAAACATTAAAAATAAGTGTCTATACTGTTTAAAACCCTGTACTACACTATCTCACCCTGTTCTACACATGCTCAGTTGCTCTTCATTTTTAGGCATTTTTAGGCACTGCTGAGTTTGTAGAGGCCAATCTGCTGACAGACAAATTTGGAATTAAATCCTCCTATCCTTCACAGCCAAGGAAGCTGCTTCTGTTTGATCTGCAACTGCCATGGTGCTACACATGTGATCAGTTAAGACACCAACCATTTGATGGTTTGACAGTTTGGTTGAGGACACAAGCAAATGTGACAGTTAGCAACCCCGACATTCTAGGAATGTAACTGTTATTTGAAACTGTTAAATTTATGCGTTTAGTTCCACTTTATGATTTACTGCTGTTCAGGGACTCTGGGCTTCAGCAAAATGGCAGCCTCTGGCAAGAAAAAACAGGAGCTACGCTGGAGGCAATTTACAGCACACACTAATTTTGGTTGCATAATTAATCATGTGGAATGTATTATTATTATTTTTATTTTTTATCAAGTTTTTTTGGGTAAATTTCTGCTTTAACCACTTCAGCCCCGGAAGGATTTACCCCCTTCCTGACCAGAGCGTTTTTTGCGATTCGGCACTGCGTCGCTTTAACTGACATATGCGCGGTCGTGCGACGTGGCTCAGAAACAAAATTGACGTCCTTTTTTTCCCACAAATAGAGCTTTCTTTTGGTGGTATTTGATCGCCTCTGAGATTTTTATTTTTTGCGCTATAAACAAAATAAGAGCGACAATTTTGAAAAAAACGCATTATTTTTTACATTTTGCTATAATAAATATCCCCCAAAAATATATAAAAAAAACATTTTTTTTCTTCAGTTTAGGCCGATCGTATTCTTCTACATATTTTTGGTAAAAAAAATTGCAATAAGCGTTTATTAATTGGTTTGCGCAAATGTTATAGTGTTTACTAAATGGGGGATAGTTTTATGGCATTTTTATTAATAATTTTTTTTTTTACTAGTAATGGCGGCGATCAGCGATTTTTATTATGACTGCGACGTTATGGCGGACATGTCGGACATTTTTGACACATTTTTGGGACCATTGTCATTTATACAGCGATCAGTGCGATTAAAAATGCACTGATTACTGTGTAAATGACACTGGCAGTGAAGGGGTTAACCACTAGGGGGCGGGGAGGGGTTAAGTGTGTCCTAGGGAGTGATTACTAACTGTAGGGGGATGGGCTGTGTGGGTGACGTCACTGATCTCTGCTCCGATGACAGGGAGCAGAGATCGAGTGACACTTGTCACTAGGCAGAACGGGGAGATGCTGTTTGCAACGGCATCTCCCCGTTCAGCCGCTCCGTGAGGCGATCGCAGGTATCCCCGCGGCGATCGAGTCCGCGGGTCCTGCGACCCGACTCACGGAGCTCCCGGCCGGCGGGAAATTCAAATGGACGTACAGGTACGCCCATTTGCCCAGCCGTGCCGCTCTGCCGACGTACATCGGCGTGCGCCGGTCGGCAAGCGGTTAAAGTGGTTGTTCCCACAATTATATAATTCACTGCCAGCCCCTTTATTATATACTTGGATCCAGGGCTGCAGCAGGAGGGGCCGAGATCTCCCTCTGACATCAGCAGGGGAGGTCACGTGGTCACATGCTTGTTTATGATAACTATATAGTAAATTAATATAACCCTAGTACTTCTTACAGCAAGGGTAAAAAAACACCGGTAGAATGCATCCATGTCTGCTTATAAATAACTTCACCAAAAGAAAAAAAAAATTCTGTAAACTGTGAACCTAATCATTAAAAATGATAAATCAATTTTCAGTTAACTTTCATCCAATACAAACTCCAGAACTGACAGTAGGATTAAGCCCAACATGCTGTACATTTGATTCATACAAAGCTTCCACACTAGGATGTGATTTATTTTACATGTAAAAATAATTCTTTTACCCATGTAATATATGCAGAGAAAGGATGTACACCATCTTAAAATTTATGTACATCTCAAAGTTCAGAGAATATCTTCCTCCTCAGATTTATGGGAACTACTGCAGACATGATTTACTGGTAGACTGTCTGGCTTGTCAGACTTTCCGTTTATGGCAGAGAAAGACGGTCATAGATAGAAAAGTTCTTCCCCTAAAGCGACACATAAGTGTTCACAAGACAAATCACTCCTGTTTTGGCAAAAAAAAATATATATATATATATGTATATATGCTCCCTTGCTTACAATCTCTAACCTCCAGGACAAAATGCCCCAATTACCTTGAAAATATGACCGTAAATCTACATCACATCTACTGGAACTTTGCCAATTTAAAAGTTTGCTGTTTCACCTAAGAAAGTAAACCATAAATTCCTTGGTGAGCAATCTACATCAACTGTCTGTACTTTTTCAATTTTTTTCTTTTTTTTTTTTTTAATTATTTAGTAATATGGCCCTTTTTTCTGTATAATGAGAAGAATTCATACAGATTATGAGCAAAGAAACTTTCCAAATGAATAACAAATTCTCTTCAATATGCATGTGTTGAATCATACGATATGCCATGAGTTCTTCCTGACACATATTACATTTTGTATCTACAGCCAACATTTTTTTAATCTTAGATAGAGTAGAGAAGGTTGCATTTAGAAACTTCTGAGAGCACCACGCTAATGTTAGTAGAATACAAGATAATTGGTATATTTACTTCTTATCAGGGTAACACATGATAAAACATCCAACACATTTTGGGTTTTTATTGTTGTCTATGTCCCTGTTGAAGTAATTCGTTCTTACTAATTGTCATTGTAACCACTGTCACGGGGACTGCAAGTGAGGAAAAGTCCAAAATCTTGAGCATAACAAGAATAGAAAGTAAGAGGGAGATTTACTAAAACTGGAGCACTCAGAGTCTGGTGCAGCTGTGCATAGTAACCAATTAGCAGTACTAATAGGCACTGATAGATGGCATTGGTGGGCATGGATTTACAGCACTGGAGAGCACTGATTAGTAGCACTGGTGGGCAATTAGGGGACCAATGTCCCTCTAACAGAAGTCAGTTACCGGCTTTATTCTTTTCTTCATACTGACAGCATGAAGAAAAAAAAAAGGTAACCGGCTTCTGTTTACTTCCGTGATCAGCTGTCATTGGCTGACAGCTGATCACATGGTTAAGGGCCTGCTGTCATTGGCTTTTTACCCTGTTCTGTGAGCACCTGTGTCCCAAGAACTCAGCGATCACAGAGCATACCCCTTGGGGCACGCGGGTGGCGTGAGAACAGGAGGACGTACATGGACACCCTCCTGGCATTTGAGGTCCGCTATAGCACAGACATCAAGTGGTTAAAACAAAAGATTTGGCTCTAGATTAACTATATTAATGTTAAAAATGATTAGTAAATTTAGCACAATATGCATACCAATGCATATTTAGCACCAGATGTGCTACCTGGAATGTGTATATATATATATGTATATATATATATATATATATATATATAATATATATATCCTTTCCCCTGCCTTACCATAGTTACCATAGAATATTAGAACTTTATGGGGAAAAAAACATTTCCCCAAATAACCAATGTTTTCATAGAGCTAAAGAATCTGACATATGCCATATTATGTATGATGCTACATTATTATATACACAATAAAATGAAGTAAATAGGTTAAATAGAGTAAATTAAAAAACTAACTAAAAAAAGTAAATCAAATAAGAAATCTATGTGAATGTTAGCAGCATTTAACCTTCACTTGGTTATGCAGTTCATATCTCAATGTCAGGCTGTCTGCCAACTTATTTATTACTTAAGAAATAAATTCAGGGTTTATTGTGACAACTGTCAAGGCAATGAATGACTGGTTACCAGTGGTTTAACAGCCACAGATGTGCTGATTTTTATTTATTGTACATCCATGTAAATATTTATTTTTGTTATTGATGTAATATTGCTATATGGCAATTTTCTCTGAAAATATCTGACTGGACAAATCTCACATTTCAGGAAATTAGAAGAATATTTTCATATTATATACTGTTTTTTGTTTACTTGAGAGTATATTTTACAAATTTAACACTGAACTCTGGCCAAAAACAAGGTTTGGTTATGTTTACTGTAAAAATAAATTACCATGAATGAAGTGTGTGGATGCTGCTGCAGAAAACTTACTTTCATTTAAATCATACAGTACAGTAAGCACCAAACTTCTGGTGTTGAAATTTACAGATCTAGTTGTAGTACACAGATCCGAGCGGGTCACTCACTCAGCATCTCTCCCACTCAAAAAATGTCTTGTATTTTGCACAGAATGCAAGGTGTTCTGTAAATTAATGATGTGCAGATGGACATCATAATCTCCCCTCCTCCAGTTGCACAAAGCCTTGCATACTGTGAAAAGAATGTAAAACATTTGCTGAATAGAAGAGGTACCTAGTGAGTGACCCACTATTATTTGTGTACTACAATAAGTCTGTAGGTTTCAGCACCAATGTACGAGCTGAATGAAAGTAAAAGTTGTCCCTAATGCAGAATCACAAGTCATATACTTCATTAGCGATATATAATTTGTGGAAAATGTCCAAAAATCATCATCATCAGTCTATAAATCTACTGTATAGTGAAATACAGTGCTGTAGAAAATATTTTGCTTAGTTTGGCTATGCTAATGATACTTCAAATTAAACAAAAGTTCTCCCGAGGGGTTTAATGCCACAGAAAAATTCAAACCATTACACGAAAAATTATACATTTCATATTTTTGGTATATCAAAAAATGTTAAACATAAAATTCGAAAATATATTGTTTAAAATATGAGCTCTGGTATATATGACCCCAATTATAATGAAAGATGTGCTTGAAAAATGGCAGGTGACAAACTTTCTATATAAGAATTTTCAAATAAATGTTTCCTGCCCCAAAGGCATCAACACGTTTTGATTACAATAATTAAGATCTTCCTCAGGAGGATTATGACATCTGAATTGAAAACATATGATGTTAGAATGTTCACACAATCAAAATATATGACACATTTTTTGTTATCCACTAAGTATCATATCTTAGAAGTGGGGGAACTGAACAACAACCATAGCAAATTGGAATTAAAATTCAGAACTGTTTCCTGGCTGGCAGCATCACAATGGCGGCTGGGAAACCTATTCATGGACCACAAGGAGCCAAGCAGAAGCGTGCATCAAGGAGATGCAGGAGGCAAAGGCGTATCTATGGCAGATTGGGAAAAATTATCCAAATTTGCATAACAATCAGAAGAGGAAAAACACGTAAATGAGGTTCCTATAGGCAGTCCAGGCTTACCAAGCCTAGAAATGTTTACCACCAATGAATTGGTCCACAATACTGGCAGCTACATTGGTCAGTCATGGCTTTTTTTAATGCAAATCTCATTAGATTAAAACACTGGTCTACAAGGAGAAAGCCTCAGAAATGGAAGTAACTGAATTTTACCAGAACTGGCTCACTAATAAAAGAAAATAAAGTCCTGAGTACTAATTGGTTCCAGTTTCCAAGATACAGCTTCAGGTCAAAATTGCATCAAAATAATTCAAACTTATGAGGGGGATGTGTAATTATGCTCCATAACTTTTTCTGCAAAATGTGATATAGCAATGAGAATGGTGCCACACCAACCATTTATACATTTATCTTTTTATTGATACCAATAACATAACTTTCCATTCATTTATTGGTCTTCCATGTAACATTTTCATGCTCCCTCCACACCATGGGACTGTGAAAGGCATGGACTTTTTCTTCTTGTTTAGCCAATGACACAGATAAGCTGCACATGTAATGCAACAATAATGAGTGGCCCAGCTCCTAACTAAGCTTTGGAGCAACTGCACTTGCAGAGGACAACTGCAATATAGTGTGATATTGTTTTAAAACTTTATTCCAAGGGCAGGAGGCGGAGCCTAGCGGAGCAGACATGCATTGTTAGAGCTCCACACCGCTGAGGAGAGAAGAGAAGGACAAAGCGGAGCCTGCAGGCTCAAAAGGTATCCATTTGAACCTTTTTGCCCCAGGGAACAAACTGCGAAAGTTTGGGCAGGAAATATGGTACTGGGAGGAAACCGTGGCAGAAATAAAAATCACCTCACAAAGAGCTCACAGGCACTCACTGCAGCTGAAGCAGCTCCAGTCACCTCACAAGATACAGCATCAGGGCGCTCTCACAGACAGAAAATGTCACAGCAAGACTCTCCATTTGAGTCAGATACAGAACGAATCCTCTCACAAACTTCTCCACAAGCCTCCTCAGTATCCCCAGTAATATTATTACAATTTGAAAAGATGCTTCATAAGGCTTTAAAACAAACCTCAGACCAAATAACAAAAAGCCTAACCAAAGAAATAAGAGAGCTGGGAAACCGCACCGCAGCCTTAGAAATAAAAATGGATGAAATTGAAATTACAACCCAAGAAAATATAACAGAATTGGAACAATTAAAAAAAGAGAATTTAATACTTCAAACTAAGCTCGAAGATTACGAAAATAGAGCCAGACGTTCAAACTTGCGCATAAGGGGAATACCTGAAACTGTGACAGACCTGCAATCTACTATTACTGCTCTATTACAAGAACTAAAGCCAGATATCCCTATTGAACGTTTAGAACTGGACAGAGTACACAGAGCCCTCACAGCCAAAAAGAAAGATGGACCCCCACGTGATATAATCACAAAATTTCATTATTACAAAACGAAAGAACAAATACTAATTGCTGCAAGAGAAAAAAAGGAACTTAATTTTCAAGGACACAATTATCAAATTTTTGCTGACCTATCCCAACTTACTATTTCTAAAAGATGATCCATGAAACCCCAACTAATGGAACTGCAACGCCACAACATTATGTATCAATGGGGCTTCCCCTTTTCAGTCAGATTTAACTACCAAGGTACAATTTACAGAAGCAGATCAGCAGATGAACTACAACAAACCCTTTTAAAACTAAATCTGACAGAACCCACAAGCAGCAACACTCCCACATGCAGAAGAATGGCATCATCTTCACCTTCAGGCAGCACTCAGAAAATTTCAGAACAAAATGGGAATCATCATTCTCACAAAAGAGGCCGTTATGCCACATCATCCATGGACCAAGAAGATTCAATGGACTGACATCCTAATTCCTGATATCTCTTCATTTATTATACTAAGAGATGGTTCTCTATAAAAAAACCTATATTTATAACTGAATGTAACTGCATGCTGATAGTCACACACTGTGTGGGATCATGTTACATTCCAGTTATATTTCTTATTACTTCTGATTCATATAGCCTTAGAATATATAAGTGAAATAAGGAAATTCTTGTTCAGTTATATATTATCAGGTAATAACAATAGATTTACTACTTTTTAGGACAAATATGTTCAATAATCCAGAAGTAATGGAAGCTTTTTCTTTCTTTTCTTAAAACAAATATATTATTACCTAACTAGTTCCTAGAATTATGTTTTTGTTTATTCTAATCTGAAGCAATACAACCTCAATTTTATGAGTTAACATATCTAAACAGTTACATATGAATAAAATATGTAATTGTTTACTCTAAAAGGGTTAAAATCCCAAAATAATTCAAACTATCTTCATCAATACCAAAGTTATTAACAGTACCTTTCTAACTGAATTATTTAGCCTAGGGCAAGACTAACCATATACAACCACCCTGGAATAAATAATTTCAACAAAAACTATATTCTGCACTCCAATTAATGAAACATCATTTTGATGTCTTTTGACATAGCACTTCTCTCCTGTAAGCGGAAGATCCGTGTACCCCCATTAGCCCTCCTCATTCTCCCAACCATATTATGTGGGAGTGTGACGAAGGCACTTATTCCCCTGAGAGAGATATTTATTCTCTTTCATGGGTAAATTGTGATTACTTGCAAAAAATAATTTATACAATGTATCATCTAATCTCGTATGTTTTTTGTTTACTCTTTACTCCAGAATTCACTGGTTTCTTTTCTATCTATTCATCTCTTCAGTCCACACAGGTTGATCTGCGCAGTCAGCTCTGCATAACAAAAAGTAAGTCAAAACTATTTGATCTATTGCCATGGCACCACTGAATATACTTTCCCTGAATGTTCAGGGAATAAATGTCCCTCAAAAAAGGACCAAAGCCTTCCGTACTTTCCATAACAAGAAGGCTCACATAGTATGCCTCCAAGAAACACACTTCACCAAAGATTCTACTCCAAAATATATTTCTCCTTTTTATCAACAAATTTACACGGCTTCTGCCTGTACCAAGCAAAGGGGAACTCTAATTGCATTTCACTGATCCACACCATTCACCTTATCATCAGAAATTAAAGACCCAGAAGGTAGATACCTGATACTCATGGGTTATATAATGGATACAGCAATCACGGTGATTTCCTACTACGCTCCTAACAAACAACCTACACCATTCCTCTCACATATATTACAAGTGATTAATACACACAAAATAGGAACAGTGATAATGTGTGGGGATTCGAACCAGGTCCTCCTCCCATTTCTAGATAAATCACCTTTTACACCATCCAAAATAACCTCTAGATTACCTTTTTCTCAACTTCTTTCCAAATACAATCTGGTAGATTCATGGAGAGAAAGTAACCCAATGAAAAAGAAATTCACTTATTTCTCGCACCCTCATCAAACCTTCACCAGAATAGATCATATTTTTCTAACAATAGGAATGATACCAGAAATTATTGCATCAGATATAATTCCGATTCCGTGGTCTGACCATAATGCAGTATACACTACTATAGCCTCAGCCATACCAAAAGCGCATGACCCAACGTGGTACTTACCGGACATAATGCTCAAACACCCACTACATCAGATGGCCATTGAACAAGCTTTAAAGGAATACATATCAATTAATAATACAACAGACATCTCCCCAATAACACTGTGGGAAGCTCATAAGCCTGTCTTGCGTGGTACAATACAAAGACAAATGGCACTATTTAAACGGGAACGCAAAAATCTAGCAAAAAAACTAGAACTCAATTTTAATGCAGCCTACATATCATTTCAAGATAATCCATCTCATAGTACAAAATCTCATCTGGAAAAATCTAGATTGGAATACGATCTATTTCTCACTGAGTCAGTTGATAAATCCCTCAAACGCTCCAAACACAATTTCTACATGAATACAAACAAACCAGGTACATATTTGGCTCGGGCATTAAATTCAACTAACAAATCTTTCAAACCAATACGTTTGAAATTATCAAAAAATGTTTACACTTGTAATCCAGTTAAAATAGTCCATAAATTTCACTCACATCTCGCAACTTTATACAAGACAAACAATGAATTTAATCCTACAGAAGCTGAATCCTTCTTCTCAAAAATAACCTTACCTGAGTTATCTCAGAATCAAAAAAGCAGTTTGGATGAGCCTATAACTATAGATGAAGTTGCTAACGCCATAAAAGACCTAAAACTTAACAAAAGACCAGGCCCAGACGGCTACTCGGCTTTATACTATAAAACATTCTCAGAAATACTCTCTCCCATTCTCACTGAAACTTTTAACAAACTTCTAGATGGACATTCTTTTCGGCAAGAAACACTAATGGCAATTGTTTGTATGATCCCAAAACCCCTTTCTGATGATACTTCCTGTGTGAATTATCGGCCTATCTCTCTGTTAAACCTCGATATTAAATTATTAGCAAAAATAATAGCAAAACGCCTTAATAGCATTATAGGAAAATTAATACATAGAGATCAAGTAGGCTTCATGCCAAATAGACAGGCAGGCGATAATATACGCAGGGCAGTGTTATTGGCACATATTGCTAAAAAACGGAAAATCCCTTTATGTTTTCTATCTCTCGATATTAAGAGGGCATTTGACACAGTATCCTGGCAATATATGCAATATTCATTACAAAAATGGGGTTTTGGACCCCACTTTTTAACATGGATCAAAGCATTATATAATAAACCCAAAGCCTATATAAAATATGCTGGATACAAATCTGAAGCCTTTAATATCGAAAGAGGTACCCGACAGGGTTGCCCATTATCTCCCTTATTATTTGCCCCTATACTCGAACCCATGGCCCAATACATCAGAACAAACCAAACTATAACTGGCATTGAAGTAGGAGGTATTACACACAAATTATGTATATTTGCAGACGATATATTACTTTTTCTATCATCACCACAGGTCTCTGGTCCTAACTTAATACCAGCTCTTGATGGATTTGCAGCCCTATCCGGCCTTATGATTAATCCTAAGAAATGCCTAGTGCTTAATATTTCACTCACAAACATGGAATTGATCCCGGCTAGGGCTGCACTCCCATTCACATGGGCAGAAAAATCAATCCCATATCTTGGAATTCATTTAACAGCATCTCATTCTGACTTATTCTCAACCAATTATCCTCCTGTATTAAGACAGATCACAAATCTAATAAAACAATGGTCGCAACTTCCTTTATCCTGGATAGGGAAGATTAATGCAATCAAAATGACTATTCTACCCAAATTGCTTTATCTATTCAGAGTCCTCCCTATTCCAATTCCTTCCTATTTTTTGAGAATAGTACAAAAAAGAGCAACTTCGTTTATATGGGGCTCTTCTAAACCACGTATACCTATACACACACTACATCTTCCCAAAAATAAAGGAGGCCTGGGATACCCTAATTTTACTAACTACTACAGAGCAGCACATTTGGCCAGTCTGTCCAAATACCATGCAAAACAGGAAATCCCATTATGGGTATTTATAGAGGCTTCAGAAAATGACCCTCTATTAATATCAAATTTATTATGGCTTGATCCTAAAGACCGCTTTAAAATTCATAATCCCATAACTAAACACTTCTTATCTCTCTGGGATAAACTAAAAACCAAATATCAGTTACAATCTCCACACAATCCTCTCCTTTCTTTTATCAGAAATCCGGCCTTTTATCCGGCATGGATCTACCCAAATTCTTTTAAAGCTTGGACAACATCAGGCATTCAGACACTAACTATGTGGCAGATGAGGTTTAATGTTGAGAAATGTAAAGTTATGCACTTGGGGGCTAAGAATATGCATGCATCATACATTCTAGGGGGAGTACAACTGGGGGAATCCGTAGTGGAGAAGGATCTGGGGGTTTTGGTAGATCATAAGCCCAATAATAGCATGCAATGCCAAGCTGCGGTTTCCAAAGCGAGCAAAGTTCTTTCTTGTATTAAGAGAGGTATGGACTCCAGAGAGAGAGATATCATTTTGCCCCTGTTCAAATCATTAGTAAGACCTCATCTGGAATATGCCGTTCAGTTTTGGGCACCAGTTCTCAAAAAGGATATCGGGGAACTGGAGAAAGTGCAGAGAAGGGCAACCAAACTGATAAGAGGCATGGGGGAGCTCAGCTATGAGGAAAGATTAGAGTAACTGAATTTGTTCACTCTTGAGAAGAGGAGAATAAGGGGGGATATGATCAACATGTTTAAATATATAAGGGGTCCATATAGTGAACTTGGTGTTGAGTTATTCACTTTACGGTCAACACAGAGGACAAGGGGGCACTCTTTACGACTGGAGGAAAAGAGATTTCATCTCCAAATACGGAAAGGTTTCTTCAAAGTAAGAGCTGTGAAAATGTGGAATAGACTCCCTCCAGAGGTGGTTCTGGCCAGCTCAGTAGATTGCTTTAAGAAAAGCCTGGATACTTTCCTAAATGTACATAATATAACTGGGTACTGACATTTATAGGTAAAGTTGATCCAGGGATAATCCGATTGCCTCTCTGGGATCAGGAAGGAATTTTTTCCCCTGCTGTAGCAAATTGGAGCATGCTCTGCTGGGGTTTTTTGCCTTCCTCTGGATCAACTGTGGGTATAGTATTGGGTATATTGTTTTTTTTGTTTTTTTTGTTTTTTTATGGTTGGACTGGATGGACTTTTTTCAACCTGACTAACTATGTAACTATGTAACTATGTAAATGACTTCATAGCATCTAAATCATTCCTTTCATTCCCATCGCTTAGAGAAAAATATGATCTACCAAACTCTGAGATATTTAGATATCTCCAAATCAAAAATTTCTATACACCATTCCTAAAGGGGGATACACCATTATCCCAATTATCCATTTTTGAATCAATCTGTACAAAAGATCCATTTGCTAAAGGTACAATTTCATCACTTTATAATCAATTATATGGAGTAGCAAATCTTAATAGACCCTCTTACATTCAGAGGTGGGAGGAGGACCTGGGACGAACTTTAGAAGACACGGACTGGTCTAACATATGGCTCACATCTAAGTCGTCTTCACCCAACATCTTAGCACTGGAGACAAATTATAAAGTCCTAACTCGCTGGTACCTTGTACCCGCTAGAGTGGCAAAATATTCACCTAATACCTCAACTCTTTGTTTTCGAGGATGCCCAGAAATAGGCACATATTTACACATATGGTGGACGTGCCCAGTAATCCAAACCTTCTGGAAGGAAGTCTTCGTGATTGCATCTAAAATATTTAAAAAAAATAATACAACCAGATCCATATTTAACTTTACTTAATCTAAAACCGGAATGGTTAACACTCTCTCAATTCAAACTTATGATCCAACTAATAACGGCTGCAAAACAAACAAGGCCAAGGCATGGAAATCTCCTACATTGGTACTAGCAGAAACAATTCACAGAATGAATAATACAATGTCCCATGCTAAGATGGTAGCCATCGATCAAAATCAAATTCCAAAATTTGAAAAACTTTGGCATCCTTGGATAAAACAACAGTTCCTGTCAAACTTCAATGACTCTGTCCTGTTGCCATGGTAACAGATTAAATGACTTACAGAGACACCCATTCTAAGGCTTCAAAGAGAACTAAAAAGAATAATAAACTGACGAGCGGGACAACCTTGTGGACCATACCTCTACCTTTCAACCCTTTTTCTTCTTTCTCTTTCCTTTTCTCCAACTTACGATTAAAGCTCATTATCAGAATTTATTTGACCTATATACACTCTACTTGTAAACAATATGTATAGTAGGTATAAATCATTTAAATACCTACAAAAGTAACTAAGGAAATGATATATATCTTTAATTTAGGTTTACGTGAACCCAATGTTTAATATTTGAAATTTCATGATATTTACCTATATAAACCCTACTGTAAAACAATGAGCTTACTTTATAGATCCTTGTAAACTTACTTTATGTATCTTTATAACATTGTATACTCAATAAACTTCTTTTGACAAGGAAAACTTTATTCCAAAATCAGATAAAACACTCCCCCACACGGGGAATAAAGTTTTAAAATGATATCATATATGGTTTTTCTTCTTATCCATTGGTCTTCTTATGTTGGAGCCTGTGATCCTGTGATCCGCACAGAGCCCAGGGTGGCTCAAAAGTGTTTTCTGACTTTGTTTAATTACTCAGTCACACGTTCTGAGGTGAGAGCATTACCTGGGGGGGTCACCTGTATTGCACCATCGCATGATCTGTGGCACGTTAAGAGAGATTCTAATCATGTTTGAAAATACCACCATTGTTAATCACGCATAAGCACTTTATTATCTGTGTGCAGGACTTTTTTACTATATTTTACCTGGTATATGCTTTTATACATCTTGTATGTGTTTGTATAAGCACAACACTTTTTGTGTCAGATTAGGGGCACATTTAGCACATTTTAGTGCAGCGTTACCTTTCACTGTTGTACAATTAAATGTTTGCTATCTGTAGTAAAATTGGTTGTTTAAAGCTATGGTGGAGATAAAAAAATATATATTTTTAAAATTCTCTTTGCCTTTAAGCACTTGGCGCCCAAGGATGTCCCTGTACCGCCTTGAGTTGCCATGGTTATACCGGGATGATGCCTGCAGCCAGGGCTGGTACGGGGGGAGCGGAAAGGGTGGATGCCCTGGGCGGCACTATTTACTGGAGGAAGGTGCTGGAGAAGTGTGCAGTGTGCCACACTGGCTGTGTTACATAAATAGCCTGAAATATGTGATGAGTGCGCTCCTGCACCCGGCACAAGCCTAAGACCAGCCCCACCCCGCCCTTCACTTCCCTGTCACGCAGAGTAATTTCCGCCTGACAGGAGCTTCCTTGTCCTGGCTGGCCTCTCAGTGACAGCTGCAGATGACATGATTAACTTTGAAGGGGGGGGCGACAGTGGCTGAGGGGAGTTTGCTTAATTAGGAATGGTATTTGTAATATGCAGCAGGAAAGGGGGTCAATGTACTGTCACTGATGCATTAGTGACCAGTGACAGTACATTAACCCCCTTTCCTGCTGCATATTACAAATAACATTGCTAATAAACCACTTGCCAACCTAGTGGCAGCTACAGGCATCAGGACATACCCACACATCACTGCACTGTTTAGGGCGCATGTCCCTCCCACCTACTCCCCTGTGATTGTACACAGCAGGAGCCTGTCAGCAGATCCCAGCCAATGATTCATGGCTGGGACCTACTCATCAGCTGTGTCCAATCACAGCCCAGAGCTCTGTGTTGACAATCAACACAGGGCTCTGGACAGAGGGAACGACTGCTTTTTTTTTTTCATGCAACGCATAAAAAATAAAAATTAAACAAATCAAATAGGTAGTAAAAAGCAACACACATTACACATTGTTAGACACACAGTTAAGCCCTTGATTACCCCTAGATGTTAACCCCTTTCCAGCCAGTGTCACCCGACTTTGAAGCCACCCCGCACATCGTGACTTCAGCGCAGCCCCGCAATCTGTGTCTTATCGGCTGCTTTGGAGGCCAGAGGATCTGCCATGGCCCATGCTATCACAAGGGATGTTGTTCATCCCTTGTGATAGCAATAAAATTGATAAAAAAATGCAAATAGACATTTTTAAATAAAATAAATAATATTTTTAAAAAATATTTAAATTTGGTACAGGTCAGTGACTTTTTAAATAGTGAAACAAAAATCTAGGAGACAACCCAAAAAAGTGTATCCGTCTGCTGTTTTTCCATCGCAGGCCGGAGGAAGGACAAAACCTGTAGGAATTTGATAAATGCAGCAGAGAAAAATCAGAAAGGGCTTTGCTTTATTGCAGAATTCTGTAAATCTCATGATGGGATGAAGACATGTTTTGACAGGTAAGACTGGTTCCATATACAGTATGTATCTCTTGTGTGTCTTCAGATATTTGCCTAGAGTTCAGTTTTAAGAGCCAGATGAAATCTATATTACAATGCATCTTGTTAAACAAGAGTAAAATAATGCATGACTTTCATTATATAAAGTATTAATAGCTAGTGTATTACTACAGCAGCAGAATGTAAAGTAAATTGATTTATGCACTGCTAAATATTGCAATTCACCTGTCCAACTAAGCAGAAAACTGTGACAAAAACAAAACTGCAATGCAGTATAAGACCCAACCAAAGAATATGATATATACAGTGCATCCAGAAAGTATTAACAGCTCTTCACTTTTTCCACATTTTGTTATGTTATATCCTTATTTCAAAATGAATTAAATTCATTATTTTTCTCAAAATTCTACAAACAATATCCCATAATGACAACGTGAAAGAAATTTGTATGAAATCTTTGCAAATTTATTAAAAATAAAGTGTTTGGAGTGTGGGCATTTATTTACTCCATCAATCCATTTCAATGGCCAGAATAAATTAAAATTCTCACCATTTAAATAAATATACGCTGAAGTGCTAAACGTGCCTAGCGTTAATGAGAATTTACATGATTTGAACAGTGTTTACACGCATTTAACAGCGTTTACTTTTTTTGTGTGTATACACCATACACCATAGTGTATTCTCAACTTGGTAAACAAATTACAGCATAGATGTATAAAATCAAGGGGGCATGGTTTGGCTCCGGTCTGAGATGGCCGCCTGAAGCAAGAGCTCCGGCATACTTACTCTTTTTAAATAAACCGTACCAATACACTTGTCCCCAGTTTGGCCTTTTGCTCTCATGTTGTAGAATTATGCTATCCATCTCTGTGTGCTCAGCTATTGAGATCTTCATTCTTTTGACCCTTTGGTGTGGGTTCTTCTGTGAGTTTGGCCTTCCTGCCCTGCCCCCCCTTTTGTTCATCAGTGGAGTGGCTGCTCTTGTTTCTAATCTTCCCGGATGGTTCAGGGCCATCATGGCCATATTTCCTTGTTTTTAAATTCTTGATGTGACACAGCAAGATACCTGCTTGTACATGATATCATAAATACCTCCACCACTTTCCCCTGATGAAGAGGAAAAACGCATGACCTTGAAACGCGTTGGGTATCACTCTGTTCATTAGTACAAGAGTGAATCTAAAAAGAGTGGTTGCGATTTCATGAGTATTATGCTACACATCATTTATGTACTGTATTTTGTCTATTTATACATGTAATTGGTATACACCTAATTGGAGTTTTTTCCCTTTAAAGTCCTACCAGAGGGTCTCTTTTTGTTTTGTGGTTCATATTAGGGATGTGGGCAATTTCTCCTATGCCCCACTAGAGTTGAACTATTCTACCTTCCTGGAGCAGGAGTAAGTTGTGGCGGCTCTTCTCTGCTTAGAAAGGCAGCTACGTCCATAAATGATAATCCTGATGTAAATCCCTTAACCCAATGGGAAGAACATAAGTGCACTATTAGGAGGACATTTTTGTCCCTATCTGCAGTGGCAAAGAAAGTGCACCAAACTTTGGTTGAATGTTTGCTTACTCGGATACATGCCCTAGAAGCTGCCCATAAGCAAACACAGGCAGAATCTATTCCTTAGGGTCTTACCAAAGCTAGAATCCAGCTGTGCAATTAGTTAAACAAAAAGGTCAAGAGACAATACATCCTGCATCACAAACTACAGTACCTTGGAAAAAGTATTCATACCCCTTAAAATTTTCCACGTTTTGTCATGCTACGGCCAAAAACATCAATGTATTTTATTGGGATTTAATGTGATATAATTATGAAGTAGAAGGAAAATGATAAAAGGTTTTCAACATTTTTTACAAATAAATATCTGAAAAGCGTGGCGTGCATTTGTTTTCAGCCCCCCTAAATCAATACTTTGTAGAACCACTTTTTGCTGCAATTACAGCTGCAAGTCTTTTTGGGTATGTCTCACTCTCGAGATGTGCATGCTTTGCACATCTCGAGAGTGAATTTTTTGCACATTCTTCTTTGCAAAATAGCTCAAGCTCTGTCAGATTGGATGGAGAGCATCTGTAAACAGCAATTTTCAAGTCTTGCCACATATTCTCAATTGGATTTAGGTTTGGACTTTGACTGGGCCATTCTAACACATGAATGTGCTTTGATCTAAACCATTCCATTGTAGCTCTGGCTGTATGTTTAGGGTTCATTGCCCTGCTAGAAGTTGAACCTCCACCCCAGTCTCAAGTCTTTTGCAGACTTTTACAGGTTCTCTTCTAAGATTAGCCTGTATTTGGCTCCATCCATCTTCCTATCAACTCTGATCAGCTTCCCTGTCCCTGTTGAAAAATAGTATCCCCACAACATGATGCTGCTACCACCATGTTTCACGGTAGGGATGGTGTGTTTAGGGTGATGTGCAGTGTTAGTTTTCCGACACACCTAGCATTATGCTTTTTAGGTCAAAAAGTTAAATTTTGGTCTCATCTGATTAGAGCACATTCTTTTACATGTTTGCTGTGTCCCTCACAAACTTGCTTCTTGCAAACTGCAAACGGGACTTCTTATTGCTTTTGTTCAACAATGGCTTTCTTCTTGCCACTCTTCCATAAAGGCCAGATTTGTGGAGTGCATGACCAATAGTTGTCCTGTGGACAGATTCTCCCACCTGAGCTGTGGATCTCTGCAGCTTCTCCAGAGTTACCATGGGCCTCTTGGCTGCTTCTCTGATTAATGCTCTCCTTCCACAGGCCTGTCAATTTAGGTGGACGGCCATGCCTTGGTAGGTTTGCAGTTGTGCCATGCTCTTTCCATTTTTGGATGATAGATTGAACAGTGCTCTGTGAGATGTTAAAAGATTGGGATATTTTTTTTATAACCTAACCCTGCTTTAAACTTTTCCACAACTTTATCCCCAACCTGTCTGGTGTGCTCCTTGGCCTTCATGATGCTGTTTGTTCACTAAGGTTCTCTAACAATCCTCTGAGGGCTTCACAGAACAGCTGTATTTATAATGATGTTAAATTACACACAGGTGGACTGTATTTACTAAGTAGGTGACTTCTGAAGGCAATTGGTTCCACTAGATTTCTAGGGGCATCAGAGTAAAGGGGGGTGAATACAAATGCAAGCCCCACTTTTCAGATATTTATTTGTAAAAAAAAATTAAAATCATCTATCATTTTCCTTACACTTCACTATTATGTGCCACTTTATGTTGGTCTATCACATAAAATCCCAATAAAATACATTCACATTTTTGGTTGTAACATGACAAAATGTGTAGAATTTCAAGGGGGTATGAAAACTTTTTCAAAGCACTGTATTTTATGAACAAGGAAACAAATGTGGCCACTTATTGACTAGAGCAGTACAAGCCAAAAAAAAAAAACAGAACAACAATACATAGTATTAGAGACTCCCATGGGACCAGCCATTGCTCTATCAAGGTGATCGCTAAACAATTTGAGACCTATTATGGATCACTATATAATCTCAAGGACCCCTTTTCCCCTCTCTCTCCTTCACCCTCAAGGACAGATTTAATTGCAGACTTTTTAGCTTTACATGGCCCCCCTCCGGTTGGCGCTCAAGCTTTGAAGCTTGAAGCTCCGATCTCTGGTGAAGAACTGGATAGAGCTCTCAAGGAGGTGAAAACTGGAAAGAGTCCTGGGCCGGACGATCTAACGCTCCAATATTACACAACCTTTCTCTATGTTTTGAAACCTTGGTTTCTAGCTGCACCTCCTGGAAGCACATATCACTGATATGAAGGAGGGTAAAGACGAGACGCAAGTTTCTATCTATCACCCAATTTCTCTTCTCGATGTAGATGTGAAGCTATAAGCCAAACGTTTGGCAAATAGGCTGATTTCCTTCTACCTTCCTTAATCAACTTGGACCAAGTGGGTTTAATTTCAGGCCGAGAAGCCCATGACAATACAATAAAGGCCCTGAACATTCTTCACTGGCTGACTTCACAAAAGAAACAATGATTCTTCTTATCACTTGATGCCAAGAAGGCATTCGATAGGGTGTCTTGGGATTATTTAGCTGTCCAAAATACAAAGCATACACTACTCAGGCCATCGAGATGCAATATCTCTCTAGGTGCTCACCCGACTCACCACCATTGCTAGAATGCGTAGAAAAGAAAGAAAGTGGTCGCGCTGGCCAAGATGGTTGCTTGAAAGAAATCTTTATTGTTGCATGCCAGACAGACAAAACAGGGCCAAGGTTAATTTAGCTGCGACCCTTAGAGCGATAGGTTTGTTGCCCAAGATGTGCAATAATAGATTAGCGCTTTACTTCAATCCCTATGCGAGGGTACGCTTTAATGGCATCCTATCGGATGATTTTCATCTTCGTAACGGTATGAGGCAGGGGTGCCCTTAATCACCCATCCTGTTTGTCCTGATGTTTGAGTCATTCTTAAATAAAATTCACTCTAATAGGGACATCCATGATGATCCACATATCTCCTTACCTAACCTTCTTTGTGAGCTGAAACAGTTTAGAATTTTCTCTAATCTTAAGATAAATTACTGTACACTAAATCTCATGCTTTAAATATTACTCTTAAACGGGAAGAAGTTGAGAGGTATAAATCTAACTTTCTATTTACCTGGTGTCCGGACCCATTATCTTATCTAGTCATTCAAATACCCCATACCCTGTTGGATCTCTACTGCAGGAATCACCTGACTATTTTTGAGGCTATGTGCAAGGACATGCGTTCCCGGAACTCAATCAACGTTTCTTTATTTGACAGGGCTGCTCTTGTCAAAATGTCGCTTTTACTTTGCATTTTATACATCTTGCAAATGGCACATACTCACGTACCTCTATCCTTTTTCTCGACTTACAAGAGAGCCTATTCTGAAATTATCTGGAGACAAAAACCCCCCAGGAGAAAATTCTCCCACTTAATTTTACTGAAGCACAAGGTAGGTATAGGCCTTTCCGGATCTGTTTGGTTACTATAGGGCTTTTCTACTTGCGTGTTTGGTAGACTGGAACGTTCATATGTCCATTAAGGATTGTGTCAATCTTGAGCATGCGCAGGTCTCTCTACCACTACATCTCCTGCTATGGCTTGAAACCACAAGTGGTACATTAGGAGGCAAAAGTACATCCCCTGATAGGACCTCCCCTACACCAGTACTTCCGAACTTTTCCGACGGTTAAGGCAAAGGCCAATATCGGACCACTGACTCCCTTGTGCTCTAATCCTTCATTTCCCCCAGGTATGACCTTCTTGCGACAGGGCTGGCCCCACAGTGAAATATTGACTATGCACTTTTTCAGAAGGGGGACCCTCAAGACTAGGAATGCCCTTGATACCCTTATGGAACCTCATGAACTCTCACAGTGGACTTATCTCCAAATTTGCCACTTTTTGACTTTGCAAGGCCCTGCATTTCTTTGGCCGTGACCTTTCACGGATTTAGAGGCCACATGCTCTCGTATATGTCCTCAGAGACATGTGATGTCTACACTTTGTATTTCTTGACACTTCTGCTTTCACATCTTCAGCTTGCATAGCTTGGAGGCGCGAATTGAACCAAACTTTTACTGACGATGAATGGGAGAATATGTGTACCCTTATCCATAAGGGCTCACTTAATGTAGCTGCACAAGAGAATGGTTATGAAGTTTTTTCGCATTGGTACCACACGCCATACATGCTTTATAAGTTTTATCCTGGCGTTCTACTGCTGTTCCCATAGTGAAGGAGTGGTTTTGGAGGCTTACTTCCATGGAGGAAAAGGAGGAGCTGATACACATTTCACAGGACAGGATGTCCAAGTTAACAGCTACGTGGTTTTGATGGTTGGAGTTCAAAACCAATGCTGAGTATAAATCTACCTTTTGAAAGTTAGGCCTATTTTTGGGTACCCCCTTTTGGGACTGAATGAGCCCTTGTACTGGCTGGATGGACTGACAGTTTACCACTCCCCGTACTTTACCCCCTTTTTTTCCCCTCCCCTCTCTTTCCCCTTTTGTTCTTCTATACTACTTTCTCTCTTCTGTTCTTTGTTTTCCTCTCACTTACTTAAAGTGGAGGTCCACCCTGAAAAAAAATGCACCAAAAATGGAGGAAAAGAAAAAAACATTTATTTTACTTATGTGAAATGGCTGTTTCTAGGCAGTCTTCCTAATCTGCCTCTTCCTACACCACAGAGATCTTCAGTCTTCTGCTCCCTGCGTTGTCTGGGGAATGGGGCGTGGTGTGTTATGGGAACTGTGTGTGTCCCACAACACATCGCGTCCCATTCACAAAGCGCCGGGCCGCTCGCGCATGCGCAGTAGGAAACTGGCAGTGAAGCCGCAAGGCTCCACTTCCTGTTTCCATTACCTAGGATGGCAGTGCTGGGACCCGAGAGGAGGGATGGGTCGGCCTTGGGCGTCCGACATCGCGGGCAATCAGTGTTTGTAGCTGCTGACTTTTAAATTTTTGACGGAATCCCGCTTTAAAACAATTACATATTTTTACTAGGCAGACTCGCCTAAACTGCTCCTTGAGAGTGCATTGGTTTGGGTAAGGCAAACGATAACAGACCTAAGTTTGGTCTAGACTTGATTGTAATGATACACTGTGGGAGCAGTTTTTTCCTCTCATTACTCTTGCATTACAAATGTATAGTTACAGAACATCTGTGCCTAACAGATGGCTAGTTCTATGGTCCTATGTAACCTTGGATGGACATTGTGTGTATGTCTTACTTTGTTTTACTTTGCATTTTGTTACAACAATTGCTGCCTATTACTTGTAACTTGTACAATTTTTCAATAAAATATTCATGAAACAAAAAAAAAATTTGGTTTACATCTGGGAGAAAGTTTCTTTGTTGATAATTGGAATATGAAGCCTTTTTTTTATATTTTTTGGGGGCGGGGGAGGTCAAAACCTGTGTTAGTGTTGTCTCTTTCCCTACTGGGGAGATTTGCCCTCTATAATTGGCTTGATAACCATTATAATCAGGACAAAAATTCATAGGAAACCCTGCCTGTCCATGGTTTGAAAACTATGTGACCTGTTTTCCTACCAAGACATCCTGCTAGAAGCAGCAGAAAGTCATTCATTGGTTGGCAGTAGGGATGAGCTTCGAGTTCGAGTCAAACCCATGTTCGACTCGAACATCGCCTGTTTGATTATTCGTCGAATTGCAAATGTTATGGGCCGCTCGCACCAGATTTCAGTGGCGCGTCGCGGCCCATAATTCACTGTGGCATCGCAGTGCATTGCTGGCTGATGATTGGCCAAGTATGCACTATCACCCACATGCTTGGCCAATCACAGCGCCGTCTGTACAAAGAGCTGTAATTGGCCAAAGCCAGGGTGGCTTTGGCCAATTATGGCCCAGGGGGTTTAGTACATGCCTCATACTATATAAGGCCGCCTACGTGGCGGCTTAGTGTAGTGTGTTGCGGCAGCGGAGAGAGATAAACAGAGAGACAGTGTCATTAGATTTAAGTTAGATTAGATTAGGTTAGAGTAGGCAGGCGACTCAGTTAGCTGCAATTACAGTGTATTGTGTATATAGTGTATTGTGTATATATATATGCATCCTAGGTGTTGTATGTATATATATATATATATATATATATATATATATATATATATATATATACATACAACACCTATATATACAGTTTATATATACTGTATTCAGTTATTTAGATCCGTTCCTGTTATTCTATTCCTAATATAATGACAGGCAGGCAGGTGTTTTTACAGTACTTACAGTTAGTGTACTGTGTCCTTTGCACAGTGTGCACCTAAAGCTACCTGAAGAAAATTGCTGGTGTTCTTCTGATCCTATTAATACCACAGACAGGCAGCTTCAGAATTTACAGTTAGTGTACTGTGTCCTCTGCACAGTGTGCACCTAAAGCTACCTGAACACAATTGCTGGTGTTCTGATCCTATTAATACTACCGAAAGGCAGCTGCAGTATTTACAGTTATGCACTGTACACACGGTCGGACATTGATCGGACATTCCGACAACAAAATCCATGGACGGATGTTGGCTCAAACTTTGACTTGCATACACATGGTCGCACAAAGTTGTGGGAAAATCCGATCGTTCTGAACACTGTGACGTAAAACACGTACGTAGGGACTATAAACGGGCAGTAGCCAATAGCTTTCGTCTCTTAATTTATTGCGTGGCACTTTCTGCGTCGGATTTGTGTACACACGATCAGAATATAACCAATCGGAAAAATTTTATAGCCTGCTCCCAAACTTTGTGTGTCGGAAATTCCGACGGCAAAACTCCGATGGAGCGCGCACACGATCAGAATTTTCGACAACACAATCCGATCGCACTTTTTCCATTGGAAATTCCGACTGTGTGTACAGGGCAATAGTGTACTCTGTCCTCTGCACAGTGTGCACCTAAAGCTACCTGAAGACAATTGCTAGTGTTCTTCTGATCCTATTAGTACAACAGGCAGGCAGCTGCAGTATTTACAGTTAGTGTACTGTGTCCTCTGCACACTATGAATCTGAAGCTACCTGAAGACAATTGCTGTTGTTCTTCTGATCCTATTAGTACCACAGGAAAGTAGCTACAGTATTTAAAGTTAGTGTATTGTGTCCACTGCACAATGTGCACCTAAAGCTACCTGAAGAAAATTGCTGTTGTTCTGATCCTATTAATACCACAGTCAGGCAGCTGCAGTATTTAGAATTAGTGTACTGTGTCCTCTGCACACTATGCACCTAAAGCTAGATGAAGACAATTGCTGGTGTTCTGATCCAATTAATACCACAGGCAGGCAGCTGCAGTATTTACAGTTAGTGTACTGTGTCCTCTGCACAGTGTGCACCTAAAGCTACATGAAGACAATTGCTGGTGTTCTGATCCTATTAAAACCACAGGAAGGCAGCTGCAGTATTTACAGTTAGTGTACAGTGTCCTCTGCACAGTGTGCACTTAAAGCTACCTGAAGACAATTACTGGTGTTCTTCTGATCCTATTAGTACCACAGGCAGGCAGCTGCAGTATTTACAGTTAGTGTACTGTGTCCTCTGCACACTATGCACCTAAAGCTACCTGAAGAAAATTGCTGGTGTTCTGATCCTATTAATACCACAGGCAGGCAGCTGCAGTATGTACAGTTATGCCCAGTACACACGGTCGGACTTTGTTCGGACATTCCGACAACAAAATCCTAGGATTTTTTCCGACGGATGTTGGCTCAAACTTGTCTTGCATACACATGGTCACACAAAGTTGTCGGAAAATCCGATCGTTCTGAACGCGGTGACGTAAAACACGTACGTCGGGACTATAAACGGGGCAGTAGCCAATAGCTTTCATCTCTTTATTTATTCTGAGCATGCGTGGCACTTTGTCCGTCGGATTTGTGTACACACAATCGGAATTTCCGACAACGGATTTTGTTGTCGGAAAATTTTATATCCTGCTCTCCAACTTTGTGTGTCGGAAAATCCGATGGAAAATGTCCGATGGAGCCCACACACGGTCGGAATTTCCGACCACACGCTCCGATCAGACATTTTCCATCGGAAAATCCGACCGTGTGTACGGGGCATTAGTGTAATGTGTCCTCTGCACAGTGTGTGCCTAAAGCTAAATGAAGACAATTGCTGGTGTTCTGATCCTATTAATACCACAGGTAGGCAGTTACAGTATGTACAGTTAGTGAACTGTGTCATCTGCACAGTGTGCTCCTAAAGCTACCTGAACACAATTGCTGTTGTTCTGATCCTATTAATACCACAGGCAGGCAGCTGCAGTATTTACAGTTAGTGTACTGTGTCCTCTGCACAGTGTGCAGCAAACGATACCTGAGACAATTGCTGGTGTTCTGATCCAATTAAAACCAAAGGCAGGCAGCTGCAGTATTTACAGTTAGTGTACTGCGTCCTCTTCACAGTGTACACCTAAAGCTACCTGAAGACAATTGCTGCTGTTCAGATCCTATTAATACCAAAGACAGGCAGCTGCAGTATTTACAGTTAGTGTAATGTATCCTCTGCACAGTGTGCACCTAAAGCTACCTGAAGACAATTGCTGGTGTTCTGATTCTATTAATACCACAGGCAAGCAGCTGCAGTCTTTAAAGTTAGTGTACTGTCTCCTCTGCACAGTGTGCACCTAAAGCTACCTGAAGACAATTGCTGGTGTTCTGATCGTATTAATACCACAGGCAGGCAGCTGCAGTATATATAGTTAGTGTACTGTGTCCTCTGCACAGTGTGCACTTAAAGCTACCTGAAGACAATTGCTGCTGTTCTTCTGATCCTATTAGTACCACAGGCAGGTAGCTGCAGTAATTACAGTTAGTGCAATGTGTCCTCTGCACAGTGTGCACCTAAAGCTTACTACAGACAATTGCTGTTCTTCTCATCCTATTAGTACCATAGGCAGGCAGCTGCAGTGTTTTCAGTTACTGCACTGTGTCCTCTGCACAGTGTGCACCTAAAGCTACCTGAAGACAATTGCTGTTGTTCTTCTGATCCTATTAGTACCACAGGCAGGCAGCTGCACTATTTACAGTTAGCATACGGTGTCCTGTGCACAGTGTGCACCTAAAGTTACCTGAAGACAATTGCTGGTGTTCTGATCCTATTAATACCACAGGCAGGCAGCTGCAGTTTGTACAGTTAGTGAACTGTGTCATCTGCACAGTGTGCACCTAAAGCTACCTGAACACAATTACTGTTGTTCTGATCCTATTAATACCACAGGCAGGCAGCTGCAGTATTTATAGTTAGTGTACTGTGTCCTCTGCACAGTGTGCGCCTAAAGCTAAATGAAGACAAATGCTGGTGTTCTGATAATATTAATACCACAGGTAGGTAGTTGGAGTATTTACAGTTAGTGTACTGTGTCCTCTGCACGGTGTGCACCTAAAGCTACCTGAAGACAATTGCTGGTGTTCTGATCCTATTAAAACCACAGGAAGGCAGCTGCAGTATTTACAGTTAGTGTACAGTGTCCTCTGCACAGTGTGCACTTAAAGCTACCTGAAGACAATTACTGGTGTTCTTCTGATCCTATTAGTACCACAGGCAGGCAGCTGCAGTATTTACAGTTAGTGTACTGTGTCCTCTGCACACTATGCACCTAAAGCTACCTGAAGAAAATTGCTGGTGTTCTGATCCTATTAATACCACAGGCAGGCAGCTGCAGTATGTACAGTTATGCCCAGTACACACGGTCGGACTTTGTTCGGACATTCCGACAACAAAATCCTAGGATTTTTTCCGACGGATGTTGGCTCAAACTTGTCTTGCATACACATGGTCACACAAAGTTGTCGGAAAATCCGATCGTTCTGAACGCGGTGACGTAAAACACGTACGTCGGGACTATAAACGGGGCAGTAGCCAATAGCTTTCATCTCTTTATTTATTCTGAGCATGCGTGGCACTTTGTCCGTCGGATTTGTGTACACACAATCGGAATTTCCGACAACGGATTTTGTTGTCGGAAAATTTTATATCCTGCTCTCCAACTTTGTGTGTCGGAAAATCCGATGGAAAATGTCCGATGGAGCCCACACACGGTCGGAATTTCCGACCACACGCTCCGATCAGACATTTTCCATCGGAAAATCCGACCGTGTGTACGGGGCATTAGTGTAATGTGTCCTCTGCACAGTGTGTGCCTAAAGCTAAATGAAGACAATTGCTGGTGTTCTGATCCTATTAATACCACAGGTAGGCAGTTACAGTATTTACAGTTAGTGAAATGTGTCCTCTGCACAGTGTGCACCTAAAGTTACCTAAAGACAATTGCTGGTGTTCTGATCCTATTAATACCACAGGCAGCAAGCTGCAGTATGTACAGTTAGTGAACTGTGTCATCTGCACAGTGTGCTCCTAAAGCTACCTGAACACAATTGCTGTTGTTCTGATCCTATTAATACCACAGGCAGGCAGCTGCAGTATTTACAGTTAGTGTACTGTGTCCTCTGCACAGTGTGCAGCAAACGATACCTGAGACAATTGCTGGTGTTCTGATCCAATTAAAACCAAAGGCAGGCAGCTGCAGTATTTACAGTTAGTGTACTGCGTCCTCTTCACAGTGTACACCTAAAGCTACCTGAAGACAATTGCTGCTGTTCAGATCCTATTAATACCAAAGACAGGCAGCTGCAGTATTTACAGTTAGTGTAATGTGTCCTCTGCACAGTGTGCACCTAAAGCTACCTGAAGACAATTGCTGGTGTTCTGATTCTATTAATACCACAGGCAAGCAGCTGCAGTCTTTAAAGTTAGTGTACTGTCTCCTCTGCACAGTGTGCACCTAAAGCTACCTGAAGACAATTGCTGGTGTTCTGATCGTATTAATACCACAGGCAGGCAGCTGCAGTATATATAGTTAGTGTACTGTGTCCTCTGCACAGTGTGCACTTAAAGCTACCTGAAGACAATTGCTGCTGTTCTTCTGATCCTATTAGTACCACAGGCAGGTAGCTGCAGTAATTACAGTTAGTGCAATGTGTCCTCTGCACAGTGTGCACCTAAAGCTTACTACAGACAATTGCTGTTCTTCTCATCCTATTAGTACCATAGGCAGGCAGCTGCAGTGTTTTCAGTTACTGCACTGTGTCCTCTGCACAGTGTGCACCTAAAGCTACCTGAAGACAATTGCTGTTGTTCTTCTGATCCTATTAGTACCACAGGCAGGCAGCTGCACTATTTACAGTTAGCATACGGTGTCCTGTGCACAGTGTGCACCTAAAGTTACCTGAAGACAATTGCTGTTGTTCTGATCCTATTAATACCACAGGCAGGCAGCTGCAGTTTGTACAGTTAGTGAACTGTGTCATCTGCACAGTGTGCACCTAAAGCTACCTGAACACAATTACTGTTGTTCTGATCCTATTAATACCACAGGCAGGCAGCTGCAGTATTTATAGTTAGTGTACTGTGTCCTCTGCACAGTGTGCGCCTAAAGCTAAATGAAGACAAATGCTGGTGTTCTGATAATATTAATACCACAGGTAGGTAGTTGGAGTATTTACAGTTAGTGTACTGTGTCCTCTGCACGGTGTGCACCTAAAGCTACCTGAAGACAATTGCTGTTGTTCTGATCGTATTAATACCAAAGACAGGCAGCTGCAGTCTTTACAGTTAGTGTACTGTGTCCTCTGCACAGTGTGCACCTAAAGCTACCTGAAGACAATTGCAAGTGTTCTGATCCTATTAATACCACAGGCGGCAGTTGCAGTATTTACAGTTAGTGTACTGTGTCCTCTGCACAGTGTGCACCTAAAGCTACCTGAAGACAATTGCTGGTGTTCTGATCCCATTAATACCACATGCGGCAGTTGCAGTATTTACAGTTAGTGAACTGTGTCCTCTGCACAGTGTGCACCTAAAGCTACCAGAAGACAATTGCTGGTGTTCTGATCTTATTAATACCACAGGCGGCAGCTGCAGTATTTACAGTTAGTGTACTGTGTCCTCTGCACAGTGTGCACCTAAAGCTACCTGAAGACAATTGCTGGTGTTCTGATCCCATTAATACCACATGCGGCAGTTGCAGTATTTACAGTTAGTGTACTGTGTCCTCTGCACAGTGTGCACCTAAAGCTACCTGAAGACAATTGCTGGTATTCTGATCTTATTAATACAACAGGCAGGCAGCTGCAATATTTACAGTTAGTGTACTGTGTCCTCTGCACAGTGTGCACCTAAAGCTACCTGAGACAATTGCTGGTGTTCTGATCCTATTAGTACCATAGGCAGGCAGCTGCAGCATTTACAGTTAGTGCACTGTGTCCTCTTCACAGTGTGCACCTAAAGCTACCTGAAGACAATTGCTGCGGTTCTGATTATATTAATACCACAGGCAGGCAGCTGCAGTATTTACAGTTAGTGTACTGTGTCCTCTGCACAGTGTGCACCTAAAGCTACCTGAAGACAATTGCTGGTGTTCTGATCTTATTAATACAACAGGCAGGCAGCTGCACTATTTACAGTTAGCATACGGTGTCCTCTGCGCAGTGTGCACTTAAAGTAACCTGAAGACAATTCCTGGTGTTCTTCTGATCCTATTAGTACCACAGGCAGGTAGCTGCAGTATTTACAGTTAGTGCACTGTGTCCTCTGCACAGTGTGCACCTAAAGCTAACTAAAGACAATTGCTGTGCTTCTGATCCTATTAGTACCATAGGCAGGCAGCTGCAGCATTTACAGTTAGTGCACTGTGTCCTCTGCACAGTGTGCACCTAAAGCTTACTACAGACAATTGTTGTTCTTCTCATCCTATTAGTACCATAGGCAGGCAGCTGCAGTGTTTTCAGTTACTGCACTGTGTCCTCTGCACAGTGTGCACTTAAAGCTACCTGAAGACAATTGCTGTTGTTCTTCTGATCCTATTAGTACCACAGGCAGGCAGCTGCACTATTTACAGTTAGCATACGGTGTCCTGTGCACAGTGTGCACCTAAAGTTACCTGAAGACAATTGCTGGTGTTCTGATCCTATTAATACCACAGGCAGGCAGCTGCAGTTTGTACAGTTAGTGAACTGTGTCATCTGCACAGTGTGCACCTAAAGCTACCTGAACACAATTACTGTTGTTCTGATCCTATTAATACCACAGGCAGGCAGCTGCAGTATTTATAGTTAGTGTACTGTGTCCTCTGCACAGTGTGCGCCTAAAGCTAAATGAAGACAAATGCTGGTGTTCTGATAATATTAATACCACAGGTAGGTAGTTGGAGTATTTACAGTTAGTGTACTGTGTCCTCTGCACGGTGTGCACCTAAAGCTACCTGAAGACAATTGCTGTTGTTCTGATCGTATTAATACCAAAGACAGGCAGCTGCAGTCTTTACAGTTAGTGTACTGTGTCCTCTGCACAGTGTGCACCTAAAGCTACCTGAAGACAATTGCAAGTGTTCTGATCCTATTAATACCACAGGCGGCAGTTGCAGTATTTACAGTTAGTGTACTGTGTCCTCTGCACAGTGTGCACCTAAAGCTACCTGAAGACAATTGCTGGTGTTCTGATCCCATTAATACCACATGCGGCAGTTGCAGTATTTACAGTTAGTGAACTGTGTCCTCTGCACAGTGTGCACCTAAAGCTACCAGAAGACAATTGCTGGTGTTCTGATCTTATTAATACCACAGGCGGCAGCTGCAGTATTTACAGTTAGTGTACTGTGTCTTCTGCACAGTGTGCACCTAAAGCTACCTGAAGACAATTGCTGGTGTTCTGATCCCATTAATACCACATGCGGCAGTTGCAGTATTTACAGTTAGTGTACTGTGTCCTCTGCACAGTGTGCACCTAAAGCTACCTGAAGACAATTGCTGGTATTCTGATCTTATTAATACAACAGGCAGGCAGCTGCAATATTTACAGTTAGTGTACTGTGTCCTCTGCACAGTGTGCACCTAAAGCTACCTGAGACAATTGCTGGTGTTCTGATCCTATTAGTACCATAGGCAGGCAGCTGCAGCATTTACAGTTAGTGCACTGTGTCCTCTTCACAGTGTGCACCTAAAGCTACCTGAAGACAATTGCTGCGGTTCTGATTATATTAATACCACAGGCAGGCAGCTGCAGTATTTACAGTTAGTGTACTGTGTCCTCTGCACAGTGTGCACCTAAAGCTACCTGAAGACAATTGCTGGTGTTCTGATCTTATTAATACAACAGGCAGGCAGCTGCACTATTTACAGTTAGCATACGGTGTCCTCTGCGCAGTGTGCACTTAAAGTAACCTGAAGACAATTCCTGGTGTTCTTCTGATCCTATTAGTACCACAGGCAGGTAGCTGCAGTATTTACAGTTAGTGCACTGTGTCCTCTGCACAGTGTGCACCTAAAGCTAACTAAAGACAATTGCTGTGCTTCTGATCCTATTAGTACCATAGGCAGGCAGCTGCAGCATTTACAGTTAGTGCACTGTGTCCTCTGCACAGTGTGCACCTAATGCTATCTGAAGACAATTGCTGGTGTTCTTTTGATCCTATTAATACCACAGGCAGGCAGCTGCGGTATTTACATTTAGTGTACTGTGTCCTCTGCACAGTGTGCACCTAAAGCTACCTGAAGACAATTCCTGGTGTTCTGATCCTATTAATACCACAGGCAGGCAGCTGCAGTATTTACAATTAGTGTAATGTGTCCTCAGCACAGTGTGCGCCTAAAGCTACCTGAAGACAATTGCTGGTGTTCTTCTGATCCTATTAGTACCACAGGCAGGCAGCTGCACTATTTACAGTTAGCATATGGTGTCCTCTGCACAGTGTGCACCTAAAGTTACCTGAAGACAATTGCTGGTGTTCTGATCCTATTAATACCACAGGCAGGCAGTTGCAGTATGTACAGTTAGTGAACTGTGTCATCTGCACAGTGTGCACTTAAAGTTACCTGAACACATTTGCTGTTGTTCTGATCCTATTAATACCACAGGCAGGCAGCTGCGGTATTTACATTTAGTGTACTGTGTCCTCTGCACAGTGTGCACCTTAAGCTACCTGAAGACAACTTCTTTTGTTCTAATCCTATTAATACCACAGGCAGGCAGCTGCAGTATTTATAGTTACTGTACTGAGTCCTCTGGCAAGTGTGCACCTAAAGCTACCTGAAGACAATTGCTGGTGTTCTTCTGATCCTATTAATACCCCAGGTAGGCAGTTGCAGTATTTACAGTTAGTGTACTGTGTCCTCTGCACGGTGTGCACCTAAAGCTACCTGAAGACAATTGCTCTTGTTCTGATCGTATTAATACCAAAGACAGGCAGCTGCAGTAATTACAGTTAGTTTACTGTGTCCTCTGCACAGTGTGCACCTAAAGCTACCTGAAGACAATTGCTGGTGTTCTGATCCTATTAATACCACGGGCAGGCAGCTGCAGTATTTACAGTTAGTGTACTGTGTCCTCTGCACAGTGTGCACCTAAAGCTACCAGAAGACAATTGCTGGTGTTCTGATCCTATTAATACCACAGGCAGGCAGCTGCAGTATTTACAGTTAGTGTACTGTGTCCTCTGCACGGTGTGCACCTAAAGCTACCTGAAGACAATTGCTGGTGTTCTGATCCTATTAATACCACAGGCAGGCAGCTGCAGTATTTACAATTAGTGTAATGTGTCCTCAGCACAGTGTGCGCCTAAAGCTACCTGAAGACAATTGCTGGTGTTCTTCTGATCCTATTAGTACCACAGGCAGGCAGCTGCACTATTTACAGTTAGCATACGGTGTCCTCTGCACAGTGTGCACCTAAAGTTACCTGAAGACAATTGCTGGTGTTCTGATCCTATTAATACCACAGGCAGGCAGTTGCAGTATGTACAGTTAGTGAACTGTGTCATCTGCACAGTGTGCACTTAAAGATACCTGAACACATTTGCTGTTGTTCTGATCCTATTAATACCACAGGCAGGCAGCTGCGGTATTTACATTTAGTGTACTGTGTCCTCTGCACAGTGTGCACCTTAAGCTACCTGAAGACAACTTCTTTTGTTCTAATCCTATTAATACCACAGGCAGGCAGCTGCAGTATTTATAGTTACTGTACTGAGTCCTCTGCCCAGTGTGCACCTAAAGCTACCTGAAGACAATTGCTGGTGTTCTTCTGATCCTATTAATACCCCAGGTAGGCAGTTGCAGTATTTACAGTTAGTGTACTGTGTCCTCTGCACGGTGTGCACCTAAAGCTACCTGAAGACAATTGCTCTTGTTCTGATCGTATTAATACCAAAGACAGGCAGCTGCAGTAATTACAGTTAGTTTACTGTGTCCTCTGCACAGTGTGCACCTAAAGCTACCTGAAGACAATTGCTGGTGTTCTGATCCTATTAATACCACGGGCAGGCAGCTGCAGTATTTACAGTTAGTGTACTGTGTCCTCTGCACAGTGTGCACCTAAAGCTACCAGAAGACAATTGCTGGTGTTCTGATCCTATTAATACCACAGGCAGGCAGCTGCAGTATTTACAGTTAGTGTACTGTGTCCTCTGCACGGTGTGCACCTAAAGCTACCTGAAGACAATTGCTGTTGTTCTGATCGTATTAATACCAAAGACAGGCAGCTGCAGTAATTACAGTTAGTTTACTGTGTCCTCTGCACAGTATGCACCTAAAGCTACCTGAAGACAATTGCTGTTGTTCTGATCGTATTAATACCAAAGACAGACAGCTGCAGTATTTACAGTTAGTGTACTGTGTCCTCTGCACAGTGTCCACCTAAAGCTACCAGAAGACAATTGCTGGTGTTCTGATCCTATTAATACCACAGGCGGCAGTTGCAGTATTTACAGATTGTGTACTGTGTACTGTGTCCTCTGCACAGTGTGCAAATAAAGCTACCTGAAGACAATTGCTGGTGTTCTTATCCTATTAATACCACAGGCAGGCAGCTGCAGTATTTACAGTTAGTGTACTGTGTCCTCTGCACAGTGTGCACCTAAAGCTACCTGAAGACAATTGCTGGTGTTCTGATCTTATTAATACCACAGGCAGGCAGCTGCAATATTTACAGTTAGTGTAATGTGTCCTCTGCACAGTGTGCATCTAAAGCTACCTGAAGACAATTGCTGCTATTCTGATCCTATTTATACCACAGGCAGGCAGCAGCAGTATTTACAGTTAGTGTACTGTGTCCTCTGCACAGTGTGCAGCTAAAGCTACCTGAGACAATTGCTGGTGTTCTGATCCAATTAAAACCAAAGGCAGGCAGCTGCAGTATTTATAGTTAGTGCACTGTGTCCTCTGCACAGTGTCCACATAAAGCTACCTGAAGACAATTGCTGGTGTTCTGATCTTATTAATACAACAGCCAGGCAGCTGCAATATTTACTGTTAGTTTACTGTGTCCTCTGCACAGTGTGCATCTAAAGCTACCTGAAGACAATTGTTGGTGTTCTGATTCTATTAGTACCACAGGCAGGCAGCTGCAGTATTTACAGTTAGTGTACTGTGTCCTCTGCACAGTGTGCAGCTAAAGCTACCTGAGACAATTGCTGGTGTTCTGATCCAATTAAAACCAAAGGCAGGCAGCTGCAGTATTTACAGTTAGTGAACTGTGTCCTCTGCACAGTGTGCATCTAAAGCGACCTGAAGACAATTGCTGGTGTTCTGATCCTATTAGTACCACAGGCAGGAAGCTGCAGTATTTACAGTTAGTGCAATTTGTCCTCTGCAAAGTGTGCACCTAAAGCTAACTAAAGACAATTGCTGTTCTTCTGATCCTTTTAGTACCATAGGCAGGCAGCTGCAGTGTTTTCAGTTACTGCACTGTGTCCTCTGCACAGTGTGCGCCTAAAGCTACCTGAAGACAATTGCTGGTGTTCTTCTGATCCTATTAGTACCACAGGCAGGCAGCTGCGCTATTTACAGTTAGCGTACGGTGTCCTCTGCACAGTGTGCACCTAAAGTTACCTGAAGACAATTGCTGGTTTTCTGATCCTATTAATACCACAGGCAGGCAGCTGCAGTATGTACAGTTAGTGAACTGTGTCATCTGCACAGTGTGCACCTAAAGCTACCTGAACACAATTGCTGTTGTTCTGATCCTATTAATACCACAGGCAGGCAGCTGCAGTATTTACATTTAGTGTACTGTGTCCTCTGCACAGTGTGTGCCTAAAGCTAAATGAAGACAAATGCTGGTGTTCTGATCCTATTAATACCACAGGTAGGCAGTTGCAGTATTTACAGTTAGTGTACTGTGTCCTCTGCACGGTGTGCACCTATAGCTACCTGAAGACAATTGCTGTTGTTCTGATCGTATTAATACCAAAGACAGGCAGCTGCAGTATTTACAGTTAGTGTACTGTGTCCTCTGCACAGTGTGCACCTAAAGCTACCTGAAGACAATTGCTAGTGTTCTGATCCTATTAATACCAGAGGCGGCAGTTGCAGTATTTACAGTAAGTGTACTGTGTCCTCTGCACAGTGTGCACCTAAAGCTACCTGAAGACAATTGCTGGTGTTCTGATCTTATTAATACAACAGGCAGGCAGCTGCAATATTTACAGTAAGTGTATCCTCTACACAGTGTGCACCTAAAGCTACCTGATACAATTGCTGGTGTTCTGATCCTATTAAAATCAAAGGCAGGCAGCTGCAGTATTTACAGTTAGTGTACTGCGTCCTCTTCACAGTGTGCACCTAAAGCTACCTGAAGACAATTGCTGCGGTTCTGATCCTATTAATACCACAGGCAGGCAGCTACAGTATTTACAGTTAATGTACTGTGTCCTCTGCACAGTGTGCACCTAAAGCTACCTGAAGACAATTGCTGGTGTTCTGATCTTATTAATACAACAGGCAGGCAGCTGCAATATTTACTGTTAGTGTGCTTTGTCCTCTGCACAGTGTGCATCTAAAGCTACCTGAAGACAATTGCTGGTGTTCTGATCCTATTAATACCACAGGCAGGCAGCTGCAGTATGTATAGTTAGTGTACTGTGTCCTCTGCACAGTGTGCACTTAAAGCACCCTGAAGACAATTCCAGGTGTTCTTCTGATCCTATTAGTACCACAAGCAGGTAGCTGCAGTATTTACAGTTAGTGCAATGTGTTCTCTGCACAGTGTGCACCTAAAGCTAACTAAAGATAATTGCTGTTCTTCTGATCCTATTAGTACCATAGGCAGGCACCTGCAGCATTTACAGTTAGTGCACTGTGTCCTCTGCACAGTGTGCACCTAAAGCTATCTGAAGACAATTGCTGTTGTTCTTCTGATCCTATTAGTACCACAGGCAGGCAGCTTCAGTATTTACATTTAGTGTACTGTGTGCTCTGCACAGTGTGCACCTTAAGCTACCTGAAGACAATTTCTGGTGTTCTGATCCTATTAATACCACAGGCAGGCAGCTGCAGTATTTACATTTAGTGTACTGTGTCCTCTGCCCAGTGTGCACCTAAAGCTACCTGAAGACAATTGCTGGTGTTCTTCTGATCCTATTAATACCACAGGTAGGCAGTTGCAGTATTTACAGTTAGTGTACTGTGTCCTCTGCACGGTGTGCACCTAAAGCTACCTGAAGACAATTGCTGTTGTTCTGATCGTATTAATACCACAGGCGGCAGTTGCAGTATTTACAGTTAGTGTACTGTGTCCTCTGCACAGTGTGCACCTAAAGCTACCTGAAGATAATTGCTGGTGTTCTGATCTTATTAATACCACAGGCAGGCAGCTGCAGTATTTACAGTTAGTGTACTGTGTCCTCTGCACAGTGTGCACCTAAAGCTACCTGAAGACAATTGCTGGTGTTCTGATCTTATTAATACAACAGGCAGGCAGCTGCAATATTTACAGTTAGTGAACTGTGTCCTCCTCACAGTGTGCATCTAAAGCTACCTGAAGACAATTGCTGCTGTTCTGATCCTATTAATACCACAGGCAGGCAGCTGCAATATTTACAGTTAGTGTACTCTGTCCTCTGCACAGTGTGCACCTAAAGCTACCTGAGACAATTGCTGGTGTTCTGATCCTATTAATACCACAGGCAGGCAGCTGCAGTATGTATAGTTAGTGGACTGTGTCCTCTGCACAGTGTGCACTTAAAGCAACCTGAAGACAATTAGTGGTGTTCTTCTGATCCTATTAGTACCACAGGCAGGTAGCTCCAGTATTTACAGTTAGCGTACGGTGTCCTCTGCACAGTGTGCACCTAAAGTTAAATGAAGACAATTGCTGTTGTTCTGATCCTATTAATACCATATTCAGGCAGCTGCAGTATTTACATTTAGTGTACTGTGTCCTCTGCACAGTGTGCACCTAAAGCTACCTGAAGACAATTGCTGGTGTTCTGAACCTATTAATACCACAGACAGGCAGCTGCAGTATTTACAGTTACTGTACTGTGTCCTCTGCCCAGTGTGCACCTAAAGCTACCTGAAGACAATTGCTGGTGTTCTGATCCTATTAATACCACAAGCAGGCAGCTGCAGTATTTACAGTTAGTGTAAAGTGTCCTCTGCACAGTGTGCACCTAAAGCTACCTGAAGACAATTGCTGGTGTTCTGATCCTATTAGTACCACATGCAGGCAGCTGCAGTATTTAAAGTTAGTTAATGTGTACTCTGCACACTATGCACCTAAAGCTACCTGAAGACAATTGCTGGTGTTCTGATCCTATTAATACCACAGGCAGGCAGCTGCAGTATTTACAGTTAGTGTACTGTGTCCTCTGCACAGTGTGCACGTAAAGCTACCTGAAGACAATTGCTGGTGTTCTGATCTTATTAATACAACTAGCAGGCAGCTGCAATATTTACAGTTAGTGTACTGAGTCCTCTGCACAGTGTGCATCTAAAGCTACCTGAAGACAATTGCTGGTGTTCTGATCCTATTAATACCACAGGCAGGCAGCTGCAGTATTTACAGTTAGTGTACTGTGCCATCTGCACAGTGTGCAACCTAAAGCTACCTGAGACAATTGCTGGTGTTCTGATCCAATTAAAACCAAAAGGCAGGCAGCTGCAGTATTTACAGTTAGTGTACTGCGTCCTCTTCACAGTGTGCACCTAAAGCTACCTGAAGACAATTGCTGCTGTTCTGATCCTATTATTACCACAGGCAGGCAGCTGCAGTATTTACAGTTAGTTTACTGTGTCCTCTGTACAGTGTGAACCTAAAGCTACCTGAAGACAATTGCTGGTGTTCTGATTGTATTAATACCACAGGCAGGCAGCTGCAGTCTTTACAGTTAGTGTACTATCTCCTCTGCACAGTGTGCACTTAAAGCTACCTGAACACAATTGCTGGTGTTCTTCTGATCCTATTAGTACCACAGGCAGGCAGCTGCAGTATTTACAGTTAGTGTACTGTGTCCTCTGCAAACTATGCATCTAAAGCCACCTGAAGACAATTGCTGGTGTTCTGATCCTAATAATACCACAGGCAGGCAGCTGCAGTATTTATAGTTAGTGTACTGTGTCCTCTGCACAGTGTGCACCTAAAGCTACCTGAACACAATTGCTGGTGTTCTGATGCTATTAATACCATAGGCAGGCAGCTGCAGTATTTACAGTTAGTGTTCTGTGTCCTCTGCACAGTGTGCACTTAAAGCTACCTGAAGACAATTGCTGGTGTTCTGATCCTATTAGTACCACATGCAGGCAGCTGCAGTATTTAAAGTTAGTTAATGTGTCCTCTGCACACTATGCACCTGAAGCTACCTAAAGACTATTGCTGGTGTTCTGATCCTATTAATACCACAGGCAGGCAGTTTCAGTATTTTCATATAGTGTACTGTGTCCTCTGCACAGTGTGCACCTAAAGCTACCTGAAGACAATTGCTGATGTTCTTCTGATCCTATTAGTACCACAGGCAGGCAGCTGCAGTATTTACAGTTAGTGTACTGTGTCCTCTGCACAGTGAGCACCTAAAGCTACCTGAAGACAATTGCTGTTGTTCTGATCCCATTAATACCACAGGCAGGCAGCTGCAGTATTTACAGCTAGTGTACTGTTTCCTCTTCACAGTGTGCACCTAAAGCTACCTGAAGACAATTGCTGGTGTTCTGATCCTTTTAATACCACAGGCAGGCAGCTGCAGTATGTATAGTTAGTGTACTGTGTCCTCTGCACAGTGTGCACTTAAAGCTACCTGAACACAATTGCTGGTGTTCTTCTGATCGTATTAGTACCACAGGCAGGCAGCTGCAGTATTTACAGTTAGTGTACTGTGTCCTCTGCACACTATGCACCTAAAGCTACCTGAAGACAATTGCTGGTGTTCTGATCCTAATTAATACCACAGGCAGGCAGCTGCAGTATTTATAGTTAGTGTACTGTGTCCTCTGCACAGTGTGCACTTAAAGCTACCTGAAGACAATTGCTGGTGTTCTGATCCTATTAATACCACAGGCGGCAGTTGCAGTATTTACAGTTAGTGTACTGTGTCCTCTGCACAGTTTGCACCTAAAGCTACCTGAAGACAATTGCTGGTGTTCTGATTCTATTAATACCACAGGCAGGCAGCTGCAGTCTTTACAATTAGTGTACTATCTCCTCTGCACAGTGTGCAACCAAAGCTACCTGAAGACAATTGATGGTGTTCTGATCCTATTAATACCACAGGCAGGCAGCTGCAGTACTAACAGTTAGTGTACTGTGTCCTCTGCACAGTGTGCACCTAAAGCTACCTGAAGACAATTGCTGGTGTTCTGATCCTATTAATACCAAAGGCAGGCAGCTGCAGTATTTATAGTTAGTGTACTGTGTCCTTTGCACAGTGTGCACTTAAAGCTACCTGAAGACAATTGCTGGTGTTCTGATCCTATTAATACCACAGGCGGCAGTTGCAGTATTTACAGTTAGTGTACTGTGTTCTCTGCACAGTTTGCACCTAAAGCTACCTGAAGACAATTGCTGGTGTTCTGATTATATTAATACCACAGGCAGGCAGCTGCAGTCTTTACAGTTAGTGTACTATCTCCTCTGCACAGTGTGCACCTAAAGCTACCTGAAGACAATTGATGGTGTTCTGATCCCATTAATACCACAGGCAGGAAGCTGCAGTATTAACAGTTAGTGTACTGTGTCCTCTGCACAGTGTGCACCTAAAGCTACCTGAAGACAATTGCTGGTGTTCTGATCCTATTAATACCACAGGCAGGCAGCTGCAGTATGTATAGTTAGTGTACTGTGTCCTCTGCACAGTGTGCACTTAAAGCTACCTGAACACAATTGCTGGTGATCTTCTGATCCTATTAGTACCACAGGCAGGCAGCTGCAGTATTTACAGTTAGTGTACTGTGTCCTCTGCACACTATGCACCTAAAGCTACCTGAAGACAATTGCTGGTGTTCTGATCCTAATAATACCACAGGCAGGCAGCTGCAGTATGTATAGTTAGTGTACTGTGTCCTCTGCACAGTGTGCACTTAAAGCTACCTGAACACAATTGCTGGTGTTCTTCTGATCCTATTAGTACCACAGGCAGGCAGCTGCAGTATTTACAGTTAGTGTACTGTGTCCTCTGCACACTATGCACCTAAAGCTACCTGAAGACATTTGCTGGTGTTCTGATCCTAATAATACCACAGGCAGGCAGCTGCAGTATTTATAGTTAGTGTACTGTGTCCTCTGCACAGTGTGCACCTAAAGCTACCTGAAGACAATTGCTGGTGTTCTGATCCTATTAATACCACAGGCAGGCAGCTGCAGTATTTATAGTGTACTGTGTCCTCTGCACAGTGTGCACTTAAAGCTACCTGAAGACAATTGCTGGTGTTCTGATCCTATTAATACCACAGGCGGCAGTTGCAGTATTTACAGTTAGTGTACTGTGTCCTCTGCACAGTTTGCACCTAAAGCTACCTGAACACAATTGCTGGTGTTCTGATTCTATTAATACCACAGGCAGGCAGCTGCAGTCTTTACAGTTAGTGTACTATCTCCTCTGCACAGTGTGCAACCAAAGCTACCTGAAGACAATTGATGGTGTTCTGATCCTATTAATACCACAGGCAGGCAGCTGCAGTACTAACAGTTAGTGTACTGTGTCCTCTGCACAGTGTGCACCTAAAGCTACCTGAAGACAATTGCTGGTGTTCTGATCCTATTAATACCAAAGGCAGGCAGCTGCAGTATTTACAGTTAGTGTACTGTGTCCTTTGCACAGTGTGCACTTAAAGCTACCTGAAGACAATTGCTGGTGTTCTGATCCTATTAATACCACAGGCGGCAGTTGCAGTATTTACAGTTAGTGTACTGTGTCCTCTGCACAGTTTGCACCTAAAGCTACCTGAAGACAATTGCTGGTGTTCTGATTATATTAATACCACAGGCAGGCAGCTGCAGTCTTTACAGTTAGTGTACTATCTTCTCTGCACAGTGTGCACCTAAAGCTACCTGAAGACAATTGATGGTGTTCTGATCCTATTAATACCACAGGCAGGAAGCTGCAGTATTAACAGTTAGTGTACTGTGTCCTCTGCACAGTGTGCACCTAAAGCTACCTGAAGACAATTGCTGATGTTCTGATCCCATTAATACCACAGGAAGGCAGCTGCAGTATTTACAGCTAGTGTACTGTTTCCTCTACACATTGTGCACCTAAAGCTGCCTGAAGACAATTGCTGGTGTTCTGATCTTATTAATACCACAGTCAGGCAGCTGCAGTATTTACAGTTAGTGTACTGTGTCCTCTGCAGAGTATGCACCTAAAGCTACCCGAAGACAATTGCTGGTGTTCTTCTGATCCTATTAGTACCACAGTCAGGCGGCTGCAGAATTTATAGATATTGTACTGTGTCCTCTGCACAGTGTGCACCTAAAGCTATCTGAAGACAATTGCTGTTGTTCTTATCCTATTAATACCACAGGCAGGCAGCTGCAGTATTTACAGTTAGTGTACTGTGTCCTCTGCACAGTGTGCTCCTAAAGCTACCTGAGACAATTGCTGGTGTTCTGATCCTATTAAAACCACAGGCATTAAGCTGCAGTATTTACAGTTAGTGCACTGCGTCCTCTACACAGTGTCCACCTAAAGTACCTGAAGGCAATTGCTGGTGTTCTGATCCTATTAATACCACAGGCAGGCAGCTGCAGTATTTACAGTTACTTTAATGTGCCCTCTGCTCAGTTTGCACCTAAAGCTACCTGAACACAATTGCTGGTGATCTTCTGATCCTATTAGTACCACAGGCAGGCAGCTGCAGTATTTACAGTTAGTGTACTGTGTCCTCTGCACACTATGCACCTAAAACTACCTGAAGACAATTGCTGGTGTTCTGATCCTAATAATACCACAGGCAGGCAGCTGCAGTATTTATAGTTAGTGTACTGTGTCCTCTGCACAGTGTGCACCTAAAGCTACCTGAAGACAATTGCTGATGTTCTGATGCTATTAATACCATAGGCAGGCAGATGCAGTATTTACAGTTAGTGTACTGTGTCCTCTGCACAGTGTGCACTTAAAGCTACCTGAAGACAATTGCTGGTGTTCTAATCCTATTAGTACCACATGCAGGCAGCTGCAGTATTTAAAGTTAGTTAATGTGTCCTCTGCACACTATGCACCTAAAGCTACCTGAAGACTATTGCTGGTGTTCTGATCCTATTAATACCGCAGGCAGGCCGCTTCAGTATTTTCAGGTAGTGTACTGTGTCCTCTGCACAGTGTGCACCTAAAGCTACCTGAAGACAATTGCTGATGTTCTTCTGATCCTATTAGTACCACAGGCAGGCAGCTGCAGTATTTACAGTTAGTGTACTGTGTCCTCTGCACAGTGAGCACCTAAAGCTACCTGAAGACAATTCCTGGTGTTCTTCTGATCCTATTAGTACCACAGTCAGGCGGCTGCAGAATTTATAGATATTGTACTGTGTCCTCTGCACTGTGTGCACCTAAAGCTATCTGAAGACAATTGCTGTTGTTCTTATCCTATTAATACCACAGGCAGGCAGCTGCAGTATTTACAGTTAGTGTACTGTGTCCTCTGCACAGTGTGCACCTAAAGCTACCTGAGACAATTGCTGGTGTTCTGATCCTATTAAAACCACAGGCATTAAGCAGCAGTATTTGCAGTTAGTGCACTGCATCCTCTACACCAGTGGTGTCCAAACTATGGCCCTCCAGTTGTTAAGGAACTACAACTCCCATCATGCCTAGTCATGTCTGTGAATGTCAGAGTTTTACAATGCCACATGGGAAGTGTAGTTCCGCAACAGCTGGAGGGCCGTAGTTTGGACACCCCTGCTCTACACAGTGTCCACCTAAAGCTACCTGAAGGCAAATGCTGGTGTTCTGATCCTATTAATACCACAGGCAGGCAGCTGCGGTATTTACAGTTACTTTAATGTGCCCTCTGCTCAGTTTGCACCTAAAGCTACCTGAAGACAATTGCTGGTGTTCTGATCCTATTAATACCACAGGCGGCAGTTGCAGTATTTACAGTTAGTGTACTGTGTCCTCTGCACAGCGTGCACCTAAAGCTACCAGAAGACAATTGCTGGTGTTCTGATGCTATTAATACCATAGGTAGGCAGCTGCAGTATTTACAGTTAGTGTATGGTGTCCTCTGCACACTGTGCACCTAAAGCTACCTGAAAACAAATGCTGGTGTTTTGATCCTATTAATACCACAGGCAGTCAGCTGCAGTATTTACAGTTAGTGTACTGTTTTCTCTGCACAGTGTGCATCTAAAGCTACCTTAAGACATTTGCTGGTGTTCTGATCCAATTAATACCACAGGCAGGCACCTGCAGTATTTACAGTTAGTGTACTGTGTCCTCTGCACAGTGTACATCTAGAGCTACCTGAAGACAATTGCTGGTGTTCTGATCCTATTAATACCACAATCAGGCAGCTGCAGTGTTTACAGTTAGTGTACTGTGTCCTCTGAACAGTGTACATCTAGAGCTACCTGAAGACAATTGCTGGTGTTCTGATCCTATTAATACCACAATCAGGCAGCTGCAGTGTTTACAGTTAGTGTACTGTGTCCTCTGAACAGTGTGCACCTAAAGCTACCTGAAGACAATTGCTGTTGTTCTTATCCTAATAAAACCACAGGCAGGCAGCTGCAGTATTTACAGTTAGTGTACTGTGTCCTCTGCATACTATGCACCCAAAGCTACCTGAAGAGAATTGCTGGTGTTCTGATCCACTTAATACCACAGGCAGGCAGCTGCAGTATTTATAGTTAGTGTACTGTGTCCTCTGCACAGTGTGCACCTAAAGTTACCTGAAGACAATTGCTGGTGTTCTTCTGATCCTATTAGTACCATAGGCAGGCAGCTGCAGTATTTACAGTTAGTGTACTGTGTCCTCTGCACAGTGTGCACCTAAATCTACCTGAAGACAATTGCTGGTGTTCTTCTGATCCTATTAGTACCAAAGTCAGGCAGCTGTAGTATTTACAGTTAGTGTACGGTGTCCTCTGCACAGTGTGCACCTAAAGCTACCGGAAGACAATTGCTGTTGTTCTGATTCTATTAATACCACAGGCAGGCAGCTGCTGTATTTACAGTTATTGTACTGTGTCCTCTGCACAGTGTGCACCTAAAGCTACCTGAAGACAATTGCTGGTGTTCTGATGCTATTAATACCATAGTCAGGTAGCTGCAGTATTTACAGTTAGTGTACTGTGTCCTCTGCACAGTGTTCACCTAAAGCTTCCTGAAGACAATTGCTGTTGTTCTGATCCTATTAATACCACAGGCAGGCAGCTGCAGTATTTAGAGTTATTGTACTGTGTCCTCTGCACAGTGTTCACCTAAAGCTTCCTGAAAACAATTGCTGTTGTTCTGATCCTATTAATACCACAGGCAGGCAGCTGCAGTATTTAGAGTTATTGTACTGTGTCCTCTGCACAGTGTGCACCTAATGCTACCTGAAGACAATTGCTGGTGTTCTGATCCTATTAATACCACAGGCAGGCAGCTTCAGTATTTACAGTTAATGTACTGTGTCCTCCGCACAGTGTGCAACTAAAGCTACCTGAAGACAATTGCTGGTGTTCTGATCCTATTAATACCACAGGCAGGCAGCTGCAGTATTTAGAGTTATTGTACTGTGTCCTCTGCACAGTGTTCACCTAAAGCTTCCTGAAAACAATTGCTGTTGTTCTGATCCTATTAATACCACAGGCAGGCAGCTGCAGTATTTAGAGTTATTGTACTGTGTCCTCTGCACAGTGTTCACCTAAAGCTTCCTGAAAACAATTGCTGTTGTTCTGATGCTATTAATACCACCGGCAGGCAGCTGCAGTATTTACATTTAGTGTACTGTGTCCTCTGCACAGTGTGCAACTAAAGCTACCTGAAGACAATTGCTGGTGTTCTGATCCTATTAATAGCACAGGCAGGCAGCTTCAGTATTTACTGTTAGTGTACAGTGTCCTCTGCACAGTGTGCACTTAAAGCTACCTGAATACAATTACTGGTGTTCTTCTGATCCTATTAGTACCACAGACAGGCAGCTGCAGTAATTTCAGTTAGTGTACTGTGTCCTCTGCACAGTGTGCACTTAAAGCTACCTGAAGACAATTGCTGTTGTTCTGATCCTATTAATACCACAGGCAGGCAGCTGCAGTATTTACAGTTAGTGTATAGGGATGAGCCGAACACCCCCCTGTTCGGTTCGCACCAGAACATGCGAACAGGAAAAAAGTTTGTTCGAACGCGCGAACACCGTTAAAGTCTATGGGACACGAACATGAATAATCAAAAGTGCTAATTTTAAAGGCTAATATGCAAGTTATTTTCATAAAAAGTGTTTGAGGACCTGGGTCCTGCCCCAGGGGACATGGATCAATGCAAAAAAAAGTTTTAAAAACGGCCGTTTTTTCAGGAGCAGTGATTTTAATAATGCTTAAAGCCAAACAATAAAAGTGTAATATCCCTTTAAATTTCGTACCTGGGGGGTGTCTATAGTATGCCTGTAAAGGGGCGCATGTTTCCTGTGTTTAGAACAGTCTGACAGCAAAATGACATTTTTAAGGAAAAAACTCATTTAAAACTACCCGCGGCTATTGCATTGCCGACAATACACATAGAAGTTCATTGATAAAAACGGCATGGGAATTCCCCAAAGGGGAACCCCGAACCAAAATTTAAAAAAAAAAATGACGTGGGAGTCCCCCTAAATTCCATACCAGGCCCTTCAGGTCTGGTATGGATATTAAGGGGAACCCCGGCCAAAATTAAAAAAAAAAAATGACGTGGGGTTCCCCCTAAATTCCATACCAGACCCTTCAGGTCTGGCATGGATTTTAAGGGGAACCCCGCCCAAAAAAAAAAAAAAAAAAAACGGCGTGGGTCCCCCCAAAAATCCATACCAGACCCTTATCCGAGCACGCAACCTGGCAGGCCGCAGGAAAAGAGGGGGGGACGAGAGTGCCGGTGGTTGTGGGGGTCTGCGGGCGGGGGGCTTATCGGAATCTGGAAGCCCCCTTTAACAAGGGGACCCCCAGATCCCGGCCCCCCCCTGTGTGAAATGGTAAGGGGGTACAAAAGTACCCCTACCATTTCACTAAAAAACTGTCAAAAATGTTAAAAATGACAAGAGACAGTTTTTGACAATTCCTTTATTTAAATACTTCTTCTTTCTTCTATCTTCCTTCATCTTCTGGTTCTTCTGGCTCTTCTGGTTCTTCCTCCGGCGTTCTCGTCCAGCATCTCCTCCGCGGCATCTTCTATCTTCTTCTCCTCGGGCCGCTCCGCACCCATGGCATGGGGGGAGGCTCCCGCTCTTCTCTTCTTCTTCATCTTCTTCTCTTCTTCTCTTCTTCTCTTCTTCTTTTCTTCATTTTCTTCTCCGGGCCGCTCCGCATCCATGCTGGCATGAAGGGAGGCTCCCGCTGTGTGACGGCGCTCCTCGTCTGACAGTTCTTAAATAACGGGGGGCGGGGCAACCCGGTGACCCCGCCCCCCTCTGACGCACGGGACATGACGGGACTTCCCTGTGGCATTCCCCGTGACGTCACAGGGAAGTCCCGTCAAGTCACCGTGCGTCAGAGGGGGGCGGGGTCACCGGGTGGCCCCGCCCCCCGTTATTTAAGAACTGTCAGACGAGGAGCGCCGTCACACAGCGGGAGCCTCCCGCCATGCTAGCATGTGTGAGGAGCGGCCCGGAGAAGAAAATGAAGAAGAGAAGAAAAGAAGAAGAGAAGAAGATGAAGAAGAAGAGAAGAGCGGGAGCCTCCCCCCATGCCATGGGTGCGGAGCGGCCCGAGGAGAAGAAGACGCCGCGGAGGAGATGCTGGACGAGAACGCCGGAGGAAGAACCAGAAGAGCCAGAAGAACCATAAGAACCAGAAGATGAAGGAAGATAGAAGAAAGAAGAAGTATTTAAATAAAGGAATTGTCAAAAACTGTCTCTTGTCATTTTTAACATTTTTGACAGTTTTTTAGTGAAATGGTAGGGGTACTTTTGTACCCCCTTACCATTTCACACAGGGGGGGGGTCGGGATCTGGGGGTCCCCTTGTTAAAGGGGGCTTCCAGATTCCGATAAGCCCCCGGCCCGCAGACCCCCACAACCACCGGCCAGGGTTGTGGGGATGAGGCCCTTGTCCTCATCAACATGGGGACAAGGTGTTTTGGGGGGCTACCCCAAAGCACCCTCCCAATGTTGAGGGCATGTGGCCTGGTACGGTTCAGGAGGGGGGGGGGCCGCACTCTCGTCCCCCCCTCTTTTCCTGCGGCCTGCCAGGTTGCGTGCTCGGATAAAGGTCTGGTATGGATTTTTGGGGGGACCCCACGCCTTTTTTTTTTTTTTGGCGCGGGGTTCCCCTTAAAATCCATACCAGACCTGAAGGGTCTGGTATGGAATTTAGGGGGAACCCCACATCATTTTTTTTTTTTAATTTTGGCCGGGGTTCCCCTTAATATCCATACCAGACCTGAAGGGCCTGGTATGGAATTTAGGGGGACTCCCACGTCATTTTTTTTTTTTAATTTTGGTTCGGGGTTCCCCTTTGGGGAATTCCCATGCCGTTTTTATCAATGAACTTCTATGTTTATTGTCGGCAATGCAATAGCCGCGGGTAGTTTTAAATGAGTTTTTTCCTTCAAAATGTCATTTTGCTGTCAGACTGTTCTAAACACAGGAAACATGCGCCCCTTTACAGGCATACTATAGACACCCCCCAGGTATGAAATTTAAAGGGATATTACACTTTTATTGTTTGACTTTAAGCATTATTAAAATCACTGCTCCTGAAAAAATGGCCGTTTTTAAAACTTTTTTTTGCATTGATCCATGTCCCCTGGGGCAGGACCTGGGTCCCCAAACACTTTTTATGACAATAACTTGCATATTAGCCTTTAAAATTAGCACTTTTGATTTCTCCCATAGACTTTTAAAGGGTGTTCAGCGGCATTCGAATTTGCCGCGAACACCCCAAATTGTTCGCTGTTCGGCGAACTTGCGAACAGCCAATGTTCGAGTCGAACATGAGTTCGACTCGAACTCGAAGCTCATCCCTATTAGTGTACTGCGTCCTCCGCACAGTGTGCACCTAACGCTACCTGAAGACAATTGCTCGTGTTCCGATCCTATTAATACCATGGGCAGGCAGCTGCAGTAATTACAGTTAGTTTACTGTGTCCTCTGCACAGTGTGCACCTAAAGCTACCTGAAGACAATTGCTGGTGTTCTGATCCTATTAATACCACGGGCAGGCAGCTGCAGTATTTACAGTTAGTGTACTGTGTCCTCTGCACAGTGTGCACCTAAAGCTACCTGAAGACAATTGCTGTTATTCTGATCCTATTAATACCACAGGCAGGCAGCTGCAGTATTTACAGTTAGTGTACTGTGTCCTCTGCACAGTGTGCACCTAAAGCTACCTGAAGACAATTGCTGGTGTTCTCATACTAATAATACTACAGGAAGGCAGTTGATTCTGCTAGCTGCAGTATAATCAGTATATATATATATATATATATATATATATATATATACACATCCCAGCTTTGTGCCGCTACATCTCACTTCAGGCCATTAGTATGTCTGGAAGGCCAACAAGGAGAGGCAGACAGTCACAGGGCAAGCAGGCTCTGTGTCTAGAGTCAACAGTGATGGTCATGGACACGGTGCATCCTCATCAGCATGTGGCCTTGGGACACGCTTGTCCTTTTTTTCGGCAGCTGGCCCTGTTGAGCCGCAACATGCCGAAGACTTGACAGAGTGGATGACCAAGCCGTCCTCATCCTCCTCATCCTCTCTCACCCAGGCTCTGGGTAGTTTGTCTGGCAATGCAGCTGCCAACAAGGCCTCTTCCCTCAGATCTATGATATCAGTCACTCCTTCCCGAACTGTTTGACCACAGTGTTGGGTACATGCTCCAGGAGGATGCCCAGCATTTTGAAGGCTCCGATGATGGTACCTAGATAGAGGAAAGCAGTAATGTGAGCCCAGAGAGAGGGGGTGCCCAAGAAGGACAGCAATCTGGCAGTCATGTTTCCCCAGTTGCAGCATACTGCCAGCTTTGCTCCAGTAATGAGGAGGGAGGGGATGATGAGGAAGTCACTGACTGCACGTGGGTGCCTGATAGGAGAGAGGAGGAGGCACATCTCCAATGAGGCAGGTTCCAGCTTAAGGGTAGCACACCGACTGCATCACACCGCAGAGCTCCGCATGTGCAGGGCTCTGCTGTCTCTGCGCGTTATTCCAAAAGTTCTTTGGTGTGGGCCTTTTTTGAGATGAGTGCATCAGATCACACCGCTGCTGTTTTTAACATATGTCTCAAGCTTATCTCGTATGGCCAAACCATCACCCGCTTGGGCACCACATGCTTGACCAGACATATGCCAACCTGCCATGCAATTCATTGGCAAGCGTACCTAAAAGACCCACACCAAAGAACAAAGCGGACCTCTCCTTGCTCCTCATCAGCTGGGATCTCCAACCCCACTATACCTTCAGTCCTCTCTGAAACCTGCACTGAGAGGAATGAAGGTGTAGAATTAGGTGTGTCACAGCCAAGTACTTGCGGGCAATTTGCTATCGGTACACCGACGTCAGATTGTACCAAATTTCCCTGCCCCAGCTGCTGCACCACCAAAAGAAGTTCGCTCCCAGCCATCCACATGCCCAGCGGTTGAATGCTAGCTTGGCTAAATTTATAGCACTTCAACTGCTGCCTTTTCAGTTGGTAGACTCTGCCCCCTTCCGTGAGTTTGTGGAATGTGTGGTTCCTCAGTGGCAGGTTCCCAAACGCCACTTTTTCTCACGGAAGGCGATTCCAGCTCTCTACCGGCATGTGTCTTGGCCTCGCTGGACAGGGCGGTCAGCGGTAAGGTGCATATTACCGCTGACTCATGGTCCAGCAGGCATGGACAGGGACGTTACCTATCTTTCACCACGCACTGGGTGACTCTTCTGGCAGCTGGGAAGGATGCAGGACAGGGTGCAGTAGTGTTGGAGGTTGTTCTGCCACCACGCCTCCAAAATTCTACTAGTGGTGATTCTGCCACACCTCTCTCCTCCACCCCCTCCTCTTCTTCTTCCTCCATGGCCTCTTCCTGTGCTGATTTGTCCTCGGAACCAGTGGGGCTCCATAGGCGTTCAAGGGGCTACGCAAGCACGCAGGCAAAAGGATGCCATGCTGTGTTTGAGCTGGTGTGCTTGGGGGACAGGAGCCACACTGGGGCGGAGATTCTGTCAGCTCTGCAGGGGCAGGTTCAGAGGTAGTTGATGCCACACCAGTTTAAGCCAGGAATGGTGGTTTGCGACAATGGCACCAACCTCCTCTCTGCTCTCCGACAGGGACAACTGACCCATGTGCCCTGTTTGGTTCACGTCCTTAACTTGGTGGTGCAGCAGTTCTTGGGCAGGTACGCAGGCTTCCAGGATGTCCTGAGGCAGGCCAGGAAAGTCTGTGTGCATTTCGGCAGGTCATATAATGCCAGTGCTTGGGTGGCTGACCTCCAAAAGGAATTTAACCTGCCCAAGAGCCACCTAATCTTTGACATGCCCACCAGGTGGAACTCAACGCTGGCCATGCTGCAGTGGCCATGCTGCAGAGGGCCACTAATGAGTACCTATGCCACTATGGCACCAGGACAGGGTCAGGGGAGCTTGTATTTTTCCCCACACCAGTGGGGTATGATCAGGGATGCATGCACTGTCCTGTCACCATTTGAGGAGGCCATGAGGATGGTGAGCAGTGACAGTGCATGCATCAGTGACACTGTCCCTCTTGTCCACTTTTTGGAGCACACGCTGCAAATAATGGACAGGGCACTTGAGGCAGAACAGAGGGAGGAAAAGGAGGACTTCCTTACCTCTCAAGGCCCCCTTTATCCAGACAGTGTTCCTGCGTGCCCGCTGATCACACAGGAAGAGGAGGAGGAGAAGGAGGAGGAGGATGGGAGGAGGTGGAGCCTGGCACTCATCATCAGCGGCAGTCTTCAAGGGATCATTTACAGTCCAAAGAAACCCATGGACTTAATTCACCAAAGGAAAATTATAGATGAAATAGTGGCGCTTATCCCCAGGTGGGGAGATGCCAGACACCCTTATCAAGCCAGTGAGCTGAATACAGACGTGACTAGAGAAAAAGTGAAAAAACATATATTGCTAAATATCCCAAGAAGTAAAAATTATTAAATAAAATAAATTAAATATGAGCTAATATAAATTATAACACTTAGTGAAAGTGATATACAAATATATAAATCCAAGAAAAAATATATATATTATGAGAATTGAACACAGTAAATGTCTATAAAGTCCAAAAACCAATCAATCGTGAAAAATAATCGTGAAAATATTTGAGGAAAGTCCAAAAAAAGAGTGAAGGTGACTCCAAAACTGCTCAGCTGTGTTTTCAAACATCCACCACATCTCTGTGACGTGAATCCACTCCCTGCTGAAATTCAAACTCACCAGCTGTTAAGGCCTCTCACTCTTGTGTTTGGCCTGACAGAGCCTCTAACCCACTTACATGGGGGTTAACATGCGAGCATACACCTCCACTACTCCATAGGAACACCGCTTTTCTCAGGTTGGTAGTATGACATAAAAATAAAAGAAGCTCCAATAGTGTAATCTCGTTTAAAAGATTTAATCACATATAAAACAACTTGCAATGAACTCACATTTAAAATAAAATAACAGGCAAGTCACTTCACGGCAAATTGAGAACTCCCACAGCACAGCAAGCAATAGCAACTGAAATAACAACAGGCAGGCCACGGCGGACCCAGGAGGTGTGTGTGCTCACGTTCGTCTCACCCGTCCGCAGCACTCGTCCCTTCACTGGAGCTCCGCTCTGTCCCCCTTCACTCCCTCCTCTAGTATTCGTGTGAGATCACCGTGTAACTATGCCCCGACATGTTTCATCATAAAGATTTAATCATGGGGTTCGATCAGTCACAGAAGGAGCAGTGCAGAAGGTGGCCGTCTGACCGATGCGTTCAGACAATTTTTTAGTCCGCAGCCCCAAGGTAAAATCGGTTCCAGCAACCATCGCCAGCATCTGATTCACATGGTGCAGGAATACCTAGGGGCAAGATCAGACTTGGACACCTTTCCCATTGAAAATCATCTGGGTTACTGGGTCTTGAGGATGGATCACTGGCCAGAGCTTGCATAGTATACAATTGAGCTACTGGCCTGTCCTGCATCCAGCGTTCTTTCAGAACGCACATTCAGTGCTGCTGGAGGCTTTACAACCGATCACAGGGTGCGCCTGTCCACCGAATCCATCGATCGGCTGACCTTCATAAAAATGAATCAGTCTTGACTCACCAGCTACCAAGCACCTGATGCTGATGTAACCGAATCATTTTTTTTTATGTGAGATTCCTTCAAGACTGCCTATGCTGATGCTGAGTGACTATCCTGTTATGCTGAGTGACAATCCTCTTCCTCCTCAATTTTCATGCTGATAGCTTGTAAGAACATTTTTGGTTCTGGGCACCGCCACCAGTGGCTAAGGCCCAATTTTTCTGCCCCTGTTCAACAGGGGCGTGTAATTACAATTTTTGATGCAATACTTTGCAGCAGGGCTCATTCCTGCACTCCAACTATAGTATCTGTGAGGGGTTGCAGTATTGTGGCACCAGTGCCCGAGGCCCAATTTTTCAGCCCCTGTTTAACAGGGACGTGTAATTACAATTTTTGATGCAATACTTTACATCAGGGCTCATTCCTGCGCTCCAACTATAGCAACTGTGAGGGGTTGCAGTGTTGTGGCACCAGCACCATTGCCTAAGGCCCAATTTGTCTGCTCCTGTTCAACAGGGACATGTAATTATAATTACAATTCTTGATCTAATATTTCACAGCAGGGCCCATTCCTGCACCCACCAAGAGTAACTGTGAGGGCTTACAGTGTTGTGGCAACACCACCACCACCACCAAAGGTCCAATTTTTCTACCACTGTTCAACAATGGCATGTAATTACAATTCTTGATCTAATATTTCACAGCAGGGCCCGTTCCTGCGCCCACCAAGAGTAACTGTGTGGGCTTACAGTGTTGTGGCAACACCAACACCTAAGGCCCCAATTTCTGCAGAGTATATAAGGCCCCTACTTTCAAACATCCAACTTACAAATGACTCCTACTTGTAAACGGAAGGAGACAACAGGAAGTGAGATGAAATCCCCTAGGAAGGGGAATTCTCTCCTGTAAGAGTTAATATGGGAAAAACGTGTCTCCTCTCCACTGATGCTTTATCACCAATTCTTGTTTCACTAAAAACCCCAAATTGTCAAAAAACATTTGTCATTGGGACAGAAAGTGAGGTGAAATCTTCTGAAGGGTTGCACAGACAGCAAAACAAATCTTACAGGGGTGATAACCCTTCCCTATGTTTTTCAAAAAGCTTAAAAATAGATTTTTTGGCTGGAGCTACACTTTAAAAATGTACTAGTTCAAAATTACAAACAGATTCTACTTAACAAGGTTCTACCTAACAAGGTTCCCCTTAATATCCATACAAAACCCAAAGGGTCTGGTAATGGACTGGGGGGATACCCATGCCATTTGTCTCACTGATTTTCATCCATATTGTCGGGACCCGACATTACATTAAAGCCACAAGCAGTTTTAAATGACTTTTATTCCTTTACAAATGTCATTTTGTGCAGGAACTGCTCTAAGCACTGGAAACATGCGCCACTTTACAGGCATACTATAGACACCCCCCAGATACGATATTTAAAGGAATATTTCACTTTTTTTTTCACTTTAAGCATCATTAAAATCACTGCTCCCAAAAAAATGGCCGTTTTTAAAACTTTGTTTGCATTGATACATGTCCCCTGGGGCAGGATCCCGGTCCCCAAACCCTTTTTAGGACAACAACTTGCATATTAGCCTTTAAAATTAGCGCTTTTGATTTTGAATGTTCGAGTCCCATAGACTTTAATGGGGTTCTAAAGTTTGCGCAAACTTTCGGTCCGTTCGCAGGTTCTGGTGCGAACTGAACCGTGGGGTGTTCAGCTCATCCCTAGTTGGCAGTATTACAACCACCAGTAAATAAAAAATTTCCCTTTGTACAAGCTGCTAGCATCATTTGTTGCTAAGACACTAGCTGCTGTACAGCGTCATTGATTGCTAAGATGCAGACAGCTGCCAGTGTCTTAGCAACCACTATTCTGTTTCCTACTGGATTGTAAACAAGCTGGTGGGCATTGTGGGTGGTATTATTAATCAACTATGGTCATGATACTACCCAAGATGTCAGCCAACTCCTGGCCATTTTGTTTACATGCCACTGTGTGGCCCAGGATCTGTCAGTAGAGTAGGGGGAGTAGATTGTCTTGACGGGTCAGTATTTTTTCTTTCAATGGGCCATTGGTGTTGTTCATGCTGATGGACAATGGATCTGTATCACAAGATGATGTGATTGATGACGGATTTACATCATGGGAAATTTTTTCTTATTACTATTATTAAAGGACTTTGTCAATGGTATGCATGTGTTTTATGTTACTACTAATTTTTGCAAATGAGTAGTTGTACAATGTACCCCTTATTCATACACATGGGTAGTGGATATCTGGAGGCCCCACTTGAAAGATGGTTTTCAGATTCTGATAAGCACCCCACATCCTGACCAGGGATGTGGGGAAGAGGCCCTTGTACTGTTATGGAAATTTGGTTGTACGCAGAGCACACAGCCAAATCTCCTGTTTCTCATAATAATAACAATTTCGTCTAATGATATAAATGCATCTCACCTTTTGATCATATGTCTTTCCTTCTGCCGTCCTCTGGTGTGTGCCCCATCCTCACAAATAGACACAACACATCCTCACGTTATCATTCCAGCCAGACAAGACTCTCTCTGGCCCTCAGCCGTGAGAGGGTCCCTTTATAAACATATCAACAGGAAGTCCCAAAGCTCGAGGGTTGGGCTTCCAACAGCCGAACACCTCTTACAAAGCTTGTGACCTCACAAGAAATGGACACAGGATGTGAATGACCATATAAGGATTTAACACAACAAAATACATACAACCAAATGACGATGACTAGAGTTCCCCGTGCATGGGAAATTATCTGCAGGTGTACATCATGGCACCCCAAATATGTTGATCAGGCATACCAGGGGTGACAAGAGCAAACAACCGCTAAACCGATAATGTCTTTGCAGAGCGAACACACCCCCACCAGACGATCGTTCTGTGAATTGCACAGGGGCCCTTTGCTGGCGGACATGTCTTCTCTCCGCAAACACCTCTCTCCAAACACCAGGAAGTTTTCTACTACCTAACAGGTCTCAACCAGCATCAGTATGCCCCAGTCAGCTATTTAGAGCAGGCTGCAAGAGATCAGACACTGGGAGACTTTTATGACAATACAATAACATAAAATTTTTCACAACAGTACCCATCAATGTGAAACAAGGTGCTTTGCCAGGAAGCCATACCAGACCCCATACCCCCAAAATTAGGAGGCTTACCTGCCAGGAAAGATCTGGTTGTTATGGTTCACATAACAACCAATGACCATGCAACCATCAGTGTCTTAGCAACTGATGATGTCAAGAACAAAAGCAGCCAGCCTGCACAGCATGCTTAGTTGCTAGGACTCAATGGTCATTTTGTTTGTGGGATCCTTCTTATAATCCATACTACCAATTCACAGGAAGGTTTAGGGCATCCCCCAAACATGTTTATTTAAAGGAATTGGGGATTTTTAATGTTTTCCTTTAAGCCTTATTAAAAGAGCTGCTCCTTGTCAAAAAGTATTTTTTTTAATTGTTTTTGCATTGGCAAATGTCCCCCTGGCAGTGCTCTGTTCCCCACGCCCTTTGTTTGACAATCCCTTAACTTTTAGTCTTAAACATGCAAGGAATTGAATTAATAAAGACTTGGCTCCCATTGACTTCAGTGGGGTTTGAGTTAACATTTAAAATTCCCAAACCTTTTGATCAGTTTGGTTAATGTCCTGGGAATCGAACTTTAGCACATTCTGAACATCACTAGCCTTAAACAGACAACACAGCATCTGACACATAACACAGACAGAAAAACTGGCTTAAAATATATGCAGCACTTTTACTGGTCTACTAAAAATACAAATTTTATAACTTCATCAAAATAACTAAAGCATTGCTAATAAGTAAAATTACAGCTTATGAGTGCTCAATGAAAATGGCTCAAGCTCAAATTTAACTTGAAATTAGTTTCCTTAATTTGTTGGTATTCTATCAGATTAGGGATGAGCCGAACACCCCCCTGTTCGGTTCGCACCAGAACATGCGAACAGGAAAAAAGTTCGTTCGAACATGCGAACACCGTTAAAGTCTATGGGACACGAACATGAATAATCAAAAGTGCTAACTTTAAAGGCTTATATGAAAGTTATTGTCATAAAAAGTGTTTGGGGACCTGGATCAATGCAAAAAAAAGTTTTAAAAACGGCCGTTTTTTCAGGAGCAGTGATTTTAATAATGCTTAAAGTCAAACAATAAAAGTGTAATATCCCTTTAAATTTCGTAGCTGGGGGGTGTCTATAGTATGCCTGTAAAGGGGCGCATGTTTCCTGTGTTTAGAACAGTCTGACAGCAAAATGACATTTTGAAGGAAAAAACTCATTTAAAACTACTCGCGGCTATTGCATTGTCGACAATACACATAGAAGTTCATTGATAAAAACGGCATGGGAATTCCCCAAAGGGGAACCCCGAACCAAAATTAAAAAAAAAAAATGACGTGGGAGTCCTCCTAAATTCCATACCAGGCCCTTCAGGTCTGGTATGGATATTAAGGGGAACCCCGGCCAAAATTTAAAAAAAAAAATGACGTGGGGTTCCCCCTAAATTCCATACCAGACACTTCAGGTCTGGTATGGATTTTAAGGGGAACCCCGCGCCAAAAAAAAAAAAAAAAAAACGGCGTGGGGTCCCCCCAAAAATCCATACCAGACCCTTATCCAAGCACGCAACCTGGCAGGCCGCAGGAAAAGGGGGGGGGACGAGAGTGCGGCCCCCCCTCCCTCCTGAACCGTACCAGGCCACATGCCCTCAACATTGGGAGGGTGCTTTGGGGTAGCCCCCCAAAACACCTTGTCCCCATGTTGATGAGGACAAGGGCCTCATCCCCACAACCCTGGCCGGTGGTTGTGGGGGTCTGCGGGCGGGGGGCTTATCGGAATCTGGAAGCCCCCTTTAACAAGGTGACCCCCAGATCCCGCCCCCCCCCCTGTGTGAAATGGTAAGGGGGTACATAAGTACCCCTACCATTTCACGAAGAAAGTGTCAAAAATGTTAAAAATGACAAGAGACAGTTTTTGACAATTCCTTTATTTAAATGCTTCTTCTTTCTTCTATCTTCCTTCATCTTCTGGTTCTTCTGGTTCTTCTGGCTCTTCTGGTTCTTCCTCCGGCGTTCTCGTCCAGCATCTCCTCCGCGGCGTCTTCTGTCTTCTTCTCCTCGGGCCGCTCTGCACCCATGGCATGGGGGGGAGGCTCCCGCTCTTCTCTTCTTCTCTTCTTCTCTTCTTCTCTTCTTCTCTTCTTCTCTTCTTCTCTTCTTCATTTTCTTCTCCGGGCCGCTCCGCAATCCATGCTGGCATGGAGGGAGGCTCCCGCTGTGTGACGGTGGTCCTCGTCTGACAGTTCTTAAATAACGGGGGGGGGCGGGGCCACCCGGTGACCCCGCCCCCCTCTGACGCACGGTGACTTGACGGGACTTCCCTGTGGCATTCCCCGTGACGTCACAGGGAAGTCCCGTCAAGTCACCGTGCGTCAGAGGGGGGCGGGGTCACCGGGTGGCCCCGCCCCCCCGTTATTTAAGAACTGTCAGACGAGGAGTGCCGTCACACAGCGGGAGCCTCCCTCTATGCCAGCATGGATTGCGGAGCGGCCCGGAGAAGAAAAGAAGAAAAGAAGAAGAGAAGAAGAGAAGAAAAGAAGAAGAGAAGAGCGGGAGCCTCCCTCCCATGCCATGGGTGCGGAGCGGCCCGAGGAGAAGAAGATAGAAGACGCCGCGGAGGAGATGCTGGACGAGAACGCCGGAGGAAGAACCAGAAGAGCCAGAAGAACCAGAAGAACCAGAAGATGAAGGAAGATAGAAGAAAGAAGAAGCATTTAAATAAAGGAATTGTCAAAAACTGTCTCTTGTCATTTTTAACATTTTTGACACTTTTTTCGTGAAATGGTAGGGGTACTTATGTACCCCCTTACCATTTCACACAGGGGGGGGGCCGGGATCTGGGGGTCACCTTGTTAAAGGGGGCTTCCAGATTCCAATAAGCCCTCCGCCCGCAGACCCCCACAACCACCGGCCAGGGTTGTGGGGATGAGGCCCTTGTCCTCATCAACATGGGGACAAGGTGTTTTGGGGGCTACCCCAAAGCACCCTCCCAATGTTGAGGGCATGTGGCCTGGTACGGTTCAGGAGGGAGGGGGGGCCGCACTCTCGTCCCCCCCTCTTTTCCTGCGGCCTGCCAGGTTGCGTGCTCGGATAAGGGTCTGGTATGGATTTTTGGGGGGACCCCACGCCGTTTTTTTTTGGCACGGGGTTCCCCTTAAAATCCATACCAGACCTGAAGGGTCTGGTATGGAATTTAGGGGGAACCCCACGTCATTTTTTTTTTTAAATTTTGGCCGGGGTTCCCCTTAATATCCATACCAGACCTGAAGGGCCTGGTATGGAATTTAGGGGGACTCCCACGTCATTTTTTTTTTTTAATTTTGGTTCGGGGTTCCCCTTTGGGGAATTCCCATGCCGTTTTTATCAATGAACTTCTATGTGTATTGTCGGCAATGCAATAGCCGCGAGTAGTTTTAAATGAGTTTTTTCCTTCAAAATGTCATTTTGCTGTCAGACTGTTCTAAACACAGGAAACATGCGCCCCTTTACAGGCACACTATAGACACCCCCCAGGTACGAAATTTAAAGGGATATTACACTTTTATTGATTGACTTTAAGCATTATTAAAATCACTGCTCCTGAAAAAACGGCCGTTTTTAAAACTTTTTTTTGCATTGATCCATGTCCCCTGGGGAAGGACCCGGGTCCCCAAACACTTTTTATGACAATAACTTGCATATTAGCCTTTAAAATTAGCACTTTTGATTTCTCCCATAGACTTTTAAAGGGTGTTCCGCGGCATTCGAATTTGCCGCGAACACCCCAAATTGTTCGCTGTTCGGTGAACTTGCGAACAGCCAATGTTCGAGTCGAACATGAGTTCGACTCGAACTCGAAGCTCATCCCTATATCAGATAGACTTAACAATTAGACAGCAACTCCCAAAACCATGGCCATCGCAAAGTCTTTGAGTATGAGTTGAAAATATCAAGGCTAGCATCAGATTCTGTATTTGGATAGAATCTGACCCATAAAGGCCTGGCATCCACACCCTGGCATCCAGACCAGCAAAGCATGATTTTCTAGATATTTTACTCCTGTGCATTTTCCACATTTCAAGTTAGATCAAACTAGCCATGTCAATCTCTGAACAATCTCTTGAAAAGAAAAAGAAAATTGTGCCTGGGGAGTTTGTTCTATATTGAGCCATATTTCTTTTCATTTGAAAAATCAATCTGATATTTTACACTGGCCAGTATACTTTTTTCCTACATGCAAAATATTAAGTTCAAATACAATGTTAAAGTGGATGTAAACCCAATGTCATCCTTTCTAAACTACTGCCATAGGGGTTATCTATAAGGTTTATACATGTCTCCTTCATGTATCTTTACCTGTCAAATGTCTCCCCTCTGTCTGTTATTAGACCCGAAAAACTGCAGATTCTGTGGGTGGGTCTGTTGTCTTGAGCTCAGTGGGTGGAGTCGTGATGTTAGTAGACTCCCCGCCCACCTCTACACTCCCCTTGTCAATATGCATTTTCTCTGTGTATTTCTAACACTGAACTTCTGCTGAACTTCTGCTATGATCTCTAACATCCAGTGAAAAGACAGGAAAGTAACCACATGACTTCAGCATGCCAAATCATGGTGAGATGTGGAACAGCCAATCCTTGCAGAGCTGCTGAAGAAAGGAGTGGGGGAGGGAATTTAAAAATAAAATACTGCATGTCTCTTAGGCTAATGCACGAGATGTAAATTACCTGTCACTCACAGCAAGGGGGAGCATTTGAAAAAGTTTTTCTCAGTTTGTCAAGAATTGTCTCATTGAATAATAAAAGGGGATTGCTCAGAGATAGATTAACTCTGTGTGACAAGACTGGGCTCAAATGATAGCAAATCTTATACTCTACAGTATGATATATATAAAAAAAAAAAAAAAAATTGGGTTTACATCCACTTTAATTGTATTCAGTTCAAAAACATCCACCTCATTCCAACAAATACAGTACAGAGGCAATTTGGGAATATCACCAATAAACATCCCATGTTTTGGTCCAAGAAACATAAAAGACTCAGTTTAACAAAATGAAAATAAATAGTTATTTAAAATTCATTATTTTAAGCCATGATTATTTTCTTCTAAACTATTCTATTTGCAAACAAATGCTGTATATTCTTCTTTTCTACAAGAGATTTAAAAATTTAACAACTGAACAGTCTTGTGCTCCATAGAATAATTATTTTATCTCCATAAAGCAGCATTTTATTGAAAAATGTATTTTTCATTTTAAGATGAAAGCATGGTTATAATAAAAAAACAGCTATATATATTTACAAATGACTAGAGTGAATTTGCCAATATTGCCATGTTAGGTCTTACAGAGAAGTGGGGCTTTCAATACTTTGAGTACTTCAAGAATCAGACTTTTGAAACAGCCTTTCTGTAAATATGTGCTCTTGATTTTGCCTATCATCTACTTAATGTTTAACACAACCTTAGCTGCAAATCAACACTTCTACTAGTGGAATGTAAAAAATGATGCCTATTACTAAACTGATCACTGCAGATAACAACAGAATTAGGAGAAACATTATACCCATAATATTATGTTCTAGTATTCTATTCTCTAGCTCAAAACTCAACAACTGATAATTATCTTCAAATCAAAGGTCACTCCTGTACGCTTTCTGGACCAGCCATATCTGTAAACAAAAGTCAATATAAAAAATGAACTCTTCCTGCTGCATAGATCAACAATTTTTATGCATCTGGAAATTCAGCCCAAAATAATAAGTCATTTTTCAAATCCATATTAACCTAGATACGGGAGAAAGGAACCTTCACATTCATCATGTTTAAAGCTGTCACTTTAAAAAAAAAATTCTATCCATATTTAGGTATAATACATTACCTCACATCTTTTCTTCTCAGGACTGAAATTATCTTCTAAGCTTATTGATTTAACCACTTCAGCTTCCACTGCTGTTTACCCCACATGGGCCACGGTAATTTTCACATTTCAGCTATAGGCCCTAATGAATCTGCAATAAATATTACTACTTATTATAAGTGATACTTTTTTGGGGGAGAGCTTTTTTGGCGGTATTGTCTACAAGAAACTGTATCATTTTTCTATATACCTTAAAGGCAAAAAGAAAACAACTATGCAAAAAAAAAAAAAAAAAAACTATTTCCAGTTTGACCACTGAAGTTGTTTCTAAAGCAGCAAATGTTACAAATGTTATTATAAAAACAAATATCATTCTGTGATTTGCTCAATTTACCAAAATACTATAATTACAGTAGCTTAAAAATTCACCATAGTAAAAGGAAAATAAATAGCACACATTAAGACTATTAACTGAACATACTGCACAAGGCCTAAAGCCCGAACTTAGTAAAAAAAAAAAAAAATATGCATTTTTTTTAGAAGAGTAAAACACGGCATCAGGAGATAATACAATGTATATGTTCCAGTGGCCAAAGTGATACATTATATTGTACAAAATAGATAAATAAAGGATGGGGTGAATGGCGTTCCCTAAGCTATTGTGCAGTCCATGCAAAAAAAAAATATATATAAATATATATATATATTTATTTATACATAAAAAAACGTTTATGCAAAAAAAGTGAAAAAGTTTGCAATACTCCAAATAATTGGTTTAGCAAAAAAGAATATGTTGCAAAAAGTTCCAAACAGTCTGGTGACTCTTGTGCTAAGAAATAAACCGGTGACTTCTGTGCTCCCCCTATGGCTCCCCACTCACCAGCTCCTTATACCCCTACAGGGGTGGCAGGCAATATGGAATATCATAGGAAGTTCTCCAGATGGTTCCCTATGGTCCCTTTGGCAATGGCTCCTGCTTCCACTATCCCAGGACTTCCAGATCGATCATCTGTTCATCACAGCCTCTGTCACCATATCCAGGAAAGGCATAGCCCGGCCTTACGCGTTTCATCATCAACGGTTTCAAAGTCCGCCTTTGAAACCATCGATGATGAAATGTGTAAGACGGGGCTACGCACTTATGTCACTTCCAGTACGGAGCCAGGGAGCCTGGAATGCAGCTGGACCACACGCTGCGAGACGGCTCTTCCTGGTTACCAAACACACGCATGGTGTAGTGTTTTGTAGCTTTTATTCCCATATGGGAAGTACTTTTGTTTTATGGGTATTTAAATAAAAGCATCTTATTCAAACATACTACACTGTGGAGTGTTATCTCTTCATAGGAGGACTTATCCCTGGAGATCCCTTTCCTGGATATGGTGAACAGATGATCGATCCGGAAGTCCTGGGATAGTGGAAGCAGGAGCCATTGTGAAAGGGACCATAGGGAGCCATCTGGAGAACTTCCTATGATATCCCATATTGCCTGTCAACTGGTGAGTGGGGAGCCATAGGGGGAGCACAGAAGTCACCGGTTTATTTCTTGGCACAAGAGTCACCAGACTGTTTGGAACTTTTAGCAACATATTCTTTTTTGCTAAACCAATTATTTGGAGTATTCCAGACGTTTTCACTTTTTTTATATATATATAGATATATATAGATATCTATATATATAGATACCTCTATATATATAGATATCTATATATATATATTTTTTTTTTTTTTTGCATGAACTGCATAATAGCTTAGCACTGCAGATCATATCAGTATACATGCTGGTGTCATGTATTATTTATTGATGGTTTAATTAATTCTAACTGCTTTATTGTATTTTTATTGCTGATTTTTTCACTGATGATTGTTTTCACTGAATGATTAGTTTGAACCAATTATTTTTATAGGGGGTTATTTATATTATATGTTTATATTATGTGTTTATCATCACCATAGTATTGGTGTTGCACATTTAGTTCACACACTCCCCTAAAAGGGAGCGCCATTCACCCCATCCTTTATTTATCTATACAGACTAGCCCCCTTGTGGGTCTACTAGGGTTGGCTGCATACCTTTTTCTCTCTTTTCTAGCCCTAAGCGCGGAGTTTCTGTGTTTTTGTTAATATTGTACAATTTAACTTGCAATGAGGAAGAGACTTCAGACCCCTTTCACACTGGGGCGGTGCGGGCATTAGTGGTAAAGCTTTGCCGCTGTTTTTTTTTTTTTTATTCTTTATTTAATAATTTTGAAAGTACAAAAACCACAAAAATCAACATATCATATCCATATAAATACTTCATTATTTCCCATGCTACCCCTCCTAAAACCTCCACCCTCCCTCCCCCCTCTTCCCCATCCTGCAATAGCACTCCATATAATTCCACAACTTTATCCCATAGTCACTTCAGCTAATCTCTTCGTTTTTTTAAAAGATACCCATTTTGCCCATTTAGCCCTATCTAGTTCACCTTCCCCGGGCGAAATACCTACTACCTCCATTTTCTCTAAGATATGGGTTTCATCAGCCCTTGATATCCAGTCCCGAATTTGAGGACCCTCTGTTTCCTGCCATTTCTTTGGTATTAAACTTTTAGCAGAGTTCAATAAAATGGGGATTATTGAAGAATTATACTTTCTGTTATGACCCTCTGACCCATGGAACAAACAGGCCTATGGATCTCTGGAATGGTTTTCCCTGTTATCTCCTCAATAATCTTTATCACTTCCTGACAGAATTTTTTAATAATAGGGCAATCCCACCAAAGATGTGCCATCGTTCCTAGGACCTTAAACCCTCTCTAGCAGTTTGAAGATTTGTCCAGTTGAAATTTACTTATTTTGTCGGGTGTCGCGTACCACCTGGTCAAGCACTTATAATTTGTCTCTATCATTCTCATATCCACTGCCGACCTATGCGTTGCCTTAAAAATAGCCTCTAATGTATCTTTACTGCAAACTGATCCTAGTTCGAATTCCCATTTTTTGATGTATGGCGGCACTTCCCGCCCCCCTCCATTCATTAAAATTCTGTATAACGCTGATATATTATTTCTTGATTTCTCCCTTAAAAAGAGCTTCTCCACTGGACTACAGTTTTTTCATCTCTAATAGGCCCTGGGAGGCTTTGAACAAAATGGGTGAGCTGGCTGTACCGCCACACATCAATTTTCATTAAACCCGTAAGTAAGGATAATTCCTGAAAAGTGATAATTTTTCCATTCTTAGTGATATCTTTTAGTTGTGCATCTCTTTTTTTTTTTATCCAATTACCTCCTACTGCCACCATCCCTGGTAAGAGAAACTCATTATCTTTTAAATAAATGAATGGTGAATTATACTCCCATTTATTTTGTAAATAAATCTGATCCCAAACTTTAAATGTATACCGTGTTACATCGTGTGTGTTTGAACCTGACTTCCTAAAGTGTGGGGGATTCCAAATTAAGTGATTTAACTGTGAATTACTCATGGCCATTTCTAAATTGACCCATCTTTTATCCGGCCTATCCTTTGCCCAATCTAACACCCATGACAAAACTATTGCATTATAATATTTTTTAAAATCTGGAACAGCCAGCCCGCCCTGTGCTTTCTCCTTGCTCAGAACTTTGTAGGCAATCCGTGGTTTCTTATTATTCCATACAAATCTAGTTATTACACCATTCAAAATTCTAAAATATGAATAGGCCAAAGGGATTGGGAGCATCTGCATCTTGTAAAAGATTTTAGGCGCCAAAATCATTTTAACTGTATTTATACATCCGATCCAAGAGATCGGTCGATTGGAAATTTTTTTAATTTCCTGTTTAATTTCATCAAGTAGTGGGATATAATTTAGTAGATAGATTTTCCTTAGTGAATTGGCTAGTTTTACCCCCAAATATTTGATGTTATTACTCCAAGGGAAATGAAACACATCCCTGAGTCTGGCAACTTCTTGTCTATCTATATTGATGTTTAGGGCTTCCGACTTACTGAGATTAACTTTATAATTTGATAGCTCTCCATATTTCCTCAGGATAGCCAGTAAGTTAGGGATCGAAATCCTCATTTTAGTGATAAAGAATAGCACATCATTGGCGAACGCCGCCAATTTGTGCTCTTCTCTTCCCACCACACATCCACTGATATCCGGGTTTTTACGGATCATGGCCAATAAAGACTCCAATGTCAGAATGAACAAAAGAGTAGACAACGGGCATCCCTGCCTGGTCCCGTTCTCCATTTTGAACTCTGCAGACGATATGCCGTTTACCTTAACAAATGCCGAAGGGAAATTGTACAATGCTTTAATCCAATGGCAAAGCGCCGCTAGCAGGGCACTTATATCCCCCCAGAAGGGGTTAAAAGAGCCTGCTTAGCGCTGCTTTCAAAGCGCTTTGAAAGCGTTGCCCATTCATTTCAATGGGCAGGGGCGGTGGAGGAGCGGTGTATACACTGCTCCTGCACCGCCCCAAAGAAGCTGCTTGCAGGACTTTTTTTCCTGTCCTGCAAGCGCACCACTCCAGTGTGAAAGCACTCTGCTTTCACACTGGGGCTGCAGAAGAGGCAGTTTATAGGCGCTATTTTTAGTGCAAAAACACCTGTAAAGCGCCTCAGTGTGAAAAGGATCTTACTGTGACAATTTAAACAAAAGTATTGGAGGTGGTGGTTTTGGATCAGCTAAGTTATCATACTTGTGGTGCTAGAGGGTAGGCTAAATACTAGATGGTCGATGTGATTGAGGTCTCTCAGTAGTTGGATGCCTAGGTATTTGATATGTGATAAAGCTAATGTAAAGACAAAATTTGTTTTGAGTTTTTGCAAGGTTGTCAGCCAGAAAGGTTAAATTTATTGTTTTAGAGAATTCCCCAAAAGTTGTGAAATTCAGCTAAGAGATTGGTGATAGAGGTTGATTTACCCAAGGCAAATATACTGTGCACTAGAAGTGCACTGCAGGTGCAGTTGCTCTAGATCTAAGGGGAAGCTATGAAATGGGGGGAAGCTCTGCTGAATTCTTTTATTCAATCATGTTCAAGCAAAAATGCAGTTTTTTATTTTTCTTGCATGTTCTTCTCAGATCTAAAGAAACTACATTTGCAGTGCACTTTGCACTTGTGGGTGCACTTGCGGGTGCACTTGCAGTGCACAGACGACTATTTACCTTCAGTAAATCAACCCCAATGTGATGTCTGAATTACTAAGGAAGGATAGTAAATCATCTGTGTATGCAGAGATTTTGTGTTAATTGTTACCCATATATATTCCAGTAGGGATGAGCTGAACACCCCCCGGTTCAGTTCGCAGCAGAACATGTGAACAGGCACGAAATTCTTTTGAACACGCGAACACTGTTAAAGTCTATGGGACACGAACGGGAAAAATCAAAAGTGCTAATTTTAAAGGATTTTATGTAGGCTATTGCCATAAAAAGTGTTTGGTGACCCGGGTTCTGCCCCAGGGGACATGTTTCAATGCAAAAAAAGTTTAAAAAACAGAAGTTTTTTCAGGAGCAGTGATTTTAATAATGCTTAAAGTTAAACAATAAAAATGAAATATTCCTTTAAACATCGTGCCTGGGGGTTTCCTTATTCTGCCTGTAAAGTAGCGCATCTTTGTGATGTGTTTTACTATGCCACAGCAAAATTAAATTTCTAAAGGAAAACATTTCATTTAAAACTGCTTGTGGCTGTAATGTATTGTCGGATCCTGGCAATATACATAAAAAAATCATTGAAAAACATGGTGTGGGTTCCCCCCCAGTCCATTACCAGACCCTTTGGGTCTGGTATGCATATTAAGGGGAACCCCACACCAAAATGTAAAAAATGGTGTGGGGGTCTCCCCAAAATCCATACCAGACCCTTATCCGAGCACGCAACCTGGCAGGCTGCAGGAAAAGGGGGGATGAGAGAGCTCCCCCCTCCTGAACTGTACCAGGCCACATGCCCTCAACATGCAGAGGGTGTTGACCCCAAAACACTCTGTCCTCATGTTGATGGAGACAAGGACCTCTTCCCCACAACCCTTGCCCGGTGGTTGTGGGGGTCTGCGGGTGGGGGGCTTATCAGAATCCAGAAGCCCCCTTTAACAAGGGGGACCCAAAATCCCAGCCCCCCTATGTGAATGGGTAGGGGTACATCGTCCAACGTTCCCGAGAAAAAAAAAATGGAAAAACTCCGCCTCCATGGGAGGCGTCCCCACGACTGCTGTCTTTTTGCTTTGACAGCTCTTATATAGCTGAGGATGGGGCCACCCAGTGACGTAACCGGGTGACCCACCCCCTTCTGACATCATGTGACATCACATGACATGAGAGGGGGGTGAGGTTACCTGTTTACATCACTGGGTGGCCCCGCCCTCAGTTATATAACAGCTGTCATTGTGAAAAGGCTGCAGTCATGGGGACGCCTCCCATCTAGGCAGAGTTTTTCCTTTTTTTTTTTCTCTGGAACGTCGGACGCTGTGATTAAAGATGAATGGATATCGTGGGACACTTTTTTTTTTAAATAAAGGACTTGTCCAAAACTGTCTGCTGTCATTTTTACTTTTTTGACACTTTTTTGGTGAGTGGGTAGGGGTACAATGTACCCGATACCCATTCACATAGAGGGGGTGCGGGATCTGGGGCCCCCTTGTTAAAGGGGGCTTCCAGATTTTTATAAGCCCCCCGCCCGCTGACCCCCACAGCCACCAGGCATGGGTTGTGGGGAATAGGCCTTTGTCCCCATCAACACGAGGACAAGGTGTTTTGGGGGGACCCTAAAGCACCCTCCCCATGTTGAGGACATGTGGCCTGGTACAGTTCAGGAGGGGGGTGCTCTCTCGTCCCCCCCCTTTTACTGCGGCTTGCCAGGTTGCATGCTCGGATAAGGATCTGGTATGGATTTTGGGGGGACCCCCACGCCATTTTTTTTGGCACGTGGTTCCCCTTAAAATCCATACCAGACCTGAAGGGCCTGGTATGAATTTTGGGGGGAGACCCCACACCATTTTTAAAAAAAAAATTGGTAAGGAGTTCCTCCTAAATTCCATACCAGACCTGAAGGGCCACCGTGTAAGCAGCAGCCTTATATAGTGTAGGGCGTGGACTTAGCCCCCTGAGCCATGATTGGCCAAAGGCACCCTGCCTTTGGCCTATTATGGCTCTCTCAGCAGAGCGCTGTGATTGCCCAAAGCATGCAGTTCATCCAGTCAAGCTCCGGAGTGCGACACCTATTTCCCCCAGCCTCTCACCTGTAGCAGCGGCCTTCAATGGGCCGAGTCGAGCGTGAACCAACAAGTGGTATAGCTATCCACAGGGCATCAGCATCTGGTTATAGTCACAGCACTCGGAGACATTCTATAACCAGCCAGCGATTGCACTCTCCCACACTCAATAGATGTGAGCGGATGGATGGTAAAAGAAAAGAAGTGGCTCCATAGTGTAGTAATTAAAATTTAATTCTGAAAAAAGACAATCAGTAACTTACATCAAAGAACGATAAAAGCAGCAGTAAAATGTATTGCTTCCGGGTTCGGCTGTACCCGGAAACAGCAGCACCTGGCTCCTCTCTGACGCGTTGCATCCAAACACAAGTGACTTTCTCAAAGGGTCAAGGAGTCAGGTGTCAAACAGCCAGTTTAAATAGTTTCAACTGCTGTCATGGCAACAGCAGATAAGTAAAAAAAATGGAATCTATATAAGTATTAGACAATAAAAAACATCTGAAGCGGCATAATAAATAAATGAATGACATAAAATAAAAATCAAAGACAGTGACAAGCTAATTCACTAATCCAACATACAATATATCAATATAAAAAAATTTTAAATAATCCACCAAATTCACAGACGCCATCTGGTGGTAAAGAGAAGGGAATTCATGCAACACTTAATCAAAATGAAACTAGTGACTTCTTATGAGAATAACATATAAGAAAATCTACCAAGTTACCAGACGCCATCTAGTGGTAAAACTAGGATGAACATACCACATAATCTGCAACTCACTAGTGACATCTAGTGAGTGTAAAATAATGTACAGGGATACCTAGGGAAAGGTAGCCCAGGACTCACAGCCCCACTAGTGACACCTAGTGGGACTAAAGTATAATAGCATTCAAAGAAAAATATCCTTCAAAGAGAACAATATAAATAACTTCTAATAGATAAAAAGTACAAATTAAGAGAAGATAGACCAATCCGACTGTTAAAAAATCCAGACAATAGTAACCCAAGGTTCCTGATATCAATTACTCTATTAATAAAATGCCATCTTCCACCACAGGGCACAAATGACCACAATGGAAAACCAATAATAAATAAAAAATCAATAATAAATTAAAAATCAGAAATGAAACAATTAAGGTCAAATTCCACGTTGTGCCCTAGTGGTGACAAAGTACGTAATTCATAAATCCATCTAGACTCGGCTTGACTCATCTTAATAATTTTATTGTCACCCCTCCAATGGGGTTTATATTTTTCTATTCCACAAACTATTAATGACAAGGGATCACTGTTATGATATTTTGCATAATGTCTTGATAAACTATATTTATCAAAACTCTTTTCAATGTTCTGCACATGTTCCCTCAACCTCTTCCATAGTGCTCTCTTCATTCTGCCAATATATTGGATTTGGCAAGGGCACTCCAATAAGTAAACAACCCCTTCACTACGGCATGATATATATTAAGTAATTCTGTAACGTCACAGTTGAGGTAAAGCTCAATTACTTTTTCTTGCTTTCTTTAGTATGTCAACACATGTAGCAATTTCTACACGGATAATATCCCTTACCCTCGATAAAAGAAAACTTTTTCTTATTCGGGGGTCCAGGACATTTTTTGCCAAACGATCCCTCAGAGTAGGGGCTCTTCTGTACACAAATTTGTTTTTTTTTTTTGGAAGAATAGTGCCCAGATGACGATCAGTTCTGATGATGTCCCAGTGTTTTTTAAAAATTCTCTCAATTTGCTTGTGCTGAATATAAAAATCCATAATGATGGGTATGTTGTCTTGATTAACTGTATTCTTAACATTATCTTGTATCAATTTCTCTCTGTCAAGTGATGCAACATCCTGTATTTTTTCTTCAATAAACTCAGCAAGGTATCCTTTTTGGACAAATCTCTCTCCAATCATTTTTGCTTGTTCGAAAAACACTTCTTTTGTGGTACAATTTCGCCCTAATCTAATTAACTGACCCTTTGGTATATTATCTAGCCATAAAGAATGATGACAGCTATCTAGGGGCAGATAACTGTTCCTATTGACAGTTTTGAAATACGTGTGAGTAATTAATTTGCTTCCTTCCTTCTTTATTACTAAATCTAAAAAATTGATTTTCTCATCACTTATTTCCCAAATGAGTTTTATATTTTTGTTATTAGTGTTAAGATTGAAGCAAAAATCAATGAGACTCTCTCTAGTCCCACTCCAAACCATAATAATGTCATCTATATAATGTTTAAACAATATAAGGTGATATGGTACATTGTTATATAGTGCTTCCTCTTCCCATTCTGACATATACAGATTGGCGACGCTGGGCGCATACTTCGCGCCCATCGCAATTCCACAAATTTGCTTATAATAATTATTATTATGCCAAAAATAATTGGAGTCTAGGCTATATCTTAAATAGTCTAGGAGGAACCTCCTCTGTTTGCATTATAAATCACTCAGATTTCTAAGGGCCCATTTAGTCACCTGAATGGCCTCATCATGATTAATGATTGTATAAAGAGATGCAACATCGACCGTTGCCAAATATATGGGTCCAGCTATCAAGGTAATATCATTTAAGAGTTGAATGAGATGTTTCGTGTCTCTCAAATATGATCTAGTCTTCTTTACCATAGGTTGCAGAAACCAATCAATATATTCTCCAATTTGCGCACCAACCGAGTTAATCCCATTCACTATGGGGGTTATCCCATTACCCATATCCCATAATGGGTATCCCATTACGGGGGTTTTAACTTATCCTTGTGGATCTTGGGTAATGTATAAATAACAGATACTCTGCATGTCTTAGGCTGTAAGTATAAGATTTCTTTCTGTTCAATAAGCCCTTTTCAGATCCCTTCTGTATAACTTTAGCCAATTCTTTTTTATACCTCATTGTAGGATTACTTGATAATATCTGATAGGTTCCAACATCATTCAATTGTCGATCTAGTTCTTCGTTATAGTCAACTTTTGATTGGATGACTATAGCCCCTCCTTTGTCCGCTTGTCTTATCACAATGTCTTTTCTTGCTTCCAGTTTTTTTATACCACTCTTTATATTTCCTGGGTCAAACACTTTTTTTATTCTTAAATCTTGTACATCCTTCAGAACCATCTTTTTAAAAACATCAACATGTCCATCCGTCCCAGCTGGCGGATTGAAGAGAGATTTGTTTAGAAGGTCACTAAATACAATACCATTGGTATCTGGTATATTCCTTCCTCTTCCTTCTCCTGGATTGCTAAGCATATATTTTTTAAATGTTAAGATTTCTGATATACTTATTAATATCTACATAGGCATTAAATTTGTTGAGATTCCTTTTTGGGGCAAATTTTAGTCCTTTATCTAACACTTTTATTTCCTCTTGTGTTAATTCAACCCCACTAATATTGATGATTCCTTCTCCTATTATTCCCTTTTCCTTTTGTTTTTTGATCCCTGCTCGACATCCTCTTCTTGTTTTTTGTTTTTTTCCATTCCTTCTTTCTGCAGATCTTCTTGGGGTATTCCTTTGACGTTCCCCTCTGTCTGGGTCCCTCTGTCCTTCCTGTTTCTTCTCCTCCCTTCTTTTTGTTCTTCTGTCTGGACTGGGATCCGGAGTACGTCTGTCGTATCTCCGTGCAGGATCTTCTCGATAATGGTGTCTCGCGGAATCCCGATATCGTTGTTCTAAAAAACGATATGGTGTTCTTTCACATTCTTGTCAACCTTGTTGATGTTTTTGTTACCATGGTGATCTCCCTCCCTCATCGTATCTTCGTAGTTGTTCGAATCTATTCTGCACCGGAATTGCATAGCGATTATTACGAGGGGGGATCTACCTCTTCTATCATCATACTTGAAGTATCTGTCATCTCTGATTGGTCCTTCATCTCTTCTTCTTCTATCTGGATAATAGTTATTTCTATCTCCATTACCCTCATAGTTCCTCCAGGCACGATAAGGGGATTTTATATCACGAGGGGACTGTTGATAGGGTCTCCCTTGATAATTATTATTTTGTACATTGTTCCTCCAAAAGAGTTTTTTCCAATTATTCCCTTTCCACCTCTGTTTTTGGTTGGGGGTAATGTATGTATCATGGTTTCCCTGTATCCTATTCATGGGCAATGTTCCTTCAATTTTTCTTTCGTTTAGATTGTCATTCATTCTCACTTCCTTTACAGAACTATTATTGGAGATAACCGTCTCTTCAATTTTATTCTGCCATTTAAAAACGAGATCATCGTCAAAGTCTTTTATATCTCTCTGATAGTTTTTCCTTTTTCTTGCAGCTGTTTTTTTTATCCTTTTGTTCCATATCACGATTTAATTGTTTGGACAGTGTAATGAATTCTGGCAATTCTTTAGAGGGCTCCAAAGTAGCCTTTATTTCTTCAATAGTTTTATCCAATAATCTAATCTTCTTTTGCTTTCTTTTAATAAGAAAGCCAAGTAATTCTAGGCCTTTATCATTAAAAAATGGAACCATTCATCTGTAGATTCTTTGTCTAATAAGCCATCGTTTATGGGTACATCCCATCGCAATCTTCTAGGTACTAATTTGTCTTTTATATATTTTTCATGTGTTATCATATCCCACCATGCATTATTTTTTTTCTCCATTAGGTGGCCTATCTTTCTAAAACTATTTTCAATATCTCCCACATGATTGGCTTCCTGTTTTTCAAAAATATAATCTATATCTAAAGTTCTATTATCTAAAAACTGGAATACTTCCATGGTATGCAGCACTAGTAACGGTGAGATGGAGAATAAACAGAAATAAAAATAAAAAAACAAATGCGCAAAACCACAATAACCAATAGGCTGAAAAGGAGCCGCCAACATAAAACAGTGTACTCACATAACTAAGACAAATGATAAACAAAATATGTGGCGCTAACTAAGCCTAAGTGGAATAGTCAATAAAAGGGCAATAAATACACGTGTAAAAGTACATAAAATTGCAATAATAAATACAAGTGCAATATTGAATAAATAGCATACAATACAATAAATATAAGGGTATCAATCAAAAAGTGCAATGAGGAATGAGGTGAAACTCATTCAAAATATGTACAAAGAGGTGAAGATAGCAATGTGCAAAAATAAATGAACCATGACACACTGGTGTGTGTAGTAAATGTCCAAAAAGTGATGGTAATAATAAGTGATAAGTGCAGTCCAAAGAACCATGCAATGCGGCTCCCAATACCAACAGGATCTGGTCTTCAGATAGTCATACCAGAAAGTGCAAGTGCAGTAAACAATAACTATGGCAACAAGTGTCTAAGATGGATGCATTTATCCAATCAAGCTCTGGAGTGCGACACCTATTTACCCCAGCCTTTCACCTGTAGCAGCAGCCCCCAATGGGCCGAGTCGAGCATGAACCAACAAGTGGTATAGCTATCCACAGATATGGATTTTGGGTGCCACTCCCACGCCATGTGTTTTTACATTTTGGTGCAGGGTTCTGAAGACCAGATCCTCTTGGTATTGGGAGTCGCATTGCATAGTTCTTTGGACTGCACTTATCACTTATTATTACTGACTCGGTTGAATTGATGATAGGCAACTCCTATCCTCATATTGATTAGTGGTTCCAAATTAATAATAACTACTGCAGTAGGGAACAGACACAAAAGATACGCTCAGCATCTTTCCAAATTACTGTTCTGCTTTATTATGACGCAATTGAAGGTTTTTATGCACATGATTACGTAGGTATCACATTAATATTACAATTGTACATTTATGGTAACAAGGGGCGTTACATAGGCAGGCTTATTCTAATCAGAACTCGAAAGAATGTAAACATTTACTGAAAACATTATTAGAGCTGTTGCACAGTGAAGACAATGTGCAATACATACAAAATACAATACAATTATATACAGAACTTACAAATTTCCATTACATTACCATCGCTTTTTGGACATTTACTACACACACCAGTGTGTCATGGTTCATTTATTTTTGCACATTGCTATCTTCACCTCTGTGTAATTGCACATATTTTGAATGCGTTTCACCTCATTCCTCATTGCACTTTTTGATTGATACCCTTATATTTATTGTATTGTATGCTATTTATTCAATATTGCACTTGTATTTATTATTGCAATTTTATGTATTTTTACACGTGTATTTATTGCCCTTTTATTCACTATTCCACTTAGGCTTAGTTAGCGCCATATATTTTGTTATTCATTTGTACTAGAGCGCAGTGATCTCCCCGCTACACTATTGTGTTCTGACAGGGGGACTGCCCCCCGCCATTAAAAAAATGTACACATGTTCCTGCGGAATCGACCATTTTCGGCCCGTGTGTACCCAGCTTATGACTGCTTCCTAAGACTAATTACACAGGGTGTATTTTAAGAGGACAAAATATGTCTATGGACACCTTAATGCGGTAGTAAACTGCTGACATTTTTTTTTTGTTTAAACCTGCAAGGCAATGTCATAATGTGCTAGTATGCATCACATACCCTGTTTCCCTGAAAATAAGACCTAGCCTGATTGTCAGTGATGGCTGCAATATAAGCCCTACCCCCCAAATAAGCCCTACCCTGTTTCCCCGAAAATAAGTCCTACCCTGAAAATAATACCTACAAGGACTTAAACTAGGGCTTATTTGAGGGGTAGGGCTTATATTGCAGCCAGCACCGACAATCACGCTAGGTCTTATTTTCGGGGAAACTGGGTATTAGCACATTATGTGAAACTTTGTAAGTGACCATAGCCGTGATGACGTCACTCCCGCACATGCGTGCTGGAGCTGCCTGAAGGAACAACACTGGTATGCCATTCCTTCAGAGTGCATGTGCTGGCGACATCACCGGCTGCATCTACAGTAAATATCTCCTAAATTGTGCACGTTTAGGAGATATTTACAGTACCTATAGCTAAGCTTTTTTTTTAAACTTTATAATCTTTATTGAAAATTTTTGTTTTTCCATTAAACATATTAACATACATAGAACCATTATCCCCTTCCCCTCTCCCTCCCCCTCCCCCTCCCACCACCTCTTTATATATAAATATACTAAATAATGATTATGTGTCATATTCACAATACATTTGTCAGTTGTTTATTCTATATTGTGCCTATCTACCACCTTTTCACATTCCATTCGGTTCCTCCATACCTACCCTCCCTTCCCCCCTTCTCAAACCATTCAATCCCCTTCCTTTCCATCCCCTTCCTCACAATCCCAGTACCCACTCTCAACCAACCTCTTTTCCTAATACCACATCTTTCACCCTCAGAAACCCTTTCCTCTCATTGCAATATGTCACCACTTGTCTTTATTGCACTTGTTCTCTGTCCCTTTTCTTTTTCCTTTACCATAAATATCATTTATCCCTATCTTCTCTACCAACCCTTCTTATCTTCCTCCCTCTGTGCAAATGGTTCCTGGCCAGTAATATCTTCCACCTCATTCTAGGGGGGATACCCCTTTGCCTCCCACAAGGGTTTCCAGATCTCTTCATATTTCTTTATACACCCTTATCTAATGTATACAGATTTTCCTTCCAAATTGTCTCATTCATGCCTCACTCCCATTCTGTGCAAGATGGAGGTAAGACCGATTGCCACCTTTGTGATTTCAATTTCCTTGCCTGAAATAGGCACCTAAGGATTGCTATCTGGGTGAATCCGGGGTTTCCCTCCCCCTCTACAAGCTCCAACACACAGAGCCTAACATCCAGGTTTGGGGGTCCTCCAAATACCTGACATAACTTCAGCTACCTCCCTCCAATACCAAAATAATTTCAGGCACCTCCAAAACATGTGAATTAAATCACCTTCCATTTCCCCCGCACCTTGAACAGCTTGCATCCAATCTGCGGCCAAACAGAAAAAGCCTTTGGGGGTATACTAAGCTCTATATAGCAAAAACAGATGTGAAATCCTTTGGGAAGGGGAAAGTGAGACCAAGGGGCTCAATTCAAGGACAATGTTCCACTGTTCTTCCTTTATAGTTCCTACATCCTGTTCCCATCTCCTCCTATCTGGTGAGGCCCCCATCCCCTCCAGGCTCCCCTTGTATATATGCGGATATTAGCTTGAGATAAGGCCTTGTAGAGTTGTTGCATTGATTACCTTCTGGAGCAAAGGAATCTTGCACCATTCCAGCTCATCCTCTCTAAACTGCTCTCCCAGAGCATGCCTAACCTGTAGGTACCTAAAAAAGGATTTATTCGGTATTGTGTATTGTTCCCTCAGTTCCTGAAAAGATTTCAGAATGTAATCTATGTATAGCTGACTAATAAGCTTTATTCCACACCTTTCCCATTCCTTTTATTGTCCCCAACTTCTGGATTTCTCCAAGATTTCTATTCTCCCATAGGGGGGTATACTCTGTAAATCCCCTGTATCCCAGCAGCATCTTCACTGTATCCAATACTCTTACTATTAAACTTAATGTGGGGAGCCGAGAGGGAAAAGAGCCCGCCTTAATGGCTTCCACCATTAATCCATGCAGAGTATTTTGTAGCAACATTTCCCTCCCTACATGTTCCCCTTCCATATGCAGTAGTTGTGCCCCGAGGAAGTAACTCCGAGGGTGTGGAAGTGCAACCCCTCCTTCCTGTCTTTGTAATTGTAGGGTACACAAGCAGATTCTTGCCGCACCACCCTTCCAAATTAATTCTCTAAAGTTAACATCTAACTTTTGGAACCACTTTTTGTATATCCACACTGGATAATTATGTAATGCATACAAAAGCTGTGGCATCCATAGCATTTTGATCAAGTTGCATCGTCCTGTTACTGATAATGGGAGACGTTTCCATATTCTAATTTTTCCCCTAAATTTTTCCAAAAGTGTAGTGATATGATTTTTGATATATTGTTTTAGGTCTCTTGTAATATTAATTCCCAAATATTTCATTTTTTCTACTATTTGAATCTGAGCAACCTCTCCAGGCAAGGGACCTTCCAGGGAGTCTACTGGTAGCAATGCAGATTTTTCCCAGTTTATGGTAAGACCGGAGAATTGACCAAAATTTGTATTTATTTCCATTGCCCTCAACAGGGAGGTCTGCGTATCCCTTAGAAATAATAAAAGGTCATCTGCATATAGTGCCACTTTTTCTTCCACTACTCCCCTGCTAAATCCTCTTACCTCTAGGAGGACCTGAGAGCCACTGCCAGAGCTTTGATTGCGAGGGCAAAGAGCAGGGAGACATAGGGCACCCCGTCTCGTCCCCCTCAGCAATCAAAATGTAACTGAGTATTCACTATTCACTCTCGCTTTTGCTTCTGGCACTTTATATAGCAATTTTATCCAATTAATAAAGCCCGTGCCAAATTGAAACTCAGCCAGGACCCTCCACAAATATCACCATTCAAGGCCGTCGAAGGCCTTGGCAGTATCCAAAGACAAAATGGCCTTCGATCCGTCCCCATCAGCCGGGATCTGTAAATTCAAATATACGCGTAGCTTGTATGACCCTGGACAAGCTTCTGATGACCCTGTTTAACCTAGCCGCCAAGACCTTTACCAGGATTTTTATATCTGTATTCAATAAGGAAATGGGTCTATATGAGGATGTTTTAAGTGGATCCTTGCCCTCCTTATGTATCACAACTATGGGAGATTCCATCATAGATGTATGTCAACATACCAGTTTAAGACCCCCAGCAGCTCGGGTAGTAACAGCTTCCCGTATCGTCTTGAGGTCTCCACCGAAAAGGCTGTCGGGTCCTGGAGATTTCTGGCCTGCCATTGCGCTGTAATTCCTCTAGTGTTATAGGTGAATCCAACCCCTCTCTTTCAGTTTCAGAAAGGGCCGGGATTGTCAGACCCCTAAAGAAAGCATCCACTTCTTTCCCTATCTCCCCCTGCCAGGAGCTAAACAGATGCTCATAATATTCTTTAAACTTATCAATGATTTCCGGAGTATGTGAAGAAACCCTGCCCACCCCTATACTAATCGCGGGGACCATAGATGGGGGTGAGTTTGCTTTAACCAGGTGGGCCAGCATTCACCCCACCCTTTCCCCCTCTCCAAAGATATTCTGCCTCTGAAAAAGTTGTTTATTCTCTGCTTTCCTAGCCATTCCTAGCCATTAGTGTCCTATATGTCCATTGTTCCTCTGACCAGGCCCTGAGAGTATCAGGGGTTGGGTTGCTCACATATTGTTCTTCCATAGTTACCACTGTCTCTCCAGCCACACTTTCCCAGTCCTTGGTCCGTTTTTTTATTTTTGACACTTGCTGTATCATTATACCATGAAGGAAGGCCTTCAACGTGTCCCATATTACCCCCACAGGGGCAGTTCCTCTATTCAAATCTAAGATATCTCTTAATACTGTTAGTAGCTCATCTGGGTCATAAGGATGAACCACTCCAGGTGGTGTACTGAAGAAACCTCATCTGAGTCGCCCATTAATTCCATCCAAAAGGGGCTTATTTTCCACTCCCCAGGGCGGTAATTCTCCCTTACCTCTATTGACACTATCATCGGGGAGTGATCCGAAAAACCTCTTGGTATGTAACTTAAATTTTTTATCACCTGTAATGCCTCCTTGTTGTGAGGGAAGAAAAAAGAAAAAGAAAAAAGAGCTATGAGTAAGTGCAGCGTGAAATGCGTTAGCTGATTATCTGTCTATCCATGGTGCTTTGTACATGATTTGTTCCTGATTTTACAATAAAGAGATTTCATTGGATTATATTCTCCTGGTGTGCGGCTGTCCGGACTTTTTTCTTCCCTCACAACATGGATTAGCATTAGCCAGCACCTAGGGCTTTTCAACTCTGGAGAGCAACATTCAGTTTATACCTGGTTTGGATACAACCTGGTGCGGGGAAAACGCTTGTGCTGTAATGCCTCCTTGTTCACCAATACCAGATCAATTCTGGAAAGAGTGGAGTGTGTCCTGGAAAAACAGTACTGCCGGGCCTCCGGATTTCGCACTCTCCATATATCCATTAGTCCGGCCTCTTCCAGAAACAGGGTCAGTCATCAACTATAGCACCCATCTGCATTCCCTGAGGAAACCTATCCACTAGGGATGGACCAAACACCCCCAGGTTCAGTTCGCACCCGAACATACGAACAGGCAAAAAATTAGGCAGAACACACGAACACCGCTAAAGTCTAAGGGACACGGACATGAATAATCAAAAGTGCTCATTTTAAAGGCTTATATGCAAGTTATTTTCATAAAAAGTGTTTGGGGATCTTGGTCCTGCCCCAGGGGACATGTATCAATGCAAAAAAAAGTTTTAAAAACAGACGTTTTTTCGGAAGCAGTGATTTTAATAATGCTTAAAGTGAAACAATAAAAGTGAAATATTCCTTTAAATTTCATACCTGGGGGGGGGCGGGGTGTCTATAGTATGCCTATAAAGTGGCATATTTTTCCAGTGTTTAGAACAGTCCCTGCACAAAATGACATTTCTAAAGGAAAAAAGGTCATTTAAAAGTACTCGCAGCTCTAATGAATTGTCGGTCCCGGCAATACAGATAAAAGTCATTGAAAAAACGACATGGGATTCCCCCAGTCCATTACCAGGCCCTTTGGGTCTGGTATGAATATTAAGGGGAACCCCGAACCAAAACTTAAAAAAAAAAATTGCGTGGATGTCCCCTCAAATTCCATACCAGGCCCTTCAGGTCTGGTATGGATATTAAGGGGAACCCTGCGCTATTTTTTTTTTTTAAATGGCATAGGGGTCCCCCTCAAAATCCATACCAGACCTGAAGGGTCTGGTATGGATTTTAAGGGGAACCCCGCACCAAAATAAAAAAAAATGGCTTGGGGTCCCCCAAAAATCCATACCAGACCCTTATCTGACCTTCAACCTGGCAGGCTGCAGGAAAAGAGGGGGGGACGAGAGAGCACCCCCCTCCTGAACTGTACCAGGCCACATATCTTCAACATGGGGAGGGTGCTTTGGGGTAGCTGATGGGGACAAGGGCCTCATCCCCACAACCCTTGCCCGGTGGTTGTGGGGGTCTGCGGGCGGGGGCTTATTGGAATCTGGAAGCCCCCTTTAACAAGGGGACCCCCAGATCCCGGCCTCCCCCCGTGTGAAATGGTAACGGGGTACAAATGTACCCCTACCATTTCACAAAAAAGTGTCAAAATGGTACAAAAGACAAGACACAGCTTGGGACAAGTCCTTTATTAAAAAATAAAAAAATAAAAATGTCCCACGAAGTCCATTTATCTTCTTCTCTCGCTCTGCCGGCGGACTGAAAAAGAAAGCCGTGACAGACCCGCCTCCATGGGAGGCACCCACTGTTTGACGCGTCCTCGCAGGTGACAGTTCTTTTATAACTGAGGGCAGGGCCACGGTGACATTCCCCTGTGACCCCACCCCCCCTCTGCACGGGGACTTCCCTATGGCTTTCCCAGGGTGTCAGAGGGGGCGGAGCCACCCGGTTACGTAAACGGGTGGCCCCATTTACGTAACTGGAGCGAGAGAAGAAAATGAATGGACTTTGTGGGACATTTTTATTTTTTTATTTATTTATTTTTTAATAAAGGACTTTTCCCAAGCTGTGTCTTGTCTTTTGTAACATTTTGACACTTTTTTGTGAAATGGTAGGGGTACATTTGTACCCCATTACCATTTCACACAGGGGGGAGGCCAGGATCTGGGGTCCCCTTGTTAAGCACCCTGACCGCAGACCCCCACAACCACTGGGCAAGGGTTGTGGGGATGAGGCCCTTGTCCCCATCAACATGGGGACAAGGTGCTTCGGGGGGCTACCCCAAAGCACCCTCCCCATGTTGAGTGCATGTGGCCTGGTACGGTTCAGGAGGGGGGGTGCTCTCTCCTCCCCCCCTCTTTTCCTGCGGCCTGCCAGGTTGCATGCTCAGATAAGAGTTTGGTATGGATTTTTGGGGGGACCCCAAGTCATTTTTTTAAAAATTTTGGCGCGGGGTTCCCCTTAAAACCCATAACAGAGCTGAAGGGCCTGGTATGGAATTTGGGGGGACCCCCACGCAATTTTTTTTTTATTTTGGTTCGGGGTTTCCCTTAATATTCATACCAGACCCAAAGGGCCTGGTAATGGACTGGGAGAATCCCGTGCCATTTTTTTCAATGACTTTTATCTGTATTGCCAGGACCGACAATTCATTATAGACGCGAGTACTTTTACAGTGCCTTGCAAAAGCATTCACCCCCTTGCCATTTTTCATGTTTTGTTGCCTCACAACCTGAAATTAACATGGATTGTTTGAGGATTTGCATCATTTAATTTTAAGGAACATGCCCACAACTTTGAAGATGTTTTTTTTTATTGTCAAGCAAACAACAAATAGGACAAAATAGCAGAAAAAGTCAATGTGCATAACTATTCACCCCCCTAAAGTCAGTATTTTGTAGAGCCACCTTTTGCGGCTATCACAGCTCCATCTTGCTTTGAATAAGTCTCTATGAGCTTGCCACATCTTACCACTGGGATTTTTGCCCATTCCTCTTTGCAAAACTGCTCCAGCTCCTTCAAGTTGGATGATTTGCACTTCTAAACAGCAATCTTTAAGTCTGACCACAGATTTTCTATTGGATTGAGGTCTGGGCTTTGACCAGGCCATTCCAACACATTTACATGTTTCCCCTTAAACCACTTAAGTGTTGCTTTAGCAGTGTGTTTGGGGTCATTGTCCTGCTGGAAGGTAAACCTCCGTCCTAGCCTCAAATCACACAGAGTGGTACCGGTTTTGCTCAAGAATATCCCTGTATTTAGCACCATCCATCTTTCCCTCAACTCAGACCAGTTTTCCAGTCCCGACTGCTGAAAAACATCCCCACAGCATGATGTTTCCACCACCATGTTTCACTGTGGGGATGGTGTTCTTTGGGTGACGTGATGTGTTGAGTTTGAGCCAGACATAGCATTTTCTTTGATGGCCAAAAAGTCAAATTTTAGTCTCATCGAACCAGAGCACCTTCCTCCATACATTTTGTGAGTCTCCCACATGCCTTTTCACAAACTCAAAACATGCTATTTTGTTTTTTGCTGAAAGTAATGGCTTTCTTCTGGCCACTCTGCCATAAAGCCCAACTCTATGGAGCGTATGGCTTATTGTCGTCCTATGTACAGATAATCCAGTCTCTGCTGTGGAACTTTGCAGCTCCTCCGGGGTTACCTTAGGTCTCTGTGCTGCCTCTCTGATTAATGCCCTCCTAGCCCTGTCCGTGAGTTTTGGTGTGCGGCCGTCTCTCGGCAGGCTTGCTGTTGTGCTATGTTCTTTCCATTTGGTTATGATAGATTTGATGGTGCTCCTAGGGATCATCAAAGATTTGGATATTTTTTTATAACCTAACCCTGACTTGTATACTTCTCAACAACATTGTCCCTTACTTGTTTGGAGAGTTCCTTGGTCTTCATGGCAGTGTTTGGTTAGTGGTGCCTCTTGCTTAGGTGTTGCAGCCTCTGGGGCTTTTCAAAAAGGTGTGTATATATAACGATAGATCATGTGACACTTAGATTGCACACAGGTGGACATCATTTCACTAATTATGTGACTTCTGAAGGTAATTGGTTGCATCAGAGCTTTTTATGGGCTTCATAACAAAGGGGGTGAATACATACGCACATACCAATTATACGTTTTTTATTTCTGAAAAATAGTTTTATGTATATATTTTTCTAATTTTACTTCACCAACTTAGACTATTGTGTTCTGATCCATCACATATAATTTGGATTAAAAAAACATTGAACTAAAGGCTGTAATGTAACAAAATAGATAAAAAGCCAAGGGGGGTTAATACTTTTGCAAGGCACTGTAAATGACTTTTTTCCTTTAGAAATGTCATTTTGCTCTCAGACTGTTCTAAACATGGGAAAAACGTGCCACTTTACAGGCATACTATAGACACCCCCCAGGTACGAAATTTAAAGGAATATTTCACTTTTATTGTTTCACTTTTTTTTTTTTTTTAATTGTTTATTTTTCCACAGTTATAAAACAGCATAACATAGGATACAAAGATTATGACATTTTAACATTGAAACAATCAAAAACTAAGTACAAACAGTTTAATTGAGCTTGATGGGGATATCTGTATAGGTAGATGTCAGCTTCTTCCCGTATTGAGTCATTCAAACGGAAAAAAAATTCTACACAGTATCCATGTTTTAGGACAAAAAAAAAGGAAGATTAGATAAATAAAGAAACATAATGTATCAACTACAAGTTCAAACAAAAGGATGCTCAAAGAGTAATGCTAATGGGAATCAAAAAGACGTGGGGTTGTGAGGATCAAGAGAATATATTGAATCCTCCCAATGTTTCCATATTTTTTCAAATTGGGGAAGTTTACCTTCAATTTTTGCGGTTAAATGTTCCATTCTGCGCATATCTGTGACTATGGAAAGAACATGGTGTAAAGTGGGGGAGGAGGTAGATAGCCAAAGTCTAGGGATGACTCTTTTTGCTGCCAGAAGTATGAAAGACCCGAGTTTCTGTAATGATTTGGGGACGCCCGGGAAAGGTAGACCCAAAAGAAAGTGTATGGGGTTTAATGGAATAGTTGTAGAGAAGAGTGTTTGTAATAATTTTTGTATCTCAGTCCAATATGTACTTAAGATATGGCAATCCCAGAAGATGTGAAGATGGGTACCTACGGACTGCCCACATCTCCAGCACAGATCAGAAAGAGAAGGGTTTTGGGCATGTAACAGCTCAGGAGTTCTGTACCAAAAAAAATAGTATCTTAATAGCGTCTCTTTTTGTGCTACACACCTTGAAACTTTGAAAGCTGATTCCCAAATTTTCCCCCAGTCTAACAATGAGATTGGTCTATTTAGCATTCTAGACCATTTTGTCATGTATTTGTGTGTGGAGTTAGTTGGGGGGGGTACTGCATGGAGTATTCTATATATAGATGAAATTAGTTTTGGTTCATATGGGCCATTTGCACACAATATTTCAAAGTCTGTAGTTTTTCTAAGGATAATGAAGGAAAGTTGGATTGGAAAAAATGTTTAATTTGTAAATAAAAGTATTCTATAGAGGTTGGTAAATCATGTTTTTTTTTGGAGATCTGAAAATGATAGAAGCTTACGTGTAACCGGATGAACCAGGTGTCGCAGTTGAAATATTCCTGCATGAGTCCATGAGAGTGTTCGCAAATAAGATAGTCCATCTGGGATGTCTGGATTAAAGAGGAGATTCTGGAGAGGGGAACATGGTAAGCAAAGAGAAAATTTATCTTTACATCTCTTACAAATTGATAGAGTAAAAAGCATCGAGGACAAACATAGAGACCTCAATTGGGGCATGAATTTCCTTGAAGATGGCCATAACATGTAGCAAGGATGTACTGGGGCAGTAATCCCCATTTCAATTTCAACCCATCTACTTGTGGCTTTCCTTGAGGTTCAGGTGGTCAGCACCCTAAGATGGGAAGCGTAATAGTACTTAATGTGATCAGGGGTGGCCAATCCACCTTTATCTCTAGGAGAGAAGACTACTGATTGAGCAATTCTATGGGATGCATTGTTCCAAATAAAATTAAGGCACTTTCTCTGGAGATTTTTCAACTGCGACAGTGAGACTGAGATTGGTAGCGTTTCAAATAAATACAATAATTTGGGTAGTACCGACATTTTGAGGACGTTAATTCTGCCAAGGAGAGAGAGTGGGATGGAAGACCAGAGTTGCAGGAGTCTAGAGATTTCTGCAAACAAAGGAGGAAAGTTAGCTTGATAAAGTGAGTGATATGAGGGGGTAAGATGAATTCCTAAATACTTCAGTGAGTTCTGGCACCATCTATATTTAAATCTGTTTTGTAAAGAGCTAAGCATGTCTGAGGGTATATTGATGGGGAGTGCTTCTGTTTTGGTCTGGTTAATACGAAAACCTGATAAGGTCCAAAAAATGGATAGAATTTTGTGTAAAAAAGGTAAGGAAGTGTCGGGATGGGTGATGGTTAGTAAGATGTCATCTGCGAATAGGGAGAGTTTGTAATCTTGTTGTCGCAATGGGACTCCCCTGATATCAGGATGGGATCTGATAGCCGCTGCTAAAGGTTCAAGACTTAGTATGAATAATAAGGGTAACAAAGGACATCCTTGTCTGGTGCCATTACTAAGGGTAAACCGTTGTGACATGTAGGAAGACATCTGGACTTGAGATGTAGGGAGGGAGTATAGGGTTCATAGAGCCTGTATAAAGGGACCTGAGAATCCAAATTTGGTTAAGACTGCAAACATGAAAGGCCCACTTAAACGATCAAATGCTTTTTGAGCATCTAAGCTCAAAACTATGGTGGGACGTTTGGTTCTAGTTATTAGGTCAATCAAATCTATGGTTCTTCTTGTGTTGTCTCCAGCATGTCTCGTGGGGACAAATCCTACCTGATCCCTATGAATCAAGGTTGGTAATAGGGGGGATAATCTATTGGCTAATATCTTAGTAAAAATTTTATAATCCGAATTTAATAAAGCAATAGGGCGGTAATTGTCAGGTAATGCGGGATCTTTACCCGGTTTGGGAATTACTGTTATATTTGCATGTAAGAACTGTGAATGCGGGATGGATCCTCCGAGAAGAGAAGAATATAGGGATCGTAGGTAGGGGATTAAAGTCTGTGAAAAAGTTTTATAATAGATGTAAGGGAGACCGTTAGGACCTGGGGATTTGTGGGCTGGTAGATTTTTAATCACTTCTCCTATTTCCTCTACGGTGATCGGGGAATTGAGAGAGGATATATGGTCAGTGGAAAGTTTTGGTAGCGGTAGGGAAGCTATGAATTTATCAAACCTAGATTGTGAGAATTGAGGGTGTGAACCAGAACCTAAGCATTTAAATAATCGACTATAAAAATCTCCAAAGACTTTTGACATAGCTTTAAGGCAATATGTGGGGGTACCATCAGATTGTATCAAATGATCGGGGATCGATAAAAAGGGCCGTGGTTTTAATTTGTTAACCAGCATTCTGTGTGGTTTGTTTGCAAAATGGTAAAATTTTTGCTTGGCCCATAACATAGATTTAGAAACTTTGATCTGATCCCGGATTGAGGTGACAATTCTCAATTTTTCCACCGTGGGGGAGGCCAGCAAGTGTCTTTCAGCTGTCTGCAGTTGAGTAATTAGATCATTTTTGAGTTGTACAGAATCCTTTTTTAGGCGAGAGCACATAGCTATACATAATTTTTCAAAAACCTTTGTAAGAAAACCGATTTGTCCTATATTTGGAGCATATATATTTACCAAAGAAAAAAGAGTATTTAGGGGACTACACTTCAGGAATATGAACCGACCTTGGGAATCTGAGTAGGAGGAGAGTATCCTGATTGGGCATGAGCGTTTAATAAGAATTGCCACTCCTGCTTTTCCAGAGGGGTCAGAGGCCATATATGCTTCGGGAAAGTGTCTGGAAGCAAATTTGAAGAAACCCCCAGATTTAAAATGAGTTTCCTGAATGTCAACTGCGAATAGGGAGAGTTTGTAATCTTGTTGTCGCAATGGGACTCCCCTGATATCAGGATGGGATCTGATAGCCGCTGCTAAAGGTTCAAGACTTAGTATGAATAATAAGGGTAACAAAGGACATCCTTGTCTGGTCCCCCCCCCCCCTCCGCAGGAACTAGCGGAGGGGGGGGGGGTCCTCGTCTTTGCTTTCTTTTTTTAAAAAAAAAACAAACAGACAGGAGGAAAATGGTCTGGATGATCTAAATTCTTTCAAAGCCTGCCATCATTTACCGATGGAATTTAATCCTTTAACATTATATGAATAAACTTTAAGAGCCATATTTGGTCATAGAGAGGAACGCTAATGTTGTATATAAACTGTAAACATATAAATGAGCATCCTTAGAATAGAACATGTGAAGACAAACATATATTGAAGTTGGTACAATATTGTAGATATAGCATTAAAAAAACATATGGAGGTCAAAAAGGAAAAAAAAAGACCTGCAAATTGAAACATCAAAGGGAACCAAAAAAAAAAAACAGGGAAAAGCTGAGTAAAAAGAAAAAAAAAATATAGCAAAAAAAGAAAAAAGGAAAAAATATTTTTTAAAAGCCTGAGAAAAAAATTTCAGGCTGCCCAGGCAGAAGCCTTGGGTCATAGTGGGGGGCATGTTAGCCTGCAGGAACTAGCGGAGGGGGGGGGGTCCTCGTCTTTGCTTTCTTTTTTAAAAAAAAAAACAAACAGACAGGAGGAAAATGGTACTTGGTAGATTATAATAAACGAGCAGAATAAAAATTCTTAGAAAAGTGAATGAAAGAAAAAATAGAAGGAAGAAAACGACTTCCAAAAAGGCAATAGGTGAAGCCAATATTAAGAGGTGTGCCTCTCTGTATGAGAGAGAGTGACCTAGTTACAGTGAGGTCACTGAGGTAACCATGACATACATTATCTGGTCATGGAAAAAAAAGGGAAAAAGGACAAAAATTGAAAGGGAGTAGGTCACTTCAGGTTGGATATCTGTGGTTATTGGCTCGTTGTGGAGTAGAAAATGTCTTCTGGGATCTTCGTTGAACTGGGGTCCAGATTTTGGCTGGTGTGGTGAGTGATTTGACTTGTTGCGTGTTGCAGATGTAAGGGCTTCTTTGCTCTCGTAATAGTGGAAATGGATAATAACATCCCTGGGGTTAGCATTAGGAGGAGGTTTTGGGGCCAGGGATCTGTGCGCCCTGTCCATGCGCCAGTCTATGTCTGGGATATATGGGGCCAAAGTGACAAACAGGACTAGAAGGTAGGAACGTAGCTCCTTGTCACTCACCGCATCGGGGATTCCCCTAATCCTCAGGTTCTGACGTCTTTCACGGTTTTCCAAGTCTTCCTGTTGAAGCTGGAGTTGGGAGACTGTATGTTTTAAACAGTTGTCCTCTTCGAGAACATGTACATATTGGGTCAGTTCATCGAATTTATTCTCCAATGTGTTGGTGCGTTCTCCCAATTGGTCAATTTCACCACGTAACTCACCACCTCTTTAGCGATGCTGCAGGTCAGTTTGTGTAGTAATGAGTTCAATTTTGTATCAAGAACAGCTACTGTCACGACATCTGTGGGATGGTCAGGTGGGAGAGAGTGTTGGGATAGTTGGGATCCATTGTCATCCTGGACCAAACCCTCCGGCAGTACGTGGGAATCAGCAGTGTCCGACGGCACCAACTGTTCGTTTTAAGCTGGGGATCGCTGTTTATATAGAAAGTGCTCCATGTTATGGGAATTTATTGTTTCACTTTAAGCATTATTAAAATCACTGCTCCTGAAAAAACGGCCATTTTTAAAACTTTTTTTGCATTGATACATGTCTCCTGGGGCAGGATCCAGGTCCCCAAACACTTTTTATGACAATAACTTGCATATAAGCCTTTAAAATGAACACCTTTGATTTTTCATGTTAATGTCCCATAGACTTTAACAGTGTCAAATTTGCGCCGAAAACCGCATATTTTTCGGTGTTCTGCAGAACACCCGAACAACCAAAGTTCGGCCCGAACTTAAGATTGAGCCAAACCGTTCGCCCATCCCTACTATCCACCTTCCAGTCCATGACCATGTTAATGTCTCCCATAAAAATAACCAGCACACCTGGTTTGTCCAGACCAAACTCCACCAATTTGTACAAAACTAAAGTATTAAAAGGACGAGGGATATATAAATTGGCCAGCACATAGGTTCTATTCTCTATTGTACAATATAGAAAGATGTAATGTCCCAGTTTGTCAGTCTTGATCTGCCTACAGGTGAACATCACCCCAGATCTAATCAGACTACTCACCCCCCTAGTATAGGAGGTGTGGACAGAGTGATACTGGATTCGAAAATCCCCCCAACCCAGCTGTGGGTTAGAGCGGTAAGATGTATCTCCTGGAGGCAGAGTATTCCCACCCCATACATTTTTGCTACAGAAAGAACTGTTCGGATGTTCCAAGAGCATATAATTAACTTTTTTGCCAGCATAAAATTAACCATTTAACATTCAACAAACGCATATAATTCAAAATACCCATTCCTAATTGTGTGATTTCCATATACTTTGTGTAATCTTTCTTTAGTAACCAATACCCATTGTTCTCATTATATTTCTTCTGTGATAGTTTTGTGACACAATATTTCCTATTTAAAGTGCATTTATTCTTCATACGTCCCCACATACACCTTTCACACACCATCCATATCTCATTCCCACTCCACTCACCACCCCTCTGAGTCCTCTCTGAGGGCTTTCAAAGTGACCTTCCCATATACTTAAAATGACAAATATTATTTTCTTTGTGTATAAAGTCTCCCCCAAGGCGGTCACCCTCAGTCTCGCTGAATATAACAGGGCATAGGATACTTTCAGTTGTAGTTTACGTTTAATTCCCAGAAACGTAGCCCTCTGTTTTTGCAATTCCGGTGAAAAATCTTGGTGAATGGATACCCTTACACCTTCATAGAAAATATTACCCATTTCCCTGGCCTTCTGTAATATAGCTACTCTGTCCTTATAGAAGCATTTTTACCAGGAGGGATCTTGGGCGACTCCCTGGTGGAGAAGGTCTAAAAGGCACCCTATGAGCTCTCTCCATTGCAAAAAAGGGTGAAAAAGTGTCCTTTCCAAACAGTTCCTGAAACCATATTTGAAGAAATACCACAGGATCGGGGCCCTCACTGTGTTCAGGGAGTCCTATGATCCTTACATTTTTCCTTTGCAACCTGTTTTCCATGTCGTTCATTTTTATCTCATAATTAGCCATTTGTTCTCTTATGCCCCGTATACACGATCAGACATTGAGCGGACATTCCGACAACAAAATCCATGGATTTTTTCTGACGGATGTTGGCTCAAACTTGTTTTGCATGCACATGGTCGCACAAAGTTGTCGGAATTTCCGATTGCCAAGAACGCGGTCACGTACACCACGTACGAGACTATAAAAGGGCAGTTCAGAACCAAGCGCGACACCCTTTGGGCTCCTTTTGCTAATCTCGTGTTAGTAAAAGTTTGGTGAGAGACAATTTGCGCTTTTTCAGACTCGTGGCTTTCAGATCGTTTTCTGCTGTTCAGTTTATGCTTGTGGGTTTGTATCTGGTCTTCAGTGTGTGCAGCGAGTACAATTGACTTGTCATTGTGTTCTTGTTCGTTCAATACTGATTTTCAGGTCGCTCTTCAAAGGCCTTGCTGTTCTTCAGTGCTTTCTGTTACTTCGTTCTGAGCAGCCGACCGTTTTCTAGCCACGTTGCGTATACGTACTCCTCGTAGAGTTCGTGCTGTGCGGGGGCTTGGTGTTGGGGTCCTTACCTTGACACAAGCCCAGTCCATGAACAGGGTGGGGAGGAGTTCATGGACCAAGAATTGGTTGCACCAGCGTGACCAGTTCTGTCACATGCCTTTGCTCCGTGAGAGCCGTGAGAATAATCCTGATGATTTCAGGAACTTTCACAGGATGATGGCCCCTGTATTTCAACGTTTGTGGCTTTGCTGACCCCCTATATCAGCAGGCAGGATACTTGCATGTGGCAAGCCATCACTCCGGAGCAGAGGCTCGTTGCCACCCTACGGTACTTGGCGACGGGGAGAAGCCTGCAGGACCTTAAGTTCTCGACAGGCATCTCCCCCCAGGCTCTTTGGATCATAATCCCGGAGACCTGTTCTGCCATCATCCAGGTCCTGCAGAAGGAGTATATTAAGGTAAGATTTTTATCCTTTAACATCACATTTTATTGTATTTAATGTTTGATAATATATTGTATTTCTTTCCTCATTCCCTAATTACCATGATTGTAATATGCCGTGAATGTCCCCTTTGTCCTCATGCATGCTGGATTATGAACTAATTTTTTTTGGTCCTTCATACATATTTGCCTTCACTTACCTCCTCAGCATGCTCTCCTGGGCCTATATTCACCTTGTGTAGTCACTTAACAATGTATTTTGTCAGCTCCATAGTTGTGCTTTACCCTAAAAACCCCCTAAAATGTTAAACATTGTGATGTGTGTTTGAAATTCAGGCAGAGTGCCAGAGGGGTTTTTTTTGGGTTTACAAAATCATTTGGAACACTCCCTCCCCCCAACTGCTAACTCAGCTGATACCAATCGTTTACCTATCGTCAATCATCTATCTGCTGACTTTGCCAAACCCATACACACTATACCCACCTCTTTTGTGGTCAGATTTATGGATGAATTCCCCAAAGCATGTAGTGCAAGGGCCTGCCTGAATACTTTTAAATGGTACTGTTTGAAGTTTTTGTATCCTATTATTATCTTGATAGGTAATAGCAGAATGTAAAAATGTGCTAAAATGTGTGCAGTGTGTATTTATCTCTTTGTATTATGACACTTCTTACCTGTCCAGTGGGCTGCCAATAGTGTAAGTAAGGAGGTGCTGACCAAAGTAATACACAATATTTAGGCAATCATCTCTCAATGAAGTGGAGAGGGTTACCTGTCCAAAACATCCTCCCCCCCGTAAAATTCACAAAATGGCCCATGAGAGGGGGGGAGGAGGAATCTGATAGGTGGACCTTATACCTTTGTCTTTAAATAGTCCCTAAAATAAATGTTATACTCATGTTGGCCAAGAATGTTTGTGTCTAATCTGCTTTCCATGTTTATGTGCAAAATGATTAATTTTATTTTCTTGTTTGACTCCACAGTTTCCTTCCAACCTACAGGAATGGCAGACTGTGGCCTCCCACTTTGCCCAGCCGTGGGACTTTCCTAACTGCGGAGGGGCAATTGATGGAAAACACGTCCGCATCGTCCCACCACCCAACTCAGGGTCATACTATTACAACTACAAGGGGTTCAATAGTATTGTGATGTTGGCGGTGGTGTCGGCTACTTACGAGTTCCTGTATGTGGACGTGGGGAAGAATGGCCGGATGTCAGATGGTGGAGTCATCACCCAGACGGAGTTCTACAGGTGTCTCCAGAATGGCAGCTTGGACTTGCCACCTCCAGAAGACAATGCAGAAGGACTCCCATTCGTCTTCGTTGCGGATGAAGCATTTGCGCTGGGGGACCATCTTATGCGGCCATTCCCTATGAGGACCCTCACCCCGGACCAGAGGGTTTTAATTACCGGCTGGCTAGAGCCAGAAGAGTGGTGGAGAACACGTTTGGAATAATGGCCAGCCGGTTCCGCCTATTTCTTACACCCATACATATGGCGGAGTATAAACTCAATCATATCATCCTGGCTTGCTGTGTTCTCCACAACTTTTTAAGGAGAAATTCTGTGAACTATGCTGGCTCAGTTGTGCCTGAATCCGGAATTCATGTAAATGAACCAACCCTGACGGCGCTTGAAGCTGGCCGTCCTGGCTTCCCCCTGAGTGCCCGCGAGGTCCGTATAAGATACATGGAATACTTTGCGGGTAGGGGGGCCATTGATATGCCAGACAATATCTGAGACATTTTTTTAAATAAAAAACAACTTTTAACTACTAAAATATTTGCTGACATTTACTGCCTGTCTTTTTTTTAGCTGACCCTAACATAAATTTGGGGAGTCCTGAAAATGGCGTGATTGTGTAACATTAGAAAGCATTGTTGGGTGTTATTTACTAAAGGCAAAGACACTTTGCACTACAAGTGCACTTGAGACTGCACTGAAACTGCACTTGTAGTGCAAAGTGGATTTGCCCTTAGGATATAACCCCCATTGTCACAGAAACCAACAATTTTAACAACAAAACAATTTTGGAGCATTGAAAGAAGAATCCACACATTCTTGATTATCAATCTTGTTAATACAAGCACAATCACATGTGCATTTATCAAAGGTTTTTAAAACAAACCAACGTGTTTGTTGTATAACAATTTTTTGGGTCACATTAATAAAAGTAGAAATGTCCATTGAAGGTAAAACAGGCATGTTTAAAACCAACAAGAAATACACAAATCTGGAACTTACAAAGTTCAACTTTGTTAGAAATTGAAGTCAATATCAGACATGAGTATTTATAAACTGTGTTTGATATTGCATTCAGATGGGGTGAAGTCACCCCTGAAAAAGCCAAATTTTGAAGCTGCACACAAATTGCCGAATGTCAACATGTGCTAGCTACCATCACGGGGGATCAAGGGACGTGTTTTGGGGTTGCAACCCCTTCCTCTCAGCTACTTTATTATTGAGGAAGAGGTTGCACCCACAAAACGACTACATTGATCTCCCGTGATGGCAGATAGCACATGTTAACAAACAAAAATGTGGCGCTAAAAAATAGTGTCCGTTACCGGGCAATCACCAACCAGAATGGTCATCTGGAGGTATGAATGCACAATAAAGTTTTATTAGGATGAAAACTCCACTATAAGGGAATCATCAATGTTTATTGTTATGTGGATAAATGTATTATACTCGTGAAACAAACAGGAATATGTACTGAAGCACATGTAACTTAAGAAACTAAATGGCACTCTCTGGCAAGTGAACTAATAACCATACATCTGTGTACTCTCAAAAAGAGCATGCTAGAAAAAACAGTGTACAAAAAGTGGTATACCCTTAAAGGTTAAGTGACATAATAAATGACATCCAATAAATCATAAAAAACGCTTCCGCTTGGAAATGTTAAAAAATAAACTGTGAATCATAAACTCCCAACATGTACAATTAGTATTTATCAAAAAGTCCTGAAAAATACATGTATCAGGTATTAATAAGGGCCAACTCGAAAAGTTCCCGTATGTCGAATTCCCTTAATTACTAATGACAGGGATAGACCTTGTATTCCCGGATCTTGGGAAAACCGGAATGAACCTTGAACCAACTTGACATATACAGGGGTGTATGAATGGTTGGATAACCCTTACCGGAATTGGTGGACGCCCTAGCCGAAGGCTGGGAGTCAGATAAGGCTTATATCCGGAACATCCAAGGACTGTTATCCCGCCAAGGGAAGGTGCAGACCCCTGTCCTGGTGCAGTGAAGCGTGATGACAGCTACTCACCGATCATCCAAAAAATGGTCTCCCAACCTACAGCTCTCCTTGGTATGGATGTGGAGGTGATGTTTGTGTATATACACAATGCAGGTACATCCAGGGGACATATATCCCTCAAAAAAGAAACAGAAAAATCCTCCACATAGTGTAAATCCACTTCCAAAAGGTTTTATTGCGATAAAAATTATTCCGGTACCCCAACAAACAGGGCCGGATATAAAATGACAAACTGGTATAAAAAAGCGCTTTACAACAAATGTGGCTCAGCAGGCATAGCGGACCCGACGCGTTTCGTCCGCATGGACTTCAACCCCCTGTATATGTCAAGTTGGTTCAAGGTTCATTCCGGTTTTCCCAAGATCCGGGAATACAAGGTCTATCCCTGTCATTAGTAATTAAGGGAATTCGACATACGGGAACTTTTCGAGTTGGCCCTTATTAATACCTGATACATGTATTTTTCAGGACTTTTTGATAAATACTAATTGTACATGTTGGGAGTTTATGATTCACAGTTTATTTTTTAACATTTCCAAGCGGAAGCGTTTTTTATGATTTATTGGATGTCATTTATTATGTCACTTAACCTTTAAGGGTATACCACTTTTTGTACACTGTTTTTTCTAGCATGCTCTTTTTGAGAGTACACAGATGTATGGTTATTAGTTCACTTGCCAGAGAGTGCCATTTAGTTTCTTAAGTTACATGTGCTTCAGTACATATTCCTGTTTGTTTCACGAGTATAATACATTTATCCACATAACAATAAACATTGATGATTCCCTTATAGTGGAGTTTTCATCCTAATAAAACTTTATTGTGCATTCATACCTCCAGATGACCATTCTGGTTGGTGATTGCCCGGTAACGGACACTATTTTTTAGCGCCACATTTTTGTTTGTTTTTTGTTTGTTTACTGTTTCACCATTCGTCTATTGGTTATGTTGGCTGCTTTTTTTACTTAGTTGGCGCAATATTATTACACATATATTTTTTTGAGATAGCACATGTTGACACACTGTGTGCATCTTCAAAATTTGGCTTTTCGACAATAGGTAATAAAAGGTGCAAGAAATTTTTTGGAAAAAATGCCAACTACATTAGAGATTTCGAGGGGTTTTAAACTCTCTCTAGAACATCAATGATGTTCTTCATTTTGTTTTTAACATCATTGATGTTTTTTTGGATGTTTTCCAGGTCCCTATTACACCCCATGGTGTCCCCGATCAGGATCTGGGCACTTTCACTGGTGAAATGACCTGGATCCACAACATCACGATCACCTAAAAATATATAAAAAAAACACACCATGTATTATAAATATGCCGGCATCCATCTCTTACCTGAGCCTGTGGTTGCAGACACTCACCTGTTGTGGTGACAATTTCCACCATGTCTCCTTCCTCCTCCTCCTGTTGGCTTTGGGGGATTTCCCCTTCTTCCTGAGGTGGGGGTCTGTGGTATACTCGGATGAGTGGTGTCCTCCGAGTCTTTTAGCCCCTATATAAAAAAAATAGGTATACTTACCACACAGGTATTTGATGGCAGAAATAGGAATATAAAACATTGCTTGGAAGTGGGGTACAATTGTCTGCTTTGGCAGAGTTCCAAGCTGAAGAAATGTTTTTGTCCTTTGTCAAGCTTGAATACTTACCTGTTTTGTACAAGCTTCACAGATGGAGTCACCCCTATAGTATACACTGGAGCACCTGTGTGGGGCCCCTAATAAAAAGTTTGTTCTGGTGTCCCACACTAGTGCTCCAGTGTCCAGATGTGTAATCAGCTGCTGAGTGTCCTCTTCTTACACAGAATCTAGTTTGCATTTCATTCTAGTTACCAACCCATCTAGACACCAAAATTATTTGAAGAGAAGTAGGCTAGCAAAAATTTATTCAAATGCATATTTCCAAAACATGGTATTTTCTATGCCGAACGAACAATGTTTCATACGAACGAATAATGTGCCCATGAACATGAAAGTTGCCATTTTAAACTGTACATCAGTTAAGAAAAGCACATGGAGCAGCACAAACGTTAGAAAAATAAAGAATAAGAACACAGCACAACAATTTACTTTTTACAGCACTCTCCTGATCCTTCTGTACTGCTCATGGTCCCTTAATTTGAGGTCCGACCACCGCTTCCTAAGTTGATCCTTGGATCGTCGTACCCCAAAATTCTTATGCAGACTCTTGACAACTTTCGCCATGATCTTGGCCTTTCTGACATTGGGGTTGGGGTAAGGTCCATACTTCCCGTCATAGTCGGTCCTCTTCAGGATGTCGACCATCTCCAACATCTCCCCAAAGTACATATTTGAGGCTTTAAATCGTCTCCTCTGGGATCGGGACGTTTCTGGCTCCGGGCTTTCCTCCTCCTCCTCATTGCTGTAATTAGCACGCACCTGCTGTGTCTCCGCCATGTGCTCTTAAAATAAAATGAAAAACTCTGCGCTTACTCAACCCAATAGCAGCTCACACAACAAAAGGATATTTGTGAAAGTAACAAGTGCATATACAGTGTAGCGCTAATTAAATCCAATGGACAGATGGTTGTACCATTGCATACACCAAAAAAGAGAAAAAAATACATGTATTTATAACTTACAGAACAGTTTATATAGAAAACCCTAGCAGTCTTCAGATATCTGTTGAATGTGAGGAAAGTTCATAGTTCAGCCCGGGTTCACACCTATGCGAATTAGATGCGGCTTACACCGCATCTAATTCGCAGGTCATTTTAAAATACATTCATATGAATGCATCTGGTTCACATATGTGCGTTGCATTCGCACTGCGCATTGCACAAAAAACGTGTGCGTTTTTTGGGCATTGCGGTGCGAACTACAAGCCTATTATCTCCTATGGGAACGCATCTGATTCACAGATGCATTGCGTTCTGAACAAGGATTTTCTCTTTCTCCTCACTACACCTCCCCCTCTCCCCCCCCCTCCCTCCCCCTCTCCCTGCTCTCTAATCCTGACCAAAAACACAATGAATCCTTTGAACAGGAGATTGTTATCTCCCCAGTGAAACCTGAGCTTCAATTCGCACCGCACATGTGTGAAACCAGGCTGAATATTATGAATAAAGTGATTCTTTTCACCACGTGAGTAGCTGGTATAAACAAACGTGAATGTGATGGGTCCTCCACATAGAAGCAATGCAGGTTAACCAAAAGGGTTGGACTCATATGAACATACGCTCAATGAGTCAACAAGGCTTGTATTACCAACAGGCAATAAAGGAGGATCTTTAGACCAGATGGCGATGAAATCCGAATCACATCAAAAGCTCTGAGGGAACTCTTCTAAAAGGTGGCTCATCTCAGTAGAATAGCCCATAAAGGATAAAAAAGGGGCCACATAGCATAATTCTGTTTTGTACAGCAGAATTTATTAAAAAGTAAAACACTTACATTTTCCATAGTAAAAAGAGCTTGGTATAAAATTATGGCAGGCAGTGGAGTCTTCCGATGCATTTCGTTTAATCAGACTTCATCTGGGGTACCCTATCACCGCTGCCATGCTCTCTTATAAAGGTACTGTGACCCCCTTGATGAGAATCCAGCTCGTGCCTATTAATTTGATGCACTTCCGGGTATAGCCAAGATGGCGGACCTGCGTGCGTTTTAGGCCTCTTTCTTATTGGATAATGTGCGTTCCAGCACCGTCATATTAGTGATAAGTTATAATATGTATATTATTTTCCAACGTTGTGGGTATAATTTTTTGTTAACCCCTTATGAAAAACAAATCCAAAAAAAGAATATACGAAAAAATATATATAAACCGAGAGAAAAATAATCAGTTCCGGGTTCAGCATATGAGATGTAACTAGCTCTGCCGTAGAGGGAGATGTGTTCCGAGTGACGTTTACAACGTCAGGATCAGCCGCGCACCCCACGTATATGGAGCGCAAACAGGGCCGCCGTCAATCACGTGCGTGTCACGCCTCTGTATAGTGATTGGCCGGGCGTAATGTCGTCATCACTTGGCTTAGCGTAAGAACACGTCCCTGGAAAGGAAGTGACGTGTTGTCATATCAACACACAACGCCATGCCGATGTAAAGGCGATTGTAACAGAAGTGGACATAAGTCACACCCCAAAAGACTCCATATGCGTGAACGATGTTCTTATGTCACCTCAATATAAGTGCATTAAAGAAACAGTGCTTAAGTGAATCAAATAAAGAATATTTTAAAGTGAAAAAAATCTATAGATTTTCCATAGTGTTACAAAACATTGAAAGTATGGATAGAAGATTGTGCATATATTGTCAAAAGCAAATTATGAAATAGACTATATGTGTATGTATAAGTTACACTAAATATGAAATGCGATCCATGATATATAAGGTGTAATTAGGGGAAAATACCCCTCTTAGGAAATACATGGATAGCCTAAAAAATATCAATATAAGGAGAAAAATATGGATATTAAAAAAAAAAACGTTATTGTAAAACTGTGGTCCTCAGACATACTGGAAAAGGAAAAATAATAAAAATATGTGGCTTAAGATGGATTCTCAATGGGTGGTCCAAAATAGTGATAAAATATATGCAAAATAATATATAGCCAACATACATAGATATATCCCAACAACTAATTCGATTTTAAGAATCGTTAATGAAAGCATTAATGTCCAATTCCATGTTCATACTCTGTGGGTGAAGAGACTGTAGTTCGTGTATCCAGAACGTTTCAAGACGAGAAACGCCTCTGGTCATGGCACCACCCCTCCAGGGTGGAGTATATTTATCAGTTACTAAAAATAGTGAGCCTATAGGACTGCTGTTATGGAATTCTTTATAGTGTCTGGGTACACTATGTTTTGAGTCTCTACTTTTAATGAGACTGATGTGTTCACTTACTCTTATAATGAAGGTCCTGGTTGTTCGGCCGACATATTGTTTGCCACAAGGGCAAACAATAGGGATGAGCCGAACACCCCCCTGTTCGGTTCGCACCAGAACATGCGAACAGGAAAAAAGTTTGCTCGAACACGCGAACACCGTTAAAGTCTATGGGACACGAACATGAATAATCAAAAGTGCTAATTTTAAAGGCTTATATGCAAGTTATTGTCATAAAAAGTTTTTGGGGACCCGGGTCCTGCCCCAGGGGACATGGATCAATGCAAAAAAAGTTTTAAAAACGGCTGTTTTTTCAGGAGCAGTGATTTTAATAATGCTTAAAGTCAAATAATAAAAGTGTAATATCCCTTTAAATTTCGTAACTGGGGGGTGTCTATAGTATGCCTGTAAAGGGGCGCATGTTTCCCGTGTTTAGAACAGTCTGACAGCAAAATGACATTTGGAAGGAAAAAACCCATTTAAAACTACCCGCGGCTATTGCATTGCCGACAATACACATAGAAGTTCATTGATAAAAACGGCATGGGAATTCCCCACAGGGAAACCCCTAACCAAAATTTAAAAAAAAAAATGACGTGGGAGTCCCCCTAAATTCCATACCAGGCCCTTCAGGTCTGGTATGGATATTAAGGGGAACCCCGGCCAAAATTAAAAAAAAAAAATGACGTGGGGTTCCCCCTAAATTCCATACCAGACCCTCCAGGTCTGGTATGGATTTTAAGGGGAACCCCACACCAAAAAAAAAAAAAAAAAAAAACAGCGTGGGGTCCCCCCAAAAATCCATACCAGACCCTTATCCGAGCACGCAACCTGGCAGGCCGCAGAAAAAGAGGGGGGACGAGAGTGCGGCCCCCCCTCCTGAACCATACCAGGCCACATGCCCTCAACATTGGAAGGGTGCTTTGGGGTAGCCCCCCAAAACACCTTGTCCCCATGTTGATGAGGACAAGGGCCTCATCCCCACAACCCTGGCAGGTGGTTGTGGGGGTCTGCGGGCGGGGGGCTTATCGGAATCTGGAAGCCCCCTTTAACAAGGGGACCCCCAGATCCCAGCCCCCCCTGTGTGAAATGGTAAGGGGGTACTTACCCCTACCATTTCACTAAAAAACTGTCAAAAATGTTAAAAATGACAAGAGACAGTTTTTGACAATTCCTACATTTAAATGCTTCTTTCTTCTATCTTCCTTCATCTTCTTCTGGTTCTTCTTCTTCTTCTGGTTCTTCCTCCGGCGTTCTCGTCCAGCATCTCCTCCGCGGCGTCTTCTATCTTCTTCTCCTCGGGCCGCTCCGCACCCATGGCATGGGGGGAGGCTCCCGCTCTTCTCTTCATCTTCTTCTTCATCCTCTTCTCTTCTTCCTTCTTCTCTTCTTCATTTTCTTCTCTGGGCCGCCTTGCACCCATGCTGGCATGGAGGGAGGCTCCCGCTGTGTGATGGCATCTCCTCGTCTGACGGTTCTTAAATAACGGGGGGCAGGGCCCCTCTGACGCACAGTGACTTGACGGGACTTCCCTGTGACGTCACGGGGAATGCCACAGGGAAGTCCCGTCATGTCCTGTGCGTCAGAGTTATTTAAGAACCGTCAGACAAGGAGACGCCGTCATACAGCGGGAGCCTCCCTCCATGCCAGCATGGATGTGGAGCGGCCCGGAGAAGAAAATAAAGAAGAGAAGAAGAGAAGAAGGAAGAAGAGAAGAGGATGAAGAAGATGAAGAGAAGAGCGGGAGCCTCCACCCATGCCATGGGTGCGGAGCGGCCCGAGGAGAAGAAGATAGAAGACGCCGCGGAGGAGATGCTGGACGAGAACGCCGGAGGAAGAACCAGAAGAAGAAGAAGAACCAGAAGAAGAAGAAGATGAAGGAAGATAGAAGAAAGAAGAAGCATTTAAATAAAGGAATTGTCAAAAACTGTCTCTTGTCATTTTTAACATTTTTGACAGTTTTTTAATGAAATGGTAGGGGTAAGTACCCCCTTACCATTTCACTCAGGGGGGGGGCCCGGGATCTGGGGGTCCCCTTGTTAAAGGGGGCTTCCAGATTCCGATAAGCCCCCTGCCCGCAGACCCCCACAACCACCGGCCAGGGTTGTGGGGATGAGGCCCTTGTCCTCATCAACATGGGGACAAGGTGTTTTGGGGGGCTACCCCAAAGCACCCTCCCAATGTTGAGGGCATGTGGCCTGGTACGGTTCAGGAGGGGGGCTGCACTCTCGTCCCCCCTCTTTTCCTGCGGCCTGCCAGGTTGCATGCTCGGATAAGGGTCTGGTATGGATTTTGGGGGGGACCCCACGCCGTTTTTTTTTTTTTTGGCGCGGGGTTCCCCTTAAAATCCATACCAGACCTGAAGGGTCTGGTATGGAATTTAGGGGGAACCCCACGTCATTTTTTTTTTTTTATTTTGCCCGGGGTTCCCCTTAATATTCATACCAGACCTGAAGGGCCTGGTATGGAATTTAGGGGGACTCCCACGTCATTTTTTTTTTAAAATTTTGGTTCGGGGTTTCCCTGTGGGGAATTCCCATGCTGTTTTTATCAATGAACTTCTATGTGTATTGTCGGCAATGCAATAGCCGCGGGTAGTTTTAAATGGGTTTTTTCCTTCCAAATGTCATTTTGCTGTCAGACTGTTCTAAACACGGGAAACATGCGCCCCTTTACAGGCATACTATAGACACCCACCAGGTATGAAATTTAAAGGGATATTACACTTTTATTGTTTGACTTTAAGCATTATTAAAATCACTGCTCCTGAAAAAACGGCCGTTTTTAAAACTTTTTTTTGCATTGATCCATGTCCCCTGGGGCAGGACCCGGGTCCCCAAACACTTTTTATGACAATAACTTGCATATAAGCCTTTAAAATTAGCACTTTTGATTTCTCCCATAGACTTTTAAAGGGTGTTCTGCGGCATTCGAATTTGCCGCGAACACCCCAAATTGTTAGCTTGCGAACAGCTAATGTTCGAGTCGAACATGAGTTCGACTCGAACTCGAAGCTCATCCCTAGCAAACAATTAGATATATGACATATCTAGAATTACATGTACAAAAGGGTTTGATGGTATAACTCCTCCCTGTAGCGGTGGATGTGAATTCTGTCAATTTACGTCCTGTTAATGCGTTATGTCGACATACAACACACTTTTTACAGGGGAAGAAACCTGTCCAATCGTGAAAAAATGACGGACGCACTGGGGGGTTGACAACATTTGGTGCTACATGGCCCTGTAGGGATGGTGCTCCTTTATAAATGATTTTGGCCTGTTCGGGCAGCATCTTCCCTAAAATTTTGTCTTGTTTAAGGACCTCCCAATGTTTCTTCATGATGTTCTTAATTTGTTTATGCTGTATTGAGTAAGTAGTTAGCATGGCCCATTTGTATGTGACATCTGGTTCCCTCTCGGGTTTAGTTGCAAGGAGGGAATTCCTGTCCGTGTTGATGGCTCTCTGAAGTTCAGCATCTAGGCCAGCATTGTCATATCCCTTATCCAGGAATCTTTGTCTCAAGACACCTGCTTGGGTAATAAATGTGTCTGTATCCGTGCAATTTCTCCAGAGTCTCAAAAATTGGCTGCGGGGGACTGCATTGAGCCAAGATCTATGGTGGCAACTGTCCCTAGGGATAAAACTATTTCGATCTGTTGATTTGAAATAAGTATTAAACTTGAATTGTCTATTAACAATACTTGATTTCCAAATCCAGAAAGTGGATCTCGGTTTCACTGGCTTCGTATGTGAGAGAGATACCTCTGTCATTACAATTAAGGCCTTCAAAAAATTATTTCAAAGTTTCAAAGGTCCCACTCCATAGGAGGAGGATGTCGTCTATATACCTCACCCACAGCACCAGTGAGGTGGTATGGTGGGCATAGACGACATCCTCCTCCCATTTGGCCATAAAAAGATTTGCAAGACTGGGAGCGAATTTCACTCCCATGGCTACACCACGCTGCTGGAGATAGTAACGTTGGTTGAACCAAAAATAGTTGTGTTTAGTTGCGAATTCCAAGAGTTCTATCAAATATTCAACCTGGAAGGATGCCAGGGACTGTTCGTGATCTAAAAAGTGTTTAACCGCCTTTATCCCCCTATCATGTGGTATACATGTATACAGTGATGCTACATCTGCCATAGCTACGATGTAGCCATCTTGTAATTCAACGCTTTCTAAAAGTTTAATCGTGGAACTGGTATCTTTCAAAAAAGAGGGTTTTTTTTAACCATAGGTTGCAAATAAAAATCTATGTATTTACCTATTTGTGAGGTGATGGAATTAATACCACTTACGATAGGTCTGCCTGGAGGGCATACAGGATTTTTGTGGATTTTTGACAAATAATAGATGGTGGGAATTCTGGGTGCCGTGGGTATCAAAAATTCTTTCTTATTTAGGATTTTTAAATCATAACCTTTGATTATAAGTTTCTGGAGTTGTTTTTTATAAGTGTTAGTGGGATTATTGGGGAGTTCGGTATAGGTGCCCGGTTCACTCAGGATCCGATACATCTCTTCCTCATATTTACTTTTGTCTAGAACCACTATGCCACCCCCTTTGTCTGCCGGGCGGACAACTATATTCTTCTGCTAACATAGAAATAGTAGTTCTTATTTCGGTACTGGGGGATGTCGGATATGTTTCTCTGGTAGTTTTGCAAGATCCTCTAAAACAAGGTTCCTAAAGATCTTGACTGCAGGAGCTATAGGGACAGGGGGAGCAAAGAGGGAAGGATTAGACAATCCTGAGTGCACAGCCCCTGAAGTTGCTGCCGGGAAATCCGTCCTCATTGGATTGGTAACTAGATATCTTTGAATATTGATCTTGCGTATATACTTATGAATATCAATGAAAATATGAAATTTATTTAATTTGTTTGGTGGAGCATATTTGAGGCCTTTATCCAACACTGATATTTCCCCTTGAGTGAGTGACTGGGTACTCAGATTAACCGGTTCAATACAGGGCATTTTCACCCCCTTCCTTCCCTGGCCAATTTTTAGTTTTCAGCGCTGTTGCATTTTAAATGACAATTGCGCGGACGTGCAACGTTGTACCAAAAAAAAATTGACGTCCTTTTTTCCCCACAAATAGAGCTTTCTTTTGGTGGTATTTGATCGCCTCTGCGGTTTTTACTTTTTGCTATAATAAATATCCCAATTTTTTTTTTTTTAAATACATTTTTTCCTCAGTATTCTTCTACATATTTTTGGTAAAAAAAAATACCATTTTGAGGGTAAATAATAATACAGAGCAGCAGCAGTGTGTATTCCTAATGGATATATAAACAATAAAATAAAATGAAAAACTCTGCGCTTACTCAACCCAATAGCAGCTCACAAAACAAAAGGATATTTGTGAAAGTAACAAGTGCATATACAGTGTAGCGCTAATTAAATCCAATGGACAGATGGCTGTAACATTGCATGCTGCTGCTCTGTATTATTATTTGCCCTCAAAATGGACGTTTTTGATTACTGAGCTTCCACAGACCCCTGGACGTCCATCAAGAGGTAGAGGCAACTATAGGGGGAAACGCGGTAATAGGGGTAATTTTAGAGGTAACACTCAATATTCAAATACACGTTCTTACAGTGACTACGAGAATCAGCCTTACCACCCTTCACCAGGAAGACAAGGCACACGCCATGACCCCTATTATGGAGAAAGTTCATACTAGCGGCACCCCCCCTCCCCACTACCTACCTACAACAGATACTCACCTCTCAGAGACATACACAACTCCAACAATAGGAGAGATAACTATGGGGAATCTCCATATGCTCACAACCCCAACACCTATGAAAATCAGGGTTTTCGCGAGGATCGTCACGCCAAAAAACAAGGTCCAGACCCAAGAGAGGGTGTCGAGGGGGTAGGAGATTACAGAGGAGAAAAGAGAAAAAGAGTTTAGTGGGACAAGGTGTGTTTAATCTGAGTACCCAGTCAATCACTCAAGGGGAAATATCAGTGTTGGATAGGGGCCTCAAATATGCTCCACCAAACAAATTAAATAAATTTCATACTTTCATCGATATTCATAAGTATATACGCAAGATCAATATTCAAAGATATCTAGTTACCAATCCAATGAGGACGGATTTCCCGGCAGCAACTTCAGGGGCTGTGCACTCAGGATTGTCTAATCCTTCCCTCTTTGCCCCCCCTGTCCCTATAGCTCCTGCAGTCAAGATCTTTAGGGACCTTGTTTTAGAGGATCTTGCAAAACTACCAGAGAAACATATCCGACATCCCCCAGTACCGAAAAAAGAACTACAATCTCTATGTTCGCGGAAGAATATAGTTGTCCGCCCGGCGGACAAAGGGGGTGGCATAGTGGTTCTAGACAAAAGTAAATATGAGGAAGAGATGTATCGGATCCTGAGTGAACCGGGCACCTATACCGAACTCCCCAATAATCCCACTAACACTTATAAAAAACAACTCCAGAAACTTATAATCAAAGGTTATGATTTAAAAATCCTAAATAAGAAAGAGAAAGCATTTTTGATACCCACGGCACCCAGAATTCCCACCATCTATTATTTGCCAAAAATCCACAAAAATCCTGTATGCCCTCCAGGCAGACCTATCGTAAGTGATATTAATTCCATCACCTCACAAATAGTTAAATACATAGATTTTTATTTGAAACCTATGGTTAAAAAAACACCCTCTTTTTTTGAAAGATACCAGTTCCACGATTAAACTTTTAGAAAGCGTTGAATTACAAGATGGCTACATCTTACCAACGCAGATGTAGCATCACTGTATACATGTCTACCACATGATAGGGGGATAAAGGCGGTTAAACACTTTTTAGATCACGAATAGGGATGAGCTTCGAGTTCGAGTCGAACAATTTGGGGTGTTCGCGGCAAATTTGAATGCCGCAGAACATCCTTTAAAAATCTATGGGAGAAATCAAAAGTGCTAATTTTAAAGGCTTATATGCAAGTTATTGTCATAAAAAGGAATTAAAAAGGGCCTGGTATGGAATTTAGGGGGACCCCCACGTCATTTTTTTTTTTAATTTTTGTTCGGGGTTCCCCTGTGGGGAATTCCCATGCCGTTTTTATCAATGAACTTCTATGTTCAATAACTTGCATATAAGCCTTTAAAATTAGCACTTTTAATTATTCATGTTCATGTCCCATAGACTTTAACGGTGTTTGCATGTTCGAACAAACTTTTTTCCTGTTCGCATGTTCTGGTGCGAACCGAACAGGGGGGTGTTCGGCTCATCCCTAATCACGAACAGTCCCTGGCATCCTTCCAGTTTGAATATTTGATAGAACTCTTGGAATTCGCAACTAAACACAGCTATTTTTGGTTCAACCAACTTCACTATCTCCAGCAGCGTGGTGTAGCCATGGGACCGAAATTCGCTCCTAGTCTTGCAAATCTTTTTTATGGCCAAATGGGAGGAGGATGTCGTCTATGCCCACCATACCACCTCACTGGTGCTGTGGGCGAGGTATATAGACGACATCCTCCTCCTATGGAGCTGGACCTTTGAAACTTTGAAAGAATTTTTTGAAGGCCTTAATTGTAATGACAGAGTTATCTCTCTCACATACGAAGCCAGTGAAACCGAGATCCACTTTCTGGATTTGGAATTCGCACGGATACAGACACATTTATTACCCAAGCAGGTGTCTTGAGACAAAGATTCCTGGATAAGGGATATGACAATGCTGGCCTAGATGCTGAACTTCAGAGAGCCATCAACACGGACAGGAATTCCCTCCTTGCAACTAAACCCGAGAGGGAACCAGATGTCACATACAAATGGGCCATGCTAACTACTTACTCCATACAGCATAAACAAATTAAGAACATCATGACGAAACATAAAGGAGCACCATCCCTACAGGGCCATGTAGCACCAAATGTTGTCAACCCCCCAGTGTGTCCGTCCTTTTTTCACGATTGGACAGGTTTCTTCCCCTGTAGAAAGTGTGTTGTATGTCGACATAACGCATTAACAGGACGTAAATTGACAGAATTCACATCCACCGCTACAGGGAGGAGTTATACCATCAAACCCTTTTGTACATGTAATTCTAGATATGTAGTATATCTAACATGGAATTGGACATTAATGCTTTCATTAACGATTCTTAAAATCTAATTAGTTGTTGGGATATCTCTGTGTATGTTGGCTATATATTATTTTGCATATATTTTATCACTATTTTGGACCACCCATTGAGAATCCATCTTTCTAGTATGTCTGAGGACCACAGTTTTACAATAACGTTTTTTTTCCCTTAATATCCATATTTTTCTCCTTATATTGATATTTTTTAGGCTATCCATGTATTTCCTAAGAGGGGTATTTTCCCCTAATTACACCTTATATATCGTGGATCGCATTTCATATTTAGTGTAACTTATACATACACATATAGTCTATTTCATAATTTGCTTTTGACAATATATACACAATCTTCTATCCATATTTTCAATGTTTTGTAACACTATGGAAAATCTATAGATTTTTTTCACTTTAAAATATTCTTTATTTGATTCACTTAAGCACTGTTTCTTTAATGCACTTATATTGAGGTAACATAAGAACATCGTTCACGCATATGAAGTCTTTTGGGGGTGTGACTTATGTCCACTTCTGTTACAATCGCCTTTACATCGGCATGGCGTTGTGTGTTGATATGACAACACGTCACTTCCTTTCCAGGGACGTGCTGTTACGCTAAGCCAAGTGGTGACAACATTACACCCGGCCAATCACTATACAGAGGCGTGACACGCACTTGATTGACGGCGGCCCTGTTTGCGCTCCATATCCGTGGGGTGCGCGGCTGATCCTGATGTTGTAAACGTCACTCGGAACACGTCGCAGAGCTAGTTACATCTCATATGCTGAACCCGGAACTGATTATTTTTCTCTCGGTTTATATATATTTTTTCGTATATTCTTTTTTTGGATTTGTTTTTCATAAGGGGTTAACAAAAATTATACCCACAATGTGGGAAAATAATATACATATTATAACTTATTACTAATATGAGGGTGCTGGAACGCACATTATCCAATAAGAAAGAGGCCTGAAACGCACGCGGGTCCGCCATCTTGGCTATTCCCAGAAATGTATCAAATTAATAGGTACGAGCTGGATTCTCATCAAGGGGGTCACAGTACCTTTATAAGAGAGTATGGCAGCGGTGGTAGGGTACCCCAGATGAAGTCTGATTAGATGAAACGCGTCGGAAGACTCCACTGCCTGCCATATTATTATTATTATTATCATTATTCAGGATTTATATAGCGCCAACAGTTTACACAGCGCTTTACAATATAAAAGGGAGACAATACAGTTACAATACAATACAATACAATAGGATTAAGAGGGCCCTGCTCAGAAGAGCTTACAATCTAATAGGGTGGGGCAGGTGGTACAAAAGGTTGTAACTGTGGGGAATGAGCTGGTGGAAGTGGTAGGAGATTAGTTGGAGACGTGATAGGCTTTCCTGAAGAGATGAGTTTTCAGGGATTGCCTGAAGGTAGCAAGAGTAGGGGATAGCTGGATAGATGGAGGTAGCGAGTTCCAGAGGATGGGAGAGGCTCTGGAGAAATCCTGGAGACGAGCATGGGAGGAGGAGATGAGAGAGCTTGAAAGCAGGAGGTCTTGAGAAGAGCGGAGAGGTCGATTTGGGTGATATTTGGAGACAAGATTAGTGATGTAGCTTGGGGCAGAGTTGTGAATGGCTTTGTATGTTATGGTTAGAATTTTGAATTTAATTCGCTGGGTGATTGGGAGCCAGTGTAGGGATTGAAGTAGAGGGTTGGCAGACACTGAGCGGTTGGTAAGGTGGATAAGTCTGGCAGCAGCATTCATGATAGACTGAAGAGGGGATAGCCTATGGAGAGGTAAGCCAATGAGAAGGGAGTTGCAATAGTCAAGGCGAGAGATAACAAGGGAGTGAATGAGGAGCTTGGTGGTTTCATTTGTTAAAAAAGGGCGAATTTTAGAGATGTTACAGAGATGAATTCTACAAACTTTTGACAACGATTGGATATGAGGCTGAAAGGACAAGTCAGAGTCTAGGATTACACCTAGTACCCTGGCGTGAGGGGAAGGACTGATGGTTGCATTGTTGATTTTGATGGAAAAGTCATGGAGGGGGGCATTGGCGAGGGGGAATATTAATAGCTCAGTTTTAGAGAGATTTAGTTTAAGGAAGTGGTGCGACATCCATGCTGATATGTCAGTTAGTAAGTTAGTAATACGAGAGGAGACTGAAGGAGTGAGGTGAGGAGTAGACAGATAGATTTGGGTGTCATCAGCGTATAAGTGGTATTGGAAGCCGTGGGCAGTTATTAAGTGACCAAGGGAGGAGGTGTAGATAGAGAAGAGAAGGGGTCCAAGAACCGAGCCTTGGGGGACCCCCACAGAAAGGGGCAATGTAGAGGAGGAGACAGAGTTGTAGGTGACACTGAAGGAGCACTGTGATAAATAGTCAGAGAACCAGGATAGAGCAGAATCTCGGAGGCCAAGGGAATGTAGTTTATTGAGAAGGAGCGGGTGGTCAACAGTATCAAAGGCCGCAGAGAGGTCAAGTAGTAGGAGTATAGAGTACTGGCTGTTGGTTTTAGCAGTTAGTAAATCGTTAGTGAGTTTTAGTAAGGCAGTTTCCGTGGAGTGCTGCGAGCGAAAGCCAGACTGTAAGGGGTCAAGAAGGTTATTTTCATTGAGGTAGGAGCTAAGACGGTTGTAGACTAAGCGTTCTAGAAGTTTAGAGGTGAATGGGAGTCTAAGTTGTTCAGGTCGGTAGGGTCCAGTGAGGGTTTTTTAAGAATGGGAGTGATCTGCGCATGTTTTAGAGGGGAGAGGAAAATTCACATTCAACAGATATCCGAAGACTGCTAGGGTTTTCTATATAAACTGTTGTGTATGGTTATAAATACATGTATTTGTTTCTCTTTTTTGGTGTATGCAATGTTACAACCATCTGTCCATTGGATTTAATTAGCGCTACACTGTATATGCACTTCCACCATGTGCTCTCCCCCACTGCGCAGAACGAGAAGAGGCGGGGAATAGACTAGAAAGAACGTCAGGGGCGGGCGGAGTTTCACGCATACGCAGTGTATATAAAGCGTAACACGCGTGCGTAGTACGTAAAATCTGTGAGCGGAGGAAGGAGTATCGGAGGCGCCGATTGTGATAAGAAGGTAAGATACAAAATTGGGCCTATACTGCTTCTAGATTGAGGCCTATATTGTGACAAGATTAGGAGACTTTAGCCTGATATTAGGGTTTGTCTTGTGTTGTGTCTTGCAGATAAAATGGATGGCTTCAATGACGACAACTTTCTCCCTACAATAATAAACAAAAGAGGCAGGCAGCGCTGGAGAAACTGCTGGAGTTGGTGAAGTCGGTGGTCCTCACGGCAACCATCCCCTATTTAAAAGCCAAAATTGGTGGCCTGAGGAGCAGTTATCTTAGGGAGCGCAAGAAGGTCATGGATTCCCAGAGATCCGGAGCTGCAGCAGATGACGTTTATGTCCCCAGGCTGTGGTACTATGAGAGACTGCGATTTCTGTCAGACCAGACTGAAGTCAGGGAATCCCTCTCCATTCCTCCTTCCACTCTTCCTTCCACCTAACTTCCACCCCAGCTGAGGCTTCCGATGTCCAACCTGGGACTTCCAGCCAGGAAGAAGTGGAGGAGCCCAGCTGGAGTCAGGTATAGCATTGTTCTACAGATTTCTGGTCAGTAAATAAATGATGTTTACTAGATGTTATTATTGATCACTAATTGCTGATTTAATAAAGTGTTTTACATATCAATAGACAGTAGTGGGCCAAAATAATTGGGACAAGAATGGAAAATGCTCGGCTCAGAATGATAGTCTTTTATATTTGTTAACATTCAATTTGCAACAGTCGTGACACAAAAACTGTGTGTGATTGATGAAGAAAAAACTAAAACTATGTCCCTTTTTCATACACAGGAAGACCTCAGCCAGGAGGAGGCTGTGGAATGTGGCACACAGAAGGAGGCTGTGGAATGTGGCAGCCAGGAGGAGGCAGGGGTTAGTGGCAGCCAGGAGGAGGTGGGGCTAAGTGGCAGCCAGGAGAAGGCCGGGCCCAATAGGAGCCTGACAGAATCGCAGCTCCCTCCCCTTCGCCTTCCAAACAAAAGACCCAGGAAGGGGAGGTTAGGACCCCTTAATAAAGGAATTTTTGTTTCAATTATACTCGCCTACGTGTGTTTTCCTTCAAAAAGGACAGTTGTGACAAAGATGTGACAAATCAAAATATAGTGATGAAATCCCGATAAATAATAAAGAAAGAAGTTTGTGAGAACTCTGTTTGAATATGAGCAGCAAAACTACTTCATTCTTCTTGCATTATAAAGAAGAACAGAGTGCGCTGCATTAAACAATTTCAAACATTGCACCATGATGAAAGTGCTATATCCATTGCGAATGCTAATTTTACCAGACCGAGCAGTTCTGTCTCGGAATTTATTCTGAGCATGCGTGGCACTTTGTGCATTGGAATTGGCCACACACGGTCGGAATTGATGCGATCGGATTTTGTTGTTGGAAAATTTTATAGCCTGCCCTCAAACTTTGTGTGTCGGAAAATCCGATGGAAAAAGTCTAATGGAGCCCACACACGGTCGGAATTTCCGACAACAAGCTCCGATCGCAACATTTTCCATCGGAAAATCCGACCGTGTGTACAGGGCATTACAGTTCTTATCTCCTGTTTAAGGGGGTTCAGGTCATCCTCCACTAAACTTACTCTCCCTTCAAGGGCGGTAGTCCTTTCTCATACTTTTTGTAGGTCGTGCCTAACAAAGGATAGCTCTTCCCTGACGGTTTCAAGCTGGTCAGACAGTTCACCCAAAGATATCCTACAGGAATTAATTGCCTGCAGGACCTCTTTTAGTGTTTATTCTCCCTCTGCTGGATATCCTCCCCTGCAAGTTTCAATCCTGTGTGATTTACCTCTGGTGCTGCTATGTCTTGCCCTTGACCTTGACTTTTCCTCGCAGCTGCAGCCCTGGTATGCGCCTTAGATTGCTCTTGCAGGTTCTGTTGCACTCCTTTTGTGGGGATCTGACCCAGGGTATTGGCAAAATTCTCTAATTTGGCAGCCTCCTGGTTCCCTTTCACACTTCTTTGTGAGTGGGTACTGGAGCTGGCACTGTCCTGTTGCGCTGGGTCTTCCCTTCTCTTCCTCATCATAAATGTATTTTGTAATAACCCAGCACCGACTCCCCACCTTGGGGCAGGGTGATACTTACTCCAGGGAGAGAGGGAGAGAAAGGGGAGGCAGGAAAATGAGGCCGAAAAAGTAGTGCCACAAAAGTCCAAAGGTGCTCACTCCAGGGAGAGAAGGAGAGAAAGGGGAAGCAGGATAAGGAGGCCAGAGAAATAGCATCACAAAAGTCCAAAAGGGGACCTCCTTAATTTTCCCTTCTCCTCAACTTCAGAAAACTGGATATCCCAAATACAAGGTGCAAAGTGCTAAATGTCCACTGGGTATCACTAGAGACAAAGCTTAGTCTCATATAATAACTGTGTTACAAATGCTGGTCTCACTTGGTTTCAGCACTGAGGTTTCTCCCCTCCATGGTCAGCATCCCAGCTATGCAATCTCTCCCCTTGCTTAGCGTCAGACCATCCACACACAAAAAGACATCAAAAGGATGGCAGCGGAGGACACTGCAGACACACCGGTGGCTTTCCTCTCTCTCTCCAGTCCTCCGATCCTTCTATAGAAAGCTGGGCTCCCCTAATGGGACAGTGGGTCGGCATGGCGAGGCAGTAGAACAGCAGCGCAGCTAGATCCAGGGCAAGCCGTCCCCATGCTGCTGCATCGGCTCCAGCTTGCAGGATTTCTTCCGGAGCTGCGGCGGAGCGAGATCACACACGCCCGCACACTAGAGCATCCGGTTACGAGGTCTCATAGGTAAGCCTTATTATAGGCTTACCTATAGGTAAAATTAATTCATGGAGTTTACTCCCACTTTAACAATAGGAGATAAATAAAAAGAGCATACACTGACAAAACGTATAGCAGGAACACTAGGAGATTAATATTAACTGAGCTAACAAAAATCTAAACTTTAACAACAAATCTAACAAGAGTGGCTAAAACATTCATATCTTCAACTTAAACTTCATATACTATAGCTGAAAATAAATCACTGCAATGCTTCTCCACATTAACCACTTGCCCACTGGGCATTTAAACACCTTTCCTAACCAGACCAATTTTCAGCTTTCAGTGCTCTCACATTCTGAATGACAATTACTCATGCAACACTGTACCCATATGACTTTGTTGTCCTTTTTTTACATACATAGAGATTTATTTTGGTGGTATTTATTCATATAATCAATCGCTATAAATGAAAAAAGACCAAAAATTTGGTAAATAATATGCGAGCCAAATCTCTTTGAAGTCTCCGGGAATGAGAAAATTAAAAAATTAGTTTTCTTTAGCCAGAAAACCAATTCTAAAGCCCCTCACATGTGTGGGACCGACCCCTGTGTTATGAATCCCACTACTCCAGTAGCAGGATAAAAGATCAGTCCAAGAGTCTTTTCTTTTGATGTTTTTGGTCTGTTTCACGGGGAGGGGGGTCTCAGATAAGTGGCCTTCATGTTTTCTAGTGGGCCTTCAGGGTACAAAATGGTGGTGATAATTTCTTCTTGGTAATGAAGATAGGATGTGGGGGTCTCGGTAGGTTTACGGTAAATAATCTAAGTATTATATATGGCCAAACTGAAAAAATAAATAAAGACTTTTTTATACCAATGGCAGGTTTTTCTTGTGGGACGGTAGGGTTTGATCATCTGATCATTGAAGTCAACTTCACCCATGAACGAAATATAGTTGTGGACACAAGTTGGTTTCTGGATTGGGCCGTTTCTTCTGGGGATTTCCACGTAGGTGTCATCATGAATCGATGAGAGCATGTAGACGTTTCGTCTGTCCCTCCACCTGATAGCCAATATCTCATCATTCTGCAAAGACACCATCTGCTCTCATCGTAGCCTATCATTAACAAGCCTTTTTGGGAAGCCCTTCCTATTGGCTCTCACTGTATCACATGCTGGAGTCTTCCTCCGATGAAGATTGCAGAGTGGATAGAAATTAATTCATGGAGTTTACTCCCACTTTAACAATAGGAGATAAATAAAAAGATAAATACTATTGTCTTTAGGAGGCTGCCAGTTCAAAAGTTAGAAGAGACTCTGAAACAGACAAAGAACAGCGCCCTCTAAATGCAGCGAGTTAACTATTTTAATAGTAAAAAGTACAGTTATAAACCCTCACAAATGAGCAACATTTTTCCAGGGTGGGTGTATATAATATAAGTTAAGTTTTATCCGCACTGTTCTGGGATAGTGCTGGGCATCACTGGCTGGTGGAGGCGTTCTGCTGTCCGGCTACAATCCAGCTGCACTGTTGGCTCACAGTGCTTCTGGAAAGCTGGAGCGATGTTTGGCGATGCTCTGTGATAACATCACTTCCGGGAACGGAGTCAGCGTGTGGTGCTTCGCGTTCCGAAGCACCTTCCTCAGGTTTTGCTGGTGGCCATCTTGGTGTAGGCTAAACATACCATACAGGGGAGGAAAACTGAACGACTAATACACCCAGTAACCATAGTGACTGATGGAACACAGCCTAATAACACGGCAATACTATCTTTTAGAGAACACGGCAATTAAAAAACATGGTAATACACTAAGGTCGTACTGTCTTTTAAAAAACATAATAACAATATTATCTATAAAAACACAGCATAATAGCGTGGCTGTAATATGGCATTATCTACCACTACTTAACAACTATTAACTAAATTACCATACTTACAACAGATGACCAATGGAATAATGATAGACATTATATCTATGAAGAATAATAATGATGATTTAGAAATGATAATTTAAAAATAGGAAGACAACCTATAATAATATACTGAACTGTACTGAACCATATTGGGCTATATTAAACTATATTAGGAGTCTTGTATTTATTAAAAAGAAAGATTTTAATGGCCATAAAATTTAATAATTTATCAATAAATTCCCTAAAATGAAAATAATAATCAATTAACCCATAAATAATGATATTAAATAAGACTTATGCCCCATACACACGGTCGGATTTTCAGACGGAAAATGTGTGATAGGACCTTGTTGTCGGAAATTCCGACCGTGTGTAGGCTCCATCACACATTTTCCATTGGAATTTCCGACACACAAAGTTTGAGAGCAGGATATAAAATTTTCCGACAACAAAATCCGTTGTCGGAAATTCCGATCGTGTGTACACAAATCCGACGCACAAAGTGCCACGCATGCTCAGAATAAATAAAGAGATGAAAGCTATTGGCCACTGCCCCGTTTATAGTCCTGACATACGTGTTTTACGTCACCGCGTTTAGAACGATCGGATTTTTAGACAACTTTGTGTGACCGTGTGTATGCAAGACAAGTTTGAGCCAACATCCGTAGGAAAAAATCCATGGATTTTGTTGTTGGAATGTCCGAACAAAGTCCGACCGTGTGTACGGGGCATAAGAAGGGGGGGATGGGGGAGAATAGACTGGAACAAGAATACTTTAGATATCTTCTGGTATAAACTAAAATTAGAACTAAAATTAGTTAGGTAGGGGAGGGTGAAGGAAAATAAAAGGAGAAGGGGGGAGGGGTACTAAATTGGGGCAGTTATTTTTTGAGAATATTTGTTACCACATGTCAATATTAGTAAGTTGTTTTATATCATGATTTTTGTCATGATTTTTTACAAGTGGCGGACCCGTAGCAACATCACTATAAGGTTACAATAGGATCACAGTAAATCACAGTAAAATATTGATTTTATTGCCCTCATTGAGACCTTCGGGTGATAGGCTATCTAAGGTATATATCCAATAACTTTTTCTCTCACATAACCGTTTATAACGTTCGGCAGTGGGGAATGTGCTTCTATCACCCAAACATGTAATCCTAAAGATGACTGTTTATGGAATTCTTTAAAGTGTCTCGGAACACTATGTTTGTCTATGCCCTTTTCCACAAAATTAGGATGCTCACCAAAATGCTTCCAAAGTGTGTGTATGGTGCGACCTACATAAAGTAGGCCACATGGGCATGTCAAGCAGTATACTACATAATCGGATCCACAATTCAAAAAATCTGGTATAAGGTACTGTTTCCCTTTATGGGAGAATTCTTTCTGCCTTTGTGTCACATGAGCACATGTGAGACATAGGGATTTTTTTACACTGGTACATCCCTTTAATGTTAAAAAAGGTTAAGGGAGCACTAGCACTAGGATGTACTAATCTTATTTTACTTGGAGCTATTTGCACTTTTATATTTATGCTCGTTTATATGTGACTAGTGGTCGATCACTTATTGTGGATTAACCCTTATCTCTAAATTTAGTTTTCAATACATGACCATGGGTGTAGTAATCCTGTACTCAAGAGCAATTGTGTTTAAGATGACAAAATTGACTTTTGGGAATATTATTTACCCATCGTGGATGATGACAACTGTTGTAATGTAAATAGGAGTTACCTGAAGTGGGTTTGATGTAGTTGTGTGTGCTGATAGTGTTACTATGATGGAATAGTTCCAGATCCAAAAAGGCAAGTTTATTACTATCAGATACTGAGGTGAATAATAGACCCATGGTGTTATTATTGCAATACTGTACAAATGTGGAGATAGAAGACTCTGGACTGCCCCAAATGATGACCACGTCATTGATGTAAAGTCCGTAAAAAACTATATGAGACACATATGGGTTATTTTGTTGTATATGGTGGTGTTCCCAATAACCCATGGTTAGGTTTGCATAGCTGGGGGCAATATTTACCCCCATAGCTGTGCAGCTAGGTGCCCTTCCCTTCACACATCTGGAAGGCGTAGATGTACCCTGTGGCTTGGTCACATTGTATGTAAAGCTTAACCCCATATGGGGCCCTTTTGCTGGGGATAAATTGCTTGAAGCCCAGCCTGCCTGTGAATTTGACAAGTGACTCATCCACATAGATATTTTGGTCGGGGGTATATAACTGGGGGAATTTCTCAGAGAAAAAAATTAGAAGTCGCCAAATTTTAAATAATTTGTTATAATCTGGGTCATTTTGGGGAGGGCACTGGCTGTTGTCTTTGTAATGGAGGAACCGCATAATCATTAGATATCTTGATCTTGGCATAAGTAATGAGAAGATTGGCATGTGGTGGATGGGGTTGGTGGACCAGTAGGAGTATAATTCTTTTTTTTTGTGAGTCCCTCCACGGTTAGATCTCTCCACTCAAAGGGACAGGCGTAACTTGAACCAGGGTTGCTTGTTATGAACTGTTGTGCATAGAGGTTGCACTGTCCCACGATGGAAGATAATAGGTCTTCAGTAAAAATGTAATTTAAAAAATCAATAAGGGCAAAATTATCTGTGTTCACCTGGACACCTGGCTGGGCGGTGAAAGGGTGGATGTTTATTGCTCCTGAATTAGGGGAAAGCCACAGAGGGGTTTGAAGGGAATAGGGTAGGCTGGCATGAGTCCTAACCCTTTGAGGCTGAGATGAAACCCCACTAGTGCTTGGCCTTTCTTGTAGTTGTTCTTCATTTCTCATGAATGCCACTGCGCTACTAGTGGATCCCACTGTGCTACTGGTAGATTACACTAAGCTACTTGTGGTAGCCTGCTGCTCCTCACCAGAATGCCTTATATCCTTTTCCATCTTTGTAAAGTTTCATTACCTTGTTACGCAGGTCTTTTGACTGTTATTTTCTACATCCTCATGACTCAGTGTCTAGCCTGCTTAGTGCATCCATGTGAGAGCTAACAAACTCATTGACTATTTATACACAGACATTAACCTTTAATTGCCATTTTAACCTATGTGTGTCACTTTCTGTGTCTGTACCAAGTCCAAACATTCCAGGATATGTAAACTTTTTATCAGGGCAATTTGGGTGATTTCTGTTATCATTATGATTTAAAAAGGATCCAAAAAACTATGTAATAATAAATGGCTTCAAGTGATTGCTATCCTTAACCACTTAAGGACCGCCTCACGCCGATGTACGTCGGCAAGGTGGCATGGGCAGGCAGAATCACGTACATGTACGTGATCTGCCTCCTGCGGGTGGGGGGTCCAATCGGACCCCCCCCCGGTGCCCGAGGCAGTCCGCTTTTGTCCAGCGGCAATCGGAGGTGAGGGGGAGACCATCCATTCGTGGCCCCCCCTCGCGATCGCCGCTGGCCAATCAGATCATTCCTCTGCTGCTGTATGCTAAACAGCAGCAAAGGAAATGATGTAATCTCTCCTCGGCTCGGTATTTTCCGTTCCGGCGCCGAGGAGAGAAGACTGCACTGTGAGTGAAAACACTACACACACACACAGTAGAACATGCCAGGCACACAATACACCCCCCTTTACCCCCCGATCCCCCCCCCGATCACCCCCCAATCACCCCCCCCTGTCACACTGACACCAAGCAGTTTTTTTTTTTCTGATTACTGCATGGTGTCAGTTTGTGACAGTTAGTGTGGTGGGACAGTTACTGTTAGCCCCCTTTAGGTCTAGGGTACCCCCCTAACCCCCCTAATAAAGTTTTAACCCCTTGATCACCCCCCGTCGCCAGTGTCGCTAAGCGATCATTTTTCTGATCGCTGTATTAGTGTCACTGGTGACGCTAGTTAGGGAGGTAAATATTTAGGTTCGCTGTCAGCGTTTTATAGCAACAGGGACCCCCATATACTACCTAATAAATGTTATAACCCCTTGATTGCCCCCTAGTTAACCCTTTCACCACTGATCACCGTATAACTGTTACGGGTGACGCTGGTTAGTTCGTTTATTTTTTATAGTGTCAGGGCACCCGCCGTTTATTACCTAATAAAGGTTTAGCCCCCTGATCGCCCGGCAGTGATATGCGTCGCCCCAGGCAGCATCAGATTAGCGCCAGTACCGCTAACACCCATGCACGCAGCATACGCCTCCCTTAGTGGTATACTATCTGCACGGATCAATATCTGATCCGATCCGATCTATACTAGCGTCCCCAGCAGTTTAGGGTTCCCAAAAATGCCGTGTTAGCGGGATCAGCCCAGATACCTGCTAGCACCTGCGTTTTGCCCCTCCGCCCGGCCCAGCCCAGCCCACCCAAGTGCAGTATCGATCGATCACTGTCACTTACAAAACACATAACTGCAGCGTTCACAGAGTCAGGCCTGATCCCTGATATCGCTAACAGTTTTTTTGGTAGCGTTTTGGTGAACTGGCAAGCACCAGCACCAGGCAGTGTCAGGTTAGCGCCAGTACCGCTAATACCCAGGCACGCAGCGTACGCCTCCCTTAGTGGTATAGTATCTGAACGGATCAATATCTGATCCGATCAGATCTATACTAGCGTCCCCAGCAGTTTAGGGTTCCCAAAAACGCAGTGTTAGCGGGATCAGCCCAGATACCTGCTAGCACCTACAAAACACTAAACGCATAACTGCAGCATTCGCAGAGTCAGGCCTGATCCCTGCGATTGCTAACAGTTTTTTTGGTAGCGTTTTGGTGAACTGGCAAGCACCAGCAGCCTAGTACACCCCGGTTGTAGTCAAACCAGCACTGCAGTAACACTTGGTGATGTGGCGAGTCTCATAAGTGCAGTTCAAGCTGGTGAGGTGGCAAGCACAAGTAGTGTCCCGCTGCCACCAAGAAGAAGACAAACACAGGCCCGTCATGCCCATAATGCCCTTCCTGCTGCATTCATCAATCCTAATAATTGGGAACCCACCACTTCTGCAGCGCCCGTACTTCCCCCATTCACATCCCCAACCAAATGCAGTCGGCTGCATGAGAGGCATTTTTATGTCCTCCCGAGTACCCCTACCCAACGAACCCCCCCAAAAAAGATGTTGTGTCTGCAGCAAGCGCAGATATAGGCGTGACACCCGCTATTATTGTCCCTCCTGTCCTGACAATCCTGGTCTTTGCATTGGTGAATGTTTTGAACGCTACCTTTCACTAGTTGAGCATTAGCGTAGGGTACAGCATTGCACAGACTTTCACAGGGTCTCCCAAGATGCCATCGCATTTTGAGAGACCCGAACCTGGAACCGGTTACAGTTATAAAAGTTAGTAACAAAAAAAAGTGTAAAAAAAAAAAATATATAAAATAAAAAAAAATAGTTGTCGTTTTATTGTTCTCTCTCTCTATTCTCTCTCTATTGTTCTGATCTTTTTTACTGTATTCTATTCTGCAATATTTTATTGTTATTATGTTTTATCACGTTTACTTTTCAGGTATGCAATTTTTTATACTATACCGTTTACTGTGTTTTATTGTTAACCATTTTTTTGTCTTCAGGTACGCCATTCACGACTTTGAGTGGTTATACCGGAATGATGCCTGCAGGTTTAGGTATCATCTTGGTATCATTCTTTTCAGCCAGTGGTCGGCTTTCATGTAAAAGCAATCCTAGTGGCTAATTAGCCCCTAGACTGCTTTTACAAGCAGTGGGAGGGAATGCCCCCCCACCGTCTTCCGTGTTTTTCTCTGGCTCTCCTGTCTCAACAGGGAACCTGAGAATGCAGCCGGTGATTCAGCCAGCTGACCATAGAGCTGATCAGAGACCAGAGTGGCTCCAAACATCTCTATGGCCTAAGAAACCAGAAGCTACGAGCATTTCATGACTTAGATTTCGCCGGATGTAGACAGCGCCATTGGGAAATTGGGAAAGCATTTTATCACACCGATCTTGGTGTGGTCAGATGCTCTGAGGGCAGAGGAGAGATCTAGGGTCTAATAGACCCCAATTTTTTCAAAAAAGAGTACCTGTCACTACCTATTGCTATCATATGGGATATTTACATTCCCTGAGATAACAATAAAAATGATTAAAAAAAAAAATATGAAAGGAACAGTTTAAACATAAGATAAAAAAGCAAAAAAAAAAAATAAAAAAAAAAAAAAAGCACCCCCTGTCCCCCCCTGCTCTCGCACAAAGGCGAACGCAAGCGTCCGTCTGGCGTCAAATGTAAACAGCAATTGCACCATGCATGTGAGGTGTCACCATGAACGTCAGATCGAGGGCAGTCATTTTAGCAGTAGACCTCCTCTGTAAATCTAAAGTGGTAACCTGTAAAGGCTTTTAAAGGCTTTTAAAAATGTATTTAGTTTGTCGCCACTGCACGTTTGTGCGCAATTTTAAAGCATGTCATGTTTGGTATCCATGTACTCAGCCTAAGATCATCTTTTTTATTTCATCAAACATTTGGGCAATATAGTGTGTTTTAGTGCATTAAAATTTAAAAAAGTGTGTTTTTTCCCCAAAAAATGCGTTCGAAAAATCGCTGCGCAAATACTGTGTGAAAAAAAAAATGAAACACCCACCATTTTAATCTGTAGGGCATTTGCTTTAAAAAATATATAATGTTTGGGGGTTCAAAGTAATTTTCTTGCAAAAAAAAAATATTTTTTTCATGTAAACAAAAAGTGTCAGAAAGGGCTTTGTCTTCAAGTGGTTAGAAGAGTGGGTGATGTGTGACATAAGCTTCTAAATGTTGTGCATAAAATGCCAGGACAGTTCAAAACCCCCCCAAATGACCCCATTTTGGAAAGTAGACACCCCAAGCTATTTGCTGAGAGTCATGTCGAGTCCATGGAATATTTTATATTGTGACACAGGTTGCGGGAAAGAGACAAATTTTTTTTTTTTTGCACAAAGTTGTCACTAAATGATATATTGCTCAAACATGCCATTGGGAATATGTGAAATTACACCCCAAAATACATTCTGTTGCTTCTCCTGAGTACGGGGATACCACATGTGTGAGACTTTTTGGGAGCCTAGCCGCGTACGGGACCCCGAAAACCAAGCACCACCTTCAGGCTTTCTAAGGGCGTAAATTTTTTATTTCACTCTTCACTGCCTATCACAGTTTCGGAGGCCATGGAATGCCCAGGTGGCACAAAACCCCCCCAAATGACCCCATTTTGGAAAGTAGACACCCCAAGCTATTTGCTGAGAAGTATAGTGAGTATTTTTCAGACCTCACTTTTTGTCACAAAGTTTTGAAAATTGAAAAAAGAAAAAAAATGTTTTTTCTTGTCTTTCTTCATTTTCAAAAACTAATGAGAGCTACAAAATACTCATCATGCCTCTCAGCAAATAGCTTGGGATGTCTACTTTCCAAAATGGGGTCATTTGGGGGGGGGGTTGTGCCACCTGGGCATTCCATGGCCTCCGAAACTGTGAAAGGCAGTGAAGAGTGAAATCAAAAATTTACACCCTTATAAATCCTGAAGGCGGTGATTGGTTTTCGGGGCCCCGTACGCAGCTAGGCTCCCAAAAAGTCCCACACATGTGGTATCCCCATACTCAGGAGAAGCAGCTAAATGCATTTTGGGGTGCAATTCCACATATGCCCATGGCCTGTGTGAGCAATATATAATTTAGTGACAACTTTGTGCAAAAAAAAAAAAAACATTTGTCACTTTCCCGCAACTTTTGTCAAAATATAAAATATTCCATGGACTCAACATGCCTCTCAGCAAATAGCTTGGGGTGTCTACTTTCCAAAATGGGGTCATTTGGGGGGGTTTTGTGCCATCTGGGCATTTTATGGCCTTCAAAATTGTGATAGGTAGTGGGGAGTGAAATCAAAAATTTACGCCCTTAGAAATCCTGAAGGCGGTGCTTGGTTTTCGGGGCCCCGTACGCGGCTAGGCTCCCAAAAAGTCCCACACATGTGGTATCCCTGTACTCAGGAGAAGCAGCTGAATGTATTTTGGGGTGCAATTCCACATATGCCCATGGCTTGTGTGAGCAATATATCATTTAGTGACAACTTTTTGTAATTTTTTTTTTTTGTCATTATTCAATCACTTGGGACAAAAAAAATTAATATTCAATGGGCTCAACATGCCTCTCAGCAATTTCCTTGGGGTGTCTACTTTCCAAAATGGGGTCATTTGGGGGGGTTTTGTACTGCCATTTTAGCACCTCAAGAAATGACATAGGCAGTCATAAACTAAAAGCTGTGTAAATTCCAGAAAATGTACCCTAGCTTGTAGACGCTTTAACTTTTGCGCAAACCAATAAATATATGCTTATTGACATTTTTTTACCAAAGACATGTGGCTGAATACATTTTGGCCTAAATGTATGACTAAAATTGAGTTTATTGGATTTTTTTATAACAAAAATTAAAAAATATCATTTTTTTTTCAAAATTTTCGGTCTTTTTCCGTTTATAGCGCAAAAAATAAAAACCGCAGAGGTGATCAAATACCATCAAAAGAAAGCTCTGTTTGTGAGAAGAAAAGGACGCAAATTTTGTTTGGGTACAGCATTGCATGACCGCGCAATTAGCAGTTAAAGCGACGCAGTGCCAAATTGGAAAAAGTCCTCTGGTCTTTAGGCAGCCAAATGGTTCGGGGCTGAAGTGGTTAAATAAAAGACATTTTTTTGGCATGATCAGTCATATTTTCAATATTAATGCCAAAATTTCTCAATTTCTGCCAGGGTATGCAACCTTTGAGCTCGACTGTATGTAGGAAGGAACAGTCGATGTGGGAAGATGGAAAAAAAAAAAAAAGGGTCCCATTTCTCAGAAAAGCGAGACATAGAATCATGTATAGTATGAAATATTGTTTCTTTCAATTTAATAGAATCCATCCTAGCAATTCTTTGAGAAAATGGAACCATGAGGGATTTCCACTTTAAAGCAATTGAATGAATGAATGATTTGTATAGCCCTACAATGTGAACTGAATCGCCTCAAGTAAAGCAATTGCCCATTGTGTAGCAACACAAAGTACTGTATATCATTAAACTCCTCATTTGGATATGACATATTCAGAATGGAAGCAAACAGCAGTTAATTAGCTAATTTTCTAAATTTGTAAAATAATGGAGGAATTCAGCAGCTGGGGCAGATTTCGAAAACCTGAAGCCTTGGAAGAGTCACAAAGGCAGTATCCTCCTGAAAGCTTGAAAGAGTGGTCAGATGATGAGATTTCCACCACATGAAGTCTTGTGGGTGAAAAAAGACTGTCTCAAACCTGGGGTCACATAAATATGAAGTCCAGGGAGAAGTTTCATGGGGCAAGGATAATTTGCCTTTGTAGAGATTCCAAATCTTGAGTGATGGGGCAACTAAAAGATTATGAGATACTATATCTTATAATGGAATCGAGGTGGATCAAAGTGGGAGACTTGAAACCCTTTCCACCTGAAGCCCCACCCAGGACAGTTACAGTGACAGTTTACTAAAGCCAAAGGAAAGCACTTCTACACATACTGACAAAGTAAGGAAGAATAGTAAGCAACCAAAACTCAATATAACATTTTTACTAAAACCAAAGCTTTTTCTTGATTTCCAATTACTTTCTGTCAGAACAAATAGTGGGTGAACATTCAAAGAAGGAAAAAAGACAATAATAAATACCCAAGGCCTTAACCTTTCCCTATTCACGCGGTCCACAAAAACAAAAGTTTTGTCTGTAGCTAAACTTGAATAGATTGTACTTTTGGTGTATACATGTTAATTATTTTTATACAATGGAAATCTGAAGTAACCCATAGCAACCAAGAAAAATTCACACTTTTGACTTATATAAAAAATAACTCTACTTGGTGTTTCTAGATTGCTTCTTTATTGAAACTTTTTTTTATACTGTCCTATTGAAGTCCACCCTCCAGGCAACTAAAAAATATTCCTTTCAGTGGGATGGCATAAGTACTGGAAGAGTTATTGGCTCATTTAGGTATAGGGGCAGCAGAGATTTAGAACCGGTCCCAGCAGAGTCGGGACCAGTCTCCTGTGCTCCAGCAATCCTGACATCATCAAGACCAGTGCAAAGTCCAAAACCCTGCTTTGGACATGATGATGCCATGGGATAGTCCACCATTCTGTGGAAGAGTACCTTCTGCTGGGTGAGCTAAGGGTCAGGTAAGTAAATGTGCTGCTCCTCTCTCCTAGACCAAATGAGAAATTGACTCTTGCTGTATGAGTGCAGGCCACTGCAAGGGACAATTTATAATTTTCACAGAGTTGGGCTTTAGGTAAGCCCCTTAGCTACTAAAGTGGGTCTGATTTGTGACAAACAGAGCAAAGTAGAATGTTTTACAATAGCATCCAATCAGTTTTATCTTTATAAATGTGAAGTTCAGGGCCAAATAAGTGTCTAAACCATAAAAATAATTAGGGCAGTCATACTGTAAGTGCAAAAGGTTCATAAACATAAACATAAAATACCATAAAATTGATCACATTAAGTAAAAAGTGACCAAACAAATATGCTATCTAGATATTTAAAGTAAAGTGATAATCATAACTGCAGATAGTCCATAATTAGGTAAATATAATAGCAAAGCATAGTCCAAATGCATGAGTGGATACAAATTGAATTAAGCGAATTACAAACTCAGCGGAACAAATGGCTGCCGTCACATCAGCATATGCGCCTTACATAAGTGGAGATCCCTCTGGAAGTATTGCAGTATGCAATTTGCAGTATCCAACTGAAAATAAAAAAGCTCACCAGGAGCCCAGATGGATTTTTATAGTGTAGTAGCTTTTATTGTTTCGAAGGTAAAAATGACATAAAACAAAAGACACCTTGATAAGTCCTATTGGACAAAGCACACTGGGGCAGGACACTTGGCACTGACATCTTACCGCTGTGTGATTCCCAGGTCACCGGTGGCTGTCCATGTCCTTCTCAGGGATGTATTTTGGCCCTTTTTTAAATATTGGTGCTACATTGGCTTTTCTCCAATCAGCTTGTACCATTCCAGTCAGTAGACTGTCGGTAAAAATTAGGAACAATGGTCTGGCAATTACTTGACTGAGTTCCTTAAATACCCTCGGGTGCAAGCCATCTGGTCCCAGTGATTTATTAATGTTAAGTTTCCCAAGTCTATTTCTAATTCTGTCCTCTGTTAGCCATGAGGGTGCTTCCTGTGATGTGTCATGAGGACAAACACTGTAGTGTTGGTTACTGAAGCCCCCCGATTCCCTGACAATTCTCTTGTGTAGCATGAGATTTCTATACATATGGATATCCCAACATTTAATATTTATGATAAGTGCACAAAAAATATCCTGTTCTCTTTGTATTTCTTCCTTTGTGTAAAATGCTTGGTGATCCTGCCAGTCTCCCTTCTTTCCTATTTCAAACTGGCCATGCTAGGCATAAAAGCACAACCTTCCCAGCGTGGTTCATTTTCTGGCTGTGTGGGGAAAACAACCTGCCTGCTCTGCAATGGCCAAGACCTGTGCTTACACCCCTCTGGACTACACCTGAGGTTATGTGATCACTTATTATATAAATATATATATATATATATATATATATATAGATAAATACACACACATGTTTTCCCTTGCATTTCTATTTTTATACTAAATGGGTTGCTTTACAAGGTGAGGGTTTACATATATTTTAATGGCTGTTATGGGTTTAAAAGATCTATTAATGTTACAGCCACATGTACTGTGTAAGGGACAATTATGCCCATTTTCAATATTTATTAACAGTACTCCAGCTGTGTAATATCTTTCTTTCTGCTGAAAGTAAGTGTCAAAGTACAAAAGAACACTTGATTCTAAGCCAAATAATACAGACAACAAATACACAACTGTATAATGAGAGGGATTAAAGAAATTGTATGTTTTACACTCTGATTGCTTTTATGTTGAACTTAATGGAAATAATACACACAATAAATAGAACTTCTGCAGGAAAAGCAGAAAGAAAGAAAAAGAGAAAAAAAAAAACCTACAAGCTAATTTTCTATGTCAGTTTTTAGTGCTGTGTGAAAAGATTATGCTAGGCAGTCACTGTTACTTTGCGTGCCACTTAGAATGGATGCCTGCTGATGCAATCTAGAACGCAGAAGGATTCTTGTTCATGCCGCCCATTGTGAAAATACACTTATATTTGAGAAATTACACATATTGCACGGACTTTGTCCAGGCAACTGCCGCTCGATAAATTAACTTTTTAATGGAATCTTTAATATGATCGATCTTGTTAAGCATGAATTAGTATGGACACATATGGCTGACTTGCTATTTAGAATCAGAGATATATTGGTATCCTATAGACTGTGATTACAAAGGTTTTCTATTACAGTTGTCAGTTATCACGCAGGTACTGTTTGTGGGAGCGGTGAGGACAATCTGAATTGCTAGGGCATCAATGGAATTTTGTCTTGTCTGCCAAACTGTAGACTGTGATTAACAAAAAAATGATAACATGGTTGAAGGAATCTCAGCTTGTTTTCTTTCATCTTTCCTCATTCATCTTTCCATTTATAAGCTGGAAATTGAGTTGGAGACACTTTCATTTTGTTCAAATGTATAACCTGATGATGTGACCAGTGATATCAGGAAATGCATTGTCTATATAACTTTATAAACATTGTTTTTCCCCTTTTGTAATTTCTTTTTATTGCTGAACACCACCAAAAGCATATAAATGTTACTTTACCTTACCATTCTAGAGCAATTCTTTTGGCATGATTTGTAGCTGAAAGTTGGCTATCAATGCAACTAACATGGAAAGGCAAAATGCTAAAAGGCTACATGGATCATCACAAAAGAACTAAAATAATATTCAAAATGTTGCTTAAAAGAGAAATACAGAAATGCAGTTTTTCCCATAATCATACTTACCTAAGTGGATGCAACATCAGACCAATGCTGCATCTGTTCCCCGGCATCTCTGTACTGAGAAGCGAGCCATAGAACATCGTCGATGGCTCGGTTCTCTTGGCTCCCCAAGCAGAGAGCTGCTGACTGTCAATCAGCGGCTTTCCTGCTCTGCTCCTCCACGCTCACTGGAGTGCTGAGCTGTGGAGGGGAGCGACCGTCTCAGTGGCTCACTGAGAGGCTGAGACAGCTATAAGTCCAGGCACCTGGCAGATCCAGACTCCGAGAGTCGTGATGACGCAGTGCCTGGACTGATTCCAGTGATGTCAGCAGAGAATGGACTTCAGACCGCTCTCTGCTGAAAATGGGTCACAGGCGTGCAATTGCACTCCTGTGACCCATAGGAGAAGTCCAGCCAAATGAGCTCAGACTGGAATTCTCCTTTAATACAATCAAAAAAAGTATTTTTATTTTTTGTTTTGGAAAAATTACAAAAGAATTTGTAGCCACTGACAGTTTTTTTTTATTGCTATCTGTGTGCCAGCTTGTAGCCAGGGAAAGTTAAACAGGGGAGTAACCCTTAAGGGTTACTCCTCCTCCTGGTGAAGTACTATGTGTAGCCCTATTTAATGTGAGTGGAGCTGGGGCTCTAGCTTCTGCCTGGAAAAAGTTTTAGGAGAGAGACTCCTGCTGTGGAGGATCTTGATCTGCCCTTTAAGGGGAGAGGCTATTTATGGGTCCCTGGCTTGAAATCTTCAGGAAAAGGACTTGGGCTTTCCCTTGACTCTCCCCTTGAGGGAGTTCAGTGCTTTATCATGTGGGATCAGTTCTGGAGAATAGGAGAAGAATTAAATATTATGTAGGATGAGCCACAAAACAACTAATGCCTCCTATTTGAAACAGTATAATTAATGTAAACCAATATCTGGACTATGACTTTACCAATATCTGGACAGTTAACTTACATTGCTACCTCTAAGCAAGTAAAATAAGTTTAATTTACTACTTTGAAGCCCCTGTGTAAACATTTAGGAAAGTGGCTATTACAGCCAATGCCTGCGAAAGGAGTGAGAGGTGTGTTTTCTGGTCCAAACCTGGCCAATTGGATCCTGAAAGTATGCACTTGGATCAAGGCTGTAAGTACTACCTGGAAAATGGAGTTAACATTGTAAGAGCCAGGAAGATGGGACATTTAGGCCTCTGGCCACCATCCATGTGCAAGACAGTATCACAGATAGCAAGCAATTGTGTTGCAAGTTTGAAAATAACTATTGCTAGGCTTCACAAGCTTGTTGCACAATTGCAGCCACATTGCATGACTCCACATCAACTTTCTTTGCAAATATTCTGCAAGTCTGCTGCAAGTTCTGGTTCAGTTATGTTGTGCAATAGTCATCCCACCACAGGGGTCACTGTGGCTGAGTTTTCATGCTGTAGACTTGCAGAGCTCTTGCTGTAGACTAACTACTGCAACTTTGCTCTTGCTAGAGGCTACAGTTTGCAAGCATCAACTAGAACTTCAAGTGCTCTGCAAGTGTACAACTTGCCAGTGAAAATGTGCAGCAAGTTAACAGACTGTCACAAGGTTATCCTTGTTATCTGGGATCTGGGTTTGGGCTGAACAACCTGTGAGACCCTGCAACCTGCATGTAAAGGCTGGTGCCTGGCTGACTCTGAGGGCCAGAATGAAAAGCAGCCAGCACCCTCTCTATTTGTGAGCATTGTTACTGAGCAGAAATTGACAAGATATTCAAAAATGTTAGCACTGTCACCAAAACAAGTGGTGTGAGAAGTTCTTCTAATGGGGACACCTGTATTAGTGATAGTTGTCTAAGATGGCAACTCCCCTAACTTTTTAGAGATTTCCTCTTACCCCCTGTTTCATCTCTCGGACAGAATACAGAGATAAATCTTCTCAATGTGCCACAGATAATAAAAAATAGGTAACCAGGGTTTCAATCTCTTCCCACTTCCATCAATCCAAACTCAAAAAAAAAGAATAAACATATATGTCTGTCCTACTGTCATTGGTTTAAAGCCAAACCCTAGGCTCAGCGACCCTTTTCCTGGAGACCTTGCTCTCTGAATGTTTTGCTTTATTTTTTTATTGTACTTTTTTAGATGCCTTTAAGCCAGTCAATTGATGCACTGTGTTGCCTTCCTTTCTACGTAGGGTAGTCCTCTGCTAAGTACAGCACCAATATGATACAAATTCATGAAAAATAAAGGACCACAGAGCTGCCTTTGTGCAGGGGTCAGGGTCATATGCTACTCACACAAACGTAGCAGCAGTCCTCTCTTTTGCCTGTTGTCTAAGAAGGGAATGGGATTGGGCAGCAGTTTTTACTATTTACAAAAGAAAGACATTTACATTCAATGTATAACTAATGCCAACCTTTTTTTTTAGTTTTAGATAGGGCAGAGAGGGATTAGAATAACTGACAGTTTTTTTTTTCTTCTGTCTGTGCTCCCATTAGGGAGATTAACCCTTTCTGTTTGTGTTGTTTATCATAAGAGTGCAAGAAAAAGAAAGTAAAAGAAAGTAAAAAACTCACAAGATTTGGGTTGTCACCAGAGCAGGAATAGAAAGGAAATCTTCCAATGGGGACACAAGTTAAGTTGACCCTAGTGACAACCAGGGCTTCCTGCACTTAGAATAGATTTTCACTTGTTTTGGTTATGAGACAGGAAGTCATGTGAAATCTTCCTGAATGGAACACAGATGGCAAAAAAAATCTCACAGGGGTTATAACTAGAGATGGGCCAAACACCCCCGTTTCGGTTTGTGCTAGAATTTTTGAACATCAGAAAAAGTTTGAAGCCGAACAACAAACTCCATTAAAGTCTATGTGACCCAAACTGGAAAAATCAAAAGTGCCCATTTCGAAGGCTTATTTTTGCGACATATAAATACAGTATATATATTGGTGCCAATGGCATTACAGTGTAAGAACACACTAGCATCAGCCATATTTTGTCAAGAAGTATACCTATCCCAATTAAAACCCATTCCCAATCTCCTGAACATACTCCTAATTGGTAGCAGCACTGAATGATGTGTAAACTCAAAGCACCTAAACTTTCTGTCCAATAAAGATAGCAAACATAGATTTGAATGAACTACAAAGGTTAGAATATTGAATTGTATGCCATGCCTATGTGAAAAAAGTAAAGCAATGTCATCAGTACACCAAGGATTCCTCAAAAGGGCAAAGCTTTATTTCCGTGGTCACATAATAAACATACAGCATTTTAGCTTTCTATTGTGACCTTCTTTCACTAGTTGATTACCGAACTGAGTATTTGATTGCTCTTTCTTCAATCCTTCCTTTGAGCCCCGCTTTTCTTTTCAGTCCCCTCCTGTCTGGGACAATTGTGTGCATAATTGTTTAGGGGCTGAAGGACAATTAGAAACTTAAGGTACAGACCATCTACGTGGTTGAAACAAGCTTCATTATATCTCACTTGTTTTAAGTACGTTATCTGGATCACTGGTGATCTGTTCTCGAGGCATTTCTTTTGATATTGGTAGCTGCATACAACATTGTCACAGGTGCTCTTTGTTGACAATTGGTGGATTTCAATTTGTTGTTTCAGTCAGCCAAGTATGGCCTTTGTGATCGGGGAAGATATCGATCACGAAATCAGCCAGGCTTTTAGGACAGACACGGTCTCAACTCCCTCTCAAGAAGAAGAGGTAAAAACTCGGTTCAAGGAACACAAAAAATTACTTATCAAACACCTAAACAGAAAGTGGGACGTGTCTTTCCTGGAAACCTACATTATTAATAGGATAATACCTAGGGGCCTTAGAGACAAGGTGATACCCGCGGAACACCTCCACAGTCCAAGATTTTTGGAAAAGTGGAGGGAGCTCTGTATAGACCATGGAGTATCTGTGATGAAATTAATAGTAGAAGAGGAAAAAATACAACTGGGGGATTTGGAGAAGGCAATAATAGAGAGTTCCCTGGGTTTGGAACCATACAAAGAACTAGAGGAGTTTCAGAAACTTAATGAGGCCCTAAAGAAGGAAGTTGAGAGAACGCAGTCCACATTAAAAACAACAAAACAATCCAAATTTAGAGGGGACTTAGGCGATTGGGAAAAGGGAGACATTTTTGATTTAACCCCACGCCGTAGTCGTAGCAGATCAAGGAGAGGTAATCAGAGATCAGCCTCCAGAGGCAGAAAATCCCCAAACGAGACTGAAGAAGATAACCAGATCAAAACAGTAACTTTTTTAGAGGAGGAGGGGACGGTGGGTGAGAACAAGGGAAACCATTCGAAAGAGAACCCAGTTGTACACAAACAACCAGCCCCCGGTCCCCAAAAACAGACAGTCAGAGGTGGAGCATACACCAGGAGCCAGCGAAAATAGTCAAACTCTGCACTGAGGAGGTAGATAGGAAGGATATGAAAATCATTAACCTGTCCAAGTTTAAATTAAACAAGAGTCATATAGATCTTCTACAGAGAGGGATGTCCTTCTCGCCCACCAATCAGATGGACGAGTTTACAATATTCAAGGACGTTACCCTCTTTTTACGTAAGGTCTTCCTACGTTTCATTCATACCGGTAAACCGGCACCCGAAACGGATATAAATACAAAAAATCAAGACGACGAGATGTTAGCAATCCTCAACTCCCTTTTGGAGGAGAATGAGGGAGAGGAAACTGAGCAGGGCCCCTACAAAAGACAGTCTAAATTAAACATCAAGTCTACCAAGATGCCTCCACTTAACAAAAACAGATGGCTAAGCCTATTCTTGGATATGGTACAAACAGATCTATCCAAGATAGACTGGAGCATTAAAAGCGAGGATAACCTTTCCCCAGCGGAGCGCAAGGCTATCCGAGAACTTTCGGAAGCCCCACAGCTGGTTATAAAAAGGAGTGACAAGGGTGGGAATGTGGTACTCTTGGATGAGAAAAACTATGAAAAGGAGGTCTTCCGCCTACTTGGCGACACTATGACGTATAAAAAATTATCCATTGACCCATTCCCCACCCTTGTCATGAGCCTAAACAACAAACTTAAACTAGCGGGAGAAGCAGGACTATTAGGCAAACGGGAATTAGACTACCTTACAGTCCACGAATACAATGTACCGATATTCTATATCATCCCGAAAGTACACAAATCACTGCTAGATCCCCCGGGGAGACTAATTGTCTCCGCAATAAGGGGTCCCCTAGAAAGAGTTGGTAGGTACTTGGATAACCTACTTAAAGAGATGGTCATAGATCTCAAGTCCTATGTGAGAGACACAGGGGATGTCTTAAGACATATCTCCCAGATTAATGTACAGGGAGAGTTTCTCCTAGTGGGGATCGACGTGGAATCCCTTTACACGTCGATCCCCCATGATTGGGGGATTAAGGCGGTTGAAATCTTCCTACACAGACATTTTCCTAATTATGGCCCACAGAATGAATTTCTGGTGGACCTATTAACGTTTGCCCTCAAAAACAATTTCTTTCAATTTCTATCTAGGCACTACCAACAGATCAACGCCACCTCCATGGGAGCCCCGTGGGCCCCAGCGTATGCCTGCCTCCATTTGGGACTGTGGGAGAAAGATGTGGTCTACACCTCGCCGATGTACCTGGGCCATGTTCACACGTGGCTCAGGTACATCGACGACGTGTTTGTCATTTGGAAAGGTAGCCAGGATACACTAGCGCAGTTTATAAATTCCAATGATAGAAATATAAAATTGACTTACACATGGGATCAGGAAAGAATCTCCTTCTTGGATTTGTCAATCAGTAGAAAGGATACATCACTGGTGACCAATACCTTCCGTAAGGAGACCTCAGCGAACACACTTTTAAGAGCAGACAGTCACCATCCGAAATGGCTCAAGGATAGTATCCCTGTGGGCCAATTTCTTCGCATTAGGCGCAACTGCTCCAGAAAAGATGACTACAAACGGGAAAGTGATGAACTATACAAACGCTTTCGGGAAAGGGGCTATTCCCACAAACAACTAAGGAGAGCCAAACGTAAGGCAGCGGAACGCGACCGCCCCTCACTCTTAGACAAAAAACCAACAAAAAACTTCAGTGATTCTCAGAACGAAAAGAGTTTTGAAATAAAAAGCCTTATCAACTGCGCAACCACCAGGGTCATCTATATGCTGACCTGTCCATGTAAAAAGATATACATTGGTAAGACTAAACGCCAATTTAGGATTCGTTTGGGAGAACACATGAGAGAAATCCTGGAAAAAAACCCTGAGAAACCAGTGGCCAGACACTTTGCCCAATACCACCAAGGCAGGCTGTCTGGCATGCTGGTGAAAGGAATTTATGCTCTGAACCTCTCCTCTAGAAGAGGGGATTTTGATCAAATTCTACAGCAGAAAGAAAAAAGATGGATCTTCCGCCTGGGCTCTCTGGCCCCTCGGGGCCTGAATACAGAACTGAATTTACAGCCCTTCTTGACAGCATAAATAGATACTAGACATGGACTCTTTAGGATGCCGGCTCTACAGCTGCTGTTCAGTCTGTTATTATGCTCATTTCAGAAACATTAAGGTTGTTCCTGAGCATCAGCAATATTATTTACTCTTCCGTTATGGCATTTATGACGCATTACATGAACAGCATACTACAGTAGACCTCTCATCCCACTCCATGTCAGCCCTGTATGTCATTGTGCTTCCTTTTCCCTTCCTTTTTCCTTTTTTCCTTCCCCCCCCCTTCTCCTACCTCATTTCTCTCTCCTCCTCTACTCCCCCAAAAATTCCCATTTCCACCAATAAATTCCCTTTCTGTCTCTGATCCAACTTAGTCGAGTATCCTATATGGAATCCAAGCATTAATAGCATTTGGTTATTGGCTATGTGTGATGGATGGAATAAGTTTAACCTGCATGTACTCTAGGCATACCCAATGGCTGCTTCAATGTGGGAAATATGAATGACAATTGTATTGTTTATCCCTTTTACCATCCTTATTTTTGTCTTGATTAATGCTTTTTATGTTTGGCCACTCACTTTGATGATCGTATATCAGGATCACGAAACGACAATTAACTAATGTCAACAAATGAGACACACACAGCTTGGATGTTTCTCCTCAATTTAGACCTGAGAGGTGGGCGTGTACGAGGAACGGACGGAATAAGAAGGAGCCCTCGCACGCCACCTACACGTCCAGACAAAGCTACACATCTCAGTTTGTGAAACGCGTTGACGTCACTGCGCCCGGACGTCACGCCTGCTGTCATCCCCCGTTGGGGCTAGCCGGCTCACCGATCGAGAGAATGTTCCGCCCGTTCGCGTGGAACAGCCGCTGAAGTGGTCTTAGGCGCACCTAGATGGCCGGCCATCCACACACCTGAGTACATACCCGTGGGGTTACCAGGATTATCCAGGAAATATCCAGTATTGTGAACGGTGAACAGTGGTGCAGTCCACAGCACAGGGGACATCACACTACGGAAGTACCTGTGGATCTCTGAACGGGACCCGTCAGTGGTAAAGTACCCAGCCGCATGTGCTGAATGTTGCTGCCTACATTTAACCATTGTCTGACTCACCTCTACAGCACGTACTTGTGTACATCTTACATACCAGCCTGCTTATTATAGCAACTGTCTTATACCATCCTGGACTTCCGCCACCCCAGTATTTATTTTACATACCATGGCCCCATCACCCATTTCCGTCTCTTGGATACTGATATCTGATCTTTGATCTTGCATCAGCGCCCCACTCCACGGCTCATACCTCTCTCCTCTCCCCCTTTCCCATCCGTTACCTCACCATTTCCTCACATCACGCCCTCCCACACCCCCCCTTTTCCCCATCCCCGTCCCCATCTCTTCCCTAATTTGAGCCGCCCCCCCGGGGGGATTGATGTTTGCTGCACAACCCCATTCAGTCACACTGAACACTCCTCATTGTAGCAGGTTGTGCAGACATCAATAGCCCAGACGTCCGGACGCACATGTTTGTTTTTATATGTTGTTTTGTCCTCCTTGTCTGTGTATTAGTATTGATCGATCAGCCACCTCCGATCAATCTATTTTATTTAGGCTATGTTTACTTGTGATGCATGCTATCTTATCTCCACGTGTATGTTCTTGTACCCCAATAAATTTATAATTGGTTTTCACATGTTCACTCATATTGTCCTTCCTTTGAGCCCCGCTTTTCTTTTCAGTCCCCTCCTGTCTGGGACAATTGTGTGCATCTTTCTTCAATGATTATTACTATTTGAAAGTTTTGTCATAAATTTAATGGCGGGCTTATGATGTCATTATGATGCCAGGGGGCAGGGCTGAACCAAAATAGCTTGCACTGATTGGTGGCTTTTCTGTTAAATACATGTTGTTTTTCACTGCACTTTGTCACTAGCCTGATGAAGGGGCACTGCGTGGCTCTGAAACGTTGCTGTATGTTTATTATGTGACCACAGAAATAAAACTTTGGACCCTTTCGAGGAATCCTTAGTGTGCTGATGATATTTCTTCACTTTGATCATCCATGGTTTCCAGCTGTCAGGGACTTGACCGTGGAAGTATTGTCAATCTTGCCAGTAGAAGAAATGGGCAGCATAGGCGCATCATGTGAAAGATGGATCCCCCTGCTGGCCTCTAAAAGACTGCCTCTGTCTGACCCAAGTTGCTGGATTGTCCTGTATTCCTGAACCTCTGTGTTATTCCTTGGATCTCCTGTTCTAGATCCGCCTCATTCCAGACCTGTTGACCTCCTCTCCTGGCTCATCCCCTGGCTTGCTCCTTGACCTTCCTTCTGCTGATTATCCGTGCATGACCCCGGCTTGCTATATGGACCTTGCCTCTGCCTGATTACCTGTGCATGACCCTGGCTTGCTATATGGACTTTGCCTCTGCCTGATTACCTGTGCATGACCCCGGCTTGCTATACGAACTTTGCTCCTGCTTGATAACCAGTTTATGACCTCAGCTTACTTCCTGGGTTTGCTCTTGCTTCTTGCCATCCTGTGTTTGACCCTCACCTGGGTATACCCCAGCTCCTTTATTCAGTAATAATATTTACACATTCAGATGTCAAAGCCAATATTAACAGGGTGGGTATCAATGTCTCCCGGTGATTCTCCAAAAAACAAGTGGCCCCAAGTAGACAAAACAAATCCAGATGCAGGTTTCAAGATATAAAGTTCAATGGGTAAGACCCAATCCTAGATAGCACTGTCAAGTTTTCACTATGGGAACTAAAATGTCCTCTAAATGATTCTATTGTGTGCACAATCGCAGTTTTACTGCTGACTAATTGAACTACTTGAAACTACTTAGACTGCAATGGGCCTCATATCATGCATCCATATAAATGCTGCACATAACATGGGGGAGGGATAATATACTCAGCCTCTACACTGTACCGAATATGAAATAAGTCTTGTATTGTAAATAAAGTGAAAAATAGGTGAAATTACTGCGCTAACCCAAATATAAATAAAAGCAGCTGACACAAAAATAGACAAAATTTAAAGGAAATGTGAAACACAGTGTAGCACTACAAAAGTGACAGTGAAACATATAAAGGTACAATATGTCATACAAGGCATGTAAATCATGTAATGGTGGTGAATATAAAGTGCTAAATGCAAAAAGTGCAAATTCCAATGGCTGGAACCAGTGATATATGTGGATCACTGTGTAATGAGGTAAGTTCAAATGGGGCTTATAGTCACAAACATGAAAACAGTCCACCCTTAAAGAAGGAAATGTATTCAGAAGTGGAATAGAACAGCCACAACAACAGATAGAACACCAGGGATGGTGCATCCTCTACCCGGGGTGAGGGGTAAATACTCTTACCGGACATAGTGGACTCACATGCCAGCGGCAGTGCGTCAATCACGCTAAGAAAACCAGGTCATGGAACTCCGATGTTGCACCCTGGAACTCCCACTGAAGAGGGTAGAGCTGGAACTCCCACCGAAGAGGGTAGAGCTGGAACTCAATCAAGGTGCAGGCAGGTGCACCTCAATCAAGGTGCATGCAGAGAATACAGAACACTTGTGATAGTTTCAGAGACTGATGGTTTACAAGCTGGGAAGTGCAACTTTCATCAGAATATCTCACTAACATAGAGAATGGAAAAGTTGATGAAAGCCTTCCATTTCTCTTTGGCCTGTGTTTCTGGTTCAATGCTTTGTTCTTTTTTGAGTAAATATAGAAGTGGATTTCAAGGTACAGAAGTCATGGATCTGATTCTTGTCTGTAGAAGCAGATCTGCATAATTCTCTAGTTTTATATACTGTATGTGCTATAATATTACTTTGTAATACTGTAGGTCTAGTAAATGAAATGTTATTTATGAATGATTAAAATTAGCTTTGCTTATTTAATGCAGCCAACAAAATGATTGTGTACATAACAATTTTAAACCATACGTGAGAAAGAGCATCCAGACCTACAAATACCAAAAATCCTTTATTTTATACACTACAAAACAAATTACAGGAAGATCCTGCAGTGATACGAAATCTAAAATGAAACCATTAAATTTCAAAAAGCAGTCCAGGGTGTCTAAGTACATTTTTACTACTTTGTTTTGAGGTTTATTGTAGAAATGTGCAGTCTTCTGAATTTAGTACAGCAAATACTTCAGCCTCTTATCACGTACCATATAATTATGCCATGGAGCTTTGTTGAGTAACAATAGTCCTTTCAGTCAGATTACTCAGATGAGCAAACTGCTGTCAAGTTGTTAAAACAACAAAGGAAGGGGGGCGTGGCCTGGACGAGACCCGGGATGGCTGCTTGAACAGAGCTCTCCCATATACTGAGCACTAAGAAGCTTCTTCCTGGCATCTGATATCACTCATTTCATCATGGGTAAGCCAAACAGAAGTGCCTCCACCCCCCGCATGGGGAAAGAGACTGACACGCAGCTCAGCCACAGCATACTGGACATATTCAGGTCAAGGACCTCAGGCAAGTCCGCGGCTTCTCAGGCATCACAGGCCTCAGCTCAACACTCTCTGAGCAGTGGATCTGACACACAGGCAGACAGGGAGGACACAGGCATCCCCTGTCTTTCCCTCCTGTGAGCCTCCCTGAATTACAGACTATGACGTTCAGGCGATAGCTCACCGCCTTGACACTGTGGAACAGGCCTCACAGCTACACACGGCAGCCATTAAACAGGTGCAGCGCACTTATGACACTCAGCTGCCACACCTACTGGAATTGCACCGCCATGTAGAGGAGCTTGATAACCGCGGCCGCAGACATAACATAAGGGTAAGGGGAGTCCCTGAGGTGATTGAGCCGGCAGCCATACCACAGGCCATATGTTCAATTTTCAATGACCTTCTAGTCCACCCAACAGACTCCCCCATTGAAATGGAGAGAGCCTACAATACATTGCGACCCCCACCCAGAGATTCAGAACCCCCATGTTATATGTTGTTTTGTGAACTTCCCACTTAAAGAAGAGATTCTCCGCAAGGCGAGAGAAAAAAAGGTGCATTATGTACAATGACACTGAAATCAAACTGTTCCAAGTCTTATCCCAAATCACATTGCAAAACAGACGTGTGTTGAGCCCACTGCTGGAAGCTATCTGCTCCTGCAACATTCAGTATAGATGGAAGTTTCCTTTTGGGCTGTCATCTTCCGCCAGGGGTCACTGTGCATTGCTGCCCACACTGGAAGACCAGTCCTCAAATGTAATTACTGGAATGATATGCTTTTTACTTCCCAAATGAACCTTGGTGCCAAGTCGCCTCTAACCCATCACCAAAAGCCCAGAGACATTGCTTGAGGCACCGACGACTGGATCCCATCTCACCTGAACCTCACGCGCCGCATAGAGATCCGAACCAGCGAAGCCCTGGAACTGCAGGAACTCCATGTAGAGACCGGCTAGAAACCTAAGCCGACACAGGAACACGCAAGTATCGCTCTATGGGTACCACTACTGCCAGTTGGAACATTCTCTTTAAGTTGTACCTGTTGTACACAATTAACATTACCAGCACAACATGACTCTCTCTTGCATCGTTGCAGGGTTTATATAGATGACTTATGAGTCTACCAGTTACCTAGTCTGAATGTTGGGCAGACCATGTGAGATGGAGTGGAAAGGGTTAATTAGACTATGCAGAAACTCTACATTAAGACACTCCATTCAGCTGCCTCAACAGCAAAACTGGAACATATCCGCAGACATGACTCTCATGGCTAAAGTTCAGAGGGAACTGCCTCAACACACACAGGGTGTTTAAAGATCTCAACCTGACCTAGCCATTCTAATATCTTTACTTTTTTCCCTAAGGATCTGGATCTCAAAGATTCAGACCCAGCAAAATGGTCATACTCTTTAAACTAGTTTGTTATTAATTCACATCCGTACTGGATATATTGTGTTTTGTTTATGACTGGTGGAGTTGAGGACATTGGCGCAGCCTCAGACTGGGGAATCCGGCACTATTAGGCATTAAATTCTCCATGACACAACATTGCATATGCTAGTTTAGATTTGCAGGTAATAACCCATACACGGGGTTGTTACCCCCCACTTGTGGCTTCATTGATCTTTTTTTACATTTTTAACGCTTCTACCAAGGGCCCCCTGTGCATTTGTGTCTTGGGGGATGCAGACCTTTAATAAAGTGTTTTAAAGACAAAACAGTGGCGCTAAGTAACTTTATCTGTGATAAATAATAAACCAATCAAATGACTTATTAAGTAAATGAATTAAATCAAAAAATCTCCATATGTAAAAGGGTCCATAAATACATCAAATAAACAAATAGTGCACAGTGATGAAGTCCTTAAATCAGGTAAAATTTCTTCTTGGATATCTAAGAATATCTTCCACCACACCACTTGTGATTGTGCTCCACTCCCTGTTGAAAACGCACTCACCAGAAAAATATGCCTTGCATTCATATGCACGGCACACAAGCTGTTAGAGAACCACCAGGGCTTTAATCAGAGCTCAGCTCACAGCAGCATTCAGTAAGGGAGGAACTTCCCATCAGTAAGCATGAAACGATAAAAAGCAATCATGATTACACAAAGCACAAAGTTGCTGATTTCTCACAAAATCTGAGGACTGACAGCCAACAGTATTCCAGCTACCAGTTCCACCCATCCCACTGCCTGCAGGTACTGATATGGATCTGGCTTTAACCCAAAGTCCTTCAGAGGGAACACATCTGCGAACTGGACAAACTGTGATTTCATGTGCTGGTAGACCTCGGCTGAGACCTGGTCCATCAGTTTAGTCAGTCCGATGCAGACCTTTGACACCTCCGGGTGGGGTGTTGGGCTGCGCCCCCTCCCTCTAGCAATTTCAGAATTGTATGTCTACTCAATCTAAGGTACACTTTATATCAACGTTAGCCTAGTGTCATATTTCATGTCTGTTTTCTTTCCAGCATATATAGGAGGACACTAACATTATGTTAGACGACTAATACCCTGTTCCGAAGGAGTATTACTCATACAAAGGTTGACTACCCTCTGGTCTAAATATAAAAGGGAAAAAAAGTTATTGTGGTTTTTTGTTCTTAGTACAGACATGATATGCAACTTAAGCACGTGATGCAGGCTAATAATTTTTTCTTTCCTCCTTTTTTTTTTCTTTTCGAGTTGTTGTGCTCCTGGAGTGATATCTTTAATGTTTACATGGTCAAATTTTATGTGGTTGGTTTACTATTTTATTATTCTACAGTTCAAGCTCCCAAAACTCGCACTTAAATTATAGGCTCATGTAAGTCCTCGAGGTTGCGGGAAATTGTTGATCTCGTCCATACTACTACCCCACGAGCAGTAGTATTTATACTACATCTGCTAACTCACTGGCTCTATTTCCTCTCCTTTTTCTCTTCTTTCCCTTTTGTTTAGGTGATATAGAACTGCTATTTTCACCTCCGGTACCTACTCTTACACACAGCATGTGACCCTCACACGAGCATTCCTAATTCCTTTCTCTATTTCTGTCTCTACGTCTTCTTTCCCCCCTCCCTTTTCTTTTTGATTCCATTTTTACCTTCTTTCCCCTAGTTTCCCTCCTCTAGCCTTTTTCTTGCTCTCCCCCCCCCCCCCTTATTCTTTTTTTTTTCTCTCCTCTCTCCTTCTCCCCTTCTCTTTCCTAAATTTTGCTCCCCCTTGCTTGGGACGTCCTGTGCGTCTTTGCTCCCCCTCCAGTCGGCCCTCCACTGGGGTGTGGAGTTCCTTTCGTTCATTAACTCGCCAGGCCTTATTAGGTCTATGCCTCAGTGAACAATGCAGAAGATCCCAAAAAACAACCGTCTTTATCATTAAAATGTGTTTTGCCTAATGTGAAGGGGTTAAACACCCCAGAAAAAGATTGCAGGTCCTATTCGCACTCTCCAAGCATAATGCCCAATTTCTCTTTCTCTAAGAGACCCACTTTAGATCGGACTCTATACCCAAACTTACCAATCACCTGTGCAGACAGTGATTCATTTCACCAATGCTTCTGCTAAAACTAAGGGAGTTTCCATTTTAATTTCCAAACCTGCACAATTCAATATGAAAGATTCCCTCATAGATACAGAGGGTAGATTTATTTTCATAAAGGGCCAATTCGCTTCCAAACCGGTAACACTGGCCAACATATATTGTCCAAATGAACATCAAGTTTCATTTATGAGGAAGGTAGCTAATTTACTGTCTACCTTTACAGAGGGAATAATCATCCTGGGAGGGGACTTTAATGTGCCACTGAATCCCAACATAGACACCTCATCAGGTACATCTACTCTGACATACCGGGCCTTACGCCAGATCAAATTGCAACTGCAGAATCTAACTTTGCACAATACTTGGCGCACTTTATTCCCAAGAAAAAGAGATTACACGTTCTATTCTGCCCCATTTCAAAAATATTCTAGAATTTATTATTTGTTTCTCTCCCAAAGAGATTTAAACCACCTTGCTCAAGCAACGATAGAGCCAATGTTTTTATCGGATCATCATCCAATCTCTTGTACTTTGACCTTTCCTGAAACAGTGTACAGAACTAAAACTTGGAGATTAAATCCTTCTTTATTGAAGGACCCAGACAATCTTCCCAGGCTCAAATCACAAATTCAGCTATACTTTGCGGAAAATGACAAACCAGGTATCTCCCCAATCTCGCTATGGGAGGCCCACATGTGTGTGATCCAAAGAGAATTATTGGCTCTAGCAGCAGCTGCTAAAAGAAAACACCAGAAAATGGTTGAGACACTAATAGACATCATCCATAGACTTGAAACTCTCCACAAACACTCACAATTACAAAAATCCTTACAAGACCTACTATACACTTGCTCCCTTCTGCTGGAAGAATTAGGGAAACGTACAAAAAGCCAATACGTGCTTCGTCAGAGGGTATTCTATGAGCACGGCAATAAAAGTGGAAGACTTCTGGCAAGGGCAGTGCAAGCCTCCAGAGCCTCTCTCGCAATCCATGACATACGTGACCGACATGGTACATTACACGCAACTAATGAGGACATAGCTAAAAACTTTGCTACTCTACTTACTACTCTAAGCTGTATAACTAAGTTTAGAAGACACAAACCCAATGTCCCCGGACTCAAGAAGGGAGGCAATTGCAGTTTTTTTAACCCAGTATGGCACACAAACAATTACTAAACAGCAGGCTGAGGAGATGAAAGGCCCCCTTTCAGAACAGGAGTTACAGACCGCCATGAAACAAATGAAACCAGGTAAGAGCCCAGGCCCTGATGGGCTCTCATTACATTATTATAAATGTTTCATGGATGTCTTGTCTCCTAAGATGATCTCAGCTTTGAATGCCCTCTCAGTACCTAATATTTCCACAGGTTACATGTTAGATGTGCATATAATGGTCCTCCCTAAGGAAGGTAAAGATGTCACGCAAGTATCAAATTATAGACCCATTTCTTTACTTAACGTAGACATAAAACTATATGCAAAGATCCTGGCCAATAGACTGCTACCTCTCCTTCCCAACTTCATATCTTTAGACCAGGTAGGTTTTGTTCCGGGTAGAGAGGCCAGGGATAACACCATACGAGCATTAAACATTGACCATTGGCTGACATTATCTAAAACCCCGGGGTTTTTTTTGTCATTGGACGTGGAGAAGACATTAGACAGAGTGGCCTGGGACTACATGTGTGAGGTTTTGAAAGCAATAGGATTTCAGTCGCGCATGCTGACCCATATCCTGGCATTATACTCCAACCCTGTCGCATGTGTATGGGTAAATGGCCACCTATCGGAAGCCTTCACCAATGGCAATGGCACCTGCCAAGGTTGCCCCTTCTCCCCCCTGATTTATGTCCTTACCCTGGAAACTTTCCTAAACAAATTGAGATAGAACACTAACATCACGGGAGTCCAAATAGGGGACAGGGAATTTAAAGTAGCTGCTTATGCGGATGATATTCTATTATCACAGAAGTCACCCCTCATTGTCGTGCTGAACTTGTTGAAAGATATAGAATATTTTGGCACCCTATCAAATTTTAAAGTCAACTATGCGAAATCACACGCATTAAATATCTCGCTTACCTCACAGGATACAGAACGTTGCCAGCACTCTTCTCCATTTCAATGGAAGGGAGATGCAATTACATACCTGGGTATCCAGATCACTACTAAATTGGCCGACTTGTAGAAACACAATTTTCATGTAACTCTGAACAAAACAAAAGCGGATCTAAAAGACTGGGCAGGTTTAAATGTCTCATGGTTTGGCCGTTCAGCCTTGCTTAAAATTACTATTCTCCCATGCTTTCCCAGCAGAGATGACAGGGCATGTTATTTTTACCCCGCTAATCCATACCACGCTGACTTCTCTTTCCTGTCCCCCCCTCTCCCGTTTCCTTTCCCCATTCTTTCCCTAGAGTTTCCCTCACCCCCCACCCTCCTTTTTTTTTTTTTTCTCTCCCTCTCTTCAGTCTTCAAGTCTTTCCTTCTTCCTTCCCTCCCGTTTTCATTATTAAAATCGGGTTTTTGATAATCTTAACGTACCAGCTATACCAGGGTTGTTGTCCATTTGCATATAGAAATGATTCTGGAACTCAGAATCCCTTGGAAAGTAGGGGATGTCCTTGTTTCAGCTCCCCATATACCTCTTATGTCTAAGTCACCCTGTACTATCCTGGCACAGGGTGAGTGAGAAAATATATCTTGGACTACTTAAAATGGGACAGTAATATTTGTCCACAATATCACCCAGGATTTATGTAGAGACTATTATTGGTTTGTTTGATTCTGAACTCAACCTGTTAATTGAGTGAGCTGATCACATTAGCCTCCAGGACTGGCTAGGAGACGAACTGTTGATGAGTAGGCTGAGGAGGGGGGGAGATTGTTGTTTGTATTGTTAATTGTAATTAGCTCCTGCTATTGTGTTTATACTACTGTGTGAAGCTCGGTGCCCACAAGTCTGTGTCCTACAGGTCATGTCTCTGAGTCATCTGGTCTGGGTAAATTTTTTAGTAAATTAGCTCATGTTAATTAGGTTAGCTTTGAGTCAGCCTGCTGTATAAATTTGTGTGAGATCTCAAATAAAGAGTTAGTCCTGATGTACTCCAAGACTGGTGTTGTCTAGTTCTTGGGGGTTCCTATAGCCAGATCCATTGGACTCGTGTTCCAGAACTTAGGAAGCGGTATACTGATGGAAGCACTCAAGCGGATTGTGGGACGTTCCGTGACATTGGTTGCAAGCAGCGGGAAAGCTTCCGGCAGTCTGGGAAATCTAAACCTCCACCTGGATCCAAGATCAGGATAACAGACTTCCGTCACCCCAGCGGAGATATGGACCTGGCATCAGAGTTCCCAGGGCTGCTGCGGATCATCCTTTCAACATACACCAGGACTGTGTCTGAGGATGAATACCTGGAGCTTAGGCAGCAAATTCGGGTGGAGCTCTGGATTGGAGCCCTCCAGCTCGCTGGCATAAAACAGGGCAAGTGCTTTCCAACCCAAGAGCAACGGGCCAGTGACCAACGGGCATTGCGGAAGGCATTCCTGGGAGAGCGGCCCCAGGAGCAATGGGTGACTGAGTTGGACAGGCTGGTCCAGCAGGAGATAGAGCTGGACAATCATTATCGGGGTCTGCAATGGCACGCAGAGGAGAGATATTTAGGGGAGACAACAGAATGCTCTCCAGAAGGGATATGACTTTGGAGGCCCTGGATTGCTGTGGGAGAACCTTACAGATCATTTTTGGCGATGAAGGGGAACCTGACCTTGAGGACCTGTGAGAATATAGAGAGGCTATGCTCGGTCTTGCAGGGGTCTCAGAGCTCAAACCTGATCTGGACCATTTGCTAAGGAAGGAACAGCATCTGGAAAGGGCATACAGGAAACTGCTAGAACACGTTCAGCAGCATGCCAGAGAATCGGAAGTGGAAAATCTGAAGATCGCCGTCCCCAAACCTGAAGTGCTGACAACAGGGCAGAGCTCTGCTAACCTCTGCCCAGCAATGATAGCATCTTCTGGGTTCCATGGATGGGAGATGGTGAACCTATATCCCCAGACATCAATTCCAGAGACTGGGGATTTAATAGACGTTTCTGTAGAGGAGAAACCACCTAGCAAACCCCCAGCAGAAGTGCTGGCAACCGGACAGAGGGTCCAAGACCTCTGCCCCACACCTGTGGCAGTTTCGGAGGCCCAGGGTGAGAAGGTGGCAATCACTTCCCAGCAGCAGATACAGGGGATAGAAGGGAGAGGAGGTGTGTGTTGTCCCTCCCCAACAGTTGGCCAGGGTGGAGGAAGCGGCCTTCCCTCCCCAGTAAAGATCAGTGCACCTGGGAGACAGTACCATAGACATGTCGTCCAAGCAACCAGATGAGGGAAAGGAAAAGGAAGCAGCCGGCTCACCTCCCCAATGGCAGCTACACAGTTTGGGAGTGGAGGAAGCCAGCCTCCTGCCCCAACGGTTAGGCGGAGCGGAGGATACGGAGTCCCCTGCAGAAGTGCTGGCAACAGGGCAGAGTGTTACCAACCTCTGCCCAGCACCGGCAACAACTACAGAGTTCCAGGGAGGCGGGGCAGTCGCCCTCCCTCTCCAACAGTTAGCCGGAGCAGATGGTGTGCGGTTTCCAGCAGAAGGGCTGGCAACAGAACCGAGGACTGCTGGAATCTGCCCTCAACCAAGAGAGGATGGATTTCCTGTGAAGGTGGATGGGACTTCAGTCTCCACCTGTATACCCCAGGGATGCTGGACAGTTGGCCCAGATCCCCAACAGCATGACAGAGTGAGCCCAGTCACCCTGTCTTCTCTCCAGCGGCAGAAAGGACTCCAGCGGCCTCTCCCCAGCGGCAGATATGTACTCTGAGAGAGGCAGAGGTTGGCTGGGTGTGTAATGCTTTGTTTGGAACAATTTATTTGGGGTACTGTGTGAGTACAGGCATTAGAGGACTGGAACTACTTACTAACTTCGGAGTCAACCCGTCTGGGGTATCCTCCTGTGTTAGTCTTCTGCCGAAAGGGGAGAGATGTGATGGGAGGGCCCGTGGAACTCATAATCCCTTGGAAAGTAGGGGATGTCCTTGTTTCAGCTCCCCATATACCTCTTATGTCTAAGTCACCCTGTGCTATCCTGGCACAGGGTGAGTGAGAAAATATATCTTTGACTACTTAAAATGGGACAGTAATATTTGTCCACAATATCTCCCAGGATGTATGTAGAGACTATTATTGGTTTGTTTGATTCTGAACTCAACCTGTTAATTGTGTGAGCTGATCGAATTAGCCTCCAGGACTGGCTAGGAGACGAACTGTTGATGACTAGGCTGAGGAGGGGAGGAGATTGTTGTTTGTATTGTTAATTGTAATTAGCTCCTGCTATTGTGTTTATACTACTGTGTGAAGCTCGGTGCCCACAAGTCTGTGTCCTACAGGTCATGTCTCTGAGTCATCTGGTCTGGGTTAATTTTTTAGTAAATTAGCTCATGTTAATTAGGTTAGCTTTGAGTCAGCCTGCTGTATAAATTTGTGTGAGATCTCAAATAAAGAGTCCTGATGTACTCCAAGACTGGTGTTGTCTAGTTCTTGGGGGTTCCTATAGCCAGATCCATTGGACTCGTGTTCCAGAACTTAGGAAGCGGTATACTGATGGAAGCACTCAAGCGGAGTGTGGGACGTTCCGTGACAATGTGCTAAATGGAGAATATGCTTGCATGATTCCCTGATTGTTTTGCATTTTGTCTTTCTCTCTGGTACACAATATGACCCCAAGAACATTTGTAGTTCACAAAACCTTTTGTATGATGTTCATGATGTTCGAAATGTAACATTTATTTGTTATTGACTTCAATAAAAAATGTATGGGAAAAAAAAAGGAAGCCTGCGCTGATAACATCTAAACAAACTAGATTTTAGCAGCTGACATTCAGGATTGCCAAAATGAATAAGCCCACTGGAGGGGGGGGGGCTTGTCGAAAGGACCTCTCCTGTGGGTGGAAAGCAAAACTGAAGCCATCTTACATTACATATATATAATTTTAACATAAACAACATAAAAACAAACTGTGCAAAACTAATAAAAGTTCAAATTACTCTTAAGCTGGTCATATATTATACAATTTTCTTATTCAATTTCCTTTAGCTTTACCTTCAACTATGTAGTGCAAGGGCCTCCCTGATTGCCTACAAATTGAAAGTGTTTAGGTTTGACCTCATGTTATATAGTTTTTGTAAATCTAAGGAAAAATTGTACAAGAAAATTGTATAATGTACAGTCAGCCTAACTTGTCTAGTGAACTCCAAGTTTACTACCTATGTTCTTCAACAACATGCAGTAGTGATCTTCATGTGCCAGCCCATTATTGACAATTAGAAGGCTTACCAGAGCCACATTCTCATATACAGAGGTACTGTATATAGCACTCAGCATGTATTAGCCTAGAACCACATCAAGGTACTTCCCCTCTCCATTTACCAACCAGGACACTGATGGAGGAATAGCATTTAAAGAGTAGATCTCACAAGCACCAGCAGATCCTGGCTACGATACCCCAGATCTTCTCATCCATATCAGACTTATCCAATATGATGCATATCATAACTGTCAAGTGAAAACTCTCATAGTGTAGTTAATCCCAATGTTTATTTGCGTACAAACATATAACCAAGTATAAAAACAAGCTAACAGAATGACACTTACATGGAAGCCACTGTTCAACAGGAGACAGCAGCTATAGATGTCAGTGTGCACAACAGATTCCACCCAATATGCTTCATCCAAAAGGGTGTTAAACATGGACTTTAAAAATCCTGCCAGTGAATGATCAAACCATCTACCTGTCTTTACCTCTCCCCAAACGACCCCCCCCCCCCTTTCCCCCCGCAACATCACTCTTCCTGATGGAATTACCATCAGCTTCTCGTCTGGAACTATGGTATTCACATAGAAGCTATTCCATCTGCTGCTACCACTATAGCCGTAATGTTAATGTTACACTGCCTGTGGATATATGTCTACCTTTCTGGTTCCTCCTTCTGCGTCGATCATTAACCCGTTCCCCTCTCTATGTACCCCCCATAATGTTGTATGTCTTATTTGCACAAGATCCTGCCAATAGCAGCTATACAACTGTGCATGGCAATGCACAGACAACAGTGTTCTCATTTATCCCAGGTAGATTGTAACATCTCTCCCTGGGGACAATGGTAAACCACTGGATGGTGTTGGCTGGGACATCTACCCCCTCCGCAAAATGAGAAGAGGAGGATCCTTTTCTCATCTCCCACCTCCCTCTCATTTACTCATTTATTCATTTATTTCATTATTTATCTATTTACTAATTTTGTTTACCTTTTTTGCAGGTCATCCATATCTCCAAAACAGAGTTTTAATTTACTAGGTCCTCCCTGTAACTATCAGTTGCTCTTATCTAAGTGTGTGGTATTCTACTTCCATGGGTTGCCTTTTTGTATCTCTCCCCCTCCCACACTTCCTCCCCTCACTATACCTGTTATTCGGGGTTCAGGCAGGGTACTGATGGGAGTTGGAGATTTCCACTACTATTCTTGAACTTCTCCTCAGATTGTTATAGTTTGTTACAATATGTTCTATTCAAATATGACAAGGTATTCCTATGATGTTATGGTAACTTTAAATAATTGTGAATCAATATTGATCACGCTTATCTGCTTCCTCGATATATGTGTAACCCAATAAAGTTTATTAAAAAAATTAAAACGCAGACTTCACTAGACAAGTGAGTAACTTGCATTTTTATTCATTTTGTGGAACTATGGAAAGACATTTCACATTTTGTTTTTACATTTTTTATGATAATAATGTTTTTGTTAATATTGTTATATATATTGTGCTGCATTTTATTTACTGCTTTTGTCAAGATGTGATTGACCTTGACCAGCTCTTAAAACCCAGCTTTTAAAGCCCGTCTCTGATCAAAATTTTTTAGTCTACCAAAGACCCAGTACTGCCACTTTTGAGCACATTCTGAAATCATTATTGCTATAATAGATACAGAACATGCACATGCTGTAATTTTTCTGGTAAATTAATCCTTAAAGGTTACACTTTTCAGTCATTGCATTGCTTAAATAATAGAATGGCAATCCACTCTGTCAAAACTAGCCATAAATGTGGTACTTTCAGTTATCTTAATTATAAAAGAAATTGATACGGGCATTATATGAGTTAATAGGATTGTATGTGTAAATGTACATGAAATTAGAGGTAGCAAAAGTGATTTCCCTGGTGAGTGTAATGGCACAAAACCAAAATTTGTATTATAAATGATAAAGAGGTTAGTTCTAGCATTGGTTCAGTGAATAATTTAGGTTGTTGAAAGGTGTTGGTAAGGCTTTGCTTGTCTGTCTTTCCATAGTTCCACAACATAACAGATCTATTCATACAAATGATGCATACATAATGTCCATTATCTTTCATAATAAAAAAGAAGATAAATGATTTACAGTACCTAACACATCTCTGACTAATCTCTCAATTGCTATGGAAACATTGAATGCATTTCATATGAGATAAGCATTCTCTATAGAAATTTTTTTCTTGAACTGAGTGGCAAAAAGAGATATTTAACAGAACAGAAGAGTAAAATATTATACATAGAATTTTACATTATCCTGGGATATAAATTTAAGTGCAAAAATACAAGGGACAGTAGATTATATTCAAAGCCACATTTTATTTTAAAGTGAATAGTGAATATTTGCTATAGTATTGGAAACATTTAAAAAATGTTAATTGAACTTCAACAGGACCCTGAGAATGCACGTTTTTCTAGCATTCCTCACACAAATAGCAGACCACTTCCTGACATCTGGAAGTGCTAAGGCAGGCATGTTCTGTAACCTCATAATTGTATATCTTCAGTGTAAGATCATCTTAGATACTGTGCCTGTGACTACTAGCCTCGGGAAATTTGAAGTGAGACTTGGTGATGTCAGTGCTCTGTTTCTTATTGTTCATCTGAGGGTCTGCTGCAAAGAAAGCTGTACCTGTGGGGTCTACCGTGCAAGAATCTCCCTGATTCTTCTTCACTTATTTTGTGCTTTCTCCTCCTCTCCTGCTACTTTTTATCATTACAACAGTCATCAGGGAGGCAGCTCTGACATGGGGAAGCAAAGCCCTGCTCCTCTGGCAAGATACACAGTGCAGAACAAGGCTTGGTAAGACAGTATTGGGAAAGGATCAGCTGCAGAGAGACCACAGGCAGCCATATCTTTGTTCTCTGCTTGTCTTTTTTTTGGCAGAGAATCCAGAGTGACAGGTTCTCTTTCAGACCAATAAAAATATAATTACTGCAAGAGCTTAATATAGATGCTAGCACACTATGGAAGCCAGAGAAATGAATCACATACTGTACATACTATTCAAAATGATGTAAAGTTCTTGGAGTATTACCACCGAAGCCCAATTGTATTAGTCAGGAAAAACAAAACATTGTAGAATGTCAATCTGCCAGATTTTAATTTGTGGCGCATTCGTTGAAACTCAAAGTTAGCAATGAAGTCTGTGATGGGGATGAATCTTGATACTAAATTCTGCCCATTATTAAGGCTGATTGGCAATGTATTGTAAAAAAAAAAAGAGGGGGGGAGTTGGTGAGCTGGGCACTAAAATTACAAAGCAAGAAAAAAAAAATAGAGGGTTTTCAAAATATGACTACAAGGGTGACAAAAGAAAAACACAAATTCTTTAATTTACATGCTTGGGAGATGGCTTTAAGTTGTATGTGGTTGACAAAATAGGGCTAATGGATTTGTGGAGAGTGCGGAATCCGGGAGCTCTGCAATATTCTTGCTACTCAGCCTCATATTCCACGCTCTCCAGGATAGATATGGCCTTGGGAAATGGCAGAGCCCTACAGATTATAGAAGAAATTATATACTGGCCAAGAGGGATATCAGACCACTCCCCAATAGTGATTACATTAAAACTAGGGGGGAGAAGAACCCAGAAAGAATGGAAAATAAATCCATATTGGTTCGAATTAATTAAAAAATCTGACGGGTCCTCCCTAAACTGAGGGAATTTGTAGAATTTAATGTTGGTACGGCATCGACTGGGATATTATGGGATACTCTAAAGGCATTTCTTAGAGGGGTTCTGATACAGCAGGTGGTCAAATATAATAAGGATACTAGGGTCTGGGAGGAAAAATTTCGAAGGGAGGTGCTAGAGGCAGAAAATAATTATATAATAGACCCAACACCTGGGAGGGAAACAATTTGGTTAGAGAAACAACAAGAGTATAAGATAGCAATTATGCAGAATGTTGAGACTAAATGACTCCTTCAGCGACAGTCCACTTTTGCAGAGGGCGACAGTGTAGGAAAGATGCTGGTGCAATTGGTAAAATCCAATTTGCCACCATCTACCATCCTTACCATTAGGTCCACAGGAGAAGTGATAACATCAAATACTACAGAGATAGTTCAAAGATTTGAGGGTTATTATAAAAATCTTTATACTACTCAGAAAAGGGGAATGGAGGGCACGATGGAGGATTTCCTAGGGAACCTGGAAATTCCAGCCATTACGCAGGAGGAAAGAGATGAGTTGGAAACTCCAATAACCCTTGTAGAACTCCAAAAGGCAGTAGCTAGTACGGCAAACCAAAAATCCCCAGGTTCAGATGGACTCCCAGTTGAGGTTTACAAATATTATGGGGTTTATTCTACTTCCGAAGTTGCTAAAAGCATTGGAGGGGGCAACCAGGGAGGGAAGATTGCCAGCATCAATGTTAGAGGCAACCATCATAGTCCTACAGAAAGAAAGGAAGGCTCCTTTAGATGTAGCCGCATATAGGCCAATCTCTCTCCTATGCTCCAACGCCAAAGTTTTGGCCAAGGTCCTGGCAGCCAGGTTAAATAGAATTATCCCCAATCTGATTCATCCCGATCAGGCTGGATTCATAGCTAATAGATCCACAAGTACAAATATTAGAAGGGCATTTTTAAACCTACAGGCTCCAATGGTGAACGAGGGATCAAGAGCCATATTGTCAATGGATGTTACCAAAGCTTTTGATTGTGTGGAGTGGGGGTATATTTGGCGTGTGTTGGGGAAATTTGGATTTGGTCCCTCTTTCACTGGGTGGATTAAAATGCTTTATGATAGGCCCAGTGCAAGACTTAAAATTAATAATGAACTTTCTGATAAGATAGAACTGGCAAGGGGGACAAGACAAGGGTGCCCATTGTCACCCCTGCTCTTTGCTTTAGCAATGGAACCCCTGGCTATCTCTATAAGATCAAGCCCAGAGATAATGGGCTTTAAGAGGAAGTCAGGTGAAGAAAGAGTTGCGTTGTACGCGGATGACATTTTGCTCTTCCTGGGAGATACGGGTCACTCATTGATAAAAGCAATGAGCATAGTGGAGGAATTCAGTAGTTTTTCAGGGTTGGAGATAAATTGGGAGAAATCTGAACTCTTATCAATAGATCCCATTAGTGACTTAATAATACCAGGTATACCCCAGCTTGCGGTAGTGGACACATTGAAATACCTGGGGATTGCCATAACGAAAGACCCTAACCAATTTATAAGTAAAAATCTTATACCTCTCTTGGCTAAATTTAAACAAAAAGCTGGCATCTGGAAATGGTTCCCATTATCAGTGGCAGGAATATGCAGTCTAATAAAAATGATCTGAATGCCACAATTGCTGTACATTTTGCACAATTCCCCAGTGTGGCTTTGTAAGAACTGGTTCAATAAAATTGAGAGCCTTTTCAGGGAGCTAATATGGAAAGGGGGACAAGCTAGAATCCATCTTCGTACTCTCCAGCTCCCGGTGGGGGAAGGCGGTTTTGCGCTGCCCCACCCCGAGCGCTATAATTTATCCTCACACCTGCAGCAGCTAATGGGATGTGGAGTTCTGAATGAAGGCACTCCTAATGGAAGAATATTATTAACAGGTAAAATCGTTGAAATGTTAGAGGCGGATTCTTTTTGCTATAAGTATCCAAAAATTAAAATGATAACTAAAATATGGAAAACAGTTAAAAATCACTTGAGATACAATGGGTTTACGGAATATACCCCCATCTGGAACAATAATAATTTGCAGGAAATCCTCCGGATAGGAAAAGCCAGAGAGTGGGAAAAACAAGGTATTAAAAGGTTGAGACAGCTCTATGTGGGTAATACTCTTAAAAAATTCTCAGAGCTGAAACATGAATTCAATATACCGCAGAATACATTTTATACCTATTTACAGTTAGGACATGCCCTTGAAGCCCAATTCAGGAGTCACCCCTTAGAATGGAAAGAAACACCTCTCTTTCAAAGTATATTGTGGGTGGGCCCTACTAAAGGTTTGATATCCGAAATATATGGGCAAATAAGTAAAGAAGTCAATGGGGGGGGGGGACTATGCTCTGTAAGAATAAGCTGGGAAGGGGACATAGGGGCAATAACCCACGAGCAGTGGAGGAGAATCTTAGAGATGGGATCGATGGTGTCAGTCTCCCCCCTGCAGAAGATATCACACCTGATGTTACTAAACAGAGCCTATTATACTCCCAAGTGGTTATTCAGGTTTGGTAGAAGATCTGATGACAGCTGCCCCAGATGTCAGGGGACCGGGGATCTCATTCACATGGTGTGGAGATACCCCAAGCTGTTTCGCTACTGGGAGGGGGTGATCAATACCATGAGAGATAAATTTGGAATTACATTAGAGAGGGAGGCTATAGTATGCATATTGGGGTACAGGTGGGAACGGGGTGAGAGAAAGAGCACCACAATAGCAATCCTGAGATGCTTGTTTCAAGATAGGAAAATGATTGCATTGAGATGGCAATCAAAGACACCCTCTACAGTAAGAGACTGGACTGGAACAATAAATGAGACACTCTGTAGAGAGGCAACCTTAAGGAATTTATTAGGATGTGGAGGCCCTGGTTGGAAAAAATGGGTTTCCCGGTATAGAATGTAAAGAGTATTATGGAGCAGGTAAATAACCAGAACAGACAATCTAATAGAGAAAAAGAAATATCAGATTAAATGGAAGTAAAGGATTAGTTAATTCTAATAGGGTGAATCACTTGTAAAATAAGAATAGTTCGATAAAATTGACATAGGAACTTAAACACAAGCACATTTGAAGAGGAGGGGGAGGGTGGGAAAAGAGGGGAGGAATTAAGATGCAAACATTAATTATAACACTGAACTGGGTGTAGAAGGGGGGTTTAGGATGTTTCCTATCTCCGTGATTTATTGATTGTCTTTTTTTTTCTGTCAGTATAATAGGCTCCCACTCCCGTTTATTTAGTAAATTTTTTTATATAGTTATAATGTTTTCTTTTTAACTGTGATGTTAAAGTTTTAAAAATTGAATAAAGATTTAACATAAAAAATAATAGCAGTTAACAGTAATTAACAGTAATAATAGCTACGCAGAGCTTGTCAAAAGAAAAAATACAGATCAGGATAACTTATATTGGACCAATGCAGAATACCGTGTCCTCAGCTTAAAAATAGTCCAAGTAATCTGTATAACATATTGGGCCTGCTGTAGCAACTAGAGGTAAAGACCCCCCCCCCCTACAGCCATTCACACAAAGCCACACACTGCACCATGCATACATATATACACACACAGACATTGCTCTCACCAACTGCAATAGAAGATATACCACAGACCCTTTAAAGGGATATTTGACACTAGACCAAATCTGCCACTTGAGAAGCCATGCCATATCCAGCCATGGCTGCCATACCTTGTAGATAAGCTTGTACAGCGGCAATGCCTGGTTGATCAGACCGCACACAAAGAACAGGGTAGGCGGAGCTGGATCTCTCCAATGTAGCAGTATGGCTTTTTTTGCATAGAAAAGGATCAGATAAAACATAATACGCTTGCATGTAAGAAGAACATATTTATTCAAGACCCCAAGTAAACAGACTTCCAGGGTTTTAGGAGCCTGCAGGTCAAAGTGGGTTGTTAACATGTCAAACAAGTCAGCCCAGAACTGGGACAGGTTAGGACAGGACCAAAACATATGCAGGGCATTGGCTGAGACTCCTCCACACCTAGGACAGAAAGCCTGCTCTGTCAATCCCATGTGATTCAGTTTAGTTGGAGTATAATGCAGTTGGTGAATTAATTTAAAATGTATAAATTTATCCACTGTGCTAATAACATCTTGCATAAAGGTTTTGGTGACCTCCTCCCAATCTTCGTCTGCAAGGCCAGGAAAGAGTGCCTGCCACTTTGCACAAGATGTGAAGGGATGGGGACCTGTAGATTGTAAGGCAATTTAAAACGTGATTACCAGTTTATCAGCATAGGGTCTACCATAAGATGCTCTAAAGGAGATATGGTCAAGTCCACGCCCAGCAGTCCAAATTGTGCTTGTACTGTATGACGTAATAAGAGGTATTTGAAAAAGAATTGATTAGAAATATCAACTCATTCCTTCAGAGCAACAAATGAGATAAAGGTACCTTCCACATACACTTGAGATAGATACATGATGCCCTTAGCTATCCACCAAGATGTATCAGGATGGTTGTTAAGTTCCTTGAAGTTCAATGCAAGGAGATCGTCACCCCCAGATAGAAGTTTCCTTGCCGTAGACCATGTTAAAAAACAAACATCTATGGGGGAGAACCTCCCACACAGTGATGTCTTCCGACAGTGGACCTCATCCCTGAGTCCCCTGAAATTACCCTGAAGAGCTAGCAGCAAGGAGGTGGAAGAATCAGGAGCATCCGGGTTGAACCAATTATGCACATAAGTCAGCTAAGAAGCTAAAAAGTAATTGTAAAAGTTAGGGCAGGCCAGACCGCCCCTCAAAGTGGAGGCTTGAACGGAGGCCCTAGCAATCCGTGGATGTGATTTGTTTCAAATAAATGAAGACATAAGAGAATCTATGTGTCAGAATAATCTCTTTGGGAGAAAAATTGGGGAGCCTCGTAGGAGATAAAGAAGTTTAGGGAAAAAGATAATTTTCACTATGTTTATTTGGCAAATGAGGCTCAGAGGCAGAGACGCCCACACATGAAGTCTCATTTCCATAGACGACACTACTTGGGAGATTCAGGGATTCGTATTCCAGAAAATCAGTAACAATATTAATTCCCAAGTACTTCAATTTAGGGGAGATTTGTAATTCAGACAATTGTAAATAATCATAAAGTATAGGGGGCCTATAGGGAATGCCAACTTGAAGACCCAAGACCACTCCAAAACCCTCCACCACCTGCATGAGCCCGCGGAACGAAGCCTCAGCGCCATTAAGAAACACCAAAGCATCATCCGCATACAATGAAATTTTCTCCTCCAGCGGGCCCCAGTAGATTCCCCCAACTTCTGGGGATTGTCTTACAGAGATAGGCAGCATCTCTAAAACCAAGGCAAATAAAAGGGGTGAAAGGGGGCAGCCCTGCAGTGTGCCATGCTGGAAGGAGAAAAGTGGGGATATATCCTAGTTCGTATGGACTCTTGCACATGGATTGACATAGAGAAGCTGAACCCATTGAATAAAGTTGGGTCCTTGACAGGGTTTTCCAGTGGTGGCCACCATTGCATAGGAGGAATCCCTTCAGTTCTCCCACATAGAGGAGTTTATCTCCCATGGTTGAGACACAGCGCTGGGTAAAAAAGACACTTGAGTTAAAATGAGAGCTATTTTCACCACCCGTGCCCCTGGATGATGTGACCTATCATGAAATGCGTAGAGGGGAGCAGGACGATGTGTTGACGTCACCTCCAGTCTGTGTGCTTTCTTCCAGTAGGACGGGTTTGTCTGTGTGTGTTCGGCCGACACAACGGACTCCAGGATTGTTTACGGACGATGTATGTAAGTGTGTTTTTGACGTTTTAGAAGAATAAAGCTAAAAGGTTTTACACGATCGGAGTTTTCTACTTTTTGTTACATGCCATATTTACATCTGAACCAATCGGGTCTCTATGACGATCTGAGGTACAGCCGCAGCAATCCAGAAGGGGAGATACACTTACTAATACAGCTGACATGCCTGCTATGATCCTCTGTAATGGGGGATCATCTATGTCTGGTAAGAAGTAACCCCTTCTACACTGGTGGTAGATCACATTTTTCGCTACATAACAGTTGAAGATTCTCCTATGTGTGGACTTTTGCATTTCTGTTTTGCACGGGTGGACTATTCATAATTTATTGAGAGACTTTTTTTTACCATCTGTCTTTTCAATGTGTATTCAATTTGGTTTCAGATTTTATTACTAGCGATCACAGAGATAAATACTAATAAGGTTATACACTTATTTGATTTTACTCACCCTAATAATCCAGTCTGGGATATATCATATTCACAATTGATCACTTTAATAATCTTTATGGTTATTTATTAGCGCGATTCAGGTGTTTTCTATCAAATGTGCTCTTACCTGGCATAAAGCCCGATTGATCAGGAAGCACAACAGATAGAATAACCTTATTTAGCCTAAGCGAGAGCAATTTGGCCAAAACCTTAATGTCACAGGTCAGGAGCGATATGGGGTGATAAGAGCCACATAGTAACTTATCCTTGCCAGGCTTTGGGAGAACTACTATAAGTGCCTCCGACATAGAAAGTGGAAGTCTGCCCTCCTTCATCGCAACAGTGTACAATTTAAGCAAATAAGGGGCCAGAAGGTCAACATACACTTGGTACCATTCATCAGGGAGACCATCCAAGCCTGGAGTTTTATTGGCTGGAAGGGAATATATTGCACCTGTGATTTCCTCTATTGTCAGAGGCTTTTCCAAAGGTTTTCGATTAGTGTCAGATAACTGTGGGATATTGAAAGGTTCAAAAAAGGACTCCAACAGCTCCTTGGGAGGTATAAAGGGATCAGCATATAGGGTTTGATAATAGGACGTAAAAGCCCCATTAATACTTATAGGATCAGTGGATACTAAGCCATCCAATAGTGTAATACTAGGTATAGTAGTATCCAGGGAATCTAATGAGACAGGTAGGCCAACAACTTCCCATTTTTGACACTGTGCCCATGGAGCAGGGCAACTAGATATGTTTGTTGTTGTTTACGAGTCGTTTCTACCATATGCAATTGAAGGGCCCTATGGGCCACTACCAGAGCACTGTGAGAGGAAGGGGATGGATATTTGACATATTCAGAGCGGGCAGAGTCCAACTCCATCTCCAATGAGGATGGGCCTGAATGGATGGGAAGCATTATGACTAATATAGGAGCCACGAGCAACTGCCTTAAAAGCATCCCAAGTGTTAGTTACTGACGTTGAATCTGCGTTGTGCATTGTCACAGACCTAGCCAGAACAGAGGCTGTTGGAGAGGACTGTATGCAAGCCTGTTGCCTTTTGATTATGGGCCCTGGATTTTCAATGGAACAATACTCTTTGTGAGGTGAATGAGAAATCCAGTCTGAACTGTATTAATCGGACTCAGTCGTGTATATATGTATATATTGTATGGGGACTCCTTACTGTAGATTTGTGTCCCTGAAGAGGGAGGGGGGATTCCTCCAGCAGCCCCCTGCTGATAAGACTGATTCATTCTGCTGGGGCACATCCTGTGAGGAGATGCTGGTGTTATCAACCTGTGTTTATGTTAATTGAGAGAGCTGATCACATTAGCCACAAGCCCTGGCTAGGAGACGAATGGTCTAGGCTGAGGAGGGGGGAGATTGTTGTTTGTATTGTTAATTGTAATTAGCTCCAGCTATTGTGTTTATATTAATGTGTGAAGCTCGGTGCCCACAAGACTGTCATCTGGTCTGGGTACATTTTGTAGTAAATTAGCTCATGTTAATTAGGTTAGCTTTGAGTCATCCCTGCTGTATAAAGGTCTGTGAGATCTCAAAATAAAAGTAGTTCTGATGTACTCCAAGACTGGTGTTGTCTAGTTCTTGGGGTTCCTATAGCCAGATCCATTGGACTCATGTTCCAGAACTTAGGAAGCAGTATATGACGGAAGCACTCGAGCAGAGTGTGGGACGTTCCGTGACATTGGTGGCAAGCAGCGGGAAAGCTTCCTGAAGTCTGAAGTCTGGGACATCCAAACCTCCAACTGGATCCAAGATCAGCATAGCAGACTTCAGTCACCCCAGCGGAGATATGGACCTGGCATCAGAATTCCCGGGGCTGCTGCGGATCATCCTTTCAACGTACACCAGGACTGTGTCTGAGGATGAATACCTGGAGCTCAGGCAGCTGATTCGGGTGGAGCTCTGGATTGCAGCCCTCCAGCTCGCTGGTATAAAACAGGGCAAGTGCTTTCCAACCCAAGCTCAACGGGCCAGTGACCAACGGGCATTGCGGATGGCATTCCTGGGAGAGCAGCCCCAGGAGCAATGGGTGACTGAGTTGGACAGGTTGGTCCAGCAGGAGATAGAGCTGGACAATCGTTATCGGGCTCTGCAATGGCACGCAGAGGAGGGATATTTAGGGGAGACAACAGAATGCTCTCTGGAGGGATATGACTTTGGCAGCCCTGGATTGCTGTTGGAGAACCTTACAGATCTTTTTATGTTTGGCGATGAGGGGGAACCTGACCTTGAGGACATGAGAGACTATAGAGAGTCTATGCTCGGTCTTGCAGGGGTCTCAGAGCTCAAACCTGATCTGGACCATTTGCTAAGGAAGGAACAGCATCTGGAAAGGGCATACAGGAAACTGCTAGAACAAGTTCAGCAGCATGCCAGAGAATCGGCAGTGGAAAATCCGGAGATTGCCGTCCCCAAACCTGAAGTGCTGACAACAGGGCAGAGCTCTGCTAACCTCTGTCCAGAAATGATAACATCTTCTGGGTTCCATGGACAGGAGATGGTGAACCTCTATTCCCAGACATCAGTTGCAGAGACATGGGATTTGATAGACTTTTCTGCTGAGGAAGAACAACCTGATGAGCCTCCAGCAGAAGAGCTGCTATCAGGGCCAAAGTTCACTGTGTTCTGCCCAGCACCAACAGTGGCTTCGGCCTTCCTGAGAGAAGAGGTAGTCGGCCTTTCTCCCACAACACTGACAGGGACATGTGATTTTCTGCCAGTAGCATCTATGGAGTTAAAACAAACTTCTCCAGCTGAAGATCTGGTAACTGAACAGAGGGTCCAAGACCTCTGTCCCACACTTTTACCACTTCCAGAGACTGGGGATTTAATAGACATTTCTGTAGAGGAGGAACCACCTAGCAAACCCCCAGCAGAAGTGCTGGCAACCGGACAGAGGGTCCAAGACCTCTGCCCCACACCTGCAGCAATTGTGGAGGCTCAGGGTGAGAAGATGGCAATCACTTCCCAGCAGCAGATACAGGGGGAGAAGGGAGAGGAGGTGTGTGTTGTCCCTCCCCAACAGTTGGCCAGGGTGGAGGAAGTGGGCTTTCCTCCCCAGCAAAGATCCATGTACCTGGGAGACAGTACCATCGACATGTCGTCCCAGCAGCCAGATGAGGGAATGGAAAAGGAAGCAGCCGGCTCACCTCCCCAATGGCAGCTACACAGTTTGGGAGGGGAGGAAGCCAGCTGCCTGCCCCAACAGTTAGCCGGAGCAGAGGATGCGGAGTCCCCAGCAGAAGTGCTGGCAACAGGGCAGAGTGCTACCAACCTCTGCCCAGCACCAGCAACAACTACAGAGTTCCAGGGAGGCGGGGCAGTCGGCCTCCCTCTCCAACAGTTAGCCGGAACAGATGGTGTGGGGTTTCCAGCAGAAGGGCTAGCAACAGGGCCGAGGACTGCTGGACTCTGCCCTCAACTAACAGAGGATGGATTTCCTGTGAAGGTGGATGGGACTTCAGTCTCCACCTGTATACCCCAGGGATGCTGGGCAGTGGGCCCAGATCCCCAACAGCATGACAGAGTGAGCCCAGTCACCCTGTCTTCTCCCCAGCGGCAGAAAGGATTCCAGGGAGAAGAGCCAGTCCAGGCCTCTCCCCAGCGGCAGATATGTTCTCTGAGAGAGGTAGAGGTTGGCTGGGTGAGTGATACTCTGTTTGGAATAATTTATTTGGGGTACGGTGTGGGTACAGGCAGTAGAGGACTGGAGCTGTTTACTAACTTCGGAGTCAACCCGTCTGGGGTCTCCTCCTGTGTTAGTCTCCTGCCGAAAGGGGAGAAATGTCACAGACCTAGCCAGAACAGAGGCTGTTGGAGAGGACTGTATGCAAGCCTGTTGCCTTTTGATTATGGGCCCTGGATTTTCAATGGAACAATACTCTTTGTGAGGTGAATGAGAAATCCAGTCTGAACTGTATTAATCGGACTCAGTCGTGTATATATGTATATATTGTATGGGGACTCCTTACTGTAGATTTGTGTCCCTGAAGAGGGAGGGGGGATTCCTCCAGCAGCCCCCTGCTGATAAGACTGATTCATTCTGCTGGGACACATCCTGTGAGGAGATGCTGGTGTTATCAACCTGTATTTATGTTAATTGAGAGAGCTGATCACATTAGCCACAAGCCCTGGCTAGGAGACGAATGGTCTAGGCTGAGGAGGGGGGAGATTGTTGTTTGTATTGTTAATTGTAATTAGCTCCAGCTATTGTGTTTATATTAATGTGTGAAGCTCGGTGCCCACAAGACTGTCATCTGGTCTGGGTACATTTTGTAGTAAATTAGCTCATGTTAATTAGGTTAGCTTTGAGTCATCCCTGCTGTATAAAGGTCTGTGAGATCTCAAAATAAAAGTAGTTCTGATGTACTCCAAGACTGGTGTTGTTTAGTTCTTGGGGTTCCTATAGCCAGATCCATTGGACTCGTGTTCCAGAACTTAGGAAGCAGTATATGACGGAAGCACTCGAGCGGAGTGTGGGACGTTCCGTGACATGCATCCAGTAATCAACCAGGTCCCGCTGCACTCTCTCGATAATCTTTTCTGAAGAGGCCCATAAGGGGCTCAGCCTCCAGACCCTAAAGGCAGGTCTATGTCCCAGTGCCAATTCCAGAGGTAAATAGGAAACAGTTCTTACCCAAGGTAGTGCATCAGAAGAAGCTAAGTCAGTTCGAGACATGGCTCGATATGTCATGGATTGACAAGAATATTCCCTAATATCAGGGAATTTCCAGCTCCAAATATCCACATATCCATAGGCTGCACACCAGTCAGTAGACTTGTGAACAACAGAAAATTTTGTTAAGTTTCGGTTTGTTGTCATTCGTAAAACACATAATTTCGTTCTGTTATATTTTTTATGTTACGGTAATACGCTTTCGGATAATTTGTTATTTCTGTAGAGTGTCGATATTCGTTATACTGAATCTCAAATCATGTCGAATTTATTCGTTATATGCGCTGTAATTTAGTTCGTATTCATTGAAATTCAATATTTATGTATATATATTGATTCGTGATAACGATTCGTAGTTTGGAAAGTTGTTTGTTTATTGAATCTATTAACACACAAAATGACAATATCTCTTCTCCTCTGCTCAAATACCATACAACACCCTTCTCACTCAGTTCTCAGGAATGCACTTTGACAGTAATCCAACCTCCAGCACAAAATTAATCAGCTGATTGGACTGTAAGATTTACTTTGAGTTGACCTTTTGTTTCATTAGATCTTTAATGAATTACCGAATCATGTCAAATTCATTCGTTATATCCGCTATAATTTCTTTTGTATTCGTTGAAATTCGTTATTTTTTTATTCGGACATTTGGATGCATCCTAATGTCCGAAAGATGCAAAATTCATTAGAATTTTGATTAGTTACAAAACGAATTGCACAAGCCTACCAGTTAGCTAACGTTTTACTGTCATTTGACCTGGGTTTCAACCTGTCCAGTTTGAGTGTCCATCACTGCATTAAAATCCCCTAACAGGAGTAGGGCACAGTGAGGGAGAGTTGCTAAATGTACAGGCACTTCTATAGGGGTTGTGGTCACCACTACAGGTGGGGCATTCATCCCAACTAAAATAAGCAGCGTGGCATGGTAACATGGGGAATCATATATTTGCCCCGAGGGTCAGGAATAATTTGAAGGCAGACAAATGGAAGACCCTTGCAGATCAATACTGACACTCTGTGGGCAAAATTAGAATACGTAGAATGTACTGCTCATGCCACCCAGTATTTCTTAAGGGCCATTATTTCAGAGCCCATCAGATGCGTCTCCTGAAGACATAAAACATGCGGCTGATGTGCTTTAAGATAATCAAAAAGCTTTGCACGTTTGAAATTGGAGTTCAAACCGCCCACCTTCCATGCAAGAAACACATTAGCCATCAGGAAAACCAAAATAGTAAGTAGGATAATACCCTAGCATTTAACCACATCTATTTTAGGGTGGAGTCATTGTCTTAGCTTTGCCAGTGGACAGAGCCTGAAATCATACATGACATTCGCACACAATCATTCAAACACAGATTCACCCACAGATTCACCCAACAAAAAAGAAAAAGGTAGAAAAAAAACCCTGTACAGTAGGGATGAGCTTCGCGTTCGAGTCAAACCCATGTTTGACTCGAACATCGGCTGTTCGATCGTTCGCCGAATTGCGAACGTTATGCATCGCAGTGCATTGCTGGCTGATGATTGGCCAAGCATGCACTATGACCCGCATGCTTGGCCAATCACAGCGCCGTCAGTAGAGAGAGCTGTAATTGGCCAATGCCAGGGTGGCTTTGGCCAATTATGGCTCAGGGGGTTTAGAACACGCCCCACACTATATAAGGCCGCCTACACGGCGGCCCTGTGTAGTGTGTTCCAGCGTGCTTAGATAGACAGAGAGACAGTGTCATTTCATTTGAGTTAGCTAGATTAGGCAGGACAGTCAGTGAGTTAGCTGCACTTACAGTGTATTGTGTATATATATGCATCCCAGGTGTTGTATATATATATATATATATATATATATATATATATATATATATATATATATATATATATATATACACTGTATTCAAGTTTAGCTAGATCCGTTCCTGTTATCTTCCTACTGACAGGCAGGCTTGTCTTGTTACAGTATTTACAGCTAACTGAAGAAAATTGCTGGTGTTCTTTTGATCCTATTAGTACCACAGTCAGGCAGCTAGACTATTTACAGTTAGTGTAGTGCGTCCTCCTCACAGTGTTCAGTTAAAGCTACAAGTTAGTTTAGTGTGACCTCTGCACAGTGTTCAGCTAAAGCTACAAGTTAGGGTAGTGCGTCCTCCTCACAGTGTTCAGCTAAAGCTACAAGTTGGTGTAGTGCATCCTCCTCACAGTGTTCAGCCAAAACTACAAGTTAGTGTAGTGCAACCTCTGCACAGTGTTCAGCTAAAGCTACAAGTTAGGGTAGTGCGTCCTCCTCACAGTGTTCAGCTAAAACTACAAGTTAGTGTAGTGCGACCTCTGCACAGTGTTCAGCTAAAGCTACAAGTTAGTGTAGTGCGTCCTCCTCACAGTGTTCAGCTAAAACTACAAGTTAGTGTAGTGTGACCTCTGCACAGTGTTCAGCTAAAGCTACAAGTTAGTGTAGTGCGTCCTCCTCACAGTGTTCAGCTAAAACTACAAGTTAGTGTAGTGTGACCTCTGCACAGTGTTCAGCTAAAGCTACAAGTTAGTGTAGTGCATCCTCCTCACAGTGTTCAGTTAAAACTACAAGTTAGTGTAGTGTGACCTCTGCACAGTGTTCAGCTAAAGCTACAAGTTAGTGTAGTGCGTCCTCCTCACAGCGTTCAGCTAAAACTACAATTTAGTGTAGTGCGTCCTCTGAACAGTGTTCGGCTAAAACTACAAGTTAGTGTAGTGCGTCCTCCTCACAGTGTTCAGCTAAAGCTACAAGTTAGTTTAGTGTGACCTCTGCACAGTGTTCAGCTAAAGCTACAAGTTAGTGTAGTGCGTCCTCCTCACAGTGTTCAGCTAAAGCTACAAGTTAGGGTAGTGCGTCCTCCTCACAGTGTTCAGCTAAAGCTACAAGTTAGTTTAGTAGGACCTCTGCACAGTGTTCAGCTAAAGCTACAAGTTAGGGTAGTGTGTCCTCCTCACAGTGTTCAGCTAAAGCTACAAGTTGGTGTAGTTCGTCCTCCTCACAGTGTTCAGCTAAAACTACAAGTTAGTGTAGTGCGACCTCTGCACAGTGTTCAGCTAAAGCTACAAGTTAGTGTAGTGCGTCCTCTGAACAGTGTTCAGCTGAAATTACAAGTTAGTGTAGTACGACCTCTGCACAGTGTTCAGCTAAAGCTACAAGTTAGTGTAGTGCATCCTCTGAACAGTGTTCAGCTAAAACTACAAGTTAGTGTAGTGCGACCTCTGCACAGTGTTCAGCTAAAGCTACAAGTTAGTGTAGTGCGTCCTCCTCACAGTGTTCAGCTAAAACTACAAGTTAGTGTAGTGCGAGCTCTGCACAGTGTTCAGCTAAAGCTACCTGTAGAAGGTTGGTGGTGTTTTCCTGATCCTATCACTACTGCAGGCAGCTAAATAAGCCACAAGTTAGTTTTTTGCGAGCTCTGCACAGTGTTCACCTAAAGCTACCTATCGAAGGTTGGTGGTGTTTTCCTGATCCTATCACTACTGCAGGCAGCTAAATAAGCTACAAGTTAGTTTTTTGCGAGCTCTGCACAGTGTTCGCCTAAAGCTACCTGTAGAAGGTTGGTGGTGTTTTCCTGATCCTATCACTACCGCAGGCAGCTAAATAAGCTACAAGTTAGTTTTTTGCAAGCTCTGCATAGTGTTCACCTAAAGCTACCTGTCGAAGGTTGGTGGTGTTTTCCTGATCCTATCACTACCGCAGGCAGCTAAATAAGCTACAAGTTAGTTTTTTGCGAGCTCTGCACAGTGTTCAGCTAAAGATACCTGTAGAAGGTTGGTGGTGTTCTCATACTACAGGCAGGCAGTTGATTTTGCTAGCTGCAGTATCAGTATATACATATATATATATATATATATATATATATATATATATATATATATATATCCCAGCTTAGTGCAGCTACAGGCCATTGGTATGTCTGGAAGGCCAACAAGGAGAGGCAGACAGTCGCAAGCCAATAAAAGAGGGCAAGCAGGCTCTGTGTCTAGAGGCAACAGTGCAGGTCGTGGAGACGGTGCATCCTCATCAGCACGTGGTCATGGGACGCGCTTGGCCTTTTTTTCGGCAGCTGGCTGTGTTGAGCCGCAACATGCGGAAGACTTGGTCGAGTGGATGACCAAGCCGTCCTCATCCTCCTCATCCTCTCTCACCCATGCTCAGGGTACTTTGTCTGGCAAAGCAGCTGCCAACGCGGCCTCTTCCCTCGGCTCAATGGCATCAGTGACTCCTTCCCTAGCCCCACCATGTCCTCCGGAGCAGTCCCTCGAACTGTTTGACCACAGTGTTGGGTACATGCTCCAGGAGGATGCCCAGCGTTTAGAAGGCTCTGATGATGATGCTGAGCTAGATGAAGGCAGTAACGTGAGCACGGACAGAGGGGGTGCACAAGAAGGGCATCAATCTGGCAGTCATGCTCCCCCTGCTGCAGCAGAGGGGAGGAGGGGGAGGAGGAGGCACATCACCAACAAGGCAGGATGCCCTCCAGGGGCCAGCCTAAGGGCAGCACACTGACTGCATCACACCCCAAAGCTCCACATGTGCAGGGCGCTGCTGTCTCTGCGCGTTATTCCAAAAGTTCTTTGGTGTGGGCCTTTTTTGAGACGAGTGCATCAGATCGCACCGCTGCTATTTGCAACATATGTCTCAAACGCATCTCACGTGGCCAAAATATCTCCCACTTGGGCACCACATGCTTGACCAGACATATGTTGACCTGCCATGCAGTTCGTTGGCAAGCGTATCTAAAAGACCCACACCAAAGAACAAAGAGGACCTCTCCTTGCTCCTTATCAGCTGAGATCTCCAACCCCACTATACCTTCAGTCCTCTCTGAGACCTGCACTGAGAGGAATGAAGGTGTAGAATTAGGTGTGTCACAGCCAAGTACTTGTGGGCAATCTGCTTTCGGTACACTGACGTCAGATTGTACCAGGCAAATTTCCCTGCCCCAGCTGCTGCACCGCCAAAAGAAGTTCGCTCCCAGCCATCCACATGCCCAGCGGTTGAATGCTAGCTTGGCAACATTGCTAGCACTTCAACTGCTGCCTTTTCAGTTGGTAGACTCTGCCCCCTTCCGTGAGTTTGTGGAATGTGTGGTTCCTCAGTGGCAGGTACCCAAACACCACTTTTTCTCACGGAAGGCGATTCCGGCTCTCTACCGGCATGTGGAAGGCAATGTCCATGCCTCGCTGCACAGGGCGGTCAGTGGTAAGGTGCATATTACCGCTGAATCATGGTCCAGCAGGCATGGACAGGGACATTACCTAAGTTTCACCGTGCATTGGGTGGCTCTGCTGGCAGCTGGGAAGGATGCAGGACAAGGTGCAGTAGTATTGGAGGTTGTTCCGCCACCATGCCTCCAAAATGCCACTACTAATGATTGTGACACACCTCTCTCCTCCACCCCCTCCTCTTCTTCTTCCTCCATGGCCTCTTCCTGTGCTTTGTCCTCGGAACCAGCGGTGCTCCGTAGCCGTTCAAGGGGCTACACAAGTATGCAGGCCAAAAGATGCCATGCAGTGCTTGAGCTGGTGTGCTTGGGGGACAGGAGCCACACTGGGGCAGAGGTTCTGTCAGCTCTGCAGGGGCAGGTTCAGAGGTGGTTGACGCCACGCCAACTTAAGGCAGGGATGGTGGTTTGCGACAATGGCACCAACCTCCTCTCTGGCCTTCGACAGGGACAAATGACCCATGTTCCCTGTTTGGCTCACTTCCTTAACTTGGTGGGGCAGCGGTTCTTGGGCAGGTACCCGGGCTTACAGGATGTCCTGAGGCAGGCCAGGAAAGTCTGTGTGCATTTCCGCCGGTCATATAATGCCAGTGCTCGGCTGGCAGACCTCCAAAAGGAGTTTAACCTGCCCAAGAACCGCCTAATCTGTGACATGCCCACCAAGTGGAACTCAACATTGGCCATGCTGTAGTGGCTGCACACACAGCAGAGGGCCATCAATGAGTACCTGTACCTGGCATCAGGACAGGGTCAGGGGAGCTTGGGTTTTTTTCCCCACGCCAGTGGGCCATGATCAGGGATGCATGCACTGTCCTGTCACCATTTCAGGAGGCCACAGGGATGGTGAGCAGTGACAGTGCATGCATCAGTGACACTGTCCCCCTTGTCCACCTGTTGGAGCACACGCTGCATGGAATAATGGACAGGGCACTTGAGGCAGAACAGAGGCAGGAAGAGGAGGACTTCCTTGGCTCTCAAGGCCGCCTTTATCCAGACAGTGTTTCTGCGTGCCTGTCGATCACACAGGAAGAGGACGAGAAGGAGGAGGAGAAGGAGGAGGAGGAGGATTGTGTCAGTATGGAGGTGGAGTCTGGCACTCAGCATCAGCAGCAGTCTTTAAGGGATCAGTCCCAAGAAACACATGGACTTCTACATGGCTGGGAGGAGGTGGCTGCGGACCATGTCCTCCTTAGTGACCCAGAGGACTCCGGACTGAATGCCTCACCAAACCTACGCTGCATGGCCTCCCTGATCCTGAAAAGCCTGTGTAAGGATCCTCGTATTCGTGCTATCAAGGAGAAGGACCAATATTGGCTGGCAACCCTCCTTGATCCACGTTACAAGGGTAAGGTTGCGGACCTTATCTTGCCATCGCAGAGAGAGCAGAGGATGAAACATCTTCAGGAGGCCTTGCAGAAAGGTCTGTGCAACGCGTTCCCAGAAACTGGGAGGTTACAAACTCCTGTTTCTGGACAACGTGTTGCTGAGGCTTCGGTCAGTCAAAGAAGGAGCAGTGGAGAAGGTGGCCATCTGACCGGTGCGTTCAGACAATTTTTTAGTCCGCAGCCCCAAGGTATGATCGGTTCCAGCAACCATCTGACTTGGACATCTTTCCCACCGAAAATCCTCTGGGTTACTGGGTCTTGAGGATGGATCACTTGCAATTGAGCTACTGGCCTGTCCTGCATCCAGCGTTCTTTCGGAACGTACATTCAGTGCTGCTGGAGGCTTTTTAACCGATCACAGGGTGCGTCTGTCCACCGACTCGGTTGATAGACAGACCTTCATAAAAATGAATCAGTCTTGGATCACCACCAGCCACCAAGCACCTGATGCTGATGTAACTGAATATTTTTTTTTTAAATCTCAGATCCCTTCAAAGACTGCCTATGCTGATGTTGAGTGACTATCCTGAGTAATTATCTTCTTCCTCCTCAATGATCACGCTGATAGCTTGTAAGAACATTTTTGGTTCTGGGCGCTGCCACCAGTGCCTAAGGCCCATTTTTTCAGCCCCTGTTTAACAGGGGCATGTAATTACAATTTTTGATGCAATGCTTTGCAGCAGGGCTCATTCCTGCGTTCCAACTAGAGTATCTGTGAGGGGTTGCAGTGTTGTGGCACCAGCACCAGTGCCTAAGGCCCATTTTTTCAGCCCCTGTCTAACAGGGGCGTGTAAGTACAATTTTTGATGCAATACTTTGCAGCAGGGCTCGTTCCTGTGTTCCAACTAGAGTATCTGTGAGGGGTTGCAGTGTTGTGGCACCAGCACCAGTGCCTAAGGCCCAATTTTTCAGCCCCTGTTCAACAGGGACATGTAATTATAATTCTTGATCTAATATTTCACAGCAGGGCCCGTTTCTGCGCCCACCAATAGCGAGTGAGGACTTACAGTGTTGTGGCACCAGCACCAGCACCACCACCAAAGGCCCAATTTTTCTGCCCCGTTGGGCATGTAATGCCACAACAACACCTAAGACCCAAATTTCTGCTGAGTATATAGGGCAGGCCCCTACTTTCAAACATCCAACTTACAAACGACTTCTACTTGCAAATGGAAGGAGACAACAGGAAGTGAGATGAAATCTACCCCTAGGAAGGGAAATTCTCTCCTGTAAGAGTTAATATGGGAAAAACATTTCTCCTTTCCACTGATGCTTTATCACCAATCCTTGTTCACAAAAAAACACAAATTTTTAAAAAACATTTGTCATTGGGACAAAAAAGTGAGGTGAAATCTTCTGAAGAGGAGCACAGGCAGCAAAACAAATGACACAGGGGTGATAACCCTTCCCTATGTTTTCCAAAAAGCTTAAAATAGATTTTTTGACTGGCGCTAAACACATTAAAAATGTACCAGTTCAAAATTACAAACAGAATCTACTTAACAACAAATCTACAGTCCCTATCTTGTTTGCACCGCCTGTATACTGCTGTTCAGAGTATAGAGCCTGTATACTGCTGTTTCCTTTTTTAATTTGGGTGCGGGGTTCCCCAAAGGGCCTGGTAATGGACTGGGGGGTACCCATGCCGTTTGTCTCACTGATTTTCATCCATATTACCAGGACCCGACATTACATTAAAGCCGCAAGCAGTTTTAAATGACTTTTTTCCTTTAAAAATGACATTTTGTGCAGGGACTGTTCTAAGCACGGGAAACACGCGCCACTTTACAGGCATACTATAGACACCCCCCAGGTACGATATTTAAAGGAATATTTCACTTTTTTTTTACTTTAAGCATCATTAAAATCACTGCTCCCGAAAAAACGGCCGTTTTTAAAAGTTTTTTTTGCATTGATACATGTCCCCTGGGCAGGACCCGGGTCTCCAAACCCTTTTTAGGACAATACCATGCAAATTAGCCTTTAAAATGAGCACTTTTGATTTTGAACATTTGAGTCCCATAGACGTCAATGGGGTTTTAACGTTCGTGCAAATTTTCGGTCCATTCACAGGTTCTGGTGCGAACCGAACCGGGGGGGTGTTCGGCTCATCCCTACTGTACAGATATAAGGAAAAAAAATTCAAACCCCCTGCCCCACTCAAATAACATAGAGCAGGCTTCAACCCAAAACAATCTTCTATGGTGGGAACTGTGATACAGTCATATAATGAACTTAGATTAGGAAACGGTAACAAAAATTTGTCAAGGGAACACCTCCCAACAGATAAGTAATCGTAAAACTGATTCAAAGTGCCCAATATGTAGGTGAAAGTAGCCTACATTACGGTATCATCAGCACACCGGACCTCTATTTGAAACAGTAAAAAAAAAAACCCAAACAAGGAAAAAACAAAAATATTGTGAAGGGAGAAAATCAGGTGTGTGGAAGGCAAGCAGAGGACCTCAGGGTACGTTGAACAGAGTCCAGCCAGGTAAGGACACTCTTGGTTGTAGTGAAGAAATGTTCTTGCCCCTGGTGGGTCACCCGCAATCGTGCAGGAAACAGCATGGCGTATGGTAAGGCATGATCTTGTAACTTCTGTTTGGAAAACTGGAATTGAGCCCGAAGCTTTCTGACGTTGGTGGAGTAATCTGGGTATAAGGGGACTGCGGCATTGTTGATACAAAGGCAATCTTTAGCTCTGGCAGCACGCAGGGCCGCACCTCTATTATGATAGTTCAGTAAGCGAATTACCATTGGGCTAGGGGGGTTACCCGGGGGAGAGGTCTACCCGGGACCTTGTGAGCCTGTTAGATAACAAAACATGTAGAGAAGTAGTCCTTGCCAAACTCCTGTATCAACCAGCTCTCCAAGTAGGCCGCAGGATCAGAGCCCTCCACTTTTTCAGTCAGGCCCACCAAACGCAGGTTGTTCTGGCGGAGTCTATTTTCCAAATCATCTGCCTTGTCTTCCAGGGATTGGAGCTTGGTATTATAGGTCGCCATTTTGGGAGTGAGAGTGTTAACTGTGTCCTCCAGGTCACTGATTTGTTTCTCAGTGTCAGTAACTCTCTCCCTTATTTTGTGCACATCTTGGCATAGGATAGCAAAGTCTAGTTTCAGCTCCTCCACTTTCCCTATGATGACAGTATGATTTACCTTGACAGTAGTTAGCACATCAGACAGCGTGGGTTCCTCTGCCCTGGAGCCCCGGAGCTGGAGGATGTCTAAGAGGGAACCATCAGAGGCCATGAGGCGGACAGTGAGGTGGGCTGCAAGGAATCTGCAGCCTCATCAAACAGCTTCGGTGTGGAGACAGGAGATGGCCGCTGGACAGTGGAGCAGTGGTCATCTTGGCAGGAGCGTGTGATCACGCTATTCATCCTGGCCAGAGGCTGCTTTTTTTCTGCCATCCCACCCACTAGCATGCCTCCAGATAGAAGAATCCCGTGCCAGGCACTCCCGGGGGTCGACAGGGTAACCGTAGGCAGTTAGAATAGTTAGAAGTGGTCAGGATCAGGCAGGATAGTGGAGATTTCCCCCGGAGCTCTAACAAAGCACATCTGCTCACATTGTGCTTCTGGCCACGCACCCTGATCCTCCCCTTCTTCCACAGTCCCTAAATCCATCTTCTGATATTTCAGAGTGTTGGGCAACTCTGCACATGCTCAGTTTGGGTTGTATTGCTAAAGAGTTTTTTTTTTTGGGAGGGTGCATGTGATCAGCATGGGGCCAATCAGCACTGTCCAGACAGAGGGTCAGGAGTCATGCAGCCTCATAGGACAGTCAGAGGAGAATGAAAACTCCTCCTATAAGCTTTAACCAGTGCACAGCTGGACACTGATAGAAGCCATAAGACTGCTATATGCTGCTGAAGGTATTCCATTTCCATGCTCTGTGTACTGTGGGAGACCAGATATAGTGGATGCAGGGTCCTGTGTTTAATAACACTTTAAATTTGTTGTAAATCACTGGACCTTTTTTTTTTCTTACCTGCAATTTAAAGGCATAATGTGCTAGTATGCAACGCATATTAGCACATTATGTGAAACTTACCTGGAAACAAAGCTTCCATCTTCACCCGTCTTGCTTCCAGGTCAAGGACTGTAACTGTACAGTCTGTAACTGGCCGGAGCCGCAACAACGTCACTCCCACGCATACATGTGGGAGCCTCTGGTCACGACACAGGTCTCTGAAGGAACGGCATGGGTGGCCGGTCCTTCAGAGCACATGCACCAGTGATGTCATGTAAATATCTCCTAAACGGTGCATGTTCAGGAGATATTTACAGTACCTATAGGTAAGACTTTTTATAGGCTTACCTATAGGTAAAATTCAAAGATGGAAGTTTACTTCCTTTTTAAGCCTTTCTCTGTCATTGACGTAAGTCATGCATCATCAACAACAGGTCTTTTAAGGTAGTTATGGCAGCAAGACCTGAAGTAGCAGTCACAACAGATCTAAAAGCTATAAGAATGAGAATAACCATCCCCAGAGTAGATAAATGATCTGTTTCCACCTAGCACCCGATATTTGTTATTATTATGCCTGATTGGTAAATAATGAGCACTAAGAATATAGTTCTTCTGAAAATATTATTATCATTGTTTATCGCTTGAATTTTTTTTTTTTCATCCCCATTGTAACATTCTTTTCTTATAACAACAAAGCACATTGATATACTGTACTTTCTGGTTGTGTTTGAAGTTGCATAAGCTATTCTGTGAACAGTAGAGATTAAGCTGCTTTTTTTTCCCCACAGACTCTGTAAGCCATGTTGTTCTGTCTTTCTCTGTATTTGTTGTACTTTTACTTTTTTGTAACCACAATATGTAAAAATAAAAAAATGCTATTCTTCTCTAGGTTTTTAATAAAATAGGGCAAGCCGGACACTCCTAGTCAAAAACGTACTGTACAAGCCCTAGCTATTGGTCCATCCTGGACAGAAAATAGTCCATGGGTCCTCACTTCTAAGAAAATCTGTATCAGCCCTGAACCAGATGTAGTCTTTTATCTCATAGTTCAGGTACTGTGTGCCTGAACTATGAGATAAAAGACTACATCAGGTTCAGGGCTGATGCAGATACTTTTCATGGCTGATGCAGATACAGGTACTGTGAGTGCTGCCTACAGCCAGACCTGTGTGTTGTGGTTAAAAAAATAATTAAAAGTGGTATTGAGGCAGCATCTGCTGCTTCTCCTTTCAGGGATCAGTGGACCAAGGGCATGTTGGTCATCAGAGGGGAACCAGGAAATGCAACAAAAAGTTCCTACAGTATGTTGTAATTTCTTCAAGTGCCACATTCTGGACTCCCTTTGAAATGGTGGCAGTAGATTGGCCATTTTACACTTGTGTTGGGAATTTAGAAAGGGAGCCAGCTTATGCCTCATTTTCAATGTAATAAAACAATAAAGTGCAGCGCTGAATCTACATGTAGAAGGATACACTGATATGTACCACTGAATGTGTGACATATGGTGATGAACTTCAACAATACAGTGACATGCAGTGTTTACAGGTTACAGTGCAGTGCAGTTTAGAAGCGCTGCTATGTAAAATCTACTGTGCTGCAGTGTAAAAACAGCTTTACTACCAGCACTCAACTCTCCTTCTCTGTGTATTCCTTCTTACTACTGCTGTCCCTGCCTCACAGAGAAAGGTATAGTAGGCAAAGGAACCTACTGACCCTGAGACAGCTGCAAATCCTCCTTTTCCTCCTACTGTGCCTCTGAGCCCAGTTAGGATATGGAGTATGTGCTCTAGGAGAAAAAAAAAATTAATTCCTAATTCAGACCTCAGAATGACCCATCATTTTGGTCACTGCATGGGGGTATCAAAGATCAGGCAGTTGGCTGGCAGCTTGTGTTGGCACTTTATTCTGCCAAGTGAACAAACCTTTCAGCAAAGAAATACAATGGATAGTGGTGCAGGTTATAGTATATAGCATGAGATTAGCGTCCATACAAATGTCCCTTAAGCTGTTAAGGTCTGTGTGAGGAAACAGTCAGGGCAGCCTTGCAGGGGGAGCCGAAGCAGACTCCAAACATGTAGAGAGAAAACAAAAAGGAAGCAGGCGCCTCTTAGTTAAGACTGTATAGTTTTAATAGACAAAGTGCATTAAAAACACTCACATTTAGGTTTCATTACTCAGGCACAGGTTAGTCCGGTTACACCAATCTCCGTAACAGCTTCCAGCAGAGGGGGTCACGTTCTGTGAATCCTTCTCATGGCCGACATCCTGACCAGCAGGAATCTTCCAGCATGTGTGCTCTAGTAATGAAACCTAAATGTGAGTGTTTTTAATGCACTTTGTCTATTAAAACTATACAGTCTTAACTAAGAGGCCCCTGCTCCCTGTTTGTTTTCTCTCAATAAACCTTTCAGACCCATGAAGGATCTCCTGGAAGCCAGGGTACTTAATGAAGAGCCACTGCACCACCAGGTTAAGGACATGTACCAAGCAATGTACATGTGTAATTGTTTCCAGGAGAAGGGTGGCCATCAAAGCATTGCCTTTTGTCACAAAAAAACTCACATCATTGAAGATGGTATGGGGTCAGCCCTCTTGACCTGGGTTGCTCCCAAGGCTGTGGCCCCAGTGTGTCTCCTGTCCCCCAAGCATTACAGCAGTGAAACAGCATGGCAACATTTAACTGCTATTGCTAATTGCTAGAGCTATATGGGGTAGCACCATTGCTTTGTGTTCCATCCTGCATCCTTTGCAGCCACCAACAGATTTACCCAGTGTGCCATGAAGCTTACAGTATGCAGCATCCCTTCCCATGCTTTCTGGACCATGCTTCTGTGGTCATATGTACCCTGCCACTGACAGTATGATTTAGGCAAAATAGCAGAAATTGGGTACCTGTTACTGTGGTGTATCATAGGCCATAAACCCCTGGATGGGGGCTGATTCCATGAGCTTGAATGGGAGCAAGCTAGTATTAAGATTCAGGACATGGGGTGATTTGGGGACATGTTTTCTTGTTCACCAGCAGCTGCAGAAGAGATTCCTGCCTTGAGAAGGATGCTGCTGGAGATAGCAGGATGGGTGTAGGGGGTGGCAGGATGGGTGGCTTTTGCTTGACCCTATTTTTTGTGGTTCCATGACCCTTTTCCTCATGTCATGTGGTAAATTCATGTAACTATGTGGTAAATTATAAGCCTCTGAAACCTCATGTGGGGTTTTTTTTCAGTCACTGGAGGCTGAAGATGTGGATGTAACAATATAATCTTGTATAATATATATATAATATAATGTACATACATACATTGCAATTGCGCATAGTTGCATTTACAGATCATAGTTATCGTTGCACCAGCGACATTTATAGGCATATTGCTCAAGGTCACATTTCCTCTAATCGTACTCAATGATACAGTGCATTTCATACTGAGTACCACAAGCACGTCAGAATCACCCTGTAGGGCATTGCAAAAGTCTGGACATTACCAGCTCCCTGGAGCTCAGTCCAGGTGTATCCAGCTATGGTGACCCTATTCTTTTAAACCTACACAGGCTCCCCCTATAATGATAAATATATTGTTCCATAACCAGAGTAATCCCCATGTGTGTTATCCACGAGGCGACTGTGGGAGGTGAGATTGATTTCCATCCCATCAAAATGAGTTTTCGAGCCTGAAATAGCACCCAAGAAAATGCAATCCTGACTATCTCCTCGGGGATCACTTTGTCCAAAACTCCCAGTATGCAGCAAATTGGGTAGAGGCACATTCATTTGAAACAGAGGTCAGGCCTTTAATGCCAACTTTGGCATTGAGGTACTGCTCCCAATGAGCTTTGTGGTGAAGAATCACGTGTCTCCTAAAGCATGTTGTACCCAAATGGATGGTACTTTTACCACCATAAAAAAGAAAATAAAACATAGATCCACTCAAAACATAATACTTGATTCACTAAACTCCAACCCTTTTTTAACAGAAAATGAAAACATTTATAAATGTGACTTAAAAGAGCATAAGAATAAAAATGAAAATAACCATAAAAGCCTTCAAGGCTGGCTGGGGGCCACGCCTAAACAGAAACGACAGTTTTTGCTGTCACATACAAAAAGGTAGTCCTAGAATGCACTATTGGGTCTCTGAACTGTGAACACAGAAGAGATTACAAAAGAATATGTAGCCCTCCACAGTGCAATCTACAGTAATTTACCACAATATAGCATAAATAGCAAATATATAGCAACAACGACACCAACACACATGACAAATGGCAGCTGGGAATCCAACCCTTTATAGTGATTAGCTGGATAACAATGCCCTATTATTGACCCTAAGGCAGTTGACAAGTTTAAAGATTATGCAATGCATTATGGTTACAAACATTTGGGCCAAGTGATATCCTGCACCAGTTTGCTAGGACTGTGAATCTCAAATGGGCTTCTGAGCCGTGAACACAGAAGAAGGGTTACAAGGTATTTCTTTTTTTTCTTTATTATTCCACCCATTTGTTTTTGACAGGTTTTTCTGATACATAAAAAATGATTCAACTGCTTCTGGGTGGTGTAGCAGGGTGACCCTGTGCTACTCGGTAGATTGGTGGTTTACGCCAAATTATGAGAGAAACTAGCTCATTCATTATTTAGGTGTATGCTGGCTTCATAATAGAGCCAGAGTTAGAGCTCAGGGCCCCACCCTCCTGAAGGAGGTCCATGTGTCTGAGGGGAGCCTTGTGAGATGCTGTTGTGCATCAAGGTCAGGTTGGGACAGAGGAAGGCCCAGGCCTGAGAGGTAGTCCAGGAGGGGACAAGGTACAGTACATTTTTGACAAGCTAGGGAGCTGCAAGGAAAGAGCTCAAGGTCAGTGTCTGCGCATACCGGGATGTGTTTGATGGTCAGGAAGACCAAAAGGTATTTGATGGTCAGGAAGACCCTGCAGAGGTACTCGGAGCAGTAAAGCTGCCACAAGAGAGCCAGGAGGCTGAATGTTATGTCTTTGCAGTGATGGTAAGAAGAGCTATCTGTATGAACTTTGACTTGCTTTTAAATAAAAGCGGGCTGTCATGCTCTTAAAATACAGTTTTGGACTGGCACAACTTATTGTAATGCACCTACTTCTTGAGTTTAAGCACCCCAATCTCACAGTGGTTATAAAATAAATGTTTTTCTTCCCATGTGGCAATAGTATGCAACAGTTGCCCGGGGCCTTTTGTTTTGGCTTCCTTTGGACCAAAATCTACAGGAATTGTGAAAAGTAAACTTGGTGGACATTAGTATTTTTTAATGGCTGATTAGCTATGTAATTTGCTGTGGAGAGGCACTACATACCTCACTGTATTGACTTCTTATTGGATTACAAGCCCAAAATGTCAGTGTGAGAGATGGGAGTTAATATGATATATGCCAACAGATACTAAGAAAGTAATTGGCTGCAGGGGCCAAGTGTCTAGTAGAGATTCATGTCTGTGGTAGTTTCTGCTTTGGGAACACCATGCTGTAATTAGCAGAGACAAAAATAGGATTTTTATAACAGCTTACCTGTAAAATCCTTTTCTTTGAAGTACATCACGGGACACAGAGTCATAGTAGTTACTATGTGGGTTATAGGCCACCTTCAGGTGATGGACACTGGCACGCCCTAAGACAAAAAGTTCACTCCCTATATAACCCCTTCCACTACTGGGAGTACCTCAGTTTTGTAGCAAAGCAATACACGTGTATACCAATAAGGGAGGGACCTCTGTATTTCAAAGAAAAGGATTTTACAGGTAAGCTGTTATAAAAATCCTATTTTCTTATCGTACATCACGGGACACAGAGCCATAGTAGTTACTATGTGGGATGTCCCATAGCAATGCCAACTGAAGGGAGGGAGACACAACAAAAGTAGGGCACCAAGAGACTAGAGGACTTATAATGCAGCCTGCAGTACACTGCGCCCAAAGGCGATATCCTCATGACCTTTTACATCTACTTGATAGAATCTGGTAAATGTATGGACTGAAGACCAAGTTGCGGCCTTGCAGATCTGAGCCATGGAGGCTTGGTGATGCACTGCCCAAGAAGCACTAACAGCCCTGGTGGAGTGCTCTTTAATATGAAAAGGAGGAATTTTCCTTTTTAAACCATAAGCTTGAACAATCACTTGACGAGTCCATTTAGGAATAGTATATTTTGACGCTGCCTGTCCTCCTTTAGGACTGTCTGGCAATACAAACAAAACCAACACCTTAGACACTGGCGAAAAAACTGAGGTACTCCCAGTAGTGGGAGGGGTTATATAGGGAGTGCACTTTTTGTCTTAGGGCGTGCCAGTGTCCATCACCTGAAGGTGGCCTATAACCCACATAATAACTACTATGGTTCTGTGTCCCATGATGTACGATATGAAATGGACAGCTGTGTTTGCAGTTGTAGCTCAGTGGGTGTCTTATGATGGTAGAGGCTTACCAAGTGGCTCATAAATAAGGTTTCAGCTGTAATCATCAAATAAGGGTCTAATCTATTTAGCAGGGGCCCCACAGATGTCTACAGCTATTAATGGAAATAAATAAATAGCTAACAATAATGCCCAAAGGGAAATTAACAGCATGGTTAGAAAATATTGTCTTTTCAAGCTTTTCTACCACATACTATTAATACATACTTGACATTTTCACCATAGTGTCATCATGTAACAGAAGCAGATCTGGTGCTTGGTCAGCAGGCTTTTATGGACAGTATATTGAGTAGTTTCGTGAATGGATTTGTTCTTATATACCACTAGTTTCTTCTACTTGGCCACCAACTATTGCCACTCAGAACCAGTTTTATTTTTTAAAGTTATTCAAAATAATTTCAATTCCAGTGACTGACAGCACTATATTACACACATTAAATCATTGTTAATTTCCGAGACACATCATAAGTCTCACAGCAATCAACCTGCTTCATTATGAAGTCAACAAAAGCACTATGTTGGCATCCCAACACTAATAAAAATGGTAATATATACCAATTCAGTAATGTTATGAATTAAAATGCAAAATAATAATTTTAAGTCAATATCAATATGAAGATAAGCAGATTAAATATGCCTGAACTGGAGGACTGCAGTGGTCAATTTATATTTTCCCGGAAGTATACAGAAATATGCAGTCATCAAGTCATTCACTGTAATTGCATTTCTTGGAAAATACTACATCAATGCAGAGTGTTTTGAAGGCTTGTACAACAACTTAAATAATGTAATATTGCCCAGAGAATAGAAATTCACTTACTAAATTCATTGGAAACTGTTCTGTAGAAAAGGACATCAACACATCTGTGCCTTGGCAAAGTCAGCTATATATTTATAGCTACAAAACACGTGCATCAGGACAAAGAAACTGCATAAACAGTTTTACATTGTATTATGTTCTATCACTTTAAAGTGCAATATGTTATTATACATTAGTAGCACTGCCTTCCATCACACAATTGAAGCCTAGTCCTCAATGAAAACAATGTTTTAGATGATATTATCACAACACAACTACTGTTGGAACCTGATAAAAAGGATCACTGGTAAATAAAATATTTTTTTAGTCTGTAGTTTCATAAAGTTTCAAAAGGACCATTTAGGTGCCCACTGTAATGAAGTGTGCTCTCACAAATTCATGTTTCATCTAAAAAAATGAATAACCACATGCAGTGTTCTTTCAGTGGCCCACTATTAGTTTTGTGGTCTGAGATCATTTCAAATTGTGAAATGAGTATGAATTACAACTAAAAACAATAACATAAGCATATTTGTAATTCTGTATGAGGGTTTAAGTATTTGTGATCAATCCTATATAAGCAAAGATATCCTACTGTTCACCGTTAATCAATACCTAATGTCAGCTGTAGCATTGCAAAATCAAGACTGTATTTGTTGTTTTATCATTTTAAAACCTTTCTTTGTGGAGACTGGTGCTGCAAAGAAACACTTGGCAGCAGTCCTTGCATATACGAGTATGCTCCATAATGATTGATGCCAGAGGTGTGGGTGGCATAAATGAATACCTCTTGTCCTTAACAGAAGGGTACACTGGCTGCTGGGAACATCTCTAAATGGGAAGCCTTCAAAAGATAGTTGTTCTTTCCTTGGACTACCCAGCTGAAGTTCACGAGACCTTAAAATAGGTAAAGGATGGGGCCACTGACCTCTTTGGAGACGGCCAGCCATCAAACAAACTCAGCGATCAAGCAAGTCCAAACAGTCATCAAGTGAACTGCATTCCTGTAGCAAGCCCACAGTTCCTATAACCAATCTGATGGACCAATACAGCATCCTAAGTAGGGTTAAGGAGCTGAGAGCAAAAAGATAAGCAGACTTGCTATCTTCTCTACCAGGGCCACTGATACAGCAGTACAGCCAGGCCTCCTGTACCGGGCCCAGGTCACATCAATTCAAAAGGAAAGCCTGGGAATCTGCCAAGAAGGAGGTCTGTTCATGCAGCTGGATCCGCCTGTTACTCTAAGGGGACGCATCAACTGTACGAATACAGCTGCAGGTCCTAATTTGACAAGTATGCAAGTGTGGGTGAGGGCCCCGAATGCACACTGTCTGTGTTTGGGGCTATATACCTGCACCCACATGCCTGAGAAATTTAGACCTGTGGCTGTGTTTGTATAGCTGCATCCCCATAGCAAAACATAGGCTGCCTGCACACAGCTCCGGGAGGCTCCAGTTACATCAACAAACTGCTGATTTACACTGTACAGCCCACAGTGGCCATGTGAATGAGCCCTATGACCTCATTCACAGACAGAACTGCATGTATTACCTCAATGCACTTTTATCTTTTAGATTTAGCAGGCATTTTGTAGTGTTTGTGTCCACTGATTATTTTTTTTGTGAATTTTTATAAAAAATATCATTTTATATTTTTCATAGGGGGCCCTGTAAGGTAGGCTGTACGAGGCCCCATGATTTCTAGCAGCCACTCCATCTGCTCAGAGAACTTTGCCCATGAACATCCCGAGTCAGACTTTATCCAGAGAAGACCCCACAGATCTCAGCCTCCCTCCCGCTTGAGTCCCAGCCCTTTGCCATATTACAGTAGATTGAGCTGAAGGGCAGATACACACATCACTGCAGGTGCTTCTGGTACCAGTGCTGTTAAACTGTGCTGTGAATTAAGCTCTGCTCCCTCCCCTCACAACGCTAAAGGCCTCCAAGAAGGAGCTGGGTAAATAGTAAATGTTTAACATTGCATCAGTTTCTATTTCCTCCCAAAGTTCTTGTTATCCATGCTAGGGGTAATGATCTGGCAAAATCGTGTTCCAATGATCTGTTGAAGGCAATCAATAAGGATAGTGCCCATTGCTGTGCAGCTATAAATGAGCTAATTAGCATATGATTGAAAATTGTTCTGCACCAAATATGGGCAAGTCAAATGCAAGGCCCTAAACTAAGTACTGCATGAAGAGTTAATTTGATAGTGTCAATATGTGTAGGTAGGATTGGAGGTAGTATAGTAAAAATTAAAAGCCTTGAAGGTGATAAACCATCTTTACTCAGAGGCAATGGTGTTCACCTTCATGATATTGGGCTTTATCTCTTCAATCTTGTCATACAAACAAGAATAGAAAAGATGAAGCATCAGCTGATGCCAATGAGTGTGGTGACAGCTCTGCATTTTTAGTGTTCATCTCTCATCCTTATCTTACGCTAGGTCCCTGGTATGTTTAGAGTGTTCTTTCCCTCAGAGATTCCTACTCTGCAACAACATTTATTGTTTGAATTTTGCTGTGCAAGAAAGATTAATAATATGTTCCCACCCTCTGGATTTCATATTTCATCACAGCTTTGATGGTGCTTTTGTACCTTGCAAGCTGTAAATCCTTTGGGCTGTAATCCGCACAAGTTCCTTGGCTTGTTTGATGCTTGTCTGGAACTTATGGTGAAGACAGGTGTTTACGAGTATACAATGTTATAATGTCAAGGTGATATTAGGTACTTACAGTATACCTGCGACCAGCTCTAAGTTATAATGGATTTATGTTTTAAGAAGTTGTTTAATAAAGTTTTGGGTCCAGTAAAGTTGTGGCCCCCTTTCAACAAAGTTTTTCTCTAGTATTCTGTGAAAAGACATGATACAGCAGATAATGAAGAAATCTACCCTGAGGTTTGGAAATCTAGCCCATTGAGCCACCTGGGGGTTCTCATCCAGGATAAGAGCGTGTTACAGTTTTGGTGCCCAACGATGTACCTGGATAAAATTTCTGCTATAGTTACCTATAGCAAACTATAAGCAGGGGTAAATAGCTCTTTTAAGAAGACCCTTCCCCTTGGTGGTAATAGTGGGTGGGGCTAGCTTAGTTCTTATCAATCTGAGCTGGAAGAGCCAGGAGCAGCATGCAATTGAGCTAACCCTAGTATATTGTAATGTAAACTTACATTGTGTGCACAATTATTAGGCAAGTGTGTATTTTTTGACCAAATCATATTTTTTTTGCATATTGTCCCACTCCAAGCTGTATAAACTTGAATGCTTTTTGGATTAAAGCATATCAGGTGATGTATTTGTGTAATGAGGGAGGGAGATCAGCACCCTATATCAAGGTGTGCATACTGTAATTATTCTTTTCCTCAGGCAAAATTAGCTAAAAAAGAGATTTAACTGACTCAAAAATTGTAAAAGTGGGGATGAAGCACTCTTGAAATTGCTAAGATATTGGGGTGTAATCACAGGACCATCAAACGTTTTGTTGCAAATAGTCAACAGAGTCGCAAGAACTGAGGCGGGTGGAGACAAAGAGACAAAGAAGTGCAGGCACTAGAAAAGAGTAGATGGGTGACAGTCAGGAAGGGTAGAAGGGAAAGTGTCAGGGAGTACAACAAAAACAAACACTCTTGCGCATGGGTGTGTTGGCTAGGCAGTCCAAGGTTCAGAATGGACAATGGCTTTTGGCCTTGCTGCCCTCCAGGATAGGGATATCCTAGTAGTCAAACGAAAAAACAGAAAAAAGAGGGCGCACCAGCCTTGTGCATTATCCTTTAGTACATTTATTCAGAAAAACATAATAAAAAACTACTCACAAAGGTAGAAAGATAATCACGCCTGTAACAGTCTTTGACATATGGCAGTCTATCCGCTAATAACAGTCTCCAGGTCCTAGAGAGAGGTCATGCGAACCGCTGTTGGCTAACGCGTTTCGAAGGCATAACTTCTTCCTCAGAGCCTAACAGTGTTATTCTCTTGGAGCTACTTATACATGTGTTCATCTGAGAACCACATCCCAGGCCTACTCCAAAGCCCCTCCCCCAGAAAAGGGTTATCTTAAAGGCGTACCTTAGCTGAAAATTTATGACCAACTTCATATTTACATACATGTGTATACACACTAACCATCACATACGCATATGTATAATGCATGTACCCGGCATCCAACTGGCCCGTATCCACAGATAGATCTCACACATGTCTGTGCATATCACGGACCATGCGCCAGCACAGGGATCACACGTTATGGATGGGAGCTCTCATAATCATATATTAAAAAGGAACCACAACAATTCCAATGCCCATCACATATTCCCTACCTCAAAGTACACCGAAGTGTCCTATAGCGGCAGCTGGAACGCACGCCATACTGTTTCCTTCCCATTGCGGTCCAAAGGGCGGAAGTGCAATCCTGACGTCACTTTCCGTACGCCCGCAGTCGCACGAGATTGGCGTCGGCGATAGTAAACATTGTCCGCCATATTGTTGAAGATAGAATGTAGAGGACAAGGCGGACAGATATATAAGTTAATGTAGCGATACAATCGCTCCTCCATAACTATTTAGACCCCGAAAACCAAGGGAAGTACCGACATATCACGGAAATGAGGAAACCATCGAGGGGGGGAAGGTTAGGGGAAGGTTGGGGGGAAAAAAGGAAAGGGAAAACTCCACATCCACAGTGCCCAACACATCATTTTCCCAAGTGAACACAGACACATCTATATATAGAGAGTCATACATACATACACACATACAAACATATGCATTATCACATGCACATATGTATGCATGTATACATGTTGGACAATGCCATGGTGGACGATCTAGGGGGTGCAATATAACACCAAAGCAATATTTATAGTTGCGTCTAGTATCATGAACACACACACAAAGTGTGCATACACATGTATATGGGGGTCAAGCCCATAGAGTGTATAAGGGGTGTTAATATAAGTATTACTATTATATAATATTACATGTGTGCCTATAGCTAAAGGGGCTAATGTGCACATGTATAAGAGCATAAGCAAGGAGCACACAACAGTGTCTGTGTATACACACGGAAGTGCACACATTCAGACAGTTGCATATTAACAAGTTAAACTCATGTGCACACAAAAATTGCATATAAATACAAAATTGATTAAATACATTATTTAAAATCCATAATAAAAGAAATTGGAAAGTTTTAGAACTGTTTTAAATACATTTATAACACAAAAGATGAACTACTAGAATGCATGTGTACATATACAAACTGTAATTATACACATATACACATGTGCACTCCGAAAGAGAGAAATATATTTAGAAAAATCCTATATATGAATGCATAATCGCACATCATGTGCATATTTTTAAAAACATCATATATAGGGTGAATGATAGTTGGATATTACTAGTATGAACCTATAGCTTAAGACTAAAATTTAAAAGTTAAAAAATAAAAAATACAATTAAAAATTGAAAACTAGAACTGACCAAAAACCTATTCCGTACGCTATATATAGTAAGTGAGTAAGTGAATAACCATGGGGCTATTTATCTGTTGGCTCCATGGTGCTTTCACACTATTTTGTGTATTTCAGGGTCTTCATTGAGGCCTCCGGGGGCGAGACTGCCAAGAGTGAAGATCCAGAAGGCCTCTCGCTTGCATAGCCTCTGGTGTCTCCTCCCTGCATCTAGCTCTCCCCCAATGGACTCAATTCCAAAAAATTTCATGCCTGCTTGATGAACCTCTAGAAAATGCTGAGGGATTGGATATTTATCTCTTAAGTTAATGATACCACATTTGTGTTCTATTCTGACTCGCATTGGGCGCTGAGTTCGACCGACATACAGTGCCCACAAGGACAAACAATACCAAAGACCACATATTCTGTACCGCAGTTTATGAATTGTTTGATTTTATGAACCCTTCCATCCCTCCCTACTACGGTTTTCTTTCTGGGCCACATGTACATGCATGTGCCACAGTTTTTAACACTGCATTTGTAGCTCCCTTTTTAGTCGAATATTGTTGACCAATTGTTAATGGGTTTATTGGAAGATATTTTAACCCTACTTGGGGCTATTGAGCGCCTTAGATCATGGGGTTTGCGGAAGACTATGTTATGATAATCAGGGAGTATATTGCCTAACACAGGGTCATGTTTAAGAATATTCCAGTTCTTTTTGATAATATTCTGAATTTCAAAAGCTTTGTTGGTATAAGTCATGAACCTTGGAATACTGGATTGTCATGAAGCTTGGAATACTGAAGTATTTCTCCTTTGATTCTATTACACAGTGGGGGGTCTTCTGCCCTGTCTTAAGGCTAACCCCCTCCAGATGGCTCCATTGTCTGGAAGGAAGGCATTGTTCTGTGTTTGACCATTTGTTTATGTACTTTAATTACCCCCTGGGGCTTCTCTGCGTCATTACACATATCAGTCCTCCTATTCAAGCTATCGGACCAGTCTCTGCTGACCCTGTTTCAAGTCCTCATTTGCATGGACAAGAGGACCTGAGTAAAGACTAGAGTGTATTTTACAATTGACCAATAGGAAAGTGGTTGTTGGGGGCGGGGTGTTCAAACTGCTGTGTATAAAAGTGTGTTGTGTGCATCAATAAAAGTGAGATTCCTGTTTGAACTTACATACAGCCTGCCTGGTGTTTGTTCTGAGCTATCACAACTGGATTAGAACGGCACATAGCTGTAGTTCGATTCCCGGAGCATCGGATGACCGAACCATCAGACATTGCGATCTGCAATCTGATTTAGTAGCCACAGAGGAGTGTCGGGAGAATGGAACCGAGCGAGCAGGGGCTCGTTACATTGGTTGACAGCGGTGGGATTTGCTCTCCAGTTACTGGGTACACTCACATAGCTGTGCACAAGGTAGAGACCCCCGGGCAGAAGCCCCTGAGACAACCAGCCTATAGGATTCCGGGAGCAGTGCAAGAAGGGATGAGAGCAGAGATTAGGGAGATGATCGAGTTAGGGGTGATCAAACCATCGACAAGCCCCTGGGCTTCCCCTGTAGTATTAGTCCCAAAACGGGATGGCATGACCGATTTTGTGTGGACTATAGGCAACTGAATGACTGTACTGTGACAGATGCCTACCCTATGCCCAGAGTGGATGAATTGCTGGACAAAATAGCTTAGGGACATTATCTGACAACTATTGACTTATGTAAGGGCTACTGGCAGATTCCCTTGGAAGCGCAAGCAATTCCAAAGTCAGCCTTCATCACCCTGTTCGGCCTTTACCAGTTTCGGGTAATGCCATTCAGGATGAAAAATGCTCCGGCTACCTTCCAGCAGATGATAGATGAACTCCTCGATGGTCTGCAAGATTTTGCATGTGCATATCTTGACTCCAGCGCAATCTATAGCCAGACATGGGAGGAACATCTTAGACACCTGGGAATAGTGCTAGATAGGATCCGAGCCGCTAACCTGACCCTGTAGCCAGACAAATGTAATATCGGGATGTCTGAGGTGCAATATCTGGGACATAGAGTGGGATGTGGGAAGCAGAGGCCAGAACCTGCAAAAATCGAGGCCGTCCTAAACTGGCCAGTTCCCAGAACCAAGACCCAGGTACTTGCATTTTTAGGGACAGCAGGGTACTACAGGAAGTTTGTACCCCACTATAGTGACATAGTCAAACCCCTGACGGACCTGACCAAAAAGACTCTTCCTAGACAGGTCCAGTGCGAGACAGTGTTTCATCAGTTAAAAACCGCCCTATCGCAAGCTCCCATACTGGCGGCACCTGATCCTAACAAACGCTTTGTCATTCATACAGATGCCTCCATGTTCGGACTGGGAGCCGTACTAAGTCAAGTTGGCAATGAGGAGAAAGAGCACCCGGTGGCGTATCTCAGCCGCAAGTTGTTACCCCGTGAAGTTGGATAAGCTGCCGTGGAAAAAGAGTGTTTGGCCTTAGTCTGGGCTTTAAAGAAATTGCAGCCCTACGTGTATGGACGCTCTTTTACCGCCATGACGGACCACAATCCCTTGATATGGCTTAACCGGGTGGCGGGAGAGAACGGCCGATTACTAAGGTGGAGCCTGGCTTTGCAACCGTACAATTTCACCATACAATATCGGCCAGGGCCTCAAAACGGGAATGCGGATGGGTTATCCCAGCAGACGGACCTGGAACCTTAAGACTACTTTTCCAACATCCTCGAGTTGACCTGTTCGGGGTCCCACTGTGGCTGTTGGACTGTTTACCAGGGGGGAGTATTGTCATGAACCTTGGAATACTAGATTGTCATGAAGCTTGGAATACTGAAATATTTCTCCTTTGATTCTATTACACAGTGGGTGGTCTTCTGCCCTGTCTTAAGGCTAACCCCCTCCAGATGGCTCCATGGTCTGGAAGGAAGGCATTGTTCTGTGTTTGACCATTTGTTTATGTACTTTAATTACCCCCTGGGGCTTCTCTGTGTCATTACACATATCAGTCCTCCTATTCAAGCTATCGGACCACTCGCTGCTGACCCTGTTTCAAGTCCTCATTTGCATGGACAAGAGGACCTGAGTAAAGACTAGAGTGTACTTTACAATTGACCAATAGGAAAGTGGTTGTTGGGGCGGGGTGTTCAAACTGCTGTGTATAAAAGTGTGTTGTGTGCATCAATAAAAGTGAGATTCCTGTTTGAACTTACATACAGCCTGCCTGGTGTTTGTTCTGAATAGGGATGAGCCGAACACCCCCCCGGTTCGGTTCGCACCAGAACCTACGAACGGACCGAAAATTAGAACCCCACGAACGTTAGAACCCCTTTGACATCTATGGGACTTGAACGTTCAAAATCAAAAGTGCTCATTTTAAATGCTAATTTGCATGGTATTGTCCTAAAAAGGGTTTGGGGACCCAGGTCCTGCCCCAGGGGACATGTATCAATGTAAAAAAAACTTAATGATGCTTAAAGTAAAAAAAAAAAGTGAAATATTCCTTTAAATATCGTACCTGGGGGGTGTCTATAGTATGCCTGTAAAGTGGCGCGTGTTTCCCGTGCTTAGAACAGTCCCTGCACAAAATGTCATTTTTAAAGGGAAAAAAGTCATTTAAAATTGCTTGCGGCTTTAATATAATGTCGGGTCCTGGCAATATGGATGAAAATCAGTGAGACAAATGGCATGGGTACCCCCCAGTTCATTACCAGGCCCTTTGGGTCTTGTATGGATATTAAGGGGAACCCTGCACCCAAATTAAAAAAGGAAAGAGCAGTATACAGGCTCTGTACTCTGAACAGCAGTATACAGGCGGTGCAAACAAGATAGGGACTGTAGGTTTGTTGTTAAGTAGAATCTTTTTGTAATTTTGAACTGGTACATTTTTAACGTGTTTAGCTCCAACTAAAAAATCTATTTTAAGCTTTTTGGAAAACATAGGGAAGGGTTATCACCCCTGTGACATTTGTTTTGCTGCCTGTGCTCCTCTTCAGAAGATTTCACCTTACTTTTTGTCCCAATGACAAATGTTTTTTGAAAATTTGGGTTTTTTGTGAAACAAGGATTGGTGATAAAGCATCAGTGGAAAGGAGAAATGTTTTTCCCATATTAACTCTTACAGGAGAGAATTTCCCTTCCTAGGGGTAGATTTCATCTCACTTCCTGTTGTCTCCTTCCGTTTGCAAGTAGGAGTCGTTTGTAAGTTAGTTGTTTGAAAGTAGGGTCCTGCCCTATATACTCAGCAGAAATTTGGGCCTTAGGTGTTGCTGTGGCCACAACACTGTAAGCCCTCACAGGGCCCTGCTTTGAAATATTAGATCAAGAATTGTAATTACATGCCCCTGTTGAACAGGAGCTGAAAAATTAGGCCTTAGGCACTGGTGCTGGTGCCACAACACTGCAACCCCTCACAGACACTCTAGTTGGAACGCAGGAACGAGCCCTGCTGCAAAGTATTGCATCAAAAATTGTAATTACACGCCCCTGTTAAACAGGGGCTGAAAAAATTGGGCCTTAGGCACTGGTGGTGGCGCCCAGAACCAAAAATGTTCTTACAAGGTATCAGCGTGATCATTGAGGAGGAAGAGGATAATTACTCAGGATAATCACTCAGCATTAGCATAGGCAGTCTTTGAAGGGATCTGAGATTTCAAAAAAAAATATTCGGTTACATCAGCATCAGGTGCTTGGTAGCTGGTGGTGATCCAAGACTGATTCATTTTTATGAAGGTCAGTCGATCGACCGAGTCGGTGGACAGACGCACCCTGTGATAAGTTACAAAGCCTCCAGCAGCACTGAATGTGCGTTCCGAAACAACGCTGGATGCAGGACAGGCGAGTAGCTCAATTGCATACTGTGCAAGCTCTGGCCAGTGATCCATCCTCAAGACCCAGTAACCCAGAGGATTTTCAGTGGGAAAGGTGTCCAAGTCAGATCTTGCCCCTAGGTATTCCTGCACCATGTAAAACAAACGCTGGTGATGGTTGCTGGAACCGATCATACCTTGGGGCTGCGGACTAAAAAATTGTCTGAACGCATCGGTCAGATGGCCACCTTCTCCACCGCTCCTTCTTTGACTGACCGAAGCCTCAGCAACACGTTGTCCAGAAACAGGAGTTTGTAACCTCCCAGTCTCTGGGAACGCGTTGCACAGACCTTTCTGCAAGGCCTCCCGAAGATATTTCATCCTCTGCTCCCTCTGCGACGGCAAGATAAGGTCAACCTTACCCTTGTAACGTGGATCAAGGAGGGTTGCCAGCCAGTATTGGTTCTTCTCCTTGATACCATGAATATGAGGATCCTTACGCAGGCTTTGCAGGATCAGGGAGGCCATGCAGCGTAGGTTTGCTGAGGCATTCGGTCCGGAGTCCTCTGGGTCACTAAGGACGACATGGTCTGCAGCCACCTCCTCCCAGCCACGTACAAGTCCATGTGTTTCTTGGGACTGATCCCTTAAAGACTGCTGCTGATGCTGAGTGCCAGGCTCCACCTCCATACTGACACAATCCTCCTCCTCTTCCTCCTCCCCCTCCTCGTCCTTTTCCTGTGTGATCGGCGGGCACACAGGAACACTGACTGGATAAAAGGAGCCTTGAGAGCTAAGGAAGTCCTCCTCTTCCTGCCTCTGTTCTGCCTCAAGTGCCCTGTCCATTGTTCCACGCAGCGTGTGCTCCAACAGGTGGACAAGGGGGACAGTGTCACTGATGCATGCACTGTCACTGCCCACCATCCTCGTGGCCTCCTCAAATGGTGACAGGACAGTGCATGCATCCCTGATCATGGCCCACTGGCATGAGGAAAAAAAACAAGCTCCCCTGACCCTGTCCTGGTGCCATAGTCGCACAGGTACTCATTGATGGCCCTCTGCTGCATATGCAGCTGCTGCAGCATGGCCAACGTTGAGTTCCACCTGGTGGGCATGTCACAGATTAGGCGGTTCTTGGGCAGGTTAAACCCCTTTTGGAGGTCTGCCAGCCGAGCACTGGCATTATATGACCGGAAGAAATGCACACAGACTTTCCTGGCCTGCCTCAGGACATCCTGTAAGCCCGGGTACCTGCCCAAGAACCGCTGCACCACCAAGTTAAAGACGTGAGCCAAGCAGGGCACATGGGTCATTTGTCCCTGTCGGAGGGCAGAGAGGAGGTTGGTGCCATTGTCGCAAACCATCATTTCTGCCTTAAGTTGGCGTGGCATCAACCACCTCTGAACCTGCCCCTGCAGAGCTGACAGAACCTCTGCCCCAGTGTGGCTCCTGTCCCCCAAGCACACCAGCTTAAGCACCGCATGGCATCTTTTGGCCTGCGTACTTGCGTAGCCCCTTGAACAGCTATGGGGCACCGCTGGTTCTGAGGACAAAGCACAGGAAGAGGCCATGGAGGAAGAAGAAGAGAAGGGGGTGGAGTAGAGAGGTGTGTCACAATCATTAGTAGTGGCATTTTGGAGGCGTGGTGGTGGAACAACCTCCAACACTACTGCACCTTGTCCTGCATCCTTCCCAGCATCCAGCAGAGTCACCCAGTGCGCGTTGAAACTTAGGTAACGTCCCTGTCCATGCCTGCTTTACCATGAGTAAGCGCTAATATGCATCTTACCGCTGACCGCCCTGTCCAGCGAGGCATGGACATTGCCTTCCACATGCCGGTAGAGAGCTGGAATCCCCTTCCGTGAGAAAAAGTGGCGTTTGGGTACCTGCCACTGAGGAACCGCACATTCCACAAACTCACGGAAGGGGGCAGAGTCTACCAACTGAAAAGGCAGCAGTTGAAGTGCTAGCAATTTTGCCAAACTAGCATTCAACCACTGGGCATGTGTATGGCTGGGAGCGAACTTCTTTCGGCGGTGCAGCAGCTGGGGCAGGGTAATTTGCCTGGTATAATCTGACGTTGGTGTACCAAAAGCAGATTGCCCACAAGTACTTGGCTGTGACACACCTAATTCTACACCTTCATTCCTCTCAGTGCAGGTCTCAGAGAGGACTGAAGGTATAGTGGGGTTAGAGATCCCAGCTGATGAGGAGCAAGGAGAGGTCCTCTTTGTTCTTTGGTGTGGGTCTTTTAGATACACTTGCCAACGAACTGCATGGCAGGTCAACATATGTCTGGTCAAGCATGTGGTGCCCAAGCGGGAGATGTTTTGGCCACGCGAGATACGCTTGAGACATATGTTGCAAAAAGCAGCGGTGTGATCTGATGCATTAGTCTCAAAAAAGGCCCACACCAAAGAACTTTTGGAATAACGCACAGAGACAGCAGCACCCTGCACATGTGGAGCTTTGGGGTGTGATGCAGTCAGTGTGCTGCCCTTAGGCTGGCACCTGGAGGGCATCCTGCCTTGTTGGTGATGTGCCTCCTCTTCCTCCTCACTCCTATCAGGCACCCACGTTGAGTCAGTGACCTCATCATCCCCTCCCTCCTCATCACTGGAGCAAACCTGGCAGTATGCTGCAGCAGGGGGAGCATGACTGCCAGATTGCTGTCCTTCTTGGGCACACCCTCTGTTCGTGCTCACGTTACTGCCTTCATCTAGCTCAGTATCATCATCAGAGCCTTCTAAACGCTGGGCATCCTCCTGGAGCATGTACCCAACACTGTGGTCAAAAAGTTCGAGGGACTCCTCAGGAGGACATGGTGGGGCTAGGGAAGGAGTCACTAATGCCATTGAGCCGAGGGAAGAGGCCGCGTTGGCAGCTGCTTTGCCAGACAAAGTACCCTGAGCATGGGTGAGAGAGGATGAGGAGCATGAGGACGGCTTGGTCATCCACTCGACCAAGTCTTGCGCATGTTGCGGCTCAACATGGCCAGCTGCCGAAAAAAAGGCCAAGCGTGTCCCACGACCACGTGCTGATGAGGATGCACCGTCTCCACGACCAGCACTGTTGCCTCTAGACACAGAGCCTGCTTGCCCTCTTTTATTGGCTTGTGACTGTCTGCCTCTCCTTGTTTGCCTTCCAGACATACTAATGGCCTGTAGCTGCACTAAGCTGGGATATATATATATATATATATATATATATATATATATATATATACTGATACTGCAGCTAGCAAAATCAACTGCCTGCCTGTAGTATGAGAACACCACCAACCTTCTACAGGTATCTTTAGCTGAACACTGTGCAGAGCTCGCAAAAAACTAACTTGTAGCTTATTTAGCTGCCTGCGGTAGTGATAGGATCAGGAAAACACCACCAACCTTCTACAGGTAGCTTTAGCTGAACAATGTGCAGAGCTCGCGCTACACTAACTTGTAGTTTTAGTTGAACATTGTGCAGAGCTCGTAAAAAACTAACTTGTAGCTTATTTAGCTGCCTGTGGTAGTGATAGGATCAGGAAAATACCACCAACCTTCTACAGGTAGCTTTAGGTGAACACTGTGCAGAGCTCGCAAAAAATAACTTGTCGCTTATTTAGCTGCCTGCGGTAGTGATAGGATCAGGAAAACACCACCAACCTTCTACAGGTAGCTTTAGCTGAACACTGTGCAGAGCTCGCAAAAAACTAACTTGTAGTTTTAGCTGAAAACTGTGAGGAGAATGCACTACACTAACTTGTAGCTTTAGCTGAACACTGTTCAGAGGACGCACTACACTAACTTGTAGTTTTAGTTGAACACTGTGAGGAGGACGCATTACACTAACCTGTAGCTTTAGCTGAACACTGTGAGGAGGATGCACTACTCTAACTTGTAGCTTTAGCTGAACACTGTGCAGAGGTCACACTAAACTAACTTGTAGCTTTAGCTGAACACTGTGAGGAGGATGCACTACACTAACTTGTAGCTTTAGCTGAACACTGTGCAGAGGTCACACTACACTAACTTGTAGTTTTAGCTGAACACTGTGCAGAGGTCGCACTACACTAACTTGTAGGAGGACGCACTACCCTAACTTGTAGCTTTAGCTGAACACTGTGCAGAGGTCACACTAAACTAACTTGTAGCTTTAGCTGAACACTGTGAGGAGGACGCACTACACTAACTTGTAGTTTTAGCTGAACACTGTGCAGAGGTCACACTAAACTAACTTGTAGCTTTAGCTGAACACTGTGCAGAGGTCACACTAAATTAACTTGTAGCCTTAGCTGAACACTGTGAGGAGGACGCACTACACTAACTTGTAGTTTTAGCTGAACACTGTGCAGAGGTCACACTAAACTAACTTGTAGCTTTAGCTGAACACTGTGCAGAGGTTGCACTACACTAACTTGTAATTTTAGTTGAACACCGTGAGGAGGACGCACTACACTAACCTGTAGCTTTAGCTGAACACTGTGAGGAGGACGCACTACCCTAATTTGTAGCTTTAGCTGAACACTGTGCAGAGGTCACACTAAACTAACTTGTAGCTTTAGCTGAACACTGTGAGGAAGATGCACTACACTAACTTGTAGCTTTAGCTGAACACTGTGCAGAGGTCGCACTAGACTAACTTGTAGTTTTAGCTGAACACTGTGCAGAGGTCGCACTACACTAACTTGTAGTTTTAGCTGAACACTGTGAGGAGTACGCACTACCCTAACTTGTAGCTTTAGCTGAACACTGTGCAGAGGTCACACTAAACTAACTTGTAGCTTTAGCTGAACACTGTGAGGAGGACACACTACCCTAACTTGTAGCTTTAGCTGAACACTGTGCAGAGGTCACACTAAACTAACTTGTAGCTTTAGCTGAACACTGTGTAGAGGAAGCACTACACTAACTTGTAGTTTTAGCTGAACACTGTGCAGAGGTCACACTAAACTAATTTGTAGCTTTAACTGAACACTGTGAGGAGGACACACTACACTAACTGTAAATAGTCTAGCTGCCTGACTGTGGTACTAATAGGATCAAAAAAACACCAGCAATTTTCTTCAGGTAGCTGTAAATACTGTAACAAGACAAGCCTGCCTGTCAGTAGGAAAATAACAGGAACGGATCTAGCTAAACTGAATACAGTATATATATATATATATATATATATATATATATATATATATATACAACACCTGGGATGCATATATATATATACACAATACACTGTAAGTGCAGCTAACTCACTGACTGTCCTGCCTAATCTAGCTAACTCAAATGAAATGACACTGTCTCTCTCTCTAAGCTAATACGGAATTGAATGGGCTGGAGTCACATCATGAGGATTACAGTACCTATATTAGGGAGTCAGGCTGCAGTGGATTGGTACCCCTAGACGAAGTCTTGTTAGACGAAACGCGTCGGGAGGACTCCACTGCCACCTTCATTTTATGTACAAGCGCTTTTTTATCTTCTTAAATGTAAGTGTATTTCCTTTTTACAATAAAAGTACGTTGTTTACGGTATCACACTATGTGGCCCTTTCTCTATCCTTTATGAGCCATATGTTGGGATATTTATCGTTATATTTGGAGAAGACACTTCCATGAAGCCCCCTGGGATCCCTTCATCTCCAGGTTTCAAAGTCTTCCCCCCATTGCCGGTGTGCAATACAAGCTAGTTTGACCCTTACAGTATACACTGTTTTGGGTTCAAACTCTCCGGTAAGCCTTCACCTTCACTGGCTGCGGGAATTGCATGTTTTCATGAAGACACTGTGGTGTGATGCATAGAATTGGTCCATCTATATATCATCCAACACACACATATGTTGGACTAATAAATAATCAGCTGTGCATTATCCTCTGAATAGTTTTCATAGAGCTATATGCTGGTGATGGCATTTCGCACATTCTTCACAGGTGGTGACCATTAGAGTTCTTATGTGTACGGACTTTATTTATTAACCTACTGATGGACATTTAATTTGTTTTTTTGGACATTTACTTTTGTATTTAGAGCACTAGATATTCACCCATTTTAATTTCATTATTTGTTTATTGAAGGTGCATTATTTATTCAGCGCTACACGTTTTGGTTTTTATCTCTCTAAGCACGCCGGAACACACTACACAGGGCCGCCGTGTAGGCGGCCTTATATAGTGTGGGGCGTGTTCTAAACCCCCTGAGCCATAATTGGCCAAAGCCACCCTGGCTTTGGCCAATTACAGCTCTCTCTACTGACGGCGCTGTGATTGGCCAAGCATGCGGGTCATAGTGCATGCTTGGCCAATCATCAGCCAGCAATGCACTGCAATGCCGCAGTGAATTATGGGCTGTGACGCGCCACACGAATTTGGCGCGAACGGCCCATATCGTTTGCAATTCGATGATTGATGATGTTCGAGTCGAACATGGGTTCGTCTCGAACGTGAAGCTCATCCCTAGTTCTGAGCTATCACAACTGGATTCGAACGGCACATAGCTGTAGCTCGATTCCCAGAGCATCAGATGACCGAACCATCAGACGTTGCGATCTGCAATCTGATTCAATAGCCACAGAGGAGTGTCAGGAGAGTGGAACCAGCAGGGGCTCGTTACAGTATACTGGGTGGAGAATCGAGCCTGTTGAGTATTAGTAGTGGTCTGACATCAAGATTTCTTGTTTTCCCCTAATGGGTTATCATAAAGAGCCAAATATTTGTTAAAAGCTGTCTCAATATGACTAGTATCATAGCCTTTTTCTTTAAATTCCTGTGTAAGAAGTTTACTTTGTTCCAAAAAATCTTCTTTTTATAGTACACGTACACCTCAAGCGACACAATTGTCCATAGGGGACATTCTGCATCCACCTTGGATGGTGATTGTTTTCTTCGCATGTAAGTACGAACTGCCTCCACTAGGTTTAAAATGTGTTTTGGAAAAAATATCACCATTTGGGTCACCCTGCAGTTCTAAGTCCAAAAAAAGAAACACTTTTCATCTATAACATGAGTAAATTCTATGCCAAAAGGATTGTTCCTACAATATTCTAAAAAGTTACTAAGGTCATGATCTGACTCGTCTCAAATTATAAGAATATCGTCGATATATCTGGCGTATAGGACCAGGTTTGCCCCAAAGGGATTGCTTTTCCATATATAGGCATCTTCCCAAAAGCCCATAAAAATATTTGCATAACTAGGGGCAAACCTGCCCCCCATAGCTGTACCCCTAGTCTGCAAATAGTGTTTACCCAAAAAGGAAAAGTAGTTGTGTGTGAGAGAAAAATCCACACAGTCCAACAGGAATTTAATTTGTAGAGGATTCAATCTATCATCCTTTATTAAAAAGTGATTCATGGCTCTTAGGCCATGTGCGTGGTCTATTGATTTATATAATGAGGCCACATCCAAAGAGAGCCATCTATAGCTAGGCAGCCATTTGTAATTGGACAGAATTTCGAGCATGTGGCCAGAATCTCTTTCAAAGGATGGGAGATTGGTCACTATGTCCTGCAAAAAATAATCAATGTAACAGCCCAGGTTGCTAGAGAGACTATCGATCCCAGCTATTATAGGTCTACCTGGGGGATCCGTGAGGCTCTTGTGTACTTTGGGTATATGGTAGAAGTGAGGAGTCATCGCATGCCTATTAAACTATTCTTTTTTTGTAAGAACCTCTTCCAATAGTGCCTCACTTAGAAGTGTTTTAAGCTCCTTTGTATATTCTACCGTGGGGTCTTTCATTAGTTTAGTATAAGTGTCAGTGTCTCCTAAGAGTCTCCTTGCCTCAGCTATATACTCATCTTTATTTTGAATAACAAGGCTTCCACCTTTATCGGCCCTTCGAATTATTACATCCTGATTCTGTTTTAGAGTATCTATAGGCATAAAAGCATAGGGTCAGCATTTTTGGTATTATTTTGCTTATTGAACTTGTTTTAAAAGTGTTAAAAACCACATCATAAAAAGTAGAAATAAATTTTCCTTTTGCCCAATGGGGGAAAAAAGAGGATTTGGGTCTAAAAGAGGTATGGGTTATTGCACTTTCACTTGAAGGGCCAGCCTTTGGTTCAGAAATTGTCTGTTCATCTGGTTGTGCCTCTAAATATAGCTCTTCTAATATATTCAATATAGAGTCCTCCTCAATACTTGTTTCGGACGATGGCGACATTTCAGATTCTTCTCTAATGTTGTTATTAGTGCTACTCTCACTTCCGGCTTCTTTAAGCATATAATATCTTTGGATAGTGAGTTTGCATATATATTTATTGAGATCAATAAATAACTCAAATAAATTTGGTGCACTGGGTGGAGCATAATTGAGGCCCTTCCTGAGGAGGTCTAGTTCAGTTTCTGAAAAAACAGAATTAGATAGGTTGTAGAGTTTGATGGTAAAATGAGTAGTTTCTAAAGTCTGCCTCTTTTTATATCTCTTTTTCCTTATTTTCCTCTTCTTGTTCCTCTTCTCTTTTCCTTGTTTTTTTCGTCATGGACAGAGTAAGCAATAGAGGGTCCAGAATCTTGTTGCCTGTTGCAGAACCCTCTATGTTTGCAACTGCTTTCTTTAAAAAAACCAAAGGGGGTGTAGTATCCGATATATTAGTATAGAGAAAACAAAAAGCCCAAAGGCTGAAGCTGCTCTAGAAATAAAAAATAAAAAATAACAAGTAGTAAATAAGTGTCAAAATAAATAAATAAAAGCTGCCAGCAGCTAAAAGTCTAGTATCAAACTCCAAAAGTACATATATAAACGCAAAAGATGCAGCGCTAAAAATAATATGTGAAAAAATTGTGACTGAAGAAAACTAAGGCAGAGTGTCATAAGCATATCAGCATATGATCAATGGTGAAAAATTCGTATGAGGCATAATCTAGTGAACAATAATAAAAAGACATATAAAACTTTACGTGTGAAAAAATGCAAAAAGGAAAAGTTCCATCAAAGTATTAGTCCATGAATGAACAAAGAAAAAAACACCCATCTGTGAAGATGCAAAAAACCAGGAAAAAGAAAGGGAAATCATCCATATAGTTTCACACCCTAGGTGAGTATTATAATCTGCTTATTGGATGGCGATTACTGCTGTTACGGCAGTCTCGCTCAGCTCAGTGAAATCGCTCTCCCCAAAACCAAAGGCACATAACGGGAACAGCAGCTAGCAGTGGATACTTTTCGGGAATATGAAACAAAAAGCTTCCATAGTGCAATATGTACAAATAAGGTGATTTATTGAAGTTAAAAAGAATCACACTTACAATGTTGCAGTCAATTAAGAGCAGTGGAATATGGTATAAGAATAAATAGCGGTGTCTCTGTCTGTTGAACTTCACTTCCTACGTTCGTTTGTTAGCCCATCCAAAAATGTAATGACGTCACTGTCACAGGCTCCTCCCAAGTGGAAGGAGCCTGCGACAGTGACGTCATTACGTTTTTGGAAGTGAAGGAAGTGAAGTTCAACAGACGGAGACACCACTATTTGTTCTTATGCCATATTCCACTGCTCTTAATTGACTGCAACATTGTAAGTGCGATTCTTTTTAACTTCAATAAATCACCTTATTTGTACATATTACACTATGGAAGCTTTTTGTTTCATATTCCCTAGAATTATCCACTGCTAGCCGCTGTTTCGGTTATGTGCCTTTGGCTTTGGGGAGACCGATTTCCCTGAGCTGAGCGAGACTGCTGTAACAGCAGTCATCGCCATCTGGTAAGCAGAATATAATACTCACCTAGGGTGTGAAACTATATGGAAGATTTCCCTTTCTTTTTCCTGGTTTCTTGCATCTTCACGGATGGGTGTTTTTTTCTTTGTTCATACATGGACTAATACTTTGATGGAACTTTTCCTTTTTGCATTTTTTCACATGTAAAGTTTTATATGTCTCTATTATTGTTCACTAGATTATGCCTCATACGAATTTTTCACCATTGATCATATGCTGATATGCTTATGAGACTCTACCTTAGTTTTCTTCGGTCACCATTTTTTCACATATTATTTTTAACGCTGCATCTTTTGTGTTTATATCTGATATATTAGTACTTTTGGCATCTGACTCCAGATTACTAAGGACTGTAAAGGGGTTATAGGTTTGTATACCATTGGGCGTCTTGGGATCTATATCAAGATTTATATTTGTGCTCCCAAACGATATACTTGAGGTACAAACTGTAGATGGAGGTAGGATGCAGCCACTATTTTCTAGTAGTATAGTAGATATAATGGGTTCTCCCCCTCTAGGCTGTAGATTCCCACTCTCCTTACTCTCATTAATAGAATTTATTACTATTGAAAGGTTTTTATCTTTAATCTCTTTGGGTAAATTCACATTATTCCCACTGTTACTATTCTTTGAAGCCAAAGACGGTGTGGTCTTAGTGGGGGTGTTCTTCCTCACAGAATATTATTTCTGAGTGTTATAAATATGTTCATGTTGGCTCTTGCTGTGGGGATACTGTTGGCGATGGGGCCTTGCTTGTGTATACCCGCCCTCCTCCCTTTTGTTCTGACTACTTCTTTTATCCCTTCTATGTTTGAATTTATGGCTGGTCTTATTCCTTTTAATCTTTATTTTAGTGTTATTATTCCTTTGCACATCGGTCTGAGGTAGAAGTAAATGATGTCCTTGAGATTGTGTATTATATTCATTGCTTTCTATTGATTGCTCACTGTTCATCTTACCCTGATTATTTTTATTAACATTATCCGATTTTTTCCACTTAAATTCTCGATTATTCAAGTAATCCAACTTACCCCGCTCAAATTTACCTGATTTTTTACTAATAAGATTGAAATCATATTCCATTGTTTGTTCATTCACTTTCTGGTCCCAGCTATCAAAAGTTGCAACATCAGAGAAAGTGGATAATTCTTCTTGTAGGTTACACAAGTCTGCACAGATCACAGAGAGATTGCGTTCTCTTTGAGTAATTATATAGTGTAACCACAATCGGTTACAGTACATTCGTGCAGACTGTTGTCAGTGGATAGACTGCCATATGTCAAAGACTGTTACAAGCGTGAATTTCTTTCTACCTTTGTGAGTAGTTTTTTATTATGTTTTTATGAATAAATGTACTAAAGGATAAAGTGTCAGGGAGGCCGATCCTGGGCAGGAACATCCCAATAAGTATGCCCCGTTAAGTGACATTGGTGAAACCAGTCAGGGACCAGCACTGCTGGAGCTGAGGGACTCCCCTAGCTGCCAGGGGAAGAGCTCCTCCAATGTGAGTGGGGTGGAAGCGAAGGGAAAGGAAAGACAGATTCTGGTGGTAGGGGGACGCAATTCTTATGCCCCGTACACACGGTCGGACATTGATCGGACATTCCAACAACTAAATCCATGGATTTTTTCTGACGGATGTTGGCTCAAACTTGTTTTGCATACACACGGTCGTACAAAGTTGTCAGAATTTCCGAACGCCAAGAACGCGGTCACGTACACCACGTACGACGAGACTATAAAAGGAAAGTGCAGTACCAAGCGCGGCACCCTTTGGGCTCCTTTTGCTAATCTCGTGTTAGTAAAAGTTTGGTGAGCGACGATTTGCGCTTTTTCAGACTTGTGGTTTTCAGTTCGTTTTTATGGTGTTCAGTTTGTGCTTGTGGGTTTGTATCTGTTCTTCAGTGTGTGTAGCGAGTTACCATTGACTTGTCATTGTGTTCTTGTTCGTTAGTTACTGATTTTCAGGTCACTCTTCACAGGCCTTGCTGTTCTTCAGTGTGTTCTGTTACTTCGTTCTGAGCAGCTGACCGTTTTCTAGCCATGTTGCGTGTACGTACTCATCGTAGAGTTCGTGCTGTGCGGGGGGCTTGGTGTTGGGGTTCTTACTTTGACACAACCTCAGTCCATGAACAGGGCAAGGAGGAGTTCATGGACCAAGAATTCGTTGCTCCAGCATGACCAGTTCTATCACATGCCTTTGCTCCGTGAGAACCGTGAGAATAATCCTGACAATTTCAGGAACTTTCACCAGATGACGGACCCCGTAGTTCACCGTTTGTTAGCTTTGCTGACCCCCTATATCAGCAGGCAGCATACCTGCATGAGGCAAGCCATCACTCCGGAGCAGAGGCTAGTCGCCACCCTGCGGTACTTGGCGACGGGGAGAAGCCTGCAGGACCTTAAGTTTTCGGCAGGCATCTCCCTCCAGGCTCTGGGGATCATTATCCCGGAGGCCTGTTCTGCCATCATCCAGGTCCTGCAGAAGGAGTATATGAAGGTAAGATTTTTATCCTTTAACATCACATTTTATTGTATAGAATGTTGCTAATATATTGTATTTCTTTCCTCATTCCCTAATTACCATGATTGTAATATGCTGTGAATGTCCCATTTGTCCTCATGCATGCTGGATTTGTAGGTTTTTTTTTTTGTCCTTCATACATATTTGCCTTCACTTACCTCCCCAGCATGCTCTCCTGGGCCTATATTCACCTCATGTAGTCACTTAACAATGTATTTTGTCAGCTACATAGTAGTGCTTTACCCTAAATCCCCCCTAAAATGTGTAAAATTGTAATATGTGCTTTAAATTCAGGCAGAGTGCCAGCGTTTTTTTTTCTGGGTCCCAAAATCATTTGGAACCCTCCCTTCCCCAACTGCTAACTCAGCTGATACCAATCCTCTAGCTATTCAATCCTCTATCTGCTGACTTTGCCAAACCCATACACACTATACCCACCTCTTTTGTGGTCAGATTTATGGATGAATTCCCCAAAGCATGTAGTGCAAGGGCCTACCTGAATACTTTCAAATGGTAATGTTCAAAGTTTTTGGATCCTATTATTATCTTGATAGGTAATAGCAGAATGTAAAAATGTGCTAAAATGTGTACAGTGTGTATTTATATCTTTGTATTATGACACTTCTTACCTGTCCAGTGGGCTGCCAATAGCGTAAGTAAGGAGGGGCTAGCCAAAGTAATATACATTATTTATGCATTCAGCTCTCAATGAAGTGGAGAGGGTTACCTGTCCAAAATATCCCCCCCTACATAACATTTCTAAAATGGCCCATGGGGGGGGAATCTGATAGGTGGACCTTATGCCTTTGTCTTAAAATACTCCCTAAAATAAATGTTATACTGATGTTGGCCAAGAATGTTTGTGTCTAATCTGCTTTCCATGTTTATGTGCAAAATTATTAATTTTTTTATTCTTGTTGATGCCACAGTTTCCTTCCAACCCACAGGAATGGCAGACTTAGATGGAAAGCGTAATAAGGCACATCTCAGGAATATATCCAGATCAAGCTGTTTGAGCAGAAAACCACTACTCCAGATACCGCTATAGATGATAGGCGTGTAGACTGGGTCCCGGTATCCTATCTGTGCTAGCCCTCCGTACAACGTGGCTCCAACCATACACCAACCCAAGTTAGTCACATAGGGATAGAAGAAAGGCAGCCATAGCGTAAAACAGATGAGATTTTTAAAAATAAAATATCTGGAGTAGTGGTTTTCTGCTCAAACAGCTTGATCTGGATATATTCCTGAGATGTGCCTTATTACGCTTTCCATCTGGTAAGCGCATATGTTTGGTGGTGGAGGATCACTGTGCATGGTGTGCTTGTTTTCCATTTTTCCACTTGATTTTCACGGAGAATTACTAGGGGATTTCTCTCTCCTTTATTACTTATGGACTTTATTTTTCACATTAATGATCTGATGTCATTTGATGCATATGTTTGTGTTTACTGCATATATTGATCTTATTTGCATACACTGATTTTTTGCAATTTCACTTTATAGCGCATTTTTTTTTCTTTTGTTTTTCCTGTTGTGATTTTTCACAGTTGAACTGCTGCTTCCTTTGGGGGGTTTCCTTATAATAGCGCGGGGATTTTTTGTTTTTTCTTTTTTTTAGTAAATAACACCCATTGCCAATGAAAAAACACCAATTTTACAACACAAAAATGCTTTTGAGCATTGAAAGAAGAAGCCACACATTGTTTAATCTCAATATTTTTAATCAAAGCTCAATCACATGTGCATTTATAAAAGGTTTTTAAAACAAACCAACATGTTTGTTGTATAACAATTTTTTCGGTGACATTAAAAGTAGAAATGTCCTTTTAAGGTAAAACAGGCATGTTTAAAACCAACAAGAAATACACAAATCTGGAACTTACAAAGTTCAACTTTTGTAGAACTTGAAGGCAATATTATTTATAAACTATAACATAATTATTTATAAACTGTGTTTGATATTGCGTTCAGATGGGGTGATGTCACCCCTGGAAAAGCCAAATTTTGAAGATGCACACAAATTGCTGAATGTCAACATGTGCTGGCTGCCATCATGGGGGATCAATGGCTGTGTTTTGTAGGTGCAACCCCTTCCTCTCAGTTACTTTATTATTGAGGAAGGGGTTGCACCCCCAAAACGCATACATTCATCTCCCGTGATGGCAGATAGCACATGTTGACACAGTGTGTGTATCTTCAAAATTTGGCTTTTCGAGAATCTGTCAAAAAATGTGAAAACATTTTTTGGGATAAAAAGTTGAAAAAAATTAGGGATTTCGAGGGGTTTTAAACTCTCCCTAAAACATCAATTGTTTTGAACATCATTGATGTTTTGCTTGATGTTTTCCAAGTCCCTATTACACCCCATGATCTCCCCAATCAGGATCTGGGTACTTTCACTGGTGAAATGACCTTCTTCCACAACATCACAATCACCTAAAATATAGATACAAAAACACACCATGTATTATAAATATGCAGGCATCTCTTACCTGAGCCTGTGGTCGCAGACACTCACCTGTTGTGGTGACAATTTCTATAACGTCTCCCTCTTCCTCCTCCTGTTGGCTTTGTGGCATTTCCACTTCTTCATGAGGTGGGGGGTCTGTTGTCTCCTCTGATGAGTGGTGTCCTCCGAGTCTTTTCTCCCCTATGTCAAAAAAAATACGTATACTTAGCACACAGGTGTTTGATGGCAGAAATAGGAATATGAAACATTGCTTGGAAGTGGGGTACAATTGGTTATTTTGGCAAAGTTCCAAGATGAAGAAATATTTTGTCACTTTGTCAAGCTTGAATAGTTACCTGTTTTGTACAAGCTTCACAGATGGAGACACCCCTATAGTATACACTGGAGCACCTGTGTGGGCCCCCTAATAAAAAGGGTATTCTGGTGTCCCACACTAGTGCTCCAGCGTCCAGATGTGTAAACAGCTGCTGAGTGTCCTCTCCTTAAACAGAATCTAGTTTTCATTTCATTCTAGTTGAAAACCCATCTAGACAACAAAATTATTTTAAGAGAAGTAGGCCAGAAAAAATGTATTGAAATACATCTGGACAAAACATGGTGTTTTATTGGCCGAATGAACAATGTTTCCTATGAACGAATAATGTGTCCATGAACATGAAAGTTGCCATTTTAAACTGTACAACAGTAAAGAAAAGCACATGGAGCAGCACAAACGTTATAAAAATAATGAATAGGAACACAGGACAACTACTTACTTTTTTGCAGCACTGTCCTGATCCTTCTATATTGATCGTGCTCCCTTAATTTGAGGTCCGACCACCACTTCCTCAGTTGATCCTTGGATCGTCGTACTCCAAAATTCTTGTGCAGACTCTTCACAACTTTCGCCATGATCTTGGCCTTTCTGACATTGGGGTTGGGGTAAGGTCCATACTTCCCGTCATAGTCGGCCCTCTTCAGGATGTCGACCATCTCCACCATCTCTACAAAGGCCATATTTAAGGCCTTAAATCGTCTCCTCTGGGATCGTGACGTTTCTGGTTCCGGGCTTTGTCTTGCAGAGAAAGTTCCCCCAGCGGATAAGGACCCCCTGTACTGCACATGCGCTGTGCTTGCTCAGTACGAACGACTACGGAGCCGCCAAAAATAGATGAAGATCAACAGCTGATCGTCAGCTGTACACGGCACCTGTGCACTACATTCTACCCTATGTCCACGTTAAAGCCCCACCATCCAAGTGGACATAGAGGTAGAATAATAATATGCCGAGTGCAGCGAGGCCGTGCCCGAAGCGTGGCGAGGGGCCTGTTACAAACTCTTTTTTTATTAAAATAGTCTTGGCACGCAGGCGCCATGTACAGCTGACTCAGGTGTTCAGCTTCGGCTCTTTTCGGCGGCTCCCTTGTTGTTCCTACTGAGCAAGCGCTGCGCCTGAGCAGTAGAGGGGGGTCCTTATCCGCCGAGGGGAACTTTCTCGGCAGAACAGGCTTCCCTCCTCCTCCACGTTGCTGTAATTAGCACGCACCTGTTCTGTCTCCACCATGTGCTCTTCCCCCACTGCGCCGAATGAGAAGAGGTGGGGAATAGACTAGAAAGAACGTCAGGGGCGGGCGGAGTTTCACGCATGCGCAGTGTATATAAAGCGTAACACGCGTGTGTAGTATGTACGATCTGTGAGTGGAGGAAGGAGTAGAGGAAGTGCCGATCATGATAACGAAGGTAACATTTAAACTTGGGCCTATACTGCTTAGAAATTGTGTCCTATATTGGGACAAGATTAGGAGACTTTAGCCTGACATTAGGGTTTGTCTTGTGTTGTGTCTTGCAGAGAAAATGGATATATTGAATGACCAGGACTTTATCCCCATATTCATTGATATGTTCAGGGAGCTTCCCTGTCTGTGGCAGGTAAACCACCCACATTATAAGAATCAAACAAAGAGGAAGGCAGCGCTGGATAAATTGCTGGAATTTGTGAAGCCGGTGATCCCCACGGCAAACATCACCTATTTGAAGATCCTAATTGGTGGCATGAGGAGCACTTATCTAAGGGAGCATAAGAAGGTCCAGGATTTCCAGAGATCAGGAGCTGCAGATGACATTTATGTCCCCAGGCTGTGGTACTATGACAGACTGCATTTTCTGGCAGGCAAGACTGAACCCAGGCCAGCACTCTCCAGTCTTCCTTCCACGCTTCCTTCCCCCTTAGCTGAGGCTTCTGTGGGCCTTCCAGGCAGCAACATGTGGAGGAGCCCAGCTTGAGCCAGGTATAGCATTCTTCTAAATATTTCTGTTGGTCAAATTAATGATGTTAAATCTATGTTATTTTGGATTACTAATTTATGATTGTGATTGATGAACAAAAAACTAAAACGATGTCCCTTTTTCATACACAGGAAAGTCTCAGCCAGGAGGTGGCTGGGCCCAGTAGCCTGCCCGATACCCAGGTCCCTCCCCTCTGCCTTCAAAAAAAAAGTGTCAGGAAGAGGAGTAACCTGGAGGAGGCAGCAATTGGCTTATTTTGGAAGGCTACTGAGGCCCTCAGAACCCCCCACAGTGTTGAAGAGGACTTTGCAGACATAAGAGCCTGCAAAATGCAGCAAATGGAGGAGGGCCAATGCCTCTTATGTAAGTTTATCATTTTACAAGCACTAAATAAGGGGTTGAGGGGCCAACTCACATGCCAAAGCCCCATTTGTTAGCTCACCCATAGTCCTCCTCCTCCAGGTCCTCCTCCTCCTCCTGCCACACCTCCAACACCAGAGCCACAGCCTGGAAGGAAGCATCTAAGGAAGACCAGAGAGTGATGACCTGGGTTCAGTCTGGTCTGACAAAAGATGCAGGCTCTTGTATGACCACAGCCTGGGGACATACATGTCATCTGCTGCTGTTCATGATCTCTTGGACTTCTGGACAAGATTGTACTCCCTTATATATGGACTCCTCAGGCCACCAATTTTGCAGTAAAATATTTGATGTGTGCCCTGGGGGACAAAGGCTTCGCCAATTTCTGCAGTTTATTGGAGGCCATTTATTTCCCCCTTCTGTCTGGGACAAAGCTTTGTGGCCCAACACGAGAGTGTGGGCGAAGGGAGCTGGTGAGTTTATTAACCTAAGGGGAGTGGATTCACAGTCACAGAGGTGCGGTGGAAGAGTGTTTAAAGCGAACATCTACACTGTATCACGTCACGAATCAATATTTTTGGACATTGATTTATTACACATTTGTGGACTTATTTTACACTGGTTTACATATATATATATATATATATATATATATATATATATATATATATATTTTTTTTTTTTTTTTAACTCCTTATACACATTTTTTGTGCACAGTTATGGTATTCACTTAATTGGTTATGTGCACTATATTTGTGGATATAGATCACATTATTTTGATGCACAGGAGTAGGAAGGAGTGATTTTATCACTGGTTTACTTTATTTATGATTAGGATTTTATTTAGCGCTGCTATTTGAATTCATTATTGGTTGGGGCTAGATTTTGGTGAATCAAATTTTTGCATTTATGGTTTATATATTTTAAGCAGCAGCTCAGATTTAGGCTTAATTTCCATTAGCGCAGCGTTTGGGGTATAGGAGGGGGCGGATTTTCTACATACCTTAACTCTGACATTACGGAAAATTTTATAGCCTGCTCTCAAACTTTGTGTGTCGGAAAATCCAATGGAAAAAGTCCGATGGAGCCCACACATGGTCGGAATTTCCGACAACAAGCTCCGATCACACATTTTCCGTCAGAAAATCCGACCGTGTGTACAAGGCATTAGAAGGACAGAGAGGGCAATCTGTGACAAAGACCTGAAGCACCGAACTGTATGCTGTCTACAGGGCGTTCAGGTTAAGCACATCATGGATCTGGTGGACAGATTACTGGGAGGGGCTGGGCAAGATCCAGCTGTCATGGTGCACGTTGACACCAATGACAAAGTCAAAGAAAGATGGAGTGTCCTAAAGAATGATTTTAGGGACTTAGGAGCTAAATTGAGGAAAAGGACCTCCAAGGTAGTATTCTCAGAAATACTACCGGTACCTTGAGCTACACTAGAAAGGCAGAGGGAGATTAGGGAAGTAAACAAGTGGCTGAGGAGCTGGTATAGAAAGGAGGGGTTTGGGTTCCTGGAGAACTTGGCTGACTTCTCAGTCGGTCACCAGTACTATAGAAGGGACGGACTGCACCTAAATGAGGAGGGTGCAGATCTGCTGTGAGTGAAAATGGTCGAAAAGTTAGAGGTGCTTTTTAAACTAGGCGATGGGGGGGAAGTGTCCAGAGGTAGAGATAGTCAGCGTGGAACATATTTCAGAGGGTAGTATTGGGGGCATTAGTGGTAGATTGACTAAAGCACATAAACCAGAGGTAAGTATAGTAACAAGTCCTATTTGTAACCTCGGTACACCCAATAAGAAGACAGTATGTGACCGGTCTGAACTATGGACATGTTCACCAATGCCATGAGCCTGGCAGACAAGATGGGAGAACTAGAGATACTGTTGTACGAGGAGGATTTAGATTTTGTGGGAATTTCTGAGACTTGGTTCAACAGCTCTCATGATTGGCTGGCAACCATTCAAGGGTATTCCCTTTATCGCAGAGATATAGAGGGTAAAAAAAAAAGAGGAGTATGTCTGTATATCAAGAATAATGTACAAGTGAATGTGAAAGATTACATCACTAATGGAGCTAGGGAGGAGATTGAATCCTTATGGGTAGAGCTCCAAAGGGATGAAACTAAGGGGAAAGTAATACTGGGAGTATGCTATAGGCCTCCTAACCTGGGAGAGGAGAAAGACCCCCTATCACAATTTGGATTAGCGTTGTTGGAAGGCAACATGGTCTAATGTCATATGTCTGGTATTTCATTCCCTGGTAGATACAGACAGATGGCCCCAAGTTGGAATGTAACCAGTTACACATCAGAGCTTGTAGCATATCAGAATCTGCATCTAAAAGCTAGCAAGGCTTCTAACAAGGGCTTGGCTCCGAGCCGACTGGTATGATAAGCAAGCTTCAAAAGCACCATAGCCGAAAAGATGATTGATGAATGTCCTGTTACAGGAGGACAAGGACCATCAAAGGACCAGCTAAGATTGAAGATTGACCTAGGATACAGAGACATGGTACATGGACAATGCTGCCCCTAGAAGCCAATACGGCAGGATGAACGGTAATCCCCCTAAATACTGATTCGTCAAAAGTCTAGATGGAATGGCAATGGGGTTGGGTTTGATTGGTGTATGATTGAAGTATATAAAAGGACTGAACGAGTCCAAGAGCCTCCTCTACCCTTATTGCTCTTGGCTTGTGCCTGAGCCACATGACTCTCCACCATTTTGAGCCTGATGATACAAAGCTTTAAGGAAAGCATTGTGATATAAGTATCTTTGATATTCTTGTATTATGTGTTCTGTTGGTTTGTAATTGTAATATCCTTCGTTAGTACTTTCGTGTTAGCGTCTCCTATTTTCTCGGGGAATAAATAAGACTTTGTTCAACATGCTTGGTCTCACAGCTAACCTTGTATTATTGTGATGTTAACAGTAACATGTGATCAGAGTTTTAATAGACTAGCTAACTACAGGAATAGACAAGTTAATACACAGGTGCAATAAATAGAGGGAGTCCGTAACCACCCCCGAATAATACTTGTTTGCACCAATTACTTCATTTGGCACCCCAGAAGGCATGTGGAATTTATTTCTGCACAGAATCCAAACCCTAATGTATTTTTAGTCTTGAGCCCCTATAAGCTAAGGAATCAACTAAACCTAGAACTGAAAGCCTTCTCTATGGTAGACAAGATTTGGCTGGTTCGTAAATTCTGAAGCCCTGCTTGAATGGTCCTGAAAGTTCTATGAAATATTTAATCAGTGACCGGACGCGCAAAATCTGGTGAGACTTTTGTCTGATATATGTATATGTATGTGTTAACGTTAATTGTATTGCTATTGCAAATTGTTAGGCCTGTGTAGCCGGTCAAGAGTACTGGTGAGTGAGGGATTGATCACCCCTGGTTATCTGATGTAGCCTGCAGATTGACAGGATAAACCACACATCTTTGATGAGAACGTGGGAGAAATATAGATTTTAATTTTTTTTTTTTTTAATTAGTTTATTTTTTGCTTTTATTTTTCCCCACGTGAGTGTGAAATAGCTCTCTGTTCCAATAGAAGTTCAATGTGGCCTGCGATCTAAGAAAGCTAAAAATCAGTGGTAATAAGGAGATAGAAAGGCATTGATTAAGAGTCTGCATGTCTCCTGGTTGTGGGACTACAATCAATGTTAGCTTTAAACAGCTTTATCTGTCTGTCTGTGTCTCTGTGTGCATTGTGTAAGCAACTGCTGTTTAGACTAGTTTAGCAACTTCAGTGTAGGCTAATTAGCATATCAATGGAAGTCATTGAAGATTTTATTAGCAAGCATGGCTGTGTTAAAATCGATAATATGCCTGAGAATGCTTTAACACACCAATTCAATGGTCTTTTGAAACAATGTAATATTCATAATGCTTAGGCAAAACATAAAAAGTCTTCAAAAAAAGGCAGGAAAGAGAGAATGGCAAAACATTAAAAGTCTTCAAAAAAAGGCAGGAAAGAGAGAATGGCTAATGTGGTATGCACGTTGTTGAAGATGAAAGACGTCGCTAAAAAAAAGAATCAGAGTGGTATAACTCTATAGAACGGAATTGATAGGAAAGATAAAAGATGTGAGTAAAGGTATTTCAGCTATAGTTGTGAATGCAGATATTTGTGAGTGTGATAAACTGAGGGATAAGATTGAACAACTGGTGATTGAGAACGGTTCATTGGAGCAGAGATTGGATGAGTTGGAGGAAACATGTATATTAAGGGAACAATGTATTGCATCTTTAGGACAAAGAGAAGCCGGTAATGAAACTGCGATAGAAATACTCAAGAGAGAGTTACAAGAATCTAAAACTCAGCTAGCCCAAAAAGATCATGCCATTCTATCTTTCAAAGCACAGGCAATGGAGAAAGTGCACAGCCATTGTTGTGCTAACAAGGATACACATCCCTTTGTGACACAGGAGCAGGAAGACAGGATGCTGATCGAAACAACAGCCAATATATTTTGCTGACAATCCTGAAGATTGCCCAAATCAGAGTTCTTTTCTCTTTACTCCTGCTTCAGAAAGGACTGGTCAAGGAATAGGAATTATAAAAAGGGAGGGTGGGGCGTGGCCAAGTCAGGCTTGTGAGAGGACGCATCTCCCACAGCTCCCGGCAGTGATCCGGTAACCGATCCTCCCCCAGCCCACATACCGACCTTACATCGACATATGCAGCACGGGTACAATCCGGAGACCCCAGGGGAACATCCGCCGGCCTTTTGCACCAGGGGAAAGTCCCGAAAGGACAGCTGGAGATGTCGGGCCTAGAAATCCAAGATTAGGGATGAGCCGAACACCCCCCGGTTCGGTTCGCACCAGAACCTGCGAACGGACCGAAAGTTCGCACGAACATTAGAACCCCATTGACGTCTATGGGACTCGAACGTTCGAAATCAAAAGTGCTCATTTTAAAAACTAATTTGCATGGTATTGTCCTAAAAAGGGTTTGGGGACCCGGGTCCCACCCCAGGGGACATGTATCAATGCAAAAAAAACTTTTAAAAACGGCCGTTTTTTCAGGAGCAGTGATTTTAATGATGCTTAAAGTAAAAAAAAAAAAAAAAGTGAAATATTCCTTTAAATATCGTACCTGAGGGGTGTCTATAGTATGCCTGTAAAGTGACGCGTGTTTCCCGTGTTTAGAACAGTCCCTGCACCAAATGTCATTTTTAAAGGAAAAAATCTCATTTAAAACTGCTTGCGGGTTTAATGTAATGTCGGGTCCTGGCAATATGGATGAAAATCAGTGAGACAAACGGCATGGGTACCCACCAGTCCATTACCAGGCCCTTTGGGTCTTGTATGGATATTAAGGGGAACCCCACACCCAAATTAAAATAAGGAAAGGTGTGGGGCCACCAGGCCCTATATACTCTGAACAGCAGTATACAGGCGGTGCAAACAAGACAGGGACTGTAGGTTTGTTGTTAAGTAGAATCTCTTTGTAATTTTGAACGGGTACATTTTTAATGTGTTTAGCTCCAGCCAAAAAATCTTTTTTAAGCTTTTTGGAAAACATAGGGAAGGGTTATCACCCCTGTGACATTTGTTTTGCTGTCTTTCCTCCTCTTCAGAAGATTTCACCTCACTTTTTGTCCCAATGGATTGGAAAGCATCAGTGGAAAGGAGAAATGTTTTTCCCATATTAACTCTTACAGGAGAGAATTTCCCTTCCTAGGGGTAGATTTCATCTCACTTCCTGTTGTCTCCTTCCGTTTGCAAGTAGGAGTCGTTTGTAAGTTAGTTGTTTGAAAGTAGGGTCCTGCCCTATATACTCAGCAGAAATTTGGGCCTTAGGTGTTGCTGTGGCCACAACACTGTAAGCCCTCACAGGGCCCTGCTTTGAAATATTAGATCAAGAATTGTAATTACATGCCCCTGTTGAACAGGAGCTGAAAAATTAGGCCTTAGGCACTGGTGCTGGTGCCACAACACTGCAACCCCTCACAGACACTCTAGTTGGAACGTAGGAACGAGCCCTGCTGCAAAGTATTGCATCAAAAATTGTAATTACACGCCCCTGTTAAACAAGGGCTGAAAAATTGGGCCTTAGGCACTGGTGCTGGTGCTACAACACTGCAACCCCTCACAGACACTCTAATTGGAACGCAGGAACGAGCCCTGCTGCAAAGTATTGCATCAAAAATTGTAATTACACGCCCCTGTTAAACAAGGGCAGAAAAAATGGGCCTTAGGCACTGGTGCTGGTGCCACAACACTGCAACCCCTCACAGACATTCTAGTTGGAACGCAGGAACGAGCCCTGCTGCAAAGTATTGCATCAAAAATTGTAATTACACGCCCCTGTTAAACAGGGGCAGAAAAAATGGGCCTTAGGCACTGGTGCTGGTGCCACAACACTGCAACCCCTCACAGACACTCTAGTTGGAACGCAGGAACGAGCCCTGCTGCAAAGTATTGCATCAAAAATTGTAATTACACGCCCCTGTTAAACAAGGGCTGAAAAATTGGGCCTTAGGCACTGGTGCTGGTGCTACAACACTGCAACCCCTCACAGACACTCTAATTGGAACGCAGGAACGAGCCCTGCTGCAAAGTATTGCATCAAAAATTGTAATTACACGCCCCTGTTAAACAAGGGCAGAAAAAATGGGCCTTAGGCACTGGTGCTGGTGCCACAACACTGCAACCCCTCACAGACATTCTAGTTGGAACGCAGGAACGAGCCCTGCTGCAAAGTATTGCATCAAAAATTGTAATTACACGCCCCTGTTAAACAGGGGCAGAAAAAATGGGCCTTAGGCACTGGTGCTGGTGCCACAACACTGAAACCCCTCACAGACACTCTAGTTGGAACGCAGGAACGAGCCCTGCTGCAAAGTATTGCATCAAAAATTGTAATTACACGCCCCTGTTAAACAGGGGCAGAAAAAATGGGCCTTAGGCACTGGTGCTGGTGCCACAACACTGCAACCCCTCACAGACACTCTAGTTGGAATGCAGGAATGAGCCCTGCTGCAAAGTATTAAATCAAAAATTGTAATTACACGCCCCTGTTAAACAGGGGCTGAAAACTTGTGCCTTAGACACTGGTGGTGGCGCCCAGAACCAAAAATGTTCTTACAAGCTATCAGCGTGATGATTGAGGAGGAAGAGGATAATTACTCAGGGATAGTCACTCAGCATCAGCATAGGCAGTCTTTGAAGGGATCTGAGATTTCAAAAAAAATTATTCGGTTACATCAGCATCAGGTGCTTGGTAGCTGGTGGTGATCCAAGACTGATTCATTTTTATGAAGGTCAGTCGATCGACCGAGTCAGTGGACAGACGCACCCTGTGATCGGTTACCATACCTCCAGCAGCACTGAATGTGCGTTCCGAAAGAACGATGGATGCAGGACAGGCCAGTAGCTCAATTGCATACTGTGCAAGCTCTGGCCAGTGATCCATCCTCAAGACCCAGTAACCCAGAGGATTTTCGGTGGGAAAGGTGTCTAAGTCTGATCTTGCCCCTAGGTATTCCTGCACCATGTAAAACAGACGCTGGCGATGGTTGCTGGAACCGATCATACCTTGGGGCTGCGGACCAAAAAATTGTCTGAACGCATCGGTCAGACGGCCACCTTCTCCACCGCTCCTTCTTTGACTGACCGAAGCCTCAGCAACACGTTGTCCAGAAACAGGAGTTTGTAACCTCCCAGTCTCTGGGAACGCGTTGCACAGACCTTTCTGCAAGGCCTCCCGAAGATGTTTCATCCTCTGCTCCCTCTGCGATGGCAAGATAAGGTCCGCAACCTTACCCTTGTAACGTGGATCAAGGAGGGTTGCCAGCCAGTATTGGACCTTCTCCTTGATACCACGAATACGAGGATCCTTGCACAGGCTTTGCAGGATCAGGGAGGCCATGCAGCATAGGTTTGCTGAGGCATTCGATCCGGAGTCCTCTGGGTCACTAAGGACGACATGGTCCGCAGCCACCTCCTCCCAGCCACGTACAAGTCCATGTGTTTCTTGGGACTGATCCCTTAAAGACTGCTGCTGATGCTGAGTGCCAGGCTCCACCTCCATACTGACACAATCTTCCTCCTCCTCCTCCTCCTCCTCCTCCTCGTCCTCTTCCTGTGTGATCGGCGGGCACGCAGGAACACTGTCTGGATAAAGGGGGCCTTGAGAGCTAAGGAAGTCCTCCTCTTCCTGCCTCTGTTCTGCCTCAAGTGCCCTGTCCATTATTCCACACAGCGTGTGCTCCAACAGGTGGACAAGGGGGACAGTGTCACTGATGCATGCACTGTCACTGCTCACCATCCTCGTGGCCTCCTCAAATGGTGACAGGACAGTGCATGCATCCCTGATCATGGCCCACTGGCATGGGGAAAAAAAACCAAGCTCCCCTGACCCTGTCCTGGTGCCATAGTCGCACAGGTACTCATTGATGGCCCTCTGCTGCGTGTGCAGCCGCTGCAGCATGGCCAACGTTGAGTTCCACCTGGTGGGCATGTCACAGATTAGGCGGTTCTTGGGCAGGTTAAACTCCTTTTGGAGGTCCGTCAGCCGAGCACTGGCATTATATGACCGGCGGAAATGCACACAGACTTTCCTGGCCTGCCTCAGGACATCCTGTAAGCCCGGGTACCTGCCCAAGAACCGCTGCACCACCAAGTTAAGGACGTGAGCCAAACCGGGCACATGGGTCATTTGTCCCTGTCGGAGGGCAGAGAGGAGGTTGGTGCCATTGTCGCAAACCACCATTCCTGCCTTAAGTTGGCGTGGCGTCAACCACCTCTGAACCTGCCCCTGCAGAGCTGACAGAACCTCTGCCCCAGTGTGGCTCCTGTCCCCCAAGCACACCAGCTCAAGCACCGCATGGCATCTTTTGGCCTGCGTACTTGCGTAGCCCCTTGAACGACTACGGAGCACCGCTGGTTCCGAGGAAGAGGCCATGGAGGAAGAAGAAGAGGAGGGGGTGGAGGAGAGAGGTGTGTCACAATCATTAGCATTTTGGAGGCGTGGTGGCGGAACAACCTCCAACACTACTGCACCTTGTCCTGCATCCTTCCCAGCTGCCAGCAGAGTCACCCAATGCGCCGTGAAACTTAGGTAACGTCCCTGTCCATGCCTGCTGGACCATGAGTCAGCGGTAATATGCACCTTACCGCTGACCGCCCTGTCCAGCGAGGCATGGACATTGCCTTCCACATGCTGGTAGAGAGCCGGAATCGCCTTCCGTGAGAAAAAGTGGCGTTTGGGTACCTGCCACTGAGGAACCGCACATTCCACAAACTCACGGAAGGGGGCAGAGTCTATCAACTGAAAAGGCAGCAGTTGAAGTGCTAGCAATTTTGTCAAGCTAGCATTCAACCGCTGGGCATGTGGATGGCTGGGAGCAAACTTCTTTCGGCGGTGCAGCAGCTGGGGCAGGGAAATTTGCCTGGTACAATCTGACGTCGGTGTACCAAAATCAGATTGCCCACAAGTACTTGGCTGTGACACACCTAATTCTACACCTTCATTCCTCTCAGTGCAGGTCTCAGAGAGGACTGAAGGTCTAGTGGGGTTGGAAATCTCAGCTGATGAGGAGCAAGGAGAGGTCCTCTTTGTTCTTTGGTGTGGGTCTTTTAGATACGCTTGCCAACGAACTGCATGGCAGGTCAACATATGTCTGGTCAAGCATGTGGTACCCAAGCGGGAGATGTTTTGGCCACGCGAGATACGCTTGAGACATATGTTGCAAATAGCAGCGGTGCGATCTGATGCACTCGTCTCAAAAAAGGCCCACACCAAAGAACTTTTTGAATAACGCGCAGAGACTGCAGCGCCCTGCACATGTGGAGCTTTGGGGTGTGATGCAGTCAATGTGCTGCCCTTAGGCTGGCCCCTGGAGGGCATCCTGCCTCGTTGGTGATGTGCCGCCTCCTCCTCCTCCTCCTCCTCCTCCTCTCTTCTATCAGGCACCCACGTTGAGTCAGTGACCTCATCATCCCCTCCCTCCTCATCACTGGAGCAAACCTGGCAGTATGCTGCAGCAGGGGGAGCATGACTGCCAGATTGCTGTCCTTCTTGGGCACCCCCTCTGTCCGTGCTCATGTTACTGCCTTCATCGAGCTCAGTATCATCATCAGAGCCTTCCAAACACTGGGCATCCTCCTGGAGCATGTACCCAACACTGTGGTCAAACAGTTCGAGGGACTCCTCAGGAGGACATGGTGGGGCTAGGGAAGGAGTCACTGATGACATTGAGCCGAGGGAAGAGGCCGCTGCTTTGCCAGACAAAGTACCCTGGGCATGGGTGAGAGAGGATGAGGAGGATGAGGACGGCTTGGTCATCTACTCGACCAAGTCTTCCGCATGTTGTGGCTCAACATGGCCAGCTGCCGAAAAAAAAGCCAAGCGTGTCCCATGGCCACGTGCTGATGAGGATGCACCGTCTCCACGACCAGCACTAGACACAGAGCCTGCTTGCCCTCTCTTATTGGCTTGTGACTGTCTGCCTCTCCTTCTTGGCCTTCCAGACATACTAATGGCCTGTAGCTGCACTAAGCTGGGATATATATATATATATATATATATATATATATGTACTGATACTGCAGCTAGCAAAATCAACTGCCTGCCTGTAGTATGAGAACACCACCAACCTTCTACAGGTAGCTTTAGCTGAACACTGTGAGGTGGACGCACCCCACTAAGTTGTAGGTTTAGCTGAACACTGTGAGCAGGACGCACTGCACTAACTGTAAATAGTCTAGCTGCCTGACTGCGGTACTAATAGGATCAAAAGAACACCAGCAATTTTCTTCAGGTAGCTGTATTTACTGTAACAAGACAAGCCTGCCTGTCAGTAAGAAGATAACAGAAACGGATCTAGCTGAACACTGTGAGCAGGACGCACCCCACTAGCTTGTAGGTTTAGCTGAACACTGTGAGGTGGACGCACCCCACTAACTTGTAGGTTTAGCTGAACACTGTGAGCAGGACGCACCCCACTAACTTGTAGGTTTAGCAGAACACTGTGAGCAGGACGCACTGCACTAACTGTAAATAGTCTAGCTGCCTGACTGTGGTACTAATAGGATCAAAAGAACACCAGCAATTTTCTTCAGGTAGCTGTATTTACTGTAACAAGACAAGCCTGCCTGTCAGTAAGAAGATAACAGAAACGGATCTAGCTGAACACTGTGAGCAGGACGCACCCCACTAGCTTGTAGGTTTAGCTGAACACTGTGAGGTGGATGCACCCCACTAACTTGTAGGTTTAGCTGAACACTGTGAGCAGGACGCACCCCACTAACTTGTAGGTTTAGCTGAACACTGTGAGCAGGACACACTGCACTAACTGTAAATAGTCTAGCTGCCTGACTGTGGTACTAATAGGATCAAAAGAACACCAGCAATTTTCTTCAGGTAGCTGTATTTACTGTAACAAGACAAGCCTGCCTGTCAGTAAGAAGATAACAGAAACGGATCTAGCTGAACACTGTGAGCAGGACGCACCCCACTAGCTTGTAGGTTTAGCTGAACACTGTGAGGTGGACGCACCCCACTAACTTGTAGGTTTAGCTGGACACTGTGAGCAGGACGCACCCCACTAACTTGTAGGTTTAGCAGAACACTGTGAGCAGGACGCACTGCACTAACTGTAAATAGTCTAGCTGCCTGACTGTGGTACTAATAGGATCAAAAGAACACAAGCAATTTTCTTCAGGTAGCTGTATTTACTGTAACAAGACAAGCCTGCCTGTCAGTAAGAAGATAACCGAAACGGATCTAGCTGAACACTGTGAGCAGGACGCACCCCACTAGCTTGTAGGTTTAGCTGAACACTGTGAGGTGGACGCACCCCACTAACTTGTAGGTTTAGCTGAACACTGTGAGCAGGACGCACCCCACTAACTTGTAGGTTTAGCATAACACTGTGAGCAGGACGCACTGCACTAACTGTAAATAGTCTAGCTGCCTGACTGTGGTACTAATAGGATCAAAAGAACACAAGCAATTTTCTTCAGGTAGCTGTATTTACTGTAACAAGACAAGCCTGCCTGTCAGTAAGAAGATAACAGAAACGGATCTAGCTGAACACTGTGAGCAGGACGCACCCCACTAACTTGTAGGTTTAGCAGAACACTGTGAACAGGACGCTCTGCACTAAATGTAAATAGTCTAGCTGCCTGACTGTGGTACTAATAGGATCAAAAGAACACCAGTAATTTTCTTCAGGTAGCTTTATATACTGTAACAAGACAAGCCTGCCTGTCAGTAAGAAGAGAACAGGAACGGATCTAGCTGAACACTGTGAGCAGGACGCACTGCACTAAATGTAAATAGTCTAGCTGCCTGACTGTGGTACTAATAGGATCAAAAGAACACCAGTAATTTTCTTCAAAGTACTGTAACAAGACAAGCCTGCCTGTCAGCAAGAAGATAACAGGAACGGATCTAGCTGAACACTGTGAGCAGGACGCACTGCACTAAATGTAAATAGTCTAGAAGATAACAGGAACGGATCTAGCTAAACTGAATACAGTGTATATATATATATGCAACACCTGGGATGCATATATATAGACAATACACTTTAAGTGCAGCTAACTGACTGACTGTCCTGCCTAATCTAGCTAACTCAAATGAAATGACACTGTCTCTCTCTCTCTCTATTTCTCAGCACACCATAAAAAACACTGCACAGGGCCGCCGTGCAGGCGGCCTTATATAGTGTGGGGCGTGTACTAAATCCCCTGAGCCATAATTGGCCAAAGCCTCCTTGGCTTTGGCCAATTACGGCTCTCTGTTAAGGCGGCGCTGTGATTGGCCAAGCATGCGGGTCATAGTGCATGCTTGGCCAATCATCAGCAAGCAATGCACTGCGATGCCGCAGTGAATTATGGGCCGTGACACGCCACACGAATTTGGCGCGAACGGCCCATATCGTTCGCAATTCGACGAACGATCGAACAGCCGATGTTCGAGTCGAACATGGGTTCGACTCGAACACGAGTCGATGGCGCCGCCGCGGCCTCAGTGAAGCACACACCGCGTAGACAGGACAAAACGAAGGACGTTGGCCTAAATCAAGTAAGCTTCCCAAGCATCCTGGTAGGGATGCCCCTAGAGACATGCTCTACTATGCACAAAAGCTGTCTGGGACTCTGGGGACCGAACAGCCATCCTGCCCTGCAGGGACATAACACATGTAGGAGGACATGCAGGCAGACACTCTCCCTATACATTGGGGAGAGGAGGAGGGGGAGCAGACAGCCCATGCATCTGGGGAACCACACAGCTCAGCAGACCTGGACACTGTGCAACCCACTTTGGCTGATATTCTTAGAGCTGTAAATAACTGTACCGCCTCTGTTAACACTCTGAAGGAACAGTTTTGGGGCCTGAGAGAGGATGTGTCATTGTTAAGGCAAAACATGCAAAAGATACGCGAGCGCACTACTGCTGTGGAAAGTAGAGTCAGTGACATGGAAGATCAGTTACCACCCATGGCGCAGGACACTAGAGCAGCATTGCAACTAGCCAAAGCAGCAAACGATTGTGCAGAGGATATAGAGAATTGCTTAAGGCAAAACAATGTGGCATAGTGGGGTTGCCTGAGAAAGTTGAGGGTAGGGACCCCACTACGTATGTGGAAAACTGGTTAGTGGAAGTTTTTGGTAAAACCACCTTTTCTCCCTTTTTTGCGGTGGAACGCGCTCACAGAGTGCCCTCATTCCCGCCTCCACCAGGGGGCCCCCCCAGATCCATCCTGGCGAGAATCCTCCATTATAGGGACAGGGAAGCTGTGCTGAGACAAGCTTGTGAAAAGGCTAATGTTTTACATAACGGTACCCGAGTGTCCTTTTACCCAGACTTTTTGGCAGAAGTCCAGAGACGCAGAGCCTAATTCACAGGTGTCAAACACAGGCTACGACTTCTGCAACTTCCGTATGCCATGTTGTACCCGGCGAAGCTTCGGATAGTAGTGAGAGGCCAGGCCCAGTTCTTTGAATTTGCTAAGGAAGCTGCAGTCTGGTTGGATAGGAATGAGCAGGCACTGAAGAGACAGGTGCCACTGGAGGATGATTGAACTAACCATGGAAACTACTTCTAAGGAGTTGAACAGCATGATAAAAGCATTCCTGATTGATCCTATGGACAGATAACAAGAAAATACCCTCTCTATACATTGAAAGATGTTCCTTGGCTGGGGGACAAAATATTCCTAAACAAAGTAAAGAGAGCGATTGGTTCAAAGTTGAACATGCAGATGATTACTTTAAATAAAAAGGAGCGATGGATGCTTGTTGATAATGTTAAAGTTGCCACGTTGGCAAAGTGCAAAGTTTACAGCATGGGACAGCTTATTGTTTTACACTCCCCTGTTGTTGTGGGGAAACTTTTATCGGCACGGGAAAAACGTAGAATATACGTACACTCAGTTGATCAAGAACATATTGTTCTCATTGTATAGACCAGATCCAGAGGAACCACAGCACGGTTGAGGATACACCGACTCGCATATTTGCAAATGCATCTCCAGCCACCGAACACTGTTCACCGGAAAGCATGGCGGACATCCCTATAGTATCTTGGAATGTTAGGGGTCTTCACTCCCCCTTAAAGCGCACCATAATTCACATGTGCTTAAAGAAATACATCCCTGGAATACTTTGTTATCAAGAGACCCACCTGACTGCGGACACTGTGAGTTTTCTGAGATACTGCAGAGTGGGAAAGGCCTATCATTCCACGCACACTGACTACTCTAGGGGGGCGAGTGTGCTGATTCACGGAACACTGGACTATGAAGAATTTGCAAGTGAAATAGATGTTGAGAGTCGTTATGTCTTTCTCCATTGCAGGTTGGGTACATTGATATGTGTGTTGGCTGTTGTATACATTCCTCCTCCTTTCACGGCGGCGGTGTTTAGGTCTCTGCTTACATTTTTGGATGGCAGGCCTGACGCGCCGTTGCTGGTGAGGGGGGATTTCAACTGTTGTTTGAACCCAGTTGAGGATAGACATCCAGGCCCAGGTCCCTCTGCCCTCTCCAGGGGTACCCCTCTGGCACGGTTGTTGCAAGAGGTGGGCTGGGTGGATATCTGGAGACACAGGAATCCCGGGGTCAGACAGTTTACTTGTTTTTCCAAAACGCATGGCAGTCTGTCCAGAATGGATCTGGGGGTGTGCAGCTTAAACATGCTCCCTTTTGTGTCTGACATGATCCACAGGCCCCGCAGTGTATCCGATCATTCTCTGGTGGTCATAAAAATTACAATAGCCCCAATAGCTACACTACCTAAGGCCCTTGGAAATGTAATGCCTTTTGGCTGCAACTGTTCCGCTCTCATGAGGGGATAGTGGGGAGCATGCGTGAGTTTTTTCACATCCAGGATCCAAACGGGTCCGTTGTTGGGCAATGGGATGCTTTTAAGGCATATTTAAGGGGAGTTTTAATCGCTGAAATGAATAAAGTGAAACATGATTCTTCTATTCTTAAAACTGAAATGGAGGCCAGAGTCCAGGAAATGGAGCAAAGGTATATTCCAGACCCTTCGTACTCGACCAAGGAGGCATGGAAGGCAGCTCTTTCTGCATATCACCACCTGCTGTCCTCTTCGGCCAAAAATAAGAGGTTCTTTGTGAAGCAGGCATTTTTTGAGGAGGGCGAAAAAACGGGCCGCATATTGGCGAAGATTGCAAATTCTTATCAGAAGTCACCAACCATAGGTGCTGTTAGAACGAAGATGGGTAATATAGTTAACACACCTGAAAAGGTATTGCAAGAACTAGCTGATTTTTATGAAGACCTAAATAGGCCGGGTACATCCTACACATCAGAGGATCTAGAGCAGTACTTAGAACAGAAATTAAATGTTCCCTAAATTAAATGAGGGTCAGAGAGCAGACTTAGAAAGCCCACTTACAGTAGAAGAATTACAGACTGCAGTTAGCTCCTTCCCTAATTGCAACGCACCAGGGGAGGGCGGGATCCCTATGGAGATATATAAACAATACCTTACTGAACTATTGCCAAAACTATTCAAAGTTTTCAATAGATCCCGGGAGGAGGGACACTTACCAATCTCAATGACCAGGGACAATATTGTTTTGCTCCTTAAACCGGGCAAAGATCCAGTAGATCCAGGGGCGTATCGCCCGATCTCATTGCTACAGAGCGATGTGAAAATATTAGCTAAAGCACTGGCCATTAGAATGAATGGAGTAATTACCTCTATTGTGCATGAAGACCAGGCTGGCTTCATGCCCAATAAATCAACTGCCGTTAATCTCAGAAGGTTATTCCTTAATATTCAGTCTAGAGCTGACAATATGGGTAGCAGGGCCCTATTATCGTTAGACACTACTAAAGCCTTTGACAGCATAGATTGGGACTATTTATGGTCAGTGCTGCACAAATTCGGATTCGGCCCGAATTATATTTCCTGGGTCAAACTCCTTTACAGCCAGCCGGCGGCCGCTGTTAGGGTGTCTGGCTTCCTGTCCCTGAGCTTTGCGTTAAGGAGGGGTACAAGGCAGGGATGTCCCCTGTCTCCCCTCCTCTTTGCGCTGGCCATAGAACCATTGGCGATTGGGATCAGGACAAATCGGCACATCACTGGCTTTTGTTATGGAGACATGCAGGAAAAAGTTATGTTGTATGCTGACGATACCATGCTTTTACTTGGTGACACTGACCTTTCCCTTCAGGAGGCCATGGTGACCATATCCAAGTTTGGGAGGTTTTCGGGTTTACTCATAAATTGGTCAAAGTCTGCCCTTCTCTTACTGGACGGAGATGTCTCACAGACGGTGAACGCCTCTTGCTCCATACCGATTGCTACGTCCTTTAAATATTTAGGGATTCAAATTACTTCCCAGCCCAGGGATTTCATTCACTTAAACATTTTTCCCCTCCTACAACGATTCCGGGACAAAATTAAAACTTGGAACTCTCTCTTTCTGTCAGTAGCGGGTAGAGTGAACCTAATAAAAATGATTCTTATGCCACAGTTACTTTACCTCCTACATAATACTCCTATGGTTATTCCCTTAAAGATATTCCATATAGTTAATGCCATTTTTCGAACCCTTATTTGGAAGAATAAACCCGCCCGGATCAAATTAGAACACTTACAGAGGCCCAAAGACAGCGGTGGACTGGCGCTGCCCAATCCATGGTTATATTATTTGGCTGCTCAATTGCAACATTTGATCGGTACATTTGTACCATCACAAGACTCGTCCCATAAACGAATGATTCACACGGTAGGAAGGGGCCCGATTCACACCGCTCTGGAGGCCTTAGCCTTCACTAAACCACACAAAAAATACCCAACTTTCAGTTTGGTGCAAAAAGTATGGAATAAGTCCAAATACCTCCAGAATGTGGATGGCTATACAGAGTATAGCCCCATCTGGCATAATGATACCTATGGGGAACTGGCCAAATTACAGTGTGGGGCTCGATGGAAGAAGTTTGGAGTTACACACATTAAACATATATTTAGGAATGGGGTGCCGCATGTGTTTGCTGACCTAAAGGAAACGTATAATTTGCCTCCCTCAATGTATTTTTATTATATGCAACTTAGACACGCAGTGGTGGTTCAGGGCCGCTCTTCGGAGTGGCATTTGTCCCCAACCCCTGTATTTAAACTACTGGGGGATGCTGGCTCATCTAAAGGATTTATCTCTCAATGCTATGCCATCCTGTTGCAATCCGTGATGAGGCGGCATCCCCTGAAGGTAAGGGAGAAATGGGAAGCAGAGGTGGGACAGCTTGACGGTGATCAGTGGGAGGAGATTTTTCAGGTGGTGAACCTTTGTTCACTCAATGTGTCCCAAAAACGTACCCAACTCTATATATTGTTGAGAACGTACTATACTCCACGCAGGCTACATCTCATGAATGTGCAGGCTGAACTGACATGTACAAGATGCAAAAGTGACCACGGGGACCTTATACATAAGCTGTGGAGGTATCCCAAGCTACATACATATTGGGCGGAAGTGGTGCGGAACATCAGCTCAATTTTTGCTGTGAATCTTCCACAGGACCCTAGAGCATGTCTCTTGGGGGCTCTGGAGGAGTATGAGTGGGAAGGTCACTGTAGAGAAGCTGTACATAGAGTACTTTTTCAAGCTAGAAAATGGATTATGACTTACTGGAAGTCTGAGACGCCCCCGACTATTAAGGAATGGTCCGATAATGTTAACATAACTCTGAGATTGGAAAAGCTGATATATCAAACAAATATTTGAGGGTGGGGGGAAATGTTTTGGACAGGTAACCGTCTCCACTTCATTGAGAGATGAATGCATAAATAATGGGTGTTACTTTGGCCAGCCCCTACTTACTTACACTATTGGCAGCCCACTGGACAGGTAAGAAGTGTCATAATCCAAAAATATGAATACACACTGTCCAAATTGAAGCACATTTTTACATCCTGCAATTACCTATCAAGATAATAAGAGAACAAAACTTGAAACATACTATTTGAAAGTATTCAGGCAGGCACTTGCACTACATGCTTTGGTGAATTCATCCATAACTCTGACCACAAAAGAGGTAGGTATAGTGTCTATGGGTTTGGCAAAGTCAGCAGACAGAGTATTGGTATTGGTTGACTTACCAGTTGGGGGGTTCCAAATGAGTTTTGGCCCCCCAAAAAAAGCCTCTTGCACTCTGCCTGAACTTAAGGACAACAATAACATTTGTACACATTTTAGGGGGTGTTAAGGGTAAGCACTACAATGGAGCTCACAAAATACATTGTTAAGTGACTAGGCTAGGTGTGTATGGGCCCAGGATAGCATGCTGGGGAGGTTAGTGAAGGCAAATATGCATGAAGGAGAAAAAGGAGCATTAAAAGCTTAAATGAGGACAAAGAGGACATTCACAGCATATTACAATCATGGTAATTAGGGAATGATGAAAGAAATACAATACATTAGCAAACATTAAATACATAGAATGTGATGTTAAAGGATACAACTTACTGTAATATAGTCCTTCTGCAGGACCTGAATTATGGCAGAACAGGTCTCTGGAATAATCATTCCCAGAGCCTGGGGGGAGATCCCAGTCGTAAACTTAATATCCTGGAGACTTCTCCCCATCGCCAAGTACCAAAAGGTGGTGATGAGCCTTTGCTCGGGAGTGATGGCTTGCCACATGCAGGTGTCCTGCTTGGTAATATAGGGGGACAGCAAAGCCAACAGACCATGAAAACAGGGTTCATCATCCGGAGATAGTTCCTGAAATCGTCAGGATTATTCTCCTGGAGCTCCCGCAGCAAAGGCATATGAGAGAATTGGTTACGATTAAGTAACCAATTCTTGGTCCATAAACTCCTCCTCCCCCTGTTCATGGACTGGACTTGGATCAAAAAAGAACTTCAACACCAAGCCCAACAACAGCACAAACTCAAACTCAAGAAAGGACCTGAGAAGAACGAGCTGAAAATCAGAAATGAGCAGACAAGAACGCACTGAAAAACAGAAGCAAACTATAAATAGAACGCACTGAAAGACAGGAACGAACTGAAAAGCACGAGGCTGAAAAGCGAGAATCATCTCTTACCAAACTTCTACTAACACGAGATAAACACGAGATTAGCAGAAGGAGCCCAAAGGGTGGCGCACTGGCTTTTGAACTTCCTCTTTATCAGCTTGTCGTATGTGTTGTACATCACCGTGTTCTCACGTTCGTAATTGTTGGCCAACATTTGTGTGACCATGTGTATGCAAGACAAGTTTGAACCAGCAACCTTCGAACAAAAATCCACGGTTTTGTTGGCAGATAAGTCCGATCGTGTGTACGCGGCATTATAGTTGCCCAATAATTGTGCACACATAGATATTCTCCTAAGAAAGCTAAAACTTCACATTTACTTTCCTAAATATTCAGCTTTGAGGTTTATTAACATTTTGGATTGACCAGGAGCGCTGTAGTTGTTCAATAATGACATTTTTCCTCAAAAATACAAAAAAACTCAAAAACGTGCCTAATAATTGTGCACACATTGTATAGCCTCACAAAATGAAACCTTCAGGATAGGCCCAGAACAGGCGCCATTTCGAGAACCCATTGATGGGAACCTCCAGTGAGGACAATGGTAAAGTAATATGTTAATATTGGACTTGCACTGTTCAAGGTATTGATGTCAGGAAAGAAAGTGATGGATATTAAAGATGTGTTGATCAAGAACTGTTCATTATACTTATGCTACAGTAAAATAGTTAAAATGCTGAACATATGGACAATCCTTATTTCTGAAGAGGGACCTTGAGTCTGGAGAATGTGAGTGACCAAATAAGGACGAGTTTCACCATGTTAAAGGTATATTTGTACCTATCTAATTTCTGAGCAGGAGCGCCGTGGGAGGGACATGGTCATTGCTGGCAACAAATCAGGGACCTGCTTACATTTGGTGTAGTTGACAGGATAGGCTACGTCACTGCCTGTGGAAGGTGTGTCAGCATTGTCGGTTGGATTTCGGTCAGAAGGTGGAGTTGAAGAGGGAGTGATCTGTAGGTGATTTGGTAACGATGCAACAGTCAACCATTGTGTGCATAGGACACAGGGATGTACCATCTTTCTTGAAGAAAGTCACTGAAGAGGAGGCTAAAACTTGTTCCTCAGTGCCTATTTATAGGGGGAGGACAGTGGCCACTGGATTGCGTGGGAGGAATGGATGGAAGGCGCGTGATCAGACACTGGCATCACATCATGCCGTTTTTAATTCATAAGCAATAAAATACATACATATAAGGAATATAAACATACTACGTTTTGTGAAGGGGGGTTACAAAATGTACATATATAGTGTTACAAGTAGGACATGCCCAAACAGGGGCAAATGCTAAAAGAATGTCTGACGCATTTCGAGGATAACCTTTTCATCAGAGCTTTAAAAGGTAAAACAGTCTGTACAAACACATATGCACATGGAAAGCAGTGGCTAGTGGAGAGTCAGCCGCAAATACAGGAAATTGTGTCTTGGCAGTGTGGGGACCTTGTGCTGTGACTGTCCAGAGAAGCAAAGAGGACTGTCACAAGTATAACTGCCAAACAAGAAGGTGAAGAGCCCCTTTTTTTTCTGAGGCAGTAATCATTAGTCCACTGAGAGGTTAAGGCCCTTATTGAGCATCTGTAGACCAGATACACTTGAACCTTTCACTATCGAGGCTTGTAACACAACATACCAGCACCAGAGTCAAAAAGCTAGAGTATAACAAAAAGGATGCTGCACTGTCAAAATACATGGATAAATATAGCTCCAGTGTATGCAAATATACTAATTGTGTCCCAAATTGCTTCAAATGTGTCAATGAATAAATAAAATAAAAAACTAGCAAGCACAATACAAACATTTTTATTTGCACTTTCTATAATCTGCAATTTTTATAATCAATTTTGCTCCAAAATAAATATACTACAAACCAATAAAGCTAATTGCAATCAAACCCTGTGTCCACAACACCACTTTATAAAAGTTCATATATTTTTGTTCAACTTGCTCTGTGCCCCCACCATCCAGTGCTCTAAGTCCACTCTTGTGGTAGACTCATCCTCAAACTCTGTATTCACACTGCTTTCACATTAGCACTAGTACCAAAAAATCTTAGATCATAGAGCGCTTTATCACAGTTCCAGCAAACTGCGCTCTTTCTTCCCCCCTGACAACCTTCAACTTTCAATGGTGTGTTTCCCTTTAAGAGGACCAGGTACCACTGCAGTGCTGACTGTTCAAATGCTGTATTTGTCTCTCAGTCTCTGCAGATCAGCTGAAACCGCTGTGGTTTCACCTAATTGGCAGAGACCAAAAGACAAATATGGCATTTGAAAAACCAGCAGCAGCAGCATCCTGCACCAATGAAATCTGAAAGATTTCCTCTCATATCCTATTTTGGCTATGGTACAGGAAGTGAAGGGACACCTCCCTTACTCTATACAAAATAAAAAAGAAGTTTTGCCTTTTGTTCTACTTCAATGCTGCCCTTTATGGAATATTAAAATTGCTGCTCCTCACCAAGTGAAGTTGTAAAAAATGTATTTTGCTTTGGTACATGTTCCCCAGGACAGTGTTTAGCCTCTAATGCCATTTGTTCAACAATCTCTTGCTTATTAGCCTAGAAAATGGCCATTACTGTCCTCTTTTTTACCATTGAGCTCTATTGACTTCAGTGAGGTTCAGATTTGGCACCCAGACTTCAGTAATGTTTAGCAAACCAGCCTCAAGCTAAACCCAAGTAAAATTGGCTCATGCCTAACAGTGATGTTATGTACTGCATCACCTCTGTGGGGCAAGCCATTTACTTTTCCAGATGACAAATACTACTTGTGAGCCACAAAGGGGCTGTTTCTGCTAAGTATGCCTGTGGTGGTTGAGGACATTATTTTCTTCCTCCTGTCCACTGTTGGATGGTTGTTCTGCTTGCCAATAGGGATGAGCTTCGAGTTCGAGTCAAACTCATGTTCGACTCGCACATTGGCTGTTCGTTAGTTCGCCGAACAGCGAACAATTTGGGGTGTTCGCAGCAAATTCGAAAGCCACAGAACACCCTTTAAAAGTCTATGGGAGAAATCAAAAGTGCTAATTTTAAAGACTTATATGCATGCTATTGTCATAAAAAGTGTTTGGGGACCTGGGTCCTGCCCCAGGGCACATGGATCAATGCAAAAAAAAGTTTTAAAAACAGAAGTTTTTTCGAGAGCAGTGATTTTAATAATGCTTAAAGTGAAACAATAAAAGTGTAATATTCCTTTAAATTTCGTACCTGGGGGGTGTCTATAGTATGCCTATAAAGGGGCGCATGTTTCCCGTGTTTAGAACAGTCTAACAGCAAAATGACATTTCAAAGGAAAAAAGTCATTTAAAACTACTCGCGGCTGTTAATGAATTGCCGGTCCGACAATACACATAAAAGTTCATTGATAAAAACGGCATGGGAATTCCCCACAGGGGAACTCCGAACCAGAATTTTAAAAAAAAAATGGCGTGGGGGGTCCCTCTAAATTCCATACTAGGCCCTTCAGGTCTGGTATGGATTTTAAGGGGAACCCCGCACCAAAATTTTAAAAAAATTTGCGTGGGGTCCCCCCAAAAATCCATACCAGACCCTTATCTGAGCACGCAACCTGGCAGGCCACAGGAAAAGAGGGGGGGACGAGAGAGCGCCCCCCCTGAGCCATACCATGCCACATGCCCTCAACATTGGGAGGGTGCTTTGGGGTAGCCCCCAAAGCACCTTGTCCCCATGTTGATGGGGATAAGGGCCTCATCCCCACAACCCTTGCCCGGTGGTTGTGGGGGTCTGCGGGCAAGGGGCTTATCGGAATCTGGAAGCCCCCTTTAACAAGGGGACCCCCAGATCCCGGCCCCTACCATTTCACAAAAAAAGTGTCAAAAATGTTAAAAACAACAAGAGACAGTTTTTGACAATTCCTTTATTTAAAGTCTTCTTCTTTCTTCTATCTCCTCTCTTCTATCTTCCTTCGGTTTCTTCCTCCATCTTCTTCTTCTGATTCTTCTGGTTCTTCCTCCGGTGTTCTCGTCTGGCATCTTCCTCCATGGCGTCTTCTTCCCTTCTTCTTCTCAGGCCGCTCCGCATCCATGATGGGAGGCTCCAGCTGTGTGACGCTTCTCGTCTTCTGACGGTTCTTAAATAACGGAGGGCAGGGCCACCCGTGACCCCGCCCCCCTCTGACGCACGGGGACTTGACAGGGACTTCCCTGTGGCATTCCACGTGACGTCAAAGGGGGGCTAGGTCACCCGTTACGTAAACCCATGGGTCAGGGCCACTGTAGGACTGCTGAAAGTTTCTCTGGGTCCATCGAAAAACTAGCAGTGGAAATGGCCCAGGAATTTAATCTATTCACGATGGAACTCGCACTTCTCCAGTTTGCAATAGAGATTTTTCTCTCTTAGTTTCTGAAGCACACGACAGACATCTGTGTGGTGGCTCTCCAGGGACTTGGAAAATATGAGGATATCATCGAGATAAACCACCACACATAACTGCAACAAATCTCGGAGGGCATCTTAATAAATTCCTGGAAAACTGCCAGGCGTTACAAAGGCCAAAAGGATTTGCGGATGAAACCTCAAGAAAGTGCGTCTGCAACATACTCCTCCATGGCCTTTTCCTCCAAGACCGACAAAGGGTAAACCCGGCCATGAGGGGGTATGGCACCAGGTTGAAGGTCAATTGCGCAATCATAAGACCGGTGTGGAGGCAAACTACCGGCTTGAGCTTTGTCAAAGACATTGCTAAAATCGCGGTACTCCTCTGGCAGGGAGGAGAGTGAAGAGGTGCACAGGACCTTGGCTACATTCAGGAAGCATGTCTCACTGCATTGTGGTGACCAGGAGAGAACCTCAGCCAATCAAAAGAGGAGTTCTGCCTCTGTAACCAAGGATAACCAATAACCAGCGGAAACCTAGGTGAGGAAATAACTTGGAATTGGATTATCTCATGGTGAAGAGCCCCTACGGCCATGGACAATGGAACCGTCTCATGAGTCATATGGGCAGGCTGTAGAGGTCTCCCGTCAAGAGCCTCAATGGCAAGTGGAGTGTCACGCAGCTGCAGCGGAATCAAGTGCTGTGATACAAAGGCAGCATCAATGAACATGCCTGCAGCCCCGGAGTCGATTAGAGCCTGTATCTCGATGAAGGACTCAGCCCAAGAAAGGGTGACAGAAACCAGAGGCTTATTCTTTTGGATAACTGCGAAACAACGCCACCTAAGTTCTGTCCATGACAGGACCTCAAAGTTCGGGCTTTCCCTGGACAGGTAGGACAAGACTTCAAAAAGTGACCTGCCTGGCCACAATGAAGGCACAATCTCCCTCGTCCTAAAGGCTCTCTCATCCGCAGAGAGACGCGTGAAGCCCAAGTGCATGGGTTCATCTTCACTGACCGACTCGGTACCAGCAGGCACGGGAGGTGAGGGAGGCATGGGTGGGACTGCAAAGCTCGGAGGCAAACGTACAGGAGGCTTCCGCAAGCGCTCCTTAAAAGAGAGTCTTTCTCTGAGTCTGGAGTCAATGAGGATGGTGTCAGGTCACCTTGAGGCTAGGTGACAGATGCACACTGTTGGGATCAGGAGTGCACCGCAAGGTAGTGGACCCTACGGCTGACTGCTGCGGATGGGAGTCAGGGTGGTAAGGAAGGCAGGGCCGCTGGAACACCAACACGGATCTCACCGGGGTTAGAGCGTAAGATTCCCTGGGGCACAGAGTCTAAGAGCCAGCAGGCGTTCACCAGAGTCTCTAGTGGTGAGGATGGACTGGGCTGCAACTGGCTCCGGGTCACGATCCCCAGGGTCCCCCAGCTCACACCCACAGTAGGCAACAGGAGGATAGGGATAGTAAGGGAATAAGCCAAGGTCAGGGCCACAAGCAGACAAGGACAACAGAATTCACGCCAAGGTTCAGGGTCACAGGCAAACAGTGATAGTCGGGGACACGCCAAAGGTCAGGGTCACAAGAAGACAGGAATAGTAAAGAACACGCCAAGGTCGGTAACAGAAACAAACGTAGAGCACACAGCATGCAGGAATAGGAAGCCAAAACACCCAAGGGTTGATCAGCAGGGCTGACCTGCAGTGCAGAGGTTAATATAGAGTTCTCTGATAGGAGCTGGGGTGGAGCCATGCTAGAGGAGAGTTTATAAAAGCAGTCAGGTGAGAGTCAGCTGGTCTTTAGAGATGAACACATGGAGACAGGTAAGCTGACAGACAAAACTCTATTGCGTAACCATGACAGTAACCCCCCTCTTACGAGGCTTCCCCCTTCCCCGCTTGGGACCAGGTTTAGAGGGGAACTTCAAATGAAACTTCCTCAACTGACAAGGTGCAAAGACCTCAGAAGCCTTGATCCACGACCTCTCCTCAAGGGCAACATAAAGGAGTTAGAGATTTTGAGGCTTTTGGGAATCTGGAGCTTGAAACAAACCGGATTCAGTTTAGAAGTTATGGTGTACAAACCAATGAATCTTGGGGCAAATTTGAGAGAAGGAACCCGGAGTTTGATGTTCCTGGTGGAGAGCCAGACTTTGTCTCCTGGCTGAAGAGAAGGCGTCTTACGCCTGCGATGGTCAGCAAAACTCTTGAAATTGTTGGCAGCTTTCTGAAGGGAATCATGAACATGGAATTGAATGATTCCTGAACAGTAGCCAAGGCTGGAATGTCGGAAGAACAGGTCATAGGAAGAGGGAGTTGAGAATGTCTTCCATAAACAGTGGCAAAGGGTGTTTCCTGAGAACTGACGTTGACATGATTATTGTGGGAGAATTCTGCCCACGGGAGTAGTGATGCCCAACCATCGTGATGAGCTGAGACCAAGGTACGGAGAAAGACCTCCAACTCCTGATTAACCCTCTCAGTCTGGCCATTGCATTGGGGATGGTAAGAAGAGGTAAAATTCAAGGTAATGTTGAGGGATTTGCAAAAGGCTCTCCAAAAATGGGACGTAAACTGAACACCCCTGTCCGAAACGACATGGAAAGGAACACCATGAAGGCGGAAAATCTCTCGTACAAAAATGGGAACCAAGGCAGGGGCAGAAGGGAGACCAGGAAGAGGAACAAAATGAGCCATCTTGGAGAACCAATCGATTACCACCCAAATGGCCATATTATTCTCTGACAGTCGAAGATCAGTGATAAAATCCATGGCGATGTGAGACCAGGGCACCTTAGGAATGGGCAAGGGCATGAGAAGACCAGCAGGGGCTTGTGTGGAAGATTTAGACTGAGCTCAGACATGACAAGCCTTAACGTAATCTTTAACATCCGAGCGGATATTAGGCCACCAGTAGAGATGACTGATGAGCAGGAAGGATCGGAGGAATCCAGCATGACCTGCCACCTTGGAATCATGTCCCCAACGAAGGATCTTAGCTATTAGCTTCGTAGGAACAAAGGTCTTGCCAGGAGGAATTTTTGATTCCAGGGTGGTAGAATGGGCAACAATGCATGAGGTCGGAATGATCGGCTCAGGATCAGGGGTGGACTCCTCGTCCAAAGTATCAAATGACCTAGAGAGCGCATCAGCCCGACCGTTGCAGGAACCAGGTTTGTACATAATCGTGAATTTAAAACAAGAAAAGAAGAGACTCCACCTGGCCTGTCTGGGGTTCAGACGTTTAGCATGCTGTAGCTATTGTAGATTCTTGTGATCAGTAAAGATCTAATGGAGTGAGGAGAACCCTGCAAGAGATGACGCCACTCTTCCAACGCCAATTTAATTGCGAGAAGTTCCCGATCACCAACGGCATAATTTCTCTCTGCCTGAGAAATTTTTTTGGAGACGAACGCACATGGTTGACATCTCTTCTCAAAGAACTGAAGAAGCACAGCTCCCACCCCCATCGAAGAAGCGTCTACTTCAATAAAAAATTGGTCCCCAGGATTTGGTCTCCTTAAGAGAGGTCCAGAAACAAAGGCCTGTTTCAGATCGTGAAACGCAAAGACAGCTTCGGGAGGCCAGTCTTTGGCATTCGCACCCTTCTTGGTAACGCGATAATAGGCGCAGCAATGCAAGAGTAATTCCTTATGAACTGCCTATAATAATTTGTGAAGCCAAGAAAGCGCTGTGTGGCCTTGAGGCTAGCAGGAAGCGACCAGTTGGTAATGGACGAGACCTTTCCAGGATCCATGCAAAGACCCAAACTAGAAACAAAACATCCCAGAAACAGGACCTCAGGACATTCAAAGGAACATTTCTCCAGCTTGGCATAGAGATTATTCTATCTAAGGCTCTGAAGTACAGTGCGGACATGGTTTCTGTGAGCAAGCAGATTTTCGGAAAAGATGAGAATATCATCCAGATAGATGACAACAAAATGGTACAGTAGATCCCTGAATATTTCATTGACAAAGTTCTGGAACACAGCTGGAGCATTACACAACCCAAAGGGCATAACCAGGTATTCATAATACCCATCCCTAGTGTTAAATGCAGTCTTCCATTCGTCACCTTCCCATATTCTAGATTGTCTGCTCCTGCAGGCGAGGAGGATTATGGATGAAACCTTTCTCCAGATTCTCTGCGACATACTCAGACTGGGTCTCTGGAATGGGCAGAGGATAGGTACGACCCCTGGGCAGAGTTGCTCCAGGGACAAGGTCAATGGCACAGTCAAAAGATCTGTGAGGAGGAAGCACCTCAGCAGACTTCTTAAAGAACACATCCCGGTAATCGCTGTATGCCGCGGGAAGATCAGAAGATACGTATGTGGCAGCAATGGGAAGTCTCTCCTTGGGGGCCACCTTGAGAAGACAGGACAAGAAACACAAAGGATCCCAAGCCAGGATCTGCCCAGAGACCCAGTCCACATGTGGAGAGTGGAGTTGTAGCCAAGGAAGGCCCAATACAATGGGGGTAGAGGCCTTGGGTAGAATGAGGAAGGAAATCCACTCCTGGTGGAGTACCCCTACTGACATCCTAATAGGTAGCGTCTGGAAACGGATAGGGCCCCCTGGGAGCACAGTTCCATCAATTGCATTTGTAACGCTATGGCAAACTGATCCATGCGGTGATCTTGCTCATCCAATCTGGAAAAAATATTACCAACAAGTGGATTTACTGTATCTACTGAATTCATGGCCTTCGCCTATTATCAGGAACCATAAATCAGACCGAGACAGAAATATAGTTAAATCACACTTTTTTAATAGTAATAATAATAATAATAAGGTAAACAGAGTAAACATAGTCAAAACAAGCCAGAGTCGGGTAGTCAGCCAAGCATATGTCAGAGATCCAGAGATAAACGTAGTAGTACAGCTAGCAGGATCCGGATCCAGAAGGAACATCAGCCGAGCAAGTCTTCAACAGGAACGCAGGAGAAAGTCTCTGTAAAGTTGACAAAGGCGAAGGCAGAGATCAAGTGAGCTGGATGGCTTTAAGTAGGAAGGACTGACGAGCAGAATCAACAACAGCTGGGTAACTGTGGAGAGAGATGGGAGCTGGCAATTAGCCGGTAGCTGAGCAGCCAGCTCAGAGAAAGAAGGGCTGAGCCCAGCCCTGACAGTCAGTCAGTAGAGCAGTGGAAGGTGTCAGTCAGCAGAGCAGTAGAAAATGTAAATAGAGCAGTGGATGGTGTCAGTAGAGCAGTGAAAGGTGTCAGTCAGTAGAGCAGTGGAAAGTGTCAGTAGAGCAGTGGAAAGTGTCAGTAGAGCAGTGGATGGTGTCAGTAGAGCAGTGGATGGTGTCAGTAGAGCAGTAGATGGTGTCAGTAGAGCAGTGGAAGGTGTCAGTCAGTAGAGCAGTGGAAGGTGTCAGTAGAGCAGTTGATGGTCTTGGTAGAGCAGTGGATGGTCTCAGTAGGGCAGTGGATGGTGTCAGTCAGTAGAGCAGTGGATGGTGTCAGTTAGTAGAGCAGTGGAGGGTGTCAGTAGAGCAGTGGAAGGTGTCAGTCAGTAGAGCAGTGGATGGTCCCAGTAGAGCAGTGGATGGTGTCAGTAGAGCAGTGGAAGGTGTCAGTAGAGCAGTGGAAGGTGTCAGTAGAGCAGGGGAAGGTGTCAGTCAGTAGAGCAGTGGATGGTCTCAGTAGAGCAGTGGAAGGTGTCAATAGAGCAGTGGATGTTCTCAGTAGAGCAGTGGAAGGTGTCAGTCATTAGAGCAGTGGATGGTCTCAGTAGAGCAGTGGATGATGTCAGTAGAGCAGTGGAAGGTGTCAGTAGAGCAGTGGATGGTCTCAGTAGAGCAGTGGATGGTATCAGTAGAGCAGTGGATGGTCTCAGTAGAGCAGTGTAAGGTGTCAGTAGAGCAGTGGAAGGTGTCAATAGAGCAGCGGAAGGTGTCAGTCAGTAGAGCAGTGGAAGGTGTCAGTCAGTAGAGCAGCAGTTCAGTAACCGGATCGAGTAGTCAGCCAAGCAAATGTCAGAGAGCCAGAGATAAACGTAGTAGTACAGCTAGCAGGATCAGGAGCCAGAAGGAACATCAGCCGAGCAAGTCTTAAACAGGAACGCAGGAGAAAGTCTCTGTAAAGTTGACAAAGGCGAAGACAGAGATCAAGTGAGCTGGACGACTTTAAGTAGGCAGGAATGATGAGCAGAATCAACAACAGCTGAGTAACTGTGGAGAGAGATGGAAGCTGGCAATTAGCCAACAGCTGAGGGGCCAGCTCAGAGAAAGAAGGGCTGAGCCCAATCCTGACAGTCAGTTTGTAGAGCAGTGGAATGTGTCAGTCAGTAGAGCAGTGAAAGGTGTCAGTAGAGCAGTGGAAGGTGTCAGTAGAGCAGTGAAAGGTGTCAGTCAGTAGAGCAGTGGAAAGGTGTCAGTAGAGCAGTGGAAGGTGTCAGTCAGTAGAGCAGTGGATGGTATCAGTAGAGCAGTGGATGGTATCAGTAGAGCAGTGGATGGTATCAGTAGAGCAGTGAAAGGTGTCAGTAGAGCAGTGGAAGGTGTCAGTAGAGCAGTGAAAGGTGTCAGTAAGTAGAGCAGTGGAAAGTGTCAGTAGAGCAGTGGAATGTGTCAGTCAGTAGAGCAGTGGAAGGTGTCAGTAGAGCAGTGGATGGTCTCGGTAGAGCAGTGGATGGTTTCAGTAGAGCAGTGGATGGTGTCAGTCAGTAGAGCAGTGGATGGTGTCAGTCAGTAGAGCAGTGGAGTGTGTCAGTAGAGCAGTGGAAGGTGTCAGTCAGTAGAGCAGTGGATGGTCCCATTAGAGCAGTGGATGGTGTCAGTAGAGCAGTGGAAGGTGTCAGTAGAGCAGTGGAAGGTGTCAGTAGAGCAGTGGAAGGTGTCACTCAGTAGAGCAGTGGATGGTCTCAGTAGAGCAGTGGATGGTATCAGTAGAGCAGTGGTTGGTCTCAGTAGAGCAGTGTAAGGTGTCAGTAGAGCAGTGGAAGGTGTCAGTAGAGCAGTGGAAGGTGTCAGTCATTAGAGCAGTGGATGGTTTCAGTAGAGCAGTGGATGGTGTCAGTAGATCAGTGGAAGGTGTCAGTCAGTAGAGCAGTGGATGGTATCAGTAGAGCAGTGGATGGTCTCAGTAGAGCAGTGTAAGGTGTCAGTAGAGCAGTGGAAGGTGTCAGTAGAGCAGTGGAAGGTGTCAGTCATTAGAGCAGTGGATGGTTTCAGTAGATCAGTGGAAGGTGTCAGTAGAGCAGTGGAAGGTGTCAGTCAGTAGAGCAGTGGATGGTATCAGTAGAGCAGTGAAAGGTGTCAGTCAGTAGAGCAGTGGAAAGTGTCAGTAGAGCAGTGGAAGGTGTCAGTCAGTAGAGCAGTGGAAGGTGACAGTCAGTAGAGCAGCAGAGTTCAGTAACCGGATCGAGTAGTCAGCCAAGCAAATGTCAGAGAGCCAGAGATAAACGTAGTAGTACAGCTATCAGGATCAGGAGCCAGAAGGAACATCAGCCGATCAAGTCTTAAACAGGAACGCAGGAGAAAGTCTCTGTAAAGTTGACAAAGGCGAAGGCAGAGATCAAGTGAGCTGGATGGCTTTAAGTAGGCAGGACTGACGAGCAGAATCAACAACAGCTAAGTAACTGTGGAGAAAGATGGAAGCTGGCAATTAGCCAACAGCTGAAGGGCCAGCTCATAGAAAGAAGGGCTGAGCCCAGCCTGACAGTCAGTCAGTAGAGCAGTGGAAAGTGTTGGTAGAGCAGTGGATGGTCTCGGTAGAGCAGTGGATGGTCTCGGTAGAGCAATGGATGGTCTCGGTAGAGCAGTGGATGGTCTCAGTAGAGCAGTGGATGGTCTCAGTAGAGCAGTGAATGGTGTCAGTAGAGCAGTGGAAGGTGTTAGTAGAGCAGTGGAAGGTGTCAGTCAGTAGAGCAGTGGATGGTGTCAGTAGAGCAGTGGAAAGTGTCAGTGGAGCAGTGGATGGTGTCAGTAGAGCAGTGGATGGTCTCAGTAGAGCAGTGGAAGGTGTCAGTCAGTAGAGCAGTGGAAGGTGTCAGTTAGTAGAGCAGTGGAAGGTGTCAGTAGAGCAGTGGATGGTCTTGGTAGAGCAGTGGATGGTCTCAGTAGAGCAGTGAATGGTGTCAATCAGTAGAGCAGTGGAGGGTGTTAGTAGAGCAGTGAAAGGTGTCAGTCAGTAGAACAGTGGATGGTCTCAGTAGAGCAGTGGATGGTCTCAGTAGAGCAGTGGATGGTGTCAGTAGAGCAGTGGAAGGTGTCAGTCAATAGAGCAGTGGAGGGTGTCAGTCTGTAGAGCAGTGGAAGGCGTCAGTCAGTAAAGCAGGGGAAGGTGTCAGTCAGTAGGGCAGTGGAAAGTGTCAGTAGAGCAGTGCAAGGTGTCAGTCAGTAGAGCAATGGAAAGTGTCAGTAGAGCAGTGGAAAGTGTCAGTAGAGCATTGGATGGTGTCAGTAGAGCAGTGGATGGTGTCAGTAGAGCAGTGGAAGGTGTCAGTCAGTAGAGCAGTGGATAGTCTCAGTAGAGCAGTGGATGGTGTCAGTAGAGCAGTGGATGGTATCAGTAGAGCAGTGGAAGGTGTCAATCAGTAGAGCAGTGGAAAGTGTCTGTAGAGCAGTGGATAGTGTCAGTAGAGCAGTGGATGGTGTCAGTAGAGCAGTGCATGGTGTCAGTAGAGCAGTGGAAAGTGTCAGTCAGTAGAGCAGTGGAAGGTGTCAGTCAGTAGAGCAGTGGAAGGTGTCAGTAGAGCAGTGGATGGTCTCAGGAGAGCAGTGATTGGTCTAAAGTAGAGCAGTGGATGGTGTCAGTCAGTAGAGCAGTGAAGAGTGTCAGTAGAGCAGTGAAAGGTGTCAGTCAGTAGAGCAGTGGATGGTGTCAGTAGAGCAGTGGATGGTGTCAGTAGAGCAGTGGAAGGTGTCAGTAGAGCAGTGGAAGGTGTCAGTCAGTAGAGCAGTGGAAGGTGTCAGTCAGTAGAGCAGTGGATGGTCTCAGTAGAGCAGTGGATGGTGTCAGTAGAGCAGTGGATGGTGTCAGTAGAGCAGTGGAAGGTGTCAGTAGAGCAGTGGAAGGTGTCAGTAGAGCAGAGCAGTGGAAGGTGTCAGTAGAGCAGTGGACGATGTCAGTCAGTAGAGCAGTGGAAGGTGTCAGTAGAGCAGTGGAAGGTGTCAGTAGAGCAGTAGATGGTGTCAGTAGAGCAGTGGAAGGTGTCAGTAGAGCAGTGAATGATGTCAGTCAGTAGAGCAGTGGAAGGTATCAGTCAGTAGAGCAGTAGAAGGTGTCAGTCAGTACAGCAGTGGGTGGACTCAGTAGAGCAGTGGATGGTCTCAGTAGAGCAGTGGATGGTCTCAGTAGAGCAGTGGAAGATGTCAGTCAGTAGAGCAGTGGAAGGTGTCAATAAAGCAGTGGAAGGTGTCAGTAGAGCAGTGGATGGTGTCAGTAGAGCAGTGGATGGTGTCAGTAGAGAAGTGGAAGGTGTCAGTAGAGCAGTGGAAGGTGTCAGTCAGTAGAGCAGTGGAAGGTGTCAGTCAGTAGAGCGGTGGAAGGTGTCAGTCAGTAGAGCAGTGGAAGGTGTCAGTAGAGCAGTGGATGGTGTCAGTCAGTAGAGCGGTAGAAGGTGGCAGTACAGCAGTGGAAAAAGAGAATATGATTACTTATGCGCTAACCAATACCAACTAATATGACAAAAAACAGCCAGTAGCAGTTGCCAACACTATAATGTGTCCCCACACTTACTAAAAAGTGTGGCGCTATCCCTAATTCAATAAAACAAAGTTTAAAAGTACATAACACAAAAAGACCTATTGGATACTAAATCAAAACTCCAGTGCTGCAAGAGGTTCAGATGAATGTACAAATAAGCAAATAAGGTAAGGAACATCAATAACAGAGATCATTAATACTCTACTGGATATCACAACTAAAAACACCAGTGCTGCACATAATTAAAAATGTGCAAACAAAGCGGAATCAATAGATAAAAAGGAAAAATGCCATATATACAGATCAAATTCATCAATGAAGTTCAATTGAATGTGCAAATAAATAAGACAGAAAAATCAATAGTACCCTGCTGGATATTGCAGCCAAAAGCACCAGTGCTGCAAATATTAAAATGTGTGCAAACAAAGCAAGATAATTCCACATGCAGAAAAAGTTCATTAATGCGGTAGCAATATCCAAATAAGATGACCCTGCTGGGTATTGCAACCAAATGCACCAGTGCTGTAAGAAATCAAAATATATGCAAATATGGCGAATAGGTAAACCAAATAAATTTCATAGGATAATAAAGTTCATCAATAAAGTGTCCTTTTTTTTGTGTTTCACATCCCACATCAATGTGTCCAAGTAAATAAATAAATCAAAAATTTCCCAGTGGTGATAGACGTGCACATATGAAGAAATCCTTAAGTGATGGTGTGATCACTCTGTGTGTGCCAACAGCTCACCTCACATCAAGACCCTTCATTTTTTACAGCACTGGTGCTTTTGGTTGCAATATCCAGTAGGGTACTATTCATTTTTTATATTTTATATGTAGCAATAACTCACGGTGGAGCTGCTGATTTAAAGCGGGCTGTTTCCATCAGCTTTTTACCTGTAGTTTCACCAATACCAGACTTAGAGTCCACGTTGAGCTTATTATCTGACAATAGAGACACCAGTCACTTTAGTACTTTTCCAATGCTTTAATGGGAGATAACTGCAAGAAGTAGCAGGAAAGAGGCAGAAGAAGAGTTGCAGGGAAGTTCAAATACCTTTTCTTGGTGTAGCACTAAGGAATTGAAATCTCAAGGATGAATGTATCTTCAGTTCAGGATTAAATCTTTGCCAGCCCGGATAGGCCTCTCTCACTGCCCTAGCAGCCGGAGCGCAGCACGAACAGAAAGTCTCTGCCACAGACTTGAGTAGAATAAAACTGTACGATCCTCTGCCACAGGCTGTAGTAGTTTTAGATGAACAGCAACACAGTACCAGAACCTTTAAGCCGACCTGGCAGTACTATGTGGTAGGTTAACTTAAGATGCGTCCTCCAATTGGGTCACCAGGCCCCTCTCCAGACCAGCGCTCCGCATGATCCTTCCAAGACGGGTCCCCCTTGGATTCTTCTCAATTGTCCGGCATCTTCCCGCAGGACAGACAGCACAGGACCATCTCCGCAGCAGTTGTAGTAGGCCCCAGACAGACTTCTGGGCCCACCCACACGCTGCAGCAATGCAGTCCTCTGGCCCGGAGGACCACGAGGTAGGACTCCTAGCACATACCTGTCGGCCAGGAGGGCCAGCAGGTGGAAAGAAAGAGACCAAGAAATATTGCGTCTGTCCCTTAAATACCCCCTCCCAGAATGCACAGCAGGGGACAACCTCTGCTGAGTTACTTCTGAGAAAGAAGAGCACTCAATACACATCAGTCTGTTGCTTTCTAGCTCCGGTCTGTAGTGACACCGACATCTACAGGTGACGGAGTGGAACTGGACGCAACACAACCAAGGCTGGAACAGAAGCTAATTTAGCCATAGATTAAAGCTGAACTATGTACAGAACAGATGACCCACTAAATTTACATATAAGCGGTAGATTAAAAATCTACCAGCGCTACATATATATTTATTTGTTATTTGGACATTCACTTGAACTTCATTGATGAATTTGATCTGTATATGGAATTTTTCCTTTTTTATCTATTAATTCCGCTTTGTTTGCACCTTTTTAATTATGTGCAGCACTGGTGATTTTAGTTGTAATATCCAGTAGGGTATTATTGATTTCTGTTATTGATGTTCCTTATGTTATTTGCTTATTTGTACAGTCATCTGAACCTCTTGCAGCACATTATTAGGGAAAGCCACACAGTCACTTCAAGTCCCAGCATGTCCAGGACTCACTCCTCCCCCATGCTGGGTTCCTGCCACTTCCTTACATATGGGATGTTCCCAGAACAGGGGAAGTTCAGAGAAGTCTCAGTCCCACTCAATGCATAGAAGCCCCCCAGCCATGTCAGTGTCCTGGACTTTAGAGTGCTCACACTTCCTCCACATACCCCCTCCTCCCCCCTGCATCTGACTTCTTGATGAACTTGCTTGCAGTATCTCCATCTCCTAATGGCTCCAGCTTAAAAGCACGTATCCCCAGCCGGCCCTGCCATGACTGAGGACAGGTGAGGGGGGGGGCCCGGGGGAAGCAATGAGAGATCAGAGAAGTGAGGAGAGATAAGCATGCACGGACTTGCAGCGAGAGATGTAAGGGGTGGAGGGGGCGGAACCAGCTCACAGAGCAGCAGGGACAGGGAGACCACTCACGCTGCTTGGAGGCAGCTGAGATGCAATGTTCTGTGGAAGAAAAAGGAGAGCTGATGGCCAGCCCATTCAACTCAGCAGCCCCATTCCACCTGACGCCTGAGGGGAGGTGTCTGTCACATATTATTCCTCACGTAAAGGCTTCTCAAGTAACCCCCCCGCCCCCACACAGGCACAGCGGCATAAAACCTGATGTGACAGGGACCCCGCACGGGCCCCCCTGAAGCAGGGGCGGATCTCAATGGCAACCCCTGTGATCCCTGATGCTACGCCCATGCCTGTTTGCATTCAATTCAAGAAAAGAACCTTTACCACTTTAGTGTGATTAAGATGTACGTTTCCAAGACCTGAGACTTATGCTTTTTTGCTACTAGGTGCTGATAAAGTGATTATGGGCTGGTCTTTAAAGATATCACTTTCTTGGCATTTTATCATAATTTAGTGTACAGGAGTATCATTCTCATGAAAATAGGGATTCAGAATTTGTTTGCTTTTGCTGTTATTGTATCTCTGTTCTTTTCAGGTGGAACAAGAGACAACATATTTGTATCTCGAGGATCAAGAAGAATATCCAAATTACACATGTTCCTGGAAATAGCTTGGGTGCTATAACAACTATCAGCTGGGAACTGGTGTCATCAACACAAGTCAAAGCATATATTGCCAGCACCATGGATCTTCATAACAGTGTTTTTTAAGTGATCCCATCACAAAGGTAAAAAGAAATGTTTCATCTCTTTATCGCGCATGTGATAAGTGCATAGTGCAGTGCAATAACAAACAAAACACACCCAGCAGACACAAAACAGTGGACCTAATAGCAAACAGAATCTCCTGCGCTCAAAAGTGATGTGACAGTGGTTGGTGTTGCCTAGGACCTCTATGGCTCCAGGTAAATGCACAGACCTTGCTGCCCTCAAGGGGTCGGGGGAAACCAATGGAAACACTGTAGAAAAAACGAAAAGAGGGCACACCAACCTTGCACATTACCCAAGTAAAATTTATTGGTATAAAAACTAAACGTGTCAACCATCTGATAGGTCCTCCGATGTGCTAGACACGGTCCTGGTGACCTGGTCACTTTGCATTCATTATGGGTAGGGATGGACGAACAGTTAGGTCCGAGCATAAGTTCAGGCTTTGGTTGTTCGGTCGTTCGGCGAACACCAAACAATATGCAGTCTTCAGGGCAAATTCAAAAGCCGTCTAAACACCGTTAAGGTCTATGGGACACTAACATGAAAATTCAAAAGTGCTCATTTTAAAGGCTTATATGCAAGTTATTGCCATAAAAAGTGGTTGCGGACCCGGGTCCTGCCCGAGGGGATATGTATCAATACCAGAAAAAGTTTTAAAAAGGGTAGTTTTTACGGAAGCAATGATTTTAATAATGCTTAAAGTGAAACAATAAAAATGAAATATTTGATTTAATATCGTGCCTATGGGGTGTCTATAGTATGCCTGTAAAGTGGCGCAGTTTTCCCGCGTTTAGAACAGTACCACAGCAAAATGACATTTCTAAAGGAAAAAAGTAATTTAAAACTGATCGTGGCTGTAATGATTGTCAGGTCTCGGAAATATAGATAAAACTCATTGAAGAAAACGGCATGGGTCCCCCCCAGTTCATTACCAGACCCTTTGTGTCTGGTATGAATATTAAGGGGAACCAGGGCAGGGTCCCTAACACACACCCCGAACCAAAAATTAAAAAAAAAATTGCGTGGGGGGCCCCCCAAAATCCATACCAGGCCCTCCATATTTCATTTTTTACACTTTCTTTTGTGAAATGGTAGGGGTACAATGTACTCCTTACCAATTTACATGGGGGGCGATCTGGGGGTACCCTTGTTAAAGGGGGCTACCAGATTCCGATAAGCCCCCCGCCCGCATACCCCCACAATCCCAGGGCAAGGGTTGTGGGTATGAGGCCCTTGTTCCCATCAACATGCTACTCCAAAGCACCCTCCCCATGTTGAGGGCATGTGGCCTGGTACGGTTCAGGAGTAAGGGCACTCTCTCATCCCCCCTCCGTATGGATACGGGTATGGATTTTGGGGGGACCGCTACGCCTTTTTTTTTATTTAGTGCAGGGTTCCCCTTAAATCCATACCAGACCTGAAGGGTCTGGTATGGATTTTGGGGGGGACCCCTATGCCATTTTTTAAAAAATTTGGTGCATTGTTCCCCTTAATTTCCATACTAGACCTGAAGGGCCTGTTATAGATTTTGGGGGAACCCCTACGCAATTTTTTTTTTTTTTTTGGTTCGGGGTTCCCTTTAATAATCATACCTGACCCAAAGGGCCTGGTAATGGAATGGGGGGGGAACCCATGCCGTTTTTTTGAATGATCTTTATCTATATTCCCGGGACCCGACAATTCATAACAGCCGCAATCAGTTTTAAATGACTGTTTTCCTGTAGAAATGTCATTTTGCTGTGGTACTGTTCTAAACACGGGAAAACTGCTCCACTTTACAGGCATACTATAGACACCCCCAGGGAAATATTTAAAGGAATATTTCAGTTTTATTGTTTCACTTTAAGCATTATTAAAATCACTGCTCCCGAAAAAAACGGCCGTTTTTAAAACTTTTTTTGCAGGACCCAGGTCCCCACTTTTATGACAATAACTTGCATATAAGCCTTTAAAATAAGCACTTTTGTTTTTTTATGTTCGTGTCCCATAGACTTTAATGGTGTTCATGTGTTTTTCTGAATTTTTTGCCTGTTCGGATGTTCTGGTGTGGACCGAACCCGAACCATCCTTAATTTTGGGCTTTGAAATGCTTTTATGATTGACTTGTTTGTGAGTATATTTCCTTTCTTTTTAAACCAATAAACATTACTTGGGTAGTGCGCAAAGTTGGTGCGCCCTCTTCGTTTTTTCTACAGGCACAAAACAGAGGCTACTACCTGGCATTTGCCATGATAATGATGTCACAAACCAGTCAAAAATGAAGTAATCCTGGATCAAATGCTTCAATTGACATGGGGGTAGTAAATGCAGTAGGCATCAATGCATGAATCTTGAGTTAGAGTCATGAATCTGGGTTAGCACACTGCATTTGGAGGATAACTGCACTGTAATGCATCTACAATGTAGCGTGCCTTTAAGCTATCTAGTTAGTTAGTACTAGGAAGTAATGTAACGTGATCTTGTGACTGCTTGGCCGTTTGGGTCTAGTGACACCTAACTTTTGTGCTTTTGTATCCCATATGAAATTGCAATGTCATCTGTACAGTAACTGACTGCTTGCCTTTCCCTCAATTAACCCTTTCCTATGCATTGTAACACAGTATACCCAACTCTAAGGAGTGAGAGTATATTTTGGTCCCAGGCTTTGGGCACAAAGTCTAACTCAATGGGAAGTGTGTGTTAGGGACCCTGCCCTAAGCAGGGTCCTTTAGTATTAGTATCTAAGCTGTAGGGAGTCTTAGCTTAGACTTTTATAGTTTTGCTTTAGTTGGGCTTTACCAAAGCTCAGGGTATTGTTTACTAATGCCTCTTGCAAGGGAATGTTCTGCAGCAGTTGTGTAATAAGAAACAATATTGCTGCGTTATGAATATTTATCTCCATCGGCACATCGCTAGGAGGTGTACTGGCAGTAGTGCATTCTTAAAAAAAACTTAAATATTTGTCCTTGTCTCTTGGGCTGTTGCCAGGAGAGGAGGCTGGGTTGGAGATCTCTGCCTGCTGCTTGGGGAGGCTGCCAAGAGTGGGTCTAAGTCTAAAGCCTAGAGGGTTTACACTGCCTTGCTGGAGGGAGTGAAGCAGAGTCTTGTTGGAACTTTGCTGCTGAAGAGTGTCATCTTTCTTCCCTACCTATTCAAAGTGACCTAGTGCACAAAGTTACATAAACAACTTTAGCAGGCAATACAATAACAGTTGCATATACAATCATTCACATCAGTTATAGCATTCTTTTCTCTAAGGCTTCATTCAGACTGGCAGAGGGCAGTGTTAATAAAAAACAGGCATTTGCATTACAGTAGCGAGGTCCAAGTCTGTTGTTTACCTTAATGCCGAATGTGCAGTTCAAACAAGCTCATTCACATTGTGTATTTACCCACTTATTATCGCTTCCCTCCCGGTAACAATGACTTTATATTATATTTAAATTACCTTTGACTGTATAAACTGTGTGTAGTTAGTGTATACATCACTAAATAAAAACAGGATCAAAACAAACACTGCAGGCTCATATATAAAACACTATAACAATTTTGCTTAAAACAGTGTTACATTGTGTAAATAAACAGTCTCTCTTTAAAACACAGAGTCCTGTTGAAACCAATAGCAGTAACTGTCTTCCATGTTTAGGAATCCCAACATCAAGTAAAAAAAGGTCAAGATGTGCTCATAAAAAAACTCTCACCTCCAATTCAATAGTGAATCTCATGAATATAAACCACCAGGGTATTCTGATTCCTTGGGTGGGACACCTCAAGGTCTTCTGCTCACTAGGGTCTTTCTTGGTGGAATTACCAATGACCCCAGAAAATACAAGGTGTAGCCCCTTTAAAACTTCCTTAGTGTTCATGCAGCCTATTGCCTTGCCCATGTTACAAAAAAGCATATAGAGAAGCTTCCATGGTGTAGAAGTTAAGGTAAAAGGATCAATGTATTAGGAAAAAATGCACTCTCAATAAATCCACATCAATAAGGTGACAGAATACTGTTGTACACTTGTATATAGGTCACTTCTGGTCTGCCTATTCTTCTGCGCCACCCTATGCATTACGTCATGGGCACGTGACTTCATCAGGGTAACGCGTAAGGCAGAGAAGAGGTAGACGCAGACCGAAAGTGCCGTAAAAGGAAGTGTACATCGGTATTCTGTTAGCTTATTTATGTGATTTTAATGTGGTTTTTTTTGCATTTTTTACCTAATACATGGTCCCTTTTACCTTAACTTCTACACCATGGAAGCTTCTCTACGTGCTTTTTTGTAACATGGCCAAGACAATGGGCCGCATGAATACTAAGAAGTTTTAAAGGGGCGCACCCTTTATTTCCTGAAACCATGGCTGATTCCACCAAGAGAGACCCTAGTGGGCATGAGACCTTGAGGTGACCGACCCAAGCCTTGGGGTGTCCAACCCAAGGAGTTGGAACACCCTAGTGTCTTATATTTATGCAAATCACTATTGAATTGGAGGCGAGAGTTCTGTGAGGACAAAATAACAAAAGGTAGTGTAGCGCTAATAGAGAACCATATGTTTGTATGATATGAAAAGCAATGGATTTCTCAAATGCACATATTTCACATATGGAAAGAACATAGACAATATATCAAAAAGTATAAAAGTTTTAAGAGTCCATAAAAAGTGTATCTTGTATATTAGTGGTAATCTTCAATGTATATATGGCTTCGTATTGCACATATCACCAAACCCAGACACATCTGTTTCAGAGATATACCATCACCAACATATAGAAGGCTTACCGGAACATGTGGACCAAATACAACTTACGTTGAACTGGGTCAAACAATCTTGAGTCCTCAGTGGCCGATGGACTTCCGTGGAGGATGAAAAGAGGTCCAGAGATGGTGTGTGAAATGGTATGAGTCTCGGGGGTGATGTCCTCAATGGGTTAGTTGTAACAGCAAAGAAAAACAAAAAAAGGCCACATAGTGTAATCCCGTATGGGAAATGTATAACAAATTTATCTTAAAAGAAATACACTCACGTGTGAAAGGGTTAAAACAGCGCTGTACAGATAAAAGATGGCGGCAGTGGGGTCCTCACTGACGCGTTTCGTCTCCTTGAACATCGTCTGGGGGGTCCCCCCACTGCAGTCAACAAGATTTTTATAAGAAATGTAGTCCCCTAATTGAGAGTCCACTTGCAATCAATTTCACATGTAATTAGAGACACTTCTAGTATTTGGAAAAGATGGCCGCTCGGCGTACATTCCACGCCTCATTTTGGGACCGGAAGTCTGCTGATCAGTTAATCAGTTGGGCATATTAACATAGCTAACCTATTAAATATTAATTATTGTGTAAAGATTCCATAATGTATCTTTTAATGTGACGTGAGACAAAGAAAGAAATAAATAAAATGACAGTGAAGGACAAATGCACTAGAAGTGACATCGGTCACATGGGTAGAAGGCTTGCGTTCCAATCCCCAAGATGCGCCGAAAAAAAGGGAAGTGACGTGATGAGTCTGGATGTTACGGGAAACATCACAACGAGACCAGGTGCGCTGAAGTGAAAAGAACGTCATAGGACGTAAACAGGGTATAGTGTGTGTAGTGTATGCATAGTGCACATAATGCGCAGAAGCAAACCAGCTTCGTGCGGCGTCATGGAAACGAGACTAACTTGCACGTTCTAAAGGCCGTGGTGACGTATATAAATCGTACGGCACCGATAGGGCATAGTATACAGAGGTAAACAGGCATCGTGCGGCATCATGGAAACGAGACGCCACATGACAAACTCACACGCTTTAGATGCTGTAATAACATGTATGGGTCACCATATCGGATAAAGTGAATTACGTACCAGGTGTAAACAAAAAGCAAAAGGAATGAACACAAATGGCTCAACAGTGCATCACTATATACCCACGATGTGGGAAAAGAGATTTTTTACATATTTATCCGTGCTAATAAATGTCTGTGCTCACAAACATAAATGAAACATATGTGTGTAAAATTATGATAATAATCATATACCAAAGTGTTAAGAGGTTATATTATTTGTAGGATGACATCAACCTCACAGACTGAATTATATGTATATGAAGTGGGCTCTCAAAAAAGGATCAAATAATAACAATTGAATGCTTAAAATTCTTAAAAATGAATGAAGAAAGATAAAAAATTCCAACCATGTGTTGAGCATATCACCAGTGGCTAAACGGGTATAGAACATGAATATATATACAGAAAAACAAAACTTGTAGTTATAAGCTACATGAGGCAGCCCATAAAAACTCATTGGAACGATATTTATCTATATGATATCTAAAATTGATGGAGAAAGGAGAAAGATAAACCTGGTTATATGTGATAATAAAGTGAACCAATGAACCAAGAAAGATGGGCCTGATGAGTCTGGATATTAAGCCTTATTAATAAAGGCATTGATGTCTAGCTCCACGTTTAGGCCAGACGGAAAGAGGGTCCGGAGTTCATGTATCCAGAAGGTCTCCAAACGAGAGACCCCTCTGGTCATGGCACCACCTCTCCATGAGGGACATATCTATCAATTACTATAAATTGTGTACCATTAATTACATGGTTGTGGTGTAATTTATAATGTCTGGGGAAGGTATGTTTGGTGTCCCCACTCTTAATGAGGGCAATGTGTTCCGATACTCTGACTGAATAGGAGCGGATGGTACGACCAATATATTGTTTTCCACAATGGCAGGTGATTAAGTACACAACGTAGCTAGTAGAGCAGGTACAAAATCGTTTGATGTAATATTGCTTATGGGTCACAGAGGATGTGAACGAAACGGTTTTGCGTCCAATTCCTGTGTTATGCTGACAAACAATACATTTTCTGCATGAGTAGAAACCCTCCATCTCAGGAAATAAGGGCTGAGGTATGGGAGGGTTGATGATATTGGGAGCTATTCTACTCTGTAGAGTGGGGGCACCTCTGAAGATAACTTTTGCTTGTTCAGGTAGAGCAGTATTTAGAACACGATCAGTTTTGAGAATGTCCCAATGCTTAGACATAATAGCTCTCACTTGTTTATGCTGAATAGAAAATGAAGTTAGCATGGACCACTTAAAACTATCACCCTGTTCTACTTTGGGTTTCTCCTCTAGTAAAGACTCCCTATTGGTGTTTAAAGCACGTTGAAATTTGCGGTCGACTAAGCAAGGGTTGTAGTTTTTGTCAATAAAAGTGAATTTTTCCCCAAGACGAAGGGGTTTTCTAGGCAACAAACAACTAATGCAGACAGTATGAAGTTTAAAAGGTAACTTTATTGTGACATAGGACAGTAGAGTAAAAAACATGAACTGTGTACAAAAAATTGTAAAAATCACAGGAGCATATACAGGGCTACACATGACTAATGCAATAAACAAGCGCTTGGATAGTTCTGATGCGTTTCGACCCCATCGGGTCTTCTTCAGAGGAAATGTATGCACTGTGGGGAAATTTTGTATGCATAAAAATAATACCAATGCAATTGTGCACAGTTATATGTAATAATTGTAAGAATTTTAAGCATAGTTACCAAAAGTATGCATATAGCCATGTCTCCTGAGCCTAAGGTTTTTAGAAAACCTCCACCGTCCGGTCCCAGCCTGGAGTCCCCCGGTCCGCCAACACCCCAAGAGGGGAGGCCAAACAGAGACTGCACAACTTACGGTGAATTACACCTATCGGATGCCCCGCTTTTGGCAAAGGGCGTGTGGGTCAGCGGCACCTGTGATCTGGACATCAAGCAGTAGCATCAGTCAGTGCATATAAGGAATGTGATCTATTTATGTAAACTTATATGAATCAAATAATAATGATAATCATACTTTCATAGAATTTTTTGGGCTGTTTGGCCTGAGTTCTAACAGTGATTAGAGTTTATAAAATATAATCAAAAATTATTGAACATATATGTACGTGTACAATGTAGATTACGAAAAATGGATTGAAAAGAATGAGAGGAAAAAGGAGGAAAGGAGAGGGGGAAAAAAAAAAAAAAAAAGAAAAAAAAAAAAAAGAGAAAGGAGTGTGGGGCGGGGGGGAAAGATATCAGGAAAAAATGGTGAGGAATGGGGCAGGAAAAGGGAGGGCGGTAATGAGGAAAGGGGCGGGGAAGGAGGACAGTGGGGGAAGCAAACAAGGGAAGAGAGGGAGATTGGAATGAAATAAAAGGAGGAGAGACATAGGCAGCAGGGAGATGAGAGGTGAAATTGTGAAGAAAATATAATAGAATAGAAAACAGCCACAATGTGAGAAAACCAGCTGGTGAGATGAACAATACAAGTGAGTGAAAAGATGAATGAGAGTGAAATAGAAAATGGTGTACCAGGTAAAGGGAGAGGGGATGTGCATGAGGGATGTGAAAAAAAAAAAAAGTGTGAAGGTGACAAAATAAGGTGAAAAAACAAAAAAAGGTGGAAAAAAGAAAAAACAAAAATGCCAATATGAGTAAAGTAATCAAGGTGGTTTACCTGGAGGTGCCAGCATATAAGCGGCGCATATAACGGAGTGGATCCCAGTTCCCAGGGGATGCCTGTTGAGGGGAAACGCGTCGGGTGGAGCTAGAGGCTGTGACGCCATCACGTTTTTTTCCTTTCCCCATGCAGTCAGCTGGTTCGTTCCCCTGCTGCATGTCTGCTGTCTTTTAGCTTATTTTTTATCCAGTTCCCGGTTGCTGTGCAGTTTTAAGTTTTTGATTTGCAGTTCCCAGTGTGCTGTGTTCATTGCTGTGACCATTTGCTGTGGAGTTTTTTAAGCGATTTTGAAAATGACTTTTAACCGCTTGGCATCCGCTCTATAGCCGAATGACGGCTACAGCGCGGACCTACATTCCCGGGAGGACGTCATATGACGTCCTCCCCTGTGCACGCTCCCTGCGCGCGCCCTGCAGGGCGCGCGCCGGGCGCGTTGTGATCACCGAGTCACTGAGACTCGGCTGATCACCGATCTGTGTAAGGGGCCGGTCCCGGCCCCTTACCATGTGATCAGCTGTCAGCCAATGACAGCTGATCACATGATGTAAACAAAAGATCGGTAATCGTTTTTTTTTTTTACTCACGCTGAAAGCGCGAGTAGAAAAAAAAGCCGATCACCGGATCGGATGTGAGGGACATCGGTCCCCAAGTGGAAGAGGCACATCTGCCTCATCAGTGCCCAATAAAAGTGCCACCTAATAGTGCCCACAGTGCCACCTAATAGTGCCCACAGTGCCACCTAACAGTGCCCACAGTGCCACCTAACAGTGCCCACAGTGCCACCTAACAGTGCCCACAAGTACCACCTATCAGTGCCCACAAGTACCACCTATCAATGCCCACCTGTAGTGCCAATCAGTGCCACCTGCCAGTGCTGCCCATCACTGCCACCCATCAGTGCCCATCACTGCCACCCATCAGTGCCCATCACTGCCGCCTATCAGTGCCCATCACTGCCGCCTCATCAGCGTACATCAATGAAGGAGAAAAATTACCCGTTTAAAATTTTTTAAAACAAAATATAAAAAAATAAACTTTTTTTTAAAAAAAAAATCAGTTTTTTACATTTTTTTAATAAAAAGTAAAAACCGCAGAGGTGATCAAATACCACCAAAAGAAAGCTCTATTTGTGGTGAAAAAATGATAAAAATTTCATTTGGGTACAGTGTTGTATGACCACGCAATTGTCATTCAAAGTGCGTCAGCGCCGAAAGCTAAAAATTGGTCTGGATAGGAGGGGGGTTTAAGTGCCCAGTAAGCAAGTGGTTAAATAAACCAATGTTACACATCTGCACTATGGAGTCTCCCTCGTTTTGTCTCTATTGAGGGGTTCGGTTTCTTTGTGGATGTTCCAAGGGAGATAATTAACCCTTCCCTCCGCGGTACTGGAAACCAGTGATTAAAACAAGACAGAAAGTGCCTGTTTGCGGATCGGTTGGGGTGGATGAGGATATCCCCCGTGATTGACATCCAGGTGGCCATCACTGAAGCTGGCAGGCTAATGCAACAAGTCCATATGATCTCTTTGATTGGAGATTCATCTGATCCGGTAAGCGGTTAATTTTACCATATCTGTGAGTGGGAAGATCATCTGTTTATCCCAATCAGAAGATGTATGATCCATCATTAACATAATATATTTTATGTGGACTTGTTTAAGTTTTACACAGGTTAATCAATAAGAAAAATTCTCACTTATAGACTGTTTTTTTCAGCATGAGTTTGATATGTTGAGTGGATGCTACATTGTGGCTGGTCACTATTTATAGCAACATTGTGGTTTGTATCACATAATATATTTTATGTGGATTTGTTTAAGTTTTACACAGGTTAATCAATAAGAAAAATTCCCACTTCATAGACTGTTTTTTTTTAGCATGAGTTTGATGTGTTGAGTGGATGCTACATTGTTGCCGGTCACTATTTATAGCAACATTGTGGTTTGTATCACAGTAGCACAATTTTAGGTGGTATTTTTTAGTATATATAGGGATATATTTGTATATTCTTATTTTCACAACGGTGTTTGAAGCATGTTGGTATAGTTTGAAGACTGGATACATCAATTTTTCACACAATATTTAATTAATTTTCTACATATTAATTATTGTCACATTAACAGTGTTATAACACTTTTTTGGGTTCACATACATTGTATTATTATATACTTTGTTTGGATGCGCACTTGTCACTTTATATGAAAAAAAGGGAGGACAGACCATATTGGCCCCATAAAGAATGAGGAAGGACATCTGGTTACAAAGGATGGGGAGATGGCGAAGGTATTGAATTTATTCTTCTCCTCAGTCTTCACAAATTGATCGGGGGGCTTCAGTAACCAAAACTGCAATGTTTATCCTCATGACACAACACAGGAAGCACCTCCATGGTTAACAGAGGACAGAATTAAAATTAGACTTGAGAAACTTAACATTAATAAATCACCGGGACCAGATGGCTTGCATCCGAGGGTACTTAGGGAACTCAGTCAAGTGATTGCCAGACCGTTGTTCCTAATTTTTACAGACAGTCTACTGACTGGAATGGTACCAGCTGATTGGAAAAAAGCCAATGTAGCACCAATATTTTAAAAGGGCCCAAAATACATCCCTGGGAATTACAGACCAGTTAGCCTAACATCAATAGTATGTAAACTCTTGGAGGGGATGATAAGGGACTATATACAAGATTTTAGTAATGAGAACAGTATCATTAGCAGTAATCAGCATGGATTCATGAAGAATCATTCTTGCCAAACCAATCTACTAACCTTCTATGAGGAGGTGAGTTGCCATCTAGATAAAGGAAGGCCCGTAGACGTGTATCTGGATTTTGCAAAAGCATTTGACACAGTTCCCTATAAATGTTTACTGTACAAAATAAGGTCCGTTGGCATGGACCATAGGGTGAGTACATGGATTGAAAACTGGCTACAAGGGTGAGTTCAGAGGGTGGTGATAAATGGGGAGTACTCAGAATGGTCAGGGGTGGGTAGTGGGGTTCCCCAGGGTTCTCTGCTGGGACCAATCCTATTTAATTTGTTCATGAACGACCTGGATGATGGGTTAAACAGTTTAATCTCTGTATTTGCAGACGATACTAAGCTAAGCAGGGCAATAACTTCTCCGCAGGATGTGGAAACCTTGCAAAAAGATCTGAACAAATTAATGGGGTGGACAACTACATAGCAAATGAGGTTCAATGTAGGAAAATGTAAAATAATGCATTTGGGTGACAAAAATATGAATGCAATCTATACACTAGGGGGAGAACCTCTGGGGGAATCTAGGATGGAAAAGGACCTGGGGGTCCTAGTAGATGATAGGCTCAGCAATGGCATGCAATGCCAAGCTGCTGCTAACAAAGCAAACAGAATATTGGCATGCATTAAAAAGGGGATCAACTCCAGAGATAAAACAATAATTCTCCCACTCTACAAGACTCTGGTCCGGCCGCACCTAGAGTATGCTGTCCAGTTCTGGGCACCAGTCCTCAGGAAGGATGTACTGGAAATGGAGCGAGTACAAAGAAGGGCAACAAAGCTAATAAAGGGTCTGGAGGATCTTAGTTATGAGGAAAGGTTGCGAGCACTGAACTTATTCTCTCTGGAGAAGAGACGCTTGAGAGGGGATACGATTTCAATATACAAATACCGTACTGGTGACTAGGGATGAGCTTCGAGTTCGAGTCGAACTCATGTTCGACTCGAACATTGGCTGTTCGCCCGTTCACCGAACAGCGAACAATTTGGGGTGTTCGCGGCAAATTCAAAAGCTGCAGAACACCCTTTAAAAGTCTATGGGAGAAATCAAAAGTGCTAATTTTATAGGCTTATATGCTAGTTATTGTCATAAAAAGTGTTTGGGGACCTGGGTCCTGCCCCAGGGAACAAGGATCAATGCAAAAAAAAGTTTTAAAAATGGCCGTTTTTTCGGGAGCAGTGATTTTAATAATGCTTAAAGTGAAACAATAAAAGTGTAATATTCCTTTAAATTTCATACCTGGGGGGTGTCTATAGTATGCCTGTAAAAGGGCACATGTTTCCCGTGTTTGGAACAGTCTGACAGCAAAATTATATTTCAAAGGAAAAAAAGTCATTTAAAACTACTCGCGGCTATTAATGAATTGCTGGTCCAACAATACACATAAAAGTTCATTGATAAAAACGGCATGGGAATTCCCCACAGGGGAACCCCGAACCAAAATTTTTTAAAAAAATGGCGTGGGGTCCCCCCAAAAATCCATACCAGACCCTTATCCAAGCACGCAACCTGGCAGGCCACAGGAAAAGAGGGGGGGACGAGAGAGCGCCCCCTCCTGACTGTCCCAGGCCACATGCCCTCAACATTGGGAGGGAATGCCACAGGGAAGTCCCCATCAAGTCCCTGTGCATCAGAGGGGGGCAGGGTCACTGGGTGGCCCCGCCCCCCATTATTTAAGAACTGTCAGAAGAGGAGAAGCATCACACAGCAGGAGCCTCCCTCCATGCCATCATGGATGCGGAGCGGCCCGAGGAGAAGAAGGGAAAAAGACACCGCGGATGAAGATGCAGGATGAGAACACTGGAGGAAGAACCAGAAGAACCAGAAGAAGAAGAAGATGGAGGAAGAAACCGAAGGAAGGTAGAAGATAGAAGATAGAAAAAAGAAGATAGAAGAAAGAAGAAGCATTTAAATAAAGGAATTGTCAAAAACTGTCTCGTGTTAACATTTTTGACAGTTTTTTTGTGAAATGGTAGGGGTACGTACCCCCTTACCATTTCACACAGGAGGGAGGGCCGGGATCTGGGGGTCCCCTTGTTAAAGGGGACTTCCAGATTCCGATAAGCCCCCCGCCCGCAGACCCCCACAACCACTGGGCAAGGGATGTGGGGATGAGGCCCTTGTTCCCATCAACAGGCACCCTCCCAATGTTGAGGGCATGTGGCCTGGTACGGTTCAGGAGTGGGGGTGCTCTCTCATCCCCCCCTCTTTTCCTGCAGCCTGCCAGGTTGCGTGCTCGGATAAGGGTCTGGTATGGGTTTTTGGGGGGACCCCATGCCATTTTTTTAAATTTTGGCGCGGGGTTCCCCTTAAAATCCATACCAGACCTGAAGGGTCTAGTATAGATTTTGAGGGGACCCCACGTCATTTTTTTTTTTTTGCCTGGGGTTCCCCTTAATATCCATACCAGACCTGAAGGGCCTGTTATAGATTTTAGGGGGACCCCCCACGTCATTTTTTTTTTTTAATTTTGGTTCGGGGTTTCCCTGTGGGGAATTCCCATGCCGTTTTTATCAATTAACTTTTATGTGTATTGTCGGACCGGCAATTCATTAATAGCCGCAAGTAGTTTTAAATGACTTTTTCTTTTGAAATGTCATTTTGCTGTCAGACTGTTCTAAACATGGGAAACATGCGCCCCTTTACAGGCATACTATAGACACCCCCCAGGTACGAAATTTAAAGGAATATTACACTTTTATTGTTTCACTTTAAGCATTATTAAAATCACTGCTCCCGAAAAAACGGCCATTTTTAAAACTTTTTTTTCATTGATCCTTGTCCCCTGGGGCAGGACCCAGGTCCCCAAACACTTTTTTATGACAATAACTTGCATATAAGCCTTTAAAATTAGCACTTTTGATTATTCATGTTCGTGTTCTATAGACTTTAACGGTGTTCGCGTGTTCGAACACATTTTTTGCCTGTTCGCAAGTTCTGGTGCGAACCAAACAGGGGGGTGTTCGGCTCATCCCTAATGGTGACCCTACAATAGAAATAAAACTTTTTCACAGAAGAGAGTTTAACAAGACTTGTGGCCACTCATTAAAATTTGAAAAAAAGAGGTTTAACCTTAAACTACGTAGAGGGTTCTTTACTGTAAGAGCGGCAAGGATGTGGAATTCCCTTCCACAGGCGGTGGTCTCATCGATAGCTTCAAGAAACTATTATATGAGCACCTGAATGACCACAACATACAGGGATATACAATGTAATACTGACACATAATCACACATAGGTTGGATTTGTGTCTTTTTTCAACCTCACCTACTCTGTAACTATGTAACTATGTAACATGGTTTTATTTTATACATATATGTGAAAATGCAGGAGTTACATTTTCACATAGTTACATAGTTACATAGTAGGTGAGGTTGAAAAAAGACACAAGTCCATCAAGTCCAACCTGTGTGCTTTTATGTTAGTATTACATAAAAGCACACTGTTCACTGTTTTGTTTCATTATAAGCTCTTTCACATTTCTTCGTGGCGCGTGCTAACTCTCAGCATTATGTATTTGGTAGACTTTACACTGGTTGATAGAGTCAACAGTACTGCACCACAACCATGAATATAATGGGTGTGGAGAGGTGCTTCAATGTAAAATCCTCCTTAGGATCAAAAAACAGGCCTAAAAGGGCCATGCTGTTGGACAGCCAATAGGGAGTGTCCATGCCCTCCAGACAACAATGTAGACGCCCAAAGAAGGGCCCTTCTATTTTCCAGTAAGAAAAGAAAAGACTGAAACCTACCAGCCTGCATGCCTTCAAAAATATGGTTCTTGTTTTGTATCCCATCATTGAACCTAAAATTGATTTATTAATACAGTTAGGACTGGAAATTGCAGGTACCCTTGTTTTCACATTAATTTTTTAGCCATAATAATATATTATCTTCAGATTCAAATATATTGCTGAAACCAAAATGCATGCTGTAGCTAGTACAGAAGCAGTTACTCTACCATTTCCACTAATGGCAAAGTATAAGAGACACAGTAATGAAAATAGCAGAACAGATTTTGTGCAAGAAATACAGTAATCACTTTTCTAACAGCTGCTCCTTGTCTAGAATTAGAAACCTATTAAAGTTAACTATGCCCTTCTTTCTTCAGTTAGAAAAAAATGGCCATTGATTGTCAAGGAAAACTCTATCTCGCACAGCTGCTGTGCAGAGGCAATGCTGCCAACTTCAGAAAAATAGAAATTGCTGTTGCAAAGTATTGATTATTGTTTTACCAAGCAATAATTCCTGCAAAATCAATTACTGTGAGTTTTACATTTACTCTTTTGAGCTACAGTTTACCAGAGCACTAACTTCATATTATACTTGCACAATAATGTTTTGCTTTATGGCAATATTTCTATTTGAAAATATAACTTTTAGTTGTTGAAACAAAATCCAGATTTTAATCAAACATTTGTTATAGGATCTGACATCAGAAAACATGTTTTCCTAAAGTAAACCTTCACTAGTAACAGTAGTGTTGTGTTAGCCATTGATAAATGCAAAAAGTTTGTAGTTTAAAGTGTATCTTTAGCAAATATATAACCTCATATATTTATTTCGATATGGAATTTCAATTATTACATATTAAACGTTTACCATGAATCTGAGAAATGTTGAATCTTGAAAACGTACTTTTTGTAGAATCCTATACTTCTAGCCCCTTGAATGCAGTGACAACTATTCGCTATGCCATGGGAATATGCACTGCTGTGTCACGCATTTCACAGAGCCTGCTGTCTGAACAACAGAGGTGCTAAAGATAAGGAGTTTCAGGAGGTGGAGTCATTACAGGAAACACACCATATGTGCCATAATCACTACTTTAAGGCATCAAGGTACCATGGGATATGTAGTTCTTATGCTGCTTTCACACTGAGGCATTTTTCAGGTGCTAAAGGGCTAAAAATAGCGCCTGTAAAGCACCTGAAAAACGCCTCCCCTGCCTCTCCAGTGTGAAAGCTCGAGTGCTTTCACACTGGAGCGATGCACTTGCAGGACAGGAAAAAAAGTCCTGCAAGCAGCATCTGAAATCAAAAATCAACCAAAGAAACGAGAAGAGCAGAAGCTGAAAAGCACGCAGGGAATCCAGTAAGGTGTTGAAAAAGATTGCAAGCAGATATGCAGTTCTCAAAACATCAGAATAGATATTTCAGGTAAGCTTATATTGGGCTGTCAAAAATAACCATCGTTTGTATTGTTATTACAGCGCTCATGTTGTAAAATTAAATGTATATGCTTTGATTTTAGATTTTCCTTAAATATCATATTTTATTGACCATCGTAACCACTTTCCGACTGTAGGACACCTGCAGGCATCATCCTGGTACCAACATTTTCAGACAGCGATTCCCTGTTAAGCAGAAGTGATTCACTTGTGCAGGTGGTGGAATGGGGTCTCCCTTCCCACTACTTCCACCTTTCCTGGGCTGTCCCGACTGATCACGGAGCCTGGGAGTAATGCGACCGGCGGCAGCAACTGAACTACACAGAGATAGTGGAACTGACGTTGTTCCTCCCTCTCTGTGACCCCGGAAACAGGAATTGACGAGGATCTCGTCACTTCTCGTTTCGGCTCTTTGTTTACCTGGCTGTTAGCGGCCAGGAAAGCAGCCGATCAAACTGATCTGTATCTGATTGGCTGTATTGGAGGCCAGAGGAGAGAATTGGGGTCTAATAGACCTGTCATGGCCCATGCTGTCACAAGGGATGTTGTTCATCCCTTGTGATAGCAATACAATTAATACAAAAAAATTAAAGAAAAAATAAAAAAATAAAGAAAAACCTGCACAAATGCGAACACATATGTACAGTATCTCACAAAAGTGAGAACACCCCTAACATTTTTGTAAATATTTTATTATATCTTTTCATGTGACAACACTGAAGAAATTACACTTTGTGAGTGTACAGCTTGTATAACAGTGTAAATTTGCTGTCCCCTCAAAATAACTCAACACACAGCCGTTAATGTCTAAACTGCTGGCAACACCGTCCAAACAATCATCCAAATTGGACCCAAAGTATCAATATTTTCTGTGGCCACCATTATTTTCTAGCACTGCCTTAACCCTCCTGGGCATGGAGTTCACCAGAGCTTCACAGGTTACCCCTGGAGTCCTCTTTCACTCCTCCATGACTATATCACTGAGCTGGTGGATGTTAGTGACCTTACGCTCCTCCACCTTCCATTTGAGGATGCCCCACAGATACTCAATAGGGTCTAGGCCTGGAGACATGCTTGTCTTTAACAAGGCAGTGGTCATCTTGGAGGTGTGTTGGGAGTCGTTTTCATGTTGGAATACTGCCCTGCAGCCCAGTCTCTGAAAGGAGGGGATCATGCTCTGCTTCAGTATGTCACAGTACATGTTGGCATTCATGGTTCGCTCAATGAACTGTAGCTCCCCAGTGCCAGCAGCACTCATGCAGCCTCAGACCATGACACTCCCACCACAATGCTTGACTGTAGGTGAGACACATTTGTCTTTGTTCTCCTCACCTGGTTGCAGCACACATGCTTGACACCATCTGAACCAAATAAGTTTATCTTGGTCTCATCAGACCACAGGACATGGTTACAGTCATGCAGACCAACTTGATGCAGTGTGCGGCGTATGGTCTGAGCACTAACAGGTTGACCCCCCTCCCCTTCAACCTCTGCAGCAATGCTGACAGCACTCTTATGTCTATTTCCCAAAGACAATATCTGGATGTGACGCTGAGCACATGCACTCAACTTCTTTGGTCAACCATGGCGAGGACTGTTCTGTGTGGCTTGGACACCGTTTTCATATGCGGGCACTACTCACGTATGCGTTCGCTTCTACACACGAGCACGGCAGGACGGGGCGCATTTAAAAAAGGTATTTTTTTCTTATTTATTTTACCTTTTATTTTTTATTTTTACACTGTTCTTTAAAAAAAAAATTCTGTCACTTTTATTCCTATTACAAGGAATGTAAACATCCCTTGGAATAGAAAAAAAGCATGACAGGACCTCTTAAATATGAGATCTGGGGTCAAAAAAACCTCAGATCTCATATTTACACTAAAATGCCATAAAAAAAAATTGTCATTTTAAAAAAATAAAAAATAAATAAACGGCCCTTTAAGAGCAATGGGCGGAAGTGGCGTTTTTGATGTCATTTCCGCCCTGCAATGGTATGGATATGGGTGGGGGCCATCTTCCCCTCACTCGTCTCCATACCCAGCATGTGAAAGGATCCAATCGCCTCTGCCACTGCCGACGGCTCCGGTAAGTGGCAGAGGACACTGGAGCGCAGCAGGAGGGGGGCCTCTCCCACCGCCAATAAAAGTGATCTTGCGGCGAATCCGCCGCAGAGACCACTTTTATATGAAAGCAGACCGCTAGTCAAAGTAGAGGATACTGGGGTTATGGCAGCCAGCTGCTGCCATAACAACGATATACCTCTTCAAAGTTAGGAAATATATCGGTGTGCGGCGGTCCATAAGTGGTTAAAGTGTATTTTTTCCAAAGAAAATGCGTTTGAAAAACCACTGCACAAATACCGTGTGACATAAAAAATTGCAAATCCCATAATTTTCTTCTATAGGGCCTGTGTTAAAATATATTTATATAATGTTTGGGGGTTCTAAGTAAATGTCTAGCAAAAAAAAATATTTTTACATGTATGTGAGAAGTGTCAGCATTGGCCCAGTTGGCAAGTTCTTAAAGTGATTATAAAGATTAGTTTTTCTTTTTTTAAATAACAATAAGTTATACTTACCTGTTCTGTGCAAGGGTTTTGCACAGAGTGGTCCCAATCCTACTTTTCTGGGGTCCTCCGGTGGCACTTCTAGCCCCTCCTCTTCAGGAAGTGCCCCCATGGAGAGCCAATTTCCATTGGAGCACCCATGCAGGCACGCCCCCAAGTCCTGCTGCTGCGTCCATTGACACAGACAGCAGGATGCAGCCCCTCCCCCTGGCTCCTTTGTCACTGGATTTGATTGACAGTAGCAGGAGCCAATGGCTCTTGCTGCTATCAATCTATCTAATGAGGACCCCGAGACAGTGGTTGGAGCTGCTGGGCTCGTGCTCGTCGCTGGAACGTTTGGGTTCAGGTAAGAAAAATGGGGTCTCTGGGGGCAGCTGCAGCACAGAAGGTTTTTCACCTTAATGCATAGAATGCATTAAGGTGAAATGGCCTAAACTTTATAAATCCTTTAAGTTAATAAATATGCAAGCTTTCTGAGCCCCTTAAATACCTTTCTCGTGCATTGTATAAAGCCGGAATAAGAACACAGATATGCAAGGTAAAGTTGAAATGAAAGCATGTAAATTTGTGATTCACTCAGTACTTCAAACTTTTTCAGTTGAAAGCCTTATGCCCTGTACACGCGATCGGACTTCTCGTCGGAAAAAGCTATGATGGTTTTTCCGATGGAATTCTGCTCAAACTTGTCTTGCATACACACCAAATTCCGACCGGCAAAAATGCGGTGACGTACAACACATATGACGGGACTATAAAAGGGCAGTTCAATATGAAGTGCGCCACCCTTTGGGCTCCTTCTGCTAATCTCGTCTTTATCTCGTGTTAGTAGAAGTTTGGTGAGAGACGATTCACGATTTTCAGACTCGTGCTTTTCAGATCGTTTTACTGCTGTTCAGTGTGTGCTTGTGCGTTTGTATCTGCTTTTCAGTGTGTGTAGACAGTTCGTATCTGTTATTTCAGTGCGTTCTTGTCCACTCGTTGCTGATTTTCAGCTCGCTCTTCACAGGCCTTGCTGTTCTTCAGTGTGTTCTGTTAGTTTGTTTTGACCACCTGACCGTTTTGAAGCCATGTTGCAGGTAAGTGCTCGTCGTAGAGTTCGTGCTATGTGGGGGCTTGGTGTTGGGGTTCTTACTTTGACCCAAGCCCAGTCCATGAACAGGGCGGGGAGGAGTTCATGGACCAAGAATTTATTGCTCCAGCGTGACCAATTCTCTCACATGCCTTTGCTTCGTGAGATCCGTGAGAATAACCCTGATGATTTAAGGAATTTTTTCAGGATGATGGACCCCATTTTTTTTTGCTGTTCCCTTATATCAGCAGGCAGGATACCTGCATGAGGCAAGCCATCACTCCGGAGCAGAGGCTAGTCACCACGTTGCGGTACTTGGCGACTGGGAGAAGTCTGCAGGACCTCAAGTTCTTGACAGGCATCTCCCCCCAGGCTCTGGGGATCATTATCCCAGAGAATTGTTCTGCCATCATCCAGGTCCTGCAGAAAGACTATATTAGGGTAAGTTTTCTCCTTTAACATCACATTGCTAATGTATTGTATTTCTTTCATCATTCCCTAATTACCATGATTGTAATATGCTGTGAATGTCCCTTTTTTGCCCATGCATGCTGGAAGCTTTTAATGCTCCTTTTTTGTCCTTCATGCATATTTGCCTTCACCAACCTCCCCAGCATGCTATCCTGGGCCCATATCCACCTAGCCTAGTCACTTAACAATGTATTTTGTCAGCTCTATTGTAGTGCTTTACCCTAAACACCCCCTAAAATGTGTACAAATGTTATTTGTGTCCTAAAATTCAGGCAGAGTGCCCTAGGCTTTTTTTGGGGGTCCCAAACTCATTTGGAACCCTCCCTCCCCCCAACCACTAAGTCAACCCATACCAATCCTCTATCTGCTGACTTTGCCAAACCCATACACACTATACCCACCTCTTTTGTGGTCATATTTATGGATGAATTCCCCAAAGCATGTAGTGAAAGGGCCTGCCTGAATACTTTCAAATGGTACTGTTTAAAGTTTTGTTCTCTTATTTTCTTAATAGATAATTACAGATAAAGTTGACCCTGGTTGTGTGGATGTGTCATTGCCATCATCCCATAACATTAAAGAAAAAAACTGCATAAACCTCTAAAGGGATTTTTAGGGCAATGAAAACTAAAAAATATTAAAATAAATGTTTATTGTAAATATATATAAATAGGTACAAAAGGTCAATAGAATAATTAAAGATAACAAATAGCAGGATATTAAAAAAGTGCATTCATATAGAAACCAAAGAACAAGAATTGGAGAAGGTGATACATAACACTACCCGATACAATTACCACATATGAGAAACCGTGGTGTCGAGTGGTGAAATTCCAACGCATTTCAACATGCTCAATTCAGAGAAAAAGTCTACTTCAGGGAAATGTATCACAATCTAAATGAAATCAAAAACAGCAATATTATGGGCTGTGTAAAATGATGTATATATCTCGCATATTGCGGCTCACAATCTACTCACATCCTCCCAATGCACTTCAAGGGTTGATTAAATCTCCCGTGTCAGGGTGAGAGGTCCTGGTTCTCCATGAGTTAACAGTGTCCAAAATCCTCTACAGGACAGCTGGATATATAATTACAATCCAAATGTTGGCGTTCCAGCATCAAATATTAGATGTCTGTATATAACAGGGTAAAAGGTAGGAACAAAAGCCTGGTTGAGAAGCAAGGGGGGTAAAAAGGGGCCCCCCTTCCTCTATGCTAGTATTAAGGTGTAAGATGAGTAACTCACTTTTAACAGGAAATATAGGTCTGATGCATCCAGAGCGATCCGCATACCCTGGTGTCCCTGGTAACCGAGGGAAGGAGTGACGCCGTGTGCTGTCCCTGGTGTCCTTATATGTGGTGTGGGCGGGGATGGGCTGCCGCATCAGCCAGTGATGCAGCGCGCCTGGAATCACCACCGACAGGAGAATCCAACCTGGTCACACCGCGCGTTCCCATGACAACAGACGACGACGCTGGCATCGCACATGCGTGCCGCGGCGAATGGGCCGGCCACCATGATGGAAGGGGGCCGTGCCCATAGTTGGAAAGTCTGCAGTGAGGTATCACAGAGCCAGCCAAACACAATGGCGCAGCTGGCGCGGTGTACGCACTGCAGGGAGGGAGAAATCCCCCCACCCCGAGGTGGAAATTGTGCCCATGGAGCCGCCAACCGGGATGGTGGATCCCGGTCAGCAAAGCGGCATAAAGGGGGTGGGCGTTGGAATAACGGGGTTACTACCAAGGGCCTGTGACACCTAGAGGGCCATCCCCCTGATCCACCCAGGACGTCCAGGGTGGAAATGGGGAAAAAAGCCAGGACTAGTAACCACTGACACAGGGGGCCCCCGCTCGAAGCACTTTTCAAGCATTGGGGTAAATTGCCGCGGTGAGGGTAGGGACAGGACAGAGAGGGTAGATACCCTTCCCACTGGGAAAACCCCCGGAGAGAGGACACTCCACCCCCACATCGGGCAACCCAGAAAGGCATGAGGGATGAAGTAGATGCGAGATCAAGACAAATTACTGCTTGGTGGCCCTAATCGACACCAAGAGATATAATGTAGCAATAAAGTTATTCAATGAAATAGAAAACAGTCAATTGAAGAACAGTAGTGAATCTCATAACACCATCCCGAGTTGGCCCAGGAAGCATAGGCCAAATCAGGTGGTGACAAGACAGCAAAAAACCACATACATATATGAGTATATAAGGACAAGGTAGACAAACAATGACCTTTAGTTGGTTTTGCCCGAGCTAAAGCCCTCCAAGAAGGGTCTGAAGCTCTCTGTTTCATTTGGCCCTAAGGCTCCTGAACCAGCGCATTTCTTGCTGGAGCAGGATCTTGTTCCAGTCACCCCCCTAATTGGTATATGGAGTCTATCCAGTACTGTAAAATTAACTTTTGGCATCCTATAGTTGTGTTGTCTGGCTACATGTCTTCCTAGCGGAAGGTAAAGATTGCCAATGCCCATACTGTGCATGTGTTTTTCAACTCTTTTGCCAAATTCTTGTCGGGTTTTCCCGACATAGAAGGCCCCACATTGGCATTGCATCACGTACACGACTCCTTTTGTTCTGCAGTTGGCAAAATGACGTTGTTGAAAATTTTTTCCATTAGGTAATAATATCGTGGTCCTCCTTCCAAAAACTCCACACTGTGAGCATGACCCACATGGGTATATACGCCAAGTTTTGCAAGGGTTTCTTCTTGCATTACCCTTGTATTCACTTTGTGTGAGCATGTTCCCAATGGAATTGTAGATAGGAAAACTCTAGGCATGGGACTTTAAGGGCACAATAGTATTGGACTACAAAAAATAAATTTAATAGGGGTATTTTATTAGAAAATTATAAAAGACAATGGACACACATAGATTGTTTAAAAACACTTCAGGCTAGATGTAAATCCTAGTAATAATACACCGTATGGATCCTATCCTGCAAATTTAGGTAGCATAAAGAAGGCTATAAATGTACACATATATCGCTTAGTCCGTATATAGGAGAAATACTTCCCCTGAGCATTGAACAGTAGGCAAGCACATAATTATAGCAGACAAGATGCAGCAGGTTTGGTAATCCACGGTGAGATGTTCTCTAGTTGCTCTACATGTTTCGCGTTACACAGAACGCTTCCTCAGGAGCTAGAGATTCAATTGAGTATGGTAAGATTGCATAAATCTGTCAATAGTGATTGTATGCAGATGATCACAATTTGATCATAAATATAGGGTATCTGAATTGAATTGGAAACAGCAGTCGGCCACAACCTGGAACCTCTCAGAAAAATGTAGCATCAGGTATCCATAAGAGGGAAAGCAAAGGCTTTATCGTTGTAGTGCCTCAGGTGGATGAGAGGAAACACAAGGGTGCGCCGTCTGGCCTAACCAGGCCACAGCACCGGTCCCTGCTTAGGCCGGACGGCGCACCCTTGTGTTTCCTCTCATCCACCTGAGGCACTACAACGATAAAGCCTTTGCTTTCCCTCTTATGGATACCTGATGCTACATTTTTCTGAGAGGTTCCAGGTTGTGGCCGACTGCTGTTTCCAATTCAATTCAGATACCCTATATTTATGATCAAATTGTGATCATCTGCATACAATCACTATTGACAGATTTATGCAATCTTACCATACTCAATTGAATCTCTAGCTCCTGAGGAAGCGTTCTGTGTAACGCGAAACATGTAGAGCAACTAGAGAACATCTCACCGTGGATTACCAAACCTGCTGCATCTTGTCTGCTATAATTATGTGCTTGCCTACTGTTCAATGCTCAGGGGAAGTATTTCTCCTATATACGGACTAAGCGATATATGTGTACATTTATAGCCTTCTTTATGCTACATAAATTTGCAGGATAGGATCCATACGGTGTATTATTACTAGGATTTACATCTAGCCTGAAGTGTTTTTAAACAATCTATGTGTGTCCATTGTCTTTTATAATTTTCTAATAAAATACCCCTATTAAATTTATTTTTTGTAGTCCAATACTATTGTGCCCTTAAAGTCCCATGCCTAGAGTTTTCCTACCTACAATTCGATTTCTGGGGACGTTGGCACAAATTGCTACTGAGTACCTGCAGAGTCACCCTGCTTATTGAGGTACTTTGGCACTAGGTTTTTCATTTGATGATGTTCCCAATGGAACCTGCTTTTTTGTACGTGATTTGGGGTCTAGATGTAACCAACCTACCCACGATCAGATCCTCCATGAGGATTGGCCAATGCTTGGAGATGATCTTCCTTATTTTGTTGTGTTCATTGGAGAATCTCATTATGATTCTAGTCGTTGTATCTTCTTTCTTTGGATTTTTCATCTTGAAGATTAAGCTCTGTATGTCTGTGTTTTTAACTCGATTAAACGCCTTTTTGAGGGCTGATTTCGTGTACCCTCTATCCATTAATCTGGTGGTCAATTCATTGGATTCCCGTTGGAAGTCTTCATATGTACTGCAATTCCTTTTCAGCCTCAGAAATTGGCTAAATGGGATGGACTTCTTCAGTGGCTCTGGATGGAAGTTGTCTGCATGTAGCAGTGTGTTACCAGCCGTCTCTTTCCTATATAGCCTGCTTGAGAGTCTTCCGTTGTGATCTTTTGAAATGGTAATATCCAGAAAGTTGACCTCTCTGGAATCATATGTCATGGTGAAAAAAAAGATTAAGGCTGTTTTGATTCATGCAGCCCAGACAGTCTCTGAGTTCACTCTCTGGACCATCCTAGATGATGAATATGTTATCAATGTAGCTCTGCCACATACAAATGTGGCAAGAATACATTGACGATTTTTCTCCAAGTAGAAAGTCCTTCTCCCACTCCCCCAGGTACAGGTTAGCATATGAGGGTGTGCAGCAAGTCCCCATAGCCACCCCCTGCACCTGGAGGTAGTGGGAGTCCCCAAATAAAAAGGTATTGTGTTTCAAAATGAATTCCAACATCTGAAGCACAAAAGCATTAAATTTCCAGTCCGTAGTGGCCCGTTACCTCAGGACCCGTTCAACGGTAGCAATTCCTGCATTGTGTGGGATGCTATTGTAGAGTGATTCTACATCGATAGTGACCAATAAAGCAGAGTCAGGGATTACCAGGTTGTCTAGAATTTGTAATAGGTGTATCGTGTCTCCAGTATAGGAAGGTAGATCCATCACGTGGGGTCTGAGATGATGATCTATGATTTGACTGATGCCTCCCGTGAAAGAGCCATTGCCCGAGATGATTGGCCTCCCTGGTGGGTCTTCCAATTTTTTGTGCACCTTCAGTAAGGCATAAAATGTAGGTAAACAGGGATGCCGTGTTCGTATAAATTCCCATATATCCCTATTGATGGAGCCCTCGTTGAGGGATTCATCAACCAGGCATAGGAATTCCTGATTAAATCTTTCCACTACTGACGGGGAGATTTTTTTGTAACATTTGGTATTGTTAAGTATCTTGAGGCACATCTTTTCGTAATTTGCATTGTCTATCAGGACAATGTTTCCCCCTTTGTCGGATGCTTTGATCGTGATGTTCAGATCATTTTTAAGGGTTTTCAGTGCATGTCGAAGTTCCGGGCTGAGATTATTTCTGTTCGTTAATCTATCTAATTTCTCAATTTCTCTGGTGGTCTGTTTCACAAATAGAGCTATCGCAGGGTTAAGGTTAAGGGGTGGAAACTTGTGTTATTTCTTTTTAATTTTTTTGTCCGGGTAGATTTATCGCCCTCTTCTTCTACCTCTTCCTCATCACTCTCTTCATTTCCTAGTTCTTCCTCCCAGAAGTCCCCCAAGACATTATTTTCTTGTAATAAGAAATTCAAGTCTCTTAGGGCTTTAAAGTCAGCTGCTTTCAAGTTGGGTTCTAATTCTGGTTCAATGATTGTTTGTTTAGTATAGAGACTTTTAAGCAACAGCTTCCTAGTGAATAGGTAAATATCCTTGACGGTCACAAAACTATCCATGCCCCGATTGGGGCAAAAAGATAGACCCAAGGATAATACCTCTCGTTCGGCCGTTGTTAAAGAATGTGAGGAAAGATTAATGACATTCAGTCTTCCTTTCGAATTGAGGGCATCGTGGGGATCATCGTAAGTTGTGTGAGAGACAGTGGATTGGGTGATGGACTGTTGTTCTTGTCTAAAAAACTGTCAAGTTGTGTTTGCTGAGTCTTCGGATAGGCCCCCTGGTCTCTCCTATTCCCTTTACTCTGGTTGGAGGATGGGCCTCTTGAGTTGCTGTGAGGTACACTTTTTGCCGTATTGGGTCCGCCACCCCGCGATGACTCCATTGATTGTGGGTCCGTAGTACATTTTTTATTGCTTTGTTTGATCTCTCCCTCCATCTCCTGTTGTTTTGCAAAAGGTCCCTTTCTTTTGCCCCGGAATTGGCCTGTGTGTGAGGAAGCTGAGGAGGAGGAGTTAGAGGGTGTGTCATCTGATAAATAATCATTCGATTTATTCGTATTCTCATGGTGCGAGCAATCATGCTCTCCCAGTTATTTTTTAATTCTTTGGAGATATTCTCTAGGATGGGAAATATTTGAATTCTCAGCCCAATCGGATTTATTCCCTCTCTGATATATCTCCCCAGAGATTCGATATGCCAGTGTAGGGCAGATTTTTTTTCCAAAATTTTAGTCAGACTAGAGAAAAGGGAAGATAGGTCAGAAATAACTTGCTCTTTCCCTTGATAACTTTTCTGGATGTTGGCCATAAACTCCTCCCATTCCCTGCAGATCCCCCATGGTTCTCCCCCGGTAAAGTCCAAATGACCAGACAGAGATATAAATAAACAAATCAAAAGGCCAGGAGGAGAGAAAACTTCTCCTGGTTTTAAGTACACTAATCCCCCCAATAGACAATTCCATAGAGAGAAAACATAAGTGGACTAAACAGGTTTGTTCAAAATACCTTCAAAGGGTCCACATCCAGCCACCGGGGTCAGTGTTGAGGTATGGGTGTATTGTCCACCCTATTGAAATTATATATAAAGTTGACCCTGGTGGTGTGGATGTGTCATTGCCATCATCCCATAACATTAATGAAAAAACTGCATATACCTCTAAAGGGATTTTTAGGGCAATGAAAACTAAAAAATATTAAAATAGGTAATTACAGAATGTAATTATTTGTGCTTCAATTTGTACAGTGTGTATTTAGATTTTTGTATTATGACACTTCTTATCTGTCCAGTGGGCTGCCAATAGTGTAAGTAAGGAGGGGCTGGCCAAAGTAAAACACTTTATGTATGCATTCAGCTCGCAATGAAGTGGAGAGGGTTACCTGTCCAAAACACTCCCCCCCTAAAATTTTTATAATGGGCCATCAGAGGCGGTGAGGAATATGATAGGTAGTCCTTATACTTTTGCCTTTAAATACTCCTTCAAATAAATGTTATACTGATGTTGGCCAATAATGTTTGGGTCTAATTTGCTTGCAATGTTATGTGCAAAATTACAAATTTTTTGTCATGGTTATGCAATAGAGTTTTCTCTGTCAGCTTACCTGTCTCCATGTGTTCATCTCTAAAGACCAGCTGCCTCTCACCTGACTGGTTTTATAACCTCTCCTCTAAGCATGGCCCCACCCCAGGTCCTATCAGGGAACCCTACATTAACCTGTGCACTGCAAACCAGCAGTGCTGATCAACCAGTGTGTGTTAGCCTCCGTGTGTACTTGCTGTGTTCCTACGTCTGATTCCTGTTACCGGCTTTGGCCTGTTCTCGACTCTCCCTGTCTGCTTGTTACCCTGACCTTTGGCCTGTTATGTTTATCCTTGTCTGCTAGTCGCCCTGACCTTTGGTTTACCCTTTACTTCTCTGTCATTCCAGCCTGCTACCTCCTTCCTCTTCTCCTGTAGTCTACGGTGAGTGTGAGCTGTGAGACCCTGGGAGCAGCGACTTGGAGCCAGACTGCAGCGTAGTCCATCCTCACCACTAGAGGCTCTGGTGAACACCCACTGGCTCTTAGACTCCGCGCCCTGGGGAATCTATGCTCTAACTCCCACTGGGATCCATGTTAGTTATCCTGTAGACCTACTTCCTGAACCTTCCAGGGTTCAATCCGCAGCAGTCAGTCGTAGGGTCCACTACCTTAACCGTGCACTTCCGACTCCTACTGAGTGCATCTGTCACCTGGTCCCAGGTGACCTGACAGTTTGATCAGCCATGGACCCGGCTGATGTGATGCTACCCGCAGATAATCCGTTGCAGGGCTTAGTTCACAGACTTGAGACCCAGGAATCACATCAGACCCAAGTGATGCGAATCCTTCAGGATTTGGCATCCGGTTTTGAACAGGTTCAGGCCTCATTAGGACCCCCGGTTCAACAACCTCAACCGCTATCTGCTGCTGCACCTATCGCACCAGTTGCAGCCACACATTCATTACAACTGCCAGCTCCGGCCAGTTTCTCTGGGGACTCCAAGGCTTGCAGGGGGTTCCTTAGCCAGTGCATAAATTAATTTTGAACTTCAGCCCCAAAACTTCCTGTCCGATCGGGCGAAAGTAGCCTATATTATATCCCTCCTGTCCAGTGAGGCGCTAGCTTGGGCTGCCCCTCTGTGGGAACTGAATGATCCAGTGGTTTCTAGCCTGTCTGATTTCTTGAAACTTTTTCGGAATATCTTCGAGGAACCGGGTCGTGTCTCCTCAGTGGCTAGCGCTCTTTTACGTCTCCATCAAGAGTCCGCTTCTGTGGGACAGTATGCTCTTCAGTTCCGTATCCTCACAGCTGAATTAAGCTGGAATAATGAGGCCCTAGTTGCAACCTTTTTACATGGCCTCTCTGATACAGTGAAGGATGAATTAGCAGGAAGATCCCTTCCTGCTGATGTGGACGGTGTCATCACCTTGTGTAACCAGATCGATATTCGCTTTCAGGAGAGGGCCCTGGAAAAAAGACACCAGCACTCCCCGTTCCTTAGGCAGCTTGAGCTCCCAGTCCCTTCTCTTCTATCCGAGGAGCACCCCATGCCCGCTGAGGGACCTATGCAGCTGGGCTGGACCAAGTTGTCTCCTGAATAACCCACTTGGTGCAGAACTCTGGGCCTGTGCCTCTATTGTGGGGCCAAAGGTCATTTTCGTGAGACTTGTTCTCTTTGTCCAGAAAAACGATCGAGGCTAATACATCTGGAAGGTGGGGTATTAGACCCTGAAGTATCACCTTCACCTTCTCGTCTTCTTTTTTCTGTGTTCCTTCATGTCGGCGCTTCCTCTCGTTCGGTCTCGGCACATCTGGATTCCAGAGTCGCTGGCAATTTCATGGATTGGGAAACTGCATCTTCCATGAGACATACCCTTTTGCCCCTTTCAACGCCATTGGTGGTCTTGGCGATTGATGGCACTGTTCTCCCAGGGGGTCCTATCCACGTCTAGACCCTTCCTGTTAACATGTCGGTAGGGACACTCCACCAGGAGTAGATATCCTTCCTTGTCTTACCTAAAGCTTCATCTCCTATCATACTAGGTCTTCCTTGGTTAGGGTTCCATTCTCCACACATTGACTGGACTGCTGGACGGATCCTGGCTTGGGGTTCCTCCTGTTCCTCTTCCTACCTACTCAAGGTTACCCCAAAAGAGAAACTTCCTGTTGCCACCATCCCAGTATTTTCTGCTCTTCCCGCTGCATATAGCGATTTCTGGAATGTCTCCTGCAATAGTCAGTCTGAGGCACTCTCTGGGTCATGTGGCACTCTGGATGAGGAGCCCACCTGTGAACTTGAGCCGATCATTCACTCCAGTTTGCATGGCCATTTACCTTTGCCTGTTCCTGGACCCCCTTGGATGCACACCCAGGCTGACTCGTCTACCAGTTCCACAGTCGCTACGCCCTGTAATACGATTCTGGTGGTCGCTGCACCTGGCAATGTTGTTCAGTTGGCCTCTGCACCAGTTCAGCTTATGCCCAGTGAAGCTATCTAGCTTGACTTCTGTGACACATCACTTTCTAACAAACCTGGTCTCAGGTAACCACTGACTTCTGCCCAGTCTGATGATCCTGTGTTGGATGTCCAGCTCATCTTTAAGGGTCTGGGGGACCCTGCTCAGACTCCTGATGGTCTTCTTATGCCTTTACCCATTCCTAAGAAGCCTTTAGCCCTCAATAAGTCCTCTCGTCCTCTCCCTACCTCGGTTTCGGTCTCTGAGGATAATCTTAAGTACGAGGTTAGTCAAGTTCTTGATTCCCGGCGCCGTAGAGGCATTCTTCAGTACCTCGTACATTGGGAAGGGTTTGGTCCTGAGGAGAGGTCTTAGATCACTGCATCTGAGATCTTTGCGCTTCGTCTGTTGAGGAGGTTTCATCTGGAGCTTCCCTTTAAGCCAGGGCCCAGGCGGAGGAGGGGGAGGCCTCATAAGAGGGGGGGTACTGTCATGGTTATGCAATAGAGTTTTCTTTGTCAGCTTACCTGTCTCCATGTGTTCATCTCTAAAGACCAGCTGCCTCTCACCTGACTGGTTTTATAACCTCTAATCTAAGCATGGCCCCACCCCAGGCCCTATCAGTGAAGCCCTATATTAACCTGTGCACTGCAAACCAGCAGTGCTGATCAACCAGTGTGTGTTAGCCTCCGTGTGTACTTGCTGTGTTCCTACGTCTGATTCCTGTTACCGGCTTTGGCCTGTTCTCGACCCTCCCTGTCTGCTTGTTACCTTGACCTTTGGTGTGTTATGTTTATCCTTGTCTGCTAGTCGCCCTGACCTTTGGCTTACCCCTTACTTCCCTGTCATTCCAGCCTGCTGCCTCCTTCCTCTTCTCCTCTAGTCTACGGTGAGCGTGAGCTGTGAGACCCTGGGGGCCGTGACCTGGAGCCAGACTGCAGCACAGTCCATCCTCACCACTAGAGGCCCTGGTGAACACCCGCTGGCTCTTAGACTCCACGCCCTGGGGAATCTATGCTCTAGCTCCCACTGGGATCCATGTTAGTTATCCTGTAGACCTGCTTCCTGAACCTTCTAGGGTTCAATCCGCAGCAGTCAGTCCTAGGGTCCACTACCTTAGCGGTGCACTTCCGACTCCTACTGAGTGCATCTGTCACCTGGTCCCAGGTGACCTGACATTTTTTTTCTTGTTTAACTCCACAGTTTCCTTCAGCGCCACAGGAATGGCAGACTGTGGCCTCCCACTTTGCCACCCATTGGGACTTTCCAAACTGCGGAGGGGCAATTGATGGGAAGCTCATCCACATCGTCCCACTGCCCCATTAGGGGTCATACTATTATAATTACAAGGGGTTTAATAGTATTGTGTTGAATGGCCGGATGTCGGATGGTGGAGTATTTGCCCAGACCGAGTTCTACCGACGTTTCGAGAGTGGTGGCTTGGGATTGCCACCTCCGGGGGAGAACATGGAAGGACTGCCATTTGTGTTCGTCGCAGATGAGGCATTTGGTCTGGGTGATCACGTGATGAGGTCTTTCCCCCAGAGGACCCTCACCCTGGAGAAGAGGGTTTTTAATTACCAGAAGAGTCGTGGAGAATGTGTTTGGGATCCTGGCCAGCCGGTTCCGCCTGTTTCAAACATCCATAAATATGGCGGAATACAAACTGAACCATATCATTTTGAGTTGCTGCATCCTGCACAATTTTCTTAAAAATTGTTCTTGTTGAGTCTGTAGGACCTGAGGCCGGACTTTCAGAAGTTCCAGTGATGGCCCTGGAAGCTGGCCGCCCTGGCTTGCTCCCCTAAAGTGAGAGAAAATTATGTCCAATATTTTACGGGTAGGGGGGCCATTGCTTTGCCACCAAAATTGGAATACATTTTCCTTTTTATCAGATAAAATCTTGATTTTAATTTACTGGTTGGGTTTATTTTTGCTGTCTCCTAGATTCTCCTGGTGCACGTGTAGTGCCAAGTGGTTTTTGCATTATTAAATAACACCCATTGTCACTGTAAACACCAACTCAATACAAAAACTGGTATTGATCATTGAAAGAAAAAGCCACACATTGTTGAGTATAAAATCTTTTATTCTGTGCACATGTACATGTGTGTTGTAAAACTTATTTTTGGTAAAAACACCAATTCTTGTTTTCATTTTTTTTTTTTTTAGATTTTTGAGGGTACATAAACAGGCATGTTTCAAAAAATAATATACACAACTCTGGAACTTACAAAGTTCAACATTGAAACACTGAAGGCAATATCAGACATTATACTGTCCAAAATGTGTTGATATTGCCTTCATAAGATGGGGTGATGTCACCCCTGTAAAAGCCAAATTTGGAAGATGCACACAAATTGGGAGTCAAACTGGGGATTTCCCTCCTGATCCCATACCTACATGTCAACATGTGCTATCTCCCATCATGGGGGATAAATGGACGTGTTTTAGGGGTGCAACCCCTTCCTCTCACCTACTTGAGTTTCAAGGAAGGGGTTGCAGCCACAAAACATGTACATTGATATTCCCTGATGGCAGATAGCACATGTTGACACACTGTGTGCATCTTCCAAATTTGGCTTTTAAAATTTGACAAAAATTTGTGCTTAAAAAAAAACAAATGGTGGCATTTTTGGGGTATTTAGATTCTTCCTAGCACATCAATCATGTTCTTCAGTTTTTGTTCAATCTGATTTTTTTTTTGCTTTATACAGTCTAAATCATGACTACAATACATGATGTCCTGGATTAGCCTTTGGGCACTGTCACTGGTGAAATGATGTGATTCTTCTTCCACAAACTGAACATCACCTAACAAATAAAAATACACACCATGTATTATAAATATGCAGGCATACATCTATTACCTGAATCTGGGGTGTCAGACACTTACCTGTTGTGGTGTCAATTTCAACCACCTCTCCTTCCTCCACATCCTCAGGTTGTGACCTTTGTTCCCCTTCTTTAGGAGGTGGGGGGGGGGTCCCTGTTGTCCTCATATTTCCCGAGTCTTTGCTTCCCTATGAGATTTAAACCAAATGTATACTTGTTACACAGATATTTGAGGCCAGAAATAGGATTATGAAACATTGCTTGGAAGTGGGGTACAATTGTCTGTTTGGGCAGAGTTCCAAGTTGAAGACATTATTTATCCCCTTAACAAAGCTGGAATACTTACCTTTTTTGGACAACTTTCACACACGGAGACACCCCAAGTATCCACTGGAGTACCTGTGTGGGGCACCCTAAAAAGTTTTTTCTTGTGTCCCACACTAGTGCTCCTGAGTCCAGATATGTAAACAGCTGCTGAGTGTCCTCTCCTTACATTACACTGAATGAAGTTTGCAATTCCTTCTAGTTTCAATCTAGACAACAATTTCCTAAACTTCTTTTAAAACAAATTATCAAGACCAAATGTAGTTAATCCTGTGACATAGAAATTTGGCTGCACACAGAGCACACAGCCAAATCTCCTGTTTCTAATCATAATAACAATTTCGTCTAATGAAATAAATGCATCTCACCTTTTGATCATATGTCTTTTCTCTGGTGTAGCTCATCCTCTGGTGTGTGCCTCATGCTCACAAAAAATCATGTCCTCATGCTTCCAGTTCCAAAAAACACACTGCAGCCAGCCTGCCTCAGCTGTCTGAGTGAGCCACTTTATTAGCATATCAATAGGAAGTCCCAAAGCTCGAGGGTTCGGCCTCCAACAGCCAAACACACCTCTTACAAAGCTTGTGACCTCACAGGATATGACCTCACAGGATGTAAGTGACCATATAAGGATTTAACAAAAGAACACAAAACAACCACCAATTACTACAGGACATGATACAATATACTTAATGACAATGACTAAAGTTCCTCGTGCATGGGATATTATCTGCAGGTGTTTGTCATGGCACCCCAAACATGTTGATCAGGCATACCAAGGGTGACAAAAGCAAACCACCGCTAAACCGATAATGTCTTTGCAGAGTGAACGCATCCCCACCAGACGATCGTTCTGTGCATTGCACAGGGGCCCTTTGCTGGTGGACATGTCCTCTCTCCACAAACACCTCTCTCCAAACACCAGGAAGTTTTCCACTACCTAACAGGTCTCAGCCAGCGTCCATCTGCCCCAATCAGCTCTTTAGAGCAGACTGCAAGAGATCAGACACTGGGAGACTTATGACAATACATTAATATAAAATTTTCCACAACAGTTCCCTCCCCTCTTGTCATATGATCCCATGTGTCCCTCGATGAATCCTGATCTTCTTCTTAGTCCATAAAAAGTAAAACATGGCTTGACATATAGACTCTGTTGGAGATGACGTGAGCTGTAGTAGTCGCCGGTCGGTCTGGGATGCTCTGTGTCTTGTACGTGGGTTGGGTTTCGGGGCATCTCATCAGGAAAGATGTGGTCATCTGCTCAGGCTCTGGTCACGCATCCAATCAGGCAACAGGAGCACTCTTTGTAGTTGATCCGCTTCTTGCAGTGGCTGGTGTGGTCTCATCCCTCAAGTTTCTTTACAATGGCCCAGTCACCTGGTTGGGAAGAATGTAAACTGGTTACTGTGTCAGGGTCCAGGATGGACTCGTGAACCCTGTGGTGGACCTTGTGAAGTTCATGTTACAGTGATTGCACCTACCCCATCAGCTGAGAATGTAGGTGACAGCTAATGAGGAAAGTACAAATCTGGTTTTGGTTGACCTCCAAACAAACCTCATATGACAATAACCCAGACATCGGGACTGTGGTCACTGCATAACCTATGCATGGCTTACCATCTGGGGTGTAATACCTGGAACCAGTGACAAAAAGGTTCTTAGCACCTGGGATAGGAGCCTCTTTCACCAGACTGCTGCTTGCTGATTCAAATTCTATCCAAGAAAGACAGTCTTGGCACAAACTTGGTTAGAATTAGAGCGGTTAGTATTGTTGGTTTGAAAATGTGTTATTCTCACCACTCTCATCTCCCCTTTTCTTCCCTCCTTATTACAAATTGGAGGAAGACATGTAAGGTTTAGAATGGTGCAGAACAAAACAGTGAAATAGCCTATGATACTTTTACCTTCTTATACACCTGTACACACTTCCAGAAACTCTTTGGACCTGAAAAGATACTTATAAACAAAGGTTATTACTCTATCCTTCAAAGAATGGTAAACAATACAATATGCATGTACATTGGTAAATTGTCACTGACATTCCACAAAACCGACAATAACTAAACCCTCTGTAAATCTTACTTTCACGTTTTTTTTTTTCTAAAGTGCAACAGCCGCGACACGCAAGAGGGGAGGTGGGGGAGATATTTCATAGTTCCCAAAAACGAAAAAAATAAAAAAATAAAAAACGACCAGATGGAATGCTGCCTTCACTCTTTTAGCGATAGAAAAGAATAATTTGAAAGGCACGAGAGCATTTCAAAATCTTTGCATGGACCAGCCACACAAAGTTCAAAAACAGGCCTGTGTATTTTTAATCACACAAACTGTCTTCTTACACGGTGGATTGACAGACTACAAATTAGTCACTCAACTAGAAACACTAAAACGAGGCATCAACTCTATGGCTTGTTGTCCCAACACTTTTGGCACAGAACTACAGAGTACCACTCTTTTAACAACCAAACTATTAACTATGTCAAATGATTCGCCAACAACAACAGATCAACCCTCAAATTATGTCTCAACCCCTCACAGTGTATGCATACACAAGCGCATTGCGCTGTACGACCGCACACTGCGTCGCCAGACGAATATACACAGAGCACTTTTGCCTGCTTTTTTTTTTTCACAACACTGCAGCTTCTCTCTGTACCTAGATATTACAACAATAATGTGGATACCTCCTGTTTGCTCCCTACCGAAAACTGTATTACAGTATAAAACTTAATATAATTTAAAAATAAAAATGATTTTGTCCTTCCAAACACAAGTCAAAAGACCCCAAGCCCCTCCCACCAACTTCCTGTTGCACACCTGAGTAGGAAGAGGAAGGGGGAGGGGAAGCCTTGAATAGCTTCATATTTTGTCTATCAAAACATTAGAAATCTTCACTAGAAACATAAACTTCTTTAAAACAATTGGAATTAAATTTAAAACACTTTCAAACGCCAGTATTTTCCCATTGTCCTTCCGAGTACAAATCTCATTTGCTTGTGTGATACTCCAAGCTCCCCCCCCACCAACTTCCTGTTGATACGTAAAATGCTGCATGCCCAGCTCCAAAACCCCTCAAACTGGTTTATTTACATATCAATGTACAGGAAAAGAGAGGGGAGGGTACTGTAGGCTAGCAAACCTTAGCTAAAGCGATACAAGCCTCAAAACAATGGAACTGCCCTCTGAGAAACTCCCAAACATTAAAAAAATTAAAATAACACACACCGCTGTGTACCAAATCTCAGTTAAAGCTAGTCTTGTTATTCATTGAAATTCAGTGCAAAGTAGAGATTTCACTCAAAACCAATATTCAATACAAAAAAACACAATAGTTTCCTTGAAAAGTATGTAAACAGTACAAAAATAGAATTCACAAAATGGTGCCTAGAAGCCAGATTGTAGCTTAAAGCACGTGGCTTTGCACACACAAAGGAATACACAATGGAGCAGCTTCCCCTGTTGGAGGACTCACAGGTCTTTAAAATGGCCGCAGATGCACATGGTGACCACAACAAAGGCCAGACCCCAACAAAATGGCGCATTTTCCCACCAAAACTGACCAAGATGGATAAACATTTTAAAGTTCACACACAAAGGAAAAGAAAATGGCCGACTGTAGTCACATGGTAGAGAACAAAAGGAAGTAGCAGACAAAAAACATTTTCCTGCCAAAACCAAAAATTTCACCCCAAAAAATTACACATTTGAGATACTAAATGAACGCTTAGACAAACATTTAAAAGTGTTAAAGTTACGAAAAAGCACAACTTAGGAACACATAGTAGATTAAATCTGGACCACAGCAAGATGGCCGATGACAAAAAGACCACATTAAAAAAAACACAAGCACACGGCTGCCACATACCATCTCCTCTCAAACTCAGTTCACATCAGCTTTCACAGGAACAAGACATTGAGAGATACAAACAGTGATGCCTTCATGTTCTTTTCATAACCATCAAAGTCCACTAACCATCTGTGTCTTGAGTCAAACAAACACTTTACAAAACTCATGTAATCTACTTGTCCCATACATAAGTAATAATTACAATTCATCCATTTCTCACATGCATTACAAACTTGTTACACAGCATCAGTCACACACACACACACAGTCTCCTTACACAAAGAATTAAGATACAAATCACACACACACACACACACACACACACACACACACACACACACACACACACACACACACAGTCTCCTTACACAAAGATTTGAGATACAAATCACACACACAGTCTCCTTACACAAAGATTTGAGATACAAATCACACACACACAGGCACACACCAGACATACGATCAAACTTCCAGCATTATTTCAAAAGACGAAAAATGTGTTCTTTTGCAGAGCAAAGGCTCCCCAACACATTGGAAAGAAATGTCCTAGACTGGGATCCATTCTCCCCCCTTTTCTCACCGATGTGGAGGGGGGTTCTGTCTGCTCCATAAAGTACCTGGCCCGCCATTCTGACATAGAAATTTGGCTGCACACAGAGCACACAGCCAAATCTCCTGTTTCTAATCATAATAACAATTTCGTCTAATGATATAAATGCATCTCACCTTTTGATCATATGCCTTTCCTCTGGTGTAGCTCATCCTCTGGTGTGTGCCTCATGCTCACAAAAAATCACATCCTCATGCTTCCAGTTCCAATAAAACACACTGCAGCCAGCCTACCTCAGCTGTCTGAGTGAGCCACTTTATTAGCATATCAATAGGAAGTCCCAAAGCTTGAGGGTTCGGCCTCCAACAGCTAAACACACCTCTTACAAAGCTTGTGACCTCACAGGATATGACCTCACAGGATGTAAATGACCATATAAGGATTTAACAACAGAACACAAAACAACCACCAATTACTACAGGACATGATACAATATACTTAAAGACGATGACTAAAGTTCCTCGTGCATGGGATATTATCTGCAGGTGTATGTCATGGCACCCCAAACATGTTGATCAGGCATACCAGGGGTGACAAGAGCAAACCACCGCTAAACCAATAATGTCTTTGCAGAGTGAACACATCCCCACCAGACGATCGTTCTGTGCATTGCACAGGGGCCCTTTGCTGGCGGACATGTCCTCTCTCCACAAACACCTCTCTCCAAACACCAGGAAGTTTTCCACTACCTAACAGGTCTCAGCCAGCGTCAAGTCTGCCCCAGTCAGCTCTTTAGAGCGGACTGCAAGAGATCAGACACTGGGAGACTTATGACAATACATTAATATAAAATTTTCCACAACAGTTCCCTCCTCTTGTCATATGATCCCATGTGTCCCTCGAAGAATCCTGATCTTCTTCTTAGTCCATAAAAAGTAAAACAATACATTAATATGAAATTTTTTACAGCACCCTGTATCTGGCAAAAACATTGTATATAGTTGGCAAATGAACAATGTTTACTACGACCGATTACTGTGCCCACCAACATGAAAGTAGCCATTTTAAAATGTCCAACAGTAAAGAAAAGCACATGGAGCAGCATGCAAGTAATAATAAGAATAGGAACACACGACAACTACTTACTTGTGCCCAGGTGGCACAAACCCCCCCAAATGACCCCATTTTGGAAAGTAGACACCCCAAGCTATTTGCTGAGAGGCATGGTGAGTATTTTGTAGCTCTCATTTGTTTTTGAAAATGAAGAAAGACAAGAAAAAATTTTTTTTTTCTTTTTTAAATTTTCAAAACTTTGTGACAAAAAGTGAGGTCTGCAAAATACTCACTATACATCTAAGCAAATAGCTTGGGGTGTCTACTTTCCAAAATGGGGTCATTTTGGGGGGGGGGTTTGCCACCTGGGCATTCCATGGCCTCCGAAACTATGATAGGCAGTGAAGAGTGAAATCAAAAATTTACGCCCTTAGAAAGCCTGAAGGCGGTGCTTGGTTTTCGGGGTCCCGTGCGCGGCTAGGCTCCCAAAAAGTCCCACACATGTGGTATCCCCATACTCAGGAGAAGCAACAGAATGTATTTTGGGGTGTAATTTCACATATTCCCATGGCATGTTTGAGCAATATATCATTTAGTGACAACTTTGTGCAAAAAAAAAAATTGTCTCTTTCCCGCAACTTGTGTCACAATATAAAATATTCCATGGACTCGACATGCCTCTCAGCAAATAGCTTGGGGTGTCTACTTTCCAAAATGGGGTCATTTGGGGGAGTTTTGAACTGTCCTGGCATTTTATGCACAACATTTAGAAGCTTATATCACACATCACCCACTCTTCTAACCACTTGAAGACAAAGCCCTTTCTGACACTTTTTATTACATGAAAAAATTAATTTTTTTGCAAGAAAATTACTTTGAACCCCCAAACATTATATACTTTTTTAAAGCAAATGCCCTACAGATTAAAATGGTGGGTGTTTCATTTTTTTTTCACACAGTATTTGAGCAGCGATTTTTCAAACGCATTTTTTGGGGAAAAAACACACTTTTTTACATTTTAATGCACTAAAACACACTATAGTGCCCAAATGTTTGATGAAATAAAAAAGATGATCTTAGGCCGAGTACATGGATACCAAACAAGACATGCTTTAAAATTGCGCACAAACGTGCAGTGGCAACAAAATTAATACATTTTTAAAAGCCTTTACAGGTTACCACTTTAGATTTACAGAGGAGGTCTACTTCTAAAATTACTGCCCTCGATCTGACCTTCACGGTGATACCTCACATGCATGGTGCAATTGCTGTTTACATTTGACGCCAGACCGACGCTTGCGTTCGCCTTAGCGCGAGAGCAGGGGGGACAGGGGTGCTTTTTTTTTTTTTTTTTTTTTTTTCTTTATTATTTTTTTGCTTTTTTATCTTATTTTTAAACTGTTCCTTTCATTTTTTTTTTAAATCATTTTTATTGTTATCTCAGGGAATGTAAATATCCCCTATGATAGCAATAGGTAGTGACAGGTACTCTTTTTTGAAAAAATTGGGGTCTATTAGACCCTAGATTTCTCCTCTGCCCTCAAAGCATCTGACCACACCAAGTTTGGTGTGATAAAATGCTTCCCCAATTTTCCAATGGTGCTGTTTACATCCGGCGAAATCTAAGTCATAAAATGCTCGTAGCTTCTGGTTTCTTAGGCCATAGAGATGTTTGGAGCCACTCTGGTCTCTGATCAGCTCTATGGTCAGCTGGCTGAATCACCGGCTGCATTCTCAGGTTCCCTGTTGAGACAGGAGAGCCAGAGAAAAACACGGAAGACGGGGGGGATTCCCTCCCACTGCTTGTAAAAGCAGTCTAGAGGCTAATTAGCCACTAGGATTGCTTTTACATGAAAGCCGACCGCTGGCTGAAAAGAATAACACCAAGATGATACCTAAACCTGCAGGCATCATTCTGGTATAACCACTCAAAGTCGTGAATGGCGTACCTGAAGACAAAAAATGGTTAACAATAAAGCACAGAAAACGGTAAAGTATAAAAAAATTGCATACCTGAAAAGCAAACATGATAACACATAATAACAATAAAACATTGCAGAATAGAATACAGTAAAAAAGAGCAGAACAATAGAGAGAGAAGAGAGAGAGAGAGAACAATAAAACGACAACTATTTTTTTTTATTTTATATTTTTGTTTGTGGGTTTTTTTTTTTTTTTTTACACTTTTTTTTGTAACTGTAACTTTTATAACTGTAACCGGTTCCAGATTCGGGTCTCTCAAAATGCGATGGCATCTTGGGAGACCCTGTGTAAGTGTGTCTGTGCAATGCTGTACCCTACGCTAATACTCAACTAGTGAATGGTAGCGTTCAAAACATTCACCAATGCAAAGACCAGGATTGTCAGGACAGGAGGGACAATAATAGCGGGTGTCAAGCCTATATCCGCGCTTGCTGCAGACACAACATCTTTTTTGGAGGGGTTCATTGGGTAGGGGTACTCGGGAGGACATAAAGAAAATGCCTCTCATGCAGCCAACTGCATTTGGTTAGGGATGTGAATGGGGGAAGTACAGGCGCTGCAGAAGTGGTGGGTTCCCACTTAAGATTGGCGAATGCAGCAGGAAGGACACTATGGGCACGACGGGCCTGTTTGTCTTCTTCTTGGTGGCAGCGGGACACTACTTGTGCTTGCCACCTCACCAGCTTGAACTGCACTTATGGGACTCGCCACATCACCAAGTGTTACTGCAGTGCTGGTTTGACTACGACCGGGGTGTACTAGGCCGCTGGCGCTTGCCAGTTCACCAAAACGATACCAAAAAAACTGTTAGCGATCACAGGGATCAGGCCTGACTCTGCGAACGCTGCAGTTATGCGTTTAGTGTTTTGTAAGTGACAGTGATCGATCGATACTGCACTTGGGTGGGCTGGGCTGGGCCGGGCGGAGGGGCAAAACACAGGTGCTAGCAGGTATCTGGGCTGATCCCGCTAACACTGCGTTTTTGGGAACCCTAAACTGCTGGGGACGCTAGTATAGATCTGATCGGATCAGATATTGATCCGTTCAGATACTATACCACTAAGGGAGGTGTACAGTGCGTGCGTGGGTGTTAGCGGTACTGGCACTAACCTGACGCTTCCTGGGGCTGGTGCTTACCAATTCACCAAAATGCTACCAAAAAAACTGTTAGCGATCGCAGGGATCAGGCCTGACTCTGCGAACGCTGCAGTTTTGCGTTTAGTGTTTTGTAAGTGACAGTGATCGATCAATACTGCACTTGGGTGGGCTGGGATGGGCCGGGCAGAGGGGCAAAACGCAGGTGCTAGCAGGTATCTGGGCTGATCCCGCCAACACTGCGTTTTTGGGAACCCTAAACTGCTGGGGACGCTAGTATAGATCTGATCGGATCAGATGTTGATCCGTTCAGATACTATACCACTAAGAGAGGCGTATGCTGCGTGCGTGGATGTTAGCGGTACTGGCGCTAATCTGACGCTCCCTGGGGCGACACATATCACTGCCGGGCGATCAGGGGGCTAAACCTTTATTTGGTAATAAACGGCGGGTGCCCTGACACTATAAAAAATAAACGCACTAACCAGCGTCACCCGTAACAGTTATACGGTGATCAGTGGTGAAAGAGTTAACTAGGGGGCAATCAAGGGGTTAAAACCTTTATTAGGTAGTATATGGGGGTCCCTGATGCTATAAAACACTGACGGCGAACCTAAATATTTACCTCCCTAACTAGCGTCACCAGCGACACTAATACAGCGATCAGAAAAATGATCGCTTAGCGACACTGGTGACGGGGGTGATCAAGGGGTTAAAACTTTATTAGGGGGGGGTTAGGGGGGTATCCTAGACCGGGATCTGGGGGTCCCCTTGTTAAAGGGAGCTTCCAGATTCCGATAAGCCCCCCGCCCGCAGACCCCCACAACCACTGGCCAGGGTTGTGGGGATGAGGCCCTTGTCCTCATCAACATGGGTACAAGGTGTTTTGGGGGGCTACCCCAAAGCACCCTCCCAATGTTGAGGGCATGTGGCCTGGTACGGTTCAGGAGGGGGGGCGCTCTCTTGTCCCCCCTCTTTTCCTGCGGCCAGGTTGCGTGCTCGGATAAGTGTCTGGTATGGATTTTTGGGGGGACCCCATGCCGTTTTTTGTTTTTTTTTGGCGCGGGGTTCGCCTTAAAATCCATACCAGACCCGAAGGGTCTGGTATGGAATTTAGGGGGCCCCCACGTCATTTTTTTTTTTTTATATTGGTTTGGGGTTCCCCTGTGGGGAATTACCATGCCGTTTTTATCAATGAACTTCTATGTGTATTGTCGGACCGGCAATGCAATAGCCGCGAGTAGTTTTAGATGGCTTTTTTCCTTTGAAATGTCATATTGCTGTCAGACTGTTCTAAACATGGGAAACATGCACCCCTTTACAGGCATACTATAGACACCCCCCAGCTATGAAATTTAAAGAGATATTACACTTTTATTGTTTGACTTTAAGCATTATTAAAATCACTGCTCCTGAAAAAACGTCCGTTTTTAAAAGTTTTTTTTGCATTGATCCATGTCCCCTGGGGCAGGACCCAGGTCCCCAAACACTTTTTATGACAATAACTTGCATATAAGCCTTTAAAATTAGCACTTTTGATTATTCATGTTCGTGTCCCATAGACTTTAACGGTGTTCGCACAAACTTTTTTCCTGTTCGCATGTTCTAGTGCGAACCGAACAGGGGGGTGTTCGGCTCATCCCTACTGGAGACACTGCTGGAATTCGTGAAAATGCAGGTCCCCGACGCAGACATCACATTTGTTGAAAATAAAATTGGTAGCCTGAGAAGCACATATAGGAAGGAGCTTCAGAAGGTCCAGAAGTCCCGGAGGTCAGGAGCAGCAGCAGATGACGTGTATGTACCCAGTCTGTGGTACTACAACAAGATGTGTTTTCTGGTTGACCAGATGGAAGCCAGGGAATCACTTTCCACTCTTCCGGCCCCCCTTCCATCCAGCCTTTCCTCAACCCTTCCATCCACCCCAGCTGAGGCTTCCGAGTAGGGATGAGCCGAACACCCCCCTGTTCGGTTCGCACCAGAACATGCGAACAGGAAAAAAGTTCGTTCGAACATGCGAACACCGTTAAAGTCTATGGGACACGAACATGAATAATCAAAAGTGCTAATTTTAAAGGCTTATATGCAAGTTATTGTCATAAAAAGTGTTTGGGGACCTGGGTCCTGCCCCAGGGGACATGGATCAATGCAAAAAAAAGTTTTAAAAACGGCCGTTTTTTCAGGAGCAGTGATTTTAATAATGCTTAAAGTCAAACAATAAAAGTGTAATATCCCTTTAAATTTCGTACCTGGGGGGTGTCTATAGTATGCCTGTAAAGGGGCGCATGTTTCCTGTGTTTAGAACAGTCTGACAGCAAAATGACATTTTGAAGGAAAAAACTCATTTAAAACTACCCGCGGCTATTGCATTGCCGACAATACACATAGAAGTTCATTGATAAAAACGGCATGGGAATTCCCCAAAGGGGAACCCCGAACCAAAATTAAAAAAAAAAATGACGTGGGAGTCCTCCTAAATTCCATACCAGGCCCTTCAGGTCTGGTATGGATATTAAGGGGAACCCCGGCCAAAATTTAAAAAAAAAAATGATGTGGGGTTCCCCCTAAATTCCATACCAGACCCTTCAGGTCTGGTATGGATTTTAAGGGGAACCCCGCGCCAAAAAAAAAAAAAAAAACGGCGTGGGGTCCCCCCAAAAATCCATACCAGACCCTTATCCGAGCACGCAACCTGGCAGGCCGCAGGAAAAGAGGGGGGGACGAGAGTGCGGCCCCCCCTCCCTCCTGAACCGTACCAGGCCACATGCCCTCAACATTGGGAGGGTGCTTTGGGGTAGCCCCCCAAAACACCTTGTCCCCATGTTGATGAGGACAAGGGCCTCATCCCCACAACCCTGGCCGGTGGTTGTGGGGGTCTGCGGGCGGGGGGCTTATCGGAATCTGGAAGCCCCCTTTAACAAGGTGACCCCCAGATCCCGGCCCCCCCCCTGTGTGAAATGGTAAGGGGGTACATAAGTACCCCTACCATTTCACGAAAAAAGTGTCAAAAATGTTAAAAATGACAAGAGACAGTTTTTGACAATTCCTTTATTTAAATGCTTCTTCTTTCTTCTATCTTCCTTCATCTTCTGGTTCTTCTGGCTCTTCTGGTTCTTCTGGTTCTTCCTCCGGCGTTCTCGTCCAGCATCTCCTCCGCGGCGTCTTCTGTCTTCTTCTCCTCGGGCCGCTCCGCACCCATGGCATGGGGGGGAGGCTCCCGCTCTTCTCTTCTTCTCTTCTTCTCTTCTTCTCTTCTTCTCTTCTTCATTTTCTTCTCCGGGCCGCTCCGCAATCCATGCTGGCATGGAGGGAGGCTCCCGCTGTGTGACGGCGCTCCTCGTCTGACAGTTCTTAAATAACAGGGGGGGGCCACCCGGTGACCCCGCCCCCCTCTGACGCACGGTGACTTGACGGGACTTCCCTGTGGCATTCCCCGTGACGTCACAGGGAAGTCCCGTCAAGTCACCGTGCGTCAGAGGGGGGCGGGGTCACCGGGTGGCCCCGCCCCCCCCATTATTTAAGAACTGTCAGACGAGGAGCGCCGTCACACAGCGGGAGCCTCCCTCCATGCCAGCATGGATTGCGGAGCGGCCCGGAGAAGAAAATGAAGAAGAGAAGAAGAGAAGAAGAGAAGAAAAGAAGAAAAGAAGAAAAGAAGAAGAGAAGAAGAGAAGAAGAGAAGAGCGGGAGCCTCCCCCCCATGCCATGGGTGCGGAGCGGCCCGAGGAGAAGAAGATAGAAGACGCCGCGGAGGAGATGCTGGACGGGAACGCCGGAGGAAGAACCAGAAGAGCCAGAAGAGCCAGAAGAACCAGAAGAACCAGAAGATGAAGGAAGATAGAAGAAGCATTTAAATAAAGGAATTGTCAAAAACTGTCTCTTGTCATTTTTAACATTTTTGACACTTTTTTCGTGAAATGGTAGGGGTACGTACCCCCTTACCATTTCACACAGGGGGGGGGCCGGGATCTGGGGGTCACCTTGTTAAAGGGGGCTTCCAGATTCTGATAAGCCCCCCGCCCACAGACCCCCACAACCACCGGCCAGGGTTGTGGGGATGAGGCCCTTGTCCTCATCAACATGGGGACAAGGTGTTTTGGGGGGCTACCCCAAAGCACCCTCCCAATGTTGAGGGCATGTGGCCTGGTACGGTTCAGGAGGGAGGGGGGGCCGCACTCTCATCCCCCCCTCTTTTCCTGCGGCCTGCCAGGTTGCGTGCTCGGATAAGGGTCTGGTATGGATTTTTGGGGGGACCCCACGCCTTTTTTTTTTTTTTTTTTTGGCGCGGGGTTCCCCTTAAAATCCATACCAGACCTGAAGGGTCTGGTATGGAATTTAGAGGGAACCCCACGTCATTTTTTTTTTTAAATTTTGGCCGGGGTTCCCCTTAATATCCATACCAGACCTGAAGGGCCTGGTATGGAATTTAGGGGGACCCCCACGTCATTTTTTTTTTAAATTTTGGTTCGGGGTTCCCCTTTGGGGAATTCCCATGCCGTTTTTATCAATGAACTTCTATGTGTATTGTCGGCAATGCAATAGCCGCGGGTAGTTTTAAATGAGTTTTTTCCTTCAAAATGTCATTTTGCTGTCAGACTGTTCTAAACACAGGAAACATGCGCCCCTTTACAGGCACACTATAGACACCCCCCAGGTACGAAATTTAAAGGGATATTACACTTTTATTGATTGACTTTAAGCATTATTAAAATCACTGCTCCTGAAAAAACGGCCGTTTTTAAAACTTTTTTTTGCATTGATCCATGTCCCCTGGGGCAGGACCCAGGTCCCCAAACACTTTTTATGACAATAACTTGCATATTAGCCTTTAAAATTAGCACTTTTGATTTCTCCCATAGACTTTTAAAGGGTGTTCCGCGGCATTCGAATTTGCCGCGAACACCCCAAATTGTTCGCTGTTCGGTGAACTTGCGAACAGCCAATGTTCGAGTCGAACATGAGTTCGACTCGAACTCGAAGCTCATCCCTACTTCCGAGGACCAACCTGGTCCTTCCATTCTGGAAGAAATTGAGGAGCCTAGATGGAACCAGGTATAGTTTTATTAAAAATGTTTTTTGTGGGAAAATGATTGTAGTTAACTAGATGTTATTATTGCTAACAAATGAATGATTTAACAAAAAGTGTTTTACATATCAATAGACAGTAGGGGCCAAAAATGATTGGGACAAGAATGAAAAATGCTAGGCTCAGAATGGTAGTCTTTTCTATTTATTAACATTCAATTTGCAACAGTCATGAGCTGAAAATTGTGTGTGATTGATGAACCAAAAACTAAAACTATGTCCCTTTTTCATACACAGGAGGACCTCAGCCAGGACGAGGCTCTGGAATGTGGCACACAGGAGGAGGCGGGGGGAAGTGTCAGCCAGGAGGTGGTCGGACCCAGCCTCACCCAATCACAGGTCCCTCCCCTCTGCCTTCCAAACAAAAGGCCCAGGAATGGGAGGAACATGGAGGAGGCAGCATTGGGCCTCATTAAGGAGGCTAATGATGCTCTGAAAACCCCCCTAGATGCTCTAGAGGTCTATGGCATGTATATAGCCTCAAATTTGCAGCAAATGGAGGAGGGCCCATGCCTCAAATGTGAAAAATTAATTTTTGAGACCATCCATAAGGGGTTGAGTGGCCAAATGACGGATGAGGTCCACTTATGTACGCTCGCCCATCCTCCTCCTGACACAAGTCCACCTCCAGAGCCACAGCCTGCAGGGAAGGGTGCAGGGAAGGCTACAGGGCGGCGTGGGGGGAAGGTTGCAGCGAAGAGAAGAAAGTGATTGCCTGGGTTCAGTCTGGTCTGACAGAACACGCAGCCTATTGTAGTACCACAACCTGGGGACGTCATCTGCTGCTGTTCCTGTTCTCTGGGAGTCCTGGACAAGATTGTGCTCCTTTATATATGGACTTCTCAAGCTACCAATTTTTTTTTCCACAGAGTTGATGTCTGCCCTGGGGACCAAAGGCTTTGCAAATTCCAGCTGTTTCTCCAGCATTGCCTTCCCTCCTTATTTTGTTATTATGAGCCAGAATAAATGGAGATTTTTTGTTATGAAAATACTTGCCTATGTGTTTTTCTTCAAATAGGACAGTTTTTTTTGTGAGTAGGCAGGTACATTTCAAAAATACAATGTCTAATTAATAAGGGACAACAAGCAACCCCCTTGAGGTTTACAAATACAAGATAATAATGGTGTTGTGGAAACGTGACATACAAAAAAAAAAAATATGGAGATCACCCAAAAATAATTAAAAAAAAAAACAACAGGAGATCTTGATTAAAAAAAAGACTATAAAAAAATATAAACATCATTCTGGAGATCTGGCTTTAAAAAACAAAAATATTATTCATGAGATCACAAGAAATAATAAAGAAATAAGTTTGTGAGAACTCTGCGTGAATATGAGAAGCAAGACAACTTCATTCTTCTAGCATTATAAAGAAGAAAAGAATGCGCTGCATTGAAAGATTTAAAAATGATCTGTGTGACGAATGTGCCATCTCCATTACGCACAGTTGTTTTACCATATTGAGCGGCTGTCTCGTACATGATTCTGAGCATGCGTGTTTTTTTGCGCGTCGGAACTCCCATACACATGAACGGAATTTCCGATAGAAACTTTTTCCGTCTGAAAAATTGAGAACATGCTCTTAAACTTTTGCTGGTGGAAATTTGGCCATGGAGCATACACATGGTCGCATTTTCCGACCAAAAGCTCTCATTGGTCTTTTGCTGGCCGAAATTTCGATCGTGTGTACAGGGCTTTAAGCCTGCAGCTTTAGCTCAGTCAAAAATGTAAAAAAATCTATACAGGTGCCATCTCTAAGCCTTCTATAGCTAATCGGTAGAGCAAAATGGCTATTACATAATCACCTGGGTATTTACAAACGACAGCTGATGTGCAATATTAGTGCATTTTTTTCCTCTATTTTTTTTTACTAATGAATTAAAAGTATTTGAAGACTGGACCAGCCCTGAGACTTTTCATTTATTTGTGTGAATGTGCTTCCTAGTGAAGAGTAAAATTTTCTTGCTGTACCTAAAATTCAGCTGTCTGCTGGCTGCTAATTTCATACAGAACTGTGGCCAAGCTATCGACATTCAAATATTTACATATGCTTAAAGCTGATTTCCAATGATCTAAAAAAAAAAAATCACCCATCATTGTACCCCTCCCCTCTGGACTGTAAAGGTTAGCAGCTAATTTTGTCTAAGGGGTACTGGATAAAATGAACTACTTAACTGATTTCTCAACTCATGAGCTTCCATCCCACCATACGACTGGTCCTCTGAAGCTCCTTGCAGTTCCCAGTCATCTTTATGTACAGTACAGTACAAGTGGTGAGTGAGGAGGTTGCTTTTTAAGGCTAAATAGAGTTTAACATTAACAGACAGAAAATAACCTTTAGAAAAAGCCCAAATTGGCCACTATGGCGCTAGTACTGGTATTCAGTTATCAGAAACCATTTTGAATCTATAAAGAGGCTTGGTCCTCTGTGGTATTGTAGTGGCCATAAGGCTTATTGTTAATGCAGTGGCCATCTTTGATTTGGATCAAAGTTTGTTTTATTGAGATGTCCTCTCAAATACAACAGCTTGAATCCAAAGAAACTGAGGCTGCTGAGGCTTTTTTCGACTCACCGACTCCTGATCATTTCAGCCAACTGGCCGAAACGAGAAGAACCGGAGACAAAAAAAGCAAACTTCTGGCAAATCTGGTTGCGGAATCTAAAATGCAAATGGTGGTGTCTGAAATTTGTTGCTCAGATGGCAGTGTCGTCTCTGATTCTGATCAAATCTTGAATGAATTTAAAGATTTCTATGAAAATCTCTATACAACACCCCCTAATTGGCCTGCTGAGTAGATTACGGACTACAGTCCTTACATTTATCCACTTTATCACAGGAAGATTGTGAGTTTCTGGATAGGGATTTTACTGCTGAGGAAATAGAAGTAGCGATCCACTCGTTTCCAGGCAACAAAACACCGGGCCTAGACGGCCTTCCTGGCGACTGGTACAAAACATAGAAGCACTAATTGCACCTAAACTTTTACAGGTATACGCTGAGCATAAAAAACAGATGTTCCTGCCCCCTTCTATGTACCAGGCTCATATTGTTTTAATTCCTAAACCGGGTAAGAACAAGTCCCATTGTGCCTCATACAGGCCAATCTCTTACTAAATTATGACTTAAAGATATTAACCAAAATTTTGGCAACTCAATTACAGATGATTCTCCCACCTTTGGTCAACATAGAACAAACTGGGTTTATATCAGGAAAATCGACGGACATCAGCTTATGCAGAGTTTTCACTCACTTGCAATTACCGTCTTCTGAGAACTCCACTAGGGTACTGGTGGCATTGGACATAGAGAAGGCATTTGATTCGGTGGCTTGGCCATATATGCCCTCAGCTCTGTAGGTCATGAGATTCGGGGTTGAATTCCACAGGTGGATTGAAAGTCTATATAGGTGCCCGACAGCATGTGTTAAATTAGGTGGCACCCTCTCACCCCCCTTCACAATGGGCAGAGATACAAGGCAAGGTTGCCTGTTATCACTGGCACTCTTTGCCCTGGTGATGGAGCCACTTGACTTGGCCCTTAGACAAGCGAACATGGTCAGGGGCATTCAGGTCGGCCCCATACATGAAAAACTAGCCATGTATGCAGACGATCTTTTTCTATTCCTGAGCGACCCAGGTCCTTCCCTTCAAGCAGCTCTAGGCTTCCTCTCAGGTTTCACTGACTGCTCAGGACTCAAAGTCAACTTGGACAAATCCCAAATATTGCTGATTGACACTGTGGCAAAATCTTTACAAGACCATAATCTCCCCTTAATATGGACCACCAAAATTAAATACCTGGGTAGCTACATTTCCTCATCTACTGCTGACTATTATACATTGAACCTCGCTCCGCTGATACAAAATATGAAAGCTAAACTAAAAGCATGGGCTCAGCTTCCCCATTCCCTGACTGGGCAAATCAATGTATTCAAGATGAAGCTCTTGTCTGCTTTTCTCTATGCTCTTAGAGATTCCCCGGTGTGGATACCCAAGAAGGTGTTCCGCATAATAAATCATTCCCTGCTTGCTTTTCTCTGGGGCACAGACCAGCCAAGATTTAAGTTGGCGGTGTTGCAGAGATCTTGGCTTGTCCTGACCTACATAAATCCTTATTGGCAGCCCCGTCGCACGCACACATTTGGTTAGTTTCTGATGAGTCCAACGCAGCAGTGGTTCTGGAGGCAGAATGTTTGGGCTCCTATGAGGCGTTGCGGAAAGTAATCTATCGTGGACCCTCTGCACCTTTTTACATGACAGTGGCTATGTTAACTGTCTTTAGGGAGTGGTCAGCGGCTCTCTCTCTGCGCTCCATGCCTTCTGGACATATCTCACCACATACTCCCCTTTGGATTAACCCGTCACTGTCAGAGTTTATATAAATTCCAGATCCTAATATCTGGGCACTTAACCTCCCTGCCGGTATGATTATTTCATATTTTTGATGCTGAAAGCGGTACAATTATTTTGCACAGAAATTTGGCTTTTTATATTGTAGGCCTGTAAATCTTAGGAATAACACACTTAAATCTGTCCAAACAAGAGTCTAGTAGACATCCCGGGTATGATAAAGTTTGAAAAACGAAATAAAAAATTATAGTATAATAAATAACTATAAATAATAACAAATAATAATATAATAATAATAAAAATTATTCAATAATGTAATCAAATCAAAAACACTGAAATTTGCTCAGTTGGAGAATTGTTGCTATCATTACTTTTAGTGTTTGATGACGAATTTCCCCACAAATCACTATCGCTCAATTCTGCAAGTGATTCTAATTTATTATCGCTGTTTTCTAGCTGGTCTAAAAGCACTTTTGATGTAAACGGACATTTTTTTGGTTACCAGTGACAATCTCTAGTTTCCTGGTAGGAAGAATAGTATTTATAATATAAAACTGCATGGAGGACACTGGACAAACCACTAGGGACAAAGGGGATGTGTAATTATTTGATACAATACTGTAATCTGTTAGTTTACAGTATACTGTATCTATACTGTGTTTTTTTACTTTTTGAATTTGGCGCCGAACTTCGTCCCCGTGCGTTGCAATGCTCGCAGGGAATGGAGCTCGGTACTGTGAATCGAGCAAGACACGAGCAAGACACGGCGGCTCGCAGATCACAGCAGGGAGACATCGCAGGATCCAGGGGACAAGGTAAGTAACCTCTACATGGATCCTGCGATGCAATCCTGTACTGAAATCTCACCCCAAGCCAGACTCGGGAATACCGCCAGGGAGGTTAAGGGTATTAAATATGTGGATCAGATTTGTACCGGGGGTCGATTGCAGACCTTTGGTGGATTAAAACATAAATACGAACTGCCTAACTCATATTTGTTTAGGTTCTTGCAGCTTAGGCATGCTTTTAGTACCCAATTTGAAAACTCTCAAGTGGCTTTTTATACTTCATCTCTGGAAGACTTACTCAGAGATGGATCTGTAACCAAGCCTCTGTCCAACATATACAATACAAAGGATTGTCACCTAATATACACACGGGACTTAAAACTTTTAAGGCCAAGTGGGTGGCGGACTTCCCTGACATGGATACTGGGAAGATGTGCAGCAATGCTCCCTCACACAATTGGTTTTGGCAAGAGACAGACTAATACAGTTTAAGATTGCCAGGGCTGGGTTCAGCTCCTCCTTCTCTGAGCTGGCCGCTCAGCTGTTGGCTAATTGCCAGCTCCTATCTCTCCACAGTTACTCAGCTGTTGATGATATCCTGCTCGTCAGACCTGCCTACTTAAGCCGTCCAGTCCAGAGGAGCTCTGCCTTTGCCTTGGTCAACATCACAGAAACTCCTGCGATCCTGTTCAAGACTTGCTTTGCTGACATCCCTTCTGGCTCCAGATCCTGCTTGCTGTTCCACTACATTAATCCCTGACTTCTGGCTTGGCTGACTGTCCGTTCCGGTTACTGAACTTTGGCTATGTTCTGACTACATTTGTTCTTTTTACTTTTATTATTAAACAAGTGTGATTTAACTGTACTTCAGTCTCGATCTGATTTCATGGTTTCTGACAAAGATCATGCATAGAGTGTATTACACACCCTCATGTCTACTTAAAATATACCCGTCTGTCCCAGCTTCCTGCTGGAGGTGTGTTGCTCCGTCAGCAGGTTTTATTCGAGTATTCTGGACCTGTCCTGGCTGCACCATCCGTCAATCTCTGGAAATGGTTAATTTACTCTGCCCTCCTGTTGTATCAGGCCACTTGCTTGTCTAGAGGATGTGATAAGAAATTTCACAAAATGTGGGACATATGGGTGGAATCCCCATCTACAAATGTAGACTCTTTAGATGACTAGTAAATTTCCTGTACAATAATTCAACCATTCCTAGTTAACTGAACTTTGAATTCTTGCTACACTTGTCAAATACATTTCTGGGTAGCTAAGGTCTGAGAAAGTATCTATCTTCATAGTGAGCTAGGCTTTGAAGTTTAACTGGAAAAACATGTGTGTTTCAAACTGCATAGGTGGTCCAAGCGTACCATGTTTTTATTGGTTGTGTTTTAGTTATGTCTGCTGTTTGTACGTTTGAGCCTGGGTATGCCCAATAGGCTCTATTCTGTACCTTAATTGAAATACTGCAATAAAAATAATTTAAAAAAAAAGTTTGGTTTATGCTTTGTTTTCATCATTTGAAATACCAGGCGAGTATATAATAAGGAGATGACATGGCGTAGTGTCCTTGCCCTTTGAGAATGTAATTTTGACAAAACTAGTCAGGGCGGAGCTACTTTGACATCACGCACTAGATGTGTCCTCAGAGGTGGAATCTGGTCGACTTGTGTCTTTTTGTTTTTTAATAACATTTCCTGGCAGTTTTACACTATGTGGAGCATGGGTCTACTCTTTTTTCTCTGAGCAAGGATAGATGGGGGACTTTGAGCAAGACTAGATTGCTAGCGGTGCCATATGTGAGTAATTTGGGAGTGCTTTTTGGGCCACGTTTGTTTACAGTGGAGTGCCTAAAGTGACCCTGTGTCTAGACTGCAACCAGTGGGTGGTTCCTGAAGAGTTCCATTGTGGTGGATCTGCATGAGAACATACAACATACCTTTTAAAAATCTGAAGGTTATGCAGTTCTGGTAAGCCGCACTATTAATATCTGTGGTTGAGGTTTACTCACTGGCGTGGGATACACTTTATTGTTTTCAAGTGGACTTTGTAATTTTTTTGGACATTTTATACATTGGGATCTTTGTGATTTGTAAAGTGGAATTTCTTTACACTGCTATCAAGCACGGTGTTGTTTTTCATATTTATTAAAGCGCAGTACATTATTGTTTACTGAAATACTTAACTGATTCCTCACCCCAATGGGTTTTCAACCTACTATATGACCAAAGTGAAGAGATGTCATTAGCACACCAAGGATTCCTCGAAAGGGTTCAAAGCTTTATTTTTGTGGTCACATGATAAACATACAGCAACATTTTGGAGCTACGCAGAACCCCTTTGTCAGGCAAATGACCAGTCTAAATTTAGAGCAGGAGCTTCTCAGTTTTACTTTCTTTTGTTAGCTCAGATGCCTGCTGCCAGGCTTATAATCTCTGACATGAATATAAAGCACAGGAAGAGAAAAGATAGAAAAGTGCTGAGCCCTGACTTGAAGGCAAACTTTGAGGATAAATTGCTCCACAGTAGATGTACCTATAGAAGTCAGTGAGGGCTTGATTGAAAGTTTATCTACTGCTTAACGATATATGTAGATATTAAAGCATATAAAACATGGCCATCGCAGTTTTACTTGAAGAGCAATATTCATAAACTATATATCCAGGCACACCCTAATCATCCCTGTGCTCTGTCTGTGCTTTCACTGCTAGAGTGCTAGTGCTGACTGCTGCTGTGCTGCAAAATGTCTGTGTATCACAGTCACCACTGGGGATGGGTCCGGGCTAGCAAAAACAGATGTGCTGCGAGTGGGAGGTAATGGAGCTCCCTGCTAAGGACCACAGCCGCGGAGTAATCCAGCCGCATTTTCCAATGCGGCTTCTATAGTTTCTGCTGTAGGTCCCGCAGGAATAGTATACATCTGCACTCCACCCCCCCCGGCCTCTCTCTCCCTTGGAAGAAGCAGCAGACTATCAGAGCCTACATAGCGGCAATGGGTGGCAGGCAGGTGGCTGCAAGATCAAGGTGAGCCCTGACACAGCACTGAGCAGGGCAGGCACCAAAAAAAGGCAATTCAAATCGATATGAACCCTTGGCTTGTTACAAAAAACTGTGCTTTATATATATATATATATATATATATATATATATATATATATATACACAGTTGTGCTCATTAGTTTACATACCCTGGCAGAATTTATGATTTATTGGCAATTTTTCAGAGAATATGAACGATAACACAAAAACATTTCTTTCACTCATGGTTAGTGTTTGGCTGAAGCCATTTACTATCAATCAACTGTGTTTACTCTTTTAAAATCATAATGACAACAGAAACTATCCAAATTACCCTGATCAAAAGTTTACATACCCTGGTGATTTTGGCCTGATAACATGCACACAAGTTGGCACAAAGGGGTTTGAATGGCTATTAAAAGGTAACCATCCTCACCTGTGATCTGTTTGCTTGTAATTAGTGTGTGTGTGTGTGTGTGTATAAAAGGTCAATGCGTTTCTTGACTCCTGACTGACCCTTGCATCATTCATCCAGTGCTGCACTGACGTTTCTAGATTTTGAATCATGGGGAAAGCAAAAGAATTGGAAAGGATCTTCGGGAAAAGGTAGTTGAACTGTATAAAACAGGAAAGGGATATAAAAAATATCCAAGGAATTGAGAATGCCAATCAACAGTTTTCAAACTCTAATCAAGAAGTGGAAAATGGGGGGTCTGTTTAAATCAAACCACGGTCAGGTAGACCAACTAAAATTTCAGCCACAACTGCCCGGAAAATTGTTTGGGATAAAAAGAAAAACCCACAAATAACTTCAGGTGAAATACAGAACTCTCTGAAAACGTGTTGTTTGGCTGTTTCAAGATGCACAATAAGGAGGCACTTGATGAAAGATGGGCTGCACGTTCAAGTCTCCAGAAAAAAGCCATTACTTTGCAAATGCCACAAAGTATCCTAATCACAATACAACAAACAGCACAGAGACAAACCTTCTGGCACAAAGTCATTTGGAGTGATGAGATCAAAATTGAGCTTTTTGGCCACAACCATAAATGCTAAATTTGGAGAGGAGTCAACAAGGCCTATGATGAAAGGCACACCATTCCTACTGTGAAACACTGAGATGGATCGCTGATGTTTTGGGGATGTGTGAGCTACAAAGGCATGGGAAATTTGGTCAAAATTGATGGCAAGATGAATGCAGTATGTTATCAAAAAATACTGGTGGAACATTTGCATTCAACAGCCAGGAAGCTGCGCATGGGATGTACTTGGACATTCCAACATGACAATGATCCAAAACGCAAGGCCAAGTCGACCTGTCATTGGCTACAGCAGACTAAAGTGAAGGTTCTGGAGTGGCCATCTCAGTCTCCTGACCTCAATATCATTGAGCCACTCTGGGAAGATCTCAAACGTGCAGTTCATGCAAGACAGCCCAAAAATGTACAGAAACTGGAGGCTTTTTGCCAAGAGAAATGGGTAGTTTACCATCTGAGAAGATAAATAGCCTCATCCACAAATACCACAAAAGACTTCAAGCTGTCATTGATGTTAAAGGGGGCAATACACGGTATTAAGAACTGGGGTATGTAAACGTTTGATCAGCGTTATTTGGGTAGTTTATATTGTCATTATGATTTAAAAGAGTAAACACAGTTGATTGATAATAAATGGCTTCAGCCAAATACTAACCATGAGTGAAAAAAAAAAATTGTGTTATCATTCATATTCTCTGAAAAATGGCCAAGAAATCATAAATTCTGCCAGGGTATGTAAACTCGTGAGCACAACTGTATATATACAGTGGGGACAGAAAGTATTCAGACCTCCTTAAATTTTTCCCTCTTTGTTATATTGCAGCCATTTGCTAAAATCATTTAAGTTCATTTTTTTCCTCATTAATGTACACACAGCACCCCATATTGACAGAAAAACACAGAATTGTTGACATTTTTGCAGATTTATTAAAAAAGAAAAACTGAAATATTACATGGTCCTAAGTATTCAGACCCTTTGCTGTGACAATCATATATTTAACTCAGGTGTTGTCCATTTCTTCTGATCATCCTTGAGATGGTTCTACACCTTCATTTGAGTCCAGCTGTGTTTGATTATACTGATTGGACTTGATTAGGAAAGCCACACACCTGTCTATATAAGACGTTACAGCTCACAGTGCATGTCAGAGCAAATGAGAATCATGAGGTCAAAGGAACTGCCTGAAGAGCTCAGAGACAGAATTGTTACAAATTCTGTCTCTGCACTTAAGGTTCCTAAGAGCAAAGTGGCCTCCATAATCCTTAAATGGAAGATGTTTGGGACTACCAGAACCCTTCCTAGAGCTGGCCGTCCAGCCAAACTGAGCTATAGGAGGAGAAGAGCCTTGGTGAGAGAGGTAAAGATGAACCCAAAGATCACTGTGGCTGAGCCCCAGAGATGCAGTCGGGAGATGAGAGAAGGTTGTAGAAAGTCAACCATCACTGCAGCCCTCCACCAGTCAGGGCTTTATGGCAGAGTGGCCCAACGGAAGCCTCTCCTCAGTGCAAGACACATGAAAACCCGCATGGAGTTTGCTAAAAAACACCTGAAGGACTCCAAGATGGTGAGAAATAAGATTCTTTGGTCTGATGAGTCCAAGATAGAACTTTTTGGCCTTAATTCTAAGTGGTATGTGTGGAGAAAACCAGGCACTGCTCATCACCTGTCCAACACAATCCCAACAGTAGGGATGAGCTTCGAGTTCGAGTCGAACTCATGTTCGACTCGAACATGGGCTGTTCACAAGTTCGCCGAACAGCGAACAATTTCGAATGCCGCGGAACACCCCTTAAAAGTCTATGGGAGAAATCAAAAGTGCTTATTTTAAAGGCTTATATGCATGGTATTGTCATAAAAAGTGTTTGGGGACCTGGGTCCTGCCCCAGGGGACATGTATCAATGCAAAAAAAAGTTTTAAAAACGGCTGTTTTTTCGGGAGCAGTGATTTTAATAATGCTTAAAGTGAAACAATAAAAGTGTAATATCCCTTTAAATTTCGTAGCTGAGGGGTGTCTATAGTATGCCTGTAAAGGGGTGCATTTTTCTCGTGTTTAGAACAGTCTGATAGCAAAATGACATTTCAAAGGAAAAAAAGTCATTTAAAACTACTCGTGGCTATTAATGCATTGCCGGTCCGACAATACACATAGAAGTTCACTGATAAAAACGGCATGGGAATTACCCACAGGGGAACCCCGAACCAAAATTTAAAAAAAAAATGACGTGGGGGTCCCCCTAAATTCCATACAGGCCCTTCAGGTCTGGTATGGATATTAAGGGGAACCCCGGCCAAAATTAAAAAAAAAAAATGACGTGGGGGGTCCCCCTAAATTCCATAACAGGCCCTTCAGGTCTGGTATGGATATTAAGGGGAAGCCCGCGCCAAAATTTAAAAAAAAACGGCGTGGGGTCCCCCCAGAAATCCATACCAGACCCTTATCCAAGCACACAACCTGGCAGGCCGCAGGAAAAGAGGGGGGGACGAGAGAGCGCCCCCCCTCCTGAACCATACCAGGCCACATGCCCTCAACATTGGGAGAGTGCTTTGGGGTAGCCCCCCAAAACACCTTGTCCCCATGCTGATGAGGGCCGGTGGTTGTGGGGGGTCTGCGGGCGGGGGGCTTATCAGAATCTGGAAGCCCCCTTTAACAAGGGGACCCCCAGATTCCGGCCCTCCCCCTTTGTGAAATGGTAAGGGGGTACAAAAGTACCCCTACCATTTCACTAAAAAACTGTCAAATATGTTAAAAATGACAAGAGACAGTTTTTGACAATTCCTTTATTTAAATGCTTCTTCTTTCTTCTTTCTTCTATCTTCTATCTTCTATCTTCTATCTTCCTTCATCTTCTTCTTCTTCTGGTTCTTCTGGTTCTTCCTCCGGTGTTCTCGTCCAGCATCTCCTCCGCAGTGTCTTCTTCCCTTCTTCTCCTCGGGCCGCTCCACATCCATGGCATGGAGGGAGGCTCCCGCTCTTCTCTTCATCTTCTTCTCTTCATCTTCTTCTCTTCATCTTCTTCTCTTCATCTTCTTTTCGGCCCGCTCCGCATCCATGCTGGCATGCAGGGAGGCTCCCGCTGTGTGATGCTTCTCCTCTTCTGACGGTTCTTAAATAACGGGGGGCGGGGTCACCCGGTGACCCCGCCCCCCTCTGACACACGGGGACATGACGGGACTTCCCTGTGGCATTCCCCGTGATGCCACAGGGAAGTCCAATTGAACGGGAGGCAAATCACCCAGTTCACACTATGGAGAGGCCAATGAGATCCAACCAGCCAGTGGAACTCCACCCCTGTAGGAGCAATCTGTGGAGGCGCCTAACGGTCCGGTTGGGTCTCCCTCCTGTTGAGACCCTGAGGCTTCTCAAAAAAAAAAAGAAAACTGCCCCTCCATAGACTTGCAAAATCCTAATTCCAATGATCCGGTATTCAGGTTTTGAATTTTGTGGAAGTAGTCAAAACCAAAACTGAGTTCGGAGAATAACAGAGAAAAGGCTAACTGATCCAGAACCGCTAGTATCAGTAGGCAACATGGTACTAACTGGTTAATAAAAGCCAACATGGGAGACAAGGGAGTCTCTATCAGAGAAAGAGAGAAAGGTGTGAAAAGAGGAAGGGAGGGGGAGGATAGAGAGCAGCCTCACTGTGTAGTCCCTCCAGTCTCAGGCTCCAGAGACATGTCCGGGAACAGAGGGATCCCGCAGTATCTGGCCCAAGGTTCCCATATATCAAAAAAGTGACTACTTTTGTCATTCAGTTTGGCTACAATTCGTTCCTGCGCCATAATCCAAGATACCTTCCTCTTAAATCCGAGAATCGAAACGCTAGATTTTTGTCAACATTTAGCGATAGATACTTTAGCCCCTAAGAGGATAAAGAATATCAGTTTCTGTGTTAGTTTAGAAATATCCCTAATAAGGAGAGCAGTAATGGGGTCTGGAGTGATTACTTTTCGTGATACGGTGCTAATAATCCGGAACACTTTCTGCCAGTATGATCTAATTCGCGGACATGACCACCATGTATGAAACATTGTGCCCTGTAGCTCGCACCCCCTGAAGCATAGAGGAGAGGACCCCAGAAAAATGACTGACAGGCGAGCAGGGACATAATACCAACGGGTTATAACTTTAACACTAGCTTCTATCAGGGAGATGTTTAGAATACCTTTAGAAGATCTGAGGAATCTGGTCGACCATTCCTTTAAAGAGCGAACGCAGTCTGTGTCCTATTCCCAGGCTCGAGCATAGGCCGTTTTTTCTGCATTCGTTTTTAAAGCTGTGTATATTAGCGATATTCCTCCCCTCTGGATTATTGTGTTGGCACACCATTGTTCATATGGAGTCAATGAGGAACAGTCAGAGTTACGTGACCAAATTAATTGTAGATAGTGGGAAATTTGAGAGAATCTGAATCTGAATCTCTCCGAATCTGGCATTTCTAATTCTTTTCTACAATAGGACAGAGTGATCGGGCCCTTATGAGAAAGAAAGTGTCCTATTCTATAGAGGCCTTTGTTCGTCCACCATTTGAATGCCTTAATGACCATTCCCGGGGGAAAGTCTGCATTGTGGAACAAATGTGATAGCGGTCTCATAGGAGAAATCAGGTTGTGATTTTTAAAAAGGCCTGTGCCAAGGGCAATGGAATGAGAGAGGGTTGGGGACATGATGGCTGGTCTAACTTTAGGGTCACACCAAAGAAGGAAATCTATAGTGTTTAGCGGGGTGGCCTGACATTCCATAGACACCCAGCTAGGTTTTGGGCCTTTTGTGAAGACTACCGATATTGAGCCGCTTGAAAGTAGCTCCATAAATCCGGCAGTCCTAGCCCCCCTGGAGTCTTCAGATGGTAGAGAATGCTGGATGGACATCTATAACCCTTATGGCCCCACACAAAGCGGAGAATTTCAGATTGAAATTTGTGGAGGGTTTGTTTCCTAATCGGGATAGGGAGGGAGCGAAATAGATAAAGGAGGCGCGGGAGAAGAGTCATCTTTACCGCGTGAATCTTACCCAGCCAGGACAGACCACATCTAGCCCATCTTTCCAGATCCCCTCTGCACTTTTTGAACAAAGGGGGGTAATTAGCGCTGTAAAGGTTGGATATATCTGGGGTTATCTTAATACCTAGGTACAGAATCTCTGTTTGAACCCAAGCAAACGAAAAGTTGGCGGATAGTTGATTTATAATGTCTTGCAGGACCGAAATATTTATGGCTATCGATTTAGATAAATTGACCTTTAGGCCAGAGACCATGCCAAAATTCTGTAATATTTTGTAGATCACAGGGGTGGAGGTGAGGGGGGAAGTGATATAGAGGAGGAGGTCGTCTGCGTAAAGCGCACATTTATGCTCCTGATCTCCACATTGCACACCTCTAACATCTGGATTCGTCCTGACCGCGATCGCTAAGGTCTCGATGGCGATCGCAAACAGGAGAGGAGATAGTGGACAGCCTTGTCTGGTCCCCCTCCCAATTGCGAATTTCTCTGAGTATCTCCCTAAGAGCCTGATCTGGGCTGAGGGATTAGAGCAGTGTTTCTCAACCTTTTTCCAGTCGGGGCACCCTTAAAAAGTATTTTCAGTGTTGAGGCACCCCAGTCCAAGGCTTAGTTCACGTTACTGTGTGTCGCGGAACATGCGCAAAATCGCACTCGTTCCTCACACACAGACAAATGCTCTGCTCTTTAGGGGTGCCATTAATTCTTAATGGTACCTCACACATTGGAAAATGTGCTTTTGGTGCCGTGCAATTTAAAAAAAAAAAAGGTTGGGGACTTCCTTCCCTGAATTTTTGTGGTTAGGGAAGCCCATTGAAATGAATGGGCTGCCATACACGCAGCACGCAGCCACACAGATGTGAACCAAGGGCTTGTTCACATGTCAGGTTGGAGGGGTGGTAAAAGCACATGGTTAAGCTGTTTTTACCACCCCCAACTTCTTCCCCTTTAGCTGCAGAGACAGCAGCTGGGGGTGTACACATGCTGTGGCTGCAGCTGGAGGTATACCCAGGGTGAATGGGGCTGCACTGCAAATACCCTGCAACTGTGTTCATTGCACGGTTGCGGTGTAGTGATGCTGCATTAAAACAGGTGGTGAGGAGGCAACATAATGCCTCTTTATCGTCTGTCAAATGCCTCTGAAAAGCGATCTGTGCATGGGTTGCTTTTCAGAGGAGAAGCAGTCCTTGCTGCTATCACAAACAATACCTACAAATGCAGTTCTGATGGTACAGGAATGGAAGGGGGGGGGTGTCCGGATTAAAAGTAAGATATATATACACACACACATATATACAGACACATACATGTGCACACAGGCATACAGGCACGTGCACACACACATGCAGACACGTGCACACACACATGCAGACACGTGCACACACATGCAGACACCTGCACACAGACACATGCACACACATACAGACACATACACACACACACATGTACAAACACACATACAGACACACACACAGACAGACACATGCGCACACACACACAGACACATGCGCACACACACACAGACACATGCGCACACACACACATACAGACACATGCACACACATGTACAAACACACATACAGACACACATACAGACAGACACTCACATGCACACACACATGCATACACACACACATACAGACAGACACTCATATGCACACACACATGTACAAACACACATACAGACGTACACACACACACACATACAGACAGACACTCACATGCTCACGCACATACAGACACATGCACACACACATACAGACACATGCACATGTACACACACACATACAGACACATGTACACACATACAGACAGACACATGCACATGCACACACACATGTACACACACACAGACAGACACACGCACATGCACACACACATGCACACACACACATACAGACACATGCACATGTACACACACATACAGACACATGTACACACAGACAGACACATGCACATGCACACACACATGCACACACACACATACAGACACATGTACACACACACAGACAGACACGCACACACAGACACAAACACATGTATAAAGCCCTTTTAAAACAAATCTAGCTTGTAGCACAGTACCTTTCCAGTTTCCTCATTCAGCCGGGTACTGCACTGTAGGGGGAAGCAGAGAGCATAGCACACTCCCCTGCACTTTACTGTCACTTTGCTGAGGTTGACGGAGCTTCTCACAGTGCCGATGTACAGTTCGGCAGGGGATCGGGAGATCAGGCTCATCTGACAGCCCTTCTCTCCCCTGATCCCGCGGCACACCTGAGAACCTCTGACGGCACACCAGTGTGCCGCGGCACACTGGTTGAGAAAGGCTGGGTTAGAGTACAGGGATTTAAATGTGTTCAGAAAACAGGGGCCAAACCCCCATCTACGAAGTAAATCAGTCATGTAGGCCCAGTGTACGGAGTCAAATGCTTTATGTAGATCGATGGAAAGGAGGAAACCTTTTTGATGGGGTCCCCCGTCCCACCCTGACTTGAGAAGGGAGATAACGTTGATTGTTCTACGGATTTGGTCTGGTCCCTGTCTCCCCAGGATGAAGCCAACCTGGTCCTTATGAATATAAGTTGGAATAAAGCTTGCTACCCTATTCGCCAAGATCTTTGTAAAGATTTTAATATCATTATTAATAAGCGATATAGGCCTGTAGTTGACTATTTCACTAGGATCTTTCCCAGGCTTCGGTATTATAAAAGCTGTATTAAGCTCATGGTCCAGGGGGGCTCCATCCCTAAGGGAATTAAAAAATTTAGTAAGATGAGGGGCTAGTGATGGGGCAAATTTTTTGTAATAGCCTGTAGAAAAACCGTCCGGTCCTGGGGCTGAACCCTTCTTTAGGGATCGGATCGTATCTAGTACTTCCTCCACTGAAAAAGGTTCTTCCATCAGTTCTCTATGCTCTGTAGATATTTTAGGTAGTGAAAGATTGTCTAAGAAGCCGTCACGTTGTGGATGTGGGGTGTGGTCAGTTGCTCTGTACAGCTTAGTGTAAAATTGAGAAAAGGCCTCCATAATCTTCGACGGGTTTTGGGTCAAGTCACCTGCAAGGGTTTTAATTTTAGGAAAAGCTAACGTGCGTGGTTTAGGTGTAAGTTTGGTCGCTAGTCTAGACCCCATTCGATCGGATTGTTGGTAGAATCTGGCTCCAGTCCATCTTAGGTGCTTTTCTGCCGCCGAGGTCAGAGCAAGATTGAGGAGGGTACGGGATTGGTCTAGTTTGTTCAGAGATTCAGCTGTAAGAAGGTGTTTGTGTGCCCTCGCTGCAGTACGATATTCAGCTGTTAGTTTATGGACTTCCGCATTGTGAGCTGCTTTTAGGTGGGAGGATAAACTAATGAAGTGTCCGCGGAGGACTGCTTTGTGAGCTGCCCAGACGCTTGTCGGGGAGACATCCCCCGTTTGGTTGATGCTGAAATAGTCTTTAATGGCTTTTTCAGTTTCAGCGTAAAGTATAGGATCACTGAGGAGTGACTCCTGTAGTCTCCATCTAGGAGGTCCTTTTGTGGGTCCCACTCTCTGGGAAACTACCAAAACTATTGCGTGGTCTGACAAAGGGGAATCCAAAATTCTAGAGTTCATGATAAGAGGGATCGTACGAGAGCCTGAAAAGATGTGGTCTATCCTGGCGTATGAGTTGTGGCGGGCGGAAAAGTGAGTATAGTCTTTTTTGTGTGGATTAGCTTCCCTCCAAATATCTATCAAACCCTCCTCGAACAGTAGAGCTGCTATCTTTATACTTTGTTTAGTTGGGCGTTTGGGTCTAGAATGTCCATTTGCAAGTCTGTCAAGGCCAGAGTCAAAGGCTATGTTTGAGTCTCCTCCCATAAACACAGTACCTTTCAGGTGGATATGAAGCTTTTTGAGCATCGAATCAAATAATTCTCTTTGACCCTTATTGCGTGCATAATAGGAAACGAATGTGTAGTTTTCGCCATCTATGTTGCCCGAGACTAGCAGGAAGCGGCCCTCCGGATCAACTACCGTCTCTGGTTGAGAAACATTTATATGTTTAGCGAAGCAGATCGCTACTCCCTTGCTTTTGTTTTCAGTGGAAGCCAGGAAAAATTGGGGGTAATGTTGGTGTATGAATGAGGGTTTATAGCTAGCCGGGAAATGTGTTTCTTGCAGCAGAAGGACATCAGCATGCATGGATTTATATGTCTGGAAAATCTTTCTACATTTAACCTGAGAGTTAAGGCCTTGCGTGTTGTGTGAGAAAATTCTAAGGGGATGCTTTTGCTCAGAGGTGTTAGCCATAATCCAGAGGGGAGAGAACTATTTGAAGTATCTGAGCCTTGCCGTCTCCTGGAGAATCAAGAGTAGTGCGTGAGCCTGCAGCTGCAATATCTGAATTGCTCCGACCTGGGAAGGTGAGCCAGAGATTCCCTTTAACTCCTGAAGAGCCTACAATCGAGAATGGACAAGTAGAGGGAGAGGGGTGGGAAAAAGAGATGAAATGGAATAGAGAAAGATGAAAAAGAAGAAAAAATGGTGAACATTGCGATGTAAACAACCATGAGATCATACCTATCACAGTAGATTGTAAAAAAATTGAATGGGGTCTCATACCCCTAACGACCATAAGGGAGGGAGTGAAAGGTCGGTCCCTCCCTTGCATCCAGTTGGACTGGAGCAAACCAAGAAAAGGGGTGCAACTAAGATCCCAAGGGACGCAAAAGTTCTCTTGGGAACTAGGAGCAGCGCACTGGGTCCACCACAGCCCCAGCCCCTCTAACCCTATTGATTGAGGACTACAATGAGTCCATCAAAAACCTGTGACAGAGCAATCAAAATGAATAAATAACCTTTATAAACTGGATGGTAAAGAAGAGAAAAAAAAAAAAAAATTACATGCTATAAGACACTGAGGAATTTGGCGAGCCAGGCTCCCCCTCACTAGTGACGGGAGCCTAGGTCGCGCAAGCCCATCCGGGCTCGATCGTGGGTATTTCTTCCCGGGGAACCCCCCCTTGATCCTCCCAGCGCCCCTGAGCCAGACAAAAATCAAACAAACCAATTAAAAAAAAAAAAGAAAAGAAAAAAGGACCCATAAACTTTGCCCTGGGAGCCCAGGATGGTAAAAACAGTCAGATACAAAAGAGATAAGTGTCAGGTTCCATCTAGTGTTAGCCATGCTAACAGTCCTTCATAGCAACCAAAAGAGTCTCTAGAGAGGATCAGTGAAAAAGAACAAAAAGGAACCGGGATGAATTTTCCCCGGTATCCGAAAGGCTGGAATTGGCCTCAAACCAACTTCTGTTAGCATTCAAACCACCATCAAAGGGATATGAGTCACGTCGGGAGATTTTCCTTTGATCTCTTGGGGCCTTGTTTCATCCAGGAAGGTTGAAGGGGACTTGCCGGAGGGGGTCTCTTGGAGGAGGAAGGGGTCCCTTTGCTTGTCTGAGATGAGGAAGGATTTTGATTGATTAGTCCCAATTGTAGAAGAAGATGTTCACCTTCAGGAAAGGTGGAAAAGGTGCAATTTCTGCCTTTATATGTGAAGTTAAGTCACAGAGGAAATGACCACATGTAGGGAATATCTCTCTCTTGCAGCAATAGTAGCAATGGTTTAAGGGATCTCCTCCTTTGGACCGTGTAGGGGGACAGATCAGCAAAAATCTGAATTTTATGTCCATGAATAGTTAATTCCTTTATGTTTCTGGCTTTCCGCATAACCTCCTCCTTCACTGTGTAAAAATGTGGTTTAACAATTATTTCTCTTGGGAGGCCATCTTTGCGTGGGGGTTGTAGTGCTCTGTGAGCCCTATCCAGCTCTAGGCGGTATTCTGGTATCCCTGGGATGAGATCTTTGATAAGGTCTTTGACCGCGGACTGTACCTCTTGTTCAGCGACCGGGAGCCCCCGTACCCTGAAGTTGTAACGTCTCGATCTGTTTTCGAGATCGTCTATTTTCGCAAAAGCCGTCTCGAGTTGATCCTGCATTTCTTGAATACGTGCTGTATTCTGGTTAATGCGAGCCCCAGCTTGGTCAGCTTTTTGTTCAATATAGTCTAATCTGAGGCCAAACTGTTGCATGTCAGCGTGAATAGAGGATGTGATTTGAGCTGCATTCTGAGCTAGGCTTTTTGAAAGCATGTGAGCAAAAGCTTCCATCATGGAGGGGAAATCTGTGGGGGTGGGGGCCGCCTCCTGTGCTTCACTGACCGACAACAGGAGGCCTGTCTGAGGATCCATCATGGGGGTGGATGGTAATTCAGATTGCAGGCTTAGGAGGAGTGATTCTGTGGAAGCTGGTGAGTGATTCTGGGGTTGCGGGCTGTGCACAGTACCTGGAGTATGTGGGGAGAGGAGGTCCTGGTCTGCTATTGAATCCTCAGCAGTAGCAGCCATGCTGCGGTTCGGATGTGCGGCGGCCATCTTGGCATAGCTGAGGGGTCCGTTCGCGGCCGTCATCTGGCCACTGAGGTTTCTTCTGGCGGTGCCCGATGACATAGGAGGCTTCCCGGGGGTTTCCCCTACCCTGCAGTGCCGTTGATGATGCCGGATGAGCGCTCTGTTAGCTCACGGGGAACGGAGAAGGCTGCGGTGGCGCGAAGCTTCAGATGCTGGTGGCCGTCTTGGAAGCTGCCGCGCATGCGCTGCTGGTATGGAATTTAGGGGGACACCCCACGTCATTTTTTTTTAATTTTGGCTGGGGTTCCCCTTAATATCCATACCAGACCTTAAGGGCCTGGTATGGAATTTAGGGGGACTCCCAGGTCATTTTTTTTTTTTTGGTTCGGGGTTCCCCTGTGGGGAATTCCCATGCTGTTTTTATCAATGAACTTCTATGTGTATTGTCGGATCGGCAATGCATTAATAGCCGCGAGTAGTTTTAAATGACTTTTTTCCTTTGAAATGTCATTTTGCTGTCAGACTGTTCTAAACACAGGAAACATGCGCCCCTTTACAGGCATACTATAAACACCCCCCAGGTACGAAATTTAAAGGGATATTACACTTTTATTGTTTCACTTTAAGCATTATTAAAATCACTGCTCCCGAAAAAAGGGCCGTTTTTAAAACTTTTTTTTGCATTGATCCATGTCCCCTGGGGCAGGACCCAGGTCCCCAAACACTTTTTATGACAATAACTAGCATATAAGCCTATAAAATTAGCACTTTTGATTTCTCCCATAGACTTTTAAAGGGTGTTCCGCAGCTTTTGAATTTGCCGCGAACACCTTAAATTGTTCGCTGTTCGTTAGAACTTTGATTATTCATGTTCGTGCCCCATAGACTTTAACGGTGTTTGCGTGTTCGAACAAATTTTTTGCCTGTTCGCATGTTCTGGTGCTAACCTAACAGGGGGTGTTCGGCCAATCCCTACCCAACAGTGAAGCATGGTGGTGGCAGCATCATGCTGTGGGGGTGTTTTTCAGCTGCAGGGACAGGACGACTGGTTGCAATCGAGGGAAAGATGAATGCGGCCAAGTACAGGGATATCCTGCATGAAAACCTTCTCCAGAGTGCTCAGGACCTCAGGCTGGACCGGAGGTTTACCTTCCAACAAGACAATGACCCTAAGCACACAGCTAAAATAACGAAGCAGTGGCTTCACAACAACTCTGTGACCGTTCTTGAATGGCCCAGCCAGAGCCCTGACTTAAACCCAATTGAGCATCTCTGGAGAGACCTAAGAATGGCTGTCCACCAGCGTTTACCATCCAACCTGACAGAACTGGAGAGGATCTGCAAGGAGGGATGGCAGAGGATGCCCAAATCCAGGTGTGAAAAACTTGTTGCATCTTTCCCAGAAAAAGACTCATGGCTGTATTAGATCAAAAGGGTGCTTCTACTAAATACTGAGCAAAGGGTCTGAATACTTAAGACCATGTGATATTTTACTACTTTTTCCTCTTTAATAAATCTGCAAAAATGTCAACAATTCTGTGATTTTCTGTCAATATGGGGTGCTGTGTGTACATTAATGAGGAAAAAGATGAACTTAAATGATTTTAGCTGCAATATAACAAAGAGTGAAAAATTTAAGGGGGTCTGAATACTTTCCGTCCCCACTGTTTATATATATATTACATATACAATTCAAATCGATATGAACCTTGGCTGGTCAGCAAAAAAGTGTGTATTTACATATATACTGTATATACATGTATATATATCTATATCTATATATATACATATATATATATATATATATATATATATATATATATATATATATAACCAAAGCTCAAACACACATGCGTCGTCTGTGTGTGTTTATATAAACACACACACACAGACGACGTACGTGTGTTTGAGCTTTGGTTTGAGGTGCACACTCTAATGCAATAGGCTGCGCACACCTATGTATATATCAATATATTGTGCTGTGGATCTTATCCAGCTTGCATGTTTGTAAGTTCAGTAAGTGGAGCAACTGTTAGCACATGTCCTTTGACCTCCCGATATAAACTAGGGATTAACGCAAAAGGGAAAGCGAAGGTTCAAATATAGAAGCTTTCATAAAAATGAACAATAATTTTAGACTGAATATTCAAATTCTTAAATAAGGACAATGGTGATTGGTTCCGCATATAATGGAAGTCATTCAAACATTATTTGTTAAACTTTTTTCTTTTTAGCTTTACCTCAAAGTTTGGGTCATATTTGCTCATGATTAAACATTTTTATAACTTAAAATGCATGTACCAAATCAAAACTCATATCCAACATTAAAGTTTTAACAAGAAAAGTAAGTTGTAAAATCTGCAGTCTTTGATTAGGTACTGAACGTTGTCATAGTGAATACTGTTATTGTAACCTAAATTTGATTTTCAAATGACATATACAGGACCATTGTGAAAGTCAGCTAGAAGTACATTTAATGAGGAACAAAAATCACTAGTCATGCAAATGTATGGCATCAGTTGGATGTATTCTGAAAAGGTTAAAGAATAGGTGCACGTCTAGCAAAGCCCAGTTACTTTAACATAGCTAGGCAATTCAAACACATTTGCAGATATAACCTTTGACACTTTTCTTTGATCCTGCTGTTTTTCTTAGAACTCTACTGAAATCCTCAAATATTTTCCTGTTCATATATCCATACAATTTCCTAATAAATAAATCCATCTCAAGTTTTTAGATACAGAGCTGTATTCTTACAGATATATATCAGAAGAAGCGCCTACAGAAACCCATGTCCTTGGATTACAATCAGTCCCTATAATTTATAAAACCATATATAAACATAAAGACACTAATTCAAAAACTGTTACAATTATACTATGAAGTAGTATGATTTTATATTAAAACATTCCTCTTTGAAAAATTTCACATGGCAAGAGTAATTGCAAGGAATTGTATAAAAAGGTCCATAAAGACATTGATGAGCGAGTTTGGGGTGGAGGAACTTGACTGACCTGCACAGAGTCCTGACCTCAACCCAATAGAACATCTTTGGGATGAATTAGAGTGGAGACTGCGAGCCAGGTCTTCTCATCCAACATTGGTGCCTGACCTCACAAATGCGCTTCTGGAAGAATGGTCAAACATTCCTATAGACACACTCCTAAACCTTATGGACAGCCTTCCCAGAAGAGTTGAAGCTGTTTTGGCTCCAAAGGGTGGGCTAACGCAATATTGAACCCTATGGACTAAAACCAGGTTGCCAATAAAGTTCATGTGTGTACATGCAGGTGTCCCAATACTTTTGACAATATAGTGTATGTTCGTGTGCTTTGGCCCTACAATTGTGTGAGTGTGCACCTTTATGCTTTTAAAAAATATTTGGCATACAGTTTTGCATTATGAGATTGTTCTTCTCATTTTATCTTTGAGCGATTAGTGGTATTTCTTTATTAGCTCTGTCGGAGCAGATGGAATGGTCGGAGGGAAACTTTAACCCCCTAAGTGCTGTATGACCATCTATGTTACAGTGGTCATCATCTTCTGAAAAGGAGCTATAATGAACTTTTGGCTGGGGTGCACTGCACATCACTTCTTATGCCCCGTACACACGGTCGGACATTGATCGGACATTCCGACAACAAAATCCTAGGATTTTTTCCGACAGATGTTGGCTCAAACTTGTTTTGCGCACACACGGTCGCACAAAGTTGTCAGAATTTCCGATCGCCAACAACGCGGTGACGTCAACCACGTACGACGAGACTAGAAAAGGCCATTTCAGAACCAATCACGGCACCCTTTGGGCTCCTTTTGCTAATCTCGTGTTAGTAAAAGTTTGGTGAGAGACGATTCACGCTTTTTCAGACTCGTGGCTTTAAGATCGTTTTCTGTGGTTCAGTTTGTGCTTGTGGGTTTTTATCTGCTCTTCAGTGCATGCAGTCAGTTCGTATCGGAGTTTCCTGTGCGATCTTGCCCGCTCGTTGCTGTTTTTCAGGTCGCTCTTCACAGGCCTTGCTGTTCTTCAGTGCGTTCTGTTACTTCGTTCTGAGCAGCCAACCGTTTTCTAGCCATGTTGCGTATACGTACTCCTCGTAGAGTTCGTGCTGTGCAGGGGCTTGGTGTTGGGGTCCTGACCTTGACACGAGTCCAGTCCATAAACAGGGCGGGGAGGAGTTCATGGACTAGTTCTCTCATATGCCTTTGCTCCGTGAGATCCGTGAGAATAATCCTGATGATTTCAGGAACTTTCTCCGGATGACGGACCCCGTATTTCACCGTTTGTTGGCTTCGCTGACCCCCTATATCAGGATACCTGCATGAGGCAAGCCATCACTCCAGAGCAGAGGCTCGTCGCTACCCTGCGGTACTTGGCAACAGGGAGGAGCCTGCAGGACTTGAAGTTCTCGACAGGCATCTCCCTCCAGGCTCTGGGTATCATTATCCCAGAGACCTGTTCTGCCATCATCCAGGTCCTGCAGAAGGAGTATATGAAGGTAAGATTTTTATCCTTTAATATCACATTTTATTGTATTGAATGTTTGCTAATATATTGTATTTCTTTCCTCATTCCCTAATTACCATGATTGTAATATGCTGTGAATGTCCCCTTTGTCCTCATGCATGCTGGAATTTTATGGGATTTTTTTTAGTCCTTCATACATATTTGCCTTCACTTACCTCCCCAGCATGCTCTCCTGGCCCTATATTCACCTCATGTAGTCACCTAACAATGTATTTGATCAGCTCCATAGTAGTGCTTTACCCCAAACAACCCCTAAAATGTTTAGAAATGTGATTTGTGCTTTAAATTCAGACAGAGTGCCAGAGGCTTTTTTTGTAGTGTCCCCAAATCATTTTTATTAACCCTCCCTCCCCCCAACTGCTAAGTCAGCTGATACCAATTCTCTATATATCCTCAATCATCTATCTGCTGACTTTGCCAAACCCATACACACTATACCCACCTCTTTTGTGGTCAGATTTATGGAGGAATTCCCCAAAGCATGTAGTGCAAGGGCCTGCCTGTATACTTTCAAATGGTACTGTTTCAAGTTTTTGTATTATATTATTATCTTGATAGGTAATAGCAGAATGTCCAAATGTGCTCAAATGTGTACAGTGTGTATTTATATCTTTGTATTATGACACTTCTTACCTGTCCAGTGGGCTGCCAATAGTGTAACTAAGGAGGGGCTGTTCCAAGTAATACCCATTATTTAGGCATTCATCTCTCAATGAAGTGAAGAGGGTTACCTGTCCAAGATTACCCCCCCTATAATGTTAGAAATGGCCCATAAGAGGGGGGGGGGGCAATATGATAGGTGTACCTTATACTTTGGTGTTGTAAAATTCCCCTTAATAAATGTTATCTGGATGTTGGCCAAGAATGTTTGTGTCTAATCTGCTTTCCATGTTTATGTGCAAAAATACAAAGTTTTTTTGTTTTCCTCAACAGTTTCCTTCCACGCCACAGGAATGGCAGACTGTGGCCTCCCACTTTACCCAGCGGTGGGACTTTCCTAACTGCGGAGGGGCAATTGATGGGAAACACGTCCACATCGTCCCACCACCCAACTCGGGGTCGTACTATTATAATTACAAGGGGTTCAATAGTATTGTGATGTTGGCGGTGGTGTTGGCTAATTACGACTTCCTGTATGTGGACGTGGGGAAGAATGGCCGGATGTCCAATGGTGGAGTCATCGCCCAGACGGAGTTTTACAGGCATCTCCAGAATGGCAACTTGGACTTGCCACCTCCAGAAGACAATGTGGAAGGACTCCCATTCGTCTTCGTTGCGGATGAAGCATTTGCGCTGGGGGACCATCTTATGCGGCCATTCCCGATGAGGACCCTCACCCCGGAACAGAGGGTTTTTAATTACCGGCTGGCCAGAGCCAGAAGAGTGGTGGAGAACACATTTGGAATCATGGCCAGCCGATTCTGCCTATTTCTTACACCCATCCATATGGCGGAGTATAAACTTAATCATATAATCCTGGCGTGCTGTGTTCTACATAACTTTTTACGGCAACATTCTGCCAACTATGCTGGCTCAGATGGGCCTGAGGCCGGAATTATAAATGAAACAACCCTGACGGCGCTTGAAAGTGGCCGTCCTGGCTTGCCCTCCCTGAGTGCCCGTGATGTCCGGTTAAGATACCTTGAGTTTTTTGCGGGTAGGGGGGCCATCAATATGCCAGACAATTTGTGAAGCCTTTATCAAATAAAAAAAAAAAAGCAAATCTTTGGTGACATTTACTGCTTGTGTTTGTTTTAGCTGACCCTGACAGCAATGTGGGAAGTCCTGAAAATGGCGTGATTGTGTAACCTTATACAAAGCACTGTTGGGTGTTATTTACTAAAGGCGTAGACACTTTGCACTACAAGTGCACTTGAAACTGCACTGAAACTGCACTTGTAGTGCAAAGAGGATTTGCCCTTAGGAAATAACCCCCATTTTCACAGAAAGCAGCAATTACATCACCACAAAAGTGTTGTAGCGTTGAGACAATAATCCACACATTCTTGATTAACAATCTTTTTAATACCTGCACAATCACATGTGCATTTAGAATTTTTTTTTAAAACAAACCAACATGTTTGTTGTATAACAATTTTTGGGGTGGCATTATCAAAAATAGAAATGTCCATTTAAGATAAAACAGGCATGTGTAAAACCAACAAGAAAGACACAAATCTTGAACTTACAAAGTTCACATATGGTAAAACTTGAAGGCAACATCAGACATGAGTATTTAGGAACTGTGTTTGATATTGCATTCAGATGGGGTGAAGTCACCCCTGGAAAAGCCAAATTTGGAAGATGCACACCAATTTATGAATGTCAACATGTGCTAGCTGCCATCACATGGGAACAAGGGATGTGTTTTGGGGGAGCAACCCCTTCCTCTCAGCTACTTTATTATTGAGGAAGGGGTTGCACCCCTAAAACGCGTCCACTGATCTCCCTTGATGGCAGATAGCACATGTTGGCACACTGTGTGCATCCTCAAAATTTGGCTTTTCTAAAAATCGCTAAAACATTTTTAACATTGTAGCACACAAAAAAACAAAGTGATTTGGAGGGGTTTTAAACTCTCCCCAAAACATCAATGATGTTATTATTTTTTTGAATAACATCATTGATGTTTTTCTTGATGTTTTCCAAAGCTAAATTACACCCCATGATCTCCCCAATCAGGATCTGTGCACTTTCAGAGGTGAAATGCCCTGGGTCCACAACATCACGATCACCTAAAAAGAGAGAAAACCAAAAAAAAAACAGGTATTATAAATATACCGGCATCCATCTCTTACCTGAGTCTGTGGTCGCAGACACTCACCTGTTGTGGTGCCAATTTCCACTACGTCTTCTTCCTCCTCCTGCTCTGCTTGGGTTGGGGGTATTTCCCCTTCTTCCCGAGGTGGGGGGTCTGTGGTCTCCTCGGATGAGGGTTGTCCTCCGAGTCTTTTCTCCGCTATGTAAAACAAAAATGGTATAATTAGCACACAGATATTTGATGGCCGAAATCTAAAGATGAAACATTGCTTGGAAGTGGGGTACAATTGTCTATTTTGGCAGAGTTCCAAGATGTAGCATTTTTATTGTCCGTTGTCAAGCTTCAAGATTTTACCTGTCTTGTACAAGCTTCACAGATGGAGACCCCCCTATAGTATACACTGGAGCACCTGTGTGGCCCCCCTAATAAAAAGGGTGTTCTTGTGTCCCACACTAGTGCTCCAGCGTCCAGATGTGAAAACAGCTGCTGAGTGTCCTCTCCTTACACAGAATCTAGTTTTCATTTCATTCTAGTCACAAACCCATCTACACAACCAAATATTTTTCATACAAGTAGGCCCTAAAAAATGTTGGCAAATGCATATGGCCTAAACAATGGTGTTTTATAGGCCGAAAGAAAAATGTTTGATACGAACGAATAATTCCGGTGCAGACTCTTGACCACTTTCGCCATGATCTTGGCCTTTCGGACATTGGGGTTGGGGTAAGGTCCATACTTCCCGTCATAGTCGGCCTTCTTCAGGATGTGGACCATCTCCAACATCTCCCCAAAGGACATATTTGAGGCCTTAAATCATCTCCTTCTGGATCGGGACGTTTCTGGATCCGGGCTTTCCTCCTCCTCCTCCTCATTGCTATAATCAGTACACACCTGCTCTGACTCCGCCATGTGCTCTTCACCCACTGCGCCGAACGAAAAGGGGCGGGGAATAGACTAGAAAGAACATCAGGGGTGGGCGGAGTTACACGCATACGCAGTGTGTATAAAGCGTAACACGCGTGCGTAGTACGTACGATCTGTGAGCGGAGGAAGGAGTATCGGAGGCGCCGATCGTGATAACGAAGGTAAGAGCCAAACTTGGGCCTATACTGCTTCTAGATTGAGGCCTATATTGTAACTAGATTAGGAGAGTTTTGCTTGGCATTAGGGTTTGTCTTGTGTTGTGTCTTGCAGTGAAAATGGTTATCTTGAACGATACCGACTTCATGGCAACATTGACATGTTCAGGGAGCTGCCTTGTCTGTGGGAGATCAACCACCCACATTATAAGAACCAAACAAAGAGGAAGGCAGCGCTGGATCAATTGTTTGAAATTGTGAAGCAGGTGATCCCCACGGCAGACATCACCTATTTGAAGATCCTAATTGGTGGCCTGAGGAGCACATATCTAAGGGAGCGCAAGAAAGTCCAGGATTCGCAGAGATCCGGAGCAGCAGATGACATCTATGTCCCCAGCATGTGGTACTATGACAGGCTGCATTTTCCGGCAGGTCAGACTGAACCCAGGTCATCACTCTCCATTCTTCCTTCCATGCTTCCTTCCCCCCCAGCTGAGGCTTCTGACACCCAACCTGGGCCTTCCAGGCAGCAACATGTGGAGGAGCCCAGCTTGAGCCAGGTATAGCATTCTTCTAAATATTTCTGCTTGTCCAATCAATGATGTTAACTAGATGTTAGTTTGGAGTACTAATTTAGGATTGTGATTGATGATGCAAAACATTAAACCGTGTCCCTTTTTCATACATAGGGAAGTCTCAGCCAGGAGGTGGCCAGGCCGAGCAGGCTGCCTGATATGCAGGTCCCTCCCCTACACCTGCAAAGAGAAAGTGGCAGACTTTTTACCCTAGAGTAGGCTGCCACAGGCCTCTTTTGGAAGGCTACAGAGGCCCAGGGAGCACCACACACTGTGGAGGAGGACTTTGCTGGCCTAATTGCGTGTAAAATGCAGCGGATGGAGGAGGGACAACAACTCATGTGTGAGTCATTAATGTTGGAAGCTCTCAATAAGGGGTTGAGGGGCCAAATAACATCTGATACTCACATTTGTGACCTCACACATGGTCCTCCTCCTCCAGGTCCTACTCCTCATCCTCCTCCTCCTCCTCCTCCTCCTCCTCCAGGTCCTACTAGTCCTCCTCCTCCTCCAGGTCATACTCCTCCTCCTGCCACATCTCCAACAGCAGAGCCACAGCCAGGAAGGAAGCGTGGAAGGAAGACCAGAAAGTGATGACCTTGGATCCAGTCTGGTCTGGCAAAAGATGCAGCCTCTTGTGGTACCACAGCCTGGGGACACAGATGTCATCTGCTGCTTTCCGGATCTCTGGGACTTCTGGACCAGACTGCACTCCCTTACATATGGACTCCTCAGGCCACCAATTTTGATGTTCAAGAATTGATGTCTGCCCTGGGGGTCCAAGGCTTCGCTAATTTCTGCTGTTTATCCAGCGTTGCCTCCCTCTTTGTTTGATTCTGAGCCCTTAATAAAGGATTTTTGGTTTCAATTATACTTGCCTATGTGTGTTTTCCTTCAAAAAGGACAGTTTGTTGGTGAGGATTCAGGTACATCAAAACTACAATGTGAAATTAACAAGGGACACCAACACCAAACTATCTCCTTGAGATTAAATAATACAAGATAATAATGGTGTTGTGGTAACTTGACACACAAAACACACACAAAAATATTCTGGAGTAAAACTAAAAATAAAATAAAACAAAGATCAGCCTTGGAAAAAATACAAACCTAAAATAAAAAAAAAATCTGCCTTTAAAAAAAAAAAAATTATATATTTTTGTCAGATGTGACAAATCAAAATATATTAAGGGAATCCCGATAAATAATAAAGAAATAAGTTTGTGAGAAGTCTGTGTGAATATGAGCAGCAAAACTACTTCATTCTCACATTATAAAGAAGAAGAGAGTGCGCTGTATTAAACCATTTTTAACATTGCACCGTGACGAAAGTGTTGTATCCATTGCGAACGCTAAGTTTACCAGACCGAGCTGTTCCGTCTCGGAATTTCTTCTGAGCATGCGTGGCACTTTGTGCGTCGGAACAGGCCACACACGGTCGGAATTGACGCGATCGGATTTTGTTGTCGGAAAATGTTATAGTCTGCTGTCAAACTTTGTGTGTCGGAAAATCCGATGGAAAATGTCCGATGGAGCCCACACACGGACGGAATGTCCGACAACACGCTCCGATCGGACATTTTCCATCGGAAAATCCGACCGTGTGTACGGGGCATTAGACTGCTATCACAGACTTTTCACCAGGTGTTTTTCACTACAGAGTGCGGGACTTTTTTATTCTTTTTTTTCTATTTTCATCTGTGGACTTCATTTGTGGATTTTTTTTTAAAAACACTTTGGATTAATGACTTAATTCCATATATGTCATTTGGAATTATTTAACCTTTATTGGGTACAGAGTTTTACACTTTTATTGAACTACAAGAATGTCCAATGTGAAATACAATATACCAATACATAATATATTACCCCATATAATTAACATATCTCCCATGCAAAGTGTATGTGTGTATAATCGATGCATATAAACTGGTTCCCTGAAGAAACCCTGTTGTAGATTTGCCTTGGCCTTATAGAGCCAGAATCCTCACTAATGGTATCTTGTTGGACCCCTCTATAATTAACAATGATACATGACAAGACTGCCCCTTATCCCCTCTCTTGTATATATTAATATTGGAAAATTAAAGTGGAAGTAAACTTCCAACATTTAATTTTACCTATAGATAAGCCTATAATAAGGCTTACCTATAGGTAGTGCAAATATCTCCTAGGAGATATTTAATGTACATGCTGCCACCGTAACATCACTGTAGCCCTAAAACTGCTTAGGGAACCATGGCCACCGTGCTGCAGCTCAGTTTCAGGGTCTTGGCAATCTTCTTATAGCCTAGGCCATCTTTATGTAGAGCAACAATTCTTTTTTTTAACAGATCCTCTGAGAGTTCTTTGCCAGGAGGTGCCATGTTGAACTTCCAATGACCAGTATGAGAGAGTGAGAGTGATAACACCAAATTTAACACACCCGCTCCCCATTCACACCTGAGACCTTGTAAAACTAATAAGTTACATGACACCGGGGAGGGAAAATATCTAATTGGGCTCAATTTGGACATTTTTTACTTAGGGATGTTCTCACTTTTGTTGCTAGACATTAATGGCTGTGTGTTGAGTTATTTTGAGTGGACAGCAAATTTACACTGTTATACAAGCTGTACACTCACTACTTTACATTGTAGCAAAGCGTAATTTCTTCAGTGTTTTCTCACATGAAAAGATATTATTTATAATGTGGGGGATTTGGGACTTTAAATGAGGCACAGTTAAGTGTCTCCATCCCTGTTTAAGGTACATAGCAAAGGAAGTTTGGGACTTAAAATGAAGCAGTGGGAATGCGGAGGTAGGGGTAAAAAAGTATTTAATTCGTAACATAGTAGTAATTAAAAAAGGTTTCATATAATATGCACATATATAAATAGCACAAAAAATGGGCATGGTAGATACAGAATACAATCAAGAAACACATATCATAATGGGTACATGATAGTAAAATATTTGCATACAAAGCGATAATATAGCCTACAAGTGCCAAGGGTGGCATGCCCTATAACTGTGTCTGTGATCACATGATACGCAAGTATAGCAGGAAATAACTGATATAAATGTGGCATCAGATATAACTCATAGCTCGACGCGTTTCATGAATACCTTCATTCGTCAGGAGCAGATGCGACAATTGCCTGTAGAATATATATATATATAGATATGATAAACCACACTCAGTGTAGAGGAAAGTAAAGTAAGTAAGCTTTGACTCAAAGTAGTTGAAAATGATGTAATAAATGTGTTACAAAAATGTGAGGGGTATACTCACTTTTGTGAGATACTGTAGATGCACTCCTTCACAGGCAGGATTAGAGCACCATAGAGCTCTAGAACAATAGAGCATTCCTTATTTAAAGGAATTGAGAAGTTTTAGCCCAGGTTCACACTGAGATGCGGGAATGAAGCCGTGCGAGTTTAGCTGAACTAGCACAATTTCACTCCCGCATGTCAGTCCCGATTTCGGCCGCGATTTCAGAGACATCTGTGCAGGTTTCTGCACAGATGTCAATGTAAATCACAGCCCAAAATTGCAAAAAGTAGTACAGAAACTACTTTTTGAAATTGGTGCGGCGCCGCAGACTGTGCCATTGCTGGCAATTGCCGCCGATTTGACATGCGATTTGACATGTCAAATCGTACCAATGTGGACCAGAGCTTAATGTTACACTTGAGGCATATAAAAAATCCTGGCTCCTGGCCAAATTTATTTATTTTATTTTTTTTGCATTGGTACATGTTCTCCGGGACAATTTCCACCTGGTGTTTTGGTGGGAGATTTAAATTCATTAGCAAAACCTGCCAGTCTGTAAAGTTTATCACCTGCTTTAGTTATCAAATAGGGATTTTTCCCCCTGAGCTACTTGAGTAACCTTGCCAGAAATCCACTGTCTTTGTTGGCCTGAGAATAGTGCTTCAACAAAATTGATGGGACAATAATTGCCTTAGTTGTTGATCAAAATTCTAGGTTGCTTAGAAGTCTAAGTTGTGTGATATCCAGAATGGACTTGGCATTTTCCTGAAAAGAATCCCCCTCATATACATTTTGTGAGTATGAGTATTTCTAAGCACAAAGTCAGATATATCATTAAAATCAGGGGAAAATCGTGGGTGCGTGTTATACGCTGATCCCCGCTATTTTTGTGATCTATCGGAGCGAACGCCGCGATCGTCGCCAACATTCACATAGCGTGTATTTTTAAATATGGCGCCGCGGAGTTCGGAGGGACTCGGTGGCGCTCGTTCAGCTGAACGAGCGCCGCCGAGAACACAGTGACTGGGCGGAGCTGAGATACACATAGCCGAGGGTTCTCAGCTCTTCTCGGCGCCGTTCACAGTCCCGCCCAGTCCCGCCATTGGACCTCTGTTATGTCCATCATAGGGACTGGGCGTGACTGTGAACGGCACAGAGAAGAGCCGAGAAACCCTTGGCTATGTGTATCTCGGCTCCGTCCAGTCACTGTGTTCTCGGCGGCGCTCGTTCAGCTGAACGAGCGCCGCCGAGTCCCTCCGAACTCCGCGCCGCCATATTTAAAAATACACACTAAACTTGTGTATGTCGGCGGCACTGGGGACAAGGCTGCACTGACCACTGGGGACAAGGCTGCACTGACCACTGGGGACAAGGCTGCACTGACCACTGGGGACAAGGCTGCACTGGGGCAAGGCTGCACTGGGGCAAAGCTGCACTGGGGCAAGGCTGCACTGACAATTCTGCACTGGGGCAAAGCTGCACTGACAAGGCTGCACTGGGGCAAAGCTGCACTGACAATTCTGCACTGGGGCAAAGCTGCACTGACAAGACTGCACTGGGGAAAAGCTGCACTGACAAGGCTGCACTGGGGCAAAGCTGCACTGACAAGGCTACACTGGACACTGGGGCAAGGCTGCACTAACAAGGCTGCAGATGAACACTGATAAGGCTGCATTGATGGGCATTTAAATGTAAGTTTTTTTTTCCTTAAACTTCCCTCCTAAAAGTTTTTTTCCTTAAAATTCCCTCCTAAACTTGGGGTGCGTGTTATACGCTGGCGCGTGTTATATGCCGATAAATACGGTATGTCAATAGAAAAGCACAACACATTCAAAAAGGGGTCTTCATCCACCAGTAACAAATTAATTGTGGTACCTTCTATTTGTAGTCGCCTCCAAATCTCCAAATTCCTTTTTTTTGCTGCTGTGATTCAACATCTGGTTATAGAGTAGCTTTATTTGTTCTTCATAGTCCCACTGTATGTAGGAACATAGCCACCCTCTCTTGTTTGCTTCTGAGATGGACTTGAGACTATGAGTTATAAACTTTGGGATTTGTAACGTTCATAGAGCAGTGCACATGACCACTAAATTGCACTACTCATTCCAAATAATCAGATATGAAGGGTAAAATGAGATGTTATGGAGCTTATGGAGGACTTTACAAGGAGGCAGACAAACACATTAAAAAACAATTTAATAAAAAATAGATTAAAGGAACATTAAGTAGTATATGTGTAGCCAGGAGCTGGCTATCATGCCTGCAATTCATGGACACTGTATAGTGTTATTTGATGTGGGGTCAGTGGCGGTGCGTTCATAAGGGCACACGGGCACCGCCCCCTCTCTCCTGCCACCCCCTCTATCACCAAAAGATAGATTCATGCATTGCATGAATCTATCTATGGCAGCCACTGCCACCCTCTATTCAGGCGCCCGGCCCTTTTTCGGGCGCTGTGTGCCTGAATTAGAGCGGCAGGGGGGTGATTTTGAAGCACCTGATTAAAGCCATAGGCTCTGAGTTAGAAAAGCGAATGAACGGTCGCTTTCCTAACACTAAACCGCCTCTCCGCCAATCAGGTGCTCAGATCTGTTACCCATCATCTGATTGGCTGATAGGCGCTGTGATTTGATGCCTATCAGGCGTCCAATCATAGCAGAGGATGGGAAGAGAGGATGGGAAAAGACATCAAGGAGCTGTCCCACCAAGACAGGGTAAGTGCAGATGGCGGTACGGTGAGGGGCACACTGGCAGCATTTGATATGGCACAGTGGCAGCATTTGATGGCACAGTGGCTGTGTTTGTTGGGCACAGTGGTGGTAATTGATGGGCACAGTGGCTGCGTTTGATGGCACAGTGGCGGCAATTGATGGGCACAGTGGCTGCATTTGATGGCACAGTGGCAACAATTGATGGGCACAGTGGCTGCATTTGATAACACAGTGGCTGCGTTTCATGGCACAGTGGTGGCTATTGATGGGCACAGTGGCTGCGTTTGATAGCACAGTGGCTGCGTTTGATGGCACAGTGGCTGCGTTTGATGGCATAGTGGTGGCAATTGATGGGCACAGTGGCTGCCTTTGATCGGCACAGTGGCTGCGTTTGATGGGGCACAGTGGGAGCATTTGATGGGTCACAGTGGCTGCGTTTGATGGCACAGTGATTGCAATTGACAGGCACAGTGGCTGTGTTTGATGGCACAGTGGCTGCTTTTGATGGCAAATTGGCAGCAATTGATGAGCACAGTGGCTGCGTTTGGTGGTACAGTGGCTGGATTTTATGGTACAGTGGCAGCTATTGATTGGCACAGTGGCTGCGTTTGATGGCACAGTGGCGGCAATTGATGGGCACAGTGGCTGCGTTTGATGGCACAGTGGCTGCGATTGATGGTACAGTGGCGGCTATTGATGGGCACAGTGGCTGCATTTGATGGTACAGTGGTGGCAATTGATGGGCACAGTGGCTGCGTTTGATGGTACAGTGGCTGGGTTTGATGGCACAGTGGCGGCTATTGATGGGCACAGTGGCTGCGTTTGATGGTACAGTGGCGGCAATTGATGTGCACAGTGGCTGCGTTTGATGGCACAGTGGCTGCGATTGGTGGTACAGTGGGGCTGCAATTGATGGGCACAGTGGCTGCGTTTGATGGTACAGTGGTGGCAATTGATGGACACAGTGGCTACGTTTGATGGCACAGTGGCTGCGATTGATGGTAAAGTGGCGGCTATTGATGGGCACAGTGGCTGCGTTTGATGGTACAGTGGCGGCAATTGATAGGCACAGTGGCTGCGTTTGATGGTACAGTGGCTGGGTTTGATGGTACAGTGGCGGCTATTGATGGGCACAGTGGCTGCGTTTGATGGTACAGTGGTGGCAATTGATGGGCACAGTGGCTGCGTTTGATGGCACAGTGGCTGCGTTTGATGGCACAGTGGCTGCGATTGATGGTACAGTGAGGCTGCAATTGATGGGCACAGTGGCTGCGTTTGATGGCACAGTGGCTGCATTTGATGGTACAGTGGCGGCAATTGATGGGCATAGTGGTTGCGTTTAATGGAACAGTGGCTCCAATTGATGGTACAGTGAGGCTGCAATTGATGGGCACAGTGGCTGTGTTTGATGGGCACAGTAAGGCTGCAAATTATGGGGTTTTTTTCAGAATTTTTCAGTTTGTTTGCCCCCCCCAAAAAATTGCGAGCACCAACCGCCACTGTGTGGGGTTGTCTCCCTCTAGTGTCGGCTTGGACTCTATGTGTCACTTCCTTTCAGACTAAACTTAGAGCGGAGCAAAGCATTGTGGGATGTGTAGTTCAGATGCTGAGGTTTCAATTCCAGCAGGACTGTCCTGAACTACCTTTACCAGAATGCTGAGAAGACCAAACAGACTGCTGGGAGAGGATATAAAAATGTGAGGTCGGGCCTACATCACTCTCTTGGGACGCCGGCTTGGATTCTGCCAGCAGGAGCTCTGTGTCAGTGTGAGCTGCTGCTGATGTGTGGCCCGCACAGCGGGAAGTCGAAGAGCTGCATCTAAAGGGATCTCTGCAGACAGCATCGCTTCTCCACTACAGAGGTAATATTCGAGGTGAGTGCCTGCACAGAGACTGGAGCAGCAGCAGGGATGGCCTGCAACACAGGTTGTACCAGAAAAGCCACAGTGGGAGCATCTAGGTGAGCAGTGCGAATCAGGACCGTCTGTAAAGCTATGGCAAACTGATCCATGCGGTGATCCTGCTCCTTCAATCTGGAAAAAATATTACCACTAGGTGGATTGCCTGCATCTTCTGAATTCATGGCCTTTGCCTACTGTCAGGAACCATGAAACAAAGACAGAAACTGCCGTAAAAATCACAACTTTTAATAAAATGGTAAAAATGGTACAACTGGTAAACGTAGTCACAACATAGCCAGGGTTCGGTAGCCAAATCCGGTAGTCAGAACAAGCCAGGAAATAGGGGAGCCAGAGATCAGCGTAGTCAGAGACAGCAGACAGGATTAGGAACCAGACGGGACGTCAGCAAGGCAAGTCTTCAAAAGGAACACAGCAGAGAGTCTCTAGATATGTTTGACCAAGGCGAAGGCAATTAATGAAATTAATCAGGCAGTTTAAATAGTCAAGAGGGGCTGACTGTGGGCTTGACTGACGATCAGGAGATGATCAACAGGTGAGCCACTGTGTAACAATGAGTTCTGGCAACTTTTGCTCTATCTTTGCCAAATCGCAGAGGAGATTATGACACAGTCCTTCTGTGGAAGGAAAAGGAATGGATGTTCCATTTACGGACTATGATCCCAAAAGGTTTAAACACCAAACTAAGTCTACAGGTATTCCTTGAACCCTAAAAATGTTAACTGGGATATGTGACAGAAATATAGCAATCATTCCATTGGGGGGAAGGGTGCGATTTTGTTGCATTACATCCAATACTACACATGAGTAATTAATCTACATGTGAGCCAAGTTAGGCTCTCATGTAGTGTTTTGTCTCCTCATTAATCTCCTCCTTTATTTTATTTTTTTTTCCAATTCTTTAAAAATGAATATTACCATACTTTGAGAAAATAATAAACCTGATTTAAATGTTCTGAATGAATTACCCCCTAGCTAGGGAAAACCAGATTGGTCTTGGCACCATTAATGCAAGGAGAAAAACTGACACCTTTGTAATAAATTTAACTTTAAATTTTTTACACCATTGTTGTAATGCAGTGGCTCGTTAAGTCAAAAAACCTGGAAGGGAGGAGTATCCCTGTTATAAGCCTGCTAATGAGTCTATTGCATTGTTTTAAGGAAGCTCAGGTGACTGAGTGAAATGTATTAATGCTACGGTGCTATACATCCACCGGCCATCCACATGTGGTTCCATCTCCTGCATCACTCCGCCTAAACATGGAGTAAATCTGGCATCACGGGGAACCACTATCCACGCCAACTTTGAAGAACTGTCAGCAATCCAACATTGGCTGATGATTCATTTAACTGCTTTAAAATATCCAGAGTAAGGTAACCTGAAAACCTGGGGATTCGAATGGTTGTTACACCTTACCGTTATGAACGGATCACAGAGACAAGCAGCATAGTGGGTGAGATCCTGATAAGGGATGCTGAAGTCCCGCCACTACAGTGTTTCATTTCTGTTTCGTATTTATAAGTTCTTATGGTAACCAACTGTTGCAACTTTATCTACAATAGACAGTTCCAGCTCACCCCATATATCTCCCCATGATGAATCTATTTGTTTCTAACATCTAGACTCTATATCCATCCGCAATCGCACATGCGATTATCCCTGGATATCGTATATACGCTCATCCAATGTAGCTAAATATCATAGTGGCTGTTTCCTCAGGTCAATATCCCCGCTTCCAATGCTTGACACTGTTGTGTGTCATAGAATTCAAGGGATCCTTGAACAAAATATTTCTTGAGATTTGGTGCTACTGGATGCCTTATATCAGGCTCTGAATTATCAGCCATCCTCTTATGTATGTGGAGTGACTGTGAGTGTGCTGACAAACCCGGGCTGTTTTTTAATCATGACAACGTTATCATTAAGTGTTAATTATTCTATTGGTGAAGGTTCTGACTAATTGTTCTGGCTATTTTGCCATATGATATGTTTATATTTCTGTACCTATTCCGCAGTGTGTGTTCCATTTGAAGCCCCTTTTTAAACCTCTCTGGTTTAATTTTCTGCTGGACGGGTGATCGCTTAAGCCGGCCGGCTGATTTTTTATGCTGCTTTGTTTCTACTACACTGTAATGCCCCGTACACACGGTCGGATTTTCCGATGGAAAATGTCCGATCGGAGCGTGTTGTCGGAAATTCCGACCGTGTGTGGGCTCCATAGGATATTTTCCATCGGATTTTCCGACACACAAAGTTTGAGAGCAGGCTATAAAATTTTCCGACAAAAAAATCCGATCGCGTCAATTCCGACCGTGTGTGGCCTGTTCCGACGCACAAAGTGCCACGCATGCTCAGAAGAAATTCTGACACGGAACAGCTCGGTCTGGTAAAATTAGCGTTCGCAATGGATACAGCACTTTCGTCAAGCTGCAATGTTCAAAATGGTTTAATACAGAGCACTCTCTTCTCCTTTATAATGTGAGAAGAATGAAGTAGTTTTGCTGCTCATATTCACACACACTTCTCACAAACTTATTTTTTTTTTTTTTATTGGGATTACCTGAATATATTGTTATTTGTCACATCTGACATAAATAATTTTTTTTAATTTTTTTTATTTAAAGCCATTTTTATTTTAGATTTTATGTTTGTATTTTTTCAAAGGCTGATCTTTGTTTAATGTTATTTTTAGTTTTACTCCAGAATATTTTTGTGTGTGTTTTGTGTGTCAAGTTACCACAACACCATTGATATCTTTTATTATTGATGCTCAAGGATATTGTTTGGTGTTGGTGTCCCTTGTTAATTTCACATTGTATATTTGAAATGTACCTGAATCCTCACAAACAAACTGTCCTTTTTGAAGGAAAACACACATAGGCAAGTATAATTCAAACCAAAATTCCTTTATTAAGGGCTCAGAACCAAACAAAGAGGCAACGCTGGATAAACAGCAGAAATTAGCGAAGCCTTTGACCCCCAGGGCAGACATCAATTCTTGAACATCAAAATTGGTGGCCTGAGGAGTCCATATGTAAGGAAGTGCAGTCTGGTCCAGAAGTCCCAGAGATCTGGAAAGCAGCAGATGACATCTGTGTCCCCAGGCTGTGGTACCACACGAGGCTGCATCTTTTGCCAGACCAGACTGGATCCAGGGTCATCACTCTCTGGTCTTTCTTCCACGCTTCCTTCCACGCTGTGGCTCTGCTGTTGGAGATGTGGCAGGAGGAGGAGTAAGACCTGGAGGAGGAGGAGGACTAGTAGGACCAGGAGGAGAAGGAGGAGGAGGAGGAGGACCTACAGGAGGAGGAGGAGGACCATGAGGTTACAAAGGTGTGTATCAGATGTTATTTGGGCCCTCAACCCCTTATTGAGAGCCTCCAACATTAAGGACTCACATATGAGTTGTTGTCCCTCCTCCATCCTCTGCATTTTACAGGCAATGATGGCAGCGAAATCATCCTCCACGGTGTGTGGTGCTCCCAGGGCCTCTGTACCCTTCCAAAAGAGGCCTATGGCAGCCTCCTCTAGGGCACTCCTCCTCCTGCCACTTTCTCTTTCCAGGTGTAGGTTAGGGACCTGCAGATCAGGCAGCCTGCTCAGCCCGGCCACCTCCTGGCTGAGACTTCCCTGTGTATGAAAAAGGGACATGGTTTTAGTTTTTGCATCATCAATCACAATCATAAATTAGTACTCCAAACTAACATCTAGTTAACATCATTGATTGGACAAGCAGAAATATTTAGAGGAATGCTATACCTGGCTCAAGCTGGGCTCCTCCACATGTTGCTGTCTGGAAGGCCCAGGTTGGGCATCAGAAGCCTCAGCTGGAGGGGAAGGAAGCGTGGAAGGAAGACTGGAGAGTGATGACCTGGGTTCAGTCTGACCTGCCAGAAAATGCAGCTTGTCATAGTGCCACATCCTGGGGACATAGATGTCATCTGCTGCTCCAGGTCTCTGCGAATCCTGGACTTTCTGGCGCTCCCTTACATATGTACTCCTCAGGCCACCAATTAGGATCTTCAAATATGTGGTGTCTGCCATGGGGATCACCTGCTTCACAATTTCCAACAACTGATCCAGCGCTGCCTTCCTCTTTGTTTGGTTCCTATAATGTGGGTGGTTGATCTCCCACAGACAAGGCAGCTCCCTGAACATGTCAATGAATATTGCCATGAAGTCACTATCTTGAAAGATATCCATTTTCACTGCAAGACACAACACAAGACAAACCCTAATGTCAGACCAAACTCTCCTAATCTTGTTACAATATAGGCCTCAATGTAGAAGCAGTATAGGCACAAGTATGTCTCTTACCTTCGTTCTTACGATCGGCGCCTCCAATGCTCCTCCCTTGGTCACAGATCGTACGTAATACGCACGTGTGGTACGCTTTATACACACTGCGCATGCGTGTAACTCCGCCCGCCCCTGACGTTCTTTCTAGTCTATTCCCCGCCCCTTTTCGTTCTGCGCAGTGGGGGAAGAGCACATGGCGGATACACAGCAGGTGCGTGCTAATTACAGGAACGAGGAGGAGGAGGAGGAAAGCTCGGATCCGGACACGTCCCGATCCAGAAGGAGAAGATTTAAGGCCACAAATATGTCCTTTGGGGAGATGTTGGAGATGGTCGACATCCTGAAGAAGGCCGACTATGATGGAAAGTATGGGCCTTACCCCAACCCCAATATCAGAAAGGCCAAGATCATTGCGAAAGTGGTCAAGAGTCTGCACCGGAATTTCGGGGTACGATGATCGAAAGATCAGCTCAGGAAGCGGTGGTCGGACCTGAAATTAAGAGAGCCCGAGCAGTCCCGAAAGATCCGGAGAGTGCTGCAAAAAAGTAAGTGCTGTGTTCCTATTCTTTTTGTCTTTATTACGTTCGTGCTGCTCCATATGCTTTTCTTAATTGTTGTACAGTTTAAAATGGCAACTTTAATGTTCATGGGCCCATTATTAGTTCGTATCAAACATTTTTCTTTCGGCCTCTAAAACACCATTGTTTAGGCCATATGCATTTCCCTACATTTTTTTAGGGCCTACTTGTATGAAAAATATTTTGTTGTGTAGATGGGTTTGTTACTAGAATGAAATGCAAATTAAATTCTGTGTAAGGAGAGGACACTCAGCAGCTGTTTTCACATCTGGACGTTGGAGCACTAGTGTGGGACACAAGAACACTCTTTTTATTAGGGGGCCCACACAGGTGCTCCAGTGGATACTATAGGGGGGTCTCCATCTGTGAAGCTTGTACAAGACAGGTAAAGTATTGAAGCTTGACAAAGGACAATAAAAATGCTACATCTTGGAACTCTGCCCAAATAGACAATTGTACCCCACTTCCAAGCAATGTTTCCTATTTATAGTTCTGCCATCAAATAGCTGTGTGCTAATTATACCATTTTTGTTTTACATAGGGGAGAAAAGACTCGGAGGACACCCCTCATCCGAGGAGACCACAGACCCCCCCACCTCTGGAAGAAGGGGAAATACCCCCAACCCAAGCTGAGCAGGAGGAGGAAGAAGATGTGGTGGAAATTGGCACTACACAGGTGAGTGTCTGCGACCACAGACTCATCAAGAGATGGATGCCGGCAGATTTTTGATACCTGTTTTTGTTTGGTTTCTCTCTTTTTAGGTGATCGTGATGTTGTGGATCGAGATCCTTTCACATCAGAAAGTGCCCAGATCCTGATCGGGGAGATCATGGGGTGTAATTTAGAATTGGAAAACCTCAAGAAAAAAATCAATGATGTTATTCAAAAAAATAATAACATCATTGATGTTTTGGGGCGAATTTAAAACACCACAAAATCACATTTTTTTTTGTGTGCTACAATCTTAAAAAATTTTTAGCAATGTTTCGAAAAGCCAAATTTGGAGGATGCACATAATGTGCCAACATGTGCTATCTGCCATCACGGGAGATCAATGGACGCGTTTTGGGGGTGCAACCCCTTACTCAATAATAAAGTAGCTGAGAGGAAGGGGTTGCTCCCCCAAAACACGTCCCTTGATCCCCCGTGATGGCAGCTAGCACATGTTGACATTCATAAATTGGTGTGCATCTTCCAAATTTGGCTTTTCAAAGGGTGACTTCACCCCATCTGAACGCAATATCAAACACAGTTCCAAAATACTCATGTCTGATATTGCCTTCAAGTTTACCATATGTGAACTTTGTAAGTTCAAGTTTTTTTGTCTTTCTTGTTGGTTTTACACAGGCCTGTTTTATCGTAAATGGACATTTCTATTTTTGATAATGCCACCCCAAAAATTGTTATACAACAAACATGTTGGTTTGTTTTAAAAACCTTTTCTAAATGCACATGTGATTGTGCAGGTATTAAAAAGATTGTTAATCAAGAATGTGTGGATTATTGTCTCAACGCTACAACACTTTTGTGGTGATGTAATTGCTGCTTTCTGTGAAAATGGGGGTTATTTCCTCCTTGCACTACAAATGCAGTTTCAGTGCAGTTTCAAGTTAACTTGTAGTGCAAAGTGTCTATGCCTTTAGTAAATAACACCCAACAGTGCTTTGTATAAAAGGTTACACAATAACGCCATTTTCAGGACTCCCCACATTGCTGTCAGGGTCAGCTAAAACAAACACAAGCAGTAAATGTCACCAAAGATTAGCTTTTTTTTTTTATTTGATAAATGCTTCACAAATTGTCTGGCATATTGATGGCCCCCCTACCCGCAAAGAACTCAAGGTATCTTAACCGGACATCACGGGCACTCAGGGAGGGCAAGCCAGGACGGCCACTTTCAAGCACCGTCAGGGTTGTATCATGTAGAATTCTGGCCTCAGGCCCAACTGAGCCAGCATAGTTGGCAGAATGTTGGCGTAAAAAGTTATGTAGAACACAGCATGCCAGGATTATATGATTAAGTTTATACTCCGCCATATGGATGGATGTCAGAAATAGGCGGAACCGGCTGGCCATAATTCCAAATGTGTTCTCCACCACTCTTCTGGCTCTGGCCATCCGGTAATTAAAAACTCTCTGTTCCGGGGTGAGGGTCCTCATCGGGAATGGCCGCATAAGATGGTCCCCCAGCGCAAATGCTTCATCCGCAATGAAGACGAATGGGAGTCCTTCCACATTGTCCTCTGGAGGTGGCAAGTCCAAGCTGCCATTCTGGAGACGCCTGTAGAACTCCGTCTGGGCGATGACTCCACCATCGGACATCCGGCCATTCTTCCCCACGTCCACATACAAGAAGTCGTAATTAGCCGACACCACCGCCAACATCATAATACTATTGAACCCCTTATAGTTGAAATAGTACGACCCCGAGTTGGGTGGTGGGACGATGTGGACGTGTTTCCCATCAATTGCCCCTCCGCAGTTAGGAAAGTCCCACCGCTGGGCAAAGTGGGAGGCCACAGTCTGCCATTCCTGTGGCGTGGAAGGAAACTGTTGAGGAAAACAAAAAAATTTGTATTTTTGCACATAAACATGGCAAGCAGATTAGACACAAACATTCTTGGCCAACCTCCAGATAGCATTTATTAAGGGGAATTTAACAACACCAAAGTATAAGGTACACCTATCATATTCCCCCCCCCCCCTCTCATGGGCCATTTCTAACATTATAGGGGGGGGGATCTTGGACAGGTAACCCTCTCCACTTCTTTGAGAGATGAATGCCTAAATACAGGGTATTACTTGGAACAGCCCCTCCTTAGTTACACTATTGGCAGCCCACTGGACAGGTAAGAAGTGTCATAATACAAAGATATAGATACACACTGTACACATTTGAGGACATTTGGACATTCTGCTATTACCTGTCAAGATAATAATAGGATACAAAAAATTTAAACAGTACCATTTGAAAGTATACAGGCAGGCCCTTGCACTACATGCTTTGGGGAATTCATCCATACATCTGAGCACAAAAGAGATGGGTATAGTGTGTATGGGTTTGGCAAAGTCAGCAGATAGATGATTGAGGATAGATAGAGAATTGGGATCAGCTGACTTAGCAGTTGGGGGGAGGGAGGGTTACTAAAAATGATTTGGGGATACCACAAAAAAAAAAGCCTCTGGCACTCTGCCTGAATTTAAAGCACAAATCACATTTAAAATCATTTTAGGGGGTGTTTGGGGTAAAGCACTACTATGGAGCTGACAAAATACATTGTTAAGTGACTACATGAGGGCAGGAGAGCATGCTGGGGAGGTTATTGAAGGCCAATCTGTATGAAGGACTAAAAAAATAATTACATAAAAATCCAGCATGCATGAGGACAAAGGGGACATTCACAGCATATTACAATCATGGTAATTAGGGAATGAGGAAAGAAATACAATATATTATCAAACATTCAATACAATAAAATGTGATATTAAAGGATAAAAATCTTACCTTCATATACTCCTTCTGCAGGACCTGGATGATGGCAAAACAGGTCTCTGGGATAATGATCCCCAGAGCCTGGGGGGAGATGCCTGTCGAGAACTTCAAGTCCTGCAGACTTCTCCCTGTCGCCAAGTACCGCAGGGTAGCGACGAGCCTCTGCTCCGGAGTGATGGCTTGCCTCATGCAGGTATCCTGCCTGCTGATATAGGTCGTCAGCGAAGCCAACAAACAGTGAAATATGGGGTCCATCATCCTGAGAAAGATCCTGAAATCATCAGGATTATTCTCACGGATCTCACGGAGCAAAGGTATATGAGAGAACTGGTCACACTGAAGCAACCAATTCTTGGTCCATGAACTCCTCCCCACCCTGTTCATGGACTGGACTTGTGTCAAGGTCAGGACCCCAACACCAAGCCCCCTCACAGCACGAACTCTACGAGGAGTACGTATACACAACATAGCTAGAAAATGGTCGGCTGCTCAGAACGAAGTAACAGAACGCACTGAAGAACAGCAAGGCCTGTGAAGAGCGACCTGAAAAACAGTAACGAACAAGAACACAATGACTATAAGTCACGCGGAACTTGCTTGCACGCACTGAAGAGCAGATACAAACCCACAAGCACAAATTGAACCGCAGAAAATGGTCTGAAAAAGCGCAAATCGTCTCTCACCAAACGCAAATCGTCTCTCACCAAACACGAGATTAGCAAAAGGAGCCCAAAGGGTGCCGCGCTTGGTTCTGAACTGGCCTTTTCTAGTCTCGTCGTACGTGGTTGACGTCACCGCGTTGTTGGCGTTCGGAAATTCCGACAACCTTGTGCGACCGTGTGTACGCAAAACAAGTTTGAGCCAACATCCGTCAGAAAAAATCCTAGGATTTTGTTGTCGGAATGTCCGAACAAAGTCCGACCGTGTGTACGGGGCATTAGTGTTTTTTTACCTTCTTAATAAACGATCGTTACCAGGATTACGCTATGTTGTTTCCCTTTCTTTTCTTGGGGAACCCCTGAATGGGAAATATCCCGGTACCTTGGAGTTACTTATACATTTTTCCATGGTGTGACTGATCCCTTTGTGTGGCTCGGTGGACCATTGCTTTTCAACCATTTCTCCTGGATAAAGGCCCTGACCGGGTTAAGGTCGCAAGCTTCTTTTTGCTTGCCTTGCGGTAAGCGCGCATTTTTATTGGTGTTATCACAGTGGTGCGGTGGAGGAACCATTCACTTAGTTAGTGAATCTACACCACTATGAAGATTGAGATCTGGGCCTAAGGCTTCTTTCCATATATGCATATGGACTATTCTTTATTCATTTAATACTGTTTTCCATTTGTTTAAGTTTTATTTGCAATTTCACGGTTATACATTATTTATATGTTTCAATCACATATTTATAATTTTTAGTGTTACTAGCGCTGCTACCTTTTTATATTATATGTTTTTGTGTGTATCCCACATGTAGCGGCTGCTTTCCAATATTTTTCCATATATTGTTTGGAGGTTTTGTATGGATTTCTCCAGTATTCATTTTTTGTGTCACGATTTGCACGATATCATTTACTTACTATAGCGCGGTATTTTTCTAATCTTACCCGGTTTATTACCCTGTTGAAAATACAGAGCCTGATTTCTGTCCCTAGCCCGCAATGATTGTGCATTTAACAAGGTTTGTAGCTCTGCTCTTTTTTCCACTAATTCCTCACATTTTCCCAGTGCTGGTGTTCCCTTATATAATAATTCTAGTCTCGAAATTTCCTTTAGCAATTCGTCCGTTCTGTTCTATTTAACTTTTTTTAATCTAGTTCCGTGTTTTATGCATAAACCCCGCACTACACATTTCAAGGCCTCCCATTGAGTAGGAACAGAGGTGGTATCCCCTATATGATCCTTTACAAAGTTTATTATAGCTTCTTTAATTTCCCTTGCACGGGCTCGTCAAACAGAGGATTATCATTCAACTTCCAAAAACATCTGTTCCCATTCTTATTGGATTCTGCTACCACCAGAAATATAGGCATATGATCTGACCAGATCGCATTGCCTATATTCGAGGAGGAAGCCGCAGCCGTTGCTAGTTGATTAGTCAGGAAATATTCTAATCTATGATGGGTGTCGTGAACCTTTGAATAAAATGTATATTCCCGTTCCATTGGGTGAAAAGCCCGCCAAATATCTACCAACTGATATTTTCCCAACATATCCCCTATTATTGTTAACCCTTCCGCCCTCTCCATAAGATCTGACAACAGGTGTATTGCTGCTTTAATTTGTTCATAGTTAGAAAGATAAACATTAATTAGAGTGTATCTCTTACCAAGTATAACAAGTTTTACTAAAAGTACTCTCCCATCATTATTTCTCCATGTTTCTATTACCTGGTGAGGAACTGATTTATGTATTGCTCCTGAGACTCCCCTAGATTTTGAATATGAAAAAGAATCATGGTACCAAGTTGTATAAAATCTATTCTGTAAATTAGGTATATGGTCTGTTCGAAAATGTGTCTCCTGGAATAAGGCAATATCTACTTTTTGATTATGCAGAGAGTATAGGATTTGAGATATTTTTAATGCAGAGTTTAAACCTCTAACATTATATGAGCAGAGTTTAATTGTCCCCGGCATAAGAAGAAGAGGAGAAAGAGGAGAAAGGGGGGAAAAAAAAAAAATATTTGTATCCCCCCCCTCTACAATCACACACACCTCTCACACAGATTCTCTCACTACCTATTCGATTCTTTAAGAATCAATCTTACAAAGTAAGTTCCCTACTCAGGGAGATAAAAGGGTTTACCCTAGAAAAGACGTTTCCTACCCAGGCATAATATTATAGTGTTTTCCGTTCCCAGCAAACCCCCCCCCCCCACCTGTCCAACCTCTAATGAATCATTTACCACCCCTATGACCAAGCATAACCCAGACTCATCCAAAAGCGGTGTTCAAACATAATTACATGATTACACAAGCAGTATTTGATCTTAATTACTATTAATTTAAGAGAAAAAAAAAACCCACCCCCCCACCACCCCTACTCACTAATCATCATACAATCTACTAGTTATCAACGACTTAACATAGACAATTTCCTTGGTGTGGTAGTGTGTTACAGTCTCCGTATAAGGTGCAATACCTGCACCTTTTGATGCATACAAAATTAATATAATGTGCAAACAAAAAAAAAAACCTTCCCTGCCCCCCACATATCCAACCTCTAATAGATCATTTACCACCCATATAACCACACATAACCCAGACTCATCCAAAATTCTGAAAGGCTGGTGTTAACCTCATAATAAGTTTTACATCATAACCCTTCAATCTTATTCCAAATATTATGCACCAAATGGTGTTTAAACATATTTACACAAACAATATTTGATAAAAAAAACCCACCCCACGCCACCCAACCCACTAATCATCATACAATCTACTAATTATCAACAACTTAACACCAACAAATTCCTCAGTGTGGTAGTACATTATAGTCTCCATATAAAGTGTAATACCTGCAATTTTTGATGCATAGAAAACTAATATAATGTGTAAAAAAAAAAAACTTCCCCATGACAAACCACTAATAAATCATTTACCACCCATATGACAACACATAGCTCAGACTCACCCAGAATTTTGAGAAACTAATATGAACCTCATAGTGAATATTGCATCATAACACTTCTATCTCATTTCAAATATTGTGTACCAACCAGTGTTTAAGCATAATTACACAAACAGTGTTTGATCTTAATTACCATTAACATGAAAAAAAAAAAAAAAACAACCCCCCCCCATCCATTTTTTCCCCTACTAATCATAATACAGCCTGCTCAAAGCCAGGCAGTTGTCATCAAACAATATGAACAAATTCCTCAATGTAATGTGATAAGTAAATTACAGTCTCCGCATTAAGTGTAATACCTGTAACTATTAGTGCATATAAAACTGATGTATTATGCAAGCCTTGAGAAAAGAACCCCCCCACGCTGGGAACCTAGTTCCTTCTCCCCTTCAAACTCAATCTACCCCAACCCCCCTTCTGCCATCCCCCCCCCCTGTCACTATTCAACTATCTTTCTCCCTGTTTTAACCTACTGGATTACCATAATATATTTGAGACCACGTAGGTAAATCCACTACAGGGAGTTGGAGATTTTTTCGAAAATTAGGGAGGTCCCCCAAGTCCTGAAATTAAATATTATGTCCATTTTGATTGACCTATACGGTATCTCCTTTTGTCGTAAAATGTCTAGTAGGGGCTTTACTGCCCTCCTTTTCATCAATGTGTATCTAGATAGGTCTTGTAGGAGCATAAGCTGGGATCCCTCATATACTATAGTGTGCTGTATCCGGGCAGCTGCCATAATGCTATCTTTAACAGGAAAAAAATGGATTCTACATATAACGTCTCTTGGTCTTGTTGTTTCTCTGTCTCTGGGGCCCATAACCCTGTGTGCTCTGTCGATTTCAAGATCCTCTGTCTTTGACCTCTTCAATAAGTCATTAAATATACTTTGGTATACTTTCAGGCGATCTATTTCCACTGATTCCGGTAGACCTCTTATTCTTATATTGTTACGCCTACTTCTATTTTCCAAATCATCGGAAACATCGATTAAATGTTTTAACCGTCGATCGATTTCTTGATTTTTCTCCTCTAATAGTAATATTTTTTGGTCAATAACATCCAGTCTAGAATCTGTGGTTGTGATCTTCTCTTGTACATCAGTTAAAGAAGACCTCAATCTCTGCATCTCCTCCTTATACGAGGATTCCAATCTAGTATACATATTTGTCCATATCCTCCCTAGTCGGTAAAGACTTTATATAAGCCTGCATATCCCGCATAGGATTCTGCCCCACTCTCTCTTGATCCATTACAAGTTGTGGCATGTGCGCTACAGCACCAATATTGAGACTAGGCTCCATATCGCTTGTAGGAGACACAGGATTTGTATCAACAGTCATAGAACCTTCTAGATGATCCTGAGATTGGGAATGTTGAAAAAATATCTGTTTTGGGGATTACAGGAGGTTTCGGGGGGACTTTAGCTGTACCTCCATTTGATCCCCTTTTAGCTTTCTGGGATTGCGTACTTTTTGGAGGCATATTATAATCCAGACCCTCCAGGATAAGGACTATTGCAATAAAAGCACAACCAAACTTTTCTTGCACACCTGTGACTTTTAGAAATAGCTTAAGCGCATCCAGATAATACTGTGTTAGTTTAGCCCGTCTAAAGACCAAGGAGGTTTAAAGTCTTTTCCGCTATCAAGCCCATGACTAGGACTTTAAAATATCAGATTGCCTTTAGAGGAAAATTACTCCTTTCTCTCCTTTAAACATAGCAAAAAATAAATATTTCTCCAGTCCCCTTCTTAATTTATATATTGCATGGTGATTCAGATCCTCCCTCAGCTATTAGAGTGGGTGTTTTGTAATCTTTCCGTCTCTAAGAATCAACTGATCACTGAATAGAGATATATAATAATATCCACACAGTCCCAGTATAAAACACTGCCACTCTTCTTTACTTATCAACAATCCTTATCTCCTGTCTAAGTATTACTTACTGGCTGGATCATATCTCGATCCTACAATGGACGGGGGGCAGGGAATCTTGGATCTGTTTGTCTCTGTTGGTGAGTCCTCCAGTGGTTGTAGTCAGTATGATTTTTATGGAGAAAAATGCGCTTCCTCCATCCACTCGATCCAGTTCTCATACAGCACAGTAAGAATTGCTGATAAGCATCGCTACTTCAGCGGGGGGTGGACAGTCGGTATCGTCAGTACTTCACCCCTTCCCCGTCGTCCGCTCCCAGGGGATATTTGTCAGATCCACTAGCCAGCTCGGGTCATCTCCCAACACACTGTGGCTCACTGCACGCTGCTAGATGGAAGGTTCGGGAGGAGCCCATAATTAGGGAGTAAAAACAGCTGATTGCCTGGGTAGTTAGGAGCGGCTTCACCACATGCCCATCTCGATCAACCCCCAATCTCAACTGCCCCATCCTAGACTCTTGTTTGGACAGATTTAAATGTGTTTTTCCTAAGAATTACAGGCCTACAATATAAAACGCCAAATTTCCGTGCAAAGTAATTGTACCGCTTTCAGCATCAAAAATCTGAAATAATCATACCGCCAGGGAGGTTAAGGATGAGCTTAGGCGTGTTCGCAACTCCATATGCCCACGCCCGCCAGGAAGGTGACACTTCGCAGCGCCAATCACAGGCAGTGAGACATTTCCTGATCTATGGCTGCACAGATCAAGTAATTTGCCTGTGATTAGCACTGCGGAGTGTCAGCTTCCTGGCGGGCATGGGCACATGGAGTTGCGAACATGCCTGAGCTCATCCTTATTCACAATATTACAAGGCTAGCCGAAGACTGCTGGAATCCAGGAAGTGACATTTCAACCTTTATATCCTCTCTCTTTATTTGCTAAAGTGACTAAAGTTATTTAGCACAAAAAGGTGTGCTTCCATTCTTGGGAACTCTATTTAAAGGAGCCAGTCAATTTAGATACATTATTTTGTATGGTGTTCTGTTGTGTTGTATTGATGTTAATGGCCTGTGGGTTGAGGAAATAGAAGTGAGGGAGTCTGACATAAGAAATAAAGTGTCAGTTCCCTACACTTCTGCTGGCCTGTTCACATACGTTTCTGTGATCACAAAGATCTGAGCAACTTTGAATCATACTGAGTATTTGGTAAATTTTCATTATCAGAAGTCTCTTATTATTGGTAACAGTTGGTGAAAAATGACCAAACCCAGGGTGTAAGAGGTGATGGAGGATTTGCAGAGTTGGGGCAACCAGTGAGGTACAGATTCTATCAGCGGCCCTCAGGAGGGAAGCGCTACATATGTACTGTATATAGATTATATTTGAAGAATAAGGATATTTTGTGTTACTTTAAAGATTCTTTCCCCATCAGATGGCACTCAAAGGGGCTGTTAAGGCCTTTAACATTCAAGGCAGTAACCTTAATAAGCATACTGAGAGGTTTATACTAAGCTCTGCTTCCTAGGCTGAGACATAAATATTAGTACCAGAAGGCAGGGAGATCAATAAATCTATACTTATGTAGCACCCTCCTAGATAGGTGCTAGAATTAGGTAAACTTAGTTCTGGCTCATTGTATCCATTGGAGCTGCTGTTTTCTTGTTAGGCAAATTTAGTGTTGCTCACTGTAATCAGTGAGCCTAAGGTAAATTATTCTGATCTGTTCAGTGATTCACCTGCTGCAGGTTTGATCGCTTCCTCTGCTTTTTGGAGAAATGTGGATCTCACTAGAACATAGGTGTGGACTGGAGCAAGGCAAATGATCAGCATAAATACTTATAAAGAACCTGTTGTGTTTTTAACTGCTTCTACTATAAAGCAAAGTCCACAGTTTGCTTTTGCAAAGACTTTTGCTTTCGTTCCACAGAAGGAAGTTTACAGTCCTCATCTTGTATGTACATAGTTCTTTTTGGAGTATCCCATTCAATCCCCTAACCCTATCCAAGTTACCACAAACAAAATAAAACACCAAAAAGTACACCCCTAGACTTGTCATTGAGCCAAAGAGTGACTGTAAAGCTGCATTCACACCAGGGCTTTTTGAAGAGTGAGCAGATTTCTGCCTGTGATTTTAAAATGCCCAGGTGTGAATGACAAATCACACAACGCACTTTTTAGACACCATTTATTTAACCAATTGCCAACCAGCCGTCGCAGTTATACTGCGGCAGGTCGGCTCTATTGCATGAATTGCCGTAGCTGTACGACGCTTCGTGCAATGGATACAGTGGGCACGCATGCCCGAGGCACGGCACTGGTGCCAATGTGCATGTCCTGTGGCTGCTATGTCCCCCGGCTACCTGCGATCGCTCCACAGAGAGCCAGAACGGGCATATGTCAATGTAAACAAACAGATCTCCGTTATGTCAGGGGAGTACAGAGTGATTGTCTGTTCCTAGTGATTAGGAACAGCGATCTCTCTGTACTCCCAGTCAGTCCACTCCCCCCACAGTTAGAAACACCTCCCAGGAAACACATTTAACCCCTTGATGGCCCACTAGTGTTAACCCCCTCCCTGCCAGTGTCATTTATACAGTAATCAGTGCATTGTTCTAGCACTGATCGCTGTATAAATGTCACTGGTCCCAAAAAAGTGTCAAAAGTGTCCAATCTGTATGCAGCAATGTCACAGTCCCGCTAAAAATCGCTAATCGCCATTACTAGTTTAAAAAAAAAAAATAATAATAAAAATGCCATAAATGTATCCCCTATTTTTTTTTTTTTTACCAAAAATTTGTAGAAGAATACATATTGGCCTAAACTGATGAAGAATTTTTTTCTTTACATTTTTTGGGGGATATGTATCATAGCGAAAAGTAAAAAAAATTGTTTTTTTCAAAATTGTCGTTTTTTTTGGTTTATAGCACAGAAAATAAAAACTGCAGAGGTGATCAAATAGCACCAAAAGAAAGCTCTATTTGTGGGAATAGAAAGGATATAAACTTTGTTTGGGTACAACGTCGCAGGAAGGCGCAATTGTCAGTTAAAGCGACGCAGTGCCGTATCGCAAAAAATGGCCTGGTCATTAAGGGGGTAAATCCTTCCGGGGCAGAAGTGGTTTTAAATGGCACCTAAAAACGTGATGTGGTTCCGTGATTGTCGCATGATAAATCGCAGCAAACTGCATCACGTGAAGCATGTCACCCAAAAGAAGCCCCTGAACTTTTTTTGGGCGACAAGCATTACAGTGTGATTTATTGGGCACCAATCGCGGCAGAACCACACTGCATTTTTAGGTGCCATTCAAATGAATGGCATCTGAATTGTGCGTTGTGCGATTTGTCATTCACACCTGGACATTTTGAAATTGCGGGCAGAATCGCGGCAAATCGGCCCGTGATTCAAAACGCCCAGGTGTGAATACAGCCTGAAAGCATGCCTGGCTGCAGGGCAATTATTGGGAAAAGGAACCTGGGCAGTTTCCATTACACTTGCAACTGATGTTTTGTAAAATGTATAAATCTGTCATCAACAGTAAGCAACATAATTCCGGGGCCAGAAAACCACAAATTAAAAAAAAACAAAACAAGTAGTAGGATTATCTTCTTACAGGGGGTAAAACAAAGACAAGGCCTCATATATCCTAACTCCCAAAATAGAAAGTATCAGTAGTACTGAAACTAATAAAACTAAGAAAAGTATCAAACAAGAACAGTAAAATATGTCATGACCAGTCATTAGCAATATGATGTGCAGCTTTCTATGTAATGTAGAGGGGATCTCCATTAGTCACCATGCCCCACAAGCATAGAAATGTCATACCTTTCTCATGTGAAAGAAATGAGTGAGAAGATCCTTTGTGGATGAAAAGTAATTAGTGGGGAGCCCCCATTTATTGGGTACATGGTGTTTTTCACCTTTGTCAGCACAATGTATTTTATCTTGCTTGTGCAGTAGCAGCTGAGATGTCAGCCAAGAGAGACACTGAGGAATAAGGGCCAATACCCCCACTTTATTTGCTGCAATCATAATTTGTTATTTGATGTGGTAAAAGTGGATCCTTGCCAAAATGTCTCTAAGTACAGTATCTGGAAGATGCTTAGATGTGGGGACACTATGTGCCCTGTCAATGTAGAAATTGTGGACAGATTTAAAGGGCTGCAAGGCCTTAAACTTTTGTGTAGAATATTGAATCAACTTGTGTACCTGATTCTAGCACTCCCCATCTTAATATTATTCCTGCAGATCTTCTAAATCCGCAAGCTTGTCCTGAATCCACTTTAATGGGGTTGTAAAGGTTCATATTTTTTTACCTTAAAGCATCCTATGCATTAAGGTGAAAAAAACACCTGTCAGTGACCGGTCTCCTAACCCCCCCATTTTACTTACCTGAACCCTCAAACTTGACCCACAGGGACACGCTCTCTCTGTCTGCCCGGGGTTCTCGGCTCTTGATTGGATAGATTGATAGCAGCACAGCCATTGGCTCCTGATGCTGTCAATCAAATCCAATGACGCGGGCACTGGGGGCGGGTCCGAGTCCTGCATTTGGCCTCTATGGATGCCGAATGCTGGACTCGGGAGCGCTCCCACAAGGTAACCCCCTGGGAGAGCGCTTCTCCCAGGGGGTTATCAGATGTGGGAAGGAGCCGCGAGAGCCGTCGAGGGACCCCAGAAGAGCAGGTTCGGTGCCACTCTGTGCAAAATGAGCTGCCCAGTGGAGGTAAGTATGATATGTTTGTTAAAAAAAAAACTGAACATTTTTTATCACTTTTAGTCATCCTACTGTTCATTATGAAAGTTCACTAATTTGTTATGTGCTGTGGCAAACTTGCTCATTTTCCTCTTTATATAGTCTGGGCATTCCCCCCCAGCTGTTTAATTGCATTTGCATATAAGGGGTGAGATCAGTACTATCTTGTTGTAATGAGGATTTTAACAAAAGTTATACTCTCTTTAGCTTGTACATCAGAAGCAGGGCAATTAAACAGTGAATCTCCAGCAATAGCTGCTGTGATTGTGCAGCTTGCTGTGTATGAGAAGCACCAGTTTTTTATTTACAAGACACTTGGAAGCTGGAGATGCTGAGGAAAATGTATACCTAGGCCCAGGTCTTTTAGTTAGTGCAACTGGAATATGGTCAGCGATGTGACCCTCCTCACCATCAAAGTGTTCCTTTGAGCAGAATGAGGCCAAGGAGCTGTCACAATTAGATGAGCTACTACCATTTTGGAAGCTGTCCCATTTTGCTGCTAAGAAAAAAAAAACAGTTTACAGGGTGTTTCTCAATGTCCGATTGTGTGCTGTGTAAACACTCTGATAAACTCCCTGTGAAGTGTATAATGCATGGTGATTATATATTTACCAAGCTAATAATACTGCTGTTTATGTATCATAAACGTGAGTCTTTATAAAGGGCACTGCATGTGAAACATACCGTTTCTGAGTCCATATTACCTTCCTGTTGCTAACCTTTTTTGTTGTTTTTATAAATATTATGACTACAGTGGATTTTGCATGGAACGGAATAATGATGATGATATTTTTTTGTGGGGGAAAAAAAAAATAATATACTGCATATACTCGAGTATAAGCCGACCCGAATATAAGCCGAGGCACCTAATTTTACCACAAAAAACTGAGAAAACTTATTGACTTGAGTATAAGCCTAGGGTGGGAAATGCAGCAGCTACTGGGTAAACAATGCCCTTCTGCAGCCTCACTGTGCCCATTTGCAGCCTCACTGTGCCCATCTGCAGCCCCACTGTGCCCACCTGTATCATCAGTGCCCCTCTGCAGCCTCACTGTGCCCATCTGCAGCCTCATTGTGCTCATCTGCAGCCTCACTGTGCCCATCTGCAGCTGTACCTTTGATAACTAAAACAGTGGGTGTCTCCTGCTGTGTCATGCAGTCTGTTCGGCGGCCGTCCACTGTAATAAGCCCCACCTCCTCCTCATCCATGATGGAACACTGATTCAGTTTCCCAGCATTGTATCAGTGTTCCGTCTATCACGGACGAGGAGGAGGCGGGGCTTTGTTACAGCGGACGGCCACCGAACAGACTGCATGACACAGCGGGAGATACCCGCTGTTTTGGTTATCAAAGGTATAGCTGAAGATGGGCACAGTGAGGCTGGACCCTCACTCGAGTATAAGCTGAGGGGGGCTTTTTCAGCATAAAAAATGTGCAGAAAAAGTCTACGGTACTGTAGCATATATAATTGCGACACAAGTCATGTAATTGAATGTCATTAAAAATAACCTTTCCTTTTCAATCTGCAGCTCTATACTGTTCTGGAAAATGCATTGCAATATGGTAACCTGGAGGCATTCTGTACACAGAAAGTGTACAGAACGCCCCCTAGAAACATCATTTTCTGTTTGTGTGATTGGCTCACTGATTTTTCCAAAAGTCTGCACAAAGATACAAGTTAGATTTCAGGCATCACCTGCAACAAAAATGTCATGGTGAGATACTTCCAAAGGGAAATCACATCTAAAGGGACCAAGTGAGAAAAATTTGCTGCACACCAACATCCATCAAACAGGTTTATTGAAAGACTGCCACCAGGACTAAAACAACTGGTCAACCTGATAGATGTTGGTGTGCAGCTAATTTTTCTCACAACATGTTCACGGTTGCGAGCCAGAGCTAGTACACAGCCCTTCCTTTGTGGTGGATTATTATACTCACCTGGAGCAGCGATCTGTCTAATTTCTCCTGTCCACATCTAAAGGGATGGAGACCCTGAAATTTTCCTTATTAGAGCCCAGTAATTGTCAAAGCTGATTAATATTTATATTAACTCTACACATAGACACAGATAGACAAACAGCTTCCTTCAGAATAACAAAAGGTAGGTATCTGCAGCAAAGTTTGATAAAATCCTTGCAATGTACATAGATCACCCAGAGGGGAAAGCTTTTTTATCAACAAAAATGGAATTCTAGCAGAACTTCCATCATTTTTTCATCTTTTCATCTATTAAATCTTCTGCCCTTATTGTTTTAACTTTGGATAGTAAAACATTTTTTTTCTGCCAGCAAATACCTTATACAGCCCACTTCCTGTTTCTTGTCTGGTGATTAGCCTAGGCTTATGACATCATGTACAGCTCTCTCACTCTCGTGAGAGTTTGCCAGGGAGGTGGGATGAGTCCTAAGAGTGCCAATAAGAGCTTCAGAGCTGGAGGTGTGCATCTGTGTAAATCCAGGAAATGAACAGGCAGCAGCTTCAGTTGCCCACAGTTAAAATGGATGCAGCCAGACTTAGTGGAGGGAGATTTCTGCAGCATATATGGCAAGTACAAAATCACAATATACTGTATATAAAATAATATGCAGTAGTAGTAGTGGTTGGAGGGAAGCTTCAGAATGGCAAAGATGTTTTTATTACAAATTATGTGAGAAGACTACAGTTCCTCTTTAAGCTGGCCATACATTATACAATATTATATTATTATATATATATATTCAATTTTCTTTAGATTTACCTTCAACCATGTAGTGCAAGAACCTGCCTAATTTCATAAAAAATTGAAAGTGTTTAGGTCTGACCTCATATTATATGGTTTTGGTAAATTTAAAGGAAAATTGCACAAGAAAATTGTATAAAGTATTACCAGCCCTTCTCTTTAAGCCTTAAATTAAAATAATCTGCTCAGCTATTATTCACTTGCGCCATACAGTATTTTATGTATTAATAGTGGCATCAGCACCACTCCAAGTTGATTTATGGAGACAGGTTTTTAGTGTGAGGTGTATCTTCTTTTTATTGTTTTGTATATTACTGCTGTTTGTTTTCATATTTTCTGTATTGTAATATGGGGCTGGTGTAGTTGCTAAATCCTAAGGAAGGCAATCAATACTTCCTTGTTTTTTCAGCATTTCGGTAAGCGAATAATGATGAGCACATGGGTATAAATACATTTCTGTATGTATGACTAAACATGTTTGTAGGTAACAGAGGCTTCCCACTAAGTGCCTAAGAGGTTATATTCAGCTCCAGGGCTCCTAAAGTTTGGATCAACTTTGGCTAACAAGCAATGACTTAAGACATACTTTTTTTACCCTCTGCTGCTGAAAAGAGTTGTTTACCATTATTCAGCAAGTATCTCCTTGTAATAAGACAGCATTTTCATTTTATATTTGTATTTCGCAGAGACAGCTGTTTCAATCACCAACATGTTTATCATATTTCCCATTCTACAAGAATATTCTACCACATGGGGATAACCTGCTACATGGCCGCTATGTTTAATGCATCCCTCTATGAACGTTTGCACTCGAGCCAAGTTATTACTGCATCTAATGTGCTCACCAAAGTCACTTTGCAATAAATGATTTTCTTCACCTACTTCTACAAAAAAACAAATAGAATAACAATATTTTCTTGAAACTTGTTATGCATCTGCATCACATAGATAATGTGTCTGTTCAGAAATGTACAGTCTATACCTGTTTATTTAAGTAATAGTATTCAGTAACCATTACTAGAAACTTATCGCTTTAATTTCTGAGAGACATCAGTAATAAAATTTGGTAAGTATCTTCCCTGCAGAAAAACAACTACAGAACCAAAGTAACTCAAATGTGTCCTAAGAAGTGAGTTGGAAGTGAGTTGGAAACTTGTCAGCAATACCAAAGCCTAAAAAATTTAAAAACGTTTGGTTTATGTTTTTACAAAAATAGAATAGTAGGTTTGATTAGTGATTTGTTCCCCCTCAATTAATTTATTTTAGGCATGCTACATTGTAAAGTCTGATGCTCTTTCTTATCCTTTTAACCTCTGGCCCCTATATTAAATTGAATACCTCCATTAAAGTGGTTGTAAACCTCAGAAATGGAATTATCAGGAACCGTGAATCAGACCGAGACAGAAGTATAGTTAAATCACACGTGTTTATTAATAATAATAGTAATAATAAGGTAAACAGAGTAATGCCCCGTACACACGGTCGGACTTTGTTCGGACATTCCGACAACAAAATCCTAGGATTTTTTCCGACGGATGTTGGCTCAAACTTGTCTTGCATACACACGGTCACACAAAGTTGTCAGAAAATCCGATCGTTCTATACGCGGTGACGTAAAACACGTACATCGGGACTATAAACGGGGCAGTGGCCAATAGCTTTCATCTCTTTATTTATTCTGAGCATGCGTGGCACTTTGTCCGTCGAATTTGTGTACACATGATAGGAATTTCCGACAACGGATTTTGTTGTCGGAAAATTTTATCTCCTGCTCTCCAACTTTGTGTGTCGGAAAATCCGATGGAAAATGTCCGATGGAGCCCACACACGGTCGGAATTTCCGACAACACGCTCCGATCGGACATTTTCCATCGGAAAATCCGACCGTGTGTACGGGGCATAAGCGTAGTCAAAACAAGCCAGAGTTCAGTAACCAGATCGGGCAGTCAGCCAAGCAAATGTCAGAGAGCCAGAGATAAACGTAGTAGTACAGCAAGCAGGATCAGGAGCCAGAAGGTACGTCAGCCGAGTAAGTTTTCAACAGGAATGCAGGAGAAAATCTCTGTGATGTTGACAAAGGTGAAGGCAGAGATCAAGTGAGCTGGATGACTTTAAGTAGGCAGGACTGACAAGCAGAATCAACAACAGCTGGGTAACTGTGGAGAGAGATGGGAGCTGGCAATCAGCCGACAGCTGAGCGGCCAGCTCAGAGAGAGAAGGGCTGAGCCCAGCCCTGACAGGAATATGAGCAAAGCAGATATTTCTGCAGTGTTTACTTATCCCTCTGCAAAGCTCTAAGTGTAATTTCTCTCTGATGCTTCTTTCCTCTGTTATCAGCATAAGTCACTTCTAATGCCGCGTACATATGATCGCACATTCCGACAACAAAATCCCTGTTTTTTTTCCGACGGATGTTGGCTCAAACTTGTCTTGCATAAACATGGTCGCACAAAGTTGGTCGGAATTTCAAACATCAAGAACGCGGTGACGTACAACACATACGACAGTACTAGAAAAGGGAAGTGCAATACCAAGTGCGCCACCCTTTGGGCTCCTTCTGCTAATCTCGTGTTAGTAGAAGTTTGGTGAGAGACGATTCGCGCTTTTCAGCCTGGTGCTTTTTAGATCATTACTGCTCTTCAGTTTGTGCTTGTGGGTTTGTATCTGTTCTTCAGTGCGTGTAGTCAGTTTGCATTTGTTTGTCAGTGTGTAATATTATTATTATTATTATAGTATTTGATTCTCAGTGCATTGTTGTCTGCTCGTTTGTGATTTTCAGCTTGCTCTTCTCAGGCCTTTCTGTTTTTCAGTGCTTTCTGTTAGTTCATTCTGACCAGCCGACCGTTTTGAAGCCACGTTGCAGTTACATACTCCTCGTAGAGTTTGTGCTACTCGGGGGCTTGGTGTTGGGGTTCTTGCTTTGACCCAAGCCCAGTCCATGAAAAGGGTGAGGAGGAGTTCATGTTTCAAACCATAACATACACAACTCAGGAACTTACAAAGTTCAACTTTGATAAAGTGAAGGCAATATCAGACATTAGTATGTCCAAACTGTGTTGATATTGCCTTCATCAGATGGTGTGATGTCACCCCTGTAAAAGCCAAATTTTGAAGCTGCACACAAACTGAGAGTCAAAATGGGGATTTCCCTTCTGATCCCATGCCTAATGTCAACATGTGCTAGCTTCCATCATGGGGGATCAATGGTCATGTTTCGGGGGTGCAACCCCTTCCTCTCACCTGCTTGAGTTGCAAGGAAGGGGTTGCACCCACAAAACGTGTACATTGATATCCGTGATGGCAGATAGCACATGTTGACACATCGTGTGCATCTTCAAAATTTGGCTTTTAAAATACTTTAAAACTTCTTTTTAGAAGCAAAAATACACGATAAAATGGGACAATTTTTGTTTATTTTATATTCTGCCTAAAACATCAATGATGTTCTTCATTTTTTGTTGAACATCATTGATGTTTTCCTTTATATTTTCAAAATCACGATTGCACCCCTTTATCTCCCCGATGAGGATCTGGGCACTTTCACATGTGAAATGAGATTCTTCTTCACAACATCCACATTACCCAAAATAAAAAAAAAACACCACATATTATAAATATGTAGGCATACATCTATTACCTGAAGCTGTGGTCTCAGACACTCACCTGTTGTGGTCACTATTTCGCCCACTTCATAAACCTCTCCCTCCTCATCCTCTGCTTGTGGTTTTGGGATTTCCCCTTCTTCAGGAGTGGTGGGGTTCCTGGTGACCTCAGATGTCCCGAGTCTTTTCTCCCCTATGTGAATAAAAAAAAGGTATACTTAGCCTACAGATATTTGAGGGCAGAAATAGGAATATGAAACATTGCTTGGAAGTGTCAAACAATTTGGCAGCGTTGCAAGATGAAGAAATTTTTATTTGCTTTCTAAAGCTGGAAAACTTACCTTTTTTGTTAAAGTTTCACACATGGAAACACCCCTAGTATTCACTGGAGCACCTGTGTGGGACACCCTAAAAAGTTTGTTCTGGTATCCCACACTAGTGCTCAAAGTGTCCAAATGTGTAAACAGCTGCTGAGTGTCCTCTCCTTACACTGACTCAATTTTTAATTTCATTATAGTTACAAACCCATCTAGACAACAAACTTATTTTAATACAAATAGGCCTGAACAAATGTAGTTAACCTGTATCTGCAAAAAACATCGTATAAGTGGGCGAACGAACGATGTTTCCTACGACCGATTACTGTGCCCATGAAACATGAAAGTTGCCATTTTAAAATGTACAACAGTAAAGAAAAGCACATGGAGCAGCATGCAAGTAAGATTAATAATAGGAACACATGACAACTACTTACTTTTTTGCAGAAATCTCTTGATTCTTCTGTACTGATCTTGATCCCTCAGTTTCAGGTCTGACCAGCGTTTCCTCAGTTGCTCATTGGATCGCTGTTCTCCAAAATTCCTGTGCAGACTCTTCACAACTTTAGTCATGATCTTGACCTTTCTCACATTTGGGTTTGGGTAAGGTCCATGCTTCCCGTCATAGTCGGCCCTCTTCAAGAAGTCCACCATCTCCGCCATCTCTACAAAGGACATATTTGAGGCCTTAAATCTCCTCCAGGATTGGGACGTTTGTGGCTCTGGGCTTTAGTTGTTGCTGTTCTCCTCTGCATGCAGCTGCTCTTTCTCCGCCATATGCTCTCCCACTGCACCGAAAGAGAAGGGGCAGCAAATATACTAGAAAGAACATCAGGGGTGGGCGGAGGTTCACGCATGCACAGAATATATAAAGCGTAACACGCGTGCATCGTACGTATGATCTGTGAGCGGAGGAAGGAGTAGCGGAAGCGACGATCGTTATAACGAAGGTACAATTTTAACTTGGTGCATCAGTGGCCTATACTGCTTATAGATTGAGGCCTATATTGGGTCAAGATTAGGAGAGTTTCGCCTGAGATTACAGTTTGTCTTGGGGTGTTTCTTGCAGATAAAATGGATCCCTTCAATGATAGGGAATTTCTAGGAATATTCATTGATATGTCTTTATGGAGCTGCCCTGTCTGTGGCAGGTGAACCACTAATTTTTTTATAATCAAACAAAGAGGCCGGCAGCGCTGGAGAAACTGCTTGAATTTGTGAAGCTGGTGACCCCCACGGCAGACATCAAGTATTTAAAGTCCAAAATTGGTGGCCTGTGTAGCACTTATAATAGGGAGCGCAAGAAAGTCCAGGATTCCCTGAGATCAGGAGCAGCAGATGACGTTTATGTACCCAGGCTGTGGTACTATGACAGACTGCATTTTCTGGCAGGCCGGAGGGAACCCAGGCCAGCACTCTCCAGTCTTCCTTCAAGGCTTCCTTCCACCCCCAGCTGAGGCTTTCGGCATCCAACCTGGGCCTTCCAGGCAGCAACATGTGGAGGAGCCCAGCTTGAGTCAGGTATATCATTCTTAAAAATATTTCTGGTTGTCAAATTAATGATGTTAACTAGATGTTAGTTTTGATCACTAATTTAGGATTTCACAAAGTGTTTTACATATCAATAGACAGTAGTGGCCACAAATTATTGGGACAAGAATGAAAAATGCTGGGGTCAGAATGATAGTCGTTTTCTATTTTCAATTTGCAACAATCATGAGAGTGTGTGTGATTGATGGACAAAAAACTAAAACTATGTCCCTTTTTCATACACAGGAAAGTCTCAGCCAGGCAGTGGAAAGTGGCAGCCAGGAGGTTGCCGGGCCCAGTAGCCTGCCCAAATCCCAGGTTCCTCCCCTCCGCATTACAACAAAAAGTCCCAGGAAGAGAAGTAACCTGAAGGAGGCTGCAATTGGCCTCTTTTGGAAGACTATTGAGGCCCTCAGACCCCCCCCAATAATCAAGAGGAATATGCCTACATGGCAGCCTGCAAAATGCAGGAAATGGAGGAGGGCCAACGCCTCTTATGTGAGTATCTGATCTTACAAGCCCTAAATAAGGGGTTGAGGGGCAAACTCAAAAACCAAAGCCACGTTTGTGAGTTCAACCATGGTCCTCCTCCTCCTTCTCCTCTACCTCCACCTTCTCCTCCTCCATCTCCTGCCACAACTACAACACCAGAGCCACAGCCTGAAAGTAAGCCTGGAAGGAAGTGTGTAAGGAAGACCAGAGTGTGATGGCCTGGGTTCAGTATGGTCTGACAAAAGATGCAGGCTGTGGTATGACCACAGCCTGAGGACATATATGTCATCTGCTTCTCTTCCTGATCTCTTGGAGTCTTGGACCGGATTGTGCTCACTATTATAAGGACTCCTCAGGCCACCAATTTTGACTGTAAAATTATTGATGTCTGCCCTGGGGTACAAAGGCTTCACAAATTTCAGCAGTTTCTCCAGCGTTGCCTTCCTCTTTGTTTTGTTATGAACCAGAATAAATGGATATTTTTTTTTTCTGAAATACTTGTGTTTTACTTCAAAAAGGACAGTTTGTTTGTGAGTAGGCAGGTACATTTCCAAAATACAATGTCAAATTAACAAGGGACACCAACACAAACATACCTCCTTGAGATTAAAAAATACAAGATCATAATGGTGTTGTGGTAACTTGACACACAAAATGAGAAAAAATATTATGGAGATCACTATAAAAAAAATTAAAATAGGAGATCTTGATAAAAAAAAAAATTTTGAAACATTATTATGGAGATCTGAAGGAAAAAAAAGAATAATATTCATGAGATCACGATAAATAATAAAGAAATCAGTTTGTGAGAACTCTGTGTGAATATGAGCAGCAAAACAACTTCATTGTTCTAGCATTATAAAGAAGAAGAGAATGCGCTGCATTAAACTATTTTAAAAATTGCAGCGTGACGAATGTGCTATCTCCATTACGAACACTAGTTTTACCAGACCGAGCACTTCTGACTAGTAATTTATTCTGAGCATTTTGTGCATCGGAATTGTGTACACATGATCAAAATTTACGAGAATGGATTCTGTTGTCGGAAAATTTGAGATCCAGATCTCAAATTTTGTGTGTCGAAAAAAGTCCAATAGAGTCTTCACATGGTAGGAATTTCTGACAACAAGCTCCGATTGCACATTTGCCATCGGAAAGTCCAACCGTGTGTATGGGCCATAAGAAGTTTTCCAGACACATGAGATTACTTTGTGTCGGGGGGGGGTTGAGCTCAGAACAGAGCTTGTCTATTCACAACACAATTCTTCTGCTGTGTGGAGGGGGTGTGTCCCTTCCCTCCAATTAGTTCTCACACACACTGTAACTGCAGTCTCTCCGCCCTCTCCTCTCCTCTGTGCTCCTGACAGGTGAAGAATGATTTTTAACATGATCTGCCCTTTTGAAGGGGTGTACAGAGGAGAAGACTGCAGATAAAAAGTAAAACCTATGTAGGAGGATTTGTTTAATCTCTGTGTATCATCTGAGGCTGCTCACTTCACTGGGTATATGTTTACAACCACTTTAAACAGAATGTTTTTTGGGGTGGGGGGGTAAATTGAGTAGCAGTTCTGCTTTTAATAACCAGTGTCAGGTCCAATGTTGTGGCAGTTTGTCTATCTGGCATCAGATCTATTGCACTGGTGTTAGATTGATAATCTCCTGCTTTCATATGGACAACACACCCCTTTTGCTTAGTCTCCCCTCTGCAATGTTTCTACATTTCTTTTATTGGTGGATGAGTCCTCAGAGGCTGAGTAAGATGCCAAAGAAGACACAAAAGTGAAGATTCCTCAAGATGGTGGGGAAACAGTGGGGAAATTGTGAAAGGAAAAAATTTAGTGGCCAGACTTGAGCAATTCTCTCAAGGGTATACAAAAGAGGTGACCCACACTGTGAATATGGCCAGAATTACACCTGAAAACTTAATTTCCTACAATGAAAGAGACACATTTGCTTCAATTTGATGTATATGAATCTACCTTAGAGGGGTTGTATGTCTTACAGGATGCAATGAGTAAATGCACTCTAGTGTTTTTTTCTGAACAGCTACAAGGAAAAAAATCTATCTCTTTTATTGCACTGTTAAAGGCACAGATTAATACAGTGAAAGGAATTTTACACTGAAATACAAGATCAGGGGGCGCACCGGCCTTGCGCATTACCCTTTGCAAAAACTTTATTAAAGTAAAACAGATGTGTACTCACAAACAGCATCAATAGTCAAGCATAACTGTGTCCACAGTGTGCTGAAGACCTGTTAACATGAGCAAGTCCTAAACGCAGGAAGATTATCAAAATGGCTGACATGTTTCAAAGAGGGAATCCCCTCTTCCTCAGAGGTTATCTGATTTAGGCACAAAAATAATATCCAGCCAGTCAGCTATTTTATCATTGACACCTTTCTGTGCTTTGTCTTTGCCTTTTTCATCAGTGTAAGTTGGATCATCTCCCAGGATCCTCACCATGATGCTGCAGTCAGTGTGAAGTTTGCTTCTCATTGACATCCCCTTCATTTGTTGTGCCCATATGGCTCTGGTGATTCACCAAGGACTTCACTGTTTTTTTCTTTGGACTTTTTTGGACTTGTATATAATGTATGCATAAAAAATGCTATTTCTTTATTTTCTTTTTGGACATTTTAGTGTAACAATATGCATAAATACATTTTACCAATTTCTGCATGTGATATTATCACTTTGATGTTTCCAACTATATCAGCTTCCTGGTCTATGAGTATTGGTCATTTCTAGCAATACAGTTCATATACAATGCTTTCTTATGTTAGTCTTAAGGATATTACAATTAATGGCGTAACTGTTTAATTGTATCAGTAGCTTTTTTTGAATGGTCAAAGGAAAAGGGCTTAGTTTCAAATAATTTAAAATCACTTGCCTAAGTTGAAAGTGTGATATGAGATGTTCTGTGCAGGACAGTTGAGAATTTTTTTTCCATGTTCCTGAGGGAAAAGTAAACATTTTTTTTCTTCTAGACCTTTCAATGAACCTGAGCTTTGGTTACTTTTTCTCTACATTATGATTTATATATTATTTGCAAATGTGAATGTTATGTTGCTACATTGTAAATGCTTGCTTTTTTCAATTTGGGGAATGATTAATTTTTATTTGAATAATTCCATATATTTAGTTTCTTGGAGTGTACAAGGGATGAGGAAATTTACTCAAAGGGTTGCTATTTTTCACTTGTTTTAAACAATACCAGCCAGCTACACTTTGTTAACAAGAAACACAGGTATGTCTGATACTATTAAGTATTTGTGCACATTTAATTAAATACTGGGTGTATATTTCTGTTATTCTGCACATTCTCATGGTGTTTGCATTTATATGCTCCTACAGTTTACTTATATTGAGAGGGCGGTGGATTCTAATGGTAGATATGCGTTTTTATATGGCTCATTATTTTGCACTATGTGCATAATTGCTAATATCTATATTCCCCACCATAATCCGGCAAAGCAATTAAACTATTAATTAAATTTACATCAGATAAGCAATATAAATGTCTCATTCCAGTAGGATACTTTATTAATGTTATAAGGCCAGAAAGAGATAAATACACTTACCCTGGGGCACAGTCCTCTAGATGTCTCTCTACATTTGGTTAATTATTACAGGAACTTGGGTTAATAGATATACAGTATTGTATAACAAACATTCTAAAGAGAAAAAAATGTTCTTGATTTTCAAAAATGCAAACAATATTTGGGAAATGGTTCTCTCTATGTTATTTCACTAATCCAAGAGCTAGACTATATGGCTAGAGAAATCTCTGATCACTCAGTATTGCTAAGAAAATGTAAAAATACCTGTAGGAACACCTCTAATTGCTGGAGGTTACATCATTTTTTGTTAAGATTGTTTTTAGTACTCTTCCCTCTTCACACTGATCTTGACATTTTATGGATTCTACAGTAATCTATATACCTCCAAATGGGCATATTCAGATACACAATTGCACAAATATTTGCAAAAAGTTTAAATTACCAGGTTTGAAGTTGGGGGCTATGAATTACTTAAACACTTAAGGACCACCCACCCTTAATGTACTGTGGATGGGCGGTCCATGCAGGCAAAGCGACGTACCCCTACGTCGATGTCTGCGTCCTGGTTTAGGGCATGTGCATATGCACCCCCCTCGCTGTTACTTGCTGTGATTGTACACAGCAGGATTCTGTCAGCAAGTCTCAGCCAATGATTCATGGCCAGGACCTGTTGATAGGCTGTGTCCAATCACAGCCCAGAGTCTTATGTTGACATTCAACACAGGACTCTGTATAGAGGGAACATTCTCTCTGTTTATTATCCCTGCAAAGCAGGGAATTAGGCTTTGTGCTGCAGTTTATCCATGGTGTCAAGCTGTTGATGCCAGAACAGTTCAAGCCTGCCTATTTGTGCTGCAAACTGTCTTGTGGTTCCCAGTTGCAGGAAATTTAGACTCTTCTAATCTGCAACCCTGTACTACATATTCGTGCTTGATCTCCAGCTGTGCACCCATAGACTGTCCTAGCCTACAACTACTTGTGCTATATATTCCTGCATAGTCTTCAGCTGTGCACCCACAGACTGTACTAGCAAAACTGTCATCATGTTACTGCCAGTGATAGAGAAGTGTCCACTGCAAGTTACATAGTTACATAGTAGGTGAGGTTGAAAATCCATCAAGTCCAACCTATGTGTGTGATTATATGTCAGTATTACATTGTATATCCCTGTATGTTGCGGTTGTTCAGGTGCTTATCTAATAGTTTTATGAAACTTTAGATGCTCCCCGCTGAGACCATCGCCTGTGGAAGGAAATTTCACATCCTTGCCACTCTTACAGTAAAGAACCCTCTATGTAGTTTAAGGTTAAACCTCTTTTCTTCTAATTTTAATGAGTGGACATGTGTCTTGTTAAACTCTCTTCCATGATGTGCGTGGTGTTTTGGAGTATCCCCCCTTCCCTCTTCTATGACATGTTCTTCAGCAATAAATTACAAAAAAGATATTCCATAGACTGATATGAGCCAGAGTAAATGGACTGTTACTGTGTGCCTGTCCATCTTTGCACTGTTTTGGGCAAGAACCTTTCTAATCTTCAGTGCCCCCTTCAGGTTTGAGCGCTACACTTGGATTCATTATTAGCTGCACAAGTGCAACACTTTGTAGTTTGGGGTATTATTATTATATAGGATTTAAATAGCACCAACAGTTTGTGCAGCACTTTACAGCATTAGAGTAAGGAGATTTACTGATTGTATTGTTTATTTGGTGTAAGCATGAGAGAGGAAGATCTTTTGAAAGGCTTTGGAGAGAAGGGATTGTTTTATACTCAAAATGGTCCCTGTATTTTTCAATTGATAGATAAAGTTTGGTATAGGATATACTGGTATATTAGGGTTAAAAAGATTCACAGCTTTTACACCTGTTTGAGGAAACAAAACTAGATTGATTTACCTTTTGGAATAAACAAGGAAAAACACCTATGGTACATTGTAAGATACCAGCAGAGCCAGACTGCCCAAGAAGCATTGGGGGGATGCAGAACTGGACTCTGAGTCTGAAGACATACTTCATCTAGCATACAGTGGGTATAGAAAAGAATCCCCCCCCCCCCCTTTAAAATAATTACATTTTGTTGCTTTGCAGACTGAAATAAAGACACACAGGGGGTGATTTAGTAAGACGAATGCGCTGCGCCGGTTCACACCTTAATTGTTGCACTGGAAAAATCATTGCTAGAACGTGCGAACCGCCGCACGCAGATGCGCAACACAATAAACTGCAACTGGTGCTAGGGTAACTGTGGTTATCTCATTGATAATAGTGCACGCCCAATACAGTTGGTTAATTTCATCTCATTAGATGTGTCTTGTTAGGCAGTTAAGAGGTATTCTCTGTGAATTAACCCTTTTGATGCTAATCTCATTCCTATTACTACTAATATATCTTTGAAATATGTTTTTTTTTCTATTTTTACCCAAATCTTTCAATGCATTACAAAGAACAGAGAAGTGTTTCTAAACCCAATAAATTAATATTTTCTGATCTTGATCTTTAAAGTTGACCATACACTGCAATCAGTCAGATCTTAAATAAATTAGATTTAGTGCAAGAGCCTGTTTGATCCCCTATAATTTGAATTAATTGTTCAAGTGCGTCTTCCTATTACCTAATTTGCCTAAATATCTAGTTGTACAGAGATTGGTCAGTCAGAGTGCATGATAGTGCATGACCATCTTGAGTGCCAAATTTGGAATGAGGATGTGCCATGACCCATTTTCCTATTGATATTTCTTGGACATTATACAAGGCACATGAAAAACCACCTTTTTTCAAGACATGCTAGAGTAATCAGGAATCTGAAATCCGAATCCGAAACTACGGCTCTCCAGCTGTTGTGGAACTACACATCTATAGATATATATTTGGGCAGCACAGTGATGTAGTGGATAGCACTTTCACCTAGCAGCAAAAAGGGTTGCTGGTTTGAATCCCACCCACGACACCATCTGCCTGGAGTTGTGTGGACTTTGTATGTTCTCCCTGTGCCTGCGTGCGTTTCCTCCAGGTACACCAGTTTCCTCCCACACTCTAAAAACATGCTGGTAGGTAAATTGGATCCTGTCTAAATTGGCCCTAATATGTCTGAATGTGTGTTAGGGATATATATATATATATATATATATATATATATATATATATATATATATATATATATATATATATATAATTTTTTTTTTTTTTTTTTTTTTTTTTTTTCTTAATTTGCAAATAAGGATCATCTTTTTCTCAGAGAACAGTGAGCAGAGCTTGGTGGTGGGATGAAATTAGCAGCAGTACAAGCAACTTCCTGCAGGGTCGTGATGTCATTCCTGTGTGCTGTCCGCCGCTTCCAGGAACCAGATATGCGCCACGGGCACATACCTATGCGCACACAATGGGGTTTAAGTCTGGGCTCTGACTAGGCCATGCAAGGGCATTCACCTTTTTTTTCCTTCCAACACTGTGTAGTTATTTTTGCTGTGTGCTTTGGGTCATTGTCATGTTGGAAGGTAAACCTTCTTCCCACTGACAACTTTCCAGCAGAGGGCAGCAGATTTTCCTCAAGAATTTGATGGTATTTTCCCCATGAATGTTTCCTTCTATCCTGACAAGTGCTCCAGTCCCTGCTGCAGAGAAACTGTAAGATACTGTAAGAATATTGTTATTTGGATGGTGAGTTGTATTGGATTATTGCCAGCAAAATGTAAAACACAGATAAGCAGCGCTCTATTACTGAAAGTCAAATATATAAGACAAAGTATGTATACTTAACGGTATTTACGTAAGTGCCATTAAGTATACATACTTTGTCCTATATATTTGACTTTAAGTACAAAAGGAAAGTTGGGGCTTTAAGATGAAGCGCTTGGGTAGTGGAGGTAAAAAAGACCATTATGCTATATTATGCTTTACTATCTCATTTACTTAATATCAAATCATGTGCTGTTATACGTGTATTTTTTACTATGCTTATGTCATGTTCACACTTCTTATACACATATGAAATGAATATTTTTTACCATATATGAAATGAATACTCTTTTTATTGTCTGTTATTTATTATAACCAATAAACATTTCATAATACAATTCAATTATGGTCTTTTTTACCTCCACTACCTAAGCGCTTCATCTTAAAGTCCCAACTTTCCTTTTGTACTTACCTATTACCGGAATGGAGGCACTTAACTGTGCTTCATTTAAAGTCTCAATTCCCCCATATTTTCATATATATTTGACTTTCACCAATAGAGCGCTGCTTATTTGTGTTTTACATTTTGCTTCTCATTGCCCAGTGATTGGCAGCTGCATCATTTGACTGCCAGTTTTGAGCACTATAGGAATTTGTTGTTGTTTGGATTATTGCCATATTGTTTGGTGTTGAGGCCAAATAATTAAATTTTAGTCTTATCTGGCCATAACACCTTTTTTTTATGTGGCCTCAGAATCTTCAAGGTGTGTTTTAGCAAAGCTCAGTTGTGACTGCTGTGGCGTTTCTTGAGGATTGGCTTTATTCTTGCAACCCTCCCATAAAAGCCACATTTGTGGAGAATTTGTGATATTGCTGTCACATGCACACAATGACCACTCTTTGTCATAAATTCCTGCAACTGCTTCAGAGTTGCTTCAGGCCTCTTGTTAGCCTTTCTGACCTGTTTCCTTCTGTCTCCATTGTCCAGTTTGGAGCGACATCCTGATCCAGGGAGGGTCTGTGTTGTACCCAATACCTTCCACTTCTAATTATAGACTTCATTGTGCTCCTAGGCATTGATAAAGCCTTTGACATTTTTTTTTGTATCTATTTCCTGACTTGTGCCTGTCCACAACTTTATCCCAGAGATCTTTTGACAGTGCCTTGCCACCCATAGTTGATTGCTTGCTTCAGTTGCACTACCAAGGACTGAAATGCTCCAGGAAAGCTCTTTTCATACTGAGCTAATTAAAATGATCACAGCTGATCACAGTTGAAAGTCAAATGGCTTTGTGTGCCATTGAGAAGGTGATTAGCTACACCTGGTTGAGTTTACAAGTCATTTTTAGGAGGGGAGTGATCCTATTTTCCAATAATTTTTTGAATGTTTTTTTATTTTTTCTGACATGTTGGTGTTATATCTTTCACTTGGATGTTATACGTTGCACAGAGTAAATACAGCTGGATAAAACAAAAACTGTGTCTGTCTTCATTTCAGGCTGCAGAGCAAAATGTGATTATTTTAAAGGGGGTGATATTTTACTATACCCACTGTACATTCAGAAAAATGAGCGCTGAATTGAATTAAGCAGCCACAGTCCTGCAGTTCAGTAAGTGTACTTGTTACTAATCACATACTCCAGTACTGCAGCTAATTTAAAAGTTCTGATACTGTCATGTGACAGTGCCAGACCTTTCCTGATTGGAGTTCCAGAACTTCTGATTGGTTACACCCTACATTAACCATGTACACTTCTTTAACTCTGGGTCCACTGCTGTTTAATTCACTTTAGCGGTAATTTTGCTGAATGTAATTTTGTACACCTTCTACATGCCCAGTACAGTGTAGCAGACAACTGTAGAGAGGAGGCTGTGAAGTATTTGAAACTTCCCACCCCCTGTCACAGGACAGCTGTTGTTTTCTTCCAGCACTCATACAAGCTGGTGCAGGTTGATCTGCAAAGCAGCCTAGCAGAGCAGGGGATCTAGCTACATTTTATTTATTTATCCATGCCTCTCATCAAGCTTTACCAGAGTCCCGCAAATATTCATTAAAGAATGCAGGAGATGGTAGTAAAAAAGCAGAAGACTACTATATACAGCCTCATACATAATTAATGGTATGGGGCTGTTATTGCATTGAGAAGTGAGGAGCTTTATTAAAGGAAGAATTTTATTTTACATCTTAGTGTGCAGCATTCCTGTTGCTGGTATAATTTATTGTTTCGATGGAGATGACCCAAGCCACTTTGACTAGAGTGTGGAGCATGATCTCACCTGGAGCAGTATGTGACGTTTTTGACACTGAAATCCACAAATGCTAAACATAGCACCTGAAGTGTTTGAAATCTATGGGAGCCGAATCTTGTTATTTTTTCTGTCCTTTTTCCACAGCCAATTTGCAAGATTTTGGCAAAAGAAAAGGACATTGGTAGCTGGGTACATTGGTAATGCAGCTTTGATAACAAAATAACAAATGCAGCTTTGATAACAAAATAAAAAATAGACAATCCTTTAATTAACATACTTTGAGAGATGTCCTAAACCAGCACTTAAAGTGAAACCCCTGTGAGATTTACTCCAGCAAAAATGACATTTAAAAAAGAAAATAAATATTGCCTGTAAATGACAGTTGCTTCCCTGCTGGCTTATGCTTGTAAACGAAGAGGGTGGAGGATCTCAGTTGATATAATTGACCATTAGGGATGAGCTTCGTGTTCGAGTCGAACCCATGTTCGACTCGAACATCGTCTGTTCGCCCGTTCGCCGAATTGCGAACGATATGGGCCGTTCACGCCAAATTCGTGTGGCGCGTCACGGCCCATAATTCACTGCGGCATCGCAGTGCATTGCTGGCTGATGATTGGCCAAGCATGCACTATGACCCGCATGCTTGGCCAATCACAGCGCCGTCTGAACAGAGAGCCGTAATTGGCCAAAGCCAAGGAGGCTTTGGCCAATTATGGCTCAGGGGATTTAGCACATGCCCCACACTATATAAGGCTGCCTGCACGGCGGCCCTGTGTAGTGTGTGTTCCGGCGTTCATAGCTAGAGAGAGAGAGAGACAGACAGTGTTATTTGATTTGGGTTAGATAGATTAGGCAGAATAGTCAGTCAGTTAGCTGCACTTACAGTGTATTGTGTATATATATGCATCCCAGGTGTTGCATATATATATATATATATATATACACTGTATTCAGTTTAGCTAGATCCGTTCCTGTTATCTTCTTACTGACAGGCAGGCTTGTCTTATTACAGTATTTACAGCTACCTGAAGAAAATTGCTGGTGTTCTTTTGATCCTATTAGTACCACAGTCAGGCAGCTAGACTATTTACAGTTAGTGCAGTGTGTCCTGCTCACAGTGTTTAGCTAAAACTACAAGTTAGTGGGGTGCGTCCTGCTCACAGTGTTCAGCTAAACCTACAAGTTAGTGGGGTGCGTCCTGCTCACAGTGTTCAGCTAAACCTACAAGTTAGTGTGGTGCGTCCACCTCGCAGTGTTCAGCTAAACCTACAAGTTAGTGCGGTGCGTCCTGCTCACAGTGTTCAGCTAAAACTACAAGTTAGTGGGGTACGTCCACCTCACAGTGTTCAGCTAAACCTAGAAGTTAGTGCAGTGCATCCTGCTCACTGTGTTCAGCTAAAACTACAAGTTAGTGCTGTGCGTCCTCCTCACAGTGTTCAGCTAAACCTACAAGTTAGCATAGTGAGACCTCTGCACAGTGTTCATCTAAAGCTACAAGTTAGTGTAGTGCGTCCTGCTCACAGTATTCAGCTAGATCCGTTCCTGTTATCTTCTTACTGACAGGCAGGCTTGTCTTGTTACAGTATTTACAGCTACCTGAAGAAAATTGCTGGTGTTCTTTTAAACCTATTAGTACCACAGTCAGGCAGCTAGACTATTTACAGTTAGTGCAGTGCGTCCTGCTCACAGTGTTCAGCTAAAACTACAAGTTAGTGTGGTGTGTCCACCTCACAGTGTTCAGCTAAACCTACAAGTTAGTGCGGTGCGTCCTGCTCACAGTGTTCAGCTAAAACTACAAGTTAGTGCTGTGCGTCCTGCTCACAGTGTTCAGCTAAACCTACAAGTTAGTGTAGTGAGACCTCTGCACAGTGTTCATCTAAAGCTACAAGTTAGTGCAGTGCGTCCTGCTCACAGTGTTCAGCTAGATCCGTTCCTGTTATCTTCTTACTGACAGGCAGGCTTGTCTTGTTACAGTATTTACAGCTACCTGAAGAAAATTGCTGGTATTCTTTTGATCCTATTAGTACCACAGTCAGGCAGCTAGACTATTTACAGTTAGTGCAGTGCGTCCTGCTCACAGTGTTCAGCTAAAACTACAAGTTAGTGTGGTGCGTCCACCTCACAGTGTTCAGCTAAACCTACAGGTTAGTGCGGTGCGTCCTGCTCACAGTGTTCAGCTAGATCCGTTCCTGTTATCTTCTTACTGACAGGCAGGCTTGTCTTGTTACAGTATTTACAGCTACCTGAAGAAAATTGCTGATGTTCTTTTGATCCTATTAGTACCACAGTCAGGCAGCTAGACTATTTACAGTTAGTGCAGTGCGTCCTGCTCGCAGTGTTCAGCTAAACCTACAAGTTAGTGTGGTGCGTCCACCTCACAGTGTTCAGCTAAACCTACAAGTTAGTGCGGTGCATCCTGCTCACAGTGTACAGCTAAAACTACAAGTTAGTGCTGTGCGTCCTGCTCACAGTGTTCAGCTTAAACTACAAGTTAGTGTGGTGCGTCCACCTCACAGTGTTCAGCTGAAACTACAAGTTAGTGCGGTGCGTCCACCTCACAGTGTTCAGATAAACCTACAAGTTAGTGCGGTGCGTCCTGCTCACAGTGTTCAGCTAAAACTACAAGTTAGTGTGGTGCATCCTCCTCACAGTGTCCAGCTAAACCTACAAGTTATTTTTTTGCAAGCTCTGCACAATGTTCAGCTAAAGCTACCTGTAGAAGGTTGGTGGTGTTTTCCTGATCCTATCACTACCGCAGGCAGCTAAAAAAGCTACAAGTTAGTTTTTTGCGAGCTCTGCACAGTGTTCAGCTAAAGCTACCTGTAGAAGCTTGGTGGTGTTCTCATACTACAGGCAGTTGATTTTGCTAGCTGCAGTATCAGTACATATATATATATATATATATATATATATATATATATATATATATATCCCAGCTTAGTGCAGCTACAGGCCATTAGTATGTCTGGAAGGCCAAAAAGGAGAGGCAGACAGTCACAAGCCAATAAGAGAGGGCAAGCAGGCTCTGTGTCTAGTGCTGGTCTTGGAGACGGTGCATCCTCATCAGCACGTGGCCGTGGGACATGCTTGGCCTTTTCTTCGGCAGCTGGCCGTGTTGAGCCGCAACATGCGGAAGACTTGGTCGAGTGGATGACCAAGCCGTCCTCATCCTCCTCATCCTCTCTCACCCATGCCCAGGGTACTTTGTCTGGCAAAGCTGCGGCCTCTTCCCTTGGCTCAATGTCATCAGTGACTCCTTCCCTAGCCCCACCATGTCCTCCTGAGGAGTCCCTCGAACTGTTTGACCACAGTGTTGGGTACATGCTCCAGGAGGATGCCCAGCATTTGAAAGGCTCTGATGATGATACTGAGCTCGATGAAGGCAGTAACGTGAGCACAGACAGAGGGGGTGCCCAAGAAGGACAGCAATCTGGCAGTCATGCTCCCCCTGCTGCAGCATACTGCCAGGTTTTCTCCAGTGATGAGGAGGGAGGGGATGATGAGGTCACTGACTCAACGTGGGTGCCTGATAGGAGAGAGGAGGAGGAGGAGGCGGCACATCACCAACGAGGCAGGATGCCCTCCAGGGGCCAGCCTAAGGGCAGCACCTTGACTGCATCACACCCCAAAGCTCATATGTCTCAAGCGTATCTCGCGTGGCCAAAACATCTCCTGCTTGGGTACCACATGCTTGACCAGACATATGTTGACCTGCCATGCAGTTCGTTGGCAAGCGTATCTAAAATACCCACACCAAAGAACAAAGAGGACCTCTCCTTGCTCCTCATCAGCTGAGATCTCCAACCCCACTGTACCTTCAGTCCTCTCTGAGACCTGCACTGAGAGGAATGAAGGTGTAGAATTAGGTGTGTCACAGCCAAGTACTTGTGGGCAATCTGCTTTTGGTACACCGACGTCAGATTGTACCAGGCAAATTTCCCTGCCCCAGCTGCTGCACCGCCGAAAGAAGTTTGCTCCCAGCCATCCACATGCCCAGTGGTTGAATGCTAGCTTGGCAAAATTGCTAGCACTTCAACTGCTGCCTTTTCAGTTGGTAGACTCTGCCCCCTTCCGTGAGTTTGTGGAATGTGCGGTTCCTCAGTGGCAGGTACCCAAACGCCACTTTTTCTCACGGAAGGCGATTCCGGCTCTCTACCGGCATGTGGAAGGCAATGTCCATGCCTCGCTGGACAGGGCGGTCAGCGGTAAGGTGCATATTACCGCTGACTCATGGTCCAGCAGGCATGGACAGGGACGTTACCTGAGTTTCACGGTGCATTGGGTGACTCTGCTGGCAGCTGGGAAGGATGCAGGACAAGGTGCAGTAGTGTTGGAGGTTGTTCCGCCACCACACCTCCAAAATGCTAATGATTGTGACACACCTCTCTCCTCCACCCCCTCCTCTTCTTCTTCCTCCATGGCCTCTTCCTGTGCTTTGTCCTCGGAACCAGCGGTGCTCCGTAGCCGTTCAAGGGGCTATGCAAGTACGCAGGCCAAAAGATGCCATGCGGTGCTTGAGCTGGTGTGCTTGGGGGACAGGAGCCACACTGGGGCAGAGGTTCTGTCAGCTCTGCAGGGGCAGGTTCAGAGGTGGTTGACGCCACGCCAACTTAAGGCAGGAATGGTGGTTTGTGACAATGGCACCAACCTCCTCTCTGCCCTCCGACAGGGACAACTGACCCATGTGCCCTGTTTGGCTCACTTCCTTAACTTGGTGGTGCAGCGGTTCTTGGGCAGGTACCCGAGCTTACAGGATGTCCTGAGGCAGGCCAGGAAAGTCTGTGTGCATTTCCGCCGATCATATAATGCGAGTGCTCGGCTGACGGACCTCCAAAAGGAGTTTAACCTGCCCAAGAACCGCCTAATCTGTGACATGCCCACCAGGTGGAACTCAACGTTGGCCATGCTGCAGCGGCTGCACACGCAGCAGAGGGCCATCAATGAGTACCTGTGCGACTATGGCACCAGGACAGGGTCAGGGGAGCTTGATTTTTTTTCCCCACGCCAGTGGGCCATGATCAGGGATGCATGCACTGTCCTGTCACCATTTGAGGAGGCCATGAGGATGGTGAGCAGTGACAGTGCATGCATCAGTGACACTGTCCCCCTTGTCCACCTGTTGGAGCACATGCTGCGTGAAATAATGGACAGGGCACTTGAGGCAGAACAGAGGCAGGAAGAGGAGGACTTCCTTAGCTCTCAAGGCCCCCTTTATCCAGACAGTGTTCCTGCGTGCCCGCCGATCACACAGGAAGAGGAGGAGGAGGAGGAGGAGGAGGAAGATTGTGTCAGTATGGAGGTGGAGCCTGGCACTCAGCATCAGCAGCAGTCTTTAAGGGATCAGTCCCAAGAAACACATGGACTTGTACATGGCTGGGAGGAGGTGGCTGCGGACCATGTCGTCCTTAGTGACCCAGAGGACTCCGGACCGAATGCCTCAGCAAACCTACGCTGCATGGCCTCCCTGATCCTGCAAAGCCTGCGTAAGGATCCTCGTATTCGTGGTATCAAGGAGAAGGACCAATACTGGCTGGCAACCCTCCTTGATCCACGTTACAAGGGTAAGGTTGCGGACCTTATCTTGCCATTGCAGAGGGAGCAGAGGATGAAACATCTTCGGGAGGCCTTGCAGAAAGGTCTGTGTAATGCGTTCCCAGAGACTGGGAGGTTACAAACTCCTGTTTCTGGACAACGTTTTGCTGAGGCTTCGGTCAGTCAAAGAAGGAGCGGTGGAGAAGGTGGCCGTCTGACCGATGCGTTCAGACAATTTTTGGGTCCGCAGCCCCAAGGTATGATCGGTTCCAGCAGCCATCACCAGCGTCTGTTTTACATGGTGCAGGAATACCTAGGGGCAAGATCTGACTTGGACACCTTTCCCACCGAAAATCCTCTGGGTTGCTGGGTCTTGAGGATGGATCACTGGCCAGAGCTTGCACAGTATGCAATTGAGCTACTGGCCTGTCCTGCATCCAGCCTTCTTTTAGAACGCACATTCAGTGCTGCTGGAGGCTTTGTAACCGATCACAGGGTGCATCTGTCCACCGACTCGGTCGATCGACTGACCTTCATAAAAATGAATCAGTCTTGGATCACCACCAGCTACCAAGCACCTGATGCTGATGTAACCGAATAATTTTTTTTGAAATCTCAGATCCCTTCAAAGACTGCCTATGCTGATGCTGAGTGACTATCCCTGAGTAATTATCTCTTCCTCCTCAATCATCACGCTGATAGCTTGTAAGAACATTTTTGGTTCTGGGCTCCACCACCAGTGCCTAAGGCCCAATTTTTCAGCCCCTGTTTAACAGGGGCGTGTAATTACAATTTTTGATGCACTACTTTGCAGCAGGGCTCGTTTCTGCGTTACAACTAGAGTATCTGTGAGGGGTTGCAGTGTTGTGGCACCAGCACCAGTGCCTAAGGCCCAATTTTTCAGCCCCTGTTTAACAGGGGCATGTAATTACAGTTTTTGATGCAATACTTTGCAGCAGGGCTCATTTCTGCGTTACAACTAGAGTATCTGTGAGAGGTTGCAGTGTTGTGGCACCAGTGCCTAAGGCCCAATTTTTCAGCCCCTGTTTAACAGGGGCCTGTAATTACAATTTTTGATGCAATACTTTGCAGCAGGGCTCATTTCTGCATTCCAACTAGAGTATCTGTGAGGGGTTGCAATGTTGTGGCACCAGCACCAGTGCCTAAGGCCCAATTTTTCAGCCCCTGTTTGACAGGGGCGTGTTATTACAATTTTTGATGCAATACTTTGCAGCAGGGCTCATTTCTGCATTCCAACTAGAGTATCTGTGAGGGGTTGCAGTGTTGTGGCACCGGCACCAGTGCCTAAGGCCTAATTTTTCAGCCCCTGTTCAACAGGGGCATGATCTAATATTTCACAGCAGGGCCCATTTCTGCACCCACCAAGAGCGAGTGAGGACTTACAGTGTTGTGGCACCACCACCACCAAAGGCCCAATTTTTCTGCCCTTGTTCAACAGGGGCATGTAATTACAATTCTTGATCTAATATTTCACAGCAGGGCCCTGTGAGGGCTTACAGTGTTGTGGCCACAACAACACCTAAGGCCCAAATTTCTGCTGAGTATATAGGGCAGGCCCCTACTTTCAAACATCTAACTTACAAATGACTCCTACTTGCAAACGGAAGGAGACAACAGGAAGTGAGATGAAATCTACCCCTAGGAAGGGAAATTCTCTCCTGTAAGAGTTAATATGGGAAAAACATTTCTCCTTTCCACTGATGCTTTCCAATCCTTGTTCCACAAAAAACCCCACATTTTCAAAAAACATTTGTCATTGGGACAAAAAGTGAGGTGAAATCTTCTGAAGAGGAGGAAAGACAGCAAAACAAATGTCACAGGGGTGATAACCCTTCCCTATGTTTTCCAAAAAGCTTAGAAAAGATTTTTTGGCTGGAGCTAAACACGTTAAAAATGTACCCGTTAAAAATTACAAACAGATTCTACTTAACAACAAACCTACAGTCCCTGTCTTGTTTGCACCGCCTGTATACTGCTGTTCAGAGTATATAGGGCCTGGTGGCCCCACACCTTTCCTTATTTTAATTTGGGTGCGGGGTTCCCCTTAACATCCATACAAGACCCAAAGGGCCTGGTAATGGTCTGGGGGGTACCCATGCCGTTTGTTTCACTGATTTTCATCCATATTGCCAGGACCCGACATTACATTAAACCCGCAAGCAGTTTTAAATTAGATTTTTTCCTTTAAAAATGACATTTTGTGCAGGGACTGTTCTAAACATGGGAAACACGCGCCACTTTACAGGCATACTATAGACACACCCCAGGTATGATATTTAAAGGAATATTTCACTTTTTTTTTTTTTTTACTTTAAGCATCATTAAAATCACTGCTCCCGAAAAAACGGACGTTTTTAAAAGTTTTTTTTGCATCGATACAAGTCCCCTGGGGTAGGACCCGGGTCCCCAAACCCTTTTTAGGACAATACCATGCAAATTAGCCTTTAAAATTAGCACTTTTGATTTCGAACGTTCGAGTCCCATAAACGTCAATGGGGTTCTAACGCTCATGCGAATTTTCGGTCCGTTCGCAGGTTCTGGTGCGAACCGAACGGGGGGGGTGTTCGGCTCATGCCTATTGACCATATACACAGGGCCATCTTTAATATTAATTGGACCCTGGGCAAACATTTTCTTGCCCCCCCGCATGCAATTTCGCTCTCCACCTGCTCTGAGTCTAAAATAAATAGCAGCTAGATTTAAAATCAGTTTACTGAATCAGATCAGGCAGTGATTGTGATTGGTTGCCAGAGGTTACAGTGTATCATTACCACTCACTGACTGGCTGCTAGAGGTTACAGTACACTTTATGGCTCACTTATTATTTGCTAGAGGTTACAGCACATGACTTCTGCTTGTTGATTGGTTGCTAGAGATTATTGGACATCTTTACCACTCACCAATTGGTTGCTAGAGGTTACTGTACATTATTACTGCTTACTAATTGGTTGCTAGAGGTTACTGCATATCCTTACTGATCAATGATTGGTTGCAAGAGGTTAGTGCACATCATTACTGCTCACTGATTGGTTGCTAAAGGTTACAGCACATCATCTCCTCACTGCCTGCACACCATAGACTGGGGAGGTGAGGGGACCCATCAATAGACAAACTCCAATGTAATGGGGATTCACATTGACCACTAATGTAATGGGGATTCACATTGACCACTAATGTAATGGGGATTCACATTGACCATTAATGTAATGGGGATTTACACTGACCACTAATGTAATGGGGATTCACATTGACCACTAATGTAATGGGGATTCACATTGACCACTAATGTAATGGGGATTTACACTGACCACTAATGTAATTTGGTCAGTGATGTCAGCCAGCATCACCAGTTGGCTTTTTGAAATTCAGTAGCAGTCCAGGGAGCTGTCATTCGTGGCAAGAGTCCAACAGAAGCAGGATCATCATGCACTGGTCATCGTGTTTGTGTTGGCAGGGCCCCATTCATCATGACTATATCACTGGTTGACATGAATGATGATTCTAAATGATTCAAAACTAAGGGACACTATTCTGTACTCCTACTCCTGGACCTCTCTGCTGTCTTTGATACGGTTAACCACCCCCTCCTCCTCAAAAAACTCCACGCCTTTGGTCTTCGTGACTGTACTCTTCGTTGGGTCTCTACCTACTTATTTACCTTTAGCATTACTTACAATTCTACTTCTTCCTCTCCTCTTCCTTTCTTTGTTGGGGTCCCATAAGGTTCTGTTTTTGGACCTCTCCTATTTTCAATCTACACCTCCTCCCTGGGTCAGCTGATAGCCTCCCATGGCTTCCAATACCATCTCTACGCTGACGACACTCAAAACTATCTCTCTACCCCTAAACCCACACCTTCAGTCTCCTCACGTATCACTATTTTACTATCAGATATATCAGTCTGGATGTTGCACCACTTCCTTAAACTTAATCCATCCAAAACCGAACTTATCATTTTTCCTCACCCACATGCCTCTTCCCCTGATCTCTCTGTCAAAATTGATGGCACAACTATCAGCCTATCCCCACATGCCAAGGTCCTCGGAGTAGTCCTGGATTCTAAACTCTCCTTTAAGCCACACGTCCAATCACTGTCCAAATCTTGCCGCCTAAACCTCCGGAACATCTCCAAAATACGCGCCTTTCTAACCAATAACACAACAAAGCTCTTAATTCACTCCCTGGTCATCTCTCGCCTTGATTACTGCAACTGACTCCTCATTGGCCTACCTCTGCATACTCTATCCCCCCTTCAATCCATCATGAATGCTGCTGCCAGACTCATCCACCTTACCAACCGCTCTGTCTCTGCTACTCCTCTCTGTCAATCCCTCCGTTGGCTTCCGCTCATGCAACGAATTAAATTCAAAATACTAACAACTACCTACAAAGCAATCCACAACAACTCTGCCCCCAGCTACATCACTGACTTAGTATCAAAATACCAACCTAATCATTCTCCTCAAGACCTCCTGTTCTCTAGCTCTCCTATCACTTCCTCCCATGCTCATCTCCAGGACTTTTCCAGAGCCTCTCCAAGCCTATGGAACTCCTTACCCAATCTGTCCATCTATCTCCTACGCTATTAGCTTTTAGACGATCCCTGAAAAACCTCCTCTTCAGTAAAGCTTATCCTACCCATACCTAACAACTGTATTTTCATTTTGTCCATCTGATCATCCCCCACAGCTACTACCCTTTGTTCCACTTGACCCTCCCTTCTAGATTGTAAGCTCTAATGAGCAGGGCCCTCTGATCCCTCCTGTATTGAATTGTATTTTAATTGTACTGTCTTCCTCGATGTTGTAAAGCACTGCGAAACCTGTTGGCGCTATATAAATCCTGTATAATAATAATGATAGATTTAGAGTATGGGAATTTCTTTCTTCTTTAACCGCTTCAGCCCCAGAAGATTTTAACACCTTCCTGACCAGAGTACTTTAACTGACAATTGCACGGTCATGCGACATTGCACCCAAACAAAATTGACGTCCTTTTTTTGCCACAAATAGAGCTTTCTTTTGGTGGTATTTGATCTCCTCTGCATTTTTTATTTTTTGCGCTATAAACAAAAAAAGCGTCAATTTTGAAAAAAACGCATTATTTTTTACTTTTTGCTATAATAAATATCCCCCAAAAATATATAAAAAAAAAATTTTTCTTCAGTTTAGGCTGATATGTATTCTACATATTTTTGGTAAAAAAAACGCAATAAGCGTATATTGATTGGTTTGCGCAAAAGTTATAGCGTCTACAAAATAGGGGATAGTTTTATGGCATTTTTATTATTAATTTTTTTTTATTAGTAATGGCGGCGATTTGCGATTTTTATCAGGACTTCGACATTATGGCGGACACATCAGACATTTTTTACACTATTTTGGGACCATTGTCATTTATACAGCGATCAGTGCTATAAAAATGCATTGATTACTGTGTAAATGACACTGGTAGTGAATGGGTTAACCACTAGGGGGCGATGAAGGGGTGTGATTCTAACTGTGGGGGGGTCACATGACAGCAATCACTGTTCTCGATGACAGAGAGCAGTGATCTCTGTCATGACACAAGCCAGAACGAGGAAGTGCCTTGTTTACATAGGCACTTCCCCTTTCTGAGGCTCCATGACACGATCGCCGGGAGACCGTTGGACATCGAGTCCGCCGGTCCCGCGGGCACAGTCACGCTGTATGCGGTGGGCACGCATGTACGCCTGCTATCCCCGGCTCTTAAAGGGGACGTACAGGTACACCCATTTGCCCACCGCTGCCATTGTGCCAACGTATATCAGCATGCAGCAGTCGGCAACTGGTTAACCACTTGCCGACCGCCGCACGACTATATACGTCGACAGAGCGGCACGGGCAGGCAAAAGGACTTACAGGTACGTCCTTGCCTGCCCGCGGGTGGGGGGTCCAATCGGACCCCCCCCCGGTGCCTGCGGCGGTCGGCAAATCTCCCCCGGCGATCGGTGGTGAGGGGGAGGCCATCCATTCGTGGCCCCCCCCTCGCGATCGCTCCCAGCCAATGGGATCATTTCCCTGCCTCTGTATTGTACACAGAGGCAGAGGAAATGATGTCATCTCTCCTCGGCTCGGTATTTTCCGTTCCGGGCCGAGGAGAGAAGACTGCAATGTGAGTGCACAACACACACACACACAGTAGAACATGCCAGGCACACAAAACACCCCGATCCCCCCCCCGATCGCCCCCGATCCCCCCCCCCCAATCACCCCCCCCCTGTCACAAACTGACACCAAGCAGGTTTTTTTTTTTTTTTTTTTCTGATTACTGTATTGGTGTCAGTTTGTGACAGTTACAGTGTTAGGGCAGTGAGTGTTAGGCCCCCTTTAGGTCTAGGATACCCCCCTAACCCCCCTAATAAAGTTTTAACCCCTTGATCACCCCCCGTCACCAGTGTCGCTAAGCGATCATTTTTCTGATCGCTGTATTAGTGTCGCTGGTGACGCTAGTTAGTGAGGTAAATATTTAGGTTCGCCGTCAGCGTTTTATAGCGACAGGGACCCCTATATACTACCTAATAAATGTTTTAACCCCTTGATTGCCCCCTAGTTAACCCTTTCACCACTGATCACTGTATAACCGTTACGGGTAACGCTGGTTAGTTCGTTTATTTTTTATAGTGTCAGGGCAACCGCCGTTTATTACCGAATAAAGATTTAGCCCCCTGATCGCCCGGCGGTGATATGCGTCGCCCCAGGCAGCGTCAGATTAGCGCCAGTACTGCTAACACCCACGCACGCAGCATACGCCTCCCTTAGTGGTATAGTATCTGTACGCATCAATATCTGATCCGATCAGATCTATACTAGCGTCCCCAGCAGTTTAGGGTTCCCAAAAACGCAGTGTTAGCGGGATCAGCCCAGATACCTGCTAGCATCTGCGTTTTGCCCCTCCGCCCGGCTCGGCCCAGCCCACCCAAGTGCAGTATCGATCGATCACTGTCACTTACAAAACACTAAACGCATAACTGCAGCGTTCGCAGAGTCAGGCCTGATCCCTGCGATCGCTAACAGTTTTTTTGGTAGCGTTTTGGTGAAATGGCAAGCACCAGCCCCAGGCAGCGTCAGGTTAGTGCCAGTAGCGCTAACACCCACGCACCGTACACCTCCCTTAGTGGTATAGTATCTGAACGCATCAATATCTGATCCGATCAGATCTATACTAGCGTCCCCAGCAGTTTAGGATTCCCAAAAACGCAGTGTTAGCGGGATCAGCCCAGATACCTGCTAGCACCTGCGTTTTGCCCCTCCGCCCGGCCCAGCCCAGCCCACCCAAGTGCAGTATCGATCGATCACTGTCACTTACAAAACACTAAACGCATAACTGCAGCGTTCGCAGAGTCAGGCCTGATCCCTGCGATCACTAACAGTTTTTTTGGTAGCGTTTTGGTGAACTGGCAAGCACCAGCCCCAGGCAGCGTCAGGTTAGTGCCAGTAGCGCTAACACCCACGCACGCACCGTACACCTCCCTTAGTGGTATAGTATCTGAACTGATCAATATCTGATCTGATCCGATCAGATCTATACTGGCGTCCCCAGCAGTTTAGGGTTCCCAAAAACGCAGTGTTAGTGGGATCAGCCCAGATACCTGCTAGCACCTGCGTTTTGCCCCTCCGCCCGGCCCAGCCCAGCCCAGCCCACCCAAGTGCAGTATCGATCGATCACTGTCACTTACAAAACACTAAACGCATAACTGCAGCGTTCGCAGAGTCAGGCCTGATCCCTGCGATCGTTAACAGTTTTTTTGGTAGCGTTTTGGTGAACTGGCAAGCGCCAGCGGCCTAGTACACCCCGGTCTTAGTCAAACCAGCACTGCAGTAACACTTGGTGACGTGGCGAGTCCCATAAGTGCAGTTCAAGCTGGTGAGGTGGCAAGCACAAATAGTGTCCCGCTGCCACCAAAAAGACAAACACAGGCCCGTCGTGCCCATAATGCCCTTCCTGCTGCATTCGCCAATCCTAATTGGGAACCCACCACTTCTGCAGCGCCCGTACTTCCCCCATTCACATCCCCAACCAAATGCAGTCGGCTGCATGAGAGGCATTTTCTTTATGTCCTCCCGAGTACCCTTTACCCAGCGAACCCCCCCAAAAAAGATGTCGTGTCTGCAGCAAGCGCGGATATAGGCGTGACACCCGCTATTATTGTCCCTCCTGTCCTGACAATCCTGGTCTTTGCATTGGTGAATGTTTTGAACGCTACCATTCACTAGCTGAGTATTAGCGTAGGGTACAGCATTGCACAGACTAGGACACACTTTCACAGGGTCTTCCAAGATGCCATCGCATTTTGAGAGACCCGAACCTGGAACCGGTTACAGTTATAAAAGTTACAGTTACAAAAAAAGTGTAAAAAAAAAAAAAAAAAACAAACAAAAATATAAAATAAAAAATAATAGTTGTCGTTTTATTGTTCTCTCTCTATTCTCTCTCTCTCTATTCTCTCTATTGTTCTGCTCTTTTTTACTGTATTCTATTCTGCAATGTTTTATTGTTAATATGTTTTATCATGTTTGCTTTTCAGGTATGCAATTTTTTATACTTTACCGTTTACTGTGCTTTATTGTTAACCATTTTTTTGTCTTCAGGTACAGCATTCACGACTTTGAGTGGTTATACCAGAATGATGCTTGCAGGTTTAGGTATCATCTTGGTATCATTCTTTTCAGCCAGCGGTCGGCTTTCATGTAAAAGCAATCCTAGCGGCTAATTAGCCTCTAGACTGCTTTTACAAGCAGTGGGAGAGAATGCCCCCCCCCCATCGTCTTCCGTGTTTTTCTCTGGCTCTCCTGTCTCAACAGGGAACCTGAGAATGCAGCCGGTGATTCAGCCAGCTGACCATAGAGCTGATCAGAGACCAGAGTGGCTCCAAACATCTCTATGGCCTAAGAAACCGGAAGCTACGAGCATTTTATGACTTAGATTTCGCCAGATGTAAATAGCGCCATTGGGAAATTGGGGAAGCATTTTATCACACCGATCTTGGTGTGGTCAGATGCTTTGAGGGCAGAGGAGAAATCTAGGGTCTAATAGACCCCAATTTTTTCAAAAAAGAGTACCTGTCACTACCTATTGCTATCATAGGGGATATTTACATTCCCTGAGATAACAGTAAAAATGATTAAAAAAAAAAAAAATGAAAGGAACAGTTTTAAAATAAGATAAAAAAGCAAAAAAATAATAAAGAAAAAAAAAAAGCACCCCTGTCCCCCCTGTTCTCGCGCTAAGGCGAACGCAAGCGTCGGTCTGGCGTCAAATGTAAACAGCAATTGCACCATGCATGTGAGGTATCACCGCGACGGTCAGATCGAGGGCAGTAATTTTAGCAGTAGACCTCCTCTATAAATCTAAAGTGGTAACTTTAAAAATGTATTTATTTTGTTGCCACTGCACGTTTGTGCGCAATTGTAAAGCATGTCATGTTTGGTATCCATGTACTCGGCCTAAGATCATCTTTTTTATTTCATCAAACATTTGGGCAATATAGTGTGTTTTAGTGCATTAAAATGTAAAAAAGTGTGTTTTTTCCCCAAAAAATGCGTTTGAAAAATCGCTGCGCAAATACTGTGTGAAAAAAAAAAAATGAAACACCCACCATTTTAATCTGTAGGGCATTTGCTTTAAAAAAATATATAATGTGTGGGGTTCAAAGTAATTTTCTTGCAAAAAAAAATAATTTTTTCATGTAATCAAAAAGTGTCAGAAAGGGCTTTGTCTTCAAGTGGTTAGAAGAGTGGGTGATGTGTGACATAAGCTTCTAAATGTTGTGCATAAAATGCCAGGACAGTTCAAACCCCCCCCAAATGACCCCATTTTGGAAAGTAGACACCCCAAGCTATTTGCTGAGAGGCATGTCGAGTCCATGGAATATTTTATATTGTGACACAAGTTGCAGGAAAGAGACAAATTTTTTTTTTTTTTTTTGCACAAAGTTGTCACTAAATTATATATTGCTCAAACATGCCATGGGAATATGTGAAATTACACCCCAAAATACATTCTGTTGCTTCTCCTGAGTACGGGGATACCACATGTGTGAGACTTTTTGGGAGCCTAGCCGCGTATGGGACCCCGAAAACCAAGCACCGCCTTCAGGCTTTCTAAGGGCGTAAATTTTTGATTTCACTCTTCACTGCCTATCACAGTCTCGGAGGCCATGGAATGCCCAGGTGGCACAAACCCCCCCCAAATGACCCCATTTTGGAAAGTAGACACTCAAAGCTATTTGCTGAGCGGTATAGTGAGTATTTTGCAGACCTCACTTTTTGTCACAAAGTTTTGAAAATTAAAAAAAGAAAAAAAAAATTTTTTTTTTGTCTTTCTTCATTTTCGAAAACAAATGAGAGCTACAAAATACTCACCATGCCTCTCAGCAAATAGCTTGGGGTGTCTACTTTCCAAAATGGGGTCATTTGGGGGGGGGTTTGTGCCACCTGGGCATTCCATGACCTCCGAAACTGTGATAGGCAGTGAAGAGTGAAATCAAAAATGTACACCCTTAGAAATCCTGAAGGCGGTGATTGGTTTTCGGGGTCCCGTACGCGGCTAGGCTCCTAAAAAGTCCCACACATGTGGTATCCCCGTACTCAAGAGAAGCAGCAGAATGTATTTTGGGGTGCAATTCCACATATGCCCATGACCTGTGTGAGCAATATATCATTTAGTGACAACTTTGTGCAAAAAAAAAATAAAAAATAATAATAAATTGTCACTTTCCCGCAACTTGTGTCAAAATATAAAATATTCCATGGACTCAACATGCCTCTCAGCAAATAGCTTGGGGTGTCTACTTTCCAAAATGGGGTCATTTGGGGGGAGTTTGTGCCATCTGGGCATTTTATGGCCTTCAAAACTGTGATAGGTAGTGAGGAGTAAAATCAAAAATGTACGCCCTTAGAAATCCTGAAGGCAGTGATTGGTTTTCGGGGCCCCGTATGCGGCTAGGCTCCCAAAAAGTCCCACACATGTGGTATCCCCATACTCAGGAGAAGCAGCTAAATGTATTTTGGGGTGCAATTCCACATATGCCCATGGCCTGTGTGAGCAATATATCATTTAGTGACAACTTTTTGTAATTTTTTTTTTTTTTTGTCATTATTCAATCACTTGGGACAAAAAAAATGAATATTCAATGGGCTCAACATGCCTCTCTGCAATTTCCTTGGGGTGTCTACTTTCCAAAATGGGGTCATTTGGGGGGGTTTTGTACTGCCCTGCCATTTTAGCACCTCAAGAAACGACATAGGCAGTCATAAATTAAAGGCTGTGTAAATTCCAGAAAATGTACCCTAGATTGTAGGCGCTATAACTTTTGCGCAAACCAATAAATATACACTTATTGACATTTTTTTTACCAAAGACATGTGGCCAAATACATTTTGGCCTAAATGTATGACTAAAATTGAGTTTTTTGGATTTTTTTTAGAACAAAAAGTAGAAAATATCATTTTTTTTCAAAATTTTCGGTCTTTTTCCGTGTATAGCGCAAAAAATAAAAACGGCAGAGGTGATCAAATACCATCAAAAGAAAGCTCTATTTGTGGGAAGAAAAGGACGCAAATTTCGTTTGGTTACAGCATTGCATGACCGCGCAATTAGCAGTTAAAGCAACGCAGTGCCAAATTGTAAAAAGTGCTCTGGTCAGGAAGGGGGTAAATCCTTCCGGGGCTGAAGTGGTTAATAAAGGACTTTTTCATAGTGTGTGTGTATTTGTGTTTACATTTTCCTTTTTTGTGAATGATGAATATGTACCCCTTACACATTCTCATAGGAGAGTGAATATCTGGGGCCTCCCTTATTTTAACGCGGATTCCAAATTCCATTAAGTCCACCCCTGCAGACCCCCACAGCCACCAGCCCAGGGATGCAGAGATAGGGGCCCCGTCCCCATCAACATGGTGCCTTGCCCCCTTTATGGTAAGGTACGTCGCCATATTGATGGCAAGTGGCCTGTTATGGGTCTAAAGGAGAGCACGCACTCACTCCCTCTCCCTTTCATGGCAAGCCAGACTGAATGCTTGTATAAGGGTCTGGTATGGATTTTGGGTAAAAATTCTAAGGACAATTCTTTGTCTAGATGACAATAACATGGTTACTCAGTATTCATTCATCTCTTATTAATGACAATGAATTAATATTAATTATATGTTTGTTACACTAGAAACAAGCAAGCATGTATTTGTCAATGAGCCTGATGCCACAAAAGGGTTGTTCTCCACCATCACCAGAATCATTGTTCTCATCATCATTTTCATAGTCACTGCTGAAGGCACATCTCCTAGATAGGGGCTCAACCAGATAGTTAAGCTGTAACGACAGCAAAATTTTCAGCTTCCATGAGTTGTTCAGTTCTTGATCCTCTTCATCCTTCTCTACCTTATTCTCAATGGAACTCTATGTACAGTATCTCACAAAACTGAGTACACCCCTCACATTTGTAAACATTTTATTATATCTTTATATGTGACAACACTGAAGAAATGACACTTCGCTACAATGTAAAGTAGTGAGTGTACAGCTTGTAGAACAGTGTAAATTTTCTGTCCCCTCAAAATTACTCAACACACAGCATTCAATGTCTTAACCGATAGCAACAAAAGTGAGTGCACCCCTAAGTGAAAATTTCCAAATTGGGCCCAATTAGCCATTTTCCCTCCCCGGTGTCATGTGACTCGTTAGTGTTTCAAGGTCTCAGGTGTGAATGGGGAGCAGGTGTGTTAAATTTGGTGTTATAGCTCTCACTCTCTCATACTGGTCACTGGAAGTTCAACATGGCACCTCATGGCAAAGAACTCTGTGAGGATCTGAAAAAAAGAATTGTTGCTCTACATAAAGATGGCCTAGGCTATAAGAAGATTGCCAAGACCCTGAAACTGAGCTGTAGCACAGTGGCCAAAACCATACAGCAGTTTAACAAGACAGGTTCCACTCTGAACAGGCCTCACCATGGTCGACCAAAGAAGTTGAGTGCATGTGCTCAGCAACATATCTAGAGGTTGCATCATTGCTGCAGATGCTGGAGGGGTGGGGGGGGTCAGCCTATTAGTGCTCAGATCATACGCCGCACATTGCATCATCATTTTCATAGTCACTGCTGAAGGCACATCTCCTAGATAGGGGCTCAACCAGATAGTTAAGCTGTAACGACAGCAAAATTTTCAGCTTCCATGAGTTGTTCAGTTCTTGATCCTCTTCATCCTTCTCTACCTTATTCTCAATGGAACTCTATGTACAGTATCTCACAAAACTGAGTACACCCCTCACATTTGTAAACATTTTATTATATCTTTATATGTGACAACACTGAAGAAATGACACTTCGCTACAATGTAAAGTAGTGAGTGTACAGCTTGTAGAACAGTGTAAATTTTCTGTCCCCTCAAAATAACTCAACACACAGCATTCAATGTCTTAACCGATAGCAACAAAAGTGAGTGCACCCCTAAGACCCCATTCACACAGGGGCAACACGACTTGCCGGTCGCCTCAGCGAGGCGACCTGCAAACGAATGGCCGGGCGACTTGCAAAACGACTTCTGCATAGAAGTCTATGCAAGTCGCCCCAAGTCGCCCCCGAAGTCGTACAGGAACCTTTTTCTAAGTCGGAGCGACTTGCGTCGCTCCCCTTAGAACGGCTCCATAGTACAGAACGGGAGGCGACTTGTCAGGCGACTAGGTCGCCTGACAAGTCGTCCCTGTGTGAATGGGGTCTTAGTGAAAATTTCCAAATTGGGCCCAATTAGCCATTTTCCCTCCCCGGTGTCATGTGACTCGTTAGTGTTACAAGGTCTCAGGTGTGAATGGGGAGCAGGTGTGTTAAATTTGGTGTTATAGCTCTCACTCTCTCATACTGGTCACTGGAAGTTCAACATGGCACCTCATGGCAAAGAACTCTGTGAGGATCTGAAAAAAAGAATTGTTGCTCTACATAAAGATGGCCTAGGCTATAAGAAGATTGCCAGGACCCTGAAACTGAGCTGCAGCACAGTGGCCAAAACCATACAGCAGTTTAACAAGACAGGTTCCACTCTGAACAGGCCTCACCATGGTCGACCAAAGAAGTTGAGTGCATGTGCTCAGCAACATATCTAGAGGTTGCATCATTGCTGCAGATGCTGGATGGGTGGGGGGGGGTCAGCCTATTAGTGCTCAGATCATACGCCGCACATTGCATCAAATTGGTCTGCATGGCTGTTCTCCCAGAAGGAAGCCTCTTCTGAAGATGATGCCCAAGGAAGTCCCCAAACAGTTTGCTGAAGACAAGCAGACTAAGGGCATGGATTACTGGAACCATGTTCTGTGGTCTGATAAGACCAAGATAAACGTATTTGGTTCAGATGGTGTCAAACGTGTGTGGAGGCAACCAGGTGAGGAGTACAAAGACAAGTGTCTTGCCTACAGTCAAGCATGGTGGTGGGAGTGTCATGGTCTGGGGCTGCATGAGTGCTGCCGCCACTGGGGAGCTACAGTTCACTGAGGGAGCCATGAATGCCAGCATGTACTGTGACATAGTGAAGCAGTGCATGATCCCCTCCCTTCAGAGACTGGGACGCAGGGCAGTATTCCAAAATGATAATGACCCCAAACACACCTCCAAGACGACCACTGCCTTGCTAAAGAATTTGAGGGTAAAGGTGATGGACTGGCCTCCAGACCTAAACCCTATTGAGCATCTGTGGCCCATCCTCAAATGGAAGGTGTAGGAGTGCAAGGACTTTAACATCCACCAGCTCCGTGATGTCGTCATGGAGGAGTGGAAGAGGACTCCACTGGCAACCTGTGAAGCTCTGGTGAACTCCATGTCCAAGAATGTTAAGGTAGTGCTGGAAAATAATGGTGGCCACACAAAATATTGACACTTCGAGCCCAATTTGTACATTTTCACTTAGGGGTGCACTCACTTTTGTTGCTATCGGTTAAGACATTAATGGCTGTGTGTTGAGTTATTTTGAAGGGACAGAAAATTGACACTGTATATTTTGGCAAAGTGTCATTTCTTCAGTGTTGTCACATTAACAGATATAATAAAATATCTACAAAAATGTGAGGGGTGTACTCACTTTTGTGAGATACTGTGTGTATTATATATATATATGTGTGTGTGTGTGTGTGTGTGTGTGTGTGTGTGTATATATATATATATATAGATATATAGATAGATATATAGATATCTATATATCTATATATATATATTTATATTAATTTATGACTCTATGAAACTTAATTTATACTGAAAAGTACTTATTTGTACAGGATACATATAGTTAGTATAGCTTTTTTATTTCCTGTGAAGAAACCTAATGTTTCGATATCTAGCAGTTGCCATAGGAACACTATATCAGCTATATTACAAATGATTCTGTATCATAAACAAGGGGACAAAGAAATGCATCAGTACCTTTAAAAGAGAGGATACAAAGCATTAGGTTTGGAATAATGTTTAGCAATGATCTACTACTACTTGAGAAAGTAATTCAGTCCAGGTAAGATAAGGCAGACAGGGGGAGTTGCTGAAATTCATTTTCAAAACACACTGCAGTTTTGGATAAGCCAAATGCAGTAAAGAATAAACAGTGCTGCAGTAAAAATAAAATAAATTAGGTGTTGAGTGGGTCTCAGGGCTCCCCCAACAGAGCACCTGAGGAGTGCCTGTCGCGGGCACTTAGTCAGATTGGTCTCCGTGAGAGAATAGATAAAATTGTGGGATCGCAAAATCCTGTAAATCCCTGGTGCTGACATTTGATCTCTTAAAGAACAAGTCATCCTGGATAATGTTAAACAAACGCCTCTCTACCATCCTGCAGGACAAGCTTCCCCCGATTTGAAAAAACCTGGGACCCCTGGATTACATTCTTGACGGAGTCAACCTCGTCAGGTCTGAGGCTACCCTCGTAGTGCCCAAGGAAAGGCTTGTTGTCTCTTTTCCCTTTTTTCTTCCTTTATCCCTTTCTTCTCTATTGCCTTTTTTTCCTACTTATTAAACCCTTTTATAGTTTAAGGTGCATTCTAGGACTGCTGGTCGACTGCCATTGGTCCTACTCCCAGTTTGTGTATTTAAACATAATGATTAGCTACCATGATCAATTCATGGCTGAGATGACTCCTCGTCTTAGATGGGGGTGCCTCCAGCCATGCAGTTCCACTTCAGAGGATGTATCTTCTGTTCTTCAGAACTATAGTCATAGCCCAAAATAGCACTATACCAGTTCCCTAATGACCAATGCTGTAGGTCAATAATGTTGTCATGTACTGGTACTTTTCTTTACTGTATTGTAAGGTTTTATATCTGTATGGTTTATAAGTTATAACATTAATAAAAAACTACTGGAAAAGAAAAAATAAACAGTGCTTTGTGAGACATCATCCTGCTTTAGTGATGGAGCAGGTGGGTGATTTTTAGTGGCTCAACCATAGTAAAATTGCTAGCGATTGATAAAGTAGTGATTAGTCGGTATACAGAAGCAGAAAATAGGTCCCTGTGGAGTGATACTTAGCATGTAGTAACCATAAAGCCCATATAAGCACACAATGTTCCAAAGTGTGGAATTCATTACTACGACATGCTATTAGAGTATTAGAGGTTGCTTGTGTAGTTCACAACACAGTGAGCCATCAATGTAGCAATGGATACTCTTAGGCCTTGTTCAAAATTGTGAACCCTGTGCAAACATAAAAGACACACATGTATACAGCTCTGTACTTTTTATTGTGTTTTTTTAAATGCAAGCAATTTAAATGTGGGTACCTGAATGTGATTTGGTATTACCCTCTTACAATCCCCTGTACAGCGGAGCTCAGACTGGGAGTGAGGGTATCAGCACAAAGAGCCAACCAGTTGTGCTGCAGTGCTCATGTGTTTGCAAGTAGCATGCTAATTGTAGGAAATATATTGACAGAAAGATGAGCTTGTCAGCGTGCGGGTTCTACTTTTGGAAATGGATAATGGGAGTAGTGAGTGACACTCAGTCACAGTCAGTGGCAGTTAGGATCCATGTTTATCATCCTCATACAGGAAATGGAGGTTTTCTTTAACTACTTGCCGACCTTCCCATAGCAGATTTACTGCTGCAGGCTGGCCGCACTGTGCAGAATCCCATATATATATATATATATATATATATATATATATATATATATATATATATATATATATATATGTAATTCTGCACTACATTAAGTATAAACAGCACACATAGTACACACAAACACTGGTTGATTACCCTAGATGTTTAACCCCTAGTCAGTGTCATTAGTGGCAGTGCATATTTTTAGCACTGATCACTGTATTAGTGTCACAGGTCCCACGAAGTGTCAAAAGTGTCCAGCAATATTGCAGTCTTACTATAAGTCGCTGGTCACCGTCGCTGCTAGTATATAAAAAAAATTCCAGTATATATACCATAGTTTTTTTTTTAGATGCTAAAACTTTTGTGCAAACCAATCAATATACACTTATGGGGATTATTGTTACCAAAAATATGTAGCAGAATACATATTGGCCTAAATTTATGCAGAAATTAGATTTTTTTTCAATTTTTTTTATTGGATATGTTTTATTGCAGAAAGTAAAAAATAGAGTCGTGATCAAATGCCACCAAAAGAAAGTTCTATTTGTAAAAAAAAAAAAAAAATGGCATAAATTTTATTTGGATACAGTGTTGCATGACCACGTAATTGTCAAAGTAACACAAAGCGGTATCGAAAAAAATGGCCGGGTCACGAAGGGGGGTAAATCTTCCGGAGGGCAAGTAGTTAAAGGCTTTTACAAAGCCACTCAAGGCTTGCTGAATGCTTAGCAATTTTTTTTTAAAGCTTGCTGTACACACTGATCTTATAGTATATGAGCTGGATTCTATGAGAACAAGGTCTTATGCCGTGTACACACGAGCGGAATGTCCGACAGAAAAAGTCCAACAGGAGCTTTTCGTCGTATATTCCGATCGTGTATCCCCATCGGACTTTGTACATCGAAAATTCTGACGGACCTAGAAAGAGAACATGTTCTAAATTTTTCAGACGGAACCAATTCCTATCGAGAAAACCGATCATCTGTATGCTGTTCCGACGTACCAAAAACGACACATGCCCTGAAGCAAGTACGAGACGGAAGCTACTGGCTATTGAACTTCCATTTTTTAGTCCCGTCATACATGTTGTACGTCACCATGTTCTGGATGGTTGGAATTTGGTGTGACCATGGGTATGCAAGACAGCTTGAGCGGATTTCCATCGGAACTCCGTCGGAAAAACCTTCAGAGTTTATTCTGACGGGAAAACCAGTCGTGTATACAGGGCATTAGAGGTTGTTGTGATATTAGTAGTGTGACTGAGTCATTAAAAATTGCCTATGTGCTGTCTTTAAAAATAATTAATTTTATTAAAACATTTGGCCAATAAAATATAATTAAACTGTCCTGCACCCTAAAAGGATTCAGGAGAAAAAAAGTAAAAATGCAATTATACAGAGCAGAAGAGACATTTTGGGCAAATATATATAATCAATTATGTGTTGAAAGAAATACAGAAACGTGAGATGCTTGGCAAGAACCAGGTCATTCTCAAAGTGTGCTCTGCTATGTTAGTGGTCTTCATTTTTTTATTGTAATTAAGCAAAGATAAGGTTTATCTTGTATTTTATTTGCTAAACCGTGTAACACTAGCGCTGGAGGAGCCGGTGAATAGATTGGTCCTTTGTTGCTCCCAGTGATAAGCCTCTCTAACTGAACCCAAACTCACCATAGCATAAAGTGGGATTTATTAGGGCTGAAACAACTAATCAACATGATCGATTATAATCAATGAAAAAAATAGTTGTCAACCATATGCGTGCGCACAGGGTGTTCCAGGTGTGCCTGGGCACACCCTAATCACCCTGTTCTCAGCAGATTCCCCCTGCTGCTTGGCTTGAATCTCTGTCCTCAGTCCCTTTCTCTGTTTTATCTCTCAGTCCCTTTCTCTGTTTTTTCTCTCAGTCCCTTTCTCTGTTTTTTCTCTCAGTCCCTTTCTCTGTTTTAAAAGTGAGACATCAGGGGTCTGTTTAGACCCCTAATATTTCACCAAAGCCCTCCAATAGGGTAAAAAATGAAAAATAAATGGTAAGTAATAAAAAATAAAAAATAAAGATAAACTACTGACACCAATCTCCGCTCTACTGACACTATCCATTGCTCTACTGTACTGACACTATCTATTACCCTGCTGCTATACACATGCATGTGTGTTTAACCTCCCTGGCAGTAATCCCGAGCGTGGCTCGGGGTTAAATTTCAGTACTATTAGCTGTAACCCCGAGCCACACTCTGGATTGCATTGCAGAATCCTGGTACAGTGTACTTACCTTGTCCCCAGGATCCTGCGATGTCCCCCCGCTGTGTCTGCAGGCTGTGTCCTCCGCCCGATGCCTCTGTGTACCGGGCTCCATTCCCTGCGAGCGTCGCAACACATTGGGGCAGAGCCCGGTGGCAAATTCAAAAAGTACACAAAACATAATACATTCAGTACACTGTAATGTTACAGATTACATTACTGTATCAAATCATTTCACATCCTTTTTTGTCCCCAGTGCTTTGTCCAGTGCCCTGCATGCAGTTTTATATTCTATATACTGTTCTTTCTGCCTGGAAACTTGACATTGTCCATAGCAAGCAAAAAGTGTCCCTTTACGTCAAAGGTGGTTTTAGACCAGCTAGAAAACAGCGATAGTAAATTAGAACACTTGCAGAATTGAGCGATAATGAATCGTGGGGAAATACATTTTATTATTATTATATTATTATTTTTTATAGTTATTTATAGTTTATGTATTATATTATAATTTATGATTTTGTGTTTCAAACATTATCATACCCGGGCTGTCTACTAGACTCTTGTTTTGACAGATTTACGTGTGTTATTACTAAGAATTACAGGCCTACAATATAAAACGCCAAATTTCTATGCAAAACAATTGTACCAAATTGAGATGCAAAAATCTGACATAATCATACCGCCAGGGTGGCTACACTTTGGGGTGCACACCCTAATGCAATAGGCTGCGCACACCTATGTTGTCAACTATTTTCATTATTAATTAGTTTGTCATTAGTTGGCCTGCATACACAATGCATTATTTTTTTTACATATCAGGAAAGACAGTGCAGCACATATACAGCTCAGTACACCATTCATACATGTCAGTAAGTGCCCGAGAACTTGTGAATGTGAATGTTTGAGGAGCAATGCCTCATAGGACATGTAATCCTGGGCAGGAGAAAAAAGTCATTCTGAAGGCAGAAGTTTTTTTACCTTGCTACTGGGACACTCTGTACTAAACTTTGCAGCTTGCTATGGGGGCACTCTGAAGGCTGGAGAAGCCAGAAGCACTGACAGGGGACCCCAGAAGAGGAGGATCAAACCATTGCACAGAGCAGGTAAGTATGACATGTTTGTTATTAACAAAAAAAATAAATTACAATCACTTTAGGGGCTCGGTGCAGGGAAGATCAGCATCTGAACCCATAGAAGCTGGAGGCTGATAAGGTAATACAAGGCTATACAATTGAATTTAAAGTAAAAATTTACCAGTATTGTGCATTATATTTAAAAATGATTGTACCCATGAAAAAAAATCTCAGTCTTTAGTACTATTTAAAAAAAATTACACCCCCGTGTTATACCCACATGTCTGAGTCTTATTATTATATACAGTATATGACATATGTGTATATATATATATATATATATATATATATATATATAATCTCACAAACGTGAGTACACCCCTCACATTTTTGTAAATATTTTATTCTACCTTTCATGTGACAACACTGAAGAAATTACACTTTGCTACAATGTAAAGTAGTGAGTGTACAGCTTGAACAACAGTGTAAATTTGCTGTACCCTCAAAACAATTTAACACACAGCCATTAATGTCTAAACTGCTGCCAACAAAAGTGAGTACACCCCTAAGTGAAAATGTCGAAATTGGGCCCAATGTGTCCATATTTTGTGTGGCCACCAAAATTTTCCCGCACTGCCTTAACCCTCTTGGGCATGGAGTTCACCAGAGCTTCACAGGTTGCCATTGGAGTCCTCTTCCACTCCTCCATGATGGCATCACAGAGCTGGTGGATGTTAGAGACCTTGCGCTCCTCCACCTTCCGTTTAAGGATGCCCCAAAGATGCTCAATAGGGTTTAGGTTGGAAGACTTGGCCAGTCCATCACCTTTACCCTCAGCTTCTTTAGCAAGGAAGTGGTCATCTTGGAGGTGTGTTTGGGGTCATTATCATGTTGTATTACTGCCCAGTCTCTGAAGGGAGGGGCTCATGCTCTGCTTCAGTACATGTTGGCATTCATGGTTCCCTCAATGAACTGTACTTTCCCAGTGCCGGCAGCACTCACGCAGCCCCGGACCATGACACTCCCACCACCATGCTTGACTGTAGGCAAAACACACTTGTCTTTGCACTCCTCACCTGGTTGCCGTCACACATGCTTGACACTATCTGAACCAAATAAGTTTATCTTGGTCTCATCAGACCACAGGACATGGTTCCAGTAATCCATGTCCTTAGTCTGCTTGTCTTTAGCAAACTGTTTTGTTTTTTGTGCATCATATTTAGAAGAGGCTTCCTTCTTGGACAATAGCCATGCAGACGAATTTGATTCAGTGCGTGGCATATGGTCTGAGCACCGACAGGCTGACCGTCCACCCCTTCACCCTCTGCAGCAATGCTGGTAGCACACATACGTCTATTTCCCAAAGACAACCTCTAGATATGATGCTGATCACGTGCACTCAACTTCTTTGGTCGACCATGGCGAGGCCTGTTCTGAGTGGAACCTGTTCTGTTAAACCATGGAATGGTATTGGCCACTATGCTGCAGCTCTGTTTCAGGGTCTTGGCAATCTTCTTATAGCCTAGGCCATCTTTATGTACAGCAACAATTCTTTTTTTCAGATCCTCAGAGAGTTCTTTGCCATGAGGTGCCATTTTGAACTTCCAGTGACCAGTATGAGAGAGTGATAGCGATAACAATTTCATTTAACACACCTGCTCCCCATTCACACCTGAGACCTTGTAACACTAACGAGTCACATGACATCGGGGAGGGAAAATTGCTAATTGGGCCCAATTCGGACCTTTTTACTTAGGGGTGTACTAATTTTCGTTGCCAGTGGTTTAGACATTAATGGCTGTGTATTAAGTTATTGTGAGGGGACAGCAAAATTACACTGCTATACAAGCTGTACACTCACTACTTTACATTGTGGAAAAGTGTAATTTCTTCAGTGTTGTCACATGAAAATATATAATAAAATATTTACAAAAATGTGAGGGGGTACTCACTTTTTTGTGAGATACTATATATAGATATATATATATATACTAGCCAGGTCTTAAGAGTTACTCACTACCTGTTGCCCCACCCAACCCCTAACCTGCACCTCCCCTAAACACGCCCCCCCCCCACAGACCCCCTCATCACTACTGATCTCCCCATCACAGATTCCCCCATCACAGATCCCCCATATCACAGACCCTCCTTATCACAGACTCCCCATCACAGACTCCCATCAGACCCTCCCATCATAGATCCCCCATCACAGATCCCCTCATCACAGATTACTCCCCATTACAGACCCCCCATCAAAGATCACCCCCATCACAGATCCCTCCCCATTACAGACCCCCCATCACAGACTCCTCCATATCACAGATCCCTCCATCACAGACCCCTCATCATCATAGATACCCCCCCAATCACAGACCCCTCTTCATCACAGATCCCCCCAATCACAGACCCCCCTCATCACAGACCCCTCAATAACAGACCCCCAATCACTGATCCCCATCACAGACCCCCTATCCCCGATCCCCCAATCAAAGACCCCCTCATCACAGACCCCATCACAAACCCTCACCACAGATCCCCCCCCAAATCACAGACCCCCTGTCAAAGTCCTCCCTCGATATTACAAACTGTCCTTTCCATAACATCGCAGCACTCCCCACCTTCCTCCTCCCTCCCCACACTGCCCTACCTTATTCACACAAGACGGGAAGCACGGCAGATCTGGAAAAAAAAGGGCGGGACTTTTCATGTGAAAAGCAGGTGATTGATTTCTGGGACCGTCCTTCTGCCTAGAAACCAATCTCCCACTTCTTAGCTTGAAAAGTCCCGCCTTTTGTCAGGACCTGCTGTGTTTCCCGTCTTGTGTGAATGAGGTAGGGTGGTGTGGGGAGGGGGAAGGAAGGGGAGGAGTGCTGCAATGTTTTGGAAGGGACAGACCTGCCCCACCTCCCATGCTGTGAACCTAATGATAGCAGCAGCGGGAGGAGGAAAGCTGGGACTCCACACTTGCCCTCAGCTCATTTCCACTCGCCAAATGTGAGCAGGCCAGTGGAAATTTTGAGGACTGCTGTATATATACATGCTGTATGTATATATATATATATATATATATATATATATATATATATATATATATATATATATATATATATATATATATATATATAATATTATTACTTTCACTGTTTCACGGTATAAATTAATTAATTAATAGTAGTGATTATCTGCTGTTTTGTATTTTAAAGGGCTAATATTTGTTTTTTACCCCATCATGATAGGTGATACAAAAAGCATGCTGCTGCTATTACAGTGGGAATAAACTCCCATAAATAATTTTTACCTATAGGTAAGCCTACAATAAGGCTTAATTATAGGTACTGTAAATACCTCCTAAACGTGCACCATTTAGGATATATTTACTGTAGATGCAGCCGGTGATGTTACCGGCATATACGCTCTGAAGGAACGGCCACCTGGGCTGTTCCTTAAGAGTCCTGTGCCGTAAACGGTGGCTCCTGTGCTCATGCCGAACCCAGAAGGAAGACCGGGTGAAGATGGAGGCTTCTTCAGCAGTGACAGCTCTCCGCTTCATTCTAAGGTAAGTTGTAACCTTCGTTCTAAGGTAAGTTTCACATAATTTGCTAGTGTACAATGCATACTAGCACATTATGACATTGTCTTGCAGGTTGCAAAAAAAAAAAAACCACAGCAGTTTACTATCGCTTTAAATGTTTTAGTGACAGCAGGCATAGGGAGCTCCTATCAAGCTACCAGCTTATGATAAGGGACTCTGTCATGCACATTATTATATTATAATGCTGTCTGAAAATCTGCAAAACGGTGTCTTTTAAAAAAAACAAACTGTACATATTAACTTAATTCTACATCACACTTTTATTGCTGTTTTCATCTGGTTAATCAAAACAATAATTGGTCAACTAATTGATTATGAAAATAATCATTGATTGCAGCCCTAGACTTTATTAAAGAACAACAAAAAGCCCTGCAGAAGTGAGGATGGGTTAAACAGTTTAGCAACAAGACCAATACTAACTGCCACAGTAACTCCCTGCAGCCAGTCTCTCTCTTTCCTCTGGAATCAGCAGTCTCTGTCCCCCTGCAGCTCTGGGTGCAATGCTCTGCTCCCTGCAGCATCGTTCTCAGCTCAGCAGAACTTCAGCAACATATTACAACAACTCAGTCTTTCTCTCTCTCTCTCTTTTTTCTCTCTATCTCTATCTCCCTCCATCTCTCTCCCAAAAAACTGCATTCTTCTCCTCTAACCAGCTTTAATGGGTTGGGTTAAAGTCCAAGGCTGCAGCTGCAGCCAGTCAAAGTCCTGTTTTTTTTAGGTCTTCACCACAATGGCCGGGACAATTTTCCCCAATCCTGGTGCTGGTGGATGGAGCTAAAGTCCGCTGGTCACTGCAGTTCCTGGCTCCTCCCCCCTGCTGAGTGCCCCCATAGCAAGCCACTTGCTTAGAGGGCACTAGTGTGGGCTCAATCCTGAGCCACATTGTGTGCATCTATTGACACACACAGTGCAGCTCGGGCCCTGCTCCCTCTCCCTTGTTACTGGATTTAATTGACAGCAGCAGGAGCAAATGGCAGTGAAAATGGAGAAAGAAAGCAGTATTGCTGCTCTCAAGCACAGCGCTGGATCGAGATTGGGCTCAGGTAAGTATTAAGGGGGATCTGGGGGAGCTGCACCTAAAAGGTTTTTTACCTTGATGCAGAAAGTGCATTAAGGTAAAACACCTTTGGCCTTTGCAACCACTTTAAAGTGTGCATGATCAGTTATATGGATAATACAAGTAGTATTTTATTCAAGACCATATCTTTAACCTGATGCCAAGTGCCCCACGTGCATTTACTGCGGCAGGTACGTGATTTTGCACTTTCCGAGTCTCAGATGCGCACGACCCGCCGATCATTCGAGAGACGGGCAGAACGGCGATCTGCCTATGTAAACAAGGCAGATCGCCATTCTGTGACAAGGGAAGGCAGTCATCTTATGTTTCTGCTAAGCAGAAACATGGATCCCTGCCTTCCCACAGTACAAGCACCCCCACACAGCAAACACTCCCTAGGAACACCATTTAACCCTTTGATCGCCCTTGATGTTAACCCCTTTCCTGTCAGTGTCATTAGTACAATGACAGTGCATATTTTTTAGCACTGATCACTGTATTGGTGTCCCTGGTCCCCAAAAAGTGCCAAAAGTATCACTTAGGTGTCCGATTTGTTTGCCGCAATATCACAATCCCTGCTATAAGTCAGCCAAAAATATATCCATAGTTTGTAGACGCTATAACTTTGGCATAGACCAATCAATATATGCTTATATTGGGATTTTTTTTCCAAAAATATTTTTATTGGGTATGTTTTATAGCAGAAAGTAAAAAAATATAGTTTTGTTTTGTTTGTTTTTTTTGTCGGTATCTTTTTGTTTATAGCACAAAAAATAGAAACCGCAGAAGTGAACAAATACCACCAAAAGAAAGCTCTATTTGTGGGACATACATTTTCTTTGGGTACAGGGTCGCACAACCGTGCAATTGTCAGTTAAAGTAACACAGTGCCATAGCGCAAAAAATGGCCTGGTCACGAAAGGAGGTAAAAGTTTCGGAGCTGAAGTAGTTAAATAAATCTAATTTAGTAAATACAAATAACTGCAACTTATTTCATATACATTGTAACAAAGAGAGCCATGCTAGGACGTAGTAATTTAAAAGTGACAACAACAAAAGTAACAGCATATGTATATATACAATATCTACAGTGGGGGGCAGGCGAGGTCGGTTGGCAAGGTAAACTAAGAAGAGAAAAGGTGTGGGAGGCATCGGGAGGGAGGCGGGGGGGGAGAGGCCCGGTGCTGGTGACGCCCCTGGTAATATCCTCTCTTCCCATATAGGAGGGAGTGGTACGAGGTGCCAAGCAGATTTCCACCTTAGGTAAAGGAGTAGGGGTAAGAAACCTTAAGACTATAGACTACCTACTCATGACCTATAGGTTCAAGGTTCACTGGGTTGGGAGGGGGGTGGGGGGTGGGAGAAGGGGAGAAGGGGGGGCGGGAAAAAGGAAAGGGGGTGGGTTATTGACTGTGAGGGCGGGTAAATAAGGGGTAGGTTGAAAATCGCCTTACTAGCAAAAATATTGGTATCCCACTGATCTCTTGGTAAGAGGAGCCAGGTAACTAAAAATGTTGATGGCAGGATCAAATAAAGTTAAAATTTTAACATATAACGTCCGAGGCTTGAATTCACCGCAAAAAAGACGGTTAATCTTAAGGGAACTGGAAAGATTAGAAGCTGACATAATCTTCTTACAGGAAACACATATAACGCAGGACTCAAACGTGAACATACTTTCAAAAAACATCCCCACATGGTACTATGGAGACTCACCAATTAAGAGATCAAAAGGGGTCGCAATAGGTTTTGGTAAAAAGATTGGATTCACTGTTGAAAAAATAAAAGCCGACCCGGAAGGGCGCTTCCTCTTTCTCACAGGGACTATACAGGGCATAAAGTACACATTAGCAAATATTTACTGCCCCAACAGAAATCCTAAAAAATTCTTGGCGGAGAAATTAACAGTCCTATCGGAATTCAAACAAGGTAAGCTGATAGTAGCGGGTGATTTGAATTTCGTTATGGATCACAGCCAAGACTCTACATCCACAGCACCAGATAGAGATAGAATCCAAAAGAAGAAAATCAAAAAAAAACTCCATGACTTACAACTAATAGATGTATGGAGAGCATGGCATCCGGGTACAAAAGATTATACGTATTTCTCAACAGTGCATAAAACATACACCAGACTGGATTACATCTTGTTGGAACACAGATTTTTAGAAGAAGTAGTAGAGATAGAAATTGAAACAACAGCAATTTCAGACCACTCCCCAGTTGGTATGCAGGTGAACCTACAGGGAGAGCCTACGGGAAGAAACACATGGCGACTCAATGAAAAACTTTTGGAGGACAAAGAAATTGATAAAACCATAAAGGAAGAGATTGAAGAATACTTCCGAAAAAATGATACTCCTGATCTCCCAAGAGCAACCCTATGGGAAGCACATAAATCGGTAATAAGGGGTAAGCTAATACCTATAGGAGCAAACAAAAAAAAAGAAAAAGGAAAGAACATCTTGAAACTTCGAAATGAAATTCAAAATCTGGAACTTAGACATAAAAAAGAAATTAAAAAAGAAATACACCAGGCTCTGATATTGAAAAGAGAAAAGATAAAGGAACTGCTGGAAGAGGATGATAGAAAGGAAATCAACAGGGTAGTAAGCGAGAAGTTCAGGCTGGGCAATAAAGCAGGAAAGTACTTGGCGAACGTTCTAAGGAAAAAAAAGACCTTAAATTATACAGAGAAGATAAAAAACGAAAAAGGCGAAATAAAGAACAAAACTACGGAAATAGCACAAGCTTTTGCACAATATTACAGCTCCCTGTACGCAATAAAAAAACAAGAAACAACTCAACAAATGGAAAGCAGAAGGAAACAGACTCTGATGTATTTAGAAAAAGCAAGCTTGCCAAAAGTCGAACCCAAAGTCCTGATGGATTTAGAAAGAGAGATAACGCAAGAAGAGATTAAGATGGCACTAAAAGAAACTCCTACCGGTAGGAGCCCGGGGCCAGATGGCTTCACGATTAGATATTATAAACAGTTTCAAGACCAACTGATTCCCAGACTATGCGAATATTTAAATAAAATAGGTGAAGACGAAGACATCAGAAAAGAGTCACTGCTAGCACATATTACCATAATACTGAAACAAGGAAAAGATAAGGTTAACTGTTCAAGCTACAGACCCATAGCTCTATTGAATACAGACACAAAGTTGTACGCAAAAATACTCGCCACCAGAATAAAAAGATTGATGCCATTATGGATAAACCCGGACCAGACAGGATTTGTTCCTGGAAGAGAAGGAAGGGAAAATAGCATAAAAACAATTCTGATGCTAAGAAGGAAAAATTCCAATATCTCCCCAGATCTACTCCTGTCTATAGATGCAGAAAAAGCATTTGACAGGGTAGACTGGGGATTTATGATGACCACACTACAACATCTTGGTCTGGGACCTAGAATAATGAAGTGGATCATGAATCTCTACAAAGGACCCACGGCTTGTGTAAATGTAAATGGCAAAATGTCACCGGTATTTGAAATGTTCAACGGAACACGGCAGGGATGCCCACTATCGCTCCTTCTATACCTTCTATATGTGCTATCTTTGGAACCTTTTCTTGGTACTTTGCGAAACAACCGAGGGATAGAGGGGGTGAGACTAGGTGAAAAAGAACACAAAATCGCGGCATATGCTGATGACATCCTCGTACACGTTAATAAGCCTAAAGAAACTCTCTCAAATCTCTTGAAAGAAATTGACAAATATGGAGATTTATCAAATTTCAAAATCAACCCGGTAAAAACAGAAATACTGAATCTGAAAATAGGAAAAAAGAGATTTTGTCCCTTCAAAAAGAATTTCCATTTACCTGGGTAAAGGGGGAGCTTTCCTACCTAGGAATCAAATTAACAGCATCACCTAAGAAAATCTATTCTACAAATTACATCCCACTATTAAATGAGATAAAGATAGAAGCAAAGAAGGTCAACATACAAGCACTTTCGTGGATCGGTAGAATTAACATGATCAAAATGGCAATACTACCAAAGATTTTATACAAACTCCAAATGTTACCAGTAACGGTCCCACAGAGCTTCTTCAAAACTATACAAAAAATAATAACAAAATTTATATGGCAAAACAAAAAACCAAGATTAAAAATGGCACTAATCTCTAGGAAGAGACAACACGGGGGATTAACAGCACCTGATATTTCAAGATACTATAAAGCTGTCACTATAGCACGGATGATAGAATGGACAAAAGAAAATGAGGAAAAAAAATGGATTGAAATGGAAAACACTTTAAGTAAAACTACGCTTCATAAAAATATTTGGATATTAAATAAACATAGAGTACTAGACCCCAACACACACGAGGTGACTAAAAATGTATTCAGAGTATGGGATGCACTACACCGTAAACATAGATGGACACATAACTCACCATTGACACCCCTTACGGGAACAAAAATTTTTCCACCTGGTGAAGAAATTTTTCGTAGATTTAAAATAAAAAACCCACTAATTAAAGACATCACTAGGAGAGGGAAGTTGGAACCGGCACAAAAACTGGAAACTAAACTTGGGGGGAAACTAAGAAATTGGGAGTACCTACAATTAAATCATCTAATAAATACATCATCACATCCGTTCAGAGATGGAGAAAAACTTAATAGATTGGAAAAGCTCTGTATAACACCTACGCCATTGAAGGGAGGCATCTCGAAAGTATATGACTTCCTGACAGACCTAGAAGGAAAAGATAGGCCACCTTTCATCGAAAAGTGGGAAAAAGAACTAGACACAAAACTAGAAGATCAACAAATTAAGAATATGATCGCAGGAGGATACAATCAAGCCTGGGATATAAAAACTATAGAGATGAATTATAAATTCCTAGCTAGGTGGTACATGACCCCAGATAGATTATATAAAATGAATCAAGCTGAATCACCACTATGCTGGAGAAATTGCGGACAAAAAGCCACAATATTACACATATGGTGGGACTGTCCGAAAATTAGCTCATATTGGCAAGAAATTTCTACAAGCATTAAGGAAATAACGGACGAGACGTTAGAGAGCAACATAATGAGCTGCCTGTTCCACGACACAAATTCCTCTAACAAGCAATATACGGAAAAAATAACGTCAAGATTACTAAATGCAGCAAAGGGGGCTATTCCCAAAAACTGGCTGAAGAGCGAAGGCCCAGTTCTAAGGGATTGGATTAAACAAGTGGAATTTTACCATAAAATGGAACTCCTCTGTTGCAAAGACAAGGAGCAATTAGAAAAATTTAAATCTGTCTGGGCCAGATGGGAAAAATTCAAGACCTCGGAAAAATACTGGCAGAAGAAATTAGAAGATACCAATCACTAAAAGGAAAGGGGAATACCAGAGACAAAAGGAGAAACAGTTAGAGAAAGGCGGGGGGGTAACAGAGGTAGGGTGGGTATTAGGTGGGAGAGGTAGAATGGGTAAAGGGGAATTTTTCTTTTTTTCTTTTTTGTTTTCTTTTTTTTTTTTTTTTATATATATATATATATGCTAATATTAAAGAAGAAACCCGCAGGGCTTTTTAATCTCTTATATATTTCTATATGAAAAGAAACCACGATGATGTGAATCTGAGAAAGGACGAGTCTTGAAAGACAAATTGAAAAAGTCTCTCAAAAAGAAAACACTGACGTGGTAAAAAAAAAAAGAGGTAAAAGTTCCGGAGCTGAAGTAGTTAAATAAATCTAATTTAGTAAATACAAATAACTGCAACTTATTTCATATACATTGTAACAAAGAGAGCCATGCTAGGACGTAGTAATTTAAAAGTGACAACAACAAAAGTAACAGCATATGTATATATACAATATCTACAGTGGGGACGGAAAGTATTCAGACCCCCTTAAATTTTTCACTCTTTGTTATATTGCAGCCATTTGCTAAAATCATTTAAGTTCATTTTTTTCCTCATTAATGTACACACAGCACCCCATATTGACAGAAAAATACAGAATTGTTGACATTTTTGCAGATTTATTAAAAAAGAAAAACTGAAATATCACATGGTCCTAAGTATTCAGACCCTTTGCTGTGACACTCATATATTTAACTCAGGTGCTGTCCATTTCTTCTGATCATCCTTGAGATGGTTCTACACCTTCATTTGAGTCCAGCTGTGTTTGATTATACTGATTGGTCTTGATTAGAAAAGCCACACACCTGTCTATATAAGACCTTACAGCTCACAGTGCATGTCAGAGCAAATGAGACTCATGAGGTCAAAGGAACTGCCTGAAGAGCTCAGAGACAGAATTGTGGCAAGGCACAGATTTGGACAAGGTTGCAAAAAAATTTCTGCTGCACTTAAGGTTCCTAAGAGCACAGTGGCCTCCATAATCCTTAAATGGAAGATGTTTGGGACAGAATTGTGGCAAGGCACAGATCTGGCCAAGGTTACAAAAAAATTTCTACTGCACTTAAGGTTTCCTAAGAGCACAGTGGCCTCCATAATCCTTAACCGCTAAGCCACCGCCCACCGTCATATGACGGCTGGACGAGGCTTCTATTGTTCTGGGAGGACGTCATATGACGTCCTCGCCTTCCGAGCCACTAGGGGGCGCGCGCGCGCCGCCGGCGGCGCGCGCGCGTGCCCGCTGCGTCGCTCGGGACCCGGTGCGCGTGCCCGGCGGCCGCGATGTCCGCCGGGCACCCGCGATTGCCGGGTAACAGAGCAGGAGCGTGGATCTGTGCATGTAAACACAGATCCACGTCCTGTCAGAGAGGAGAGGAGACCGATGGCGTGTCCCTTGTACATAGGGACAGCGATCGGTCACCTCCCCCAGTCAGTCCCCTCCCCCCACAGTTAGAATCACCTCCTTAGGTAATACATTAACCCCTCGAGCGCCCCCTAGTGTTAACCCCTTCCCTGCCAGTCACATTTACACAGTAATCAATGCAATTTTATAGCATTGATCGCTGTATAAATGTGAATGGTCCCAAAAATGTGTCAAAAGTGTCCGATATGTCCGCCGCAATATCGCAGTCACAATAAAAATTGCAGATCGCCGCCATTACTAGTAAAAAATAAATAAATAATAAAAATGCTATAAATCTATCCCCTATTTTGTAGACGCTATAACTTTTGCGCAAACCAATCAATATACGCTTAGCGCAATTTTTTTTTACCAAAAATATGTAGAAGAATACGTATCGGCCTAAACTGAGGAAAAAATTTGTTAAAAAAAAAAAAAAAATTGGATATTTATTATAGCAAAAAGTAAAAAATATTGTGTTTTTTCAAAATTGTCCCTCTTCTTTTGTTTATAGCGCAATAAATAAAAACCGCAGAGGTGATCAAATACCACCAAAAGAAAGCTCTATTTGTGGGGAAAAAATGATAAAAATTTCATTAGGGTACAGTGTAACATGACCGCGCAATTGTCATTCAAAGTGCGACAGCGCTGAAAACTGAAAAATGGCTTGGGCAGGAAGGGGGTGAAAGTGCCCTGTATTGAGGTGGTTAAATGGAAGATGTTTGGGACAGAATTGTGGCAAGGCACAGATCTGGCCAAGGTTACAAAAAAAATTCTGCTGCACTTAAGGTTCCTAAGAGCACAGTGGCCTCCATAATCCTTAAATGGAAGATGTTTGGGATGACCAGAACCCTTCCTAGAGCTTCCTATACTTCCTTGTCAAAAAGGTTTATTGAACATACAGTAATATAAGAGCTTCCTATACTTCCAAGACCTGTCTTTGCTCCATAAACAAGCATTTTATGGTGCTTGCCTTCAGATCTGTCTGTAAGGAATTACCATATAGCAAATGAAAAGTAAAGCTTCTATCAAAACTCTGACAAAGCGGTCCAGCAGCCCAAACTTCGATTACTTTACTGTGTGCATAATATGGCATGAAAAGCAGTTTCGATTTGAAATGTACATGCTTTTTAAATAACCTGTGTTCTCATAATTAGAGAAAACGGCACTGGCAAAAATTGCATGGACACACATGGTAAGCTGTATTTGCTACACATTTTAATAAAGTATAGTTCTGGAAACCCAGTTCAACTAGTGTCATTCCAATTTTCTTCAAACTACATTTTCTTTTGTAGAATGATAGTGCTTATTATTATGCAAGCAGTCTTTTACTGATTACAGGAGACAATTTACACAGCATTTTACATTCACATTAGTCTCTGCCCTCAAAGAGCTTACAATCTAAAGTCCCATATGCGTACATGAACACACATACCAAGACAAATTTAGAAAGGAGCCAATTAACTTACCAGCACATCTTTGGAGTACCCAGATGGAATTCACGCAAGCACAGGGAGAACATGCAGATAGTGCTATTCAAATTAGGAACACCAGTGCTGTAAGGAAGAAGTACTAACCAATAAGCCATTGCACTGCCTTACACCATGTCAACAGGTTCTGACAGCCTCTTGTAACGTGCAGGCAGTATTTGACAGTCTTTTAGTCTTTCTCACAGTTTCCTGCAACATTTTCAATCTCTGCTAGCTTCTTCTAATACAAAAAACATTCCCTTGGAACAAGAGAGTCATTTTTATAAGTCTCTTGGAAAATTTTTCCAACAGTAATTGTGGGTTGTCAGCAGGGGTCAGCTTTCTGACCTCTTCTGGTACAATATTTTTTATTGAAATGTAAAAAAGGTTCAAATGCAACATTCTCACGCAGGGGATTCCAAAAATAGACTCAAGACCAAACAGCGTGAATAAGTACACATATGGAAAGTATTTTTAAAGAATAAACTGTCGATCAATAGGGACCCACCAGCCTAGACCGGGGGTCAACACAGGGTACCTTAGGGTACAGGGGCTACAGTGTAGAATAATCCACATAATTATATAGGAACTTAGCTTAGACTGTTAATTTAGTGAAGAAAGGGAAATTAAAAATAAATAAATAAATAAAATAAATAAATAATAAACAACAAATGGGGGTGCTTTCTGACCTCTTCTAGCTTGATTGGCCCATTTACTTTGGTCTGTACTCACCTAGAAACAGACAACTGCCGGAGCACTTTACCTCTCCAGCAGCTGTTTGTTCCCAACTACAGTAGGGGGCAGTCTGGTGCGTGATTCAGCACCTCACACAGAGTTCTCTTTTTTTGTATTTGTTCAAACTTTATTTGAAGTGTACAAAAGTATATCTCATTCATGTCAGTGCGTTGTGATAAAATGCAGCATCTCAGCATGCTGTGAATGGGACACGCAGGAAACAATTGTTTTCTGTGTGTCCTTACAGTGACAGATGTTTTGCAATGCAGTAAATGTGTGAATTAGCACTTAATCTGCAACACGCTTTACACACTGCTTGAAGTTAAAACGACATTGGTACTAAATCCAGACCTTTGTTAAGCTCTAATCATGCAATAACCACTCTTGAACTCGATACACTTGTCCCAGAAGGCAGCAATGGTGATAACACCTTACTATACAGGCAACCTGCCAGAATTGCAGAATAATGTACTTCTAAACTTATTATAGTGAAATGTGAAAAATGACAATGGCTCAATTCACTAAGATATGTTATATGTATTACTGCAACTAAAAATTGTTATGAGTTGGATCTGAATTTGCCTAAAGTAGGATATTTTAAATGTACTGTGCAACAGCTCTGGAGGGAAATCTAAAGGTAGTAATTTACAACGCCTCACACAGCTAGTCAAAGAGGTGTCTTACTGACTTTTTGCTAATGGGACTCTTTTGTTTTAAAACATAACCACTTTCTTATTGCTTTTCATTTTTTCCCCATCACAATAGCACTCAACATACCCATCTTATCTTGTACTGTTATTTATTATGTCTACATAAAATTGCACCTATGCTTTAAATATCTCTGATAATAATTTATAAATTAATTACAGTGTTTTCTTACACTTATTATAAGTCTAAGCAGGTACCAGAGTATTGTTGGCTTATGCAAATACTTTCAGAGAGACACACTTGTAGGTCACAGCCCTGAAATAGAAATAAAAGACAAGGAGAAAAACACAAAGCGGTAAAATGGTTTGACATCTAGAAAATTAATGGTTTGCAAATGCTACAATGTAATAAAACATTCATCTGCTTTACTTGTATGTGTTAAAGATATTTTATCGTCTTTGAATGTGAAAGGGTTTGAAATGAATACAGAAAATTAGCATTAAAAATACATTATATATCCTTGTGTGTTTAATGAGGACACTACTGATAAAAAATAATGTATTATTGTACAACGTATAATTATTCGATGAATATTTTAAATAAAATAAACAAGCTGATCAAGAGTTTTCATAATTTTTCACTGATCGATCGAGCTATCAAAAGATCTTTTGTTATAAAGTAATACATTTCTAACGTGCAGAATATTATAATGTGAAATAAAAAGTAACTGTGACCTTGACATCAGCATTCTCCAGGCAGAACGATGGTGAGAAAACATTGTCTTATCCATTTCAGAACATTTACTTCAGCATGCTAGTAGTTAGCAATATGTAACAAGATAGTAAACGTACAAATAAGTGGAAAACATCTGTGATAGATAAGTGCTCTATCATAAACAAACATTTTCACAAAAATAAGTGCAAAAATTGGAAAAAAATTAATATACAAGTATAACCCTGATAAAACGCTATGGCCCCTAATGATGTCTTCTGATGATGAAAGTCTTAGGAGCATGCAATGCGGACATCACCATGTTTCTTTTTGATCTACAGCAGGTTCTTATTCTGGTGCCATTTTTGGAAGCAATAACTGGAGTTATTTGTGTGTTTTTAACCAATAAACTACTTTGATCCTCTAAACCAATGTTTCTCAACTTCAGTCCTCAAGTACCCCCAACATGTCATGTTTTCAGGATTTCCCTCAAATGAAACGGCTATGGTAATTTCTAAGGCAGTGAAACTGTTTAAGGCTGGGTTCACACTATTGCGAATTGGATGCGATTCACCGCATCCAATTCGCAATAACAGAATATTTTGATATGCTCTCTATGGAGCCGGTTCATATATGTCTGGTGCGGCTCCGGTGTGAATTTGCGCAGGAGCCCTGTGCGTCTTTTGGTCCGTTTCAGGTCCGAATTCAGCAAAAATTTGGCCTGAAATCGGACCTGAAACGGTGAACAGGGACGCACCGGAATCCTGCTGTGAGCCGCATGCGAAGATAGTGAGAACCCAGCCTAAATCACTTGTGCAAAATAATAGAAAGCCTGAAAACATGACCTGTTGGGGGTACTTGAGGACTGGAGTTGAGAAACTATCTGGATCCTTCCCCTTCTTTTACATGTGCATTGAAATATCCAGGGATTTGAATAGTAATACAACCTTCTTATAGCCTGCATGGGGATGATTCCATACACACTTGAGTTGTTGCCTCTTTTATCCTGAAGTCCAATTATCTGTTAAGTGGCTTTGTTGCTTGTGGTGGTTGGGTGTGCATGATATAGGAGTCTCACTTCTTGTGCCAAAACAATATTTAGCAGATTAGAGCATGCTGAAGTTTAAAGTGGATGGAAATCCTCTCCTATACCCAGTGAAGTGAACAGCCTCAGATGATAGACAGGGATGAAACAAATCTCCCTACATAAGTTTTACATGCATATCTGCTGTCTTCAGCCTTTTATATTCTTTAGAACGTGCACATTGTGTTAGAATTCTTACTTGCTCTTTCAGCAGTGGGCATGGAGTCTAGCATACACTGTGTGACAGCTGATTGGAGGAAAGGCACACACCCCCAATCCACATAGGCAGAGGAAGAAATAAACACGCAGAGCTGTGCTGGGAATAGACCAGCTTTCTGCTAATTTATTTTTAGCAACCTCACCGACACAAATTTTCATCTGCTTTTATCTCCTGTGTCAGAGATCTTGTCAGAAGTTATCATGCTGATAACATGATGAACAAAGCAGCAGAAAGACACGGGACTCAGGGCTTTGGAAAGAGATAAGAAAACACTACAGATATATGTACCCAGGTCAAATTTTATGAATCGGGTTTACATCCACTTTAACGCATGGAAGACTTTTTTTGAAAGACTGTTATTGATTTTTGGACACAATTCACTGGATTTGTGGTGCTAGATTATAGAAGTGCTATTTAGCTATTTTTGAAGTGGTAGTAAACTCTCCCCCACAACTTTAGCACATTTCAATCTGCATAAAAAACTCCAATGATCGTTGCTTGTAGATGTCTCCTTACTTGATTTGTTTTCTTGTAATCTGTCCCGTCCTGTGTAGTCACGCCACCAATGCATGCACATCTCTCCTGTTTTTCATGACATGTAAATGTCTGTCCATTGACAGGATACCATGGCTGTGATCTCTGCTCCCAGCGGCACTCTGATCAAAACCTGCAAGACTGCAGATTCTCTATGAACTTCCTTCTACAAACCATGTGAACCGTGTATGTAAAGTATGTGTGTCACTGTTTTTTTCATCATATTCTTCACAAGGTACAGTATATATGTAGCACCCCTTAGCCTTGCTAGAGTGCTAGAGTAGGATGTTTTTGTGTTAGTGTAGGTAAATCTTCAGGCTTGGCTGGCAGCCAAACCTGTGTGTTTTTCTAGGTGAGTGACTCGGGTAGGCTGGATGACCCGAAGCATCGGGATGCACGATGCCACTGACAATAAGTCATTCACCACACAGCCGTCATGTCAGTGGCGCCGCGTATCCCGATGCTTCGGGTCTGCGCACGCATTGCACTTGACGCTGGGCTCTATGGAATCCCTCCTTGTATGCTGTGGAGTGTCATGTGATTGAGGCCTCACATGACCGCACCACGAGGTCTCACTGCCCTATAGGCTATTTCGCATTAGGAAAATACACCCTATGACACACCGCCCAGCCGTCATATCAGTGGCTTTGCACATCCCGATGCTTCGGGTCTGCGCACGTATTACCTCTGACGCTGGGATCTGTGGAATCATTCTTTGGGTACTGTTCCTCGACCTCTGCACTCTATTGGTCTTAGTTCACCACATGACAGTGGTCCACATAGAGGCTTGGAACTCACTAACATATGTCCGGCCCCTTTTTTAGTTAATGTTAAAGTTTAAAGTCTTCTTTTATTTCATAACTCTGGTGTATATCTAATAAATATCAGGATATTTATATATATGTTATGATTTAGTGCTACTAAGTAATTTGCTTGTTCTGCCTGTGATACCGGCCACCCAGCTGGTTGTCTGACTCCACCCCTTTGGGGGACGGAACATTGGCACATTAGTTTATATATTTATTGGCAATGTGATGAAATACAGTTTTGCCCCAGTTGAAGACCCCTTAGTGTCGAAACTGGTCGGGCTAGCATTTCTTGTATCCCACATCGCTTTTATTTTATTTTATCACCTGTTTTTGTGATCACTTTTATTACATTGGTGTTTACCATCCGACCTTTTATTATTAATAAACCTAATTGGTTTTTGACCTGCACCATTGGAGTCCTTCTCCTTCCTTCTGCTTTTATATGACTATTTCCTGGAGCCTTCATGGAACAACTTTGGAGACGGCTATCTGGCTGGGGAGTACTTGAAATCTTTACGGACCAGGAGCTGAGGATATCACCCTGAACCGGTTCCATCCATCTGTGTCCAGTACCTGAGCAACATCTGATAAACACAGCACAAGATCTTAAGCCTGTCTGACCCCTCTGTTGTATGACATCTGGGGTCCATCACAATTGGTAAGAGTACCCATTTATCTCTTGAGTTTCGTTGTTATTGACTACAGACAAGCATCACACCTATTTTTCTACGATTGGGACTACCTTCATCTGAGGGATATACCATTCGACACTCCTGTGGACATTTTTTCTTACACATTCACTGGCTCATATCCTGTGTAGCCAATATATTTTTTTAGTTTCATTAGATTTGTTACTTAGTTTCCTTTTTGCTATTTATTTACACTTTTTAGTAGCGCTACACTGTCACTATATTATCTATTTTGAACTTTGTATGTTTGAGTGTCAGCAGCTTATGTTCACCTATTTGATTAATTTTAAGGCAGTCTTTTCCCTCACTATCACCATAATAACCCTTCCCTATCCAAGTTCAATTCACCTAAATAAAAGAAAAAAGAAAAACAAAGCTGCAAAGACTGCTTCTTGTCTCAGAAGTGACTGAGAAATTCATGTGCCTGGCTGTGCAGGGTGGGAGATAACCAATATATAATGTAGCATCCTGATGGTTAAGCAGGGTTGCTAGTAAATTTACCTGCCAGGTATAGTTGCCTTGGCCAATTGATAGGAAATCAATTGATTCCACCCTAATTCTGGAATTGCTGCACTTCTCTCTTCTGTCACTAGGTGGCCAGGTATCTGGTGGCATTAGATAAGACAAGGGCATTGCAAGGACAAATTAGGAATAGATGGGGTATCTCAGCCAATGGGCAGGGATTTTCTTGAGTACCTTGGCCTGCTGGGAGAGCCTATTTATTTGAGTGAGGTCAGGTGATCAGGGTTCTGTGCCACCTGGACGGCTGTCTGGGTGGACATATGTTGTGCTGCCCCGGGCTGCTAGGCTGTCTGAGGGCCTATCCAGAAGCAAGAGAGCAGAGTAGGGTTGGGACTGCGGCTTGCAAACCAACCAGAAGTGACGGTTATGCCAGCCGGAGAACCTGTCGTGGTCGGAGGTAGAGCGAAAGCTGTCGTCACTAAGGGACCAACCACCTTATTACTAAGGACCACAGTGAGTAGCTAAAGCAAGTACTGGAGCAGTATTCTCACCAACCGGGGACGGTGAAGAATTGCAAAACTTCAGCAGTTGTCAAGGCTGGGACCCAGACAGTGGAGGTGACGCTTGCAGAGCAGCCTTGTGTGCCAATCCAGGGACTGAGCAGGCCAGTGCGGTGACGCTTGAGGAATATCTAAATAGAAATAGAAAGAGAAGGCACTCAATTGCCACGTCCGTAATATTAGGGGAAGAAAAGGGGGTACTACTGGAGGTACTACCAAATGTCGGACTTTATAGGCCAGGAAACAATGGAGAAAGTAATATTATAGATAAATCATCACATTTATTGAAAAAATACAAAATATACATATAATTGTTGGAAAGAGTAAAAACCATCATACATATGCATTTAGGCAATTTGTACAGTGATCCCTTGTGCGTCTACACGTTTCCCCGTTAGGCTTCTTCAGGACACGACCAAGATTCAAAGACGCAACAGATAAGAGAACAAATCTCACTATCTGAAATAAGATACAATGCCATTAAAATCAAAATTATTGCACAAACATAAAACAACATGATATTGCTAAAAAGCATCTGTTAAATCACTCAAAGGAAACATAACAAGGAGCTATGAAAAATCACATATAATAGGTTTCAGTAAGTATCCCGCTGAAAAAACATATGGCACAGCAAAGATGTATATGTAAAGTAAGTACTTACTAATACGTGAATTTTAAATTTTATAAACAGGGCAGGTAAGGCCTTCACTCAAAAATGTATGGGGCCAACAGGACAATCCTATAAGGTCCAATATATATCAAGGGAACCGACCCTTATTGGGGTTTAGCAGTATTCATGGCTAATAAAGCCTGAAAAGACATGCTGTGCCTACATCATGCCTAGATCATGTATACTATACCACTAGTGGTCTTCTCAACACCACTATTGGCTACCATGTAGCTTTCAAACACAAATATAATCTCATGGTTTTTAAATTCGCTGCTCTTGATGTCATTCACATAGACCCTCATGGAGGTAATTTTGATAAAAGAGTACTCCAAAGAGAAACTCAATGGATACATAAATTGCGGGCCACCGTATATCCAGGCTTGAACGACATGATGAGCTTTAGACCCTTTCTATAGAGAGACCTTTTAGGTTAACTTGGTACTTTGTTATATGCATATATTCTGCTTCCCCCCTCCCTTTGTTTTCCCTTCGTTCTGCTCCACAAGATTTTTTGTCTCTTGCTACAGCTTCTTTGCCTTAGATATATGTATTTAACATCTATGTCATTTGCAGTGCATATTTAGTTAATGAAGCATGGGCCCCACAAATGGGTCAATGGGACATTACAGGGTTTGTAATTGGTATGTTTATCTAGGCATTTATATTTTTTTCTATATTCGATTGTTACTCTTTTTGACTATCTGTAAACAATGGTAACCAACTCTATAACTGGTGCAGACATTTAAATATTTTTATGCATATTTGTTTTTATCTGGCTTGTGTTATTCACTCAGGGAGCTCAAGAATGATGCAGTTTGGTACCAATTTATATTACATGACTGTATTTATTATTTTTTCATTTTTTCATGTTTTTCTATATATTGTTTCAGTTAGGCATATATAATGGCGTTTTGTTTTACAGTGTTTACCAATCCGTTCCTGTGAGCTCCTTTATTCCATAGAGATACATTGGTGCGGACTCTATAGGGTTGATTTACTAAAAGCCAACAGACTGTGCACCTTGGAAAGGTGCAAGTGCAGTTGCTCCAGAGCTTAGTAAATGAAGTAAAGCTTTACTTTGCAAAGAAAACCAAATCACGTGCAAGGAAAATAAAAAAACTGCATTTTTGCTTGCACATGATTGGTTGATGAAAGTCAGCAGAGCTTCTGCTCATTTACTAAACTCTGGAGCAACTGCTCTTGCCATGTGCAACTGCACTTTCCAAAGTGCACAGTCTTTTTGCCTTTAGTAAATCAACCCCTATGTATCTGGCTATTCAGTAACTTGCCTACGAATCCCATAATCCCGTTTTCCTATATCCTGCACATGCACAGAAGGAGTGGGGTCCCACTCGTTGCGCGGTCGTCTGTATTGGTAGCCTATTCTTTGTCTCTATGCGGCACCCGGGTTACGCACGCGCACAGCGTGTTAGGTCTCGCCCGTTCACCGCCTACAATGCCCATAATCCTCTTGTATTGAACGGCGCTTGAGCTGCGCACGCGCACGGCATGCGAGAGCTCACCTGCCCCATTGCCTACAATGCCCACAATTCTCTTTTTTGGAGACCAGCTGACGCGATTGCGTCTTACGACGGGACCGTAGTGATTCGCTGCTCGCGCTATTTATCAGTATAAATAGCACTCTCTTATGTGTAGGCTTGTTGTGCAGCGCTCGGCTGTCTCCCAGGGGCACGTTTCCATAGATACATATTTACATAGTTACATAGTTACATAGTTTCCTCATTATATCCTCCATGTAAGTACTACCCACTATCCTCTCTTCTATGTAAGCATTTTTGTTATTATCAAGGATCTTTAATTTATTTTATACCTCCATATCTTCTGGTTGTAGGCACAGCATATCTTTTCAGGCTCTATTAGCCATGAATACTGCTAAACCCCAATAAGGGTCGGTTCCCTAGATATGTATTAGACTTTATAGGATTGTCCTGTTGGCCCCATACATTTTTGAGTGAAGGCCTTACCTGCCCCTGTTCATAAAATTTGAAATTCACGTATTAGTAAGTACTTACTTTACATATACATCTTTGCTGTGCCATATGTTTTTTCAGCGGGATACTTACTGAAACCTATTACATGTGATTTTTCATAGCTCCGAATTTTGAAAACCCATTGCTTATTCTAGGCTGTGGTTATATATAACAATGTACCCCAACTTAAGGTACCCCTTTTTGTTGCTCATCCTTGTGTTTCCTTTGAGTGATTTAATATATGCTTTTTAGCAATATCTTGTTGTTTTATGTTTGTGCAATAATTTTGATTTTAATGGCATTGTATCTTATTTCAGATCGTGAGATTTGTTCTCTTATCTGTTGCGTCTTTTAACCTTGGTCGTGTCCTGAAGAAGCCTAACGGCGAAACGTGTAGACGCACAAGGGCTCACTGTACAAATTGCCTAAATGCATATGTATGATGTTTTTTACTCTTTCCAACAATTATATGTATATTTTGTATTTTTTCAATAAATATGATGATTTATCTATAATATTCCTTTCTCCATTGTTTCCTGGCTTAAAAAGTCCGACATTTGGTAGTACCTCCAGTAGTACCCCCTTTTCTTCCTGCTTGAGGAATATCTGTGAATGCCAAGCTAGGGACCCAGCATGTCCGTTGGTGTCCGAGCTTCCATATGAAGAAGACCTCTTTGGGATAGCAACGTTACAACTTCACCATTCACCAGCCCTTGGTTCCCTACCTTCATTGCCAGTGAGCAATCCAAGCCTGTTTGACCCATATAGCGTATGCTAGGTGGGTCCCAACTTTCTGGTAAGCCTCCAGTCATCCTAGGTGGCGGTTTCGCACAAGGGTCTGTCAGCACATGTTGTATTACATACAGAAATCTCTCACGAGTATATGTTTTGGAATTTATCACCATTGCAAAATTTATGTTCACCGTATCTGCACATTCAGTTTTGGACTTTATTGCCATTTTTACATCCTGTTATCACTTTTGGTGACCCTAAGGCTTTATAACATAAGTGTTCTATATGTATGAATGTTCACAAAGTATACAAAACACTATCTTTTCACAATTCATTTTGCTATTATATGTGGTATAGCAATATTTTCTTTCTCATTTTTTAGCGCTACACTTGGTTATATATGACCCAGCAGGGAAGCCAGGGTGATGCTTGAGGAAGATACTCAGTGAGAAGGTTGGTAGAGCTCGGGAGATCCAGTAGCAGTGGATCAGCAAGTCTAGTGAGAGCGACTGGGAGCTCAATGGAGTGAAGATCTACAAGAAGTGATTGTAGAGGAGTCACAGAAGTTTGTTACAACTTGTGTTAGAAACTGTTATAAGACTGTGCCATAGGAGACAGTGATCCTACTCATGTGGTGTCTTGCTGGATGCCTTTCCCTGCATGGCTGCCTACCTATAGAAGTATCAGAGTCTGCTAATTCCCATTGCAACTATGAAAGGGTGTCCTGGCCCTAAACTCTCTCTCCCACAGTTCTGTTCACGAGAAAATAAATCTCTTTGCATTCAAGAAGTGTCTGGCGCCCATGAATCTATCTTGCACTACATCCACCATCCCTTGTAACCCACTCTACATAGAAGGATGTCAGCTGTCCCTAACTCTGGAGGTTCTCATTAGACCAAAGGGGACCAGGAACCTTGCATGCTCTAGATTACAGCAAGACATACATGAAAGGACAGAACTAATATGCAATGGGGACTTGGGAAACAATACTTAAGATGGCGCAGCCTGATCCCTGGAGACATGATTTATAAAAGTTTTTTTTAAAAAGTAAGTAATATGTGATTGGGGCTGATTTACAATGGGTAATGTTTGATAATAACTTAATATAATGGACTAGATGAAAAGCGGCATCATGGTGGGAGAGTTTACTACCGCTTTAAGTTAGAAAACTTATGATAAACATACAGCTGTTGACAGCTTTCTTTGTAAAAATACTTAGAGTCTGGTTGTTGAATTTATAGTCACTGATATAAATGTAAAAACAGGGTCATTGACGACAGCAGGCAAACAGGATTATCTAGAGAAGAATAACAATTTAAGCTTTCATATTTCTCATGTGATGGGATTATTTAAAGCCCATCTTCACTCTTATCTCCACACAGAGCACTTATCTATTTACAAAAAAATTGACATATATTAAATTCTGCGGCCATTAATGTAAATGAACGGTACCTTCCTCTTCCTTCTTGTCTAGCGTCAGCAGTGGGCAGTCCATACTACACATAATGATTTGTGAACACTGTTCAGTGCAGCAACAGTGTAAGCTTGAGCCGGCATGATGACACACCCCCAGGTGATGTGTCCCTGACAGCCTGGATTTATAGCAAGTAGGTCGAATTGCATTAGCTATGATTCACTATGAAGTGGAATGCCATCTAATGAATGAGCTGGTTTTTTTTTTCTTTTTTTAAGGTGGAGTGAAAGAATATGGAGACTAACTTTTCTAAAGCTCTTCTTGGAAATGCTAGTTGCCTAGCTATCAGGCTAATCTATTGAGAGCAATATTTTCTGAAGGACTGACCTGGAAGAAGTATACAGCTCAAAAATGTTATCTTTACTCTGACTTTCTAATCTGCATGCATGTTCTAGACAACTGATTCAGAAAAACCTTGGGTCAGAGAGAGACAGGCAACATGCAGTGGTAGCCCTATATTTCTTTCAGTACAGATTTCCTTTAAAAACTGACAAAGAGTGATACCTGCAAAGTAGTAGAGCAGTGGTCTCCAAACTGCCAAATTAGCCCTTTAGTTGCTGTTATATGGCCCTTAGGGCACTATGCCTCCTACTGATACTAGGCACTATTTCTCCCACTGACACTAACAATGGTGCATTAATTCCTGTATTGACATCAACAATGAGGCACTATTTTTAGCACTGACAACAATGATAGGAAAACTATTCATCCCATTGACACCAGTGATGGGGAACCATTCCTTCCACTGACACCAATGATGGGGCACTATTCCTCTCACTGACACCAATGATGGGACACTATTCCTCCCACTGACATCAACGATGGTCCACAATTCCTGTCACGGACACCAATAATGGGACACTATTATTCCCACTGACACCAATGATGAGGCACTAATAATTCCCCTAACACCAAAGATGGAACATTTTCTACTCCTTCCCCCCTAAAGTCTGAAGTGCAGTAAACTGGCCCTTTTGTTTAGAAAGTTTGGAGACCCCTGTACCCTGTTTCCCCGAAAATAAGACCTAGCGTGATTGACGGTGATGGTTGCAATATAAGCCCTACCCCCCAAATAAGCCCTACCCTGTTTCCCCGAAAATAAGCCCTACCCTGAAAATAAGACCTACAAGGACTTTAACTAGGGCTTATTTGGGGAGTAGGGCTTATATTGCAGCCATCACCGACAATCACGCTAGTTCTTATTTTCGGGGAAACAGGGTAGTAGAGTATGGTAATTCACAAAAACAAAGACTATTGCATAAATGGTGATAAAATACATTTTCATGAGACTATGGACACTTTCAGTAATTACAATAAAGGCTAATTTTATGCAAAATTAAAAAATAATTCTACATGTATGCCATATTAATCTTTGTGAACTCAATATTTTAGAAGAATATTATGAGATAAAGTAATAAACACATTTACAATAACTCACCCAACTTAGTGATTTGGCCCTATGCATATACAGGCAGTCCCTGAGTTACAAACATCTGACTTACATACGACTCATATTTACAAACGGAGGGAGACACAACTGGAAGTGAGAAGAAATCAACCCCAAGGAAGGGAAATTCCCTCCTGTAAGTGTTGTCATGGTAAAAAGGTGTCTCCACTGAAGCTTAACCACTTCAATACAGGGCACTTATACACCTTCCTGCCCTTTTCAGCTCTCTCACATTTTGAATGACAATTGCGCGGTCATGCGACACTGTACCCAAACAAAATTTTTATCATTTTTTTCCCACAAATAGAGCTTTCTTTTGGTGGTATTTGATCACCTCTGGGGTTTTTTTTTTTGCGCTACAAATAAAAAAAGAATGAACATTTTGAAAGAAAATAACATTTTTCTTTGTTTCTGTTACAAAACTTTGTAAATAAGTACATTTTTTCCCTTACTGATAGGCACTGATGAGGCTGTACTGATGGGCACTGATGAGGCAGTACTGATTGGCACTGATGAGGTGGCACTTATATGCAGCACTGCTAGGCACTGATAGGCGGCACTGATAAGCAGCACTGATGGGCACTCATAGGTGGCACTGATGGGCACTGATAGGTGGCACTGATGGTCACTCATAGGTGGCACTGATAGGTGGCACTGATGGGCACTTGTAGGTGACACTTATAGGTGGCACTGGATGGCACGTATAGGCAGCACTTATGGGCACTGGTGAGCACTGATGGGTGGCACTGATAGATGGCACTGATAGGCAGCACTGATCAGAGGTGCTGGTAGGCATCACTGATGGACACAGAGTGCAATCCCTAATTGGCAATGATTGCCATCCCTGGTGGGCTCTTTTGGGCTTACCTGGTGATCATGGGTGGGCATCCCTAGTGGCCATGGGTGGGCATCTTTGCTGGCCATGGGTGGGCATCGCTGGTGGTCATGGATGGGCATCCTCTGGGGTGGCTGCACTGATAATCAATCAGTGCAGACCCCTCCTGTCAGGAGAGCAGCCGTTCGGCTCTCCTCTACTCGTGTCTTTCAGCGCGAGTACAGTAAAAGCCAATACACGGCTTTTCCTGTTTACACTGTGATCAGCTGTGATTGGACACAGCTGATCACGTGGTAAAGAGCCTCCGTCAGAGGCCCTTTACCTAGATTGGAGATGTGGTGTGTCAGACTGACATACCACACCACCGATCGCTGTGCTGCGCGCCCCCCGCAGGCACACATTCGCGGCTTATACTAACGCCCAGTCAGGATAACTGAACCACTTCCCAGCCTTCATTCTGCTATAGGCCGGGGCGGGAAGTTTAATCACCAATCCTTGTTTCCACAACAACCCAAAACTTTCAAAATCCAATTGTCATAGGGACAGAAAGTAAGGTGAAATTTTCTGAGCAGGGGCACAGACAGAAAAACATTACATGGATGTTGACCCTTCCCTATGCTATCCAAAAAGCGTAAATATTATTTTTTTGGCTGGAGTTACACTTACAAGATGCCTGTTTCAACTTACAAACAAATTCAACTTAAGAAAAAACCTACAGAACCTTGTAACCCGGGGACTGCCTGTACCAGTGTGTCAGTTTCCCACAATGAATTAGAAAAGCTGCTGAAAGGATATGCCTCAAACAGCAATAATTGCATAATAGTTTTTTTATTATCATTTTCGTAACCAATTACTGCTATGCATTTGTTTGAAGGGTAATCTGTATCAAAGTTTGATATTTAAATATTGGGTCAGCAGCAGTGGATAAAATTACTTATTGATCCCCGTTAATGTGTCTCTTGAAGGCTTCACTGGTGGGATTTTTCCACAATCATCGGTATCTTTTCTTCTTTTTCTAGGCCAAACAAAGTTGTCACCTTCTTCTAGCTTCTTTTTCCAGCCTATTAAGGTTACTTCATTATAAAGCCTACCCTATATTTATGATTGCATTGTAGAATATCAGTATCAGATAGAAGTTCAACTATGATCAGCGGTTTAAAGCTGTTGTTGTCTTTGAATGAAAAGGAACCTTTTGGTGCAAGAAAAAAGAGAAACTTAAATTAGTAACCCAGTTTTAAAGGTAAAAACCCTGGGACTGCCATCTTTCTACTTTCTTTGCTACTAAATAAGTCACTGATCTGAAATAATTATACAGTTAATAAAGTCCAGACCTGCATAATTGTTCCTGTAATTGTTATACCTAACCACTTCAGCTCCGGAAGGTTTTACGTTACTTTAACTGACATTTGCACAGTTGTGTGACGCTGTACCCAAATAAAATTGATGTCTTTTTTTCCCACAAATAGAGCTTTCTTTTGGTGGTATTTGATCACCTCTGCACTTTTTATTTTTTGCACTATAAACAAAAATACTGACAATTTTTAAAAAAAAACAATATTTTTTACTTTCTGCTATAAAACATATCCAATAATAAATTGTAAAAAATCTAATTTCTTCATCAGTTTAGGCCAATTTGTATTCTGCTACATATTTTTGGTAAAAAAAAAAAAAAAAAACAATAAGCGTATATTGATTGGTTTGTGCAAAAGTTATAGTGTCTACAAACTATGGGATAGATTTATGGACTGATCAGCGATTTTTATCGGGACTGCAACATTGCAGCGGACAAATCTGACACTAAGTGACATTTTTTGGTGACAAGTGACACCAATACAGTGATTATTCTGAAACGCGTCGGGTGTGAAAAAGAGCCCCTGCATAAATCACTGTTTTGTGAAGAACATCACACTACTGACTATGTAATCATGTAATATGCTCTGTTGTATCTATGAAATACTATGTTTTTAAGCCATGTTGTGTTTAAATAAAAAAATTCTTTTACTTCTTATACTCTGTCACATATAATTACTACGCAAATATACACATATATTTTTTAGCAAAGTACCGGTAAAGTCCATTTAGGGGAATTCTTTATTCCCAATACAGTGATCAGTGCTAAAGAAAAATGCACTGACATTGTATAAATGACACTGGCAGGGAAGGGGTTAACATCAGGGGCAATCAAAGGTTTAACTGTGTTCCCTAGGTGTGCCTTCTTACTGTGTGGGGGATGGACTGACTCGAGGAAGAGACACAAATCTCTCTCTTCCTGTCTGATAGAACAATGGTCTGCCTTGTTTACAAACCTCCATTCTGTCATTCCCCCGAACGATCGCAGGGGGCCATCACAGCCGCCGGACCCGCTAATTCCCCCCCCCAGGACCAATGGAGGAAATGACGTACAGGTATGTGATTTTGCGCTAAAGGGCCGCCCTGCCACAGTATATGTACGTGTGGCGGTCCTTAAGCGGTTAAGGACAAATTTACAATACACAAGGTGAGGATCCTGGTGCAGAGCCTGTGGTGCCTAACGGAGCTCTGCCTGATTAACAATGTTGACTGGAGGAGAGCCAGACAAGTGTGGCTCTCCTCTAGTCTTTTATTTTTTGCTTTACCATTCAGAGGAGTATGATCCCACTGGTTTCAAATGTACATAGCTGTGAAAAATAAGGGGGATGAACTTGCTCTTAACAATTAACTGGTAACATCATCCATTCCCTTCAAATTGGAAAAATAAAGTCAGATTTAATTACTTACATGGAACAGTGTTTTCTAACAACTCCACTTTTTGTAGTAAGTTATCTTCGTTGCTATAAATTTCATTAAAAAACATTGAGGAACTTTAATACCATGGAGCAAAGAAAAAACCGTAGCTTATTTTAAAGTCTACATTCTCAATGCAGATGTCCAAAGATGATTCAAGGTCACACTCTCAAAACACCACAGAGGGAGCATGGCCTCAAAATATTTTCTTAGATTGATATTTTAGATGTTTATATTGGTTATAAAACTATATTGGTTATAAAACTATAAAAATATTGCTATTACACTTTAAAGTGAAGGTGCCATGACAGAAATATAGGTGCATGCATTTTACAAGCTACAGATTCCTAGGCTGCCAGACCTACTTTCCAGCTTCACTACTCTGTGTTTTTTGACCCAAAACACTTACGTGTTTACTGAAACGTCAAACCCGTGTGCTTGTTTTTCCTCAGTAATTCACTATTTATCAAGCTTGGTGGATCAGGACTGTGGCAATATGCACCTTATAAAAAAAGTAATGATGGCCACTCAGTCATCATATTTCCTTTACTGTATATCCAAAAGTATATGAGTCAAATGACCCATTAAAGACAAATCACTGTGTAATGCATACTCTATCCTGCATCAGGGAAGTTCATCAAGGCATTGCATCTTATGCAGTTTCTATGATTTCCATTAAAGTGTATATAAATCTATTTTTCAGTATTTTTGACAACTATACTTTAGCAAATTATTTTTTTGTATTGTATTGTATTATTGTATTTTTTGTACATGTTTCCAAGTTTTGCTTTACCCGTTCCTGTTTCAAGCTCACAACATTAAGCCATTGTCTCAAATTTGGCAGCAAGATTGTCACCCTACCATGCAGGCTCCTTTAGTTGGCCATTGGACTCCATATGAGGTCTATCAGATAGGCATCCAATGGGCCAACTGAAGGAGTGCACAAGGCAAGCTGATAATTTTGCAGCTAATAGTCAGATATTGGCTTAGCAATGTCAGTGTGAAACTGGAAGTCCTGTTACTGCCAGATTTTCCAGATAAAAAAAATTTCAATAGCTGCACAAAAAAATATTTACTTATGAAAACTGTATAGTGAGACAAAATGTCAAACATATTGAAAAATAAGATTCTAGCTTTACATACATTTCAAACAAAAAGTTCCTATATCTAAAGATCCATGTGTGGTCATCTGTCTCATTTTGAAAGGTTCATGATAAGGAAGGCAAAACTTGGAACCTTAAAAAAAACTCTAGGGTGGAAGTGAACCCGTCTCCTTTGAGGCTGCAGAATTTTCATACCACTCCGTATGTGACTCATCTCAACTGTTTTAAGGCAGAAACTATGAATAAGGCTGAGTAAAATGTAAAAAAAAAAAATACCTTTTAGTGATTATTCTGCAAATATCTTTAGTAACAAAATATGAAAGAAAATGTCCACATTATTTTTAAAATAATCTGACAGTTTTATGACAAATTGATAAATAACTCAGTGGGTTCATTATGATGCTTTAATTCCTTTGGTTTAAAAAAACTATCATACAAAAAGTTTGTTACATCTTATAAAAGTGCACATACACAAAAATTAAAGGATAGGAATGCTCACATACAGGATCACGGAATTCATCATGACAGTGAAAGTTAAACAAGAGATGTCCTTTTAAATATTGCTTACTGAAAGCATAACTCCACTTCCATGAGAAGTAAAAATAGCAAATTGGAAAAATAATATAGCACATACAATTGCGCCTCAAGTCATATTGTAGTTGACTGTTAAAAATTACCTTTTCTTTTTCAGTCTGCAGCTCAGTCATTTTTTGTGCAATGCAATATGGCTACCTGGAGGTGTTTTACACACAAAATGTCTACAGAATGCCCCCCAGAAACATAATTTCCTGCTTGCGTGATTAGCTCACTGATATTTCCAGAAGTCTACACTAAGATGCAAGTAAGATTTTAGGCATCCCCTGCAACAAAAATTTACATTTTGGTGAGATACCACCAATAGAAAATCACATTTAAGGGGAGCAAACCCTAAAATTTTCCTCATTAGAGCCCTGCAAGTGCAGCAGCTGACTGATAATTATGAAACCACTCCCATTAGATTCACTTACCACATGGACACAGACAAACACACAGGGATTTCTTCAGAATAACAAAAGGTATCTGCAACAAAGTTGGTTAAAATCCTTGTAATGTACCTAGATTACCCAGAAGGGAATGTTTTTTTCCCAACAGAAGTGGAGTTACTCTTTAATTAAAAAAAAAATCTTTAACGCTGGCTATGGGCAAAATGACTTGTTTTCTTGCAGCAACAACGATTTGAGTTTGAGCTGTAATCCGCTTAATGCATGAGCAATAAATAATTAACAAGTGTTTATCAGTGAGGACATTCTGTAGCAACCATCAAATGAATTGTCCGTCAAGTTGGGAACATCCTGTCACTCATGGTTCTGAAACCAGTAACATAGACTTTGTCGCTTAGACATTCTGTTTGATAATTCAAAGAGACAAGGTTTGACGTTTGTTTGGCCAGAAATATTGTGACAAAATGTCTTTGAACCATAAGAAAATCTCAGCTTTCTATTTTTGGAGGTTTTTGATACAAATGCACATTGCTTCTTCTTTTCTAAAAACATATTTTTCTAATTCAAAATGTATATATATATATATATATATATATATATATATATATATATATATATATATAGAGAGAGAGAGAGAGAGAGAGAGAGAGAGAGATCTGAAAGATTTAATTAGTAGTTCAGTTCACAACTATGTGGTCAAGTTTTTGAACACTATCATACAGAAATTTCTTGAGAGCAGTTTACTTACAAGTGCAATGATAACCATTCTCTTTAAGACACATTCACTGCACTGCAACTGCTTTTAAAAACCAGGGGTCAAAGTACAGATGTGAAACAACCTTTTAGGAAAACCTGTACTAAAAGAACATTTGTCTACCATCTTCGACTTTTGTAAATACTAGGTGCATGGCTGTCATGCTAATCCAATAAATGTAATATTTTCTGAGACCCTGATCTGGAAAAGATATGCAGTTTCAGAGCTCTGATTTCACACTAACATATTAACCGCCATGTGAATGTGCTCTTAAATGTTGTTATACCAAGATCTTCCTCTGCAAATCTCTGCCTGGATAGTTTTAAAGTATTCCACTACTTCAAACTGCAATACATTACATCATTATGATATCACTGGCCAATAGGTACATGCAGAAGGCAAATCAGGGACAGGAAAGCTTTTACATGTAGTGATGTGTGTTTCTCACTTCCTGCTGTTTGCAAGTGTTTTTTTCTCTTGGAGCATGGTGTTCTATGCTTCCTGCAATTTACCTACCAGTATCTCTGCGAGGGAGACTTCAGAGTCCTGTGTCAGGGGTGTGGTGCAGGAAGCTTTGCCTATCTTGCCATCTAGCCAAACCCTGGTAAATGTGTCACCAGTGGTTGATGCAGGCTTTGACAAAAGCGCTAAGCCCTCTCCAGGAAAGGTCCTTGATCTTTGGGAAGCCCTCCCTCTGGAGAACGGGTAGCTGTTTGAGAAGCCTGTATGCCTGGTTTTAAGTTCCAGGGCAGGAGACTGGGCCTAGTGGATGTTGCCCATTTTCAAACAGACTTTGTGCCTGGAGGCCATGCTGATCAATGCGGAATGGAGAAACACTAGAACCTCTGCTATTGTGGGGCTAAATTGCTTTAGAATAAGTTCAGTTTGAAGCTTCTGGTTGCTGAGACCCACCCATTGACTTCTAGCCTGAGAAGCTGTTGGAGCTGGACCATTAGGTTTTGAGGTATTTCACCCTATTCTGTCCTATCTCCTATCAAATTTATGACTAAACAGGTAAACGGCATTTAAGTCAGGACCAGAACTTTTTTGGGACAAAGTACCCATAGGATAGAGCCCTCCTTCTCTTTATAAGGCCCTTGTGGGTGAAATCACAAACATAGATACACACTTTTTTCCCAGGTGCTACTATAGTGCCTAGTGTAATTGCTGCAAGGAGTGACCCCCCCCCTACCAAAACAAGGTTACATACGTTATCAGTAGGGATGAGCTTCGAGTTGGCTGTTCGCAAGTTCGCCAAACAGCGAACAATTTGGGGTGTTCGCGGCAAATTCGAATGCCGCAGAACACCCTTTAAAAGTCTAATGGAGAAATCAGAAGTGCTAATTTTAAAGGCTTATATGCAAGTTATTGTCATAAAAAGTGTTTGGGGACCCGGGTCCTGCCCCAGGGGACATGGATCAATGCAAAAAAAAGTTTTAAAAATGGCCGTTTTTTCAGGAGCAGTGATTTTAATAATGCTTAAAGTCAAACAATAAAAGTGTAATATCCTTTTAAATTTCGTACCTGGGGGGTGTCTATAGTATGCCTGTAAAGGGGCGCATGTTTCCTGTGTTTAGAACAGTCTGACAGCAAAATGACATTTCGAAGGAAAAATTCCATTTAAAACTACCCACGGCTATTGCATTGCCGACAATACACATAGAAGTTCATTGATAAAAAACGGCATGGGAATTCCCCACAGGGAAACCCCGAACCAAAATTTAAAAAAAAAAATGACGTGGGAGTCCCCCTAAATTTCATACCAGGCCCTTCAGGTCTGGTATGGATATTAAGGGGAACCCCAGCCAAAATTTAAAAAAAAATGACGTGGGGTTCCCCCTAAATTTTCTGGTATGGATTTTAAGGGGAACCCCGCGCCAAAAAAAAAAAAAAAACGGCGTGGGGTCCCCCCAAAAATCCATACCAGACCCTTATCCGAGCACGCAACCTGGCAGGCTGCAGGAAAAGAGGGGGGGACGAGAGTGCGCCCCCCCCTCCTGAACCGTACCAGGCCACATGCCCTCAACATTGGGAGGGTGCTTTGGGGTAGCCCCCCAAAACACCTTATCCCCATGTTGAAGAGGACAAGGGCCTCATCCCCACAACCCTGGCCGGTGGTTGTGGGGGTCTGCGGGCGGGGGGCTTATCGGAATCTGGAAGCCCCCTTTAACAAGGGAACCCCCAGATCCCGCCCCCCCCCGTGTGAAATGGTAAGGGGGTACTTACCCCTACCATTTCACTAAAAAACTGTCGAAAATGTTAAAAATGACAAGAGACAGTTTTTGACAATTCCTTTATTTAAATGCTTCTTCTTTCATCTATCTTCCTTCATCTTCTTCTGCTTCTTCCTCCGGCGTTCTCGTCCAGCATCTCCTCCGTGGCGTCTTCTATCTTCTTCTCCTTGGGCCGCTCCGCACCCATGGCATGGGGGGAGGCTCCCGCTTTTCTCTTCATCTTCTTCTTCATCCTCTTCTCTTCTTCCTTCTTCTCTTCTTCATTTTCTTCTCTGGGCCGCTCCGCATCCATGCTGGCATGGAGGGAGGCTCCCGCTGTGTGACGGCGTCTCCTCGTCTGACGGTTCTTAAATAACGGGGGGCGGTGCCACCCGGTGACCCCGCCCCCTCTGACGCACGGGACATGACGGGACTTCCCTGTGGCATTCCCAGTGACGTCACAGGGAAGTCCCGTCAAGTCACTGTGCGTCCGAGGGGGGGCGGGGTCACCGGGTGGCCTCGCCCCCCGTTATTTAAGAACCATCAGACAAGGAGACTCCGTCACACAGCGGGAGCCTTCCTCCATGCCAGCATGGGTGCGGAGCAGGCCGGAGAAGAAAATGAAGAAGAGAAGAAGGAAGAAGAGAAGAGGATGAAGAAGAAGATGAAGAGAAGAGCGGGAGCCTCCCCCCATGCCATGGGTGCGGAGCGGCCCGAGGAGAAGAAGATAGAAGACGCCGCGGAGGAGATGCTGGATGAGAACGCCGGAGGAAGAACCAGAAGAGCCAGAAGAACCAGAAGAAGAAGAAGATGAAGGAAGATAGAAGAAAGAAGAAGCATTTAAATAAAGGAATTGTCCAAAACTGTTGTCATTTTTAACATTTTTGACAGTTTTTTAGTGAAATGGTAGGGGTAAGTACCCCCTTACCATTTCATACAGGGGGGGCAGGATCTGGGGGTCCCCTTGTTAAAGGGGGCTTCCAGATTCTGATAAGCCCCCCCGCCCGCAGACCCCCACAACCACTGGCCAGGGTTGTGGGGATGAGGCCCTTGTCCTCATCAACATGGGGACAAGGTGTTTTGGGGGGCTACCCCAAAGCACCCTCCCAATGTTGAGGGCATGTGGCCTGGTACGGTTCAGGAGGGGGGGCCACACTCTCGTCCCCCCCTCTTTTCCTGCGGCCTGCCAGGTTGCGTGCTCGGATAAGGGTCTGGTATGGATTTTTGGGGGGACCCCACGCCGTTTTTTTTTTTTTTTTGGAGCGGGGTTCCCCTTAAAATCCATACCAGACCAGAAGGTTCTGGTATGGAATTTAGGGGGAACCCCACGTCATTTTTTTTTTAAATTTTGGCTGGGGTTCCCCTTAATATCCATACCAGACCTGAAGGGCCTGGTATGGAATTTAGGGGGACTCCCATGTCATTTTTTTTTTTTAATTTTGGTTCGGGGTTTCCCTGTGTTGAATTCCCATGCCGTTTTTATCAAAGAACTTCTATGTGTATTGTCGGCAATGCAATAGCCGCGGGTAGTTTTAAATGGAATTTTTCCTTCGAAATGTCATTTTGCTGTCAGACTGTTCTAAACACAGGAAACATGCACCCCTTTACAGGCATACTATAGACACCCCCCCCAAGTACGAAATTTAAAAGGATATTACACTTTTATTGTTTGACTTTAAGCATTATTAAAATCACTGCTCCTGAAAAAACGGCCGTTTTTAAAACTTTTTTTTGCATTGATCCATGTCCCCTGGGGCAGGACCCGGGTCCCCAAACACTTTTTATGACAATAACTTGCATATAAGCCTTTAAAATTAGCACTTTTGATTATTCATGTTCGTGTCCCATAGACTTTAACGGTGTTCGCGTGTTCGAGCGAAATTTTTTCCTGTTCGCATGTTCTGGTGCGAACCGAACAGTGGGGTGTTCGACTCATCCCTAGTTATCAGGAAGTACCAGAGATTTTTCTGTTAAAGGGGTCTGGCATGCAGCTGTAACTGGTGGTTTTGGAGGCTAATTCATGTATGTGCCTGCACTGTATGCATAAAGCAGTTTTAAAGTGGTTCTAAAGGCAGAATGTTTTTTTTTAATCTTATATGCGTTCTATTTTCTATAACGCATTCTATGCATTAAGATGAAAAACCTTCTGTGTGCAGCAGCCCCCTTCCCCCAAAAAAATTACCCAAGCACCATCTCAATCCAGTGATGTTGCACGAGAGACTTGGCTGTCCAGGATTCCTGATCTTTCTTGGCTGAGACACACGGCAGGCACCATTGGCTCCCGCTGCTGTCAATCAAAGTCAGTGAGCCAATGAGGAGGGGTCAGGTCTGTCTAAATAGACACACGGAGCAGTGTGGCTGGGCTGGGATGCCACCATAGCAAGCTGCTTGCTGAAGGGGCACTTGGCAGGAGGGAGGGGACACACAGAGCAGCGGCTCGGCTCAAGTGCCACCATAGCAAGCTGCTTGCTGTGGGGGCACTCAGAAGGAGGGATCGGACAGGAGTACCGGCGAGGGACCCTGAGAAGAGGAGAATCTGGGTTGCTCTATGCAAAACCACTGCACAGAGCAGGTAAGTATGATATGTTTGTTATTTTTAGACAAAAAAAGCAAGACTTTAGTATCACTTTAACCCTGAAAGATTTTCTTTAATGCAAAAGTAATGAAAAAAAATACAGCTGCGTAAAGCTACATTCACAGGGGCAGCCAGGGCAGTGTTACCAATTTACCAGATTGAAATTTACTGACACTTCACCGAAAATTTACTGGCACAGCCAAGTTTTTACTGGCATTTCAAAAAGTTACAAGAATTACAGATTTAAGTGCAAATTTCAGTATTGAGGCTACAAAACAAGTACAATATGCAACTAGCAATATGATTTAAGGTTGACATTAGGGCAAAAAAACATAATTCCTATTTTATTTTCAATATAGTAAGTAAGTAGCTCAGGGACAGGACTAAGGAGGGTAAGAAATTAGAATCGGCAGATGCACACACTTAAAATTGACTCTCACATTCATAATGACAGCAGTGTGCAGCAGCACAGACGATGATGACACCTCACAGACACGTCACTCTTCACACCAGGTGGTCCGTTCAGCCATATTTTTAACTGGCGACCTTTTCCTGTCATTGGCATTTACTGGCAGGAGAAAAGTGCCTGTTTTTTACTGGCTGCCAATAAAAATACTGAGGGTTGGCAACACTGGGCCAGGGGCAGATAGTTTGATGCGCTCAGAGGCATCTAAACTGTGTCTCTGGATGTAGCTGCTATGGCCACATCCAAAACTGACTGATTAGCTGCAGCCAGTTTGTGTGAGAGCAGAAATTCTGCAGAAACCCTGTCCCTAGATCCCTTAGTGGTTACATGTGAACAGCAGCAGCTCTGGCTGTTGATTTCTACAAAGTACAAAAGTGACAGCCTCCGCTGACAGCCACTGCTCAATATGCACACACTGTGTGCACACTAAGCACACAGCTCCTGCCCCCTCACCTGAATGTAGCCTATTGCTACCACAGTGATTTGCCATAAGTCTACCCCTTTCTTACTGATTGCCAGATGCAGCCACCACTCTCAGCCGCTAAAGTATATAGAATACTTCTCTGCAATGTAGGGTCACAGTTATTTCACTGTCAGTGTTAAGTAATACCATATAGAACAGGATCTGCTCATGCTGGTCAACTACAGACTATGATTTACAAAGCTAAAAAAGTAATGAAACAAAGATGTCAGATATGCTTGATGTCAATCTAAAAGTAACATATAAGTCAGTGAGGAAAGTCGTCTTAACACAGCAGTTACACATCTCAGCATGACTTCCTACTAGTTTCCACCTTGCCTAGTATAAAAGATATGCTAGAACATGAACTTCTGCATTAAACGCTACGTGAACACATGAAAATTCATGCATTTTCAAGAGAGAAAATTGTTTCCTTAAAATATTCATGCTGCCTGCAACTTTTCAACAATACAAGACTGAAATGATGTTACTTTTTTCAGCCAGATAGTTGCATTAATTTAGAAACTGTATGGACAAAAATTGATTTGTCTTCAGCTGGCACATTTCATAATTATACATGGGGTACAGAAAGTAAAACATATACCATCACTTCTCCAAAACAAATGGATATAATTTAATTATCCTGCTAAATATACTAGGAAAAAGAATACTAGGAATTCTAATGAAGATTGCACTTTGGTGACAAGGAAGGGGGAACAGGACAATCTTAACCACTTCCGGACCGCTGCACGCCGATATACGTCCTAACTTTGATGGGGGTATTGTTGTTTTGGCAGCAGTTAGCTGCCATAACCCCGGTATCCTCGTGTTCGGCCAGCGGTCTAGTTTCTGATAAGAGTGGTCTCTGCAGTGGATTCGCCACAAGATCACTTTTATTGGCAGCGGGAGAGGGGCCCCCTTCCCGCCTCGCTCCGGTGCCCTCTGCCGCTTACTGGATCCATTGGCAGTGGCGGAGGCAAACGGATCTTCACCCTGGCTGGGCATGGAGACGAGTAAGGAGAAGATGGCCCCCGCCCGTCTCCATAACGGTGCAGGGCGGAAGCGACGACAAAACATCACTTCCGCTCACAGCTCTTAAAGGGACATTTTGTTTATTATTCTTTAAATTACCATTTTTTTATTGCATTTAAGTGGAAATATGAGATCTGAGGTCTTTTTGACCCCAGATCTCATATTTAAGAGGTCCTGTCATGCTTTTTTTCTATTACAAGGGATGTTTACATTCCTTGTAATAGGAATAAATGTGACACTTTTTTTTTTTTTAAAACAGTGTAAAAATGAAAAAAAGGTAAAATAAATAAGAAAAAAAAATGTTTAAACACGTCCCGTACCTCCGACCTCGCCTGCAGAAGTGAACGCATACGTGAAGAGCGCCCTCATATGAAAACGGTGTTCAAATCATACATGTGAGGTATTGCCACGATCTGTATTGTATACACAGTACATAATACTAGGGATGAGCTGAAGACCCCCCCCCCCCGTTCGGTTCGCACCAGAACCTGCGAACGGACCGAAAATTTGCACAAATGTTAGAACCCCATTGACATCTATGGGACTCGAACGCTCAAAATCAAAAGTGCTCATTTTAAAGGCTAATTTTCATGGTATTGTCCTAAAAAGGGTTTGGGGACCCGAGTCCTGCCCCAGGGGACATGTATCAATGCAAAAAAAACTTTTAAAAACTGTCTTTTTTTTGGGAGCAGTGATTTTAATGATGCTTAAAGTAAAAAAAAAAAAAGTGAAATATTCCTGGGAGAAAAAAAGGGGAATCTGGGACTTTAAATGAGGCACAGATACGTGCCTCCATCCCTATATTTGGGTGCATAACAAGGAAGGTGGGACTTTGAATTGAAACGGTTGAAATGCGGAGGTGGTGGTATATATGTAAAACATTTTTTATTTGTTTGTATAGAATTATTAAATTGCATTGTTACATGTATACACAAGATGTGAACACGGTAATACAAAAGTATGAAGCATATAACTGAATATAACAAATTCCTGACAATCAGGTAGGTAGTATACAACAGCAAAACGGCCTCAACAAGCCCAATGAAGCATGCCCGGCACTTGTGTAAATGATCACATGGTAGATATCTAAAATAGCTAAGTTCACAAAGGTAACATCATGGGCCAAAGTGAATGTATCTGTAGCATCATATAGCTCTACGCGTTTCGTGGATTCGTTTCCACTCGTCAGGAGCGGATGCGACAGATCCCTGTAAATATAGTAATAGGGTAAACCACACTTAGTTTGAAGATGAAAACTGTTGATTGAATTTGAAAGATTTAACCCAGTACACTCACCAACCCCGGTAGTAAGTGCAGCATGGGGCGAGCGAGACATGGCAAATCGAGGACATGGACCACACCACGGGAGCTGAGGCGGCGTATTGATGCACCACTGACTTGGGAAGATGTAGGAGTGCCTGTGAGGGTTTCCATGTGCTGGAGTGCCGACATGTGAATCTGAAATGGAAGATGTTTGAGAGCAAATGAAAAAAATTGTACTGTGGGATGAAGGGTGTATGAAATGGATTAATAAAAGTGTAAAAAAAAACAAAAAAAACAAATGAAATGTGTGTGGAGTGAAGTGGTGAATTGGGTTGTATATAAATACACCCAATATGTCCACATGTATTGATAGTGGTAAAAAATGTTGTGATGAGTGAGTGAAAAGGGGTATGGGTGTAAAAAGTGAACTAAAGTGAATGATGCTGTGAAAAACTGAACTCATTGATGCAAACAAAGCCTAGGAGTGTGGGTAAAATTATATGTGAACACAACCGTGTAATAGCATTGGGGGCAAACAGGAGTGGACCTAACTCCAGGGACACTTACCCAAGTTGCATACCATGCAGTGCCAAGCGTTGGAGCGGCTGGCGTGCAGGAACCCCAGGCGGAGACCAGTCAAGTGAATGGTCGGCTCCGACTGAAGGTGTGGGGTATGTACGCCGCCAACGCCACGTGCGTGAACATGGGAGAGGCGAGAAACAGCGTCCGCACCCGAGCCGGAGTGCTCGGTGATTGGCGCCGAGACGTCCCCACATGTATCACGCAGATGGTGCTCTCAGCGGCAGCGTGATGACGTCATCAGCGGCGTCAAGCGCTGGACGTGAGGACCGTGGCGCCGATGCACGAAGGGGCGTCCGCCCGATCCTCAAGACACAACTGTGCGGGGAGAAAGGGGGGGACCCACGAGGTGCATCGCAGCTCCCGCGGATGTGGAAAAAAGCCCCCCACATACCACGAACAAGCCCAAGAACCCCAAACCCGCACGCACCACCAGTGCGGCAAGAACACATGGGCACAAAGATCAAAAAGTTGTATAAGAGTAAACAAAATAAAATAAAAAACGGGGGTTGAACCAATAGATTGGTGCCGGGAATGCCATAATGTTGTTGTCACTAGTAAGGCAGGTAAATACGTACACCAATGTACCCAGTACTTCTTGACTGGCTCAAATGTGCGAGTCCCTGAACGGGGAATGCACACATCTGATATTACCCCTCACGCGTGGATAGCAGGGGAACACTGCTAATCCAACTTTCCAACCGCTTCCATCCCTATATTTGGGAGAAAAAAAGGGGAATCTGGGACTTTAAATGAGGCACAGATACGTGCCTCCATCCCTATATTTCACTGCATAACAAGGAAGGTGGGACTTTGAATTGAAACGGTTGAAATGCGGAGGTGGTGGTATATATGTAAAACATTTTTTATTTGTTTGTATAGAATTATTAAATTGCATTGTTACATGTATACACAAGATGTGAACACGGTAATACAAAGGTATGAAGCATATAACTGAATATAACAAATTCATGACAATCAGGTAGGTAGTATACAACAGCAAAACGGCCTCAACAAGCCCAATGAAGCATGCCCGGCACTTGTGTAAATGATCACATGGTAGATATCTAAAATAGCTAAGTTCGCAAAGGTAACATCATGGGCCATAGTGAATGTATCTGTAGCATCATATAGCTCTACGCGTTTCGTGGATTCGTTTCCACTCGTCAGGAGCGGATGCGACAGATCCCTGTAAATATAATATCAATACATGTGGACATATTGGGTGTATTTATATACAACCCAATTCACCACTTCACTCCACACACATTTCATTTGTTTTTTTTTTTTTTTTGTTTTTTTTTACGCTTTTATTAATCCATTTCATACACCCTTCATCCCACAGTACAATTTTTTTCATTTGCTCTCAAACATCTTCCATTTCAGATTCACATGTCAGCACTCCAGCACATGGAAACCCTCACAGACACTCCTACATCTTCCCAAGTCAGTGGTGCATCAATACGCCGCCTCAGCTCCCGTGGTGTGGTCCATGTCCTCGATTTGCCATGTCTCGCTCGCCCCATGCTGCACTTACTACCGGGGTTGGTGAGTGTACTGGGTTAAATCTTTCAAATTCAATCAACAGTTTTCATCTTCAAACTAAGTGTGGTTTACCCTATTACTATATTTACAGGGATCTGTCGCATCCGCTCCTGACGAGTGGAAACAAATCCACGAAACGCGTAGAGCTATATGATGCTACAGATACATTCACTATGGCCCATGATGTTACCTTTGCGAACTTAGCTATTTTAGATATCTACCATGTGATCATTTACACAAGTGCCGGGCATGCTTCATTGGGCTTGTTGAGGCCGTTTTGCTGTTGTATACTACCTACCTGATTGTCATGAATTTGTTATATTCAGTTATATGCTTCATACCTTTGTATTACCGTGTTCACATCTTGTGTATACATGTAACAATGCAATTTAATAATTCTATACAAACAAATAAAAAATGTTTTACATATATACCACCACCTCCGCATTTCAACCGTTTCAATTCAAAGTCCCACCTTCCTTGTTATGCAGTGAAATATAGGGATGGAGGCACGTATCTGTGCCTCATTTAAAGTCCCAGATTCCCCTTTTTTTCTCCCAAATATAGGGATGGAAGCGGTTGGAAAGTTGGATTAGCAGTGTTCCCCTGCTATCCACGCGTGAGGGGTAATATCAGATGTGTGCATTCCCCGTTCAGGGACTCGCACATTTGAGCCAGTCAAGAAGTACTGGGTACATTGGTGTACGTATTTACCTGCCTTACTAGTGACAACAACATTATGGCATTCCCGGCACCAATCTATTGGTTCAACCCCCGTTTTTTATTTTATTTTGTTTACTCTTATACAACTTTTTGATCTTTGTGCCCATGTGTTCTTGCCGTACTGGTGGTGCGTGCGGGTTTGGGGTTCTTGGGCTTGTTCATGGTATGTGGGGGGCTTTTTTCCACATCCGCGGGAGCTGCGATGCACCTCGTGGGTCCCCCCCTTTCTCCCCGCACAGTTGTGTCTTGAGGATCGGGCGGACGCCCCTTCGTGCATCGGCGCCACGGTCCTCACGTCCAGCGCTTGACGCCGCTGATGACGTCATCACGCTGCCGCTGAGAGCACCATCTGCGTGATGCATGTGGGGACGTCTCGGCGCCAATCACCGAGCACTCCGGCTCGGGTGCGGACGCTGTTTCTCGCCCCTCCCATGTTCACGCACGTGGTGTTGGCGGCGTACATACCCCACACCTTCAGTCGGAGCCGACCATTCACTTGACTGGTCTCCGCCTGGGGTTCCTGCACGTCAGCCGCTCCAACGCTTGGCGCTGCATGGTATGCAACTTGGGTAAGTGTCCCTGGAGTTAGGTCCACTCCTGTTTGCCCCCAATGCTATTACACGGTTGTGTTCACATATAATTTTACCCACACTCCTAGGCTTTGTTTGCATCAATGAGTTCAGTTTTTCACAGCATCATTCACTTTAGTTCACTTTTTACACCCATACCCCTTTTCACTCACTCATCACAACATTTTTTACCACTATCAATACATGTGGACATATTGGGTGTATTTATATACAACCCAATTCACCACTTCACTCCACACACATTTCATTTGTTTTTTTTGTTTTTTTTTACACTTTTATTAATCCATTTCATACACCCTTCATCCCACAGTACAATTTTTTTCATTTGCTCTCAAACATCTTCCATTTCAGATTCACATGTCAGCACTCCAGCACATGGAAACCCTCACAGGCACTCCTACATCTTCCCAAGTCAGTGGTGCATCAATACGCCGCCTCAGCTCCCGTGGTGTGGTCCATGTCCTCGATTTGCCATGTCTCGCTCGCCCCATGCTGCACTTACTACCGGGGTTGGTGAGTGTACTGGGTTAAATCTTTCAAATTTAATCAACAGTTTTCATCTTCAAACTAAGTGTGGTTTACCCTATTACTATATTTACAGGGATCTGTCGCATCCGCTCCTGACGAGTGGAAACGAATCCACGAAACGCGTAGAGCTATATGATGCTACAGATACATTCACTATGGCCCATGATGTTACCTTTGCGAACTTAGCTATTTTAGATATCTACCATGTGATCATTTACACAAGTGCCGGGCATGCTTCATTGGGCTTGTTGAGGCCGTTTTGCTGTTGTATACTACCTACCTGATTGTCATGAATTTGTTATATTCAGTTATATGCTTCATACCTTTGTATTACCGTGTTCACATCTTGTGTATACATGTAACAATGCAATTTAATAATTCTATACAAACAAATAAAAAATGTTTTACATATATACCACCACCTCCGCATTTCAACCGTTTCAATTCAAAGTCCCACCTTCCTTGTTATGCAGTGAAATATAGGGATGGAGGCACGTATCTGTGCCTCATTTAAAGTCCCAGATTCCCCTTTTTTTCTCCCAAATATAGGGATGGAAGCGGTTGGAAAGTTGGATTAGCAGTGTTCCCCTGCTATCCACGCGTGAGGGGTAATATCAGATGTGTGCATTCCCCGTTCAGGGACTCGCACATTTGAGCCAGTCAAGAAGTACTGGGTACATTGGTGTACGTATTTACCTGCCTTACTAGTGACAACAACATTATGGCATTCCCGGCACCAATCTATTGGTTCAACCCCCGTTTTTTATTTTATTTTGTTTACTCTTATACAACTTTTTGATCTTTGTGCCCATGTGTTCTTGCCGCACTGGTGGTGCGTGCGGGTTTGGGGTTCTTGGGCTTGTTCGTGGTATGTGGGGGGCTTTTTTCCACATCCGCGGGAGCTGCGATGCACCTCGTGGGTCCCCCCCTTTCTCCCCGCACAGTTGTGTCTTGAGGATCGGGCGGACGCCCCTTCGTGCATCGGCGCCACGGTCCTCACGTCCAGCGCTTGACGCCGCTGATGATGTCATCACGCTGCCGCTGAGAGCACCATCTGCGCGATGCATGTGGGGACGTCTCGGCGCCAATCACCGAGCACTCCGGCTCGGGTGCGGACGTTGTTTCTCGCCCCTCCCATGTTCACGTACGTGGCGTTGGCGGCATACATACCCCACACCTTCAGTCGGAGCCGACCATTCACTTGACTGGTCTCCGCCTGGGGTTCCTGCACGCCAGCCGCTCCAACGCTTGGCGCTGCTTGATATGCAACTTGGGTAAGTGTCCCTGGAGTTAGGTCCACTCCTGTTTGCCCCCAATGCTATTACACGGTTGTGTTCACATATAATTTTACCCACACTCCTAGGCTTTGTTTGCATCAATGAGTTCAGTTTTTCACAGCATCATTCACTTTAGTTCACTTTTTACACCCATACCCCTTTTCACTCACTCATCACAACATTTTTTACCACTATCAATACATGTGGACATATTGGGTGTATTTATATACAACCCAATTCACCACTTCACTCCACACACATTTCATTTGTTTTTTTTTGTTTTTTTTTTTTTACACTTTTATTAATCCATTTCATACACCCTTCATCCCACAGTACAATTTTTTTCATTTGCTCTCAAACATCTTCCATTTCAGATTCACATGTCAGCACTCCAGCACATGGAAACCCTCACAGGCACTCCTACATCTTCCCAAGTCAGTGGTGCATCAATACGCCGCCTCAGCTCCCGTGGTGTGGTCCATGTCCTCGATTTGCCATGTCTCGCTCGCCCCATGCTGCACTTACTACCGGGGTTGGTGAGTGTACTGGGTTAAATCTTTCAAATTCAATCAACAGTTTTCATCTTCAAACTAAGTGTGGTTTACCCTATTACTATATTTACAGGGATCTGTCGCATCCGCTCCTGACGAGTGGAAACAAATCCACGAAACGCGTAGAGCTATATGATGCTACAGATACATTCACTATGGCCCATGATGTTACCTTTGCGAACTTAGCTATTTTAGATATCTACCATGTGATCATTTACACAAGTGCCGGGCATGCTTCATTGGGCTTGTTGAGGCCGTTTTGCTGTTGTATACTACCTACCTGATTGTCATGAATTTGTTATATTCAGTTATATGCTTCATACCTTTGTATTACCGTGTTCACATCTTGTGTATACATGTAACAATGCAATTTAATAATTCTATACAAACAAATAAAAAATGTTTTACATATATACCACCACCTCCGCATTTCAACCGTTTCAATTCAAAGTCCCACCTTCCTTGTTATGCAGTGAAATATTCCTTTAAATATCGTACCTGGGGGGTATCTATAGTATGCCTGTAAAGTGGCGCGTGTTTCCCGTGCTTAGAACAGTCCCTGCACAAAATGACATTTTTAAAGGAAAAAAAGTCATTTAAAACTGCTTGCGGCTTTAATGTAATGTCGGGTCCTGGCAATATGAATGAAAATCAGTGAGACAAACGGCATGGGTTCCCTCCAGTCCATTACCAGGCCCTTTGGGTCTTGTATGGATATTAAGGGGAACCCTGCACCCAAATTACAAAAAGGAAAGGTGTGGGGCCCCCCAGGCCCTATATACTCTGAACAGCAGTATACAGGCGGTGCAAACAAAACAGGGACTGTAGGTTTGTTGTTAAGTAGAATCTGTTTGTAATTTTGACATTTACATTTTTAAAGTGTAGCTCCAGCCAAAAAATCTGTTTTTAAGCTTTTTGGAAAACCTAGGGAAGGGTTATCACCCCTGTGACATTTGTTTTGCTGTCTGTGCTCCTCTTCAGAAGATTTCACCTCACTTTTTGTCCCAATGACAAATGTTTTTTGAAAATTTGAGGTTTTTAGTGAAACAAGGATTGGAGATAAAGCATCAGTGGAAAGGAGAAAAGTTTTTTCCCATATTAACTCTTACAGGAGAGGATTTCCCTTCCTATGGGGTAGATTTCATCTCACTTCCTGTTGTCTCCTTCCGTTTGCAAGCAGTCGTTTGTAAGTTGGATGTTTGAAAATAGGGGCCTGCCCTATATACTCAACAGAAATTTGGGCCTTAGGTGTTGTTGTGGCCTCAACACTGTAAGCCCTCACAGGGCCCTGCTGTGAAATATTAGATCAAGAATTGTAATTATATGCCCCTGTTGAACAGGGCCAGAAAAATTGGGCCTTTGGTGATGGTGGTGGTGGTGCTTGTGCCATAACACTGTAAGTCCTCACAGTTACTCTTGGTGGGCGCTGAAACGGGTCCTGCTGTGAAATATTCGATCAAGAATTGTAATTACATGCCCCTGTTGAACAGGGGCTGAAAAATTGGACCTTAGGCACTGATGCTGGTGCCACAACACTGCAACCCCTCACAGATACTCTAGTTGGAACGCAGGAACGAGCCCTGCTGCAAAGTATTGCATCAAAAATTGTAATTACACGCCCCTGTTAAACAGGGGCTGAAAAATTGGGCCTTAGGCACTGGTGCTGGTTCCACAACACTGCAACCCCTCACAGATACTCTAGTTGGAACGCAGGAACGAGCCCTGCTGCAAAGAATTGCATCAAAAATTGTAATTACATGCCCCTGTTAAACAGGGGCTTAAAAATTGGGCCTTAGGCACTGGTGGCGGCGCCCAGAACCAAAAATGTTCTTACAAGCAATCAGCATGATCATTGAGGAGGAAGAGGATAATTACTTAGCATAACAGGATAGTCACTCAGCATCAGCATAGGCAGTCTTTGAAGGGACCTGACATTTCAAAAAAAATTATTCAGTTACATCAGCATCAGGTGCTTGGTAGCTGGTGGTGATCCAAGACTGATTCATTTTTATGAAGGTCAGTCGATCGACCGAGTTGGTGGACAGACGCATCCTGTGATCGGTTACAAAGCTTCCAGCAGCACTGAATGTGCGTTCCGAAAGAACGCTGGATGCAGGACAGGCCAGTAGCTCAATTGCATACTGTGCAAGCTCTGGCCAGTGATCCATCCTCAAGACCCAGTAACCCAGAGGATTTTCGGTGGGAAAGGTGTCCAAGTCAGATCTTGCCCCTAGGTATTCCTGCACCATGTAAAACAGATGCTGGCGAGGGGCGTGGCCTGGTAGGCAATGGAGTAGGTCACAGGCTGTCTGAGCTCCACTGACCCAAACTCTATTTTTGACATCCTGTGGCCATCCTTGCCATCAAGCACTCTGGATCACCCCTGAGGATAAATCCTGCTTCCTGCAATACATCTGGAGCCTGCTGACCAGCCAAACCACCGCCCGAGGATCCCGGACCGCTATTAGTCCTAGGAAAGGCCGCGGCTTCGGCCTAGTCCCCGGAGCGGCGGCCATCTTGCTGCACCCGGCAGCAGCCTGGACGGGATTTTCGGGTGCCCCTGGTAGCCAGGGACTGGCCCCTGTCCTGGGACTACCTCCGGATTGCCTGAGCATGCTATCATAGCGCACCCAAGGCCAAAATCAATCCCAGGAGGGACCGCGGAGCTGGCCTGTGATCCGGACCGGTGGCCATCTTGCTACACCCGGCGATTCCCTGGTGAGTCTTCCTGGCCTTTCTGTATACCCCAAGTCCGAACCCATCTTAGAGGGGTCTTTTGGCAGTCTGTCCTTGCCGACCAGATACACCTATATCCTGCAGCCATCTTGTGAACGGAACTCAGTTCTGACCCCAATTATCCGGATCAGCGGCCATCTTGCTGTGTCTAAAGTAGGCCTGGTGAGAGTTATACCGGAGCAGTGGGGGAATATGTCACCGCCGAAGAGGACCTCTGAGGCAGTGGACAAGCTGGCAAAATACCGCCATCAGGACCAAGATCCGCAGGCCAAAGAGGGAGACAGCACGTGCTCAGCGGCGGTCCATCAGAGCGCGGACACGGCCAAGGTCTTAGATGCCATTGCATCGCTGCAGGGAACACTCACTGCCAAAATAGATGAGGTCAAGATTGACATTTCCCTGCTGCACCAAGACTTATTCAAAGTGAAGGATAGGGTGACCGAAGCTGAGACGCGCATTGGAGCGGCAGAGGACATCTTGCATCCCCTGAGCCACACTACAGAGGACCTACAGCGCCAGATTCATCAACTACACGCACACCAGAATGATATGGAGAATCGTTTGCGGTGATGTAACCTCCGGTTCATTGGTTTACCCGAAAAGGCGGAAGGTACCAATCCTGCAGAATACATGGAATCCCTTCTGATTAAACATTTTGGAAGAGAGACTTTTTCCGTTATGTTCGCAGTGGAACAGGCACACAGAATCCCAGCTAAACCTCCGCCTGTGGGTGCCCCCCCCAGAACCTTTATTGCCAAATTCCTTAACTTTAAAGACAGAGATAAAATCCTGCGGCTGACCAGAGAGAAAGGCAATATCACCCTGGGCAACAATCAGGTTGCAGTGTTTCCTGATTTCTCTAATGAAGTCCAAAGAAAGCGTGCACAGTTCCAAGATGTTAAGAGGCGGCTTAGGGTGGTACATCTTAAATATGCCATGCTGTTTCTGGACAGACTGAGAGTGGAGGATGATGGTAAAGTCCTATTTTTTGAAGACCCCAGGGAGGCAGCACAGTGGTTGGATCGACGTGGACGTCCGGATGGATGATCGGGCAATCGGCCAGTTACTGTGAGTACTGTTGACATTGGCAGAGGATGGTGGGCTCACTCATTTTCTATACAAAGGCCTCACCCCCTCCCCCCTTGTGAGTTTGAATTCTCCCCCATTTTGAAGTCAAGAGACCCACTGCCTAGGTTGGACCCTTTGGGGGGGAGGTGGTGTACAGCGTGTTGATACCCCTGGATACGAGACTTTGGAGATGAGGCCCACAGAATTTACTACCCTGAATACTATAATATCCCCACAGCGTGGCACAGTTCAGGAGACTTTTATAGGGCTGAGGCACCACAATATTACTTTACCAGGATGATTTTGTATCCTTACAGCGCGAGTACCACTCAGACAGGAAAAGAGACACATCAGATTTGCCACGTGTCCTTTCCATGCTTTACATGGTGGAAAATCGCCCCCGTAATGTTTGCAACACTTATTTTTCTCTCCTTTTTTTCCCTTTTGTTCTGATTTTTACAGCTCAGCAATTTCAAAGATCTGTACCTCTAGCCAATGTTGATGGCTAGAAGATGAATCCTAGGTTGCTAGGGAATGTATGCTTCCATCAAGTTGGGGAGGTGAGAAGCTGGGAGGGAAGGAAAATGCCAGATACCTTGATCTGCGCATTGGGAATGTTAGCACCGTTGTGCAATTGTTATATACTTGGAATGTTTCTGAACAAGCACTTAATACATATGCAGTAAGTTTAATAGTCACGAAATGATGGTGATATTATGGGTATTGAGAGGGGAGCTGCCCTGCCGATGCAAATGTAATATATATGCAAACAAACACCATGGCGGACATTAAATTTATGTTGTGGAATGTGCGGGGCTTGAGAGACAAGATTAAAAGGACAGCAGTACTGCGATATCTGAAAGGTCAGAAAGTAGATATTGTACTGGTGGAAACACATGTCACAGGCGACTTACAGGCAGCCCTAAAGTGTTCTTGGGTGGGGTGGGCATACCACAGCACCCACACGAATATGTCTAGAGGGGTAACGGTGCTGATAGCGAAATCCACACCTTTTGAGTTGGTTTCCATGGTGTCAGATCGGCAGGGTAGGTACCTCTTTCTGCATTCACTTGTGGGAGGAGAACCCTTGCTGATATTGGCTAGTTATATCCCCCCTCCATACAGGTCGGATGTGGTTACCGAAGGCCTTGTATTCATAGCGCAATACCCATCCATACCAGCAGTGTGGTTGGGGGACTTCAATCACACAATGACTCCATCCCTGGACAGGCCAGTGCAGGCTGAACCCAGTCGGGACGAACCACTGCACACTAGGCTATATTGCACACTGATGGACTTTGACCTTATTGACGTATGGAGACATGCAAATCCCATGATCAGAGCATCAGTAAGTCATAATACTATGTCCAGGATTGATTATATACTAGTTTCCAGGGCCCTATTGCCCAAGGTTACAGGCTCAGGATTTGCTCCTAGGATCCTATCAGATCACTCTCCGTGTTGGCTGACGGCATCTCTGAAGTCAGCCTCTCCTGATAGGCTTTGGCGTCTAAAACCTCACTGGCTATCCCTTCTATCGGACCATGATTCCATTGCTAGGGAGTTGCTTTTCTTTTTTGAAAAGACACAGAAACCTTATGCCCTTAACACACACTGGGACGATTTTAAAAATCATACTCGTAGGATCTTGTCCTCCAGAATAAATAGGCTAAAACTTGAGTCTAACACCATACTCCAACTCACGTCTGACAAACTACGGGACTTAGAGGTGGCCTACAGCTCCAACCCATCCTGTGAAAACTTGGACAGAGTGAAACTGCAGACACGCCTAGTCACACTACTACACATAGAGAAGGCAAAACAACGTGTCTTTTTTTGTAAACAGAGGTTATACGAACAGGGGGAGAGGGCTGGGAGACTGTTGGCGTACTTGGCCCACATGGACGAGAAGCCCCCAGTCGTAGTGTCGCTTGCGGAACCAGACGGACATAAAATAACAGACTAGGGACAGGTGGCGGCCCGATTTAGACAATTCTATGACAATCTATACAAATCTCTGTGCACATACACTAAAAGGGAGATCCATTCATACTTATCTTCCATACAGTTCCCCCAGCTGCACCAAGAGCAAGTTGAGCTTCTGGACACACCTATTACTGAACATGAAATTACAGAAGCAATAGCACAGCTAGCCAAATCTAAAGCCCCGGGGATGGACGGACTACCTACTTTATGTAACATATATAGATATCTTGGTCCCAAGGCTGAAAGATTTATACCAATCCATTTTTGATCAGAACTCTCTCCCTGAATCTATGCAGGAAGCCCAAATTATAGTCCTCCCCAAACCGAGAAAAGACCCGCACTTCCCTGAGTCCTACAGGCTGATATCACTCCTGCAGGTAGATATCAAAATATTAGCTAAAATCCTGGCCTCTAGGTTAAACACCGCTATCTTAACATTAATTCACACGGACCAAACAGGATTTTGCCGGGGAAAAACACAGCCATGAATATCAGGCGACTCTATATGAATATTCAAGCCCGTCATGATAACTCAGGAACGAGGGTAGTGGTGGCGTTAGATACCGCTAAGGCTTTTGACTCCGTTGAGTGGCCATATTTGTGGGAATGTTTACATAATTACGGATTTGGGTCACGCTTCATTAAATGGGTACAGCTCCTATATCAGACACCTAAAGCGAGAATCTTTGTGAATGGCTGGCTCTCGGAGCAGTTTCCATTAGAGAGGGGTACCAGACAGGGATGTCCCCTCTCCCCTTTACTGTATGCGCTGGCGGCTGAACCCCTGGCCATTGCTATTAGAGCACACCCTGATATTCAAGGTCTGCGCCGAGGCCCCACAGTCGATAAAATAGGAACGTATGCCAACGACACCATACTATGCCTTGCGGATCAGGGGCCATCACTCCAGGCTGCTTTAAAACTTATCGAACAAATGGGGTGATACTCGGGTCTGCGTATAAACTGGGACAAGTCCCAGATTCTTCCAATAGATGTGTTCCCTCCTCCCCTCATGCCCCCTCCATTACCACTTGCCATGGTATCCAAGATTAAATACTTGGGGTTGGAGGTGACTAGGGATCTGGTGGACTACACTCCTTTAAATATAGCTCCCTTGTTTAATTTACTGAAAAGTAAAACACAGACATGGTCTAGATTGTCTATGGGGGTGATGGGCCATGTAAACTTAATTAAGATGATTATGCTGCCCAAGATTTTATATCTGGTATGGCATGCCCCTCTATACATCCCCTTAAAATTCTTCAAACAGATGGAAGCTATTTTAAACTCATTTGTCTGGGGGCAAAGCAGACACAAACTAGCCTGGCAAACCTTAACCACTTGCCTTCCGCCTCACGCTGATATACGTCAGCAGAATGGCACGGGCAGGCAGAATCACGTACCCATACGTGATCTGCCTCCCGCGGGCGGGGAGTCCGATCGGACCCCCACCAGTGCCAGAGGCGGTCGGCTCGAGTTCGCGGGCGATGAGAGGTGAGGCCATCCATTGTTGGCCACCCCCTCCCGATCGCTCCCGGCAAATGAAAATGCTTCCTCTCCCTCTGTAATGTAAACAGAGGGAGAGGAAGTGATGTCATCCCTCCTCGAGTTGGTCTTTTTCATTCCGGCGCAGAGGAGAGAAGACATCAAGTAAGTGCACAACACTACACGTTCAGTAGAACACGCAGGCACACTTTTCACCCCCCCTTCACCCCCCTTCACCCCCCGATCACCCCCTGTACCCCCTGTCACACTGACACCAATAGCAGTTTTTTTTTTTTTTTTGCATTGGTGTCAGTTTGTGACAGTTATAAGTGTTAGGGCAGTTAGGTTAGCCCCCTTTAGGTCTGGAGTACCCCCCTTTAGGTCTAGGGTACCCCCCTAACCCCCCCTAATAAAGGTTAACCCCTTGATCACCCCCAGTCTCCAGTGTCGCTAAGCGATCGTTTTTCTGATCGCTGTATTAGTGACACAGGTGACGCTAGTTAGGGAGGTATGTATATAGGTTCGCTGTCAGTGTTTTATAGTGACAGGGACCCCCATATACTACCTACTAAAGGTTTTAACCCCCTGATTGCCCCCTAGTTAACCCTTTCACCAGCGATCACTGTATAAGTGTTACGGGTGACGCTGGTTAGTTCATTTGTTTTTTATAGTTTATTATAGTTTCAGGGCACCCGCCGTTTATTATCTTATAAAGGTTTAACCCCCTAATTGCCCGGCGGTGATATAAGTTATGTTTTTAGGATCAGATAAGGTCTGCATCGCCCCAGGCAGCGTCAGGTTAGCGCCAGTACCGCTAACACCCACACACGCAGCATACACCTCCCTTAGTGCTATAGTATCTGAACGGATCGATATCTGATCCGATCAGATCTATGCTAGCGTCCCCAGCAGTTTAGGGTTCCTAAAAACGCAGTGTTAGCAGGATCAGCCCAGATACCTGCTAGCACCTGCGTTTTGCCCCTCGGCCCAGCCCAGCCCACCCAAGTGCAGTATCGATCGATCACTGACACTTACAAAACACTAAGCACACATAACTGCAGCGTTCGCAGAGTCAGGCCTGATCCCTGCGATCGCTAACAGTTTTTTGGTAGCATTTTGAATCAGTTGCTAACAGTCAGGAGCTTTTTTGCCTGTGAGTCTCACTAGTGTACCCCTAAATTTAGAGCCCAAAATGGCAAATCGAAGGTACACTAGTGAAGAGGCCTACACGTTTCTGAGCATGACAGTTAGTGAAGAGGAAGTCACTCATCTGTCAGATTCAGGCTCAGAATACGATCCTGTAGAGGACAGTGGCTCTATGACAGATAGCTCTGAGAATGGAGTTGTGGTCCCTGCCAAGGTCAGGCGTACCAGACCCCAATCTTCTTCTTCTGTCCTTGAAGTGCAAGAACCGCAGGGCTCTCGTATGGATCAGAGAAGTACTAGTGCCGCTATTCCTTCTGGTGAACTGGCAAGCACCAGCGGCCTAGTACACCCTGGTCGTACATCCAGCACTGCAGTAACACTTGGTGACGTGGCGAGTCCCATAAGTGCAGTTCAAGCTGGAGAGGTGGCAAGCACAAGTAGTGTCCCGCTGCCACCAAGAAGACAAAGACAGGCCGTCGTGCCCATAGTGCCCTTCCTGCTGCATTCACCAATCCGAATTGGGAACCCACCACTTCTGCAGCACCCGTACTTCCCCCATTCACTGGCCAACCTGGAATTCAGGTGGAAACAGTTGATTTTACGCCACTGGACTTTTATTCGCTGTTTTTCACCGAAGATCTCTATAGATCTATTGTGGACCAAAGCAATTTATAGGCTGGTCAACACATCGCCACTATTCCCCAGTCCTCCCTTGCCAGAGATTGGAGAGCAATTACGGTCCCCGAATTTAAGCTCTTTCTGGGCCTTTCCCTCAACATGGGCATAAATAAAAAGAGTGAGTTGCGGTCATATTGGTCCACTGACCCAATTTACCATATGCCCGTGTTCTCTGCCTCCATGACCAGGGCACGATACGAGCAGATTTTGCAGTTCATGCATTTCAATGACAATGAACTCTGTCGTCCTCGTGGAGACCCTGGATACGATCGGCTCTACAAAATTCGGCCCCTCGTAAACCACTTCAACCAACATTTTGCAGACTTGTTTACTCCCCATCAAGTTGTCTGCATTGATGAGTCCCTGATTAAATTTTCTGGCCGCTTGTCATTCAAACAGTACCTTCCCAGCAAGCGTGCCAGATACGGGGTCAAGATGTATAAGCTCTGTGACAGGGCCACAGGCTATACATGTAGTTTTATAGTTTACGAGGGCAAAGATAGTCACGTAGAGCCGACAAACTGCCCTGACTACATAGGAAGCGCTGGCAAGATAGTGTGGGACTTGGTGTCACCCTTATTCGGAAAGGGGTACCACTTGTACGTGGACAATTATTACACGAGCGTGCCACTTTTTAGTCACCTTTTTGATCAACAGATTGGAGCATGTGGCACCGTGCGACCTAATTGCCGGGGCTTTCCCCAGCGGCTTGTAGATTCCTGTCTTAGGCTGGGGGAGAGAGCCTGCTTGCAGTGTAATAATTTGCTCACTATGAAGTGGAGGGACAATAAGAATGTTTTCGTTCTTACCTCCCTTCATGCAGACACAATGACCCAAATTACTACGGCGACTGGTGTTGTGGAGAAACCCCTCTGTGTCCACGAATATAACCTCAATATGGGAGGGGTGGACCTCAACGACCAGTTGTTGACGCCGTACCTAGTTGCCCGTAAGGCCAGACGCTGGTACAAAAAAGTGTCTGTTTATTTATTTCAATTGGCTTTGCTGAATGCTCATGTGCTATACAGAGCTTCAGGATGGATTGGATCCTTCCTTAAATTCCAGGAAGACATCGTCAGAGCCCTTCTGTTTCCAGACGGTGCTCCACCTCACCTTCCCCAACCAAATGCAGTAAGCCGGCTGCATGAGAGGCATTTTCCTTATGTCCTCCCGAGTACCCCTACCCAACGAGCCCCCCAAAAAAGATATCGTGTCTGCAGCAAGCGCGGATTTAGGCATGACACCCGGTATTGTTGTCCCTCCTGTCCTGAAAATCCTGGTCTATGCATTGGTGAACGTTTTGAATGCTACCATACACTAGTTGAGTATTAGCGTAGGGTACAGCACTGCACAGACTAGGACACACTTTCACAGGGTCTCCCAAGATGCCATCGCATTTTGAGAGACCCAAACCTGGTACCAGTTAAAAAAGTTAAAGTTACTAAAAAAAGTGTAAAAAAATAAAAAAATAAATAAAAATAAAAATACAAAAAAATATAAAATAAAAAAAACAAAAATAGTTGTCTATTGTTCTGCTCTTTTTATTGTATTCTATACCGCAATGTTTTATTGTTATGTTTTTATCATGTTTGCTTTATAGGTATGCAATTTTTTTATACTTTGTTTTTTTATTGTTAACCACTTTTTTGTTTTCAGGTACGCCATTCAGCTGCAGAGCGGATTTATTTATCTTGACAGCAACAGCGTTTGCTCCCACGATACATAAAGCCGTGACTCCAGCGCTGTCGGAGGTGATTTCACCACCACAGTTACATACTTCAGAATATATGCCGAAGCGTGGGGGCAGCAGTGGGTGGAGGAGCGATTTGCTCCTGCCTTTTGTGGGAGGATGCCCCCATGCTTTGGCATATATATATTTTAGGTAGGCACAGGTTGCGTTTATTGTTTTATTTTTTACTATGTTTTTTTTTGTATTTGCTTTGCAGGTATGGTAAGTATTACTGTTATACTGTAATGTTACTTTGTTTTTTTGTTAACCATTTGCTTAGCAGGTACGCCATTCAGTTGCAGCGCGGATTTATTTATCTTGACAGCAACAGCGTTTGCTCCCACGATACATAAAGCCGTGACTCCATCGCTGTCGGAGGTGATTTCACCACCACAGTTACATACTTCAGCATATATGCCGAAGCGTGGGGGCAGCAGTGGGTGGAGGAGCGATTTGCTCCTGCCTTTTGCGGGAGGATGCCCCCATGCTTCGGCATATATATATTTTAGGTAGGCACAGGTTGCGTTTAATGTTTTATTTTTTACTATATTTTTTTTTTTGTATTTGCTTTGCAGGTATGGTAAGTATTACTGTTATACTGTAATGTTACTTTGTTTTTTTTGTTAACCATCATTTGCTTAGCAGGTACGCCATTCAGTTGCAGCGCAGATTTATATATCTTGACAGCAACAGCGTTTGCTCCCAAGATACATAAAGCCGTGACTCCGGCGCTGTCGGAGATGATTTCACCACCACAGTTACATACTTCAGCATATATGCCGAAGCGTGGGGGCAGCAGTTGGTGGAGGAGCGATTCGCTAAAGCCTTTTGCGGGAGGATGCCCCCATGCTTCGGCATATATAAACGGTGCATGCATGCCCATCATTAGAAGTGGGTGGATGAAGGGAGGTATTCTAATGGTGGGCATACCCACTGATCAATATCTTTTTTTTCCTTCAGCCCACAGGCTGCATGAAAAAAAAAGTTTACAATATATGCCCAACAAGGACCAGCAACGTACTGGTATGTTGCTGGACTTTGAGTGGTTATACCAGAATGATGCCTGCAGGTTTAGGTATCATCTTGGTATCATTCTTTTCAGCCAGCGGTCGGCTTTCATGTAAAAGCAATCCTAGCAGCTAATTAGCCTTTAGACTGCTTTTACAAGCAGTGGGAGGGAATGCCCCCCCCACCATCTTCCATGTTTTTCTCTGGCTCTCCTGTCCCAACAGGGAACCTGAAAATGCAGCCGGTGATTCAGCCAGCTGACCATAGAGCTGATCAGAGACCAGAATGGCTCCAAACATCTCTATGGTCTAAGAAACCGGAAGCTACGAGCATTTCATGACTTAGATTTCGCCAGATGTAAACAGCGCCATTGGGAAATTGGGAAAGCATTTTATCACACCGATCTTGGTGTGGTCAGATGCTTTGAGGGCAGAGGAGAGATCTAGGGTCTAATAGACCCCAATTTTTTCAAAAAAGAGTACCTGTCACTACCTATTGCTATCATAGGGGATATTTACATTCCCTGAGATAACAATAAAAATGATTAAAAAAAAATAAAAATGAAAGGAACAGTTTAAAAATAAGATTAAAAAGCAAGAAAAAAAAAAAAAAAAAAGCACCCCTGTCCCCCCCCTGCTCTCGCGCAAAGGCGAACGCAAGCGTCGGTCTGGCGTCAAATGTAAACAGCAATTACACCATGCATGTGAGGTATCACCGCGAAGGTCAGATCGAGGGCAGCAATTTTAGCAGTAGACCTCCTCTGTAAATCTAAAGTGGTAACCTGTAAAGGCTTTTAAAGGCTTTTAAAAATGTATTTAGTTTGTTGCCACTGCACGTTTGTGCGCAATTTTAAAGCATGTGATGTTTGGTATCCATGTACTCGGCCTAAGATCATCTTTTTTATTTCATCAAACATTTGGGCAATATAGTGTGTTTTAGTGCATTCAAATTTAAAAAAGTGTGTTTTTTTCCCAAAAAATGCGTTTGAAAAATCACTGCGCAAATACTGTGTGAAAAAAAAAAAATGAAACACCCACCATTTTAATCTGTAGGGCATTTGCTTTAAAAAAATATATAATGTTTGGGGGTTCACAGTAATTTTCGTGCAAAAAAATAATAATTTTTTCATGTAAACAAAAAGTGTCAGAAAGGGCTTTGTCTTCAAGTGGTTAGAAGAGTGGCTGATGTGTGAAATAAGCTTCTAAATGTTGTGCATAAAATGCCAGGACAGTTCAAACCCCCCCAAATGACCCCATTTTGGAAAGTAGACACCCCAAGCTATTTGCTGAGAGGCACGTCGAGTCCATGGAATATTTTATATTGTGACACAAGTTGCGGGAAAAAGACAATTTTTTTTTTTTTTTTGCACAAAGTTGTCACTAAATGATATATTGCTCAAACATGCCATGGAAATATGTGAAATTACACCCCAAAATAAATTCTGTTGCTTCTCCTGAGTACGGGGATACCACGTGTGAGACTTTTTGGGAGCCTAGCCGCGTACGGGCCCCCGAAAACCAAGCACCGCCTTCAGGCTTTCTAAGGGCGTAAATTTTTGATTTCACTCTTCACTGCCTATCACAGTTTCGGAGGCCATGGAATGCCCAGATGGCACAAACCCCCCCAAATGACCCCATTTTGGAAAATAGACACCCCAAGCTATTTGCTGAGAGGTATAGTGAGTATTTTGCAGACCTCACTTTTTGTCACAAACTTTTGAAAATTGAAAAAAGAAAAAAAAAATGTTTCTTGTCTTTCTTCATTTTCAAAAACAAATGAGAGCTGCAAAATACTCACCATGCCTCTCAGCAAATAGCTTGGGGTGTCTACTTTCCAAAATCAGGGTCATTTTGGGGGGTTTTGTGCTATCTTGGCATTTTATGGCCTTCGAAACTGTGATAGGTAGTGAGGAGTGAAATAAAAAATTTACGCCCTTAGAAATCCTGAAGTCAGTGATTGGATTTCAGGGCCCCGTATGAAGCTAGGCTCCCAAAAAGTCCCACACATGTGGTATCCACGTACTCAGGAGAAGCAGCAGAATGTATTTTGGGGTGTAATTCCACATATGCCTATGGCATGTTTGAGCATTATATCATTTAGTGACAACTTTGTGCAAAAAAAAAAAAACAAAACAAAAAACAATTGTCACTTTCCCGCAACTTGTGTCACAATATAAAATATTCCATGGACTCAACATGCCTCTCAGCAAATAGCTTGGGGTGTCTACTTTCCAAAATTGGGTCATTTGGGGGGTTTTTGTGCCATCTGGACATTTTATGGCCTTCAAAACTGTGATAGGTAGTGAGGAGTGAAATCACAACTTTACGCCCTTAGAAATCCTGAAGGCGGTGCTTGGTTTTCGGGGCCCCGTACGCGGCTAGGCTCCCAAAAAGTCCCACATCTGTGGTATCCCCATACTCAGGAGAAGCAGCTTAATGTATTTTGGGGTGCAATTCCACATATGCCCATGGCCTGTGTGAGCAATATATCATTTAGTGACAACTTTGTGCAAAAAAAATAATTTTGTCACTTTCCCCCAACTTGTGTCAAAAAATAAAATATTCCATGGACTCAACATGCCTCTCAGCAAATAGCTTAGGGCAGTGATGGCGAACCTTTTTGAGCCCGAGTGCCCAAACCACGATGCAAAACCAACTCATTTCTTTCAAAGTGCCAACATAGAATTAAACCTGCCAGCGTCTCTGTACAGAGGATGGGAGTGATAATCCCTCAGGGACCAAAAAGAATGCAGAATGCACTGTGCAACATACACTGACCTACCTGACCATTACACTCCCCTACCTGACACATGCACTGACCACTGCACTCACGTACCTTACCATTACACTCACCTACCTGACACATACACTCACCTACCTGACACATACACTCACCTACCTGACACATACACTCACCTAACCTGACCATTGCACTCACCTACCTGACCATTGCACTCACCTACCTGACATTACACTCACCTAACCTGACATTACACTCACCTAACCTGACATTACACTCACCTACCTGACCATTACACTCCCCTACCTGACACATGCACTGACCACTGCACTCACCTACCTGACCATTACACTCACCTACCTGACACATACACTCACCTACCTGACACATACACTCACCTACCTGACACATACACTCACCTAACCTGACCATTGCACTCACCTACCTGACCATTGCACTCACCTACCTGACATTACACTCACCTAACCTGACATTACACTCACCTAACCTGACATTACACTCACCTAACCTGACATTACACTCACCTACCTTACATTACACTCACCTACCTGACATTACACTCACCTAACCTGACATTACACTCACCTACCTGACCATTGCACTCACCTACCTGACATTACACTCACCTAACCTGACATTACACTCACCTTCCTGCCATTACACTCACCTAACCTGACATTACACTCACCTACCTGACCATTACACTCACCTACCTGACACATACACTCACCTACCTGACACATACACTCACCTACCTGACATTACACTCACCTACCTGACCATTGCACTCACCTAACCTGACATTACACTCACCTAACCTGACCATTGCACTCACCTAACCTGACCATTGCACTCACCTACCTGACCATTGCACTCACCTACCTGACCATTGCACTCACCTAACCTGACCATTGCACTCACCTAACCTGACATTACACTCACCTACCTGACCATTACACTCACCTACCTGACCATTGCACTCCCCTACCTGACCATTGCACTCACCTAACTGACACATGCACTCACCTAACCTGACATTACACTCACCTACCTGACACATACACTCACTTACCTGATCATTACACTCACCTACCTGACCATTACACTCACCTACCTGACACATGCACTCACCTACCTGACCATTGCACTCACCTACCTGACCATTGCACTCACCTACCTGACCACTGCACTCACCTACCTGACAATACACTCAACTACCTGACACATACACTCACCTAACCTGACCATTACACTCACCTAACCTGACCATTACACTCACCTACCTGACCATTACACTCACCTAACCTGACCATTACACTCACCTACCTGACCATTACACTCACCTACCTCACCATTACACTCACCTACCTGACATTACACTCACCTAACCTGACATTACACTCACCTACCTGACACATGCTTCCTGCACTACTAACATCCCCCCACACAGTACAATGTAGATCGGAGGATCCATCCTCCTCCTTACCTTTCCATGGCCTCATTTTCCAGCTCTCCCCGGGCAGTATTGTAGGAATCCCCACCATCCAGCCACTCCTCGATATCCCCACCACCAGGATGTCAGCTAGCAGCCATTACATTTCTCCCTCATGGGCGATCTGCTCCGAGCACCGCCCCTCCCCCTCTGCTTTCCACAGGCTGCACTAGGACAGACTGAACCAAAGTCATCCTGGAGCAGGGGGAGTTTGAATTTGGTGCCTGTAGAAAGTAATCCACGAATGCCTTACCAGAGGTGTAGGGGTCCGGGGAGGCAATAAGCTGCAGAACAGTCGGGACGGTGGAGGAAACATTTTACACCCCTCCTAAACAGTGCGCAGGGAAGAAGATGACTGGCTGCCCACCCCCCTGCCGACGTCACTGGCACTGATGCAAGGAAGGGAGCCAGCTCCTCCCTGCCTGCAATGTCAGTGCAAGTGACTGCCTGGCTGGGGGAATCCCCTGCCGTGCCGACAGAGAGGGCTTGATGGGGAATCCCTGCCGTGCCGACAGAGAGGGCTTGATGGGGAATCTCCTGCCGTGCCGACAGAGGGGGCTTGACGTGCCAGCTGTGGCACGCGTGCCATAGGTGCGCCATCACTGGCTTAGGGTGTCTACTTTCCAAAATGGGGTCATTTGGGGGGGTTTGTGCCATCTTGGCATTTTATGGCCTTCAAAACTGTAATAGGTAGTGAGGAGTGAAATCAAAAATTTACGCCCTTAGAAATCCTGAAGGCGGTGCTTGGTTTTCGGGGACCCGTACGCGGCTAGGCTCCCAAAAAGTCCCACACATGTGGTATCCCCATACTCAGGAGAAGCAGCTAAATGTATTTTGGGGTGCAATTCCACATATGTCCATGGCCTGTGTGAGCAATATATCATTAAGTGACAACTTTGTGCAAAAAAAAAAATTGTCACTTTCCCGCAACTTGTGTCAAAAAATAAAATATTCCATGGACTCAACATGCCTCCCAGCAAATAGCTTGGGGTGTCTACTTTCCAAAATGGGGTCATTTGGGGGGGTTTGTGCCATCTTGGCATTTTATGGCCTTCAAAACTGTAATAGGTAGTGAGGAGTGAAATCAAAAATTTACGCCCTTAGAAATCCTGAAGGCGGTGCTTGGTTTTCGGGGCCCCATACGCGGCTAGGCTCCCAAAAAGTCCCACACATGTGGTATCTCCATACTCAGGAGAAGCAGCTAAATGTATTTTGGGGTGCAATTCCACATATGCCCATGGCCTGTGTGAGCAATATATCATTAAGTGACAACTTTGTGCAAAAAAAAAAATTGTCACTTTCCCGCAACTTGTGTCAAAAAATAAAATATTCCATGGACTCAACATGCCTCTCAGCAAATAGCTTGGGGTGTCTACTTTCCAAAATGGGGTCATTTGGGGGGGGGGTTTGTGCCATCTGGGCATTTTATGGCCTTCAAAACTGTGATAGGTAGTGAGGAGTGAAATCAAAAATTTACGCCTTTAGAAATCCTGAAGGCAGTGATTGGTTTCCGGGGCCCCGTACGCGGCTAGGCTCCCAAAAAGTCCCACACATGTGGTATCCCCATACTCAGGAGAAGCAGCTGAATGTATTTTGGGTGCAATTCCACATAGGCCCATGGCCTGTGTGAGCAATATATCATTTAGTGACAACTTTTTGTAATTTTTTTTTGTCATTATTCAATCACTTGGGACAAAAAAATAAATATTCAATGGGTTCAACATGCCTCTCAGCAATTTCCTTGGGGTGTCTACTTTCCAAAATGGGGTCATTTGGGGGGGTTTTGTACTGCCCTGCCATTTTAGCACCTCAAGAAATGACATAGGCAGTCATAAACTAAAAGCTGTGTAAATTCCAGAAAATGTACCCTAGATTGTAGACGCTATAACTTTTGCGCAAACCAATAAATATACGCTTATTGACATTTTTTTTACCAAAGACATGTGGCCAAATACATTTTGGCCTAAATGTATGACTAAAATTGAGTTTATTGGATTTTTTTATAACAAAAAGTAGAAAATATCATTTTTTTTCAAAATTTTCGGTCTTTTTCCGTTTATAGCGCAAAAAATAAAAACGGCAGAGGTGATCAAATACCATCAAAAGAAAGCTCTATTTGTGGGAAGAAAAGGACGCAAATTTCATTTGGGTACAGCATTGCATGACCGCGCAATTGTCAGTTAAAGCGATGCAGTGCCAAATTGTAAAAAGTGCTCCGGTCAGGAAGGGGGTAAATCCTTCCGGGGCTGAAGTGGTTAAAGAACCCCACAGACATGGGGGGCGTAGCCCTCCCGGATTTACAGGATTACTACCTAGGCTCACAACTTTCCCATATGTACCACTTTCACACGTCGGAAATGCAGCGATATAGATCTTTGGTCTGTGCCAAACCCGACGTTTACACCGATTCAGGCTATCCTACGCGGGAAAAAAGCACCAGGCCCCACTGCGCGGTACAACTCGGGCATGTTGATGCATCACCAAAGAATATGGGAAATTTCCCTTAAAAAGCAAAATGTGAGGAAATTTCATTCACACACCCCATTGTGGCTTAATAATATGATGCCGGAATTGCAAACGATTCCAGATTCAATAGCCTAGGTACGGAATACTATATCTCCATCAGGTCATATCCACATCCGGGCTTAAGCAATTCCAGACACTTAAGGAGGAGTTTTCCCTCCCAAACCATCTAGCATTCAAATACTTGCAGCTCCGTCACGCGCTTAAAACCCAGTTACCGAGTATGGATCTAGAAATGGAGCCTCCCCCTGTGTTGGGTATAATTTCTAGGAGATGACCCCTCAAAGCTGATATCACTCCTGTACTACACAATTAGACAAAGGGGAGTAGCAGTTGTGTCACACAAAGCTAAGACGCAATGGGAACAAAATATAGGACCTATAGATGACACTGACTGGAATGAGATCTTAGAAGGAACCAAGACAGTATCTCCCAAGATGTCAGATAGACTGACACAAATATATATTGTTCATAAAGCCTATCTGACACCGTTGAGATTGGCGAAGTTCCAGCACACGCCGGATCCGACGTGTCGCTTGTGCAGAGCTGATCCAGGTTCATTTTACCATCTCATATGGAGCTGCCCTCCTGTCCAGACATTTTGGGCACAGGTTATCCGTTTCCTCCATGACAATATGGGGTCCCCTGTGGTGCTGGACCCTAAGTTATGTATATTGGGGTTACTGCCAGATGTAGAGGTGGATAAGTATCACACAATATTCATCTCTGAAACTCTATTTTTGGCGCGTAAGGTGATAGCTCAGAGATGGATGCAGAATGTACCCCCCACGATGCAGATGTGGAAAAAAGCAATAAACAATACCCTACCATTCAAGAAACTGATTTATGCACACAGGGGATCTTCGCAAAAATATTCTAAGATATAGGACACATGGTTGGTGTCAGGTCCCTCACTTACCAGACAGGTGAGTCCGCTTGGGCAGAGGGTAGGCTCCCTTACGTATCCGATTCGGGGCCCCTGATAGAGCAGACAGGAAGCCCGCGAATACGGAGTGGTATGAGGGCCTGGTGTTTGGATCCTGGAGAAAGGTGGTCTTTTCCAGCAGCAGGTAGAACTCAGGAATACTGGAACTGATGCTGAGCAGGAGCTTATCAGGTTGGTCACACACAGGCAGAGGTCGGCAACGGGCTGGCAGCAACGGTACAAAGGGAGCAGGCAGAAGCAAGGTCAAACAAGCCGGGGTCGGGTTCAGGCAGCAGTCAAGGAAGTCCAAGGGGCAAGCCGGGTCACAACGGGTCAAACTTCAGAGATACGGAACACAGAGAGGATCACGGAACTAGACACAGAGCTGTTGATCAGGCAGCACCGAACAGGGATAGAGGCAGACTTAAATAGGCCGATTGTCGGCAAAACGCCATGCTCGTGCACGCCAACACCACCGGGCACGCCCGCGGTAATGCCCATAGGCGAACGCACGCTCGCGCGAACGCACGTTAGCGCGTACGCACGCACGCCCGGACGCCACCCTGCACGCCACGGCTGGCCAAACCAGACATGCCAGTGCCCCCAGGAACACGCGCCCCAGCACGCACAGGAACCCGAGCACCAACGTGCCCCGGCGCGCACCGGCGCCCAACCAAGTAACCTCTCTGACAGTGCCCCCTCCTCAAGGGCAGACTCTGGATGCCCAGCTGGGCCATTTTTGAGGCATGAGAAGCTTTAAAAGACTGTAGGAGTTCCCTGGCGTGCAAGTTGCTCTCTGGCTCCCAAGAATTATCTTCGGGCCCATAGCCCTTCCATTTTACAAGGTATTGAACTTGGTTGCGTCTTCTTCTGCAATCTAAAATTGCCTCCACCTCGAACTCCTCTTCGCCATTAACTAGGATAGGCTTGGGTGGGCCAATACTACGGCCGACAAAGGAGTTGGGGGTGACCGGCTTCAAGAGGGACACATGGAAGACTGGGTGTATCCGCAGGGCGTTAGGAAGGTCAAGTTCATATGCCACATCGTTAATTTTTCGTTTCACCAGAAAAGGACCCAAGTATTTAGGGCCTAGTTTTCTGGATGGATAGGCCAACTTAAGGTTAGTAGTTGATAACCAGACAGAGTTGCCCGGTTCCAGAGCAAGTTCTCCACGTCTCTTCCTGTCAAAAATTCTTTTGTAGTCTTCTTGAGCTTTGGTCATGGTATCCTGCAGTAGTTTGTTATTATTTGAGAAAAAGTCCAAGGTTTCGGATACTGCAGGGACAGGGCACTCGGGAATAGACCCAGGCAAGAAGGATGGATGGAAACCATAGTTAGCATAGAATGGTGACTGATTGGTAGCTGAGTGCAGTGAGTTATTGTAAGAAAACTCCGCTATGGGGAGCAGGGAAGCCCAGTCATCCTTGGAGAACGCAGAAAAACAGCGGAGGTATTGCTCCAAGGTCTGATTCGTCCTCTCGGTTTGTCCATTTGACTGGGGGTGATAGGCCGAAGAAAATGATAATACAATCTCTAGGGAGCCACAGAGGGCTTTCCAAAATCTGGAGGTAAATTGGACGCCTCTGTCGGAAACTATGTTGGTTGGTACTCCATGCAATTTGATGATTTCTTTAATAAAGATGGTAGCGGTTTCCATGGCCGAAGGGGTGCCCTTCATGGGGAGAAAGTGGGCCATTTTAGACAGCCTGTCTACCACAACAAAGATGGAAGAGAAACCTTCTGATGGGGGGAGTTCAACAATAAAGTCCATTGAAATCATGGCCCACGGTCTCTCTGGGACTGGGAATGGTCTCAACAGACCCCATGCTCTTCCCCGGCTACTCTTGCTTCTGGCACAAGTATTACAGGACTCAACGTATTCCTTGCAGTCTTTAGCAAGGTGAGGCCACCAGAAGGTGCGTTGGACGAGATCAATTGTCTTCCGTGTGCAGAAGTGACCGGCCAATTTGTGATCATGGCACAAGTTTAACACCTGTACTTTTAGCTCCTCAGGGACCACAATTTTGTTTTTGTACCAGAACAGCCCATCTTTGGTACAAGCTTCAGCAGGTGATGACATTCCCATAGAGGACCGTCTGATCTGAGAGATGAGATCCTCCTGTATGATCAGGAAATTCCCAGAAGGGAGGATGGTGTCTGGAGGCAGGGTCTTCTCTGAATCAAGAAACATTCGGGAGAGGGCGTCGGATTTGACATTCTTGGATCCGGGTCTGTAGGTAATGTGAAAAATAAATCGGGAAAAAAAAGTGCCCATCTGGCTTGCCGGGGTTTAAGTCTCTTAGCCGTCCTTAGATATTCTAAGTTTTTGTGGTCTGTGTAGACCAAAATGGGGTGAGCTGCACCCTCCTGGAGATAACGCCATTCCTCCAGAGCTGCCTTGATGGCTAGAAGTTCCCAATCTCCCACGTCATAGTTCCTCTCGGAAGAGGAGAGCTTGCATGAAAAGAATCCCACAGGGTACAGGAGTGCTTTAGCACCTTGTCTTTGTGAGAGCACAGCTCCAACCGCGACTTCGGAAGCATCCACTTCTAAGACGAAAGGCAAGGCGGGATTGGGGTGTTTGAGGATGGTGGCTGAAGTAAACAGAGCTTTGAGTTTTTCAAAGGCCACTTGCGCCTTAGGGGTCCAGCAGAACCAGATTCCCTGTTTGATGAGTTCCGTAATGGGAGCTATTATTGAAGAGAATCCTTTAATGAATTTTCTATAAAAATTGGCGAAGCCAATAAAGCGCTGTACTCCTTTTTTGTCTACAGGTGCAGGCCAATCCAAGATAGCAGATACCTTTTGCGGGTCCATTTTGATACCGTCAGGAGAGATGACCAAGCCTAGGAACTGGATGGATTGGAGCTCGAACTCGCATTTTTCGAGTTTGGCATAAAGCCCATGTTGTCTAAGTCGGGTAAGTACGTTTCGCACGTGTTTGCGATGGTCAGCCAGGGAAGCAGAGAAAACCAGGATATCGTCCTGATAAACGATGACGTATAGGTCCAGAAAGTCACGAAAGACATCGTTGACGAAGTGCTGGAATGTGGCTGGCGCGTTGCACAGGCCAAAGGGCATGATGAGGTACTCGTAGTGCCCGAATCGAGTACGAAAGGCCGTCTTCCATTCGTCCCCCTCTCTTATGCGGATCAAATTGTAGGCTCCGCGGAGGTCCAGCTTGGTGAAGACAGTAGCAGATCCTAATCTCTGAAATAGGTCGGGCACAAGAGGTAGTGGATATCTGTTCTTTATAGTAATTTTATTGAGTTCCCGGTAATTGATACAGGGACGTAAGGAATGATCTTTCTTCTCTACAGAAAAGATGCCAGCACCTGCTGGAGATGTGGAAGGACGAACGAATCCTTTCTTTAGGTTTTCGTCAATATAGGCTTTCAAGGTGCCCAGCTCCTGCTCAGTTAAGGGAAAAATCCTCCCAAAGGGAACTTCAGTTCCGGGTAAAAGTTCTATCGGGCAATCGTAGGGTCTATGTACCGAAAGGGTTTCTGCCCCCTTTTTCCTGAACACGTCCAGGAAATCCCGGTAGGGTTCGGGAAGGTTTTGATAAGACTTGGTTTCTGAGTCTAGCAAAGGCATTGAGAGGATGTCATGGGGGTCCCCCGTAAACAGTGTTGTTTGCAATACTCAGATGAAAACTGGATCTTGCCTGTGGACCAATTGATACTGGGATTGTGAACCTGTAGCCAAGGCATTCCTAAGATAATTGGAAAGAGAGGAGATGAGATGACATCCAGGCGTAAAAGTTCCTGGTGTTCCGGGCCAATGGTGGCCAGAAGAGGAACAGTTTCCTGGGTAACAGGTCCAGAGCTGAGGGTGGAGCCGTCCGCTAAGAAAACTGCCAGTCCCTGGGCCTTGGGTTGGATAGGAATATGATGATTTTCAATGAAGGTCCGGTCAATGAATCCGCTACATGCTCCCGAATCAATAATGACCGGTACTGGGATGTTCCTTCCAGGTAGCTGTAATATAACAGAGAGTGTTAGATGGTTACTGGATCTGGGTGAAACAGGTGCACACAAAGAGGAGGACGGCAGGCACTTACGTCTCTTGTTGGGACATGTCCTTGCAAAGTTTCCCGACTCTCCACAGTACAGGCACAGATTGAGTGTGCGTCTGCGCGTTTTCTCTTCTGGGGTCAAAGAGGGACGGAGCAGTCCTAGCTGCATGGGTTCAGGAGCTTCCTGAGTTGAAACAGACGGGACAGGAGGAGCTTGGTTCGGGGCACTAGGAGCCCTGGGCAACATCTAAGTGAGGCGTGGATGGCCAATGGACCTCTCAGAACGTCTTTCTCTAAGGGGGCAGTCAATCTGGATTGACAGGTTTATGAGCTCATCCAGTGTCTGAGGTACCCCTACCCGTGCCAATTCGTCTTTAAGAGGGTTAGACAACCCCAGCCGGTATTGGTGACGCAAGGCCGCGTCGTTCCACTCCGTGTCAGAGCTCCAACGCCTAAACTCCACAGCGTAATCTTCGGCCGCTCTGCGGCCTTGTTGTAGGGAGTGCAAGGCGGCTTCTGCCGTGGCTGTTAGCTGGGGGTCCTCATATAACTGTGACATTGCACTGAAGAGGTCATTCAAGGAATCCAGAGATCTGGCTTTTTGCTCCAGCAGGTGATGGGCCCAGGTCTGAGGCTCGCCGGTCAGAAGAGATATGACGAACCCCACCTTGGTGGCCTCCAGGGAAAACG